>NC_088797.1:51050676-52250676 GCF_011386835.1 Chrysemys picta bellii
ACGCCGTGCTCCACAGTTCCAACGACCGTCAGGGGCGGTAAGAAGGAACTGAGGGGGCGCCGGGTCGGCTGGGGTATATATTCAGCGCCATGAAGGCGCCACTCTAGGGGGCTCCACAGCCGACCCGCCGGTGTTGCTAGGGTAGAAAATTCTCTGACGATCGTGCACGCGGCGCGCGCACACCTAATTGGAATGGATATGAGCAAGCACTCGAAGAAGAACTTTAAAATTTTGTTTGTACATTACAGTAATCGTTAAAACATGTATAATGTTAATAAATACATAGGTTTGATGAAACAAAGTAGTTGTACTTATATGCCTGTGCTTAATTTGTGTTTTCGATGATTTACCTTCTAAAAAAAAAAATCTCGCATGTCTCACCCCCCCAGAAAAAAGCGACAAAGAGTCCTGTGGCACCTTATAGACTAACAGACGTGTTGGAGCATGAGCTTTCGTGGGTGAATACTCACTTCGTCAGACTCTTTGTCGCTTTTTACAGATCCAGACTAACACGGCTACCCCTCTGATACTTGCCCCCAGAAAGGGCATCTCGCACCCCCAGGGGGTACATGCACCCAGGGCTTTGGAGCGGAGCCCGGAGCTGGAGCGCAGAGCAGCTCCGGAGCAGTGGAGCTGCAGGTTTTTGCCTGGAGCTGGAGCGGAGCCAGAGCACAGCTCCAAAGTCCTGCATGCACCCCAGGTTAAGAACCACTGCACTAAACTGATAAGATCTGCATTTTAATTTAATTTTAAATGAAGCTTCTTAAACATTTTAAAAACCTTGTTTACTTTACATACAACAATAGTTTAGTTATATAATATAGACTTATAGAGAGAGACCTTCTAAAAACGTTAAAATGTATTACCGGCATGCAAAACCTTGAACTAGAGTGAATAAATGAAGACTCGGCACACCACTTCTGAAAGGTTGCCGACCCCTGCACTAGCACCTGCTAAAACTGTGATACTGCAGCATAGAATACTGTCTGGGGGGGGGGGGGGGGGAGAGAGAGAGAGCCAATGAGAGAGCAGCTCAGGCTGGGGAAGGGGCTCAGAATTAACCTGAAGGGCGGTTGAGAGATAAGATGGAGGAAGGAGAAGAATCTACATGATGAGCTAGCAGAGAATAAAAGTAAGGAGAAGGAAGAAAGAAAGAAAATAGGAAAGGTATCAGGTCCAGAGAAGAAGAAAAAAAAATAGCCCTGGGCATGGGAGCACTATTAAAGAAGGGAAGTAGAGGGAAATAAAATCTACTGATGCACAGGAGAGAGAGCATCAAGGGGAAAAATTGAAAGGAAATTGAATTGATGAAAAAGGGAATTGATCAAAAAGTTGTGTGAGATGAAAACAGATCCTGAAAACATTAAAACGAGAAGGCTGCCAAAAAAGGACCTAAAGCACATGAACAGACAGAATAACTGTTTGAACATCTATTGAAGGAACACAGTCCAAAGGTGCCTAATGGACAAGTGAGGGTCCACCAGGTGAAGAAACCCCGCTTGTGGATAACCTTGGTGCAAAGAGTTACAACCACAGGAACACAATCTAAGGAGCGCTCCAAGCCGAAAAGAAGAAAGGGACAGCAAGAGTGGAGCTGGACTTACAGCCAAGGAGAGGAAAAGATGATTCTCCTCTGAAGTGACACAGGATATTGTTGAGTGAGCTCTTTTGTTCTTGTATTTGTAATTTTGGTTGCACTGGATTACAAATGCAAAGATTAATCTTTATTTTTTGCACACAAGCTCTGCAAAAGGATACATCTTCCACAGCAGGACTGTGGGCAGAGAGCAGCCATAAGGGTTTATTTATTGTGGACAGCAGCTGGTCCCTTCCAGGATTAAAGGGATCTTGAAATTACGGCCTTGCTGACTGCTCTCCTTCTTGCCCTGCATTATACACAATGCTGAAGGGTACCATCATTCTCCCAAGTGCCTTGGCTCAACTTCCTCACACTAAAAGAGTGCTGATACCAAATGTCTCATTACCAGTAACTTTTAAAGAAGGGAGTCTACACTAAGGGCTCACAAGTCTTCTTGCCCTACACCTGTCTATCCCCTCCTATAACTCCTGATGTCATATAAACCTCCCCTTTGTTCTTTTTTCCCCCCTCCTCCCTCTTCTACAACTCAGTCTTCACTCTCCTCCATAATTTCCAAATGAAATTCTAGAACGGTGGCTACCCTACTTTCACTGATAACTATCTTACATTCACAAGAAGAGTGGTGTGAACATGTTAAATCAAAATCCAGTTTCTTGTTTGCAAACACTACTTAATAGCGCCACTCTGGAAGCAGCAGGAGATGGTGAAATTACTTCCCAATACTCACGCCTTCCCCACCCCCTCAAAAGCCCAATACTTGATTATTAAATTGCTCCGCACATAGCAGTGGATGTTGCACAGCTCTGTCAGCTTTGGTAGAGTCCAGTTGACATGAAATTGATGAACAGGCACTTGTACAAATGGAGACTTGAGTACAAGTTTCACTAAAATATCAGAGGTAGAACCAAGCACCACCAATCCATTCTTTTTGAGAGCCTTTATAAACAGAATCCCATGTATTCCACAATTCCACAAGAACTGAATTCACCTGCTGCCACAGAACTAAGCACCAGAATCTCATTTTTCATTTTAAACAAGCATTTCTAGTCCTTACCGTTGTGAAGATAATTTGAAAATATGATTCAAGGGTAACTAGAGGATTATACACTTTGTTGCTTCTGTAGATTGAGCACATTGCACATACCAGGTTCCCCTATTGCCCCTGCTCCTCCCCCTCAGGAGTTGTGTACTCCTCATTCCTCCTCCTCCACCATGGCAGGGGTTTTGTATGCCTCCCGCATTTTCCCCTTGCCACATACCAGGCGCTTGTCCTTCATGTCCCCCTCACACTATACCATCTCCCCCTTGTTCGTCCATGCCATAGGTTTGTTGTGTTCCCACCTCCCCATTCTCCTCATGCCAAGGTCCCTGTTTTCCCCTTCTCTCCATGCTATGAGCACTGTGTGCGCCCCCATTCCCTCCTCTCTACCACCACTTTAATTTCTTTCGTTTCTGTTTGTGAGGGAAGTCTTTTAGAATGTCCTCATTTTTCAAACTATATTGGGAGAATCAGCACAGCTGAGATGGATGAGTATACTGTTATGTTGAAATGTGTTGATGACAGCCAGCAACTGGTTCTACAATTACAGAGGTGATTGAAGCAGCTGGATCTGCTAATCAGAAGCCAGAGGTTTCATGTGTCCCCCATTTTCCGCGTTCAAAGTTTTTACCAAAATCAACAGAGTTCTGCCTACTGATGCACAGTCCCTATGCAGTGGGGGTGTACCTGTGTTGGTCCCAGAATGTTAGAAAGAAAGTGGGTGAGGTAATATCTTGGACCAACTTCTGTTGAGGAGAGAGACAAGCTTTCAAGCTACAGAGATCTTCTTCAGGTCTGGGAAAAATACTCTGAGTGTCACAGCTAACACAAGGTAGAACAGATAGCTTAGCATAAGTAGTTGGCACATATTCTAAGATTCCTTACAAGGCAAAGAGGCCCGTTAACAACCATATAGTCATAGGGCAAAAATGGGGGTTGGTGGGTTACATGTTGTTGTAATAAACCATAAACAATTCCTGAAACTTTGGAATTGAACTGATACAGCCTTCAAAATTTATCAAACAGAAAAATGTCATCAAATTGATTGTTAGACCTCACTTTGCTTGGCCAACCAAAGTACTGACACCCTCTTGAGAACGTACAGAGCATCAAACAGCTTTAAGAGATGAGAACATTCCCATTCATCTTAGTCAGAGCCCTGTAGACTCTGACTCTTTGGCCATGGGCATGGGGGGCGGGGGGGGGCGGGAGGATGTCACAAAATTCTGCATTTTTGCTTCACAATTTCCCATTCTGCTGTAGCCAGGTGCTCATCAATGTATTTTCTGTCTCCCTGACTGCAGTGGCCTTTGGGTCTCTAGTGTTCCCTGCAGGGGAAGTTAAGTGGATTACAGTGAGGACAGCGTCCATGGCAACAGGCAGGTTGGAGAGCCAGAGCTGAAGTCCAGTAGGACAACCAGAAGCTGGGCTGCCTGGAAAGATAAGCTTCTGAAGCCAGGCCTCTCCATCCTTGACATACACAGGGACAAAGGGGAGAGATGGTTCTGATCCAGGAAGACAGCAGAAAATCATAGGAGCCAAGGCTTGTGGAGTGGAGCCAGGCCACCTGGAGAGCACAACAAAAATCCTATCCTTAAAAATATCAATGAACTTTACACCAATTAGTATTGTCAACTGTGAGCCATAGTGCATGTGAAGGGGATAGGAATGCAGGATATTACACAGTAATAAAAAATATTAATGTTGAGGAATTTAGGGTTGTTGCATTAGAATTTAGTCCAATTATTCCACAGAGTCTTGGTTTATAACTCTTTTAAAAAGAGCAGCGATCACTCCAACTACATGAACATTCAGGAGGTTCCAGCTGAACACAACACTATGGGACTCTAATATAAAAATTATAAACACTATGTTACCTTTATTCTCTTCCCGCCCCCACCCCACCCCAAACTTCCTAGTGGAGACATAGAAAAGGGACCTCTCAAGTGAAGGCGGGAGGACAGATGACCCTTTTGAGGCCCCAGGAGGAAATGGCAAATAGGGCAGTGGAAAAGAGGGTGTCAGTGAATGGACCAATAACCCCTGACTCTCCCGGTGGATGGGGGGAAAAAGGGAAAGGGCAGGACTGATAGCAACCTGTCTGAGGCACTGCTCTTCATGCTCACCCTCCTTCCCTTGCCATTACTGTAAAAATTTCCTCATGTGAACATGAACCATGTGATGCAATTACAAAAAAAGCTAATATTCTGAGGTGTTGTGATGCTTCCAGGGGGTACCCAGGGTTGTGTACCCACTACCAGTTATCTTTGGTGTGAGGAAGCCTTGTGTCTGCCTGATAGGGGTCAGCTCCCCAACTCCAGCAGCCATGGCAACCAGCCCTGCCCTTTAGCTCTCACAGGCCTGGCTGTCATTCTACAGGTTAGCAACAGACACACCCCATCCCTTCAGCCCTCCATGCATCTGCCTGAAGTGTCCAATCCCTGGTCTGCAGGGCACCTGCAATATTTACTGATTCATTGCTTCCAAAGAAGCAATACTCCCCAGCTTACCAGTTTAACCCCTTAGATCACTGCTCCACTTAATTCTCAGCACCTGACAAAGAGCTTTTCATAGATCGAAAGCTTGTCTCACCTACAGAAACTAGGCCAATGACAAATATTACCTCACCCACCTTATCTCTCCAGAATTTCCTCATATCAGCCCCCTTACAATCACATGTCTAGTTTAGAAAACACTTCCCCCGCAATACATCACAGAAGGAGATCAGAGATTATCATCAGTTTCCTTCTTTTTCCTCTAGCCACTGAGATCTCAGGCTCCCGCTTCCTATGCCTACCCCTGCCAGTTTACTCCAGAGACATGAGTTATTACCTTATAACGTACTGTAGACAATTTAAAGCATAGTTATATTATCCAAGAATAGAAGTCTTCTTTCTTCAAGGCAAGTATGAGAAGAGTAACAAGATGTGGAGTGAAGAAATTCTAAAAAGTAGCTAACTGTCCACCCATCAGTTTCCACAGAAAAAGATTCATTTCATCTGACATTTTGCATGCAGTCTCTTGTCAGAATTTTTTTTTTGGAGGGGGGGAGGGAGTAATAGGCAGAGGGGGTACAAAATTTGCAATGGATCAGACAAACTGAGATATGAAACGTCAAAGATACAGTATTTCTCTTTCAGAAGAGTCTACTTTTTTTCGTAGTATCTCCCATATATTTGAAAGCTGTTTTCAGGTCCCATCCATTTAGCCTGTTTTCACAAGACTAAACGTATCCTGTTTTTTTTAAGTTTTCCTCATAGATTAGGTTTTCCAAATCTTTTATAATTTTTGTTGCTCTCCTCTGGACCTAAATTTCCTGTAAGCTGCGCGCCCGTGCAACAGCCTATTTAGCGCTGTGCAGGTGCTCAAGGAACCCACCCAGGGACCTCCCGGGGCACCCCTCCCCTGGCCCCAACTGAGCCAGCGACCTGGAACTGCCACATCCAGGGCACCCGGACCTGCCACAACGGCGCGGCCGACCCCGGAATGGCGTGGCCCCAGCCAGCCAGAGAGGATCCAGGCGCAGCTGGAGCGGCCCTACTGTGCTAATAAGTGATGGTCACATAAACACTACCCTATTCCGGAAACCCACTGACCGCTATACTTACCTACATGCCTCCAGCTTCCATCCAGGACACACCACACGATCCATTGTCTACAGCCAAGCTCTAAGATGCAACCACATTTGCTCCAATCCCTCAGACAGAGATAAACACCTACAAGATCTCTATCAAGCATTCTTAAAACTACAATATCCACCTGCTGAAGTGAAAAAACAGATTGACAGAGCCAGAAGAGTACCCAGAAGCCACCTACTACAGGACAGGCCCAACAAGGACAATAACAGAACACCACTGGCCATCACATACAGCCCCCAGCTAAAACCTCTCCAGCACATTATCCACGATCTACAACCTATCCTGGAAAATGATCCCTCACTCTCAGACCTTGGGAGGCAGACCCGTCCTCGCTTACAGACAACCCCCCAACCTTAAGAAAATACTCACCAGCAACCGCACACCATACAACAAAAACACTAACCGAGGAACCTATCCTTACAAATCCACTCAGTCCTACTTCTTGTTCAGCCAATCACTGAGAAACAAGTTTGTTTACATTTACGGGAGATAATGCTGCCCACTTCTTTTTCACAATGTCACCAGAAAGTGAGAACAGGCATTTGCATAGCACTTTTGTAGCTGGCATTGCAAGGTATTTATTTACGTGTCAGATATGCTAAACATTTGTGTGCCCCTTCATGCTTTGGCCACCATTCCAGAGGAGATGCTTCCATGCTGATGACGCTCGTTAAAAAAATAATGCCTTAATTAAATTTGTGACTGAACTCCCTGTGGGAGAACTGTATATCTCCTGCTCTGTGTTTTACCCGCATTCTGCCATGTATGGTAATAGCAGTCTAGGATGATGACCCAGCATTTTGTTTGTTTTAAGAACACTTTCACTGCAGATTTGACAAAACGCAAAGAAGATACCAATGTGAGATTTCTAAAGATAGCTACAGTACTCAACCCAAGATTTAAGAATCTGAAGTGCCTTCCAAAATCTGATGGGGACAGTATGTGGAGCATGCTTTCAGAAGTCTTAAAAGAGCAACACTCCAATGCGGAAACTACAGAACCAGAACCACCAAAAAAGAAAATCAACCTTCCGCTAGTGGCATCTGACTCAGATGATGAAAATGAACATGCGTTGATCTGCACTGCTTTGGATCACTATTGAGCAGAACCCATTATCAGCATGGACACAAGTCCTCTGAAGGGACATATGAATCTTTAGCGCATCTGGCACATAAATATCTTGCAAAGTCGGCTACAACAGTGCCATGAGAATGCCTGTTCTCACTTTCGGGTGACGTAAACAAGAAGCAGGCAGCATTATCTCCTGCAACTGTAAACAAACTTGATTGGCTGAACAAGAAGTAGGTCTGAGTGGACTTGTAGGCGCTAAAATTTTACATTGTTTTATTTTTGAATGCAGTTATTTTTTGTACATAATTCTACATTTGTAAGTGCAACTTTCATGATAAAGAGACTGCACTACAGTACTTGTATTAAGTGAATTGAAAAATACTATCTCTATTTTTACAGTGCAAATATTTATAATTAAAAATAAATATAAAGTGAGCACTGTACACTTTGTATTTACTGTTGCATTTGAAATCAATATATTTGAAAATGTGGAAAACATCCAAATATATTTACATAAATAGTATTGTATTATTGTTTAATCGCATGGTTAAGCCTTTTAATTGCACGGTTAATCCTTTTAATCACTTCACAGCCCTATTTTACACATAACCTTTTGAATACTTCTATTCACTATTACTTGAATCTCTATGCTTCATTAAATACACATACCCTTGATTTCACTATAAATAGATCTAAGTGCTGTGAGTTAAGTGGAGCAGTGATCTAAGGTAAAACTGGCAAGCTGGGGAGTACTGCTTCTTTGGAAGCAGTGAATCAGTAAATACTGCAGGGAGATGCACCCATTGCTGGTGGAGTTGGGGAGCTGATCCCCAGCAGGCTAAGACAAGGCTTCCTCACACTAAGTGTAGGTGGTAGTAAGGTGCCTCACAACTATGGGTACTCCCGGGAAGGGTCACAACTCCCCAGAATGACATTAGCCTTTTTTGTAATTACATCACTTGGCTGGCACATGTTCACTTTGTGATTAACTACCCCGATTCTTTTCTGCAATAGTACTGCCTACCCAGTTACTACCCATTTTGTAGTTGTGCATTTGATATTTTCTTCCTAACGCTTTGTCTACACTAGCACTTCTACAGCAAAACTTTTGTCAGTCAAGGGTGTGAAAA
Source organism: Chrysemys picta bellii (assembly GCF_011386835.1). Classification (NCBI taxonomy): domain Eukaryota; kingdom Metazoa; phylum Chordata; order Testudines; family Emydidae; genus Chrysemys; species Chrysemys picta. Next base: position 51,059,155 of record NC_088797.1, read on the forward strand.
AACACACCCTTGACTGACAAAAGTTTCACCAACAGAAGCGTTTGTGTGGACAGTGCTATGTTAGCAGGAGACACTCTCCCACCGACACAGCTGTCATTCATTAGGGGTGGTGTAATTATGCCAGCAGGAGAGATCTCTTCTGCTGGTATAGAGCAGTTACACAGTGGTGCAGCTGTAAGGTCTGTAGTGTTGTCATAGCCCAAGTGTACTTTGTACTTGTCTTTACTGAATTTCATCTTGTTGATTTCAGACCAATTCTCCAATTTGTCAGGGTAAAATACTTGCAACCCCTACCAGGTTGGTGTCATCTGCAAATTTTATAAACATACTCTCCACTAAATTATCTGACTCCTTCATGAAAATATTGAGTAGTATTGAATCCAGGACAGACCCCTGCAGGACCCCACTAGATACATCCTCCCAGTCTGACAGTGAACCAATGATTTCCCACTTGCTTTTCAGATCTTGTGATAGACTTCATGCCCACGGCTACAACTAGGGAATTTTTAGAGCTCTCCCACTGCCATGCTATCAGTATTGTAACCTCTGCTCTGGAAGGATAAAAAGAGAGCCATCTAAGCTAGGGTTCCCAACACTGTTGACACGATCCACTAACGAAAAGCTAGAAAACAGCCTTCAGCATCCTCCAGTATGGGGCAGAAACCATACCATCCATATATTATCCTCCGTTTTTTGGTCCCCCATTTAGAAAATTATTTTGGGCTGAATACCCCACTCGATCCCATTCACTGTCCCAATAGTGCTCAGAGATGATGCTCTCCTAATAAGAGACCAGATCATCTTTTTCCACAGCCCAGATTATGTTCACACAGACCCTTCGTCCAATTTTTCTTTTAAAGATGGCAAGCTTTCTGGGGTAGAGACTGTCTCTTCATATACATCTGTACAGTACCTGGCAAAACAGAGCCCTGATCTTGATCAGGGCCTTGGGGTACTACCATAACAAATGATAAAAACCTTAACTACAGACATCACTTCTGCTCCACCAAAAAAAGTAATAGTCTGACTTGACTATACAGGCCACAGATCCCAGTACAAACTCACAAGACTGGACAGAGATCCCCTTGTACTGTTGACAGAATAAAAGTGTAACTGCAGGTTACACGGCTGTACAGAACAGACTTAATTCACATACAAACAAGATGCATATTTGTTTCATGAAACAATTAGCAATGTCCTCCCAATAGTAAGGGAGGCAGTATAAAGATTGGTTTGAAATTCTGAGAGAAGTTTCAGAACGAGGTTTTTCAAACTACAACCTAGTTTCCTCAATTTCAAATGTCTGTTATACCACCACATTCCAATAAGGTTCTAAATATATATTATATGCAAAAATATAACTACATTAAAAGAAAGTAACAGTTGCAGTTAGTTACTCAAGAATCCAAAAAGTAGAATTTTTTGTGAACACAAGTTTAACTCTCCCCCCAGTACATATGCATCATGTGTTACAATTTATTCCTGAGTTAGACTCAAATTCTTCCCCATATTCATAGAGGATATGTCACTATTGACAATAAGTTTGTACAAAGATCCAGTGTCAAATTATGCATTAAACTATTTATAAAATTACTGCTGTATTCAGCATTGTTCAGGAGAGAAAATACTGATTCTTTCAGTCCCAGTCCTTTCCACCCATCATTTGGCCATCTGAGAGTTCAATTACCTGATATGTACACAATTGCACCATGTGTCCAAGTTATTAAAGCAATTGCACATCTAAATTATGTGAATTCATGGATACTGACAGTAGACGAGGCAGCTCAGTGCATCTACAGACCATTGTAATGTTGTGTTAAACTGAAAGTCAGGTTACATTCAAAAGTCTATTTTCATACCCATAAAAACCAGAATGAAACTTAGTTTCTGAGGTGTTAATCTATTACAGAAGCTTATCAAGCAGACAAAGTCTGACACCCCAGGATTATGGTTGCATGCCATTCCAAAAACAATACACAAGCTTTACACCTGTATTAGCAATTATTATAAATATGAATGTTTGACTGCAGAAACATCCATATTATATGGTATCATACAATAGGCATTAAATCTTATCCATACACATTCCAATTGGCCTGGCAACAGACACTGTGAGCCACCAGGGTTACAATCCAGCATCACTGCAAGCCCTCATCCCCACTAATACACCCTAATGTTTTCTTCACTCAACCCTGACAGTCACATAAGGAACCTTAAAAATTACCTATGCTGTCCCCAGGTGCAACACCTCCACAGCTATGAACTGAAACATTCCAGCTCCACAGCAATTTACCATACAGCACCCTGACTAGGAACCCCACACAGGGGGAACACCTTTCAGCCCACTGCAAACCCTGTAATCATCTCACCTCCACCAAAAGCAGCTGGAATCCCATTGCCAGCTGCCTGCCCAAAAATGGCATGTTCCTATCCAGGACCCTGCATTACCAAACTCCCTGAAGCTGAGCACCCTCTTGACCCCTCAATTTCCACCCTGTCCCCCAAACCAGGATCCTGCAAGGCTACCCCCCATGACCTGAATGCCCATCCCAACCAAAGACTGATGTCTCCCCAGCAAAATGTCACAGGCAGGAAAATCCTGTGAACAAACTGACCCTCTCCCCCCCCCCCCCCCCAGCCATACTTCCACACACACCACAACCATGCCCTCAAACAAGAGTGCCTCTCCATGGGCAATCCCCAGTAAAGCACCCCACACATGAGCCCTCATCAAGGCCCATGATGATTAACCTCCCGTCCCCCCACTATGACCCCCTCCTCCAATGAGACTTGAAGGGCAACCCCACCATACGCATAGAGACCCCCTGAGAACTTGCATAACCAACCACACATATCCCCAGGTGAGAACCTACATAATCAACGCCTTCTAGTGCCCCTGCCCCCCAACAGGAGCCCTTGTACCCGACGCCCCCACTCTTAGTGACGCCCCCCAAGCAGAAGCCCACATGCCCACCCACCCCACCACGAGGCCAAATGCCTGACACCCCCCACTCCTAGCACCCCCTGCCAGGAGTAAAAGTATTCTATCCCCCACACACCTCCAGCGCCCCCCCACGCATGTCCGACCCCCCCCACGCCCACACCTCCAGCGCCCCCCCCACGCATGTCCGACCCCCCCACGCCCACACCTCCAGCGCCCCCCCACGCATGTCCGACCCCCCCCACGCCCACACCTCCCAGCGCCCCCCCACGCATGTCCGACCCCCCCACGCCCACACCTCCAGCGCCCCCCCACGCATGTCCGACCCCCCCCACGCCCACACCTCCAGCGCCCCCCCACGCATGTCCGACCCCCCCCACGCCCACACCTCCAGCGCCCCCCCACGCATGTCCGACCCCCCCCACGCCCACACCTCCAGCGCCCCCCCACGCATGTCCGACCCCCCCCACGCCCACACCTCCAGCGCCACCCCACGCATGTCCGACCCCCCCCACGCCCACACCTCCAGCGCCCCCCCACGCATGTCCGACCCCCCCCACGCCCACACCTCCAGCGCCCCCCCACGCATGTCCGACCCCCCCCACGCCCACACCTCCAGCGCCCCCCCACGCATGTCCGACCCCCCCCACGCCCACACCTCCAGCGCCCCCCCACGCATGTCCGACCCCCCCACGCCCACACTCCAGCGCCCCCCACGCATGTCCGACCCCCCCACGCCCACACCTCCAGCGCCCCCCCCCACGCATGTCCGACCCCCCCACACGCCCACACTTCCAGCGCCCCCCCACGCATATTCGACTCACCCCCACCCCAACGCCCCGGCGCCCATCCGCCGTGAACCCAGCCCGCCCCGCAAGTGCCCCAACACCCCGCCCCGCCCGCGCTCCGCGTGCCCCGCCGCCAGGCGAGCGCGGCTTGGCCTGCGCGGGGAGCCGGAGCGGATCGGTGCCGCTCACCCCGCCTGCCCTGGGGGCGGGGTGGGAGGGTCTCGCGGCTCCCGCCCTCGCCAACACCCACAGCAAACCGGGAGCCCCCTTACCTCAAACACCAACGGAACCGCCGCCCCGGGCCCGCTGCACCGCCGAGAGGAAACCGGAACTTCCGGGGCGGCGCCGTCTAGCTGCACCATGGGACACAGAGTCCGGGTGCGCCTCCGCACTACCACTCCCGGCATGCACTGCACAGCCGCCAGCCTGGCGGCTATGCGCGGGCGGATGGGCGGAGTACAGTTCCCAGAGTTTCAGAGTTCCCAGAGTGCTTGGCAGGACACGCACGGACTCCCGCTTCTCCGCTGGGGAGTCGGGGGTATCCTGGGGGTTGTAGTTCTACGGCGTAGGCCCTGGGGTCAGGACGCTCAGCAGGGCCGTAGCCCGTAGTCACACTGCTACTCAACGCAGAACCATGGGGCCAGGCGGGGCTGGCACCGAGCTGGGCAGCTCTTCCCTTAGCAGCCAGGCAGTTCAGATTAGCCCGCAGCACACACAGAGTCCATGCAGGCCTGTGCAGAGCCCCCCGAGGTAGCACCCAGGCAGGCCACCCATTCTGCTGGCACTAAAGCCCCAGCTCCCAGAGGCATGTGATTCTACGCGACTCCCCACCGACATTAAAAGACGGAGTTTCTAGCCCTGACAGTTGCAATGAGGCAAATAAAGAACAAAAATTATGATTTCAAGCCAATCTCAATATTTTTGGGGCCTGCCTCGTGATTTTTGAAAGTTTAAGGTTGGCAAATACCGCAAAAGACACAATTGTGAAACACAGCCATGAATCAATGTGAAGGCAATTTCCAATGAAACACATGACAAGAGAGGGAAAAAGGGATGGCAAAAATGTAAGTTACTTCCCTAATATCATCAGCATGGCTACAGAAATGAGTGATTGACAAAGAGAAGCATAACAGAGAAGATATTGGCAGAGCTGAGAGCCATAGGTGCTGATTTCAGTGGAGCTGCAGATTTGAGCTTTGATGGAGCTAAAGCAATGTCTGGGTGCTGCACTAGACTCGTTTGCAGTGAGTAGGCACTTGCATTATACATCCATAGCGTAAGTCGCTGTCTAAACCTGGCGGTTATTAAATCACTGGTAACTCAGCCAGAAGAGTGATCTGTCTAGAGCACCAAGACAGAGTGATTCTGATGACAGCAAGCAAAGGCCTCTGCTCTCTACTGATACGCAATAGTTCCACTGGCATGATGCTGTCATTACCTTCCACTAACATCACCTCTATGTTTTGACCCTTTGGAGGATATAAAAGGTTTCAGCTAGTGGCCTTGCCCATTTCATCTCAGCTCAGCTCTTGCTTCGGGATTTGCTAATCTTAAAAACAGCCCCATGTTTGGCTGGCAAATGAAACCCCTTTGTATAGTGAATGGAGGTACAATCAGGAAGACCCATGCCTCAGTTATTGTAATAATAATATCTAGCTCTTATGTATTGTTTTTCATCAGTAGATCCCAAAATGCTTTAAAAAACAGGTATTATCCCCATTTTATAGAAGGGGAAACTGAGGCACAGAGAAGCAAAATGACCTCTCCACAATCACAAGCAAGTCAGGTCTCCTGAGGTCCCATCCAGGGATTTATTGATTAGGTCAGATTGCCTCCCTGCTGCCACTATAGAAGTTGGAAAGTGTATAGGCAGGTATCCCCCAAATACTTTCCTTGTTCAGCACTGGGTTCGGATGGTGTGCAGTGAATGAAGCGCAGGGCCACATATAAAAATTAGGATGGATAACAATAAATATTGAACTGTTGCATCCTTCACTGAGCATTGTCCATCCTGCATATTGAATGAGGCAAATATCCAGTGGAAAAAATAGCTTGTGACAATGCATTTAAACATTGTGATCATGCAGTTATGCAGATACACAAGGAGGCAGAGTTAAGATTGTGTAAAGCACGTTAAATTAATCATTTCCTGGCTCTTGAGTGCTTCACTGTTCAGCCTTAATGTTATTTTAATCTCATTTTCTGTATGGAACTTCCTAGATTTATTAAAAGGAAACTGAAATTCTAGTTACAAAAGATCAGCCATATGATATGCAAAGGCATGTGTGGACAGAGATCAGGGATCCTGCCTCAATTATTGCACATACAGTGTATTGCAGAGCATTCTACTGCTGTCTAGCAAACAGCACAATATTTTCTTCTGCCCTTCAGTTCAGTTAATGCTGTCAAAGAAATTAAGGGAAATGAGTAAGATTTTGTCCAGTGTATTAGGAGGGGAAATAAAAATTAATTAATATTAAGATAAATTCATGGAGGATAGATAAGTTCGTTGAGGATAGGTCCATCAATGGCTATTAGCCAGGATGGGCAGGGATGGTGTCCCTAGTCCCTTTTTGTCAGAATCTGGGAAGGATGACAGGGGATGGATCACTTGATGATTATTTGTTCTGTTCATTCCCTCTGGGGCACCTGGCATTGGCCACTGTCAGATGACAGGATACTGGGCTAGATGGACCTTTGGTCTGACTCACTATGCTCGTTCTTATGTTAATCAGAAAGTTGATCTATTTAATAAATGAGGGTGTGTGAAATTAATGAGGGTTCAAAAATGGTTGTAATCCTAACAAGAAAATGAAGGCTGGGATAATTGACCAAGTCAAGCAAGATCCCTCACTAGAGTTACCACCTGGCTGGTATTTGACTGGCCTGTTTTTTTGTGGATTTGCCAGTTGACAGAAAAATAATTTAATCTGATGGGATTTTTTACATGGTCTAAATGTTTGCATTATTATCACAATACATTGGGGTAGCTAATGTTAAAAGTTTCTGTGTCCAGCTAAAGATGCTGCAGTTTTCCCACTTCCTCAATGTAAGCAATAACAGATCAAAACTCTTGAAAATACAACAGCTGCCTGCCCACCAACACGCAAGTGCACCGTGCAGGTGTGAGAGAGGGTTTGAGTCACACATGTAGGATATTATCAATCTTATCTCTATGTGTGAACTCTCTAGATACTATAATGAAAGGTTTCAGAGTAGCAGCCGTGTTAGTCTGTATCCGCAAAAAGAAGAACAGGAGGACTTGTGGCACCTTAGAGACTAACAAATTTATTAGAGCATAAGCTTTCGTGGACTACAGCCCACTTCCATACTATAAGTGGCTGTTGGGGGGTGGGGGTGGAGTTGCTTTGTGGTTGGGGTTGTGGTAGGCTTGCCTTGTGGGAAGGGTGCTGATTTTTTTGCATTTCAAAGGTGGTAACCCCCCCCCCCCAGCTGTCCCCCATACTCTAGCTAGATCTGGCCCCTCACTCCCTGCCACTCTGGCTAGGCCCCCAGAGCCAGGCCCCTTGCCACCCCTACTCCAGCCAGACCCCCACAGCTCCTTCACACCCCCTCCCACTCTGGCCAGCCCTTCCAACCAGATTTCCATTTGCACTTAAAAAGTTGGATAATACAGGGAGCTCAACCTACAGGATGAGCAATTAAGTGCATCACTCTCTAGCAGAAAGTAAGGAAGACACAGTTATCAATAGCCTAGAAATGGAGAAGGAGGAACAGTCAGAAAATATTGACCATAGAAATGTATGGAGTACATGGGATGGGGTGTCCACCCCACACAAGCCCTGAGCAGGTTAATGTGGGTCAGGAGGAGCCAATTTACCTTAGACACTGCACTGGGAGGGGAATCAGGGATTGATAGCACCTAATGGCAGATAAAGTGCAGCTGGGATAGGGTTTTAAAGCCAGGAAGGGAGCAGTAGGTTGAGGTTTGCAGTTATTTCCTTTGTTGTTCTGGCAGGTGGACTTGAACCTGGGATGTCTACAGCTTAGTACATGAGCATGTACTGTATGAGCTAAAAGCCATATGGCTCTTAGTTAAGGCTGTAGAGCAGACTCCTTAATCTCTCTCTAAGTAGTCTCGGGGCCACTGGATGGGACAGAACATCACATCCAGAAGGGGTGTGAGTTACACCTAGGGAAGGGGAGTTGGCTTGATACAAGGAGGTGCTGTGCTATAGAGGGAGAAAAGGCCCCGGGGCCCTGCCTGGACTAGGGAGTTGTACAAGAGGCCCAAAGAGATGAAGTAGCCATGGGAGAGGATGAAGCTGTAGTGGTAAATCAGGAGCTAGAGGGGAAGTGGGGAGGAACCCAGGGAAACAACAACATGGCCTGAGACTGAGCAGACCTATGTGGCTAGTCTTAGGCCACCTGGGCTGGAACCTGGTGGGCCTGGGTTTCCCTACTAGCTGCTGCCATAGGACCTGGAGTTGGGACAGAAGACTGAGAAGGCAAGAGGGACTGTTACCCTCGAAGTGTATAGGCAGGTGGGGGGGGAATCACATGGTGACCTGGCCAGGGGGCTGAATCATAAAAAGGGAGCACCTTGAGTCATGGGAAAAGAGAGAGAGGGGGGCCGTAGCATGAATAACTGATGGAAGAGGGTGCCAGATGGAGGTAAGAGCTAATTCCCACACCTAGCCCAAGGAAGTGCACTTGCAGTGAGTGGAACCCCTTCACAATGCCTGATGCCAAACTCATCTCTGCTGTAACACCCCTGACTTTGGTAAGGTTACCCTGGGCATGAGCTTGGCCTCTAGAGCATGAAGAAACAGTGAAAGATGTTTTTGAGACGTCTATGATAGGAAGAGAAACATGAAGGGAGCAGAATGAGATTGGAAGGGAGCAGAAGGAGACTCCACCGATTGGAAGGCAAAAGATGCACTGTCCTAGGGATGGGGGTTCCACGACCACCACTCCCAAGAGGAGGAGGAGGGTGGTGGTGGTCGGGGACTCCCTCCTCAGGGGGACTGAGTCATCTATCTGCCGCCCTGACCGGGAAAACCGAGAGGTCTGCTGCTTGCCAGGAGCTAGGATACACGATGTTACGGAGAGACTGCCGAGACTCATCAAGCCCTCGGATCGCTACCCCTTTCTGCTTCTCCACGTGGGCACCAATGATACTGCCAAGAATGACCTTGAGCGGATCACTGCAGACTACGTGGCTCTGGGAAGAAGGATAAAGGAGTTTGAGGCGCAAGTGGTGTTCTCGTCCATCCTCCCTGTGCAAGGAAAAGGCCGGGGTAGAGACCGTCGAATCGTGGAAGTCAACGAATGGCTACGCAGGTGGTGTCGGAGAGAAGGCTTTGGATTCTTCGACCATGGGATGGTGTTCCAAGAAGAAGGAGTGCTAGGCAGAGACGGGCTCCACCTAACGAAGAGAGGGAAGAGCATCTTCGCCAGCAGGCTGGCTAACCTAGTGAGGAGGGCTTTAAACTAGGTTCACCGGGGGAAGGAGACCAAAGCCCTGAGGTAAGTGGGGAAATGGGATCCTGGGAGGAAGCACAAGCAGGAGAGCGCAAGAGGGGAGGACTCCTGTCTCATGCTGAGAAAGAGGGACGATCAATGAGTTATTTTAAGTGCCTATACACAAATGCAAGAAGCCTGGGAAACAAGCAGGGAGAACTGGAAGTCCTGGCACAGTCAGGGAACTATGATGTGATTGGAATAACAGAGACTTGGTGGGATAACTCACATGACTGGAGTACTGTCATGGATGGATATAAACTGTTCAGGAAGGACAGGCAGGGCAGAAAAGGTGGGGGAGTTGCGTTGTATGTAAGAGAGGAGTATGACTGCTCAGAGCTCCGGTATGAAACTGCAGAAAAACCTGAGAGTCTCTGGATAAAGTTGAGAAGTGTGAGCAACAAGGGTGATGTCGTGGTTGGAGTCTGCTATAGACCACCAGACCAGGGGGATGAGGTGGACGAGGCTTTCTTCTGGCAACTAGCAGAAGTTGCTAGATCGCAGGCCCTGGTTCTCATGGGAGACTTTAATCACCCTGATATCTGCTGGGAGAGCAATACAGCGGTGCACAGGCAATCCAGGAAATTTTTGGATAGTGTCGGGGACAATTTCCTGGTGCAAGTGCTGGAGGAACCAACTAGGGGCAAAGCTTTTCTTGACCTGCTACTCACAAACAGGGAAGAACTAGTAGGGGAAGCAAAAGTGGATGGGAACCTGGGAGGCAGTGACCATGAGATGGTCGAGTTCAGGATCCTGACACAAGGAAGAAAGGAGAGCAGCAGAATACGGACCCTGGACTTCAGAAAAGCAGACTTCGACTCCCTCAGGGAACAGATGGGCAGGATCCCCTGGGAGAATAACATGAAGGGCAAAGGGGTCCAGGAGAGCTGGCTGTATTTTAAAGAATCCTTATTGAGGTTGCAGGAACAAACCATCCCGATGTGTAGAAAGAATAGTAAATATGGCAGGCGACCAGCTTGGCTAAACAGTGAAATCCTTGCTGATCTTAAACGCAAAAAAGAAGCTTACAAGAAGTGGAAGATTGGACAAATGACCAGGGAGGAGTATAAAAATATTGCTCAGGCGTGCAGGAGTGAAATCAGGAAGGCCAAATCACACTTGGAGTTGCAGTTAGCAAGAGATGTTAAGAGTAACAAGAAGGGTTTCTTCAGGTATGTTAGCAACAAGAAGAAAATCAAGGAAAGTGTGGGCCCCTTACTGAATGAGGGAGGCAACCTAGTGACCGAGGATGTGGAAAAAGCTAATGTACTCAATGATTTTTTTGCCTCTGTCTTCACGCACAAGGTCAGCTCCCAGATTGCTGCACTGGGCAGTACAGCATGGGGAGAAGGTGACCAACCCTCTGTGGAGAAAGAAGTGGTTCGGGACTATTTAGAAAAACTGGACGTGCACAAGTCCATGGGGCCGGATGCGCTGCATCCGAGGGTGCTAAAGGAGTTGGTGGGTGAGATTGCAGAGCCATTAGCCATTATTTTTGAAAACTCATGGCGATCGGGGGAGGTCCCAGATGACTGGAAAAAGGCTAATGTAGTGCCCATCTTTAAAAAAGGGAAGAAGGAGGATCCGGGGAACTACAGGCCAGTCAGCCTCACCTCAGTCCCTGGAAAAATCATGGAGCAGGTCCTCAAGGAATCAATTATGAAACATTTAGAGGAGAGGAAAGTGATCAGGAACAGTCAGCATGGATTCACGAAGGGGAAGTCGTGCCTGACTAACCTAATTGCCTTCTATGATGAGATAACTGGCTCTGTGGATGAGGGGAAAGCAGTGGATGTGTTATTCCTTGACTTTAGCAAAGCTTTTGATACGGTCTCCCACAGTATTCTTGCCGCCAAGTTAAAGAAGTATGGGCTGGATGAATGGACTGTAAGGTGGATAGAAAGCTGGCTAGATCGTCGGGCTCAACGGGTAGTGATCAATGGCTCCATGTCTAGTTGGCAGCCGGTTTCAAGCGGAGTGCCCCAAGGGTCGGTCCTGGGGCCGGTTTTGTTTAATATCTTTATTAATGATCTGGAGGATGGTGTGGACTGCACTCTCAGCAAGTTTGCAGATGATACTAAACTAGGAGGCGTGGTAGATACACTAGAGGGTAGGGATCGGATACAGAGGGACCTAGACAAATTAGAGGATTGGGCCGAAAAAAACCTGATGAGGTTCAACAAGGACAAGTGCAGAGTCCTGCACTTAGGACGGAAGAATCCCTTGCACTGCTACAGACTAGGGACCGAATGGCTAGGCAGCAGTTCTGCAGAAAAGGACCTAGGGGTCACAGTGGACGAGAAGCTGGATATGAGTCAACAGTGTGCTCTTGTTGCCAAGAAGGCTAGCGGCATTTTGGGCTGTATAAGTAGAGGCATTGCCAGCAGATCGAGGAACGTGATCGTTCCCCTTTATTCGACATTGGTGAGGCCTCATCTGGAATACTGTGTCCAGTTTTGGGCCCCACACTACAAGAAGGATGTGGAAAAACTGGAAAGAGTCCAGCGGAGGGCAACAAAAATAATTAGGGGTCTGGAGCACATGACTTATGAGGAGAGGCTGAGGGAACTGGGATTGTTTAGTCTCCAGAAGAGAAGAATGAGGGGGGATTTGATAGCAGCCTTCAACTACCTGAAGGGGGGTTCCAAAGAGGATGGAGCTCGGCTGTTCTCAGTGGTGGCAGATGACAGAACAAGGAGCAATGGTCTCAAGTTGCAGTGCGGGAGGTCCAGGTTGGCTATCAGGAAAAACTGTTTCACTAGGAGGGTGGTGAAACACTGGAATGCATTACCTAGGGAGGTGGTGGAGTCTCCTTCCTTGGAGGTTTTTAAGGCCCGGCTTGACAAAGCCCTGGCTGGGATGATTTAGCTGGGAATTGGTCCTGCTTTGAGCAGGGGGTTGGACTAGATGACCTCTTGAGGTCCCTTCCAACTCTGATATTCTATGATTCTATGAGTACTGAGCTCCAAAAAAGGACAGGAGAGTGATCCTGGCAATTACTGTCTGCAGACTTTTAGATATTCCATTATTTTGGCAAACAAAAGAATTCCTAGACTGTGTCCAAGCCAAGGTCTGCCAAGTCGGGTATCCTGGGGCTGTCACCAGATGCTGCAGAGGAAAGTAAGAATCCTGCGCAGTAGCAGATGTGGGATAACCCGCTCCCCTCATTAGGTCTCATCCTGGCCTCTAATAGAGATGGGGTTAAGTCCTAAAGCATGAGGTTTAATTACCCCGTCCCAAATTTGTGTTGTCACTAATTATGACAGCAATGGATAGTCTTGATATCCTACAAATAACCAATCAATTTTTAAATCTTAATTCTTTGCCTCAATGACATCCTGTGGTGGTGAGTTCTGCAGTCTAATTACAGCCTGTGAGGGGGAAAATTCCTTTTATCGGTTTTGGATTTCCTATCTTTTAACTTTGTGTCCCTTGTCCTTGTATTATGAGACAGGGAGAACACCTACTCCTTATCTGACTTCTTGAGATCAGATGGGTGACGGAATAGCTTTTATTGGCCCAACTTCTGTTGGTGAGAGACAAGTTTTGAGTAACCTGAGGAAGCTCTGTATCTTGAAAGCTTGTCTCTCTCATCAACAGAAGCTGGTCCAATAAAAGCTATTACCTCACCCACCTTGTCTCTCTCATATCCTGGGACCGACCTGGCTACAACTACACTGCATACAATTCTCTAGAATAGATCAGTCATTATTTTATATGCGTTTATCATTTCCCCTCTTATTCATCTCCTTTCTAAAGTGACAATCCTAGTCTTTCCAATCTCTCTTCCTGGGAGTTTCTCCAGACCCTGGGTCATTCCCGTCACCATTCTCTGAACAGCAGTTTTGCAATATCCCATGTGAGATGGGGTATCTAGTACCACACGTAGATGGGGGCCACATCATTGTTTTATATAAAAGTAGTAGAATATTCTCCATATTTTTCTCCATCCCATTTCCTATGCAACCAAACTACAGCTGGGTGAAATTTTTCAACAGAAAACTTTTTTCCACCAAAAAATGTGGGCAGGGCCGGCGCAACCCATTAGGCGACCTAGGCAGTCACCTAGGGTGCTATAATTTGGGGGGTGGCGACTGTGGCGGTATTTTGGCGGCGGGACCTTCCGCCGCCTCTGTGGGGGGCGGCATTTTGAGGTGGGAACTTCTGCCTCCTAAGGTGGCAGAAAAGCTGGCAGCGCTCCTGAATGTGGGTTTGGGTCAGCTGAAACATTTTTCAAATTAATGTCAAAGCTACTGAATTGTTTTGGCGGTGGGTGGGGGATAAAATGTGTAAAACTTTTTTTTTTTAATTAGGACATTTTCAAAACAATGTTTTGATTTTTTTTTTTTTATTCAAAATGACTTTTTGTTTTGAAATTTATTTGTTTTATTTTAAAGTGGAGGCAAACCGAAAAAGAAACAATTTTAGTTTTAGGTAGAACAAAACATTTAATTCTACCTGAGACAAATTTCTTCTTTTTCAGTTCAGCCACCAAACTGAAGAATCGGTTATTTCCACAGCGTTAACCCGAACATCTCATTAGCTTGTTTGACTGCACCTGCCCATGGAGCAGCACTCTCCACTGAGCTGTCCTACAGTGACACTGAGGGTATGTCTACACTACGAAATTAGGTCGAATTAATAGAAGCCGGTTTTATAGAAATCGGTTGTATACAGCCGATTTTGTGAGTCCCCACATAAAATGCTCTAAGTGCTCTAGTCGGCGGACCGCGTCCACAGTACCGAGGCTAGCATCGACTTCCGGAGCATTGCACTATGGGTAGCTATCCCACAGTTCCCGCAGTCTCCGCCGCCCATTGGAATTCTGGGTTGAGATCCCAATGCCCGGATGATGCAAAACAGCGGGAGGTTCTGGGTACATGTCGTCAGGCCCCTCCCCCTCCGTCAGAGCAACGGCAGACAATAGATTCGCGCCTTTTTACCTGGGTTATCTGTGCAGACAACATACCACGGCAAGCATGGAGCCCGCTCAGCTCACCGTCACCATATGTCATCTGGGTGCCGGCAGACGTGGGACTGCATTGCTACACAGCAGCAGCAGCAGCTAACTGCCTTTTGGCGGTAGACGGTGCAGCATGACTGGTAGCCTTCATCAGCGATCTAGGTGCTGGCAGCTGTGGGGCTGGCAGCCGTAGGGCTGCATTGCACCAGCCCCTTGCCTTTTGCCTTTTGGCAGTAGATGGTGTATTACGACTGGTAACCGTCCTATTACAAGTTGGATCATCGCACATTAGCAGAGTCTTCCCTGAGCAGCAGATCGTGCAATAGGCCTGAAGGCCATCGTAGTACACTAACTGCCAAGCGCCCAGTATTTGCTGCCAAGCACCCAGAAGATGCCGAGGGCTATCAGTCATGCTGTACCGTCGTCTTAAGATGTAAAAAATAGATTTGTTCTGTATTCATTTGCTTCCCCTCCTTCCGTGAAATCAACGGCCTGCTAAACCCAGGGTTTTCAGTTTAATCTTTGGGGGGACCATTCTGTGTGACAGTTGTTTGTGTTTCTCCCTGATGCACAGCCACCTTTCTTGATTTTAATTCCCTGTACCTGTACGCCATCTCGTCACTCGGCCCTCCCGCCCTCCCTCCTTCTCCTGGTCCGTCAGATACTAGTTTTGCGCCTTTTTTCAGACCAGGCGCCATAGCTAGCGCTAGGGATCATGGAGCCCGCTCAGATCACCGCGGCTATTATGAGCACTATGAACACCACGCACATTGTCCTGGAGTATATGCAGAGCCAGGACATGCCAAGGCGAAACCCGGACCACCCGAGGAGGCGATTGCAGCGCGGCGAAGAGAGTGATGAGGAAACTGACATGGACGTAGACCTCTCACAAGGCACAGGCCCCAGCAATGTGGAAATCATGGTGTTACTGGGGCAGGTTCATGGCGTGGAACGCCGATTCTGGGCCCGGGAAACAAGCACAGACTGGTGGGACCGCATCGTGCTGCAGGTGTGGGACGATTCCCGGTGGCTGCGAAACTTTCGCATGCGTAAGGGCACTTTCATGGAACTTTGTGACTTGCTTTCCCCTGCCCTGAAGCGCCAGAATACCAGGTTGAGAGCAGCCCTCACAGTTGAGAAGCGAGTGGCGATAGCCCTGTGGAAGCTTGCAACACCAGACAGCTACCGGTCAGTCGGGAATCAATTTGGAGTGGGCAAATCTACTGTGGGGGCTGCTGTGATCCAAGTTGCCAGGGCAATGAAAGACCTGGTGATATCAAGGGTAGTGACTCTGGGCAACGTGCAGGCAATAGTGGATGGTTTTGCTGAAATGGGATTCCCAAACTGTGGTGGGGCCATAGACAGAACCCATATCCCTATCTTGGCACCGGAGCACCAAGCCACCGAGTACATAAACCGCAAGGGGTACTTTTCAATGCTGCTGCAAGCCCTGGTGGATCACAAGGGACGTTTCACCAACATCAACGTGGGATGGCCAGGAAAGGTACGTGATGCTCGCGTCTTCAGGCACTCTGGTCTGTTTCGAAAGCTGGAGGAAGGGACTTTCTTCCCGGACCAGAAAGTAACCGTTGGGGATGTTGAAATGCCTATCGTGATCCTTGGGGACCCAGCCTACCCCTTAATGCCATGGCTCATGAAGCCGTACACAGGCAGCCTGGACAGGAGTCAGGACCTGTTCAACTATAGGCTGAGCAAGTGCCGAATGGTGGTGGAATGTGCATTTGGACGTTTAAAAGCGCATTGGTGCAGCTTACTGACTCGCTCAGACCTCAGCGAAAGGAATATCCCCATTGTTATTGCTGCTTGCTGTGCGCTCCACAATATCTGTGAGAGTAAGGGGGAGACATTTATGGCGGGATGGGAGGTTGAGGCAACTCGCCTGGCCGCTGATTACGCGCAGCCAGACACCAGGGCGGTTAGAGTAGCACAGCAGGGCGCGGTGCGCATCAGAGAAGCTTTGAAAACAAGTTTTGTGACTGGCCAGGCTACGGTGTGAAACTTCTGTTTGTTTCTCCTTGATGAACCCTCCAACCCCCCCCACCCGGTTCACTCTACTTCCCTGTAAACCAACCACCCCACCCTCCCCTCCCCTCCCCACTTCGAGCACCGCTTGCAGAGGCAATAAAGTCATTGTTATTTCACATTCATGCATTCTTTATTAATTCCTCACACAAGTAGGGGGATAATTGCCAAGGTAGCCTGGGATGGGTGGGGAAGGAGGGATGGAAAAGGACACACTGCATTTTAAAACTTTAACTCTTATTGAAGGCCAGCCTTCTGATGCTTGGGCAATCGTCTGGGGTGGAGTGACTGGGTGGCCAGAGGCCCCCCCACCGTGTTCTTGGGCGTCTGGGTGAGGAGACTATGGAACTTGGGGAGGAGGGCTGTTGGTTACACAGGGGCTGTAGCGGCGGTCTCTGCTCCTGCTGCCTTTCCTGCAGCTCAACCATACGCTGGAGCATATCAGTTTGATGCTCCAGCAGACGGAGCATTGACTCTTGCCTTCTGTCTGCAAGCTGACGCCACCTATCATCTTCAGCTCGCCACTTGCTCTTTTCATCCCGCCATTCAGCCCGCCACCTCTCCTCTCGTTCATATTGTGCTTTTCTCATGTCTGACATTGACTGCCTCCACGCATTCTGCTGTGCTCTATCAGCGTGGGAGGACATCTGGAGCTCCGTGAACATATCGTCCCGTGTCCTCCGTTTTCTCTTTCTAATGTTCACTAGCCTCTGCGAAGGAGAAACATTTGCAGCTGGTGGAGGAGAAGGGAGAGGTGGTTAAAAAAGACACATTTTAGAGAACAATGGGTACACTCTTTCGTTACAAGGTCGCATTTTTCCTCTGCCTGCCGGTTTGGTATGAGAGATCACTCCCGCAGTGCCAGGCAACAGATTTCGGCTTGCAGGCAGCCATGGTAAGCCACAGTCTTTTGGCTTTTTTAACCTTCTTAACATGTGGGAATGGTTTCAAACAGCAGCGCATTTCCTATATCAAGGATGAATTGGGTTGGCCATTTAAAATGGGTTTTCAATGTAAAAGGAGGGGCTGCGGTTTCCGGGTTAACATGCAGCACAAACCCAAGTAAACCACCCCCCCCCACACACACACACGATTCTCTGGGATGATCACTTCACCCCTCCCTCCACCGTGTGGTTAACAGCGGGGAACATTTCTGTTCAGAAGAGCAGGAACGGGCACCTCTGAATGTCCCCTTAATAAAATCATCCCATTTCAACCAGGTGACCGTGAATGATATCACTCTCCTGAGGATAACAAAGAGAGATAAGGAATGGATGTTGTCTGCATGCCAGCAAACACCGGGACCATACGCTGCCATGCTTTGTTATGCAATGATTCCAGACTACGTGCTACTGGCCTGGCGTGGTAAAGTGTCCTACCATGGCGGACGGGATAAGGCAGCCCTCCCCAGAAACCTTTTGCAAAGGCTTTGGGAGTACATGAAGGAGAGCTTTCTGGAGATGTCCCTGGAGGATTTCCGCTCCATCCCCATACACGTTAACAGACTTTTCCAGTAGCTGTACTGGCCGCGATTGCCAGGGCAAATTAATCATTAATCATTAAACACGCTTGCTTTTAAACCATGTGTAATATTTACAAAGGTACACTCACCAGAGGTCTCCTGTGTTCCCTCAGGGTCTTGGGTGAGTTCTGGGGTTACTTGTTCCAGGTCCAGGGTGACAAACATATCCTGGCCGTTGGGGAAACCGGTTTCTCCGCTTCCTTGCTGCTGTGAGCTACCTACATTACCTCCATCCTCATCTTCCTCGTTCCCCGAACCCTCTTCCCTGTGTGTTTCTCCATTGATGGAGTCATAACACACGGTTGGGGTAGTGGTGGCTGCACCCCCTAGAATGGCATGCAGCTCCGCGTAGAAGCGGCCAGTTTGCGGCTCTGCCCCGGACCTTCCGTTTGCTTCTCTGGCTTTGTGGTAGGCTTGCCGTAGCTCCTTAATTTTCACGCGGCACTGCTGTGTGTCCCTGTTATGGCCTCGGTCCTTCATGGCCTTGGAGACCTTTTCTAATACTTTGCCATTTCTTTTACTGCTACGGAGTTCAGCTAGCACTGATTCATCTCCCCATATGGCGAGCAGATCCCGTACCTCCCGTTCGGTCCATGCTGGAGCTCTTTTGCGATCCTGGGACTCCATCACGGTTACCTGTGCTGATGAGCTCTGCGTGGTCACCTGTGCTCTCCACACTGAGCAAACAGGAAATGAAATTCAAACGTTCGCGGGTCTTTTCCTGTCTACCTGGTCAGTGCATCTGAGTTGAGAGTGCTGTCCAGAGCAGTCACAATGAAGCACTGTGGGATAGCTCCCGGAGGCCAATAACGTCGAATTCCGTCCACACTACCCCAATTCCGACCCGCAAAGGCCGATTTTATCGCTAATCCCCTCGTCGAAGGTGGTGTAAAGAAACCGGTTTAAAGGGCCCTTTAAGTCGAAAGAAAGGGCTTCGTCGTGTGAACGTGTCCAGGCTTAATTCGATTTAACGCTGCTAAAGTCGACCTAAACCCGTAGTGTAGACCAGGCCTCAGATCTCTTTCTCGTGTTGATGCAGTTAAATTGGACCCCTGAAAGACGTCAAGTAGCTTAACTTGTTCCAAAGTGCATAACTTTGCACTTGCCAACAGTGAATTGCATTTGCTGTCATATTCTCTATTCCCTTAGCTTGGTTAGGTTTCCCTGAAGTTCTGCGCAGTCCCCTCTGGTCCTAACCTAAATAGCTTTGTGTCCTCAGCAAACTTTGCTACCTTACTGCTCACCTGCCTTTCCAACCATCTCAATAGAACCATAAGAATTAAGGAGCATATTTACAGAAAACAAACATTGGTAAAACACCTCAGTGATGCCAGAGCTCAGGTATATCAGACCCTGGTGCAGCACATTGGCTGTGGATCACTGGTGCAGGCTTCTCTCTGCTCTCATCAGAGTTTAGGCTGCTGCACTCTATCATCAGAAAGCCCCTTGTACTGAACTTGTTCCTCTCCCTGGAACAGGGTGACCAGACTCCCAGTGTTAGCGGGACCGTCCCGATATTAGGGACTTTGGCTTATATACGCAACTATACCCCTCCCCCCTGGAAAAATAGCATCCTGAATTTTCCACACTTACTATCTGGTCACCCTACCCTGGAAGCAGAGGCATGTTATTAGACAGGCATAGCTCCTGGGCTTTGGCCCGCCTCTGGGTCTGATTGCACTGCAGCCAGCACCACAGCTGAGCACAGTGCAATGGAAATAGAGGAGAACATTCACGCAGGCTGCTCTGTGCTAAGGGTTTCGCAGCAGTAGCTTGCGTCAAACTGCTGGACAAAGCACTGGTGACCACTGCGGGGACCAGCGCTGCACTAGTCCCCAGAGTGGGGGAGAATGGGCGGCCCAAGTGACCCGTGCAGACTGCACTGAATCCTTGTGGACTACAATCCCCAAGCTGCACTGGGGTGTGTGACACTGGAAACGGAGCTAGAGGAGAAGCAGTTGTGCAGTGCTTTCCTGGCTGGACTCAGCAGGAGCAAACTTGGCTGGACGCCCTGTACAGTGTGACTGCGATTACAATGACAGCGTGTCCAGAGGAGGCAGCAGCAGGCAGGCCGAGGGCCCCCTGGGGCATCCCTCCCTCCCCCTTTGTCTAAGCTTCGCAAAGCAGCCACTGACGCTGGGTTCCTGCCAGAGCTGCGAAGCAGGGCCTCCCGAGCGCAGCTGGTTGAACCGCACAGGTTGGTCCCTTTGAGTCTCTCTCTGTCCTTGCGTGTCCCCGACGCTGCTCTCCAAGATCCAGCCTCCCCGGGGAGCCTGTCCCCTCTGGCTGTGGCGCTTCTTGGCCACCTCCAAGACATCTCCTAGGCATAGCGAGTGGGGTCTGCAAGGAAGGGTGCCCAAGCGAGAGATGTGCCTGGTCTCCCTCTGGCAGCAAGCTGCCAGTGTTCCTGTGCGGGGAGGGGCTCCTCCTGCGTTGTGGGTGAAGGCAGGGTCAGGGTGGGGCAAGGACAGTGAGAGGAAAACAGGGGCATCCCTGCACCCCCAGCTGTGCTTCCATCTGGTCTTACCCCATCTCAGTTTGGGAGCGGGTGGGCAGGACCGGCTTTAGGCCAATTCCACCAATTCCCCCGAATCGGGCCCCGCGCCTAAGAGGGCCACGCGCCCAGTGGCAGGGCCACCGGAGGGGAGGGGAGAGGAGAAAGAAGTAGCCGAGAATCCCTTCCCTGGCTAGAGGCTCCTTTTTAATTTTTACTCACCCGGTGGCGCTCCGGGTCTTCGGCGGCACTTCGGCAGCGGGCCCTTCACTCGCTCCGGGTTTTCGGCAGCACTTCGGCAGCAGGTCCTTCAGTGCCGCCGAAGACCCGGAGCGAGTGAAAGACCCGAAGACTAGGAGCGCCGCCCGGTAAGTACAAGCCCCACGTGTTTTTTTACGTGGTTTTTTTTTTAGTCATCCCTGCCGGGGCCCCGTCGAAACTGTTCAAATCGCGCCCCGCACTTCCTAAAGCCGGCCCTGCGAGTGGGGAGGATGGGGGCAGACAACACAAGCCCAGATAAGTGCTGGTGGAAAGTGCCAGGCTGGGCGTCCTGAAGCATAGAGAACAAGCACAGCCCCCAGGAGCACCAGGGCATACTCCTCCCCTGCCATCCAAGAGCCCTCATGCCCAGGTGCTGGGCCATGCCAGTGACAGCGGTGGGTTTCCAGTGGCGGTGGTCTTGATGTTAACACCTGCCCACAAAGCCCATTTCCCACAGCCCACCTAACTAGATGGGAACTGCGATCACAACCATCTTGGGCCAAAGTCAAACCATCAGCCCAAAGGCTCCGCATCCCATTCCCTGTGTCTATCACTGGTGAAATCCCACTGCTGGGAAGTGACCAGTTAGACCCCTCAAGCTGAGTGCAGCACAGACCTCGTCAGCTGCTTTCCAGCTGGGCCAGTCAGAGAAACCACTGCAGCCCCAGCCCTTGCAGTGCCAAGTGATGCCTCTGCTCGCCAACTCCGCAGCTGGGGAACCCCTGCTGCCAGCGCCCAGAGAATCCATAAGTGGCTACCGACAGAGCTTTGCAGCGCCTGGAAGGGGAAGCGGCAGGACTTAGGGTTAGATCTGTCATGGCTGGAAGCAGCAGCTGTGCTGGACAGTACCTGGTGTGCTAGAGCAGGGCTGTGGGAGAAGCTTCCAGCAGCGCTGCACTTTTTAAAGAGAACTAAAAATTCACTGTAACTTAGGTATACGTGACCATGATTTAACTGCATTTATAACGTGCATGCAGAGTAATGATCAGACCAGTGATATGTACCCTTGGTGCTTTAATAGTGCTGTATTCACAAAGCTGAAAACAATTATGAGCCAAATCAGCCGGGAGGATGAATTTAATCAGAAAAATGGGAATGATAACAGTGAATCATTTCAGAACATTGTTAGCAGATGCCCAAAAAGCCAAAATCAAGGAGGGAAGGCTGTACTGGTTAAAAAAAGCTGACCTGGTTTAGAGAGGAAGTGAGGGCAGCTATAAAAAAAATACAACAAATGGAGGAAAAGGGAAGTTGATAATAATGAGTATAAATCAGAAGTTAAGAATTGTAGAAAACTGAGAGGGAAGCCAAGGGATATGAGAAATCTATGGCTGGCAGAGTTAAGGACAATGCATTTTTAAAATATATTGGACATAAAAAGCATCCTGGCAATGGCCTTGGTCCGTTACTTAATGGACACGGTGGAATCATCAGTAATAATGGCAGAAGTGCTAAATAAATATTGCTGTTCTGTATTTGGGTGGGATCAGATGATATAGTCTTATCACATAGTAATTACACTCTCCCCATTTCACTAGTATCTCTGGTGGATGTTGAACAGTAGCTACTAACTAATTTTTAAATCAGCAGGTCAAACTTGCATCCAAGAGTTTCAAAAGGGCTGGCTGAAGAGCATGCTGGACTATTAATATTGATTTTTTTAAATAAGTCTTGGAGCACTAGGGAAATTCCAGAGGAGTGGAAGAACATTAATGTTGTGCCAATTTTTAAAATTGACCCAGGTAATTATAGGCTGGTCAGCCTGACATGGATCCTGGGCAAGAGAATGGAGCAAGAGAATGATATGAGACTTGATTAATAAGGAATTAAAGGAGGTTAATTAATGCAAATCAATGGGTTTATGGAAAATAGATCCCATCAAACTACCTTGATATCTTTTCAAGTTTGGTTAATAAAGGTTGATGTAATATGTTAGACTTTTCTAAGGTGTTTGACTTGGCACCACGTGACATTTTGATTACCTAGGGTTACTTAGGGAGGTGGTGGAATCTCCATCCTTAGGGGTTTTTAAGGCCTAGCTTGACAAAGTCCTAGCTGGGATGATTTAGTTGGGGTTGGTCCTGTTTTGAGCAGCGGGTTGGACTAGATGACCTCCTGAGGTCTCTTCCAACCCTAATCTTCTCTGATTCTATGATTTAAAAAAAGTAAAATGATATAAGATGTACATGGTTCACATTAAATGGATTAAAAACTGGCAGGTCTCAATGTAACTGTAAACTGGGAATCGTCATCGAGCGGGTGTGTTTCCATTGGGGATCAGTTCTTGGCCCTACGCTATTTAACATTTTTATCAATGACCTGGAAGAAAACAAAATCAGGGATAAAGTTTGCAGATGACCCAAAAATTGCAGGAGTTTTAAATAATGAAGAGGACAGGTCACTGATTCAGTGTGATTTAGCTTACTTGGTAAACTGTCTGCAAGCAAACAATATGTGTTTTAATACAGCTAAATGTAATGGTACACATCTAGGAACAAAGAATGCAAGTCCTACTTACAGAATGGGGGACTCTATCCTGGGAAGCAGTGACTCTGAAAAAGATGTGTCCCTGGTCTACACTGGAGGAGGAGGGGGTGAATCAATCTAAGTTAAGCAACTTCAGCTACATGAATAACATAGCTGAAGTCGACATACTTATATCGATTTACCGTGGTGTCTTCACCACGGTGAGTTGACTGCTGCCGCTCCCCCGTCGACTCTGCCTGTGCGCTGGAGTACAGGAGTCGACGGAAGAGGGCTCGTGGGTCGATTTATTGTGTCTAGACTAGACGCGATAAATTGATCCCCGCTGGATCGATCGCTAGCCGCCGAGTAGTGTAGTGTAGCCGGCGGGTAGTGTAGGGTGGGGAGTGTGGTGGATAATCAGCTGAACATGAGCTCCCAGTGTAACAAGCGAATGTGAGCCTGGGATGCATAAACAGAGGAATCTTGAGTAGGCGTCGAGGTTATTTTATCTCTCTACTTGGCATTGGTACGACCGCTGCTGGAATCTTGTGTCCAGTTCTGGTGCCCTCAACTCAAGCAGGATGTTGGTAAATTGGAGAGGTTTCAGAAAAGAGCCCTGAGAATGATTAAAGGAGTAAAAGCTATGCCTTATAGTGATAGACTCTGTCCATTTAGCTTAACAAAGAGAAGGTTTAAGGTGACATGATTACTATCTATAAGTACATGGCGAACAAATATTAAACAATGGGCTCTTCAATCTAGCAGACTGCACTATACAGGTCGACAAATTCAGACTGGTAATAAGGTGTACATTTTTAACAGGGAGCGCAATTAACCATTGGAACCATTTACCCTGGGTCGTGGTGGATTCTCCATCACTGACCATTTTTAAATCAAGATTGGATACTTTTCTAAAAGATCTGCTCTAGGAATTATCATGGGGCAGTTCTCTGGCCTGTGCTATGTGGGAAGTCAGACCAGATGATCACAAGGTTCCCTTTTGGCCTTGGCATCTCAGAATCGAAAGCCCTTCCAAATGGGAGTCGATTGATAGGGCCCATCTGATACTGGTAGTAGCAGATATACACTTGTCCCACAAGTGCTGCCTTTCACTTCTTGCATTTGGTTTTGCTGCAGAGAACTGTGGGTGAAGGAGGGAGGGAGTATTTCAGCACAGGAATTGAAGAGGGCAAAAGTTTGTTTATTTAGCTGTTTATTGCCCTGGGCCCAGAGCCAATGCCATCCTCATTAGAGCTGTAACTCATTAAACAGAATGACAGCTGTAAGATGCCTTCAAATAGTCAACGGGAACGTGGTCTGAAAGGAGGGAGATGTGAATGTGTCTTGTACAAATGGCTGCATTTCAGAATTGTGGAAAATCAGTTAATCCTTTGGGGCCCCAGCCAGGATCTGAGGTCAGAGCTTCCCCTGTGATAGCTGATGCTTCGCCATCCTTAACGCAGCAAGACGCATGTAGTTCTTTGAGTTGTGCTAAGCATTGTGCAAGCCACTGTTGCAGAAGCAGCACAGAGCCCTGAATGCTGGTCTTTTCAGACTGTGTTTAAGAACAGGAGATGACGCAAACTGTTGAGGCAAACTACATAGCTCAGAGTCTGCACTGTGGCAACTGGCCTTACATACATCTCAGATAAAGACAGTAAAGCTAAAGCACCAGGGCTAGGCCCAGATCAGGTTCATGCACTGCCTTCAGGTCCCGCTTTTGCTTTCAGTTCCCTTTGCTAGTTCCTGATACGTGCCTGTTCGAAGAGAAGAAAGGAATCTGTTTGTCTGGCCTGAGTATGCAGTGTTGTTGTAGCCGTGTCAGTCCCAGGATATTAGAGATCCAAGGTGTGCAAGGTAATATCTTGTATTGGACCAACTTCTATCGGGGAGAGAGACAAACTTTCTAGCTATACAGAGCTCTTCTGCAAGTCTGAAAAAGGTACTCAGTGACACAGCTAAATACGAAGTGGAGCAGGTTGTTTAGCACAAGTAGTTAATGGTCCCTTGCAGTATGTGTTAACTACTTATGTCTGTCCTTAGTGTAATTCCAGCCAAAGCAGGCCTGCCACTTTGTGCACTGCCGTGATAGACCTTCATTGATCCAGATTCTATTTCAGCCTCTGCTCTGCCCACGAGCAGAAAATGAACGAGTCTGATACCCAGCCTCCAGGGCTTTATATTCTGCCATTCAGAACATTTGGGCCCTGTAAAGTTATAAGGGGATACCTACCATCCCACTGAGATCAGAGACCAGCAGCTGGCTAGCTGATTAGCCCTGCTGCTGCACCTGGGAAAGAGCTGCACCTTAACTGGCTGATCCTCATAGAAGGAGGAGCAGGAAATGGAACGGGGGCTGCAATACCTGCCAGAGGCTGCGGCCGCTGCTGGGCGGAACTGCTCTAAGAGACAAATGGACAGCGCCAGACTGTGGGAAGTCCTGTTACCACAAGGCTCTGAGGTAAGAGCCAGGAGCTTTTGGGGTGATGAACTGACAGATGTGAGGGACAGAGGTGGGGAAGATGATCTTGTTTGTTGAGGAGACTTGCAATAAAACAAATAAAAACCACCTTCCCTGGGCTTGGTGTGAAGGTTTAAGGCAGAATTCCTCCAGGGAAGGCACTGGCCCAGCAAGTGCAAGCCTAGGTTGCAGCCAGAAAGGGGCGCTATAAAACAGGCCCCAATCCTTTAAAGTGTTAAAGGTGGCAGCTCAATTCTCCCCACAAGTCTTGAGCCCGCCCCCATGACTTCAGTGCGCTCAGACCCACCCACCCCGATGTGTTCATGTGCCACTGCTGTGCTGCGAATCCTGTGTGTGCAAACATAAACCATGCCACCGCGCCGAGTGGCCCTTTGGCTCATGCTGTTACCTGATCTCTGTAGCCACGCGTGGGATCCATGGACACACCTGGCGTTAACCTCACTTAAGTGCTGCATCTGAACATTGGCCCTCTTCACCTCACTTGCAGCTGGAATCTGGTTGCCCAACGACATGGTGCCAGCCTAAGCAGAAACATTTCAGAGCTATGTGACAGGCCTGGGCTGGCCAAGTCATGTCCCAACGTCATGCCAGCTGTGGCCCAATACAAATCAGGCTGTTTTGCAGCATGGCAGTTCCTGATGGGTCACCACCCTCCAGTGAGGCTGGGGGAGGGTCTTCTGGACCCACCAGCAACGCCTCCCACTGCTTCATCACCTCTCTTCGCCTCGGGATCCAGGTAGGAGAGAAGCCTCGGGGGGCAGCAAGGCCTGGGAGGGGGAGTCAAGGCAATAATAGGCAGGGGATGGCAG
Organism: Chrysemys picta bellii; assembly: GCF_011386835.1. NCBI lineage: Eukaryota > Metazoa > Chordata > Testudines > Emydidae > Chrysemys > Chrysemys picta. The sequence goes on from NC_088797.1 coordinate 51,085,408, forward strand.
CTCCCCATCTCAGCGGTGTGGAGAGAGTAAGTGGGGGCTCCCTCTGAGCAGCCAGGGGAGGGGTGTATTTTAGTGTGTGCTGGAGGTTGCCTTGTCAACCTGAAAGGATCACACATGCAGAGCCATAGGAGTAGAGGGGAATTAGAAGGGCAAAAGACAGGCCAGGAACCATGGCCTGAGGATGTTTTTGAAGTCTCATGACTTGGGGGGCCAACCGCATAGTATGTGGGGGTCCAACTCATGAGTTTGGCTCTCCTGAGGTTGGCCATACTGAATAAGGAGGCAGGATGAATAATAATGTTCAGAGAATTCCACAAAAATCTGCCCACTTTCAAAACAGCTGAGGTCTCCCACTGTTCTCCGGGGGACACAGGCTGCCCATGTCTCCATTCACCTAGTCCTCACAGTACTTCTCTCTTCCTCAGCATCGTAGGTCCACCCATCCCCTGCAGGCAGCTTGGTTTCCCTCATGGTAAGAGGAATAGGAGATGGTGGCTGTTTTGAATAAAGGCAGCTAAGCTGAGGGAACCCTATGGCCTCAGTCCTCTTTGAAGCCCTAGGAGAGAGTGGCCAATTCTCCATGGCGTTCTCTGAAGATTTTATGTGCCGGGTTCTGCTGACAGATGAACCATCAGTTACGAAAAATGATGGCCAAACATGAGCGTATTTAATCTAAAAAACAACTTATTGCACCATGAAGGAAAACAAACTCGAGGCTCACACGTGGCATTGCTTTTGTAGGCCGCACTTGGTGTTTTATCCAACTTTTTATGTGAAAATGGCTTGTCAGGTTTTCTGGGGGGGAAAACCCCTATCCAATGAGATAGATTATCACCGCTATCAACTTTACAGGCTACTGCAGGGTGATTCAGTGAACTGGGACCCAGGAGGCCTGGGACCAATGTTTGGCTCTGCCACTGCTTTGCTGGTTGATCTTGGGCCTATCATGTCCCTCCCTGTGCCTCAGTTCCCCCATTAATAAAATGGGGATAATGGTACTGACCTCCTCCGTAAAGCACTTTGAGATCTATCAATGAAAAGCACTGGGTAAGAGCGAAGAATCGATATTGTTTGGTTGGCTAAGCCACTCCTTCTCTTTTCTGTGCTCTGTCCATTTCAAATACATATGCCGAATGCAGGGAGAGGTGAAGCAGTGCCAGTGCAAAGGGCAGGCTGGGCAGAGGAGCCAGCGCACGGGCTAGTGTCACAGGACTCCAATGTGGTTTGAGTGGTGGCTAGGCACTCATGTGGCACAGAGGTGAATTCAACCCAAACCCAGGACAACAAATAACAAGGGGACCAATGAGTTGGCCTCAGGCCCCAGAAAGAGAAAACCAATGGGATCCATTATACAGGAGTGTGGAAGAGAGGAAACCCTGCTGGAATTAGAGCAGCTTTCATGACGCCTTTCCAGGAGTTTGTGCACCCCAACCGAGCCAGGAGAATTAGGTGGCGAATGCTAATGTGACCAGAGTCTCAGCTCTGCTCAAGGTCTAGGCAAGGAGGCTGTGCTTTTTTGTCTTTAGCTCTCAAAGCATGTTACAAAGAAGGTCAGCATTATCCCCTTTTACAGATGGGGAAACTGAGGCAGGGAGATCACCCAGCAGCAGAACCAGGAATAGAGCCTGCCTCTTCTGAGCCCCCCTACAGCGCTCAATCCACTAGGCCACCCTGCTCCTAGCAGAGCTTGAGCCTTGTCTCTAGCCATTTCAGAACATCTTTGCTTGACACCAAGAAAACAATCAGTAGCAGTGGTGGGATGGTGCTAGTGACAGGCCTAAGAACAAGGGAGGCAGGGGTGAGCACGGACAGGACACCCATCTCTTTGGCCTCCTCTGTGCTCCCCCATCACTCCCCAGCCAGTGAGTGGCTGGGATGGAGCTGCTTAAACTAGTGGGGTGAGAAGCTCTTCCTGGTGAGAGCCAAGCCCTGGGGAATGTGGGTGAGGAAGGGGGGATTCTTGCACTGGAAGGATCCAGGCTCCACTCTGATTCCTCCTGCCCACATGCTCCCACTGGCCTGGTGAGGCGCTGGCATCCAACTGGCTCAGGGGTCTGATCGGGATTGGGGCCAGCCATGGGGAAGTGACTGAATGAGCCATGCTTGACTAACTCCCCATGCCAGCTTCTCACCCTTCCCACCCAGCTCCCACCCCCTTTCATTATGTTACTGCTCTGGGGATCTCTAGAGCCATTGCTTTCCCTCATTCAGACCAACCGGCCCCATTGATGAGGGATGGGTCTTGTTCCCTCTGACCACTCTTCCCCACTCGGCTCCTCCAACCGGTCCTCTTGACCCAAAGCAGCCAGTGGCGCTCCAAGGATCGTCCCGATGCTTCTGCTCCTCTTACCCCCATTGAAAGGTTGTCAGGGCTGCTCAGAGGATGTGCCCTTTCCCTTGTCACCCTCCCCAGGACCCGCCCCCATCTACCACTGTCCCTTTTGTGGCATGACTCCCACAATGGAAGAGAGAACTCCAGGCCCTTCCCGTGGCTGAGTAACGTGGATGTGATCTCAGCCTGGACGTAGAAGAGGTACCTCCTGTAGATGTGTCCCACCTGCTATGGATAGGTGGCGCAGAGATGGCTTTTACACGCCTGCTCCATGTGCTACCAGAGACATGCCCAGCTGTTTCCTCCCCCTAGTGAGCTCCAGACCATGATCAAAGAGAACTGAACTACTTACCCTCTGGCCCATTCCCCATTGCTGCTGCCACCCCACCCAGACATTCCTGGATAGGTTTCCCCCCTCACCACCTCTCTGATGCGATGCCCACTGTGTCATGGTGCTTCCATCTGCCCATGCTGGGGAGCAGCAAGACCAGGCAAGAGAGCAGCGGGACATGGAGGGCTGACAGTTTCCTTTGTGTGCAGGTCCCTGCCAGCCTCTGAGGAATGGCTGCTGACATTCACAAGAAGAAAGGCTGGGAAGTCCCCAACGGGTCCTTGGTGCCAGCAGATGGGCAACCCACAGAGAGGTCGGAGAGCCCTACCCCAGGGCTGGCTCAGGGCATGGAACCAGGTAGGGGCAGGGGATTATTGCATTCGTAGGAGGGGCCATGCTCACTCCAGCTGTGCGATTGTTCTGCTGGCCCCGGGGGGGAGGCCAAAAACAACTTCCTCTTTCATTTCCTGGGCTAGCTTGGGAAGGATACTGGGAGGAGCAGGCCACCCTAGCTGAGGTACCGTGACTGGTGCATAGGCCAACCAGCAGGAATGATGTGAGTGAGGGTCCATCTCTGGGCTGATCACGTCATGTTATCCCCATGGATTAAGCTGTCCCATGCATAGGTGTGGAAACTAGGGTTGCGGGGGGTGCCTGGTGCCCTGTGCCCAGGGCTCCAGCTGCCAGCCCTGCATGTGGGCTCCCGGCTGCCAGCCCTGCTCCCGGGGCTCTGCTCCCTCTGGCCCTGCAAGTGGGCTCCCAACCCTGCACCCGGGGCTCCACTGCCAGCCCCACCCCTGCCTCTAGCTGTGGCACCAGCCTTGGCCACTTTCCCCTTTCCGGGTGTCATCCCTCCCCCCCCCCCCGGAGACACGGCTCCCTGCTTCCGGCCCCAGCTGTGGCAGGGGGACACTGGTCCCATGGTGGCAGAGCTAGTGCTGGGAATGACCCTGGAGCCAGCATGGGGAAGAGTTTCCATCCTTGCTCTGAAGCTGCTATGGGATTAGTACAGATGACATAACTGAGCCGCTTTCTCCACCCGGGAGCAGATCAGGAGAAGGGGCCCGACTCCATAACTGGGAAGATCTCTCACTTTGACTGGCGCCCCAAGGTCATGCCCACAACAAAAATGTCCGCCTGACCTTCTGACCCTGTCTCTGCCCAGTCCCACGTAGTGAATTCCTTCATGAGATAAACGGGTTGGAATAACGGGGTTTGGCTGGTGTAACGATGCAGCCTTTGGCGGGACACAACTGAGAGTATCAATTCAGGACAAATTGCTTAGAGCCAGGCAGTTACAACCCAAAGCTGGAATTCCTTTACTATTAAGGCACGCCAAACCAGTCAAACAGAGGGGACTTTGGTTTTACCCCATTGGCTAATCATAAGTCATACAAGCAATTCCCTTAGATACTCCAGTTCTCTTGTATCACCACCAGCACCACTTGTTTTGGGGAGGAATGGTTATGAAAACCAATACCCCAATAAAAGAAAAAAGGTTCTCACAATCCCAAAGGACCAAGCCCCAGATCCAGGTCAATATACAAGTCAGATCTTACCCACAAATCACGCTGTTGCCAATCCTTTAGAATCTAAAATCTAAAGGTTTATTCATAAAAAGAAAGAAATATAGATGAGACCTAAAATTGGTTAAATGGAATCAATTGCATACAGTAATGGCAAAGTTCTTGGTTCAGGCTTGTAGCAGTGATGGAACAAACTTCAGGTTCAACTCAAGTCTCTGGAGTACATCCACAGCTTGGATGGGTCATTCAGTCCTTTGTTCAGAGCTTCAGTTTGTAGCAAAGATCCTCCAGAGGTAAGAAGCAGGATTGAAGACAAAATGGAGAGGTTTCCAGGGCCTTTTATATTCTTTCTCTTGTGGGCGGAAACCCCTTTGTTCTCCTGTGCAAAATCACAGCAACAAGATGGAGTTTGTAGCCACCTGGGCATGTCACATGTCTATGAATGATTCAGCTTTTTGCAGGCCGACGCCATTGTTTACATGTTAGTTTGAACATTCTTAGGAAAGCTCAGATATGGATTGGCATCTCCCAAAGTCCATTGTCAGTTAAGTGTTTTCTTGATTGGGCAGTTACTGAGAATAGTCCTTTCTCAAGAAGCTGACCAAATGCTTCACTGAGGCTACTTAGAATCAAACACATTGAGATACAAGTACATATCCAATATTCATAACTTCAAATACAAAACTGATACACACATACAGACAGCATAATCATAACCAGCAAACTACAACCTTTCCATAGACACCTCACTTGACAACCTTTGTACAATATTTGCTGCAAATATATAACAGTGGTTGCAACAATGCTCTATATGGTTACAGTTTAAGTCAATAACGTCACAGCTGGGTGATGGAATGGGAACACATGTCACAAGTCAAGGCTGCCATGTTTGCTGTGGGATGGTTGGTGGGGAAGCCATCCACCCCAGGGATTTATAGATGAGACAGCATCCCACAAGCCCTCCATAGTTAATGAGAAACAACTGTGCAGTTGTTATGCGGCTCAGATGCCCCAGCCAATCAGCAAGCAGGGAATTGTGGAAGAGGACAATGAGCGTAGGGTGATGGGAATGTGGCCAGGACCATGACGCTAATAGGGCTGTTAAGGGCATGGGACCTGCAGTGACCCAAGTGGCCAGGATTCTGGGTTGGTGTCTCACCACCCTGGGCACAGTGGGATGGAGCCAGAGAGGGCATCTTTCCCCACGCAGTGACCTTCTGGAGGAGGTGAGGCTGGAACAATTATAGAATCATAGAAGATTAGGGTTGGAAGAGACCTCAGGAGGTCATCTAGTCTAACCCCCTGCTCAAAGCAGAACCAACCCCAACTAAATCATCCCAGCCAGGGCTTTGTCAATCCGGGCCTTAAAAACCTCTAAGAATGGAGATTCCACCACCTCCCTAAGTAACCCATTCCAGTGCTTCACCACCCTCCCAGTGAAATAGTGTTTCCTAGTATCCAACCTAGACTTCCCCCACTACAACTTGAGACCATTGCTCCTTGTTCTGTCATCTGCCACCACTGAGAACAGCCGAGCTCCATCCTCTTTGTAACCCCCCTTCAGGTAGTTGAAGGCCACTATCAAATCCCCCCTCACTCTTCTCTTCTGCAGACTAAACCAGCCCAGTTCCCTCAGCCTCTCCTCGTAAGTCATGTGCCCCAGCCCCCTCATCATTTTCGTTGCCCTCCGCTAGTCTCCCGCCAATTTGTCCACATCCTTTCTGAAGTGGGGGGCCCAAAACTGGATGCAATACTCCAGATGTGCCCTCACCAGTGCCGAATAGAGGGGAATAATCACTTCCCTTGATCTGCTGACAATGCTTCTACCAATGCAGCCCAATATGCCGTTAGCCTTTTTTGGCAACAAGGGCACACTGTTGACTCATATCCAGCTTCTCGTCCACTGTAGTCTCCAGGTCCTTTTCTGCAGAACTGCCGCTTAGCCAGTTGGTCCCCAGCCTCTAGCAATGCATGGGATTCTACCGTCCTAAGTGCAGGACTCTGCACTTGCCTTGTTGAACCTCATTAGATTTCTTTTGGCCCAATCCTCCAATTTGTCTAGGTCCGTCTGGACCCTATCCCTACCTTCCAGCTTATCTACCTCTCCCCCCCTAACATCTTAGTGTTATCCGCAAACTTGCTGAGGGTGCAGTTGATCCCATCATCCAGATCATTAATGAAGATGTTGAACAAAACTGGCCCCAAGACTGACCACTGGGGCACGCCGCTTGATACTGGCTGCCAACTAGACATCAAGCCGTTGATCACTACCCATTGAGCCTGATGATCTAGCCAGCTTTTTGTCCACCTTATAGTCCATTCATCCAATCGATACTTCTTTAACTTGCTGGCAAGAATACTGTGGGAGACCGTATGAAAAGCTTTGCTAAAGTCAAGCTTTCCCCATATCCACAGAGCCAATTATCTCATCATAGAAGACAATCAGGTTGGTCAGTCATAACTTGCCCTTGGTGAATCCATGTTGACTGTTCCTGATACCCTGAGGTTCCACTGGGGGGGAGCAGGCCCCCGGAGGGGCGGCCCAGCTTCAGGGACTCCACACCGGCTGGGGATGCCCGACCCTTCCTCTGGGATCTTGGCAGTGCAGCTTCAGTGGCAACGCATCGCCAGCCCTTCTAATGCACCCACCCCACTGCTGCCCCCAGGAAAGCTCCTGACAGAGGGGCCTCGGACAAAGGGTAACGTAGGCTCGGGCTGCAGGGAGTTTGCTGGACTGGTTGCCAAGTGGGGGGTGAGGAACAATCTGTGCCCCCCCCCGCCCACCTGGGGATTTAGATAGCAGGGTTTGCAGAGGGCACTCCCTGGTGAGGGATGGTGCCATGGAGTCTGGACGTGATCTACGGGAAAAACCAAGTTACTGCCCTGGTGCAGTGCTGGCCCTTTAAATGTGTGAGTCACAGCGACACAAGAGCTGTCATGTGGGGGTGGGAGGATAGCTCAGTGGTTTGAGCATTGGCCTGCTAAACCCAGGGTTGTGAGCTCAGTCCTTGAGGGGGCCACTTAGGGATCTGGGGCAAAATCAGTACTTGGTCCTGCTAATGAAGGCAGGGGGCTGGACTTGATGACCTTTCAAGGTCCCTTCCAGTTCTAGGAGATAGGATATCTCCATTATAAAAAAAAAAAAAAAAAATGTGCTCCCCCCATCAGGGTCATGTCCACTGGGAGGGGACCCCACTAGGAGCATGCCGTCTGGGCCCTTGGTGGCTGGTTTACTCTGCTCAATCACCCCCTGCCCCTCGTTCCCTGCAGGGGCTGGACAAGGCTCCCTCCACCAACCCCCAGCGCTGGGGCTGGCTCAGTGGGCAAAGGCTGTAGGCACAGAAGCCGGGGATTCCCTTGCCCAGTCCCCTGTGTTATGCTTTGGGCAGCATCTCTAAACCACAGGTCTGCATGACTGTGGCAGGGTGCCTGCCTCCCCATCCCAGACTAAAGTCCCCCCACAGCTCCGGAGCAGAGATAAGAGAGGCCATAAAACAAAGCGCCTGCCCCAGCCTTGTGCTGGGATGGGAGGGGGAGGAGGTGGTGGTCACGCTGTCTGGAGAGGCTCAGGACCCTGAGTGGCGACCTCAGGACAGACAGTCACAAACAGGGCAGACACCCCAAGCTGGTGGTCTATAATCAGATTTCACCATGCCAATAACAAATGTGAACTCCTGGATCACTGTCACAGTCTCACCATGGAGTCACAGACAGTCCCCAAATTATCCTGCCACCCAGACAAATTGGATTTAGTGATAAATGGTCACTTACATAAAAAATCACACCACATATTCAGGTTGCTCCCAGTCCCAAGAGACCAGTCACTTACCCCAGATCAGTTGGTCCCCTAGATCTTACTCCAAAGACCACACCTGTGGCCAGTCTGTAATAAGCTATCTAAAGGGTTATTAACTAGGAAAAAGGTATAAGGGAGTTATTTACAGGTTAAAGCAAGTGAACATATCCACCCCAATGAGTTACCGTCTAATCCTAAGAGTGAACGAGTTGTAGTGATCTGTCAATTCAAAGTCTCTTTCAGGGTGGACTCAGGAGGCATCCCTTAGGATCTCTGGCTTCAGGTTAGGCCATGTCTACACTAGCGAGCTTACAGCGGCGCTGTAAGAGTGCTCGTGTAGCCGCTTTATGCTGGTGGGAGAGAGCTCTCCCGTCGACATAATAAAACCACCTCCACAAGCGGTGGTAGTTGTGTCAGTGGGAGAAGCTCTCCCACTAGCACAGCGCTGTCCACAATGGCACTTCTGTCAGTGTAACATGTCATTCAGGGTGAGTTTTGTTCACACCCCTGAGCGACATTATACCGACAAAAGTGGTCACGTAGACATGGCCTTAGAGTCTCTGGCCCTTCAGAGTTCAAACAGCCAAAAAGATGGAAAACTTTCCTGTGATTTGGTTTCATTTTCTTCATTCAGCTTCCAAGTCTGCAGGACGAGCTTCCTTGCAGGTAGTATTTCCAAGGTGCAGATAGGACCGTTAACTAATCCTTTGTATTGCGATGTTTCTTGATGGCCCAGCTGATTTTTATAGTCCTTCTGGAAGAGTGGGGGGACAATTCCTGTGCCTGGGTTCACAAATTCAGAGCAGACATTTTCAAAGTTATAAACCAAAGCTTACCTCTCTTCTTATAGCCTGGGATACAGACATTGCAAGCGAGATTAATGCAGGCTGCAATTTACAAGCGTTTCATAGAGTCTAAATCAGGGGTCTCAAACTCACATGACCACGAGGACCACATGAGGACTAGTACATTGGCCGAGGGCCGCATTACTGACACCTCCCCCTGCCACCCTTGGCCCCGCCCCCACTCCACCCCTTCCATGAGGTCCTGCTCCCATTCTAACCCCTTCCCTGAAATCCCCACCCCAACTCTGCCCCCTTCCTGCCCCCAGGGAGGGCAGGAGGGGTGTGGGGTGTGATGGGGGCTCAGGGCAGGGAGTTGGGGTGTGGGGTGCAGGAGGGGTGTGGGGTACAGCAGGGGGTTGGGCTGCAGGAGGGGTGCGGGGTACAGCAGGGGGTCGGGCAGCAGGAGGGGCTCGGGGGGCGGGCTCCGGCCTGACACGCACCGGGGACAGGACAGGCCACCTGCCTGCCTGTCCCCGCACCACTCCGGGAAGTGGCCGGAACCTGGGGGAGGAGGAGCACAGGGGTCTGTGTGTTGCTGTTGCTTCAGGCACTATCCCCAGCAGCTCCCATTGTTTGGGAATGGGGAACTGCGGCCAATATGACCTGCTGGGGGCGCTGCCTGAAGCAAGAGCAACACACAGAGCCCTGTGCCCCCGCTTCCCCACGTTCCGGCCGCTTCCCGGAGCAGCAGGGGGCAGGGCAGGCAGGGAGCCTGCCCTTCCCCCGGTGCATGTCAGGCTGGAGCCGCTCTAGGTAAACCCTGGGGTGAGCGGGGGGGCCCCGAGGAGCTCGCGGGCTGCATAAAACAACCCTGCGGGCCGCATGCGGCCCCCGGGCCACGTGTTTGAGACCCCTGGTCTAAACAACCAATGTCTTATAAGAATGTAATAGCTCTTTTGAGGAAAACTACCATACAGGTGAAGTGGTCTGGTCTCCAGCTATGAGTTTGTCAGTTCTTAGCTAATGCCTGCAGCTTGGGAAAAAGCTGGTATCTGGCCTGCCAGCATCACCAGGGGTGCAGGGGTTTTGTGTGTGCAGCTGGCATGGTACAACCCCAGTAGGGCACAGATAGTTCCGGCAGCGCCATTCTGTGGCACTATTCAGAGGACAGCTAGGCTCTACGGTCAGCCATGTTGGTTTCTCTTTGCAGGTGTCTGGAGAGCCCGACGGCCATGAGAGACTGAGCCAGCCGGGCCCCTGGGTGCAGGCATCAGAGGTGCTGGCTCTGCTTTAGGAGTGGGCCTGCTCTGCTACAGAGATGGGGCTCTAACACAGGGTGGGGTTTGGAGACTTGGGGTATTAGCCTCTCTCTAGCGGGGGGAATGGGGCCTGACTTTGTTATTGGTCCTGCAGGGGTCGAGTGGGGTTCCCCTCCATCTGTGGTGTCTCCCAGGGTCTGGCTCATTTCTCCCCACCATCCAGTCAGCTGTCCTAGCTTGTCTTGGAGCAGTCATCTTGGCGCTGGAGAGGAGAGGCTAAAGCTCTCCGGTGTCTTGGTTTCCAGGGGCAGGCCAGGAGGGGGCGATGTTTGTTCACACCCGGTCCTACGAGGACCTGACGAGCCCTGAGGATGGAGACGTTGTGTCCAGGAGCTCTGAGGAAGGGCGAGGGGACCAGGCAGACCAGACCAGCATAGAACAGATCAGCAAGGACTTCAGTGAGCTCAGCACACAGCTGACAGGCATGGCATTAGACCTGGAGGAGGAGATGAGGCCGAGCCAGGAGGACAAGATGGATCTCTCGCTGCAGACGGCCCGGAGGGACTCAGCGCGGTCAGAGAAGGAGGACGAGGACGTGACCATGGAGACCTGGCGCATGCATCAGAAGCATGTGTTCGTGCTGAGCGAGGCGGGCAAGCCAGTGTATTCCCGCTACGGCTCAGAGGAGGCGCTGTCCAGCACCATGGGAGTGATGATGGCCCTGGTGTCCTTCCTGGAGGCAGAGAAGAATGCCATCAGGTCTATCCATGCAGGTACCATTGCAGGCAGGGGCCACTTGATGGCACATGCTGCCTCGGGGAGTATTAGCTGTACCTTAGATGTGATGCTCCGCTGTCGACCGCTGCACAGAGCAGCCGGAGCACCGGCTTGGACAGGAGCTCACTGCTGTCCTGGGAGCAGGGCAGGCACTGGGCCCGACCTCCAGCTGCAAACACAGCTGCCTGATTTGCAAGTGCAGTTACCACAGCCGTGTGTGCGAATCCGGGCATCCGCTGTTGGTGAGTGCTTTAAATGTGTGGGCAAATTGAGGGCACTGTGAGATGGTTACAGAGGGAGGCAGATGAGGAGATGAGGGGCCTGTGTGTTGGTGTCTCCCTGGAAAGGGCACACGAAAGCCTGTGGCTCTGACACAGTGCAGGGGAAGCACTGGGTTTCCCTTCCCTGGCTAGGTCCAGGAATACTGGATTGCTGGAGGAGCTTACCCTCAGTGTCCACCTCACTGCAAGGACAGCTGTCCTTGCTTCTCAGGCCTGACTGACACTGAAAATGTAGGTTGATTAGCTGCATAGAGACGGTAGCTAGGTCTTCCATTGGCCTAGGTGCATCTACAACAGGAGTTAGGTCATCGTAGCTACGGCGCTTCCCGTAACTATGACGACCTAACCCCTGGTGTAGATGCAGCTAGGCCAACAGAAGACCTACCCACCATCACTCAGGGAGGTGGTATTCCTAAACCCATCGGTTCGTGTAGGCTGTGTCTGTGGTACGGAGTTGCGCCAGCATAGTAGTGCCTGTAGCGTAGACGTGGCCTCATTCGCTGACCCTCCCAAGCCACAAGAGCTCCCTGGTGTTTCCCAGCGGTGCGCTGCCCTGGGCTGACGTGTCCCTCTCTCTCCTCCCACGCCGGGCAGATGGCTACAAGGTGGTCTTTGTGCGCCGGAGCCCCCTAGTGCTGGTGGCCATGGCCCGGACGCGGCAGTCGGAGCAGGAGATCGCCCATGAGCTCCTCTACATCTACTACCAGATCCTCAGCCTGCTCACCTGGACCCAGCTCAACCACATCTTCCAGCAGAAGCAGAACTATGACCTACGCAGGCTGCTGGCGGGCTCAGAGCGCATCACTGACAACTTGCTGGACCTGATGGCTCGGGACCCCAGCTTCCTGATGGGTGCCGCGCGCTGCCTGCCAATGGCAGCGGGGCTCAGGGACACCGTGAGCACCTGCCTCCAGCAGGCCAAGGCAAAAAGCCTGGTGTTCTCCATCCTGCTGTCCAGGAACCAGCTGGTGTCTCTGGTGAGGAGAAAGGACCAGTTCCTGCATCCCATTGACCTGCATTTACTCTTCAACCTCATCAGCTCCTCCTCCTCCTTTCGTGAAGGCGAGGCCTGGACTCCTATCTGCCTGCCCAAGTTCAACTCCAGTGGCTTCTTCCATGCCCACATCTCATACCTGGAGCAGGACATGGACCTGTGCCTGCTCCTGGTCTCCACCGACCGTGAGGACTTCTTCACTGTCTCCGACTGCAAGCGCCGCTTCCAGGAGCGCCTGCGGAAGCGTGGCGTGTCCCATGCCCTGCAGGAGGCCCTACGTACCCCCTTCTACAGCGTCTCCCAAGTGGGGATCCCGGACCTAAGACACTTCATCTACAAATCCAAGAGCTCGGGGCTCTTCACCAGGTGAGAGTCGAGGTGGGCATGGTCTCCATCGCCAGACGCAGAGCCAAGGGGAGCGCGCATGGCTGGGATGAGTCCTTGGGGCTGCTCTGTGCCATCAGAGCACAGGGGTAGCTCCCAACTGTGGCCATGACAATCAGTGCCAGCCAGGGCTGCTTCCCTGCCTGCCAGATCCTGGACTGCCACTAAGCTGGTGCCAGGGACTGATGGTGCCTGGGTCAGCCTGTGAGTCTCACGGTGCCCCAGAGCCACCACTTGTGCTTACAGCTGGCATTGCATTAGAGCCACACATGGCACCTCATGCACCACAGTGCAAGTCAGGTACACACGAAGCCCTGGGGTGTGTCATTGGGGGGCAGGGTGGGTCTCTCCCAGGTGTGCCCTGAGCAGTGGACTGTGGGGGGCATTCAGTGCAGAGGGGATCCTTGCAGGCCTGGCACAGGGCTCGAGGGTGGCAGCTCCAAGGGGGTGCCCTGCAGCCAGAGTCAAGGAGCTCACGAAGCAGCTTCCCCACCCTGACAGTGATTGGTGCTTGGGAGAAGACACCCGCCACACCAGCCTGAATGCCTCATGTTCCCAGTGCTGCTCCCAACAGGGCAGCTTCCCGCTGCTGGCCAAGGTAGGCCAGGCTCCAGGCAGCTGGTGCCGGATGGGTCTAGACCCTGTCTGCACTAGTGCTCCCAGCACTGTTCCGGCTCGGGGAGCTGCATCACTGGTGGCAAGATGGGAGGGGGAACATCCAGCCAGGCTGCAGTGTGTGACTCCAACTGCAGCTGGCTTCCTAATGGATTGCTCTGGAGGGCTCACTTACACCCATCTCCCAGACCCGTACTCCTTGGGTCCTGGACTGTCCCCCACTGGGGGTGGCACTGATCCGCAGGGACTCCTGTGGTTGGTCTAGGAACAGCTGCCAGGATTCCAGGGCAATGCCATCCAGAAGGTCCCCTTGTGCATGGCTTGAAGACTGGTGTGGGCTGGGGGGTGTAGAGAGGCCTCCATGGCAAATCCTGGAAAAAAACAAACACCGGGAAGATCTCCACTGCAGTGGTCTAGCAAGGCCTGTGTGTTCATTTGCATATTATATTACCCAGACCTCTTTGCACCAGAGACAGGGAGTGGTGAAGGACATGCTCCTCCTCACCTTGCAGGCTAGCTGCTCTTCACAGCGCCCCATGCTGGGTCCTTCATTGGGTCCAAGAGTTTCCTTGAGAGGAGCTGGCAGTGACAGGCAGGTGCCAGCAAGTGTGCAATTTCCATCAGAGTCACCTGCAACAAGCTGGCAGACATGGGTGGGTGCTGGCTACCGGTGATCTCCATCACCCTGCAAGGTATGCAGGTCGGTTGCATGTGCTGCCCACTGGGTTCAGTAGCTTTGTGTGACCCATTGCAGTTGTCCTGGGACAAGGAGTTCCATTGCTCTGTTGCGTAGAGCTTACCCTGGTCAGGTTAACGTTCTAGGGGGTTAATCAAAGGGCAATTTGTTTTTTCCAGCCCTGAGATTGAGGCTCCCTATGTCAGCGAGGAGGAGAAGCAGAGGCTGCTGGAGCTATACCAGTACCTGCACAGCCGTGCCCACAACTCCTCCCGCCCCCTGAAAAACATCTACTTCACAGGACCCAGCGAAAATCTCCTGGCTTGGGTAAGAACCACTCATCCTTCCATCAGCTGTCCCACATCTAAAGAGTGTGAACCAGCCAAGCCTCTGTCATTTGAGCTACAGGATTAATGCTGGCAACAGTAGTAGACTTTTCTCCTCTTATTAGGACCAGCCACTAGAGGGGGCAAAGACCCACATGCCATGATGGGGATAACAAGCTGAGATAGGAGAGCTAGAGTACACTGAAGTGGTCTGGCTAGCGTGTATGTTCCACTGTCCTCTGCATGGAATTTCCTCTGCATGGAACCTGGATACCAACACACAGTCAGGATAAGTGCCTGGGAAATACATGGGGGAGAGAGAGAAAATAAGAACTGCTCAGTGTGTGTCATAAGCCTTATACTGTTTGCTGCTCAGGGGAATCTCCTTTAGTTCAAGTGGCAGAGTCCTGGGCTTTTGGCAGGCCAAGCTGAGTTCCAGCCCTGTCCCCATCACGGAGTTCCAAATGGCCATGGTTTTGCAGCACAATGACAACCATGATGTACACGGTAACCAGGGGTTGCATAGATGATTCCATCTAATCTGCCCCCCTCTGTAGAGACTGCCCCACAATTATTGCTGTTTGAACTAGGGCAGATATTATAGAAAAACATCCCATCTGGATTTAAAAATGGTCAGTGATGGAGAACCCACCACAACCCTGGGTAAGTTGTTCCCGTGGTTAATTCCCCTCACTGTTAAAAATGTACGCCTTATTTCCAGTCTAGATTTGCCTACCTTCAGCTTCCACCCATTGGTCTGTGTTAGACTTGCTGGCCTGAAGAGCCCATTGTTAAATATCTGTTCCCCTTTTGGGTACTTACAGACTGTGATTCTAGTCACCCCTTCACCTTTTTGTTGTTAAGCTAAATTGATTGAGCTCCTTTCGTGTCTCACCATAATTCTTTAATCAGCCTCCTGGCTCTTCTCCGAACCCGCTCCAATTTGTCAACGCCCTTCTTTGCTGCCGTACTCTCTTGCTGCTCCTCTGAGAGCCCATCTCTAGCGTGCATCCTCACACAAACAGCTGTGAGACCTTTAGGTTGTAGCAGTGATGCTGCGGGACACCAGGGTGATACAATGTGAATACACGGCAGAAGACTTCTAGTGTTGTTCTGCAAGCTGGGGGTTGCCCCCTGCTCTGGCTTTTGTGGGAGAGTCCTAGCCTTGTCGGAGTCCTTGATGTGCCAGCATGTACCCATTGCAGCGTGCACCCATTGCAGCATGCAATGCTCCATGTTGAGCTGAGATAGTTTCCAGTATGCAGTGCAGCAAGGCCTTTCCACAGGCCTCATCTCCATGTTAGAGATGAGGGTTGCTGCATTCTAGGAAAAGTAGCTGCTGGTCTAGGGCATGAGTGGGCATAACTTGGGCATCTCCCTGGGATGGAAAGGTTAAATCCATCAGTTTTTTGTACAAATCCAGGGAGCTCCGGGGGGAAGGGATGGCCCTTACAGGGTTTAAACTTTCATAAGCAGAATGGACAATGTTAATTACTGAAATGTGCCAACCACCTTTGCTCCCCAGTTAGGAGGTGGAAAACCCTGTCCGCTTGCAGTCTCTAATGTACATGTCTTCATAACCCCCCCATGCAGCAGTGCTGCCCTCCCCATTGTTGAGATGGGGAAACTGAGGCCAGAGAGACTACGTGATCTGGGCCAAGATCTGTAACAGGGCAAGGAATTGAACCCCCATCTCCTAGGTTAGTGACCTCATCGCTGGGCCATCCTCCTGGACCCCTCCTGGCATCTGGAGGCAGGCTCTGTGCCCAGGCACTGACTGGGATTGGCTCCCATCTCTCCCCCAGGTGACCAGTGCCTTCGAGCTCTACGTGTGCTACAGCCCCCTGGGGACCAAGGCAGCCGCCGTCAGCGCTGTCAACAAGCTGATGAAGTGGATCCGCAGGGAAGAGGACCAACTCTTCATCCTGACACCGCAGACCTACTGATGGGTGCTGTGCCATGCCAGCCATGCCCAGAGCATTCCCGGCTCCGATCAGAACACCCCCCGTGGCAGGCCCCGCCCTCCTGATGTGCGTGGAGGATGGCAGGAAAGGGACACCCTTGGGAAGCAGAGCCCTCTGCCCCCAAACGCAGGGAAAGCACATTAATGGGGTTGTTAAATAGCAGATTTTAGAGAACCTAAAGCTTCCCGAGATGCCTGGTGCTGTGACTAGGACCCAATGGAGACCCCTGCTACTGAGGGGCCACCCCACCTGGACACGCATTCCTCACTACAGCCTCCAGCCAGCGCTTTTACCTCACCTGCCACTTCTCAGCCTCCCCACACCATCCTGCTTCCCTCCTCTGTTGGGACACTCCTCTTCATTCCTGGGGTATATCCCTCAGTTTGGGTGGGGGGAATATATATGGAGATATACCTATCTCATAGAGCTGGAAGGGATCTTGAAAGGTCATCGAGTCATAGAATCATAGAATATCAGGGTTGGAAGGGACCTCAGGAGATCATCTAGTCCAACCCCCTGGTCAAAGCAAGACCAATCCCCAATGTAGTCCAGCCCGCTGCCTTCACTAGCAAGACCAAGTACTGATTTTTGCCCCAGATCCCTAAGTGGCCCCCTCAAGGATTGAACTCACAACCCTGGGTTTAGCTGGCCAATGCTCAAACCACTGAGCTGCCTCTATGGTGGGGCAGGGGAGGGGTAGGCGCTCAGTATGCACTGGGCTCCTAGGACCCCTGGTTCCTCCTGCAGCACTTCCCCTCTTTTCTCCATCACTAGACTATTCCCAGAGCGCTGAGGTGGCATCTCCACCACTCCACATCCACCCCCCTATCCCTGGCCTCCAGGTCTCTGAGCCAGGGGTCACTGCCTGTGCACCACAAAACCTGCTGGCTCCACCTCTGCCCCAGCCATCTGCCAGGCCCAGGCATTCTGCCTGGCTCCCCAAGGGACAGGTTCTCAGAGGCATTGGTGGGCAGGGCACACAGGGCAATCTGCCATGAGCAGGAAGGGCCATACTGCCCAGCAGCTTGGCCCCTTGGTGTGGTCCCTCTCCCTGCTGTCTTCCAGCTTTCCCCTGCTCCTGGCGTCTCCACGCCAGCATCTCCCAGCCAGGTCCTTCACAGGCCTGTTGGGGGTCTGGGGGACAGGGAGCACCCGGACAGGAAGAACAGGCCCTTTGGGCGCCAAAGTGAGGAGGCCCTCACATCGCCTTATGTTGGCCTGGTCACCCTGGGGAGGGCAGGGTGGCTGGGTCCCCAACCCCAGAAGGATTCACCCCCAGGTCTCCATTAGTCAGTGCCAGCCTCTCCCACCCCCAGGTATTCCCTGGATCTCACCCAAGCCCGGATCACAGGCAGTTTGCCTGTCCTTTGTGGCTGGGTTTTCGGAGCCAGCTCAGCAACTGATCTGTGTTCATGGCCATGGCACCGGATCCTGGGATGGGGCTGGAGGAGGAAACCAACACCATTGAATAAAGGCTGCAAAGAAACTATGGTAGTTTTATTGCGGGGAGATGGCCACGTGGTGGCAGCAGAGGATGAGAGCGGGACATGGTCCGGAGTCTGAGGTTAAAGCCAGTTTCCATTGTGAACCGCACCAGGACTTCTGTTAACTGTCTCTGAAATGCCAAATGATCTTCGTTGTAGCCCAAACTGTCTCTGTTGCAGCCTGAACGTGCTTGGCACAGCTGGATGTGCAGCTGTCCTGCGGTGCTTTACAATGATTATCAGTTGTTCTTATTTTCAGGAATTTGCAATACTACAGCCCAGAACAAATGTCCCGTGTGGGGTTAATAAAGTGGGTGCTATGGCCCAGCGGGGCAGGGGCCGCCAGCAGCCCTGCAATGTACCACTGACCCAAGCAGACTTTGGAATTGCACCCGGATGGTGCCAGTGGTGGGCCTAGGCCGAGCCAGCACCACGTGCTTGTCCGTGGCCACAGTTGGCTCCTGGGCCCTGCCCCAGCACAGATAAGGGGAATAAGCTATAGTGGTATGAGACACCTTGATCCTATCCCCTCGGTGTAGCTGCAGCAGTAAGCTCTCACCCCCCTGAACCGCCAGGCAGCCTGGGCGAAGAGAAAAGGGTAGAGCAGCCCTGGCTGTCCTCTCGGCCTGCTGAGAGACATGTCCCTGGGGAACAGGGAGTGTGACTAGCAGGTAGCAGTCACTGACCTGGCTCAAGAGACCACAGGGAGGGGGAAATCGGGCCCCCAGTTCTAAGGGTGGAGAAGAAGGATTTGTCTGGGACTTGGAGGATCTTTCCTTCCCTTGCTCACTGCGGGCCTATGAGTGTGAAAGGCACCTAGGGCACACAGGGAGCTCTCCATAAACACCGCGCAGGGCTGGGGAGTGGGGAGATGGTTGGTAGCAGTCAGTGTCTGCTGCCTAGTGGGGAAATCTGGACTCCAGGATCTGCACAGTGCAGCTATAAACCACGTCCTCCCTGGCAGATTTCACAACCCTACCAGTCATTGCCTCATCTGCCCTGATCCTTGGCCTACAAGAGCTCAGCAGCCAGGGCTCCCATTCCATGCAAACCTGGGCCCCCCTTTGCCACAACCAGCTAAGTGAGTCTCCAGGGGGTTGAGTTTTGGAGTGTCAGTGACCTGGTTTGAGAAGGGCAGCCTTCCCTCTGCCTTTCAAGGCTCTGTTGCTATCTTGGGTATCTGGCCCCCATGACCAGCATATCTGAGCCCCCAATCCAGAAGAGACTGATCCTCATGCCCCACCCTCCCATGCATAAGAGTTGTACTAGGGTAGGTTCACCCATGGTGAACTTCCTGGGCTGTCACAGGCTTCCAGTGTGACCCTGGACAAGTCACTTAGCCTCTGTGCAGTGGGGATGCTAGTCCTGCCCTGCCTCACGGCGGTGCAAGGGAAATGCACAATTATGCCATGTGTTGAGAGCCACTGATGCTCTCTATGAGGTATAATTATTGTTCTACAGATGGGAACAGAGGCACAGTGACAGACCAAAGCTCACACAGGGAGCGAACCAAAGCTGGGAACTGAATCCTGGTCATCTGGCTCTCAGGGTAGGGGCCAGCCTTCCACTCCATGCTCAACCTCCACAGTCCAATTCCTGAACCTCCAACACCTTCCCCTTCCTTCCACTGCGCATGACGCACTACCAGGCCCGGTCTGGCATCGTGACCCTCATTTGGGGAGCAGTCCCACTGGAGCGTAGGGCGAGGGCTGCTCCTGTGCGTATGGGTCTGCAGGGTTGGGCCCTTTGGGAAGAACGGTAGCGGCTCTAAAATGCCGACAGTGTTATTGCTCCAGTGCATCGATGCACACAGCGTTTTGCAGGCAAATCCCAAGAGTGGTGGTGTCTGCTCAGAGGCAGCTAGCAGGGGATGGATGAGGCCAGCAGGAGCGGACAGCTGGCAGCAAGAAGTGCAGTGTGAGGACGAGGCTATGGATGGGTCCTGGGTCAGAGAGGCTGGTCCTGCAGGATGATCCCTGGGGAAGATGACTCAGTGACACGACCCAGAGCAGACATGGGCTCGGAGAGGTGGATGGAGCTGGTGGAATGGGCGTGCTGGGGGTTACGCCAAGGCAGCACCAGGCAGAGCCTTCAGGAAGAGGATGAGGCACATGGGCTCGCTGTGGGCGGAGGCTGGTGGGTGGATCTGAGCAGGGAGCAGACAGGACCCCCATGGTGGGCCAAGGGAGGAGAGTTTGGCTGCAGTGGGCAGAATGGGCTGGACGGGAGAGGGGAGGAAGAGAAGGCTGCAACCCTCAGGCGAGGCATGAGGCACCCAGGGTGGAAGAGAGCTGATCCCAAGGGGACGGGGAAGAACAATGGGGTTTGGCAGCAGGGGAGGGGAGCTGTGGCAGAGGCAGATCTGAGTCATGGGCACCAAGGGGGCAGCAGCACCCTGGGGGCAGACACACTTGTCTGGGGTGGGGGCAGGTTTAGAATGGGAGCAAGCGCCAGCAGCTCCTGGGGAAGGAGGGGCCCGCTGGGAGAGGATCCAAGAGATACAGGGAGGTCGGGAAGTAGGAGAGGGCAGAAGCCTGGGAGGAGGGGGCAGGAGAAGGGAATCTTGAGGGGGGAGGGATAATCCTGAGGCCCAGGACAGAAGAGGGATGAAGGGCAAGTGGGTGGCAAGGAGACCCCTTGGCTCAGCGAGGGGGGCTAGTTACTCTGGGGAGGGCTGGCTCAACAGGTGGGACCTAGCGGTGGTAGAGGCTTGTGGGGTAACTAGCACACGCCAAGACTTGGGGATGGCAGTGAGGTGGCAGCTGGCTCTTCTCCAGAGTGGGGGGAGAGAAGGCAGGATCAGCAACCGAGTTTTCTGACAGGTGACAGCCTGTGTGTGGGGCAGTTGGCAGACCCCACGGGTGAGCTAGCTCCACCGACACCAGCCAGGCCTGGCTGTCTGCACACTCACCAGCCTGTCCTGGCATGGGCCACAGGTACTCCCAGGTCTCCTGCTGGGCCTGGCACAGTGGGAGGCAGGACCCCCTCCCCGGGTGTGTCAGAAAGCCCTGCTTGGGCCACCAGGGCCAGAGCAGCCGGCTGCCAGGGCTGCCACCCAGAGGCAGGAATTCCAGTGACCAGTTGTCACCGGCTCGAGGTGTGGTCCTGGGGGGGTCGCTGCTGCCCTTGCTGGGTCCCCTTAGTTTGCCCCAGCAGGGCAGTTCTTTGACTCTGACTGCGTCCGGAAGCATGCCTCAGTCTCTGAGCTGTGATCAGGGAGGCAGCCTGGAGCAGGGGTGCGGTCCCTCCACTGTCCCAGGCCTTTCTGTCTCTCCGCTGCTCTGTCCCCTTTGTAGCAGGCCTTGTTTCCTTCACTGGGCACAGCTGGGTGCCCTAGGGTTGCCAACTTTCTAGTTGCTCAAAACCAAACATCATAGGCCCCCCACTTCCTGAGGCCCTGCCCCTATCCTGCCCTTTCCCTGAGGCCCTACCCCTACTCACTACATTCCCCCTCCCTCAGTGGCTCGCTCTCCCCCATCCTCACTCACTTTCACTGGGCTGGGGTAGAGGGTTGGGGTGCAGGAGGGGGTGAGGGCTCTAACTGGAGTGTGGGCTCCGGGGTGGGGCCAGAAATGTGGGGTTGTCAAGGCTGATTCCCCACTCTGGCACTTTGAGTACAGAAGGTGGGGGCCCACAAGGATTCTAACAATACTGGCCACTCCAGGCTTGTATTAAACTTTTATTTAAACTTGTATTAAATTTGTATTATAGCTTTTCTCTGACCTTGGATGGGTAGATACTGCCACCACCCAAGTGCAAAAACCCCTTTGAGAACCCAGGAAGGTGCACTTGGAAATTCCTTCCTGTGCAGTATCCTCAGGCCCTTTCACCAC
This sequence comes from Chrysemys picta bellii, assembly GCF_011386835.1. Classification (NCBI taxonomy): domain Eukaryota; kingdom Metazoa; phylum Chordata; order Testudines; family Emydidae; genus Chrysemys; species Chrysemys picta. Next base: position 51,106,771 of record NC_088797.1, read on the forward strand.
CCACTCCGGGGAAGAGCTGAGAAAGAAAAACAAAGGAAATCAGCTGTTGCCACCAGCTAATTAAACAACATGTGCACAGGCCTCTTAGGACACAAAAATCCAATTCTGTTCTTTAAAAAGGTAAATTTTATTAAAAACAAAAAGAAAGAAAATACATCTGGAAACTCAGGCTATTGCTACATTTAAAAAGAGCAAATACAAGGATTAAGTATCAACAATAGTTTCTTGTGGTCAAGCTTAAAGGTTACAAGCAAAACAAAAGCATTTGGGGTTAGCACAGAGGAGTCCACAAGCCATATAGAAATAAAAAAGAGATAAACCTAACTGCATCTTCCTAGACATTCCCTGATCTACTTACATATCTGGGGTTTTAAATGAGTAGTTTCTAGGTATGATCTGGTGATTTTTCATACCTGGCCCACAGCTTTTTACAGCATCGCTGTTCTGTTCCCTCTCTCCAAAGAACAACAAAAGGGGAGTCTTGTTTCAATTTTAAGAAGTTCTAGCCTTCCCATTGGCTCTTTTGGCCAGGTGCCCACTCACTTCCTTTTACCTATGCATCACAGTGACTTTTAACCCTTTACAGGTAAGGCAAGTAGAGAATAGCTACTAAGAGGGATTTTATAGCTAACTGGCTGTTGGGTCCATAAAAGGGAGCTACCCCCCCCCTTCATTTATCACAGGGGTTCAGGGTGCAGGAGGGGGCTCCAGGCTAGGGGGTGGAGCCGAGGGATTTGGAATGTGGAAGGGGGTTGTGGGTTGAGGTAGGGGGTTGGCGAGCAGGGGGGGGGAGGGCTCTGGGCTTAGGGGTTGGGCTTACCTCGGATGGCTCCCAGTCAGTAGCGCAGCGGGGGTGGGCTAAGGCAGGCTGCCTGCCTGTCCTGGCACTGTGCTGTGCGTGCCCCAGAAGTTGCCAGCAGGTCTGGATCCTAGGGGGGGAGGGGGCCAGGAGGTTCTATGTGCCGCTCTCACCTGTACGTTCTCGGTGCTCAGGGTGGGGGCAGCGCGCGCAGCCCTGTGCCCCACCGCCGCCTAGGAGCCAGACCTGCTGGCTGCTTCTGGGGTGCAGCGTGGTGCCAGCCAGGACAGGGAGGGACTAGTCTGCCTTAGCGATGCCAACTGGACTTTTAATGGCCTGGTCAGCGGTGCTGACCAGAGTCACTAGGGTCCCTTTTCAACCAGGTGTTCCAGACACCTGGTCACCCTAGGGTGCCTGCCTGCTCTGGCAGCTGGGCGTGGGTGGGCTGCTTACCAGCAGACAGGAGAGATTCCCCTTCTTCCTGCCCAAGCTCAGTATGTGGTCTGTAGACCCCATTACATCTCCTCCCCTGCTAGACCAAGACCCGGCCTTGACTGTCATAGGCTACTTCTGTAGATGGAAAATCTGTGTTATGATGCAAACCTCTTGCCCAGTGTTGTATCTGGAAGGCGTATGGGTGTAGCGACGGGTACCATCTCATGATCCTTGGTTTGACTCATCCATCACATTTAGTCAGCGCAGAGGCAAGGGTGTGATTGGTAACTAGTGTGAGCTTGTTTCCTAGGAGATAGTATCGCAGGCTCTCTCTTGCCCATTTGGCAGCCAAGCACTCCTGCTTTATCACTGAGTATGCTTTCTCACAGGGAAGAGTTTCTGGCTGATATAGACTATCAGGTGTTCCTCTCCATCTGAAATGACAGCCCCAGTCCTGATTCTGATGCATCTGTTTGTACTATGAATTCCTTTTTGAAGTCCAGGCTATACAGCACTCATAGAATATCAGGGTTGGAAGGGACCTCAGGAGGTCATCTAGTCCAACCCCCTGCTCAAAGCAGGACCAATCCCCAGACAGATTTTTACCCCAGTTCCTTAAATGGAACCCTCAAGGATTGAACTCACAACCCTGGGTTTAGCAGGCTAATGCTCAAACCACTGAGCTATCCCTCCCCCCACTGGTGAAGGGCATCTTGTAGGCTTGTGAGGCATGAACCTTGTTGACTAAGGATCGAACGTGTCCTCCACTGACTCTATGGCCCTGGTAACGGGCCTCTTCCTTTCCTATTGCATGTTTAGTGGGATTTGACATTACCCCTGCTTTTATTAGGGATCGGAGAATAGCGGTGACTTTATCTAGATGGGAGTCCCAATCCTTACTACAGATCACTACGTCATCTAAGTATGTTACCGCATATTGACTGTGCTGTTGGAGTATTTGGTCCATCAAATGTTGAAATGTAGCTGCTGGCTTGTGTAACCCGAAAGGCATGGTCCTAAAATGGAATAGGCCGAGCGGTGTAGAAAGGGCTGTCTTCTCTGGGCATCCGGTGTTAAGGGAATCTGCCAATACCCCTTTGTTAAATCCAAAGTGGTGATGTATTGGGCTTCTCCAGTCACTCTAAGGCCTGATCTACACTACGGGTTTAGGTCGACTTTAGCAGCGTTAAACCGAATTAAGCCTGGACACGTCCACACAACGAAGCCCTTTCTTTCGACTTAAAGGGTCCTTTAAACCGGTTTCTTTACACCACCTCCGACGAGGGGATTAGCGATAAAATCGGCCTTTGCGGGTCGGAATTGGGGTAGTGTGGACGGAATTCGACGTTATTGGCCTCCGGGAGCTATCCCACAGTGCTTCATTGTGACCGCTCTGGACAGCACTCTCAACTCAGATGCACTGACCAGGTAGACAGGAAAAGACCCGCGAATGTTTGAATTTCATTTCCTGTTTGCTCAGCGTGGAGAGCACAGGTGACCACGCAGAGCTCATCAGCACAGGTAACCGTGATGGAGTCCCAGGATCGCAAAAGAGCTCCAGCATGGACCGAACGGGAGGTACGAGATCTGCTCGCCATATGGGGAGATGAAGCAGTGATAGCTGAACTCCATAGCAGTAAAAGAAATGGAAAAGTATTAGAAAAGATCTCCAAGGCCATGAAGGACCGAGGCCATAACAGGGACACACAGCAGTGCCGCGTGAAAATTAAGGAGCTACGGCAAGCTTACCACAAAGCCAGAGAAGCAAACGGAAGGTCAGGGGCAGAGCCGCAAACTTGCCGCTACTACGCGGAGCTGCATGCGATCCTAGGGGGTGCAGCCACCACTACCCCAACCATGTGCTATGACTCTCTCACTGGAGAAACACACAGGGAAGACGGTTCGGGGAACGAGGAAGATGAGGATGGAGGTACTGTAGGTAGCTCACAGCAGCAAGGAAGCGGAGAAACCGGTTTCCCCAACAGCCAGGATATGTTTGTGACCCTGGACCTGGAACCAGTAATCCCCGAACTCACCCAAGACCCTCAGGGCACACAGGAGACCTCTGGTGAGTGTAACTTTGTAAATATTTGTAAACATTACAAAAAAAAAAGCAAGCGTGTTTAATGATTAATTTGCCCTGGCAATCGCAGCCAGTACATCTACTGGAAAAGTCTGTTAACGTGTATGGGGATGGAGCGGAAATCCTCCAGGGACATCTCCAGAAAGCTCTCCTGGTTGAAATGGGGTGATTTTATTAAGAGGACATTCAGAGGCGCCCGTTCCTGCTCTTCTGACCAGAAATGTTCCCCGCTGTTAACCACGCGGTGGAGGGGAGGGGTGAAGTGATCATCCCAGAGAATCGTGTGTGTGTGTGTGGGGGGTGGTTTACTTGTGTTTGTGCCGCATGTTAACCGGGAAACCGCAGCCCCTCCTTTTACATTGAAAACCCATTTTAAATGGACAACCCAATTCATCCTTGATATGGGAAATGCGCTGCTGTTTGCAACCTTTCCCGCATGTTAAGAAGGTTAAAAAAGCCAAAACACTGTGGCCTACCATGGCTGCCTGCAAGCCGAAATATGCGACCTTGTAATGAAAGAGTGTACCCATTGTTCTCTAAAATGTGTCTTTTTTAACCACCTCTCCCTTCTCCTCCACCAGCTGCAAATGTTTCTCCTTCGCAGAGGCTCGTGAACATTAGAAAGAGAAAACGTAGGACGAGGGACGATATGTTCACGGAGCTGCAGATGTCCTCCCACGCTGATAGAGCACAGCAGAATGCGTGGAGGCAGTCAATGTCGGAGATGAGAAAAGCCCAATATGAACGAGAGGAGAGGTGGCGGGCTCAATGGCGGGATGAAAAGAGCAAGTGGCGGGCTGAAGACAATAGGTGGCGTCAGCTTGCAGACAGACGGCAAGAGTCAATGCTCCGTCTGCTGGAGCATCAAAGTGAGAGTTCATCCACTCATGGCATGGGGTAGGCATCAAATCTGGAAATCACATTTGCTTTCCTGAAGTCTATGCAGAAACGTAGTGAACCATCTGGCTTTGGGACCAGCACGATGGGGCTCCTCCAGTCTCTCTGGGACTCTTCTATCAACATGGTCCTGATCTCTCTCTTGGCAGCCCCCCTCAACCTGTTGGGGATTGGTAGGAGCCCTTCCCATTTTACTTTACCAGGTTCTGTACTAATGTGATGTTGTGCTAGGAACATCTTCCCAGGTAGATCTGAGAATATCCGTGGGAAAGTTGCCACCAGTTGGAGCCCCTGCTCCTTTTGCTCCTGGCTGGCTCAAGTCCTGTCTCAAGGTACGGAGCCTTTCTTTAGGCAGTCATCACCTTGGGGTCCTAGTTCCAGTTTCTCCAGAAACAGTGTGATAAAAAGGTTTTCCCCGGGCTTTCCAGGGTTTCGGTAAGTTTACATGGTATACCTGCTGTTCCTTTCTCTTCCCTGGCTGTCTAATCACGTAGTCTACGGTCACCACTTTCTTTGATACCTCCTAAGGGCCATTAACTTTGCCTCAGAGCTTGGAAGAAGCAACAGGACTCGTTTGAAAGACATGCATGGCCTCCAGCCTTTCAAGTAACTTTAAACCACACTGTGCTATGTTCTCAGCTCTTGGTTCTTGGCCTTCCCAGATGCCCTGTACCAGGTCGAGTATGCCCCTCAGCTGTCGTCCATATAGCAATACGAATGGCAAAAACCCTGTTGAAGCATGGGGCACCTCTCTGCTGAGAGTAGTTGGTCCCAGTGTCGGGGATCCTGGGCAATGAACTTCTTGAGCATCCCCTTGAGTGTCTGATTGACCCTTTCCCCTAGGCCATCTGTCGGGGTGGTGGTACATGGATGTGTGTCAGGGTTTGATTTCTAATAGTTCTCTCATCATCTGGGATGTAAAATTTGTCCCCTGGACCACCAGGACTTCTTTGGGAAACCCAACCCTCGCGAGGACTTTCAGTAGCTCCTTGGCTATTGTCTTAGCATTCGTAGACTGTAGTGGTATAGCTTCTGTGTATCTGGTTACATAATCCTCAATGACAAGTATATGCTGATGTCCCGAGGTGTTCTTCTCTAGGGGGCCTATAAAGTCAATCCCTATCCTTTCAATGGGGGCATCCACCAAGGGGAGAGGCAATAGTGGGGCTTGCGGGCTTTCCTTAGGGGCCGTCAATTGACATTTGGGACATGAGGTGCAGAAATCCTTAACTTCCTTAAAGATTCCTGACCAAAAGTATTGGGCTAGGATTCTCGATTATGTCTTGTCTTTCCCCAGTTGTACCGCACATGGTGTTGTGTGGGCCAAATGCACTAACCCACAGCGGTATATGTGTCGAACTAGCGGTTGTGTCCTTATCTCTTGTATCTGCTTGCCTTAGTCATCGTGATATAAGCAGTCTGCCCTCAGGGCAAAATGTGGGTACTGCTGGGCCTTCAGGGGATCCACGTCTTCATCATCTATCGTGACTACTTGTTTGAAGGCTCGACTCAAGGTCTCATAATTTCTTTGTTGCATACAGAAATCAGAGAACCTGGTTAGATTCTCCAGGTTCAGTTGCAGAGGGAGTGGTGTATTAGGGCCCCTGGATGTTTCTTCTCCAGGCTCATCTGCCTCACAGGCACAAGTTCCAGCATTTGTGGCCTCCATTACGCCTATGGAAGGGACTGCCTCTGTCACTTCCCTTCACTCTCTCCTCACTATCCATTTCTGAGATTTTCTTTCCTTGGGTCAGGAGGTCAGGATCCTTAAAAGGGAACAAGACCCCCCAGGACCTCCTCTGGGGTGTTTTCTTTGGGTCCTGGTGCTAGGAGAAGCTTCTGTAAGAGCTCGGAGAACTACAGCCAGTCCCAGCCTAATATCTCAGGGTAGCAGAGGTCTGTAGACACTCATTCTCTCATCTGCCCTTGGTGCCCATCAATGGTTAGTCTTATTGTCGTGATGAGGTATGGTAATATATCTCCATGGATACCTCTGATTGGGATTTTCCCCTTCTTGAGTTTCCCTGCCACCTTGGCTATTCGTTCCCGGATAAATGTCTGATCACACATCGAGTCTCCGAGGGCCAGTGTCTTTTCACCCTCCACTTCAACTGGGATTGTGAATTTCCTCGGGCTTTTTCATCATGCCCTATTCTCTCTGGTCCAGACCAGTCCAAAGTTATACTCGATGTAGAGACAGTTGCAGAATCTGTGCCCCTATTGTCTGCAGGAGTAACAGATCATTATGCCTGTCCCTTGTCTTCTGGCAGCTGCGTTACCTTCTTGCTGAGTTGCAGCGAGCCCCTGTTCCTGTGTAGATATGGGATGAGGAGTTGGTAGGGGAGTAAAGGGCATGGGCCTACTGTTGTGGGGAAATCTGACCCATGGACCTTGAGGTATTTTCCTGCCCCTTAAGCTGCCAGTCGGTTGGATAGCAGTCTGCGTCTTCCTGGAGTTCACCCAAGAGGGATCACCACTTTTGGGTCCCTGGCTCATTTCCTTCTCTGGTATATTGGGAGCCATAGAATCATAGAATATCAGGGTTGGAAGGGACCTCAGGAGGTCATCTAGTCCAACCCCCTACTCAAAGCAGGACCAATCCCCAACTAAATCACCCCAGCCAGGGCTTTGTCAAGCCTGACCTTAAAAATCTCCAAGGAAGGAGATTCCACCACCTCCCTAGGTAACCCATTCCAGTGCTTCACCACCCTCCTAGTGAAAAAGTTTTTCCTAATATCCAACCTAAGATATCCTTCCAAGATGGGGGAGGCCTCAGCTAGGGTTAGCGGCAGGTGTTTGCAAACCCAGTCTCGACCAGCAAGCGGAAGAATCTGTACGAACTGTTCTAGGACTATGAGGTCGGCTACTTGCGGCCCCATTCGAGATTCTGGTTTTAACCATCGCCAGTAGCCATATCCATATCCAATATGGCTGCCTTCACTTGCTCGTAGTCTTGGGCTGCCGTGTCGTCCTGACCTCGATACGCTGCCTGGGCTTACCCCATGAGGAGTGGGGTGAGTCGGATTGCCCACTGAGTCAAGGGCCAGTTCGGAGCCATGGCTACCCTTTCAAAGGTTATCAGGAATGCTCTGGGATCATCATCCGCTGTCATCGTGGGGAGTGTTGGGGCCAGAGTGATCCCCTGTATTGGGGAGGTATGTGTTTCCCACAGAAGTGGGATGCTGGGGAGTAGCAGCTGGTACTAGTGGCCACCTGTTGTAACAGCTGTTGCTGGTGAGCTGCCATCTGTTCTGTCAGCTGTTGTTGGGCTGTGGAGTCTGCCAGCCATTGCAGGAGCTGAGTCACCTCCATAGTTCTCATGTCTAGGTAGAAGGGGGGAAAAAGGAGAGGAGGTTCTGTTTTGTTTTTGGCTTCCCATCTCTGCAGGGAGGGGCCTCTGCACACAGACCCCACTTCTGGTACCATGCTCTCACCCACTCTAAGTCGCAGATGCCCTTGCCAGGACCCCCTAGTTCACCGCTGGTCAAGGCAGTTGTTTGACTCTGCACTTTCCTGAGTCCAGAAGTGTGCTTCAGTCTCTGAGTTGTGCTCAGGGAGGCAGCCTGGAGCAGGGGTGCTGCCCTTCCGCTGTCCCAGGTCCAGGGCCGGCTCCAGGGTTTTGGCCGCCCCAAGCAGCCAAACAACCTCCCCCCCCAAAAAAAGCCGCGATTGCAGCCGCGATCTGCAGCGGCAATTTGGCGGGAGGTCCTTTGCTCCGAGCAGGAGTGAGGGACCATCCCCCGAATTGCCGCTGAACAGCTGGACGTGCCGCCCCTCTCCGAAGTGGCCGCCCCAAGCACCTGCTTGGTAAGCTGGTGCCTGGAGCCGGCCGTGCCCAGGTCCTTCTGCCTCCCCTCCCCTCTCTGCACTCTCCGCTTTGTAGTAGGCTTTGTTTCCTTCAATGGGCGCAGCTGGGTGCCTACCTCCATGACTGGCAGCTCTGGCTGCTGTGCATGGGTGTGGCTGGGCTGCTTGCCCACAGACAGGAGAAACTCCCCTTCCCCTCCTGCCAAAGCTCAGTATGTGGTCTGTAGACCCCATTACATGGCCACTGAAAGTCATTCTGCGAACAGCAGGGGGCGAAAAACCTCCGCCTGCCCCTAGCCATAGACATTCAGATCCAATCACCAGATCTGTGGTCCACCCAGCCCTCCCGGTCCTTGCTGCTTCCCCAGCCTGGCTGGACTGGTGCTGGACACTGGGCCCAGTTCTGGGACCCTCATTTGAAAACGGATGTTGAAAAATTACAGACAGTGCCCAAAGGAGCCGTGACAATGACTTGAAGGCTGGAGAAAGTGCCTGAGAGAGACTTCGAGAGCTCGACTCAACCACAGCACATAAGGATCTCCCCAGGGAGCATATCCCAGGTACTGAACTCACCAAGAAAGGCAGAACCAGAACCACTGGCTGGAGTCACAGCCAGACATGTTCACATTAGAAATACGGGAGGGACACGCTTTCGACAAAAAGTGCTGCACAAACTCTCCCAGGAAGTGCTGGATTCTCTGTTCATTGGGATCTGCAGATCCAGCCGGGCTGCCTTGCTGAGGGACGCGTTAGCCAAACACAAGTCACTGGGCTCAATGCAGGGGTAGCTGCGTGGCATTCTCTGGCTTGTGCTATCCAGCAGCTCGGGCTAGATAGGCTAGTGGTCACCTCTGACCTTATGTTCTATGAACGTGGCTGCCCAGGACTTCACAGCCCTCGGTCACTGGCGTGGAAAGAGAATCTCCAGCAGCTGCAGTGATACTAGGGCTCAGGGGAAATGTGAAAGGCACAAATGGGAGGTCGGCACAGGGCTTAAAAAAGGTCTGTAAAAAGAGCTGGGGTGGGGAGACTCTCCCCAGGAGAGGCTTCCTGCTGCTCACAGGGGGCAGAGCAGGCTCAGTGCACCTGTGGCTAGCTAAGTACAACCTAGGAGGGGTCACAGGGGGCGTGTGGGGCCATAAGTCAGAGAAGTAGGGAGGAAAACAGGAAGTGTCAGTGGGGGGCCTTGAGGAAGGGGCCCAGGGCTGGGGAAGGCAGGTGAACCTGAGTGCAGGAAGGGAGCCTGTCTCCAGGGAGAGCACTGGGAGTCACCACTAGGTAACGGGGGGCTGTATTGGGCTTTTATTAACTGATGAGCCTGCTGCCAGGGAGGGGAGCCCTGGAAGCTTCAGCTGTGGACACTGTATTGCTGGGGTTGGGACCCTTTTTGAGTATGCATGCCTTAAGGCCTGGGTAGGTGCCCAACTCCCATTGGCTCTTTCTGGGACTTAGAGGCCTAGCTTAACTTTGTGCCTCTGAAAACCTCTCCCTGTATCCTGTGTGGGCTGCAGCCACTGGAGAACAGCATGCTTCAGCAGCGCTAGCATTGCCTCCAGCTGGGCCAGTGCCTTGCACCAGTCATGCCCCCAATCACCGTCCTGTATTACCAAAGCCTGTGCAAGGAAAAGCTCCATCTGCTGGATGTGCCATGCACTGAGGCCTCCCTGCTGCTCTGCGTACACTGTCCCCGAGTAACAGCATTACAGGTCACCGCCGCTGTGCAACTCAGCGGATCCTCTTAATTAACAGGAAGTCACGGTGGCTGCTACGATTGCACCATAGGGTTAAATGACCTGGTGTTGTTGGAGGGGGGCAGAGTCCGGTACGTTACTGGAAAAAGCTGATGGCTTTGAGAGCCGGTACTCCTTGTGAGGCCTATATTCAATACATTTGAGGCTTCACTTCCTCTTGGAAAACCATCTGCAAACAGATCCCCAGCTCTGGGGATGTCTTCCTTCTCACCATGCTCTCTTCAGAATTGATCAGGCTTGGTGACCAGTCATGTACATCAAGAATTGGGGGGAAACAGGAGTGGGGGAGTGGAAGGAAAAAATAGTTTTGAGGAGATTTCCTTCCCCTCTCCCTTGTTTAATTCCTTTGCTCTGAAATATTTCTGTTAACTCAACATTGGTGTGAAAGACAGCAATTTCAGACGGTGGAGGAAAACTTCAAACTCTTCTAAAATGTTAAGAGACATAATGGGAACACCCAGGGTTTCGTGCTATGTGTCACCATGAAAATTAGAACCCAGCCAACTCCGTCCATTTGAATTCAGGCTGTCATCTCCGTGCCTGTCTGTGTGTGCACTCTGATTTGGGATTAAGAGGGTTCAGTTTCTACTGACATTAAACTGATTAAAAACTGGCTCCCGTTATATTGAAAGAGGACATTTTAATATGGAGGACTGCCCCCTCATAAACAGGTGCTGAAATAATGAAAAGCGTGAATTCACACTGGTGGAGTTCTATGGATTTATTCCAGTTTGCAAGTAGCTGAGCCCAAAGTTACGGAACTGGCCTGGAACCACGAGCAGAGAGGAAGTGGGTAGGCGCTCTGTTGATTAGAAAGGAGTGTGGACACTGGGTGGAGTGTCCCCAGGCAGATCCTGCTGGAAGCCTGGTCTGGCCTCGGCACTCCTGGAAGAGAGCGATAACTGCATTTTAACCCACGTGTCTTATCTCTGTATGTAAAGCAGTGTCACCAACTCTTGTGATTTCATCACAAGGCTCATGATATTTGGTGTTTTGGAAAGTCCCAGCTGCTGAAGTCAGGTGATTGTGGGAGAATCGCAGTTTGCGTTTAAAACTATCCCACAAGTTTCTGGCCCTTGTGGGTGTGAAGAAAAGCTGGAAAATGTAAGCCAAGGTTCAAAACCCAGAAGGCAATACACAGAACCCCAATGAATTGATGATTTGTAAAATCTCATTATTTTTAAGATAGTCTCAGGGCTGGGAACAGCTGGATTTCTGATTTGTGAGTACTCAGGGTCGGCTGTGCTATTAAAGCGATGCTGCCAACTGGAATTTTATTTTATTTTATTGCTAAACTTTTTAATTTTTTACAATTCAGCATCTCCTAGACCACTCCTGTGTGTGGGTCTCTGGGCTCCCTGCAGCTGTTTTGGGCAGTTCTGGAAGCAAAACCACACCCATCCTCCTCAGATGTGCCCCTCCCTCCATTCACTGTACAACTCTCTGCTGCTTTCGGTTCTGCTCTAGCTGTTAACACACTTGCCTGGGCTGGGGGAGCAGGGTTTGTGTCATCATCATCAGCACAATGTAACTGACAAAGTGCCCTCAAATGCACAAAGGAAAGTCTCTATCTACCTCTCAGCTCTAGCAATCCTAGGGGGGACTTGTTACAATCATTGGTATAAGAATTTTCAGATGGAAATGCAATTTCAAAGACAAAGGTCATTTAAATCAGGTAAAGTGTTTAACTCATGCATGCTAGGTGTTGGCAAACTCACTGGCTTTGCTAACTGTTCCTCACAGACAACAGCGAAGGGTGTATAATAACACACTGTTATGGCTGCCAGTTACTGCCTCCCCCCACCCCCCACCCTACAGCATACCCACAATTGCTCAAGCTTGGCTACACTTGCGAGTTACAGAGCATTAAAGGAGCCCCGGGTGCACTAGCTCACTACCTGTCCACACTGGCAAGGCACGTAGAGTGCTCTGACTCCACGGCTAGAGCGCTCCTGGTATTCCACCTCAGTGAGTAGAATAACAATTGATGCACCCCAGCTGGAGTGCCCCAGCGACAGTGTGAACGAGGTGTTGCATTACTGCGCTCTGATCAGCCTCTGGAAACGTCCCATAATCCCCTTAAGTCAAGAGGCCAGTCTTGTCATTGTTTTGGATATGCCCTTTGAAAGCTCCGTTTGACAGCCGACTGCTTATCTGCTCCGAGACAAAGCAACCATTACTGTAGAATGCTGTGGGGGCGGGAGGGGGAGGTCTGCTGCTGTCTGAACTTACAAGACAACATGCTGACATGCTCTCAGCCCCCCCAAAACCCACTCTCTCTCCCCCCACATACACACAACACACTCCCTGTCACACTCCACCCCACCCCCCTCATTTGAAAAGCACGTTGCAGCCACTTGCATGCTGGGATAGCTACCACAATGCATTTCTCTCTGTGGCCCTTGCAAGAGCTGCTAATGTGGCCATGCCAGTGTGCTGTCAGCTGTCAGTGTGGACAGACTACAGCGCTTTCCCTACTGCGCTCTACAAAGACTGGTTTAACTCAAAACGCTCTACATTTGCAAGTGTAGCCATGCCCTTAGGGCTTGGCTACACTTGCAAGTTAGAGCGCATTAAAGCAGCCCCAGGCACCCTAACTCCCAACCCATCCACACTGGCAAGGCACTTAGAGCACCTGGACTCTGCAGCTGGAGCACTCCTGGTAATCCAGCTCCACGAGAAGCATAATGCTTGTTGCGCCTTGGCTGAAACACCGGGGCGTCAGTGTGGACGAGGTGTTGCATTACTGCGGTTTGATCGGCCTCCGGAAACATCCCATAATCCCCTTAAGTCAAGTGGCCACTCTTCTCATTGTTTTGGAATCGGCTGTAGGAATGCGGATATCCCCTTTCAAAGCTCCGTTTCTGACAGCCGCCATGCTTATCTGCTCATCTGCTCCGGGACAAAGCAAACCATTAGTGTGGAATATTGCTTGCTGTGAGTGTGTGTGTGTGTGGGGGGGGGTCTGAACTTATAAAACAGCATGCTGACACACTCTCAGCACCCCAAAAACCCACTCTCTCTCCCCCCACATACACACAACACACTCCCTGTCACCAGGGCCGGCTCCAGGGTTTTTGCCGCCCCAAGCGGCGCAAAAAATAAATAAAAAAAGCCGCGATCATGATCTGCGGCGGCAATTCGGCAGGAGGTCCTTTGCTCCGAGCGGGCGTGAGGGACCGTCCGCCAAATAGCTGCCGAATAGCTGGACGTGTCGCCCCTCTCCGGAGTGGCTGCCCCAAGCACCTGCTTGGCAAGCTGGTGCCTGGAGCCGGCCCTGCCTGTCACACTCCACCCCACCCCCCACATTTGAAAAGCATGTTGCAGCCACTTGCGCCTGTCTGCACATGTGGGGCTGCCTCCCCGATCAAGGTTTGCAGAGGGGGTGCCTGCGAGTATTAGGGATCTATCTATTAGTTTACTGTCCTAAGAACACCCAAGGGGAGACCACATCTTCCTCTGTGTTTGTACATTGCCTAGAACAATGGAGCCCCAAATCTGAGTGGGGCTGTTAGACACTATCCCAATATAAATATTAGCAGTGCTTCTTGACAGAGCTTCCTCTGGGGGCACCCGGAGTGGAAAACTTTCCACTGCCAACAGGTGATCAGAAATTTATGAGCTCCAAAGTCACACACTCAAAGGCTGATGGCACAGCCTAATGCAGCACCAGTCCAATCTCACAGCACTGCCTGCTTGCAGAATGGCCAGGTGAAGCAGAACCAGAGGACAAGGAGAGAGGAAACTACTCCTATGCACCTCTGGACCACGGGAGAGAAGTGGACAAGCAGGAGTGGGTGTAGGGGATGTTGCTATAGTAATCATTGTGTAAGGTGCCAATATACCACGGTGCTGGGTCCTGTAGAAAAACTGGGTCAGCCCCTAGGTTGGAGTAGACAATCAGCACTTTTCATCAGCAAACCTCAAGGCCCTCTACAAAAGAGGGTCAGGATTGTTATCCGCATCTCACAGATAGGGAAACTGAGGCACAGAGAGGAAAAGTGACTCAAGGTCACCCAGCAGGCCCTCCCCATTCTTCTGAGTCCCAGTTCTGCGCTCTAGCCACTAGGTCATGCTGCTTCCCTAAATAGCAATCCAGTTTTAAACCCCACAGCCCTGGAGGTGAATGGGAGAGCGGGAGGTGCGTGTTTGGGGGTAGCCAAAGGGAATGATGTAAAGACTGGTTTGGGCAGCTGGGAGGCACTGAGTATCCTAGTGTGACCCTCACCCCCAGACTAACGAGGGCACAGACAGACTTCTCCATTGTTCTCTGGTTTCAGAGTTTTCTTTGGAGGTTTTACCATGCGTTTCTAGCTGTTATGGCTTCAAGGCCACCTTTCAAAGCCTGGAGTGAGTGAAGCTGATATAGTGAGCTGTGCCGGAGTCTGCAGAGAGCCTGAGACAATAGCTGTGGGGGGACGGTTCCATTCATTTCAATGAGTGCTGACTCCAAGGATACTTTACATGTCAACCTTGCTAACTACATCCCTCCTCGCCAAAGCAGGGAGAAGAGGAAGGATCAGATGTGCAGCACAATGGGCCCTGCTGCTCCATGACTGGGGCCATTGTGCTAAATCAGATGTAATAAATAGGCCTAGAGAGCTAAAGGTGTTACCCGACCCCATCACTGTCCAATGCTGAACAGCTAACCAAGGCTCAGTTAAATTCCCCATCTGACAGTTGATTGGATGGTGTCATAGGCGGCAGTAAGTGTCCTTTTTTGGGGAAAGAGAAGCAGTGAGTTGAGATGGGTTGGAGCTGTTGTGAGCCCAATCCCATTTCCTGCCAGACAAAACAAGCCAAACGCACACAAACTGGGGAGAGAAAAAAGGAAAATACAGCTTCTGTCTCTGGCACTGATGGAGAGACAGACCTGGCACATGCTCCGAGCAGCCCCTGAGAGACCCGGCAAACCTGTACCAGGTTTGCTAAATTAGATGGAATAAATAGGCTGGGCGGTTTAGTGCATTGCTTTTAGCTGCCTCCTGGGTCCCAGGAGTGTTGCAAAACACAGTCTTGGCCAGTTCAGCCAGGTCTTAGTAGAAAGAAGGGGAAAGGAGAGCAATAGGAAGGAGAAGTAAGAAGGTAGGGAAGGAAAAGGAACATAAGAATGGCCCTACTGGGTCAGACCAAAGGTCCATCTAGTCCATTATCCTGTCTTCCAACAGTGGCCAGTCACAGTGCCAGGTGCCCCAGAGGGAATGAACAGAACAGGTAATCATCAAGTGATCCATCCCGTCGCTCATTCTCAGCTTCCGGCACACAGAGGCTAGGGACACCATTCCTGCCCATCCTGGCTAATAGCCATTGATGGACCTATCCTTCATGAATTTATCTAGTTCTTTTTTGAACCCTGTTATGGTCTTGGCCTTCACAACATCCTCTGGCAAGGAGTTTCACAGGTTGACTCTGCATTGTGTGAAGAAATACTTCCTTTTATTTGTTTTAAACCTGCTGCCTAGTAATTTCATTTGGTGATCCCTAGTTCTTGTGTTATGAGAAGTAGTAAACAACACTTCCTTATCTACTTTCTCTACAACAGTCATGATTTTATATATATCAATCATATCTCCCCTAAGCTGTCTCTTTTCCAAGCTGAAAAGTCCCAGTCTTATTAATCGCTCCTAATACGGAAGCCATTCCATACCCCTAATCATTTTTGTTGCCCTTTTCTGAACCTTTTCTAGTTCCAATTTATCTTTTTTGAGATGGAGTGACTACATCTGCACACAGTATTCAAGATGTGGGTGTACCATGGATTTATATAGAGGCAGCATGATATTTTCTGTCCTATTATCTATCCCTTTCTTAATTATTCCCAGCATTCTGTTTGCTTTTCTGACTGCCGCTGCACATTGAGTGGATGTTTTCAGAGAATTATCCACAATGACTCCAAGATCTCTTTCTTGAGTGGTAACAGCTAATTTAGACCCCATCATTTTATCTGTATAGTTGGGATTATGCTTTCCAATGTGCATTACTTTGCATTTATCAACATTAAATTTCATCTACCATTTTGTCACCCAGTTTTGAGAGATCCTTTTGTACCTCTTTGCAGTCTGCCTGGATCTTAACTATCTTTAGTAATTTTGTATCATCTGCAAATTTTGCCACCTCACTGTTTATCTCTTTTTCCAGATTATTTATGAATATGTTGAATAGGACTGGTCCCAGAACAGACCCCTGGGGGACACTACTATTTACCTCTCTCCATTCTGAAAACTGACCATTTATACCTACCCATTGTTTCCTATCTTTTAACTAGTTGCCAGTCCATGAGAGCACCTTCCCTCTTATCCCGTGGCAGGATGCACAAGAGGGGCTGTATGACAAAGTCTCACATCCCAGGTGCTGCTCATGAGTCAGCCAGAGCTGGTGGGGTCCCCTTGCTCTGGCCTGGCCTTCTCAGGACATTTCTCAGGCTGATGGAAGCCCAGTTGTGTTCCGGCGGATCCTGGGTTCTCCGGAGATGGTGGGGGCGGGAGCCAGGCTGGAGGCGCTTGCTCTCTTTGCTTTACCTGTCTTCCAGCCAGGAGTTGTTCATTTCTCCCCAAAGTCTTTTTTTTGTTAAGAACCCCCCAAAACAGGGGGATGGGGTAGCCCAGCCCCTCATCATTGTGATCGCCAATTAGGCTTCATTTCCTACACTCCAATTGTGGGCCATTCATTTTCGGGCCCCCACATCTTTGGTTTATCAAACCTGATTTGAACTGAGTCCATGACTCATCAACAGCCTCTTTGTTTATTTCACTAGGAGGGTGGTGAAACACTGGAATGCGTTACCTAGGGAGGTGGTGGAGTCTCCTTCCTTGGAGGTTTTTAAGGCCCGGCTTGACAAAGCCCTGGCTGGGATGATTTAGCTGGGAATTGGTCCTGCTTTGAGCAGGGGGTTGGACTAGATGACCTCTTGAGGTCCCTTCCAACTCTGATATTCTATGATTCTATGATTGTTTGGACTAATCGAGTCTGTCTCCTGTTCGCACCTTTCCACATCCCCATTCCGTGGTACACCTGCTTGGAGCATGTCACAGCTGTGAGCCACTTTCCCACGCTGACCGCACAATGAGAGCAGGCCGCACCGGCCTCCATTATTAGCACAGGCCTCGCGGCACTGCAGGCGGATCTGGGTGTTTATTTACTGTATTTCGAAAAGATTGCCAAGGCACCTAATCGGTATATATGTATGTTTGTGGGTAGCTGCATGCATCTATGTATGTGTGCATGTATGTGTGTTTGTGCACATGTATGTATCTGCAAATATGTGTGTGTCTATGGCGTACAGGTATATATATGTGTGCATGCACACAATTATGTGTATCTGCGTGTGTATGCAAGTGTGAGTGTATAGGGGTGAGTGTGTATCTCTGTGTATGCACATGTGAGTGCACGGAGTGCATGTATCTGTATGTGTGTATTTTTGAGTGTATGCACATGTGAGTGTACAGGGTGTATGTGCCTATCTCTGTGTGTTTGTATGTGTGAGCGTACATGGATGTGTGTGTGTCCATGTTTGAGTGAGTATATGTGTATCTGTGTGTATCTATGTGTGAGTGTACAGGGGTGTGTGTATTTATGTGTGTGAGTGTACAGGAGCATGTGTGATTGTGTATGAATGAGTGTACGGGGTTGTGTGTGTGTGTGTGTGTATGGGGTGTGAGGGCATGGGAGTGTGTGACAGAGTGCACAGGTATGTATATGTTTGTATGGGGTGTGAGTGTATGAAGGTGTGTGTGTATGTACAGGGTGTGTGTGTGTGTCAGTGTATGGGTGTGCATGTCTGCATGAACTGTGAATATATGTGTGTGTGTGAATGTATATGTGTGTGTGTCTGTATAGGGTGTGTGTATGGGGTGAGTTTATGGTGCGTGTGTGTATGAGTGTACATATGTGTGACTGTATGGTGTGTGTGTATGTGTAAATGCATGTGTCTGTCTGTATTGGGGTGTGAATGTATGTATGTCTGTATTGGGTATGAGTGTATGTGTGTGTGAGTGTACTGGTGTATAGAATCATAGAATCATAGACTTTAAGGTCAGAAGGGACCATTATGATCACCTAGTCTGACCTCCTGCACAATGCAGGCCACAGAATCTCACCCACCCACTCCTGTATCAAACCTATGTCTGAGCCATTGAAGTCTTTAAATCATGGTTTAAAGAGTTCAAGGTGCAGGGAATCTTCCAGCAAGTGACCTGTTCCCCACGCTGCAGAGGAAGGTGAAAAACTCCCAGGGCTTCTGCCAATCTGCCCTGGAGGAAAATTCCTTCCTGAAACCAAATATGGCGATCAGCTAAACCCTGAGCATGTGGGCAAGACTCACCAGCCAGACACCCAGGAAAGAATTCTCTGTAGTAACTCAGATCCAACCCCATCTAACATCCCATCACAGGCCATTGGGCTTATTTACCGCTAGTAGTCAAAGACGAATTAATTGCCAAAATTAGGCTATCCCATTATACCATCCCCTCCATAAACTTATCAAGCTTAGTCTTGAAGCCGGATATGTCTTTTGCCCCCACTACTCTCCTTGGAAGGCTGTTCCAGAACTTCACTCCTCTGATGGTTAGAAACCTTCGTCTAATTTAAAGTCTAAACTTCCTGATAGCCAGTTTATATCCATTTGTTCTTGTGTTCACATTGGTACTAGGGTGACCAGATGTCCCGATTTTATAGGGACAGTCCCGATTTTTGGGTCTTTTTCTTATATAGGCTCCTATTACCCCCCACTCCCTGTCCCGATTTTTCACACTTGCTGTCTGGTCACCCTAATTGGTACTGAGCTTAAAATAACTCCTCTCCTTCCCTGGTATTTATTCCTCTGATATATTTATAGAGAGCAATCATATCTCCCCTCAGCCTTCTTTTGGTTAGGCTAAATAAGCCAAGCTCTTTGAGTCTCCTTTCATAAGACAGGTTTTCCATTCCTTGGATCATCCTAGTAGCCTTTCTCTGAACCTGATTCAGTTTGAATTCATCCTTCTTAAACATGGGAGACCAGAACTGCACACAGTATTCCAGATGAGGTCTCACCAGTGCCTTGTATAACGGTACTAATACCTCCTTATCTCTACTGGAAATACCTTGCCTGATGCATCCCAAGACCACATTAGCTTTTTTCATGGCCATATCACATTGGCGGCTCATAGTCATCCTGTGATCAACCAATACTCCGAGATCCTTCTCCTCCTCTGTTACTTCCAACTGATGCCTCCCCAGCTTATAACAATAGTTCTTGTTATTAATCCCTAAATGCATGACCTTGCACTTTTCACTATTAAATTTCATCCTGTTACTCTTATTCCAGTTTACGAGGTCATCCATATCTTCCTGTATGATATCCCACTCCTTCTCTGTATTGGCAATACCTCCCAGCTTTGTGTCATCTGCAAACTTTATTAGGACATTCCCACTTTTTGTGCCAAGGTCAGTAATAAAAAGATTAAATAAGATTGGTCCCAAAACCAATCCCTGAGGAACTCCACTAGTAACCTCCCTCCAGCCTGACAATTCACCTGTCAGTACGACCTGTTGTAGTCTCTCCTTTAACCAGTTCCTTATCCACCTTTCAATTTTCATATTGATCCCCATCATTTCCAATTTAGCTAATAATTCCCCATGTGGAACCATATCAAACGCCTTACTGAAATTGAGGTAAATTTGATCCACTGCATTTCCTTTGTCTAAAAAAATCTGTTACCTTCTCAAAGAAGGAGATCAGGTTGGTTTGGCACGATCTACCTTTTGTAAAACCATGTTGTATTTTGTCCCAATTACCATTGACCTCAATGTCCTTGACTACTTTTTCTTTCAAATTTTTTTCCAAGACCTTGCATACTACAGATGTCAAACTGACAGGCCTGTAGTTGCCCAGATCACTTTTTTCCCCTTTTCTTAAAGATAGGAACTATGTTAGCAATGTGTATGTGTGTGTCAGTACAAGATGTGTGTGTCTGCAAAGTATGTGTGTGTGTTTATACAGGGTGTATGTACGGGAGTATGTGTACTTGTACAGGGTGTGTGTGTTTGTACAAGGTGTGGGTGTGTGTACAATGTGTTTTTGTGTCCAGGGTGTATGCCTGTCTGTCCAGTGTGTGTGTCTGGGGTGTATGTCTGTCAGTCCGGTGTGTGTGTAGGGGTGTATGTGTGTGTCTGTCAGGTATGTGTGTGTGTCTGTCTGGGGTGTATGTCTGTCTGTCTGGTGTGTGTGTTTGGGATGTCTGTCTGTCCAGTGTGTGTGTGTGTGTCTGTTCAGGGTATGTGTGTGGGTGTCTGGAGTGTGTTTGTGTGTCTGGTGTGTGTGTCAGTCCGGTGTGTGTGTGTGTGTGTTTGGCTATCTGGGGTGTGTGTGAATGTGTGTGTGTGTCCGGGGTGTGTGTGTGTCCGGGGTGTGTGACTGTCCAGGGTGTGTATGAGTGTATGTGTCTGTCCAGGGTGTGCATGAATGTATGTGTGTGTGTCTGTCTGTCCAGTGTGTGTGAGTGTGTGTGTGTGTGTGTCTGTCTGGTGTGTGTATGTGTCCAGGGTGCGCTTGTGCGTCAGTCGGGGGTATGTGTGTGTGTGTGTGTGTGTCCAGGGTGTGTGTCTGTCCGGGCCGGGGATGACAACCCGGCTCGTTGGGCACTTGCAGCTTCCAGGCTCTCGATCACACCCCGCGCTGCCGCGGGGCTCCGGTCAGACTGCGGGCGGAGCCGCTGCCAGGAGCCCGCCCGTCGTGCCGGCCCCAGGGCGGGAGCTGGCGGGTCCCTCCTCCAGCTCAACTCTCCCCGCCCAGGAGCTACCCGACCAGGTGAGCGGAGCGCCCCGGCCAAGCACCCACGGGCTGGCCCGGCCCGGCGCAGCGGGGAGCGGCCGGCGTCTGCGGTGGGTTCCGGCGGGGGAGAGGGGAAAGGGTGAGGGTGGGGGGAGAGGGGGCGGCGGGGGCCAGGGAGGTGGTGTCTCTGGGGTGGGCGGTGGGGGTGTCTGGGGCAGCAGGGCTGGGCAGGAGGTGTCTGAGCCAGCAGGAGCCAGGCAGGAGGTGTCTCTGGGGTGGGCAGGGTGTGTG
The DNA here is from genome assembly GCF_011386835.1 of Chrysemys picta bellii. Classification (NCBI taxonomy): domain Eukaryota; kingdom Metazoa; phylum Chordata; order Testudines; family Emydidae; genus Chrysemys; species Chrysemys picta. Next base: position 51,127,584 of record NC_088797.1, read on the forward strand.
GTGTGTCTGGGGCAGCAGGGCCGGGCAGAGGGTGACTCTGGGATGGGGGGTCGTGGGGGGGGTGAATACCCATTTTATACCCACTGGTGCCAGGTTTCCGTGTTCCCAGGGCAGATTCCCCGGGGGGTAGTGTGGAGAGGGGCCCAGGCTGGTGTTGGGATCCCTGCCCACGGGGGAAGAGCAGGGGCAGGCAGACGCTCTGAGGCCATAGGATTGCCTCTCAGCGGGTGCCTGTATGCCGGTCCCAGGGACAGATCTCTGCCTGTGCCTGGCATGGTTTTCTAAGGTCAGTTTCTAACCGTTGGGAGCGTGTTAATGAGACTCAACGGGGGTGCTCAGGACAGAGTGCCACCTGGCATGGGGGAACCGGGCATCTGATCTGATGGGGAGTGGGGTGCAGGGTCCATCGCCTCCAGGATGAGGCATGGGGCACAGGACCTGCCACTACCAGGTCACTGCTTCAAATCTGCCCTGGTCAGTCATAACCATTCCTGTACCGTGGTTTTTGTGGCATGGGGAGGGCATCTCCACCTACCATGCTTTCTGCCTCTGTAGAAACCCTACTATTCTCCTGGCTTCTCGGTGTCTTTCCCCACTTTCCTTCCCCCCCCCCCCCGCCCCCAGTGAGCATGCCCAGCAGGTGGGTGGGTGTGGGGTAGAGGGAGCAGCTGGCTCTCCTTATCCATATTCCCCCTGTCTCTGCCTTCCTCTGGCATGTGGTGACAGAGCAGAGGAGGTGTGAGACAGTGCAGGCGAGTTTCCGGAATCACTGCAGTGTTCTAGGTGTGTGGATGCTGCTAGCAGCCCAGCCCTAGATGGAATGAGAGGAGGAAGTTCCTCACTCCAAAGCCGCCTTGTTTAAAAAGCAAATTTTCCTTATCTGTAAGCTGGAGTGTGTAATTAAACTAATCTAGAGGTGCTGCCATGCACCTTGGGGATATTCACCAGCAGAAGGGTGGCTTGTTTGGCTTACCATATGTTGCTTGGGAAAAGGTTTAAACTAACCCAGAAAAATGGTCTCTTATAGTGGAATAAGGCTTGTCCATGGTGGAGGATGGATGGGTGGTGGTGGTGGTGGTGGTGGTGGGGTTATACTGGTGTAACTATAGTGGTATAATTGATAAAACTTTCCCATGTAGACAAGGCCTAAGTAAGTGCCCATGCAACAGTGGTAGTTTAGCTACATAACCAGCCAGTTGCGGATGCACATCCTGCGCTTGAGGGCACCTTCATGTGCGCTTATGAAGGTTAGGAAAATGTGCCCCTGAGGCTATAGCCGTGTATAATAATAAACCAAACAGAAGCCAAATCCTGTCAACTTCCCTTACTCTAGGGACCCGGAGTCTGAAATCCAGTGGAACTCGTCTCTAGAGTCGGGCGGATCCATCGAGGCAGGTGTTCTATAAAGCTGGAACAGACTTGGGCTCGCTATGTATGGAGATGATTTGGGGCCGGGAGTTTTACCTCTTGATCGGTTGCAGTTTTTGCTCTTGAGGGAAGTGAGCGCAGTCCTGAGGCCTCCCTTGTTATCACACAACCTGACTGGGGCCCTATTCTGCACTTCAGTGCTCCTTTCAACCTTCCTGACAAAGGCTCCTGCCCAGATGGTTTTGGGAATAGTGGGAGGCGGGCCGTCAATAAGGTCCCTCATTCCCATCCTAGCTAGATGCAGGATGACCTTTGATGCTCAGTCCCTGGATCTGCAGCAGGTGCCTGAGTGAGGGAGAGGAATCTTCGCCCTCTCCCCTCCCCAGCCCTTACTGTCTCCATCTCATGGCAATGTGGAGGCCAGATGGAGGAGGGGCTGCCCGGTGCTACCTCTTCCAAACAGCTTGGGCTACCCGTGAGAGATGAGGGGATTCTGGGGGAAAGAAGTGTCGTCTACTTGAAGATCCCAACTGGAGTGGGCCCCAGAGCTATACAGCCACCAGTCTTTAGAGATCCAAACGTCGTAGCTGGTTATAAAACCTAGCCAGGCTTCTTTGTTCTGTGCAAAATTCGATGTGCCTCAGCCCCAGTGTGTATCCAGGGCAGTGCACACAGGGTGTATTGGCTTGCCTCGTTTGGGTGAACCCTCACTGAGGTTATCAGATGCTTGACTGTGCAAGTGGCTGGCTGACACGGCAATGCAGCGTCAGGGCAGCATGCTTCATTACCCATCAATACAAATCCACTTCTTTCCTCCAGTGAATGAGATGGACCAGCGGTTTTCTGGGTCTGTCCTGCTGGTAGGTGCTGTGGACATGCTGGAGAGATCCAGCCAGCATGGGGGGCCTGATCCCCTCTGCACTCTGGGGGGAGACCCGGTGCCTGCTCTGGGGGATGGGGAGGCGATGTGCTCCCAGTTGGTACTCGAGTGCGGCATGACACCTCTTCAATGTTGCGACTAACATACTCTCTCCTGCTGGTATTTCAGCTGAAGTGGAATGGTAGCTCACACTCGATGGATCCCAGACCCGCTCAGAACTGAGGCGCTCAGGTGACCTTTGAAGTCAAGGATCTTGGAGTGGCGTTTCCTCCCATAGCATGGGGCTTTCATTCCTGGTTTGCCTCTCTCTGGGGTTCATGCTCACCGGAGTTTCTTTCAGCACTTGGCAGTGCCCGCGGATTCCCTATAGCACTACCAGGGACTTCACTGTCAAGTATGAGCTGCCTAGCTTCACCGCGGATGGCCCCATCCAGAACATTGTCACCTACAAGGATCCGAGCGGAGCAGCCGCCCTCTTTGTGGCGGTGCGGAACAAGATCTACGTGGTGAGCCCGGCACTGGCAAACTCATCAGTCATCGTGACTGGCCCCGTGGGCAGTGCCCAGTGCGAGATCTGTGCCCAGTGCCAGGAGCCGGGAGACGGCCGGAAGCTTGAAGACACAGATAATGTGGTTCTGGTGATGGACCCATCTGAGCCATGGTTATACAGCTGTGGCACTTCCCAGCATGGCCGGTGCTTCCAGCACGAATTGGAAATCCAAGATAGCCTGGTGGTGGTTAGTGCCACCTACTGTTTGTATGCAGCTCAGAACAGTCCTGATGAGTGCCCAGACTGCGTGGCCAGCCCCCTGGGGACGAGGGTCCTGGTGACTGAAACCAGCCGTGTTTCTTACTTCTACATTGTCTCTACCATCAATAGTAGCATAGCTGCAAGGTACAGCCCGAAATCTGTGTCTATCCGGAGACCGAAGGCCACTTTGGATGGGTTCTCCTGTGTTTCCGATTCCCTCAACGTGCTTCCAGAGTTCCAGGACTCCTACCCCATTGATTACGTGTATTCCTTCAGTGCCCAGGACTTTGTGTACTTCCTGACTGTCCAAAAGGAGAGCCCCACATCCAGATCATACCACACGCGGCTGGTGCGGCTGACAGCCAAGGAGCACAACATGGATCGGTACCGCGAGCTGGTCCTGGATTGCCGCTTTGAGTCCAAGCGCAGACGGAGGCGGAGCTCGGACGGGGAGCACAAGCACGATGTGGCTTTCAACGTGCTGCAGGCAGCCCATGTGGCCCGGCCAGGCCCAAAGCTGGCCCAGGAAATCAGCGTCAACGAAACCGACCTGGTCCTGTTCGGTGCGTTCGCTGAGAGTGAGGCAGAGAGCTCCATGCCTCGCTGGTACTCGGCGGTGTGCGCCTTCCCCGTGCACCAGATCAACCAGGCCATCGAGGATGGGATGTCCAAGTGCTGTGGCGTTGCCCAGCGTGAGCTGCTGCGAGGGCTCAGCTTCTTCCAGGCCGTTGAGTACTGCCCCCACAACGTGAGTCCCCTGCGAACGCTACCTTCCCCCTTGCTAGAGGAGCAGGGGGCATGCAGCGCTTTCTGCCCAGAACGGTTTCTCTGGGGTGGGCCAGTTGGTTGGGATAAAAGGAAAGGTGGCCCAGTTGCCCCCAGTCCTCTCATTCCACATTGAATCTCAACTATTAAGGCTCAAAGTTTGGTTAGTGTCTTCCTGTTCCTCACGCTTACCTATGCTAGCGGGGCCTTTGTGCTTCCTGGTTCGGGGGGTGTTGAGATGACCTTTAGCAGCTACGGTAACTGAGATCTGTCCGAGGGGAGTCCTGTCCTTGTGGAGTGCCCTGCCGGGTGAGGAGTCGCACTTGTCAGCGTGGTTAGGGCCAGGGGGTCGCTGCCCCAGCTGCGGCTCCAGGCTCTTTGCAGATCACGTATTGCTGACCTTGCTCCGAGCAGAGCCGGTTGTGTCTCATGTCACCTTGAGGGTGGGACTAGCAGGGCTAGTTCACGATCAGTTATAGCGGCCTTGTTTTCTGTCCCCCAAACCCTAAAAGCTTCTCTTGCCGCTGCCTCTCCCCTCAGCCAGTGAGGTTTGGTTTAATTGCTTTTCTACCCCATGAATTATATATAAGCCCCGATGACACACATTTAATAGCAGCCTCATTACTGCTTGGCAGCACTGAGTTGATCCAAGTACCCTGCTCTGTCTTCTGTTTCCGTTCCTTCAAGAGGGTGTGGCCCAGGGGGTTAGCAAATAGCACTTCCCCTGCTCAAAGTGCTGTGCAAATATGAAAGGAGCCTCACAAAGTCCTGAGGAAACATTTGCTTCCCCTGCGTTTGCCAGATGGGGAAAGTGAGGCAGAGGGAGGGGACGGGGCTGGTCCAGAGCTTTGTGTTCTTCCTGGAGCAGAACAAGTTGGTGCCCCCTTCCCTGGGGCTCCCAGCTCCAGGAATTGGGAACATGCTGCCTGTTTTGTTTGCAGAGTGCTGCAGGGAGGTGTTTACAACCTGACTACTGTGGTGTCCCAGGCTCAGAGCCTGGGCAGCGCTCACCCAAGGTGGCCAGCCCCTCCATGTGGATACGTTTCTGGGCAGCGTCATGCGAGATGAGGAGCAGGCTTACTTTGGGGAGATGGGGGGCCAGGGTCCCAGTTCTGGGGTGACTTGCAGTTTAACACTGGGCTGTGTCATGCTGGTAAACGGCAGGAGAGCCTGGCACCTTGCAGCGAGGGGGTTTGGAAGCGTGGGAGGTTTCTGGTGTGAAATGGGCCCATAGGCCAGTTGGGAACTGATAGCGCGGGCTGTGCAGGCTGGCCGACTTAGTTTGCACAAGCAAAACAAACAGCGCGTTGGCAGCTGAAGGGGTGTTGCTGCCTCTGGAATCCGAAGGCTGCCTGCTCTACCGGATTGTGCAATAATCCTGACTCATTTCCCCTCTCTGTCGCTACATGATTTCTGGCTGCGGGCGGGTTTCTACAGCGGCTGGAACGGGTTCTGGCTGAGCGATCCACCCAGGAAAGCCCCTCACTCCAGCACACAGGAAACCCATGCATGCCTGGCCGTTAGGAAGAGTAAAGGGCGAGGCCTCAGTAGCAGCTCTGTTTCTGTCTTGTCCTTCCATCCAGTGGGAGCTTGGTTGTGTCCTGAGCATGTGTTAAGCCCTGGAGGCAGCTCTAGGGAAGTAGTGTATGTCACTTCTGAACGTGGACTTAGCTACCATTTGAAGCCAGGTGCTGTGCTGAGGAGCAGTGGGTGGGGGTGGGGGTGGGGGGGAACGCAGAGGCTAGGTTTATCTCTCTCATTCAAGCCCAGCCCGATCCACTTTTAAATAATGGGATGGGACATGCTGGGAGAGACTCAGGCCTGGGCTTGGGGAGCAGGCACAGCATGGACTGGCTCTAGGCTTGCTCTGTCAGGCTGGGCGGGGTGAGTTCTCCATCTGCAGTGGGGAGCCAGCTAAAGGGTGTTACAGGCGTTCCTTGGGAACATGCCGCCCCAGGGCATGCAGGTGACCAGTTCTGTCCTTGACCTGTGATGGGACCCTCCTTCCAGATCCAGCAGCTTTGCCTGCCCCCCTCCCCCCCACCCGCCCTTGGATCTAGACGGCGCTGCCTCAGTGGACATCACCTGCTGTAAAGAGGAGGCTGGTGCTCGTCTGCACTGTGTTATTCGAATGAGGAGTCAGCCTGGGCACCTGGGCTCTGGCCAGATGGGCTCACCTGCATGTCCTGTGCACTGGCAGCCAGGCCAGAGAGCTGTATGTCCAGGGGTCTGGGGGAACAGCCCCATCCTGTGGCTATGGAGGACTGGGGTGGCCGTGTTGTCTCTCCTCCTCTATGTCTGCATCCCTGCTCAAACCCAGCAGAGCCCTGGTGGGGGTGCTATTCCCTGGGGTTCAAGGTAAGGGCTTGTTCCTAGCACAGTGCTGTAGGGGGGTGCCTATGGCACTGTTCCCCATGTTACCCACCAAAAATCCAGGGCACCTCGCTTATATCCTACCAAGGGTTCAAGGGGTGACCCAATCAATTTAGGCATCCCCACCCTTTTCCTTCCAAGGGCTCAGGGTGTAAGGCACCTATCCTTACCCATGGGGCTCAGGAAGAAACCTGGTCAATTTAAGTACCTGCCCTTTCCCTTGGGGCTCAGGGCCTTATAGGTCTGCGGGACTTTTTCCCAGTGAGAGAGCCTTACACAGCTGAGCTCTAAACATCTATTTATTAACAACACACACAGAATACATATACCAAGCAAATCTCTTATGCTCAACACTCCCAATATACAGACAAAATTCACCCGATGGCCAGTCAGGATCCTCTCATCTGGGGGTTCTGGTGATGCGTCTGCACGTCACAGTGGTGCAGAGGGGTCAGAGTTCCAGCAGCTTGATATTAAATTCCTGTCCAAAGAGCATTGTTTTTTGTTACATTGTTTAAGTAAAACAAGCTACCTCCTTTAACTCAGTACCACTAGGTAACAAAATTTAACCAATCATGCACTGGCACCTCTGTTTTTTCCTCCCTGTTCAATATTTTCTCTCTCATGCCCAAATTGTAACTTATGATCTTTTGTGTTTGTGCAGATGGTCAGCATAAATTCACTGGTCAGAGCTTATCGTATCTATTTTACCAATTCTTGGGGTCTTTCTGTTTCCTCCCTAAACTTCCCAGTGCCTGGGTGTCTCTACTTTACAACCCTTGGTGTTATAACTCTTGTTAGGGGCATTCCTGAGGTGGGGGCACCTTAGCAGCAGTGGAGCACTTTTCCCCCTTAATTTTAGTGGTGACATCCCTGAGTTTCACCCAAGGCTGGTTTAGTATGGGGTGAGTTAAATCTCAGGCCTACACCCAGCTTTCCTACCCCTTCTCTCCTGGGAGTGCCATCCCAGATGGAATAGTGACTCCAGCCCTTGGGCTGATCTTTGGAGCCCCAGCACTCTCTCAGATCCAGCCATGCTTCAGTGGGCTGCCTGGGTCTCAAACCCAACCCAAGTCCTGTCCCAGGTCAAAGAGTGGGCAGGGCACCATCAGCATCACCGTGTCTCTGATCTGACCTTGGTTGGAGTAGCAAGGGGGTTGCAGGTCAGGACTGAGTAGCACTGAGTGCAGGAGGCAGGTAGCTCACATCATCAGCTCATCATCATCCTGATCCCTAAATCTCCTCCCTCTCCCTGTTTGGAAACAAACAGATGACTGAAGAGAGGCAGCAAGTCATCCAGCTGTAGCGGCTCCCTACTCATGCAATCCCTCTCTGGCCTGGCTGCACTTGCACTTCCTGGTGGTACCGCCTGGCATTGCCATGCTCTGTTGCTGCAGCACTGGGGGCATCGGCACCGTCCTTGCAGACTGGTGGCAGTGTCCTAAGCTGCTTGGACAGCGAGTTGGGGGGTACGAAAACCCAGAATCAAGCCAATACCGAGCTCCAAAGAGCAGGGACAGAGCAGGCATGGGGGGAGGCCAGGTGCCTGTGACTCACCCGGTGCAGACACAGACAGGGTGTGTAGCCTGCTGCATGTTTGCTGTCTCTGATTAGCTCTCACCTCTGCACCTGGGAACTGCCTAATCTGGATGTTCCTATTGCAGGCCTCTCAGCAGGTGCACTGGGCACATTTGGCACAGTTAATCATGGGGGATTTGTAACCTCATGTTTGGTATGTTGGCCTTGTTAAGTCAGGGGTAACAGTGCCAGGTCTGGGGCTCTCCTAGCTGTAAGCTGAGTGCACACAGATGTGAGAGGTGCTTCTGATTTAGGGTTCCACTCGTGGCTGCTAATTGCCCTGTAATCTGACCCACTCCTCTGGATCCTCAGAGAGCTTGTTTTCAACAGAACTCGGTCTCCTGGAGATGGGGTTCAAATACTCTGGTGTCCTGCCCACCGCAAGGCCAAACCTCTGCTGGGTGCGGCATAACCACATTCTGCAATCAGAGACCTTTTGTCTGTGCCTGGGGTCTCGGGCAGCAGGGGAATTGGGGCTGCAAAGAGATCTGGGGAGGGGAGCAGTCACAGGTGGCCCTGGAGACTGTGTTTGTTGGTACAGAAATACGAGGGGAATTAGTGCCAGCTTTTCTAGGGAGATACAGCCAGGGAGGGTGAGCCCTGAGTTTCACCCTGCTGTGCCTCAGCCCTGTGAGCGTGTCTCAGCTAGTCCCCACCTGTGCTCTCCTGGAGCTATGCTTAAGTATCTGACCTGTGCTAGCATTCAGCTAACTGGCTGCAGCTCCAGTTGGGTGGGTGTGTCCCATGCTCCATTCCCTGCCCAGCTGCTCCTAAGCAATGGAAGGAACAACTCCCCAGGGGCTGGTTAATGTTAATATTTAATAGGAGAGCTGAGAGACCTGCCTAGTGCTGGTCTCCTGTGGATGCAACCCCAGAGCCTGATTGGGGTGAGGCCTGGGGATGGGAAGTCTCTGGGCTCGCCTTGGTGGTCTGGGAAGCTATTTTCAGTCTTTTTCATTGGCAGTAAAAAGCTTCCATGTTTTGGGTTGCGTTGGCAGGTATGGATTTTGTGTTGGATCCGGGATGCTCCACCCTGTGGTTTGCCAGTGTCACAACCTCTTTACCCCTGTTGCCTCTGGCCCTTCCCAGCTCTGTCTCAGGAATGGTACAGTGGTGTCCTGCTGCCTCCTTGCCCGGGTACTGACTGACCCTGGCTTTGGAACTGGGAGTAGTGTGTGGAGTGGAACCCACAGGCCCCTCCTTCTGAGAGTGGCTGAGTGCAGGACCCCAGGGCGAAGGAGCCTCGTGGCTGTGTTCTTCTCCCTCAGTAGCTGCTACCCTCTCTGGGTAGCATGTTGCAGCAATCCCATATCTGTGCTGCAAATCTGGGAAGCCCGGGGCTGCTGACGGGGAAGGGCTGAGAGCATGGGAACACATCCCCTGACTGCAGTGATGGTGCCATGCAGGGGTCTTGACTTGGAGCTTGTCCTGGGACCATGCCATGTGCATTCAGCATTCTGTGGCTATCCTGTGGCACTGCTGTATGGGGAGACCTCCTGAGGGCTGCTGTGATTGAGCTATGATAGCGGAACTTGTGTGGCACAAATGCAGCTGAGCTGCAACCCTCTGAAACCCTGGGATCTTCTCCAGAGGGCAGCATGTTGTCTGCTGAGCACACCAGGCAGCAAGTGCCTTGCACAAGTCCAGGGCCCAATTCAATGGGCTTTCAGCCCATCTGACTTTCTTGGCAGTCTGACAGAAACAAAGTGTGCCATCCACTGAAACCTGATTAACTCTCACACTGAGGGTGTCTCTACGCTGATGCTGGAGGTGGGATTTCCAGCCCCAGGAGACAGACCCATGCTGGCTCTGAGCTGGCGGGCTAAAAACAGCAGTGTAGTTGCTGCAGCATGGGCAGTGGGACAGGCCACCCTCTCGAGTGTGTACCTAGGGTCTCAGATGAGATCGTACCGGGGTGCCTGGCCCAATGCTCACACTGCTGTGACAATGCTGCTGTTTTTAGCATGCTTTGCTCGACCAGACGCCAGGGCTGGTGGTGAGCAGCTGGCACTATGCTTCCTGATTGCAGAGCCGGTGCATAGCTTGTTTCTGACCCACCAGGAGGGGAAAGCAAGGAGTCAGATTCCGGGGAGCGAGTGCCCCCCCAGAGGAGGCTGCTCCAGCATCGCCTCTGACCATGTCCAGTATGATGGTTCTCCTGGGGTGACACCTGCTTGCTGATAGAGAGACAATGTAGGCCAGTTCTGATCTCACGTGTGCACACACAGCGGGCACTCTGCTCTGGCAGGATCCAGGCCAGCTCCCCCTTTCCTGTTCCCTGGTGCTAGGCGCTTCTTGGCACCCTTTCTCACCTCCGCAGACTTCCTAACCCTCTCCAGGTTCCTCCCTAGGCACAATGCTGCTCTGCTCCCCCACCTGGAGCTGATACCCATGTCTGGCATGGTGCCAGGGCGGCTTGGGGAGATCAGTCTATCCAGTAGCGCTCCGGCTTGCACAGGGGCTAAGTGACAGGAGGCCCTTTTGGAGCCACGGGGCTATGGCAGTGTGAATGACTTTGTTCTCCTTAAAAAGAACAGGAGTACTTGTGGCACCTTAGAGACTAACAAATTTATTAGAGCATAAGCTTTCGTGGACTACAGCTCACTTCTTCGGATGCATTTCCTCCTTGGAGCCCCAGGAGGAAATGTTCAGTGGTGTCAGGTGACCGGTCAGTCTCCGGGCTTGGGAGGAGGGGGTATGTGCGAGCTAGTCTGCTGGATTCTAGGCCAAGCCCCATCACTGATTTGCTTCCAGGGCCTGAGGCAGTGGAGAGGCTTCCATGTGGGTGTGGGACGCTGCCAGGGGGTTTGTGCACATTCCCCAGGCCTGTCAGAGAAGAAAGGTGAGGCCTGAGTCACCCCACAGCTGAGTATCAGAGGGGTAGCCGTGTTAGTCTGAATCTGCAAAAAGCAACAGAGGGTCCTGTGGCACCTTAGAGACTAACAGAAGTACTGGGAGCATAAGCTTTCGTGGGTAAGAACCTCACTTCTTCAGATGCAAGTAATGGAAATCTCCAGAGGCAGGTATATATCAGTGTGGAGATAACGAGGTTAGTTCAATCAGGGAGGGTGAGGTGCTCTGCTAGCAGTTGAGGTGTGAACACCAAGGGAGGAGAAACTGTTTCTGTAGTTGGATAGCCATTCACAGTCTTTGTTTAATCCTGATCTGATGGTGTCAAATTTGCAAATGAACTGGAGCTCAGCAGTTTCTCTTTGGAGTCTGGTCCTGAAGTTTTTTTGCTGTAAGATGGCTACCTTTACATCTGCTATTGTGTGGCCAGGGAGGTTGAAGTGTTCTCCTACAGGTTTTTGTATATTGCCATTCCTGATATCTGACTTGTGTCCATTTATCCTCTTGCGTAGTGACTGTCCAGTTTGGCCAATGTACATAGCAGAGGGGCATTGCTGGCATATGATGGCATATATAACATTGGTGGACGTGCAGGTGAATGAGCCGGTGATGTTGTAGCTGATCTGGTTAGGTCCAGTGATGGTGTTGCTGGTGTAGATATGTGGGCAGAGTTGGCATCGAGGTTTGTTGCATGGGTTGGTTCCTGAGTTAGAGTTGTTATGGTGCGGTGCGTGGTTGCTGGTGAGAATATGCTTAAGGTTGGCAGGTTGACTGCCACAGCTGACTGCACCAGATTTAAAGGCACAGGGTCCTGTTCTCAGCTGTGTGGTGCTTTCGGTCCCACGCTCCGAGCAGCCCGAGACGGGTCGCCTTAGTTGGTCTTTAGCTCAGGGCTGGGCGGTGTCTCCGTGGAAGCTGGTATGGTGCCAGCCGCAGGGGTTGTGTGGCATGGCTGATCTGAGGGGTTGCTGTGGTTTCCATGCACGTTCCTGGGACTGATCCTTGTCACTCTTGGGAGCTTGTCTGGGGGCAGGCAGCACAGGACGGACATGGCTCTGCAACCAGTGCTCAGAGCCAGGGCTGGCAGCAGGGGAGGGACATGGTTCTGCGACCCCAGTGCTCAGAGCCGGGGCTGGCAGCAGGGGAGGGATGTGGCTCTGTGACCCCGGTGTTCAGAGCCAGGGTTGGCAGCAGGGGAGGGATATGGCTCTGTGATCCCAGTGCTCAGAGCCGGGGCTGGCAATCTGGCCTATTGGGAAGGCTGCTCAGCATTTCCTGTTATAAGACTCCATTGTCAGTTACTTATAACTTTGCCAAATTCTAACCATTTGGGCTTAAATTTTCCATGCCCCGTGTCTTCCGCAGCCTGAATTTTGTTGGGAATTTCTAGCCAAAATGGTCAAGCTGTTTCCAAGAATGAGGCTGGGGAAATATATGTTGTGTTGCCCAGTGGCAGTGGAGTGGCATTTAAAGCGGGTCAGGACTCCCCCCCCCCCCCGCCCCCCATGGGAGAATTTGGATTATCCAGGGCCTCCCCTCCCACTGGAGGGACCAGGCCTCTCCCCTCGGCCTTCTCCCCATAGGGCTTGTCTGCACTCCGCCATGGAGCAGTTAGTGGGGGTTGTGAATTGTGTATTAACACATCAGGGTCTCCATGGGGCAGTTAGTGCTCTGCAGCTCACCTCCCCCTCTCCCTCCCCCAGTAGATGGGTCTGTGGTGTGTCTCCCAGAAATCCGCCACCCTATGCAGCTGGCTTGTTTGCCTGTAGGTGCAGCAGCCCCTGTTTCCATGTGGTCGGATCGAGGTTTTGCATGTGACCTTTTGCATGGCCAGCTCTAGTGGCCCCATACTTTGGAGCAGGGACGTGACATGGGGTCACCCCAGTGTCAGAAAGGTACCTTTTGTTGTCCCCAGAAAAATCCTTCCACACTTAGCTAAGTTCAAAGAATTTTAACGTTACAGTTCACACATGCTCAGTGAAGACTCTGGAGATTCTCCCTCACTGAGCATGCTCCATTGCCCCAGAGCTCCCAGTGCTGACCAGTCTGCGCAGCCACCTTCCTACTGAGCATCTGATGCTCCAGCCCAGGCTAGAGGGGGTGGGCAGAGCAGAGCTGTTTCTGGCCCCAGCTGGGCACGGGGACTGAGGGCAGGAGCCGGGCTCTTGTGCGCTCTCAGAGCTCCCCTGCTGGCAGCCAGGCCTTGGGGAGCAGGAAGCTGAGTTGAATGCAGAGGGGCAAGAGCCAGTCCTGGGAGGCAGGGGAAGGAGTAACCTGGGACCAGGAGTCTGAGACTGGGGTGGGGTGACTGGGCCTGGAATGTGTGTGTGGGGGAGGCTGAGACTGCTTGGGCAAGGAAATGAGGACTGAGAGCCACTGAGGGAGGCATTCAGGTCGGACAAGGGGCTGCGGATTGGGGCTGGTTGGACAAGGAGAATGTGGGCGGATAGAGACAGATCTGACGAGGAGCTAGGTACAGGGGGAGAATTGCGACTGGGTAGGCCAAGAGACTGGGCCATAGGGCTGGCAGGGGGATTCAGTAGAGACAGGCTAGCTGAGGAGCGTGGAAAGGGAGTCTAGGGCAGGGGTCCCCAACGCAGTGCCCGCGGGCGCCATGGCGCCCACTGGGGCATCTAGGTGCACCCGCGTACTGGCTGGCGGACGAGCATCTGCTGAAATGCCGCCGACAAGCAGTGTCATCCAGAGGTGTCGCCGCTAAAATGCCGCCAATTTTCGGCGCCATTTCGGCGGCACCACCTCTGGATGCTGCTGCTTGTCGGCGGCGTTTCGGCGGCAATGCCAATTGACATTGCTGCTTGTCGGCGGCATTTTGGCGGATGCTCGTCCACTGCCACGGTCCTCTGTGGCTCATCATCTGGCATCTGCCAGATGCAAAATGTTGGGGACCACTGGTCTAGGGAGAGAGACAGATTGGACAATTAGCTGGAGGAGGGACTGGGGACAGGCTGGGCAAGGAGACAGGGACTGGTATGAGAAGCCTGAGGACTGGAGACAGCCTGGGTAGGCAAGGAGCCCGGGTGGGGAAGAGACAGGACTGGGACAGGTTGGAGGGGATGGGACAGCTTGGGAAAAATTGCAGAAGAGTCTGGGCTCCCCTCCAGGTCCGGGAATAGAAGCAGAGATCCCTGCATCTCACTGTTCCTCTACCACCAGCAGCTAACTGGGAGCCCCCAGCAAAGCGTGCGTCTCATCCCCTTGGCCCATGAGAGGATGACAACCTACTACTGATGTGGATTGCTCCAGGGGCAGAGGTCTGTGCAGTGCATCTAACAGTCCCAACCCTGCTGGTGACCCGACTGGGGCTCAGTATGATGCCCCAAGATGGCATTTCTGGATTTGCAGTTTGCTTTTTGAAAGCCTTTGGCCCCTTGTGTGTCTGTGTTAGGGCACAGCCATGACACGCTAGCCCGTGGGGAAGTCGGATGGTGATCCTGTAATTAAAGGCTGCACCATAATGCAGTCACCCCAGGGGCTGAATTCAAACAGCACGGGCGCCCTTTGATCTCCTGTTTCCTAATGTCTGAGGGCCGGGCTGTGTAACCTCCCTGGTGTTCCTGTGCCATGGTTTGTCGTGTGCCGCACTGCGAAGATGGGAAGTGCTGGCGACTGGACACCCGTTGGGAACCCCTCCTGCAGCCTTGCTCTTAGTGCTCCTCCCCAGTGAGACTCTGTCTGCCAGTAGCAGAGCACAACTGGATTTTGTCTAAGCAGATGCAGATGTGCAGGGGGAAGCGCCCTGTCACCTGATCCCTGTGTGGGAAGAACCAGAGGCTGTGAACTTCAGCCCCTGGAGGCTGTGAAATGCTGTGGGTGGCAGGGGCGTGGAGGGGGGGCGGTGAGGCGAGGCGGAGGCTGTCTGGGATAGGGCGCAGCAGGGCAGCCCTTTGCCCCATGACTGGCTATGCTTGTGCCTAGCCTGTAGCTCCATTCTGGGTAGAGGAGAGGGGTGGGCCAGAGGGTGTCTGTGGCCGCACAGCTACAGCGCTGCAGCTGTGCCCCGGTAGAGCTGCAGCCTAGACACTTCCTGTGCCAGCTAAGGGGTTTTCCCATGGCTAGAGTGAATCCAGCTCTCTGAGAGGTGGTAGCTAGGTAAAGGGAGAATTCTGTCAGCCTAGCTGTGCCTGCATTAGGGGTTAGGCCAGCATAACTACGGTGCTTGGGGTGACATTTTCCCAGCCGAGTGACGTCGCTGGGACAATTGGATTTTTAAGTGTAGCCCAGCCTGAGGCTGTGTATCAAGCCCTGATCTCGGCTGGATCCCTCGCCCCTCCCCGGTTTCATCTCCTGGGAGTTCTGCCCTGGAGGGATGGGAACCCACCATGTTTCCTGGGAGTGTGATGGAAAATCCTCCCTCCATGGAGGCTGCTGTGGCCTTTTGGTCCAGCTTCGTCTCCTTCCTTCCACTATTGTGTGTCATGGGGTCAGGCCAAGCCCTTTGCCTCAAGCCCTTGCTTCGGGAGTGGGAGGGCCCTGAGTCTGAACTCTTGCCAGATGTCTTGTCCGTTTCCCAAGAGTGCCTGGCATGAACTCATGCTCTGTTTACAGTTGGCTGCCCTCCTCTTCTGCAGCAGCTGCCTGGAGCTGTGCAAGTCCTAAAGGCAGGGAAATTGGGCTGCCTGCTCCAGCTGGGTCGGGTGCTGGTGCGCGTGGAGGAAGGGATTGGTGTTATGACTCCAGGCGAGACAGCTAAGCCGCGCAAGCGAGAGGCAAACAGGCCTTAAGTTACGAGCTGCCTGTGGATTCAACAGCGGGATAGCAAATGATACGCAGCCAACGCGAGGCAGGACAGAAGCCCTGTGTCTTCATCTCCGGGATGACCCCTGTCCTGAAAGTCCCATCACAGGCTTAATGTGCCACCCTGCTCCAGTTGTAATCTGCACCAGTGTGTTCTGACCCACCTGCTGAGGTAGTGCTGGTGCCAGCGGTCCCTCCTGCCCCTCAGGTGACTAGTTAGCAGGGCCCTAGCGGTAGCGGCCTCACTCCCAGGGATGGTCTGCATCAGATCCCATGGAGCCTCCCTGTGGGGCTGTCCATGCCAGGCCCACGGATGTGGCTCTGGGCCAGGCGATGGAGAAGGGTTTCCAAGGGCGCTGCTGTGTGGCCCGGAACACTGAGGACATTTGTCCTTCTCCCTGTCCATCCTACGCCCTGATCATCAGCTTCCTTTGGGAGTCCCTGGCTCTGGCAGCTCAGGTTCGGTTCACTGGCTGCTGGTCCCAGGGCAGGAGGTCTCCATCCGGCAGTGTGTGTGTCACAAGAGCGGCTTGCACATCACGCCTCCAGAGTGGTGCATGGCTTTGGTCTTCTGGCTCTCTGCTGGAGGAGTTGGGGGAGAGTTGCACCTCAGTGCCGCCCCTGTACAGCGCTCAGCTCCTCCAGGGCAGGGGCTGGATCCTGTACAGTGCAGAGCACGTGGCTGGACAGTGACTCACCTCTGTGCCACCCCCTGCACCGGGTGGGTGGCTGGCCTCTCCTTCCATGCCTTGGCACAGGCATCACCCCCTCTCTATCGTTTTCCCCACCCACTTCTGGCACTGTTCCAGCTTCCGTCCTTGCCTGTCCTGCCCTGGCTGGGAAGTCACCTGCTCTGTGGATGGACTTGGGTGGTCAGGCCAGGCATTATCTCTCTGAGCAGCCATACGGAGCATGGGCGGCTGAGCTGTGTCTCTGGCCAGCTGGATCAGGGCCATGTGCCGCAGGGGCAGGGGAAGCTGTTTTCAAGAAGCTGCCCTGTGGCTGTGCCATCTCCACTCCTCTGCCCTTCTTCCATCTGTCCTGCCTGCCCCTCCCCGGGCAGTCCAACCTCCTCCCCCGCCCCGGGGCTGGGAAACTCTGGGATCAAGGCAGGGAGTTTGCCCATTATCCCAAGAGAGACTTCCCTGCGAGGGAAACAGCTCTAAAATTTCCTGGCAGCTGCCAGCAGTATCTGTTCCCTTGCAGCATCTCTTTTCTGCGGCTTAATGGCCAGTCCTCCCTCGCTGCTGGTGATTCCCAGCTGGCCCGGGCTTCTGCAGAAAGGGGAGCTGGAGATCAGGGGAGTCCCCTTCTCCTCGCCCAGACAGCGTCAAGCCCAAAGGCTACCCACACCCGCAGGTGCCAAGTTCTGTATAGCACCATGGGGGATGTTCTGGGCCAATCAGTTACTGAGTTCATTTCATATTTGTCGATTGCATCAACTTCAGCTTCTGGGCAATGCACCCAGTAGTGGAAGGTGGGATGTATGGGGGTGGGGAGGGAGGTTAGGGGGTGTATGGGTGGGTGCTATGGAGTTGGGGGATGTATAGATGGGTGCTGGAAGGCTGGGTGGTACTGGGGTGCAGCGGGTGAATGCGGGTGCAGGTGGTACTGGGGAGTTGGTATATGGGTGGTGCTGGGGGGTTGGGGTGTATGGGTGGGTGCTGGGATGCTGGGTGGTACTTGGGGTTGGGGGGTGTATGGGTGGGGGCTGGGATGCTGGGTGGTACTTGGGGTTGGGGGGTGTATGGTGGGGGGCTGGATGGTACTGGGGAGTTGGGGGCGTATGGGTGGGTGCTGGGGGGCTGGATGGTACTGGGGAGTTGGCGTATGGGTGGATGCTGGGGGGTTGGGGTGTATGGGGGTTGGGTGACACTGGGGAGTTGGGGGTGTATGGGTGGTACTGGGATGCTGGGGGGTTGGAGTGTATGGAGCATTGGGAGATTGGGTTGTATTGGGGAGTTGGAGGTGTATGGGTGGTACTGGGATCCTGGGGGGTTGGAGTGTATGGAGGGTTGGGAGTTTGCAGTATATGGGCGATACTGGGATGCTGGGGGGTTGGGATGTATGGGTGGGTGCTGGGGGGCTGGGTGGTACTGGGAGGTTGGGGTGTATAGGTGGAAATGTGGAGCTAACTGCTGGTGGTGGTGGGAGGAAGCCGGGCAGGGGGTAGCTGGAAGTGGCTGGGGCCAGCAGTGGATTCCCTGTCCCCTTTGTCCCCTTTCCCCCCAGCTGCTCCCTCCCCACGGGTGGCCGGCAGAGGGAGCAGTGAGTGGCAGGGCGGGGGCAGCGGCCACAGATGCAGCAGGAGCACAGGCAGGTCCATGTGTGACACCGGGCAGCCGGGGGGGTGGGGAGGAGGAGGAAGACAGGGGGGCGGTGGAGGTGCCACAGGGAGCTAACGCTGTGCGATGTCCCAGGTGAACCTCTCGTCTCCGGTGGTGGATACCAGCTGCTGGAACAAGCCCACCCTGGTCACCACGGCCCCCTACAAGGTGGATCTGTTCAATGGGCACATGGCCGGAGTCCTGCTCACCTCCATCTTTGTGATGGCCCAGGGCAATGTGACGGTTGCCCACCTGGGCACGGCGGAGGGGCGCATCATGCAGGTAGGCTCTGCGGTGCCAGGCTCCATGGCTGTGCCCCGTATCCACTCCAGGGGGGGCTGCAATGCCAGTCCCTCCAGCAGGGGGCGACACGCCCTGGGATGCTCCAACGGTTTCCAAAGCTCACGTGGGGTGTCCGTCCCGTGGAACTGGCACGGGCCGGGTGAAATGGGGCAAATCGTGCCTGGACTTGGGGCTCTGTGGCTGGCTGCCAGTCACAATGACTTGTGAGGCTGACTGGACTGTGCCCAATCCAAAGTACCTCCATCCCTTTCCCTGGCGCTGTTGCTGTGTTGCCACTACTGTAGGCTCTGCCCCTCTCCGTGCCGCTGGCTGGGCCTGGAGGAGTCAGCTGCCTCCATCCAGCCATGTGGGCAGGCCACTGGCTGGGCCTGAGCAGCACTGGGGGGCCATGCGGACACTGTAGACCGCCCCTTCCCTGGGATTGCAGTGAGCCGGGGCACGGTGCCCCGCCCAGGGCAGTGCTGCTCTCCTCCCGCGGGGGTCAGCTGGGCCGTGTCCCCCGGCTTTCCTTGGGGTTGCTTGCTCTCTGAACACGGCCAACTGGCCCCCCTCAGGTGGTGCTTCAGCGATCCAGTTCCTACACCGTCACGTTGGCCAATTTCTCCCTGGGCAAGGAGCTGCCGGTGCTGCGGGAGGTTGGCCTGCTGCAGGACTCTCTGCTCTTTGCCACCGGAAACAAGGTGAGACAGGCGAGCGTTCGCCCCCAACCTTGCTGGGCTGGGGGCTCCCACTTCGCCCGGGTCGGGAACCAACTCTGTGCCCTCGCCCCAAATGGGATTGGAACCCTGGACCACCTCCGAGTGCTGTGGGGTGTAGGCAGGTGGTCTGCATGTTGGGCTGCTGACCCGGCCATCCCGCCAACTGGTCAGTCCTGGGGAGATGTGCTGGCTGGGCCGCGGGGTTCATCGCAGCCCCTCACTCATGGCTGGGAGACAGCAGTGGCTGTGCCCAGGGGCATGCCAGCTGCAGGAAGGCCGTTTCCTTCCCTCCTGGTGCTGAGCGGTGTGTGGAGGTCCCCGTTCAGCGAGTGCTTTGCGGTTGCCCCGAGATCTCTGCGAGCCTTGGCCCTGCATGCTGACATTCTCCCTTTCCCCTGAAGGTGTCTCAAGTCGCCATCACCGGCCCAGGCTGCCGCCACTTCCTGACATGCCAGCGCTGCCTGCGGGCGGAGCGCTTCATGCGGTGCGGCTGGTGTGGGGGCGTGTGCACTCGGCAGGAGGACTGTGCGGCACTATGGACCGAGAAGAGCTGCCCTCCCATCCTCACTGACGTAGGCCCCTGCACCGTCCCCTGCGCTGTCCCTCCTGTTCCTCCTCGTACGCTGCACTGGCTCTTGCCTTGCCACGGGCCCACGCTTTGCACTCCACTTTCTCCGGTGCACCTTGATACATGCAGCCCCTAGGGCCTGGACCCAAAACACACCCGCTGCCGATCCTGCCCTGGAGGGAGTGGTGCTGGCTGCTGCACGGACCCAGCCTTTCTTTCGTGCTCACCCCCGATCCCCTTTCCTAGCTCTGCAGTAACCTGGGCATTTCCCTCCCCCAAGGGGGGCTGGCAGGGGACATGCTGCTCTTGGCTGGGACTTGCTTTGTGCCAGGCTGGGGGGAGAGGGTGGGGTTTGTCGCCTATCAGAGGAGCATGGGCATTGCCAGACTGGGTCAGAGCAGAGATCCGTCCGGCCCAGCCGCCCAGGGACCAGCGCTGAGGTTTCAGAGGTGTCAGCCCTCCGCACACAGGTCCCCTCCTGGTCTCTAATAGGTTGGCTTAAGCCCTGAGGCAGGAGGTTCAATATCCCTGCCAGATTTGTTATTAATTATGACAGCTCTGGCTATTCTCATTGTCCGTGCCCATGTCCAATCCCTTTTTGCATTCTGTCAAGTTCCTGGCCTCTGTAGCTTCTGGTGGCAGTGAGTTCCACAGTCTGCTCACGTGTTGTGTGCAGAAGTATTGCCTTTTATTGGCTTGAATGTCCCATCTTTTAATGTCATTGTTTGTCCTCTGCCCCATCCTCCCTTCCCTAGATCAGGCAATATTTTATTGCCGTTTCTCATGTGCCCTCTCATTTGGGTCTAAGGTAACTGCCCTATATCACAGACCCCCAGGACTCGTGCTCTTTCTTGGCTCCGTACAGTCCCTGGGAGGAACTGCCTTCAGTGCGACAACCCTTCTCTGGAGTCTGCTCTGTCTCGAGGGTTAAGCCGTAGGCCCCTGGAACCGCACCTCTCTGAGCCTTCAGCATGCCTGTCTCTTGTCGTGGGTCCCCTCAGGGAGTCCACTCACTCTGGACCCCCAGGGCCTCCACCCCCAGAGGGAATGATGCAGCCCTGATCTCTAGACTGGAGTGACTCTCAGCCAGCGTAAAACATGAGGGTTTATTGAGCATCTGAACCCAGCACAGGAAACTCTCCAGGCCCTCAGGCCTAGCAGCTCTCAGTACCGTACATCTAGGTCTCTCCTGCATCCAGGTGGGCTCTGGCTGCTCTCTCTCCCTAGTCCAGAAGCCCCCTCCTTCCAGCCGATCATCCTATATCATCTCCCGCAACAGCTCCTCCCCTGTCCTTTGTCTTTGGTCCCAGCTAAACAGGCTGCCTGGGGCTCCTCTCTTCCATCCTTTGTTCCCCACTGGTTGGAACTGGCTGGTCAGGTCAGCGGGGTCCTTTCTCCTCAGCCCTTTGTCCTCTCACTGGCCAGGGTCACCGGTTGCTAGGGTCATCTTCAGGCAGTTTTCTGCTAGGCGAGGTTACACGTGGTCCTCTGCAAAAACAAACTCCCTCTCCCACCACCTCCCTCCTGCAGAGACTCAAACAGGGCAGAGGGGCTGGTTAGCAGCTGCTCCTGAGCGTGCTTGTTAGTTGAGCTTCCCCCCCAACCTTGCCAAAGGCCAGCTCCCCGGCAAGGACTGGTTACACCAAGGGCTCCGTATTGCTGCAGTACGTGAGGATAAGGGCTCTGCTGTGCTGGGCGCTGTACACACCCAGGGTAACAGATAGCTGTCCTGATCAGACAGACACAGGGCAGGGGAAGGCCTTGAACTCACCAACAGAGTGACCCATGGGATGGAAGCAAGCGGTTTAAAAACATCTCTGTTAAGATGGGTGTGACGTTCTCCTCTGGTGTTATCTGGACCGGTGATCTCCTAGGTCACTCCAATCCTTGACTTTGGCAGCCATCCTTACCCTGCTCTGCTGTGAGAACCCCCACTCCTGGGCTATTCACGCACAGCCTCTGGCATGTAAGCTGCTCCTAGCTACTTGCAAACGAATGACACGAGCCAATATCTCTGGTCCCAGAAACAACCCTAGGAACCTCCGTCTTGCAGTGTCCAGTTATGCCTGCTGGACACTGCAAGCTTATATAAGTTCATCAATTTAACAAAGAAATTGATATGTACCAGGCTTGTTATCCCAAGGGGAGCCTCTGACAAGCTGCAAACCAAATGCACTGCTTCAGGTAGAATAAATAAACAGATTTATTAACTATAAAGGTAGATTAAGTGATTATAAATCAAAGCATAACAAGTCAGATTTGGTCAAATGAAATAAAAGCAAAATGCATTCTAAGGTGATCCTAACACTTTCAATGTCCTTAAAAACATAGATGCTTCTCACCAGAGGCTGGCTGGTTACTTTTCTGTCAGGCTCTCCCCTTTGATCAGCGTTTCAGTCGCGTGGTGGTGGTGGTGTCTGTAGATGTAGGTGTGAGAGAGAGGAAGCATGGCAAAATGTCTACCCCTTTTATCATGTCCTTTCTTTCCTCTTGGCTCCCCCCTCCCCCTTCAGTCAGGTGAGCATTACCTCATCGCAGTCCCAAACTGCCCAAAGGAAGGGGGTGACTCCCTCAAGGGTCCAACAGATTCTTTTGTTCCTGCCTAAGCCAGTGTCCATTGTTCCTGTGAGGCTGGGCTGGGTTTGTCCCATCCATGCCCTGACGAGGTGTGAACTGCCTCTCTGCTCTTGGAGAGTTTTTGCATGGGCTTGTTCTAAGCCATGAGGATACATTTTCAGCCTCATAACTATATACATGAAGTTATAACCTTACTATAACATTACTGTAACAATTGTATAACATCACTGTAACAACCATGCTCAGTGCATCATGAGCCTTCCGAAGCCACCCAACATGACAAACTTTGCATTGGATGCCACACAATCATTTTATAGAGATGAACATGGGGGTGTAGGGTGTTCCCCTAAGGTACAGAGCATCACAATGGGGAAATGCCTCCTTTCCCCCTCATCTGAGTCCCTGGATGGCTGGTCAGACGCTTCCCCGAGGGCACCTTGGCCGGCATCCATGCAGCACTTGCGGGCATCTCCTTCTCATGCCCAGCTACTAAGTTGCATTAGAAGAAGTTATAAACTCCAGTACTGGAAGAGGTCATTTTCCCAGCATTGCCCTTCCACAGGACTGCTGCCTGCCAGGGAGCTGTCATGGTTCCTCTCAGGGGGTCCTGCAAGGCGGGGAGCTGCCATGGGCCCCCTCAGGGTGTCCTGCCGGACAGGGAGTTGTCACAGGCCCCCTCGGGTGTCCTGCTAGGCGGGGAGCTTTCCCAGGCCCCTTGGGGTGTGCTGCCAGGTGGGGTGCTGACATGGGCCCCCTTGGTGTCCTGTGGGGTGAGGAGCTGTCATGGGCTCCCTCGGGTGTCCTGCCAGGTGGGGAGCTGTCACAGGCCCCCTTGGGGCGGCCTGCTGGGCGGGGAGCTGTCACAGGCCCATTCAGGGCAGCCTTCCGGGCGGGGAGCTGTTAGAGGCCCCCTAGGGACAGCCTGCTGCTTGGGGGCCATCACAAGCCCCCTTGGCACTGGGGAGCTCTTCAGGTTGCATTGTCATAGCTCCTGCCCTGGACTCTGGAGGCTACTGGTTCGGTCCCCGGAGTGTGAGCCACGCTGGGTCCATCACATCAGCGCAGGCTGTGGTGGCCGCAGGGACAACAGGTGGGTTTGGACAAGGGGAGGGTGGACACGGCTCCCAACGCCATCTGCTGCTTCCCCCCCCCCCCCCCCCCCGCGAGGGAGTCGTGCCCTGTCAGTGCGCTGGGGGGGCCCCCTCAGCCTGCCATTGGACATGCCTCCCGCCATGGCCCAGGGCTCACCAATGGTTTTGCCAAAGGGCCAGCCTCTGGCCTGCACCCTCCCTTCCCCACCAGGGCTGCCCACCTGCTGCCCATGAGCTGGGTGGATGAGCCCTGTGCTGCTGTTGGGGGTCCGAGAGTGGAGAGCCGGGATGCTGGGGTGGGCCGGGGATGTGACTCTGCCTTGTTTCCCCTCAGTTCCACCCCCGAAGCGCCCCCTTGCATGGCCGCACCCGGGTGACGCTCTGTGGGATGGGCTTCCAGTCACGCCGGCACTTCACCGCCACCGTTGGGTCCCCCGTGGCCGGCAGCACCTACCGGGTGAAGGTGGGGCAGAGGGACTGCACCGTGCTGCCTGAGGAGAGCCTGGACAGGAGGTAGGGGGTGGTGGTGGGGCTCCGGGGCTGCTGTCGGGGCTGCCACTGACCTGGGGATAGAGGTTTCTCCAGCTGACTCACCTGGGGGTGGGGCCTTCCTTCCTGGCCAGCGGCAGCTCAGAACATGGGTGGGGAGGGGGAAGAGGCACCTTCCCTATTCAGCTTGCGGGGTGCTTGGAGCACCCCTCCCCTGCCCGACCTCCCCCAGTTTAGGTAGCAGAGAGAAGGCAGAGTGGGTGGTTCTTGAGTCAGCGCCCTCTCTCATCCCTCCCCCCACCCCGGTGGGCCTCTCTCTCTGCAGTATGACCCTGGCCCCTGCTCTGTCCGCATTTGAGCTGCAGCATCTCCCCAGGTGGGGCCCCTCCACATCCCGGTGCCAGGAGCTGGCAGCTTTCCCGAGTGGAAACGGCCCGAGTCACCAGTGCTGGCACCCCAGTGAGTTCTGCCCTATGTCATGCAGCCACTGCCCCAAGCAACCAGGCCTTTTAGGAGGGGGCTGGAGTAGTATGGGCAAGAGGGGCTGTGGGTCAGGACTGAGGGGCACCAGCAGGTTTGTCGTCAGACCCGGAGCACGGGCAGCTGGTGGCACCCACTGGGGTTTGTACCAGGGGCGTTCAGCGATTGCCAGGATGGTTTTGGTGATAGAGTCCAGTGACTTTCCCTCTGAGAGCCACTTCCCGGCTGGTGCCCCTGCTCTGCGGATGGTGACGGCAGGGATGTGGGCCCCACTGTTGTCCTCTCTGGCTGGGGTTGGGGGTTGGGCCTGCCCCCCGTCTCAGTGCTTCCTGCTGTGTCCCGCAGGCCCCCCGTGCTGCCCCCCACCAAGGCCGCTGTAGACGTGTTGGTGTGCAAGCTGGAGCTGAGCAGCGACCAGGTGGTGGCGGGGCCTGTCACAGTTCAGCTCACCATTGAGGAGCAGACGAGGGACCCGCCCTTCCACGTCAGTGGCTCCTCATCCCTCGGTGGCTTCATCTTTGTGGTACGTCCTTTCCCCTGCCCGCCTCCCAGCTGCAGGGACAGCCCCCCAGGAGAGTCGCCCCCCTGGCCGGAGCCAGGGGTCGGCAATGAGGCTTGTCTGGGAGTGCCGCCCCCCAGTGCCAGCTGGGATCCTGGGGACGGCAGCCCCCGGAGCAGGGTTGGCAGAGTGCCCCGCCTGCTCTCCAGCCAGCGGCTTGTCTCTATCATGTGTCAGGCCCAGCCCCTCTGTAAGCAGGGCCTGGTGCCCAGTTGGGACACACACACACACACACCCCGGCGCACCCAGCACACCCCTCCCTCGTAGGGCCGGCTTTAGGCCAATTACACCAATTCCCCCGAATCGGGCCCCGCGCCTAAGAGGGCCCCGCGCCCAGTGGCAGGGCCACCGGAGGGGGAGGGGAGAAAGAAGTGGCCGAGAATCCCTTCCCTGGCTAGAGGCTCCTTTTTAATTTTTACTCACCCGGTGGCGCTCCGGGTCTTTGGCGGCACTTCGGCAGTGGGTCCTTCACTCGCGCCGGGACTTCGGGAGCACTTCGGCAGCAGGTCCTTCAGTGCCGCCGAAGACCCGGAACGCGTGAAGGACCCACCGCCGAAGACTAGGAGCGCCGCCCGGTGAGTACAAGCCCCACATGTTTTTTTACGTGTTTTTTTTTTTTTTTTTTTTTTTTAGTCATTCCTGCCGGGGCCCCGTCGAACCTGTTTGAATCGGGCCCCGCACTTCCTAAAGCCGGCCCTGCTCCCTCGCCCCACACTGTCCCATCACCACCCCTCCCTCATTGGAGGTTGGGCTGAGCCTGTGGCTAGCTCCCTCCCTGATGGTGTTCCTATGGCAGCCACTGGGCAGCCCTAGCATGTGCAATGGAGACAGCTCCACTGCAGCAGCCCTGGCCTGGCCTCCCGTCTTGTGCCAGAGGAGTAGGGCCCTCCCCAGGGGCTCACCCTCTCCCTGGGCCGTGCTTTGTGTCTGGCAGGGAGGCGGCCAGTGGGCAGCATGCTGGAGAGGTTCCCCTCTGGGGATGACCTGCCCCCCACTTCCCTTGGTAAAGGCCCCATGCCCTCTGTGGCTCCGCAGGTGCCGAACGTCACTGCCATCCGCCCTGTGTACGGCCCGCTGGCTGGCGGGACCCAGCTCTCCATCTGGGGCCGAAACCTGACCGTGGGCAGCAGCTGGAGGGTGATGCTCGGAGGGGCAGAGTGCCCCGTGGCGGGGCAGCAGAGGTACAGAAAGCATGGAGCTCTCATTGCTGCGTTGGCTTGGGGGGCTGGGCTTGGGGGGCTGGGCTTGGGGGGCTGGGCTTGGGGGGCTGGGCTTGGGCCATCGGCTCTAGGTCAGTGTAGCTAAAAACTTCATATTCGGTGAGCGGCCCAGCTGAGAAAGGATAGGTCAGAGCAGCCTGGGGGCTACCTTGCCTGAATTGGCCTCTCAGCTGGAGTTTCTCTGGTCATCACGGGTCAGCATGGCTGGGTGTGGCTGTAACGATGCTCCCTCTGGTGGGACACCACTGAGAGCATCAATTCAGGACAAATTGCTTAGAGCAGGGCAGTTATGGCCCAAGGTTGGTGGCTCTCCACCTCTAAGGCACAGCAAACCAGCCAAACAGAGAGGACTTTGGTTTTACCACACTGGCTAACCATAAGTCATACAAGCAATTCCCTTAGACACTCCAGTTTCCAGTAACACCACCAGTGCCACTCGTTATGGGGACAAATGGTTATGAAAACCAATATCCCAGTAAAAGAAAAAAAGGTTCTCCCAATCCCAAAGGACCAAGCCCTGGGCCCAGGTCAATATACAAGTCAGATCTTACTTACAAATCACGCTGTTGCCAATCCTTTAGAATCTAAGATATAAAGGTTTATTCATAAAAGAAAAAAATATAGATGAGAGTTAAAATTGGTTAAATGGAATCAATTACTTACAGCAATGGTAAAGTTCTTGGTTCAGGTTTGTAGCAGTGATGGAATAAACTGCAGGTTCAAATCAAGTATCTGGAGTACATCCACAGCTGGGATGGGTCATTCAGAGAGGACTTCGGTTTTACCCTACTGGCTAACCAGAAGTCATACAAGCAATTCCCTTAGATACTCCAGTTCCCTTGTATCCCACCAGCACTGCTCCTTATGGGGATGAATGGTTATGAAAACCAATATCCCAGTAAAAGAAAAAAGGTTCTCCTTATCTGAAAGGACCAAACCCCAGGCCCAGGTCAATATACAAGTCAGATCTTACTCACAAATCACGCTGTTGCCAATCCTTTAGAATCCAAAATCTAAAGGTTTATTTAGAAAAAGAAAGAAATTATAGATGAGAGCTAAAATTGGTTAAATGGAATCAATTACATACAGCAGTGGCAAAGTTCTTGGTTCAGGTTTGTAGCAGTGATGGAATAAACTGCAGGTTCAAATCAATAAAAAGCAACAGAGAGTCCTGTGGCACCTTTAAGTCTAACAGATGTATTGGAGTATAAGCTTTTGTGGGTGAATACCCACATCTGACGCATGACGTCTGACAAAGTGGGTATTCACCCACGAAAGCTTATGCTCCAATACATCTGTTAGTCTTAAAGGTGCCACAGGACTCTCTGTTGCTTTTTACAGATCCAGACTAACACGGCTACCCCTCTGGTTCAAATCAAGTCTCTGGAGTACATCCACAGCTGGGATGGGTCCTTTAGTCCGTTGTTCAGAGTTTCAGTTTGTAGCAAAGTTCCTCCAGAGGTCAGAAGCAGGATTGAAGACAAAATGGAGGGGTTTTCAAGGCCTTTTATATTCTCTTCCCCGTGGAAGGACACCCCTTTGTTCTTACTGTGGAAAATCACAGCAGCAAGATGGGGCTTGGAGTCACATGCGCAAGTCACATGTCCATGCATGACTGAGTTTGCAAGCGGACGCCATTGTTTACATGTTAGTTTGAACATTCCCAGAAAAGCTTCTACATACAGACAGCATAATCATAACCAGCAAATCATAACCTTGTCATAGACACCACACTCGACAATATTTGTACAATATTTACTGCAAATATGTAATAGTGGTTGCAATAATGATCTATACGGTCACAGTTTATGTCAATAATGTCACACCCCCAACGCAAAATTGATGCAGGAAGGGATGACACAAACATCACTGACTGCATCCCAAGAGCTCCCCATCCTTGGTTCTGTCTTACTACAGCTAATTATTAGCTGTATCAGTGTATAACAGAAATGGTTTCTCAAAGTCATGTTCAATAACATGATTGAATCTCTTTACAAACTTAAGGTAAAACGTGGCTAGAACAATAGTGGATTGGATCTGGTCTTGTGGATCCTTGCTTTTCCTGTATGTCTCATGTGATCTTGCCAAGAGCTAAAGAACATATGCCTTGGCTACATTTGCAGATGAACAGTGCTGTGAGTTAAACCTGACTTCGTGCAGCTGAGTAGGGAAAGCGCTGCAGTCTGTCCACACTGACAGCTGCCCAGCGTACTGTCGTGGCCACATTTATGGCAATTGCAGCACTACTGGGAGCGGTGCATTATGGGCAGCTATCCCACAGAGCACCTTTTCCCATTCTCGCGCCGTGGGTTGTGGGAAGGGGGCGTGGGTGCAGGGGATTCTGGGTCCTGTCCCAATGCCCCGTGATGCATCGCTTCACATCCCAGAAATCCCTTTGTTTCCGTCCACCTTTTGGCGCCATCTTTCAACGGTTTCTGTGAAGCGCGATCTGTCTGCGGGAAATGGAGTCCGAACTGCTGAGGCGTATGCTGACGAGTCTCGCCAGCACGTCACGTTTGGCTGTCGAACAATTCCTTAAGATCCAAAGTCACAGTGAGAGTGAGGGTTAGGAGTCCGACGATGCTATCGAGCCGCGTAACGCGTACGACATGAAATTGCTTGTGGCATTCATGGACATGCTCAGCACCGTGGAACGCGGCTTTTCGGCTCGGGAAACGAGCACCGAGTGGTGGGATCACATCATCATGGAAGTCTGGGATGACGAGCAGTGGCTGCAGAACTTTCGGATGAGAAAAGCCACTTTCATGGGACTGTGTGAGGAGTTCGCCCCCACCCTGCGGCGCAAGGACACGAGATTGCAAGCTGCCTTGCCAGTGGAGAAGCGGGTGGCTATTGCAATCTGGAAGCTGGCAACTCCAGACAGCTACCGGTCAGTCGCAAACCTGTTTGGAGTGGGAAAGTCGACCATTGGAATCGTGTTGATGCAAGTTTGCAAGGCCATTAATCGCATCCTACTCAGAAGAACCGTGACTCTGGGTAACGTGCAGGAAATAGTGGATGGCTTTGCACAAATGGGGTTCCCTAACTGTGGAGGGGCGATAGATGGGACGCACATTCCTATTCTGGCACCACCCCACCTAGGATCCGAGTACGTTAATAGGAAGGGGTATTTCTCTATGGTTCTCCAGGCGCTTGTGGATCACCGTGGGCGTTTCATTGACATTAACACAGGCTGGCCCGGAAAGGTGCATGACACACGCATCTTTCAGAACACTTGGCTGTTCGGGAAGATGCAGGCCGGGACTTTTTTCCCAGAGCGGAAGATCAGGGTAGGGGAAGTTGAAATGCCCATTGTGATCCTTGGAGATCCCGCTTACCCGTTAATGCTGTGGCTCATGAAACCCTACACAGGGAGCCTTGACAGCAGCAAGGACCGGTTCAACTACAGGCTGAGCCGGTGCCGAATGACTGTGGCGTGTGCCTTTGGCCGTTTAAAGGGCCGCTGGCGATCTCTGTATGGGAAGCTGGACTTGGCCGAAAACAGCATCCCCCCCGGTTATATCCACGTGCTGTGCCCTCCATAATTTGTGAAGGGAAGGGTGAAAGCTTCACTCAGGCATGGACCTCCGAGGTTGAACACCTGGAGGCTGAATTTGCACAGCCAGAGAGCAGGGCTATTACAGGGGCCCAGCGCAGGGCTGCAAGGATTAGGGATGCCTTGAGGGAGCAATTTGAGGCTGAAATTGCAGTGATATCTGGTGCCCTGCACGGGAGTGAAGTGCAGTAGTTCCAATCTTTAGGAGTCAGTGTTTGCTAAGCAGACTTGCAGTGCCTGTTTATTTTCTGGGCTAAGGAGTCTTTTACATTTTGCAATAATAAAGAATGTTTTCAAAGCCAAAGAATCCATTTATTGAAAAGAAAAAAAAATTATTTATTGAAAAGAAACAAGGGGGTGGAGTGGGGAACAGTACAATCACAGATTCACGTATGTCCTGTCTGGTGTGCAGTGAGTGCTGCACTTCATGACAGCTATACTGCATGATGGTGGGGGTTGAGTGCAGAGGGTAAGGGTCATGGTTTTCAGGGCTGGGTGGTGAAGATATTGGTGTTGGAGGCAGCGGGTGGCGTGAAGAACACGGAAGTGGGGAAAGTGGGTTGGAGGTGACTGTGGGATACAACGGAAAGAGTTTTGGGACAAGGGCTGTAGGGGGGGGGTGGCGTTTGCGTTTGCAGTACTGCTCCTCTTTCTGCATGGCTACCAGCTCCTGGATAGCGTCTGCTTGGTGCTCCAGGATGCTTATGAGCCCATCAGTGCTTTGCTGCCGGTGCGCGGTGCATTGCCGCTGGTGCGCTGCGTTTTCCTGGCGGATCCTGCTTTCTCTCTCCCTCCAGTTCTGTGCTTTCTCATTCTCTTTAATAGATTGCCGCATCACTTCTTGCAGCATGTCTTCTTTGCTTTTTCGCGGTCTCTTCCTGAGTCTTTGCAGTCTCTGAGCAGGCGATAAGAGGGATGGCTGAGGTCTCAAGGTTGGTGCAGCTGTATTGGCAAAATGCAACATTTAACAGAGGCAGCATTGTTTATAGCAGACAGAGTAATGATTCCCCCCACACTTAAGGAGTAGAAAACACACAGGGTTTACACAATAGCATAATTTTCCCGTCCGAAACAGAGCAAACATATCCCACGGGAGCCTCAAAATGGTGAGTAAGGGGGACTGATTGTTTCAGGGCTGCACTGTCCTCTGGGTTTCTCTGCCTTGGGGACAGCCAACAGCTTCAGGGGGACCATCACTGAACACTGTCACAACATTTTCCACAGGAGTTCGTCCTGGACGATATCTCGCTGCTGAGGGTGACCTGGGAAGCAAGGGAGGGTCTTCTACTGCAATGCGGCTTCCGCCCTGACCCATATGCAGCTTGCCTGTGTGCAGCAATGGTCCCCCCATCCCTCGTGGCACAGTGGCGCGGACATGTTAGCCTGGCTGGGACAAGGACCACGGTGGCTCTCCCGATAAACCTGCGCAAGCGGCATTGCACACGTTCTGGATGAGACATTCGAGGAGATTACCGAGGCTGATTACCGCGATGTGATAAACCACATCAATGCACTATTCCGCATCTAGGCATGCATGCCTAACTCTCCTCTCCCAAAGAGCCCGCACCAAAAAAATTCCTTCCCGAAAAAAAAAAAACGCTTACCAGGAACCTGCTCTTCTGTTTGTCCTCCACCAAGAACCAGCCACTGTGACTGGCTACCTTCCTCCTGGCTTGAGAAGAGCTCCTGGCTGCATGGCTCCAGGGATTCCGGGGTGTCTCCATCCGGCCCACCACCATCACTCCCGTTTTCCTCCTCCTCCTTCTCCTCTTCCTCCTCCCCCCCCCGGCTCTGAAGTGTCCATGGTGGTGCTCGGAGTGGAGGTGGGGTTAACTCCAAGTATCGCATCCAGCTCTTTGTAGAATCGGCAGGTCGCGGGGGGAGCACCCGAGTGGCTGTTTGCGTCACGGGCTTTGCGATAGGCACTCCACAGCTCCTTCACTTTAATCCTGCACTGCAGGGCGTCCCGGTCATGGCCCCTTTCCATCATGTCCTTTGATACCTTCCTGAAGGTATCGTAATTCCTACAGCTGGAGTGCAGCTGGGACTGGACAGCTTCCTCCCCCCAAACACTGATGAGGTCCAGCAACTCGCCATTGCTCCATGCTGCGGCTCGCTTGGCGCGTGGAGGCATGGTCACCTGGAAAGATTCGCTGATAGCACTCCACGCCACGCCGGGCTGAGCAAACAGGAAGGAGATTTTTAAAATTCCCAGGGAATGTAAAGGGTCGGTCACATGGTTGGTTACCTGAGGCCAGGGCAGTAGAGTTTGAACTGATGACCAGAGTGGCTAGAACAGGCATTGTGGGATACTGCCGAATAATTCTGGAGGCCATTCACAGCGCATTGGGCTGCCACAGTGCAGTGCAGGATTAAAGTGAAGGAGCTGTGGAGTGCCTACCGCAAAGCCCGCGACGCAAACGGCCGCTCGGGTGCTCCCCCCGCGACCTGCCGATTCTACAAAGAGCTGGATGCAATACTTGGGGTTAACCCCACCTCCACTCTGAGCCCCACCATGGACATTTCAGAGACAGTGGTGGGGGGGGGAAGGGGAGGAGGAAAAGGAGAAGGAGGAGGAGGAAAACGGGAGTGATGGTGGTGGGCCGGATGGAGACACCCCGGAATCCCTGGAGCCATGCAGCCAGAAGCTCTTCTCGAGCCAGGAGGAAGGTAGCCAGTTGCAGTGGCTGGTTCTTGGTGGAGGACAAATAGAAGAGCAGGTTCCTGGTAAGCATTTTTTTTTTTCGGGAAGGAATTTTTTTGGTGCGGGCTGTTTGGGAGAGGAGGGTTAGGCATGCATGCCTAGATGCGGAATAGTGCATTGATGTGGTTTATCACATCGCGGTAATCGGCCTCGGTAATCTCCTCGAATGTCTCATCCAGAATGTGTGCAAAGCCGCTTGCGTAGGTTTATCGGGAGAGCCACCGTGTCCTTGTCCCAGCCAGGCTAACATGTCCGCGCCACTGTGCCACGAGGGGTGGGGGGACCATTGCTGCACACAGACAAGCTGCATATGGGCCAGGGCGGAAGCCGCATTGCAGTAGAAGACCCTCCCTTGCTTCCCAGGTCACCCTCAGCAGCGAGATATCGTCCAGGACGAACTCCTGTGGAAAACGTTGGGACAGTGTTCAGTGTAGGTGCCCCCTGAAGCTGTTGGCTGTCCCCAAGGCAGAGAAACCCAGAAGACAGTGCAGCCCTGAAACAATCAGTCCCCCTTACTCACCCTTTTGAGGCTCCGGTGGGATGTGTGCGCTCTGTTTCGGACGGGAAAATTATGCTATTGTGTAGACCCTGTGTGTTTTCTACTCCTTAAGTGTGGGGGGAATCATTACTCTGTCTGCTATAAACAATGCTGCCTCTGTTAAATGTTGCATTTTGCCTATACAGCTGCACCAACCTTGAGACCTCAGCCATCCCTCTTATCGCCTGCTCAGAGACTGCAAAGACTCAGGAAGAGACCGCGAAAAAGCAAAGAAGACATGCTGCAAGAAGTGATGCGGCAATCTATTAAAGAGAATGAGAAAGCACAGAACTGGAGGGAGAGAGAAAGCAGGATCCGCCAGGAAAACGCAGCGCACCAGCGGCAATGCACCGCGCACCGGCAGCAAAGCACTGATGGGCTCATAAGCATCCTGGAGCACCAAGCAGACACTATCCAGGAGCTGGTAGCCATGCAGAAAGAGGAGCAGTACCGCAAACGCAAACGCCACCCCCCCTACAGCCCTTATCCCAAAACTCTTTCCGTTGTATCCCACTGTCACCTCCAACCCACTTTCCCCACTTCCGTGTTCTTCACGCCACCTGCTGCCTCCAACACCAGTATCTTCACCACCCAGCCCTGAAAGCCTCAACCCCCATCACCATGCAGTAAAGCAGTCCTGAAGTGCAGCACTCACTGCACAGCACACCAGACAGGACATACGCGAATTTGTGATTGTACTGTTCCACACTCCAGCCCCTTGTTTCTTTTCAATAAATAATTTTTTTTCTTTTCAATAAATGGATTCTATGGCTTTGAAAACATACTTTATGCAATAATAAAGAAAAAGACTCCTTAGCCCAGGAAATAAACAGGCACTGCAAGTCTGCTTGTCTGCTAAGCAGACACTGATTCCTAAAGATTGGAACTACTGCACTTCACTCCCGTGCAGGGCACCAGATATCACTGCTGGTTTTCAGCCTCAAATTGCTCCCTCAAGGCATCCCTAATCCTTGCAGCCCTGTGCTGGGCCCCTGTAATAGCCCTGCTCTCTGGCTGTGCAAATTCAGCCTCCAGGTGTTCAACCTCGGAGGTCCATGCCTGAGTGAAGCTTTCACCCTTCCCTTCACAAATTATGGAGGGCACAGCACGTGGATATAACCGGGGGGATGCTGTTTTCGGCCAAGTCCAGCTTCCCATACAGAGATCGCCAGCGGCCCTTTAAACGGCTAAAGGCACACTCCACAGATATTTGGCACCCACTCAGCCTGTAGTTGAACCATTCCTTGCTGCTGTCAAGGCTCCCTGTGTGGGGTTTCATGAGCCACAACATTAACGGGTAAGCGGGATCTCCAAGGATCACAATGGGCATTTCAACTTCCCCTACCCTGATCTTCCGCTCTGGGAAAAAAGTCCCGGCCTGCATCTTCCCGAACAGCCAAGTGTTCTGAAAGATGCGTGTGTCATGCACCTTTCCGGGCCAGCCTGTGTTAATGTCAATGAAACGCCCACGGTGATCCACAAGCGCCTGGAGAACCATAGAGAAATACCCCTTCCTATTAACGTACTCGGATCCTAGGTGGGGTGGTGCCAGAATAGGAATGTGCGTCCCATCTATCGCCCCTCCACAGTTAGGGAACCCCATTTGTGCAAAGCCATCCACTATTTCCTGCACGTTACCCAGAGTCACGGTTCTTCTGAGTAGGATGCGATTAATGGCCTTGCAAACTTGCATCAACACGATTCCAATGGTCGACTTTCCCACTCCAAACAGGTTTGCGACTGACCGGTAGCTGTCTGGAGTTGCCAGCTTCCTGATTCTCCACTGGCAAGGCAGCTTGCAATCTCGTGTCCTTGCGCCGCAGGGTTGGGGTGAGCTCCTCACGCAGACCCTTGAAAGTGGCTTTTCTCATCCGAAAGTTCTGCAGCCACTGCTCGTCATCCCAGACTTCCATGACGATGTGATCCCACCACTCGGTGCTTGTTTCCTGAGCCGAAAAGTGGCATTCCATGGTGCTGAGCATGTCCGTGAATGCCACAAGCAATTTCGTGTCGTACGCGTTACGCGGCTCGATAGCATCGTCGGACTCCTCACCCTCACTCTCACTGTCACTTTGGATCTTAAGGAATAGTTCGACAGCCAAACGTGACGTGCTGGCGAGACTCGTCAGCATCCGCCTCAGAGTTCGGACTCCATTTCCCGCAGACAGATCGCGCTGCACAGAAACCACTGAAAGATGGCACCAAAGGTGGACGGAAACAAAGGGATTTCTGGGATGTGAAGCGATGCATCACGGGGCATTGGGACAGGACCCAGAATCCCCCGCACCCACGCCCCCTTCCCACAACCCACTGCACCAGAATGGGAAGAGGTGCTCTGTGGGATAGCTGCCCATAATGCACCGCTCCCAATAACGCTGCAATTGCCGCAAATGTGGCCACGACAGTGCGCTGGGCAGCTGTCAGTGTGGACAGACTGCAGCGCTTTCCCTACTCAGCTGCACGAAGTCAGGTTTAACTCACAGCGCTGTACATCTGGAAGTGTAGCCAAGGCCTGAGGGAGAGAATTTGCTTGCTCTTCCCTGCATCCTTAAACCTTCAGCCATAAAACTTTTCTGCCTTGAAATACCAGTAACTAAATCTGTCCTTAGACCCTGAAGCACAGACTGCTCACCTAAAGAATTAGCGTGGAGACATTCTTGTTCCAACACCATCGTCTTCCCAACAAGCTGGCCAAACA
This sequence comes from Chrysemys picta bellii, assembly GCF_011386835.1. Classification (NCBI taxonomy): domain Eukaryota; kingdom Metazoa; phylum Chordata; order Testudines; family Emydidae; genus Chrysemys; species Chrysemys picta. The sequence goes on from NC_088797.1 coordinate 51,162,712, forward strand.
CAGCCACTTGGTCATAGGGCTGTTTAAATTCCCTGACAATTTTCATTTCATCTGAGACCTTTTCTAAGCGATCCACACTGGATCTTTCAAAAGGAAAGTCAATGGATCCATTCACAACAGAAAATTTCTGGCTGCTAGGAACTGAAACCTTTTTGATTAAATTGCATCCACACTCTTCAGTTGTGGCAAACTGCTTGCACAGATTACCATGAGGATTCCTTTCCCTAGGAGGTTCTCTAAGCAACAATTCACCCCTCACAGAAATTCTGCCCTTACCCTCTTCACCTAGGGCTTGCTCTAAAGGAACACTTTCCTGAGCAACAACAGACTCTTTCTGGGGCCTTGGCTACACTGGCAATTCACAGCGCTGCACTTGCTGCGCTCAGGGGTGTGAAAAAACACCCCCCTGAGCGCAGCGAGTGCAGCGCTGTAAAGCGCCAGTGTAATCAGCGCCTGTAGCGCTGCATGCTCGCTCGCACCGCTGCAAGCTATTCCCCTCGGAGAGGATGGAGTACTTGCAGCCACGAGAGCTCTCGCAGCACTGGCGGAGCGACTACACTCGGCAGCGCTGTGAATCCGCAAGTATAGCCAAGGCCTGAGTTTCACTTACATCCAGGATCACCTTTGGCTCATCAGGCGGATTTCTACACAATCCCCTTTCAGGCAAACTCGTAGACTTACTAGATAAAAGGTTAGAGGTACTCTCTTTCCCTCTGCAACTTTTGTCACAGTCACTGGCAACATGCAGGTTACCAGGCTCTGCACACACAAACTTAGGAATTATTTCCTCCTTGTTGCAAGTTTCCAAACTGTCAGTGGGCAACACAATTGAATCACCTTTATGCTCTCCTCGTGCCCTGGCTTGGATATTACTCTGATCAGGCAAAGATGCTACACCCTTTTCCAACCACACATTAGCAACAGGCAAAATACAAGCACCAGAATTGTCTGGTCTCTGGGGATTTTGCCATGACACTAACTGGATGCAACCTAGTTACAGTGTCATTCTCCCTAGCAGACACAAACTTAGGACCATTTTCTTCCTGGGCTCTAGTTGAATCCAGAACCAACTCTGAGACAACTGCACTACACTCAACCATTACAGGCTGAAATTTTCCTTTAACAGACACACAGCTTGGGATCTCATTTCCCTTGTTCCAGCACACAGGGCTGGTCACAGACAACTGCTTGGAGACCGGGGTAGCTCCCTCTATACAGGTACATTCCCTTTACTGTTACAATTCTCCACACAAGTAACAGGTAAGGTATAGGGACACTCATTTTCCACTATCCTCACCTTCCCAAACTGCTGATTAGACAAAGCCATTAGCTCACAAGGCTGCCTAGGCTCATTCAAACTTTCCTTGCCTTCCTCAGTTAGGACTTTAACCTGACCATCCACTTTAATTTGTTCCTGAGAAACATTTTCCTGACCAATGAGTTCTTTCTGTGCTTGATCTAATTACAGATTCACTTCTGAGCCATTAGACAGACATTCAGAAATTTCATTCACAGACAAACAGCTGGGTCAGCATGGCTGGGTTGGCGTGGCTGGGTGTGGTGTGGTGTGGCCGAGTCAGCATGGCTGGGTCGGTGCGTCTGGGTCGGTGTAGCTGAGCGGCTGGATGGGCGTGGCTGGGTGCAGCCAGCTCTGTATGTGCTCCACTGAGGTCATGTTTATACATAAACACCCATGTGGGGTCCTTTGGATGGTGTCTGGTGCCACAGATGCTCTGCAGTGTGTTAGAGCCCACGTCTGTCTGCAGTGCCCGGGGCCCATCTGGGGGGCAGAGCCCTCGGGGGAGCTCCTGCCCCAGGACTGCCAGGGCCTGTTGGGGCACGGATGGGGCCAGGCGCGCTCCCAGCTATAGGATGGCCAGCGTGAGGGTGTCGGCTATGCTGGTCCGGGCAGGTCACTGGGGGGCATGTGGGCCAGAGCAGGTTGAGGGGCAGTCTGCAGCCCAGCCGGGTGTCTGTTTGTCTCCATGTTGTGCTATCCTCTGTTCCCAGCCCCACCGAGATTCGCTGCACCAGCCCTGCAGCCAGCAACCTGCATGCTGTCCCCGTGGCCCTGTGGATAGATGGGGAGCAGTTCCCCGCCCCGGAGCCATTCCAGTACCGCCCAGACCCCGTCCTCCGCGACATCTCCCCCAACTGCACCTACGAGTGAGTGCCCAGAGGGGGGTCCCCTGGAGCTCCCCCGGTCCCAGCCCCCCACTCCATCCCCCCGGTCACAGCCACTGCAACCCCACAGGTCACATCACCCCCACTCCACCCCCTCCGGATCACAGTCCCTCTGGTCACAGCCCTCCCACTCCAACCGCGCAGATCACAGTCCCCCTGTAATGATGTGGCCTCTGGCGGGACACAACTGAGTATCAATTCAGGACAAATTACTTAGAGCTTGGCGACGCTTGTGATTTAGAGCGCATTAAAGCAGCCCCAGGCACCCTAGCTCACTACCCATCCACACTGGCAAGGCGCGTAGAGCGCTCTGACTCCAGGGCTAGAGTACTCCTGGTACTCCACCTCAGCGAGAAGATTAACACTTGGTGTGCATTGGCTGAATCGCCCAGGCATCAGTGTGAACGAGGTGTTGCATTACTGCGCTCTGATCAACCTCCGGAAACGTTCCATAATCCCCTTAAGTCAAGTGGACACTCTTGTCATTGTTTTGGAATCACTGCAGGCATGCCAATATGCCCTTTGAAAGCTCCGTTTGACAGCCGGAGACAAAGCAACCATTACTGTGGAATGCTGCGTGTGAGAGAGAGAGGTGGAGGGGGGGAAGGGTCTGTTGCTGTCTGAACTTACAAGACAGCATACTGACATGCTCTCAGCCCCCCCCAAAACCCACTCTCTCTCCCCCTACATACACACAACACACTCCCTGTCACACCCCACCCCACCCCCCTCATTTGAAAAGCACGTTGCAGCCACTTGCATGCTGGGATAGCTACCACAATGCACTGCTCTCTGTGGCCGTTGCAAGAGCTGCTAATGTGGCCACGCCAGTGTGCTTGCAGCTGTCAGTGTGGACAGACTACAGCGCTTTCCCTACTGCACTCTACGACAGGGCTGGCTCCAGGGTTTTGGCCGCCCCAAGCAGCCAAAAAAAAAAAAAAGCCCCGATCGCGATCTGTGGCGGCAATTCGGCGGGAGGTCCTTCACTCCCAGCGGGAGTGAGGGACCGTCCGCCGAATTGCCGCCGAATAGCTGGACATGCTGCCCCTCTCCGGAGTGGCCGCCCCAAGCACCTGCTTGCCAGGCTGGTGCCTGGAGCCGGCCCTGCTTTACGAAGGCTAGTTTAACTCAAATTGCTCTACATCTGCAAGTGTAGCCATGCTCTTAGAGCAGGGCAGTTACAGCCCAAAGATGGAGTTCCTTTACTATTAAGGCACGCCAAACCGGCCAAACAGAGAGGACTTCAGTTTTACCTCACTGGCTAACCAAAAGTCATACAAGTAATTCCCTCAGATACTCCAGTTCCCTTGTATCATCACCAGCATTGCTCCTTATGGGGATGAATGGTTATGAAAACCAATACCCCACTAAAAGAAAAAAAGTTCTCCCGATCCCAAAGGACCAAGCCCCAGACCCAGGTCAATCTACAAGTCAGATCTTACCCACAAATCACACTGTTGCCAGTCCTTTAGAATCTAAAGGTTTATTCATAAAAAGAAAGAAATATAGATGAAAGCAAAAATTGGTTAAATGGAATCAATTGCATACAGTAATGGCAAAGTTCTTGGTTCAGGCTTGTAGCAGTGATGGAATAAACTGCAGGTTTAAATTAAGTCTCTGGAGTAAATCCACAGCTTGGGTGGGTCATTCAGAGTTTCAGTTTGTAGCAAAGTTCCTCCAGAGGTAAGAAGCAGGATTGAAGACAAGATGGAGGAGATGCAGCTGCCTTTTATAGTCTCTTGCCATGTGATCTCCGCCTCCTTTGTTCCAAAAACAAGCTACCCAGCACATGGCATGGAAAAATCTGAGAGTTCTGTTCATAGGCATGTCCCTGCATGCCTTGCTGAGTCACAAGGTGTATCTGCCTTCTCTCAATGGGTCATTTGTATAGCTGATGGTCCTTAATGGCCATCAAGCAGGCTAGACAGTGCTGACGCCAAATTGTGTGGGGTGTCACCTAGAAGCATAGCACAAGTTTGAAATACAGACAGTATAGAGCCAATACTTATAACTTTAAATACAAAAATGATATATGCATACAGATAGCATAATCATAACCAGCAAATCATAACCTTTTCATAGACACCTCACTTGGCAACCTTTGTACAATATTTACTGCAAATATGTAACTGTGATTGCAACAATGATCTATATGGTCACAGTTCATGTCAATAATGTCACCCCCACACACACTCCAACCCTACTCTCCAGCCTCCCCGGATCACAGTCTCCCTCCCCCACCCCCAGCTTGCATGGCCTCCTCCCTGCAGGGGACGGTGAAGAGCCTAGCACTCTGTGCCCAGCAGCCTGGCCCATTTCACCCAGCTGAGGGCCCCCTCCTGAGAGCCCAGGTGTTCCCCCTCCAGGCTGGGGATGGGGCAGCCCCCTGATTCCATGGGCAGCCCCTGCCTCCTCCTGCAAGCCCATGACAGGTGGGAGTTCACAGCATGGGGGGTTAGGAACAGGGGGCACAGCTCCCCTTGTGGGCACCAGAGGCCCAGGTAGCGTATCTAGCCAGCATACCCCAGATGGGGTTCTCCTGGGTCCCCAGGGCATCCCATACGGGGTTCCCCCAGCCCCATGGTCCCCAGCATGCCCAACACTGGAAGCTGGTCCGGCCCGTAGGTCCCTTGTGCATCCGTCCAGGGTTCTGCCAGCCCCGGGGTCCCCAGCATGCTCTGGCGAGGGGCTCCCCCAGCTTGTAGGCCCCCAGGGTGCCCTGGCCGGGTCTCCCCTGGCCCTGAGGTCCCAGGCTCAGGGCTGTGCTTCACGTTCCATATGGCAGTGATCTGTGACCTTCTGCAGGGGTTCGGCCCTCACCATCCATGGCACCAGCCTGGACTCCGTATATTACCCCAGAATCCAATTTGTGGACGCCAGCATGGCGACGGAGGCCAAGGTGAGTGTGAGGGGCGGGGCAGGGCCGGCATCACGGGCCAGGGCCGGCTGAGGCAAGGGGATCACAGTCAGGGAGCTGGACATGATGTGCTGAAGGGGGAGAGAAAAACAGGCTTGAAACGCTGGTCGGGCTTGGTGCAGGCAGGCGCTGTAGGAGATTCCACCCGGTCTGCCAGTGCCCCCCAATCCTGCCCCATAGCCCCTGCTAGCCCAGCCCTGGGCCACCCTGAGCTCTGCCATTTCCCCCACAAGCCCTGCTAGCCCAGCCCTGGGCTCCTCCCGAGCTCTGCCAGTTCCCCTCAATCGTGCCGCGCAGCCCCTGCTAGTCCTGCCCTGTGTCCGCCCAGCTCTGCCAGTGCCCCCCAATCCCAACATGCAAGCCATGCTAGCCCAGCCCTGGGCTCTCTGCAGTGCCAGCCCACAGGACCTGCTGTCCCAGTCTGAGGTCTTGGGCCCAGGCCGTGCCAGTAATAGGAGGTTGTGCGTTTGCCAGGAGGCAGCTGAGAGCTCACACACTCGTGTCACTGGTGGCTCTGGTCTCCAGTTATCCAAGGCGGGCGCATTAAGTTGGTGCTGCAGCCTCGGGCTCCCTGCAGACGTAGTGTGCCTGTGGCAAGGTATTGGGGGTGGCGAGAGCAGGGCCGGCTCCAGGGTTTTGGGCCCCCCCACCAGCCAAAAAAAAAAAAAAAAGCCACGATCGCAATTGCGATCTGCGGCGGCAATTTGGCGGGAGGTCCTTTGGTCCCAGCGGGAGTGAGGGACCATCCGCCGAATTGCCGCCAAATACCTGGATGTGCCGCCCCTCTCCAGAGCGCCCGCCCCAAGCACCTGCTTGCCAGGCTGGTGCCTGGAGCCAGCCCTGGGCGAGAGGCCTGGGCCGGGTCTGTAGCATGCAGCCAGCAGAGCGAAGGACGGCGCGGGTCTGGGCCTGATGGGGTGCCTGGGAACCGGTTCCAGGCCATGTCCAGGGAGCACCGGGTCCCTTCCCCACTGTGAGCTCTGCTCCCGGGTACACTCCTTCCAACGCACCCTGTCCCCTCAGGTGTGTGCGGGGCCGCGCTCTCCCGAGCAGCTGGTGTGCCAGAGCCCAGCCTACCCCTTCGCTAACAGGGTGGAGAGCGCCCATGGCAATCTGACCGTGCTGCTGGACGGCTCCCCCGGGCACAGGGCTTTCCACCTGCGCTACTACCCCACGCCTCAGATCCTGCCCTTTGAGCGCGACAACACGTACCACCTCAAGTCTGGTGACGACGAGATCGAGATCCACGTACGGAGGGGGCTGGGGGAGGCAGGGGGCCCGGGCAGGAGTGGGACTGAGGGGGCTAGGCCAGGCCTGCACTGGTGGGCTGGGGGCCAGAAGAGTGCCATGGGATGATGGCTGTTGGGGATGGGATAGGGGAGGGCCCAGGGCATGGAGGGATAGCCAGTGGGAGGGAGGGGGAGGATCCGGGGCCGGGCTGATGGCTGGCGGGGGAGGGCCTGGGGCCATGGCCAGCGGGCTGGGGGCCTGCAGGGGAATGAATGTCTGGCCCTGAAGGACGGTGCACTGGTTAGGGTGAAGGGATGGGAGCCCAGGCGAGAGGCTTGGCAGCTGAGCTGAGGCTGGGGTGGTGCGGTCCCCTGGGGAGGGGTGGGCCTGGGGGTTCCCGGAGGGCTCAGGCAGGACGGTTCCTGAGAGAGGCTGGGGGGTTCCCCAGGGAGGTGGGGCAGTTCCTGGGATAAGGGGGGCAGCTGAGGCCGGGGGGCGGGCAATCTTGGAGAGGTGGCTCAGGCGGGGGCGCGGTTCCAGGGAGAGGCCAGGGCGTTCCTGGGGGAGGTGGGGCAGCTCAGGTCAGGGAGATCCTGGGGGAGGGGGGGCGGCTCAGGCGGGGGTGTTCTCTAGCTAGGGTCGGGGGATCCCCGTGACGGTGGCTGTGTGTGCAGCAAATCGGGTTGGATGCGCTGGTGGGCTGCATGAGCATCACCGTGACTGTGGCGGGCCAGGACTGCCACCCCAGCGTGCTGAAGAATGAGGTGACCTGCCGGATTCCCAGGAACCTTAGCCTCCCCCTGGATGGAGTCCCTGTGCAGGTAGAGCCGAGCTGGAGGGAGGACAGCGCTCGCCCTGAGCTGGGCTCCCAGGGCTTCGCCCCCCCTTCCCCCTGGCTGGCACGGAGCCCAGGGAGAACCAGGCTGGCTCAGGGCTGTGGCAGCACTGCCTAGACTGGCCCTCTGCCCTGGAGCTTTCCATCCCCTCTCCCTGCCCTTCCTCTTTGGACAGCGCTCGGGACTGAACATGTCCTGAGTGCAGCTGCCTGGGGAAGGCTTTCCCAACCTCTGGAGGGCACCAGGCCTGTGGGGAACGGCTTCCCCACTGCCAGCCAGCTGCTGGGCTTTGCTTCTGGTTCTGCTGCCTGGCACACAGTGAGGAGGGCAGGGGAAGCAGTATTCAGCCCAGCATGCAGCCACAGGCTGTGCCAGCTGCTTGTTGTCTGTACTGGGTGCAAAGGGGTGGCTGGGGTGTCCCTGCCGGCTGAGGCCACATGGTGACCCTGTCAGTCTCCTTCCTCTGGCGTCTCTACAACATGGCACGTGCTGGGGTGGCATCTTTGATGCCCATGTCTTGCCCAACTGCCTCACCCAGTGCTCACTGCTGAGACGAGTAGGTGCCAGGCTTTGCAGGAGTGCTGCCAGGCAGGGCTGGGACGGGGCAGAGCGCGGGGGCTGGGGTACCTGGGATGCATGCTCAGAGCAGCCCAGTAACAGAAGGGTGTAGCCCCATGGGCCCAATGATGGGAAATGTCCTCTGGTCCATTAGGCAACGATGCCCATCCTGCCAGGGGAGTGTGGGTTGGGGCTGGCCATGTGCCACATGTGCTGCCTGCTTCTGGGCCCTCTGTCGTCCCACCAGCCATGGGCGCTGAATCCCTCAGTACCCAGGAGACCTGTGTGGAGTGGAGCTCCCTTCATGCCAGCCCCACCCCCTCTGGAGAACCTGGGCAGGAGCACCAGCTGCAGGAGTACAGTGTGTTAATGCTTCAGAGAGGCAGAGTGGCACGGCGCATAGAGCACTGGGCTGGGACTCAGGAGACCTGGGCAAGTCGCGGCCGTGCCCCGTGCCTCGGTTTCCACTGACCTTGACAGCACACTGAGATTGCTGGGTGAAAGTGCTAGATAAGAGCTGGGGTGGTGATCAGTGCTGGGGGTGGGCAAGTCCCCCTAATCCTGCAGATGGCTTAGGGACCCATTCTCTGCCTGCTGGCTGCCCAGGCACTGACTGCCTGCCCTGTCCTTCCCCAGATCTGTGTGAATGGCGCGTGCCAGCACCTGGGCTTGGTGGTGGCCACTGTCTCCCCAGACCCCCTGACGGGCATCCTCCTGGGCATTATCACCATCTTCGTGTTCGGCTGCCTCCTGGCGTTCCTGGTGGTGAAATGCAGACGCAGGAAGGAGATGGGTAATTCCCTTCCCACACACGGGGTGTCGCACCCCTGAACCTGCTATGGCCCCATTCCCACAGGCCCTGAATGTTGTGTCACACGCTTTCTGCACTGGCAGCGTCCGTTCTTGTTCTGGGCCCCCAGCTGGGTGTCATATGCCTTACCTGGGTGAATTGGACTGTGCCCCATGACCATGGGGGAGTGTCTTCTGGCATTACAGGCAATGTGCACATCATCCTGCTATCTAGGCACCAAGAAATTGCCCTCCCCCCACACACATCGTTACTGATGCTGCACCAGTCCTTAGGGTGGGCTGGGCCTCCCATCCTCTCAGTGTGGCAGGGGGGCTGAGCGATGCCTGTGGCCAATGGGATATCTGGTACCCGGCAGAAGTGGGCCAGGCCACTAGGCCAGCGTTGGCTCTTGAGACTCTGAACGGCTTCTTGTTTCATGTCCTCAGGGACCGAGAATTTGGAGATGCTGATGAATCCCAATGGGAATGCCCCCAGCTTTGCCCTGCTCCCCTCCTTCATGGACTACCGGGATGTGCAGGGTAAGGAACTGTCATGCCAGGGGGCACTGCTCACTGTGCCTGCAGCCTGTGGGGGCAGGGCCAAGTCACCATCCTTGCAGCAGACACCCCTCCCCTCCCTCCCCCCCAGCACCAGCTGGGAAAGGCCTGCCCAGCTTGGGGCAGCCCTGCCCGTGTTAGAGCCGCACCAGCATGTCAGTCGGCTCCCTTCTATTCTGCCCCAGTGGACGGGTCTCGGCCGTGGCTGTGTGCAGCTCCTGTCAACTGGTGCTCGCCGGCCGTGGGACCCCCGCCCACAAGCTCCCAGCACTGCAATGCCTGGGGGCCCTCGCGGGGCTGGTGTGCATTGATCGGGAGACTCTGGGGATGTTCTGAGGGGCAGTTCCTCTCTCTGCCCCAGTGGGGGGCAGGCAGCAGGGCACACAGGCTGATCCAGTGGAGGGGAAGGGTTTTGCCAGGGTCTCGCTTTGACTTTTCTCTCTCTGCCCGGTTCCTGGCGGTGCTGCCCCCAGCAGCCACTCCCAGCGGTGGTTTTGCTAGCAGGCGCTTCCGAGATGCCTCCTACGTGGGCAGTAGCAACAGCTCTGCCATGCCACTTGTGAGGATGCCGTCCTGTTGCATCGAAAACCTCCGTCCCGAGCTGCTGGAGGAGGTGAAGGACATCCTGATCCCAGAGGAGCGGCTGCTAACACACTGGGACCGGGTCATCGGCAAAGGTTAGCGTTAGGGCCCGCCTGGCACGGCAGCGTGGCACAGTGAGTGCTGAACTGCGGCTGGGTCGAGCCCTCATGGCATCCGCAGCCTGGCACAGGAGCGCTGAGCCGTAGTTGGGTTGGGCTGGGCCTGTGTGGCACCCGCAGCCTGGCACTGTGAGTGCCGAGCTGTAGTTGGGTTAAGCTGGACCTGTGTGGCACATACCGACTGGCACAAGGAGCACTGAGCCATAGCTGGGTTGGGCTGGGCCCGTGTGGCACATGCAGCTTTGCACAGTGAGCGCTGGCATTCCCTCTGTGTCAAGGTCCCACCCCAGAGAAGCTCAGTACTAACAAGAGCCCCCATGTGGTGCTGATCCAGCACGGATGGTGTTCATCTGTGGCATCGCATGCGGGGTTGGGCACGGGGCAGGGGAGAGTTCACACCCGCCACAGCCTCGCTGCCTGGCCCTGGCTGCTCCCCTGGTCGGAGGGACTGGTCCCTGCCCACGGCTTGAGGGCTCGGGCTGAGCAGCATGGCATAGTTTGGCTGCGCCAAGATCAGCCCGTTCCCCGGAGTGCCAGGTGCATGCCTGCGGCTGGTGGCTGTTGCCCAGCTAGGTCACCTCTCTGAACCCGATGAGGGGCAGTACCCGGCCCAGCGCAGAACAGTCCTGTGGGGGAGCCTGTCAGGTTGGCCTGGAGGCCCCACAGCAGGGCAAGGCATATCTGGTGCCTGTCTGGGCCCTGCAATGCCAACATGGCCCCATCCCCTCAGCCATATCCGGTTCCCGACCAGGCCCAATGGTGCCGACATGGCCCCGGCCCCTTAGCCGTATCTGGTGCCGGTCTGGGCCTTGCGACGCTGACATGGCCCTGTCCCCTTGGCCGTATCTGGTGCACATCTGGGCCCTGCGGCACCGACATGGCCCCGTTCCCTTGGCTGTATCTGGTGCCCATCTGGGCCCTCTGGCGCCAACAGGGCCACGTCCCCTTGGCCATATCCAGTATGTGGGGGTGCCTCTCCGCAGTAATGCAGCCCCAGCCCTCCTGCTGTATCTGGTGCCCATCTGGGCCCTGCAGCATTGACACCCTCCCAGCCCCCCTGCCATCTTCCAGCCCATCCTCTTGGACTCTAGGTGTTTGCCCTGCCTGTGGCAGGCTGGCTGGGGGCTGGAGCAAAGGGCAGCTCGGGGCATTCCTTGCTGCATGGCGGCTCTGTCCAGGGTGCCTGTGTTTTCCCGGCCAGGGCATTTCGGGAGCGTGTACCACGGCATGTACAGAGATCTGTCAGAGAGGGAGATCCACTGCGCCGTCAAATCCCTGAACCGTGAGTGCCCCTCCCTCTGGCTCCTGGCCTGCTCTCCCACAGGGGTTGCCTCTGCCGTGCTCTAGGGGGTCCCAAATCCCTATCCCCCCCTGGGGTCCCTCCGAGCTCCGCCTGCTTCCTGTGCTGGCCCTTCACTCGTGCCAGGTTGTGGGCCAAGGACCAGGAGGTGAATAGAGCAGGAACCCCACCTATCTGGGCAATGCCTGACTCCTGGGCATTTTCAGGCCTTTCCACTGTGCAGCTGCCAATGCTGGGGGCCAGGAAGCGTGTGTGTGCCCGGCCCCTGCTGTGCCTGGCTGGTGGCTGGGTGTGGTGTCCCATGGCATGGGCGTAACCCCTCTGTGATTTAGCCACCGCTCTCCCGTGCCCTCTGCTGCTCCTTGCTGTGCTCCGGACAGCCCAAGTCGCCCCATCCCCTGGGGCCTGTCCCTGCGATGCAGCTTCCTGGTTGGTTGGTGCCCCAGCCTCATGGCTGTGCTTGGTCCCAGGGATCACCGATGTGGAGGAGGTGGAGGAGTTCCTGAAGGAGGGGATTCTCATGAAGAGCTTCCATCACCCCCACGTCCTGTCACTGGTGGGTGTCTGCCTGCCACGCCAGGGATTGCCCCTGGTCGTGCTGCCCTACATGAAGCACGGAGACCTCCGGCACTTCATCCGCTCCAAGGAACGGGTAAGCATGGGCCAGGCAAAGGCAGGGTCACCCTGGCTGGGGGCAGAGGAGAACGGGTAACCTCCTGTAACAATGCTGCCCTTGGTGGGACACTTCTGAGAGTACCAATTCAGGACAAATTGCTTAGAGCAGGGCAGTTACAGCCCAAGGCTGGGGTTTTTCCAGAGGTGAAAGTAAGCCGGTACAGTCCGGACTGGACCATTTTCCCCATGGGTGATTTAAAGGGCCCAGGGCTCCAGCCACTGCGGAGAGCCCCGGGCTTTTTAAAATCACTGCTGGGCTTGGGTGGCAGGAGCACTGGGCCCTTTAAATCCCTGCCCGAGCCCGGCTGCCGGAGCCCTGGGCCCCCGGGAACTGGGCTTCGGCTGAGATTTAAAGGGCCTGGGGCTCCCCACAGCGGCCTGAGCCCCCGGGCCCTTTAAATCACCACCGGAACCCTGCTGCCGCTACCCCAGCCCTAGCCCGAGCCCTGTCGCCCAGGGTAGCAGTGGCAGGGCTCCCACGGTGATTTAAAGGTCCCGGAGCTCTGCGGTAGCCGGAGCCCCGGGCCCTTTAATTTGCCCCTGAGCCCCGGGGCTCCTAGCCGCCTTTGCAGCTGGTAGCTCCGGGGTGATTTAAAGGCCCTGGGGCTCCCAGCCACAGCCAGAGCCCCAGGGCCTTTAAATCTTGAAAGGCCCCACCTCTTCCCATTGAGGCCATGCCTCTTCCAGCTGAGGCTCTGCCCCGCTCAGGACTCCGGTGTACCGGTAAGTCCTTTAAGTTACTTTCACCTCTGGGTTTTTCCACCTTTAAGACACACCAAACCAGACAGACAGAGAGGACTTTGGTTTTACCCCACTGGCTAACCATAAGTCATACAAGCAATACCCCTAGACACTCCAGTTTCCCTGTATCACCACCAGTGCCACTTGTTAAGGGGACGAATGGTTATGACAATCAATACCCCAGTAAAAGAAAAAAGGTTCTCCCAATCCCAAAGGACCAAGCCCCAGACCTAGGTGAATATACAAATCGGATCTTACCTACAAATCATGCTGTTGCCAATCCTTTAGAATCTAAAATCTAAAGGTTTATTCATAAAAGGAAAAAGATATAGATGAGAGCTAAAATTGGTTAAATGGAATTAATTACATACACTAATGGCAAAGTTCTTGGTTCAGGCTTGCAGCAGTGATGGAATAAACTGCAGGTTCAAATCAAGTCTCTGGCGTACATCCACAGCTGGGATGGGTCATTCAGTCCTTTGTTCAGAGCTTCAGTTTGCAGCAAGGTTCCTCCATAGGCAAGAAGCAGGATTGAAGACCAGATGGAGGAGTTTTCAGGGCCTTTTATATTCTCTGCCCATGGAAGGACACTCCTTGGTTTTTACTGTGGAAAATCACAGCAGCAAGAGGGAATCTGGAGTTACATGGGCAAGTCACATGTCCATGCATGATTCAGTTTGCAGGCCGACGCCATTGTTTACGTGTTAGTTTGAAATTGGCATCTCTCAAAGTCCATTGTCAGTTAAGTGTTTCTTGATTGGGCACTTACTGAGAATAGTCCCTTCTCGAGAAGCTGACCAAATGCTTCACTGAGTCTACTTGGAATCAAATACATTTGAGATACAAGTACATAGCCCATATTCATAACTTCAGATACAAAAATGATACACATATACAGATAACCAGCAAATTATAACCTCTTCATAGACACCTCACACGACAACCTTTGTACAATATTTGCTGCAAATATATAACAGTGGTGGCAACAATGATCTATACGGTCCCAGTTCATATTAATAACATCACACCCCCTGCCCGCAGAGCCAGGCCCCATGCAGCTACCTGCCTAGCCAGCCTGTGTTCTCCGGCCCGGCCCTGCCCTGGGCGCGGGGGCCAGCAGATGCGGCCAGGCAGCACCACGGCCATTGGGTTTCCAGGAGCTGCCAGACCTGTCAGCTAGGCTGAAGCTGCTGCAGGGGACAGGGGACGTTCTGGATCACAGGGTCCCAGTGGGGCAGGGGGTGCCTGGGTCTGGGGCAGGGGGTTGTGCTGCCTGCCAAATGGGCAGGAGGGTGAGATGGGGGCTGATGGACACCCAGCAGAGCCCATCTGCTCCTCCCACCCGCCAGCCACCAAGTCCCCCTGGCTCCCAGGAGCCCCGCCCCTGTCCTGATGCTGTTCTCTCCAGGCTCGCTGGCCAGCAGGGCTGCTTTGTGCTGGGAAGGTGAGGGGCTCACCTGGCTAGCAGAAGGTGCCATGCATTCTCCTCCCCCAGCTCTGCCACTGCCCCTTTGCGCTGCCCTCCAGCCATTGCAGTGCCAGGTAGGGGCTGGGCTGTGCCCAGGCACGAGGGATGGGGCTGCATGTCTCCCTGCTCCTGTCTCCCCAGAACCCGACGGTGAAGGACCTGATAGGCTTCGGGCTGCAGGTGGCGCAGGGCATGGACTATCTGGCCCACATGAAATTTGTGCACAGGGACCTGGCTGCCAGGAACTGCATGTGAGTGTGGTGGGTGGGTGTCTGGGGCCTGCGTGCCCAGCTGCGGTATGCTGGGGATGCCTCGCTAGCCTGGAGCACTCACGGGCACACTCCTCAGCATCCTTTTTACTGCAACTCGCTTCCCAACGGGACGCTCTGTCCAGGCACACTGGCCTCGGGAGCCCAGGCCATGGCACCCATTCCTCTGAGTGCCGCTGGCAAGCCCAGGGCTGGCTGATAGGAATGGAGGGCTATGGGGACTGGCATGCCCCCCCTGTGTCAGCTGAACCTGGGACTGGTGGGTACTGGGGCCTGGCATTGTCCCTTCTGTGCTGGCTGAGCCTGGGGCTGGTGGTACTGGGGCCTGGCACTGCCCCCTCTGTGCTGGCTGAGCCCAGGGTGGTGGGTACCCGGGGCCTGGCACTGTCCCCTCTGTGCCAGCTCAGACCACAGCTGGTGGGTACCAGGGGCTGGTGGGTATAATAGCCTGGCACTGCCCCCTCTATGCCAGCTGAGCCTGGGGCTGGTGGGTACCGGAGCCTGGCACTGTCCCCTCTGTGCTGGCTGAGCCTGGGGCTGGTGGTACTGGGGCCTGGCACTGTCCCCTCTGTGTCAGCTCAGACCAGGGCTGGTGGGTACCAGGGCCTGGCACTCCCCTCTATGCCAACTGAGCCTAGGGCTGATGGGTAACTGGGCCTGGAACACACCCTCTGTGCCAGCTGAGCCTGGGGCTGTAGGGTACCAGGGCCTGGCACTGCTCCCTCTGTGCTCGCTTAGCCTTGTTCTGGTGGGTACTTGGGTCTGGCAGTGCCCCCTCTGTTCTGGCTGAGCCTGGGTCTGGTGGGTACCAGGGCCTGGCAAGCCCTGTCTGTGCCAGCTGAGCCCAGAGCTGGTGAGTACCAGGGCCTGGCACTGCCCCTTCTGTGCCAGTGGAGCCTGGGGCTGGTGGGTAACAGGGCCTGACACTGCCCCCTCAGTGCCGGCTGAGCCTGGGGCTGGTGGGTACCAGGGCCTGGCATGTCCCTTCAGTGCCAGCTCAGCCTGGGGCTGGTGGGTACTGGACCTGGCATGCCCGCTCGGTGCTGGCTGAGCCTGGGCAGCAGCAGGGCGTGTGTTAGTCAAACCGCCTCAGAAGGAACCCTGCTATTATGAGGATGGGGTTCATGGCCCAGGAACAGTTACTCTGCCAGCTGGGAGGGTGGACGCATGGCCCTGGGAGCTGCACTGAGACCTGCCAGCCTGTGTGCCAGTGGTCCCTGAGTGCCCGCCCATGGCTTTGGGTCCAGATGTCTGGGGGCTGGAGATAAGCAGCTCCGAATGCCAGGCTCCCGGAGCAGTGCCACCAGCTCAGCTGGCATTCCCCGGGGCGGTGGGGACCAGGCTGGTCCTCCTCCCACGCTCCCTCCAGCTCCATCTGTTCCTTGCAGGTTGGACCAGACGTTCATGGTGAAGGTGGCGGATTTCGGCCTGGCCCGGGACGTCTTTGATAGGGAGTATTACAGTATCCGGCAGCACCGCCAGGCCAAGCTGCCCGTCAAGTGGATGGCACTCGAGAGCCTGCAGATCCAGAAATTCACCACCAAGTCGGACGTAGTGAGTGTGGGGTGGGCTGTGTGTGGGGCTAGTGCATTGCCTGTGCCCATGCCACGCCCACTGGGGGGCGCCCAGGAGCTGGGTGGCTATGGCAAGTGACCGCAGAATGGCCCTATATGACTCCCAGCTGCTCCAAGTCCAGGAAAGAGCTCTGCTCTCCTCTTCATGCCAGCTCCCGCCCCGGCTGGACCCTGCCTCCCACCGGGCACCCTGGGCGCATGGCTGACGGAGCCAGGGTTAGTGGCCAGTGTTACATGCCCCCCATGGCACATGGGGCTTTGGAAGTTTAGACCCATTACCTGTGGCTTGCCCTTTCCCAGCAGCCTGCCACCTGCGCTGGCTGTGCTGTGTCAGGTGGCAGTGGGCAGAGCCCTGCCAGCCAGCGTGACTGACACAGAGCAGCACTCGCTGAGCACTTGGCCTCCAGCTGAGCTTCCTTTGCTGCACAACGGGGGTCTTGGCATCTCCTACCACTTGGCATTCCCATCGCTGTGCAAGGGAGGGGAGAGTGCGGCCCAGGCAGAGCCCGTCCCCAGGGGTCAGAGACCAGCGTGGGGAGAGCATGGCCCAGGGGTCAGAACGCAGCCCGAGGGTCAGAGCTCAGTGCCAGCGGACACCACTCCTGACGTCGCTGACCCAGGGAGGTCCGTGTCCTTGCTGGCCCATGCTGGGCCTACGTGGAGCCTCAAAATATGGCTCTCTGGCGGGTGGGCAGGTCAGGTAGCCAGAGGTAAAGAGTTGGGGGAGGAGTGGGAATGTAGCTGTCCCCTCGCTGGTGAAGACCAGAGACCTGATGGGGCAGATTCTCCCATGCCTGCTGCTGTGGGCACTGCCCAGGCCAGGCCCCAGATCAGGGTCCCTTCAGGCGGTGCCCACATATGCAGTGGGAGACTCCAGGGGGCCGCACGCATGGTGCCGCTGGAATGACCCCTGTTCTCTCCGGCACAGTGGTCCTTCGGAGTCCTCCTGTGGGAGCTGCTGACACGTGGGGCCCCACCGTACCCCGAGGTGGATCCCTACGACATAACGCACTACCTGCTGAGTGGCCGGCGTCTGCCACAGCCTGAGTACTGCCCGGACTCGCTGTGAGTACTGTGCACTCTTCCTCGCGGGGAGCAGAGGGTGGCCCAGGGCCCCTGGGGACCTTCTGCCCCCACAACCGCGCTCCGTCCTGTGTCCCCCACATCAACCCCACATATCCCAGCTCCCAAACTTCTGCCGGCCAGCCCCCCAGTGAGCAGTGCCCGGCCCGGCGCCCCCAAGAGCCTCCTCATCCCCTCACTCAGGACACCCCCTTTGGGCTTCCCTTTCCTGGTGCATGGGGTTGTGGAGTGCAGGGGGCCCAGCAGGGGAATTTGGGATGGTTTGGCATGCGGGGATCAGGTGTGGGAGAGGGAGGTGCTGGTGTCTGGCTGAGCTCCCTGCTCCTGGGCCTGTCCTGACTCTAACGGGATCTCTCGTCGGGGCAGGTACGCAGTGATGCTGAGCTGCTGGGCTCCGAGCCCCGAGGAGCGCCCCACCTTCTCTGCCCTGATTGGGGAGGTGGAGTGTATCATGGCCTCCCTGAAGGGCGAGCACTACATTAACCTGAGCGTCACCTATGTCAACCTGGAGCCTGGCCTGTCCAGCCCGTCAGTGCCGGGCTCCGAGGACGAGCTGGCCTCTAGCGGGGAGGAGGGTGAAGCAGCTGCTGCGTGCTAGGGGGTGCTCTCCACCCGCATGGCACCAGGAACGCAGTCAGAGCTGGCCAGGGAGACCTGGGCTGGGCAGCACACCAGGGGGCTGTGGCGACATGATGTGAGGAGGCGCCAGCGCCCAGCTGGGCTACCATTGGCACTGCCTGGCACTGGACAGGGATGCTGACCACTACCTGATATTCTACCTGATATTTATTGTGTAGCGAAGAGACACAGCAACTATTTTAATACAAAGGGAACATCAAAACCAACAAGTTCTCGAATCACAATGTTTTGGTTTGGGGGAAGCTTTGGAATTTGGGCTCTTTGTCCTGATTCCATGGGGGCTTGTTCAAAGTGGTGGATGGAAATTTGGCTCCCACCCGGCGCAGGGACAGCTGGGCCTGGCTGTCACGCTATGTCCTCAGCAGGGCGCAGGACTGCGGGCAACCTTTCCCTCCCAGTGCCACCTGGAGGCCGCATGGAGCCAAGGCCTCGGAACATCCTGTGACAGTCTGTGGATATAGGAATTGTTTGTCTTGGTTCTTGGCCCAGTGCCCCACACGGCTGCTGGTGCTCTCTGGGCTGAGTGGAGGGCCCAGTGGCTAGGGGTGCAGCCATAGGGGCTGGCACTAGCGGGGCACGCCATGCTGCTGGAAAGCTCTCTGCCCACACTGTGGGCTAGGAGCCAGGGCTGTTTGGGGTAGGGCCCTGAGGCACAGGGCATGACCTCTCACACACAACCCTGGCAGGAGCTTCCTGCCTGCACAGCCGGGTTCATGGCCCTGCAGGCTCAGGGACCAGGCGTCCCTTCCGCTGTCCCACCCCCTGCCCCAGCTCTGCCCTCGGGGGGAGGGGTGTGTGTGTGTGTCACAGACTCACAGATCGTGCCCACTCTTGGCCTCGTGCGGTCCGTGGGGGGTGCCCCTTTCAGTGCGACAGCCCTTCTCGGGGGTCCACTCTCTCTCGGGGTCAGGCCCCTCCACCTCCTGGAGCCGCACCTCTCTGAGCCTTAGCACGTCTGTCTCTGCCGTGGGCCCCCTCAGGGAGTCCACTCGCTCTGGACCCCCGGGGCCTCTACCCCCGAAGGGGTTGATGCAACCCTGTTCTCTAGACCGGAGTGACTCTCAGCCAGCATAAAACAGGAGGATTTATTGAGAGTTGAACATAGCAAAGGAAACTCTCAGGGCCTCAGGCCTGGCCTCCCTCAGCCCAGCACATCCCAGTCTCTCTGCATCCAAGTGGGCTCTGCCTGCTCCCCCTCTCCAGCCCAGAGCCCCCCTGCTTCCCAGCTGGGCATCTGAGCTCCCAAGCCCCGCCTCTGTCCATTGTCTTCTCTCCAGGTAAATAGGGTTGTAAACTGGGGCCTCCTCTCCTCGCTTTTGTCCTCTGGCTGGAACCAGCTGGTTAGGTCACTGGGTCCTCACTCTGCAGCCCATTGTTCTCCCACTGGCCAGAACCGGCTGCAACTCCTGAGCTGGGTCTCCGGGTCGGGGTCTCAGGTCACCGGTCGCTGGGGTATCCATCCTCCAGGCCATTGGCTGGGGTCCCACGTTCCCTCTCCAGTCCTCTGTAACAACAAACTCCCTCTCCCCTCACCTCCTTAAACCAGTAACACCCAGGGAAACTGTGTCCCACCCCCTCCGCATGCAAACCATTGAAACCCCACCTAAAACAAGAAAAAACAAGAAAATACCCCACTTCGTCACAGGGGGGGTACCTTCCAGGGCAGAGAGGAATTCAGTATCCATGGCCAGTTCTTCCAGGCTGGCCTGGCCCCGGGGCTTGCCCTAAGATCATGACAATGGCACCGAGGAGGCAGCGTGAGGGCAGGGGCTGTGGCAACACAGCGCTGAACAAAGCTGGGTGCCAGGGTGCCGTTGGACCACACACACCCTCTGCTTTCTAGGGCAGGTCCCTCAAATGCCAGTGGTATCCCCATGGTGCCCAGGGAGGAGTCGCAATAGGGAAACCATGTCCCAGAGCTCGAGGTTCCCGCCCGACCTGCCCCTGCAGCCAGGGGCAAGCCGACAGGGGTAACATCCCTAGGGAGTGCCAGCCCGGGACAACCCCTTGCTCAGCTCCTCACCAGCCACTACATGGGACACACCTTCCCACAGCACTGGGTTGGGGCTGGCTTCACAGAGGGCAGAGCTCAGGCCCTAGCGAGGGAACCAGCTGGCCCAGCCCCTCTACCCACACACCCGGCAGCAGAATGATGTCATGGCAATGTCGCATCGCCCTCCTGCTGCTGGCACCCAGCCTCCTGGGCAGCCCCGGCCTGCTCTGGGTTTGCATTGGCCTGTGGGGTAGGTGGGAGGGGCCCCATCTCCAGAAGTGTGGGGCCGTGCTGGTTGTGGGGTGTTTCTATTCCCACAGGCACACGGGGGTGGACAGTGAGGCCGCTTGCTGTGCCCTGCAGCCCCTGCCCCAGCAGGGTCGCTCTTCAGCACCCAGCCTCCTCCCCAGCACAGTGCGGGGGGCCCCCTGCCCTGTCCCAGAGCGCCCCCCCCCATTGGCCTGCTACAGGTGTAAGGGAGAGAGAACGGTCCTGCAGTAACTCAGAAGCACCACTGGAGGGCAGCGGCACTGAAGGATTCAGTGCAGGAGATGGGCCAGCCGGACATGGCCCAAAGGTGCTACCAGTCACCCCCCTGGGCTCCTACCCAGCGCTATGCCAGGGACCAGATTCCCCGTGTTCTGGAGCCCTCAGCTGGTGCCACTGTCCCTCCACCCTCAGTGCCAGGTCCACCTGCAGCCGCTGCAGCACAGGCGGTGCCCCACCCTCCGAGTCAGGCCATGCTGGGGGACGGAGCCTGCGGCAAAGCAGCATGTGCCACGCGGTCCATTGTTTCTCAGACTTTTCTGCAGCCGCGACTCTCGGAGCTGGCACGATGGGGCTGCCCCCAGCCAACACCCCAGTACTGGGCCCTGCAGCTAGAAGCCCCTGGCGCTGGGAACGCCGGGCAGCACCTAGGGTGGCAGACCTGCCCAGCTGGGCCAAATCTGAGTGGTGCAGGGGCAGCCCGTGGCCGTGCTGTCTAGGGCGGCAGCTTTATCTTGAGCTGCCTCTGCCTGCTGCTCCGTCTCTGGCCCGTGGTCCCTCTCACCCCCATGGCCAGGGCTCAGGTCTACAGAGGGCGCTGTTGGGGTAGATGGGAAGAGTGGACAGCAGGGCCCCCACCTGCAGGGGTCTGTGCCCAGGGCAGAGTAGGCTGGAGAATCGGAGGCAGGTTTGTGCCCATTCTTGCCCCCCTGCCCTCTCCTGGGAGGCTCCAGCTGCCCTGTCAATCGTTGGTGCTGTTGGCTTTTGGCTCAGGCAGTGTGCCAGCTGTTGGCAGCATGGGGGTGCCCCTTGAGGTCAGAGCCGTGCCATCCATTGCCATCGTGGGAGGCTCAGGTTGGTGGAGGAAGGGCCTGTCCAGAGTGTGGGGCCAACGTGTCTGGCTAGGGTGCTAGCTGGCTGGCATAGGAGTGCCAGCATAACTGGAGGGGACTGGCAAGAGTTGGGGGGGGTGAGGGGCCTGGCTAGAGTGGGGAGACCAGGGGCCTGGCTGGGGGTGGGGGGGTCTGGCTGGAGTGGGGAGGCCAGGGACCCATCGGGGGGAGGGGGGAGGAGTTTGGCTGGAGTGGGGAGGCCAGGGGCCTAAATGAGGAGGCCATGGGTCTGCCTGGGGTTCCTGGCCTTCATAAACTCTAAAATGTGTAGATGGGTGGTGTTACAAGGGGGCACATTGTGTGGCTGAAGGCCGGAGCAGGTGCCCAGAGCACTATGTGGGCTGGGGCATGATCAGCACGGGCAGGGGTGAGCTGGGTGGACGGGCCCCGTGTGACAGCGTGGTGGGGTGGCGGCTGGCAGGGCTACCCAATACTGGATTGAGCCATTGAAAGAGGGGCAGGTGAGTGAGTCTGCAGGGGCAAGGGAAGGCAGCCCTTGACTGGGCAGGGAGCAGACGGGCTGCCTGGGTATGAGGAGGGCACAGATTGCAGCAGGGCAACCAATGCCCACAGCCAGCCCTGCAGAGCCTGGCTGGGCAGGGCACCCTGGGAGCTAGAGTCTCTGTGTGCTGCACTCTACCATATGGGCCTTGTGTATTGGATGGCACCACCTAGTGGCCAGCCCTACACAGATGCTCAGATCCCTTCCACTGCTACCAGCTGAAGGAGTTCTCCTGTAGCTCAGGTCCCTGGGCTGCTGCTTGTCTCTCCTGCATTGGCTGCTCCCTGCTGCACCCATTTCCTAAGGGCTCGCTGAGCCACCTAGGCCCATCCGCACTGGACAGCTCCCTGCAGAGGTGCTGAATATTGCTGGGAAGTGCTAAGTGGGGGGAGCAAACTGAGGGCAAGACGCAGCTGGAGGGTGAGAATCTGGTGCCCAGATGCAGGAATAGGTGGGCTTTCGAATGCACTGTTAGGCTAAGGCTGCGAAGCTTGTTCATGCTACCGGCATAGGCGTGCACCCGGGGTGTGCCGTGTGTGCCCCGGCACACCCTAATGCCCTGAGCTCCGGCTGGGAAGGCTGCTCCTCCCCCCTCCACTCCTCAGCTGTTTGCCGGGCAGGCTCAAATCAACTGCTTCCTGCCTCCCTACTCCGGCAGGGGCCGAGTGAGTCTCACACCAAAAAAAAAAAAAAAAAAGCCTTAGGGTTAGGTGTGGGCGGGAGTGCAGGGCTAGCAGCGGCAGCACAGCCAGCCCCTGTTTGCCTAGGGCTGCCCCGCACCTCTTGGGCTGGTGGCCATGGCGTCAACGTGTATGGCTTCTCCCTGCCAGCCAGGCTCCACTCCGGCCACAGCAGGCAGCAGGTGACCCAAGGGAGCCCAGCTAGGCTTGGGCTGGGTGCAGTGGGAGAAGCTCCAGATACCGGCAGGAGCCATGCGGGGGTGGGGGAAGAGTAGGGTTACCATATTTCAGCAAGCAAAAAAGAGGACAGGAGGAGCCCTGCCCTAGCCCCGCCCCCGTCCTGCCCTAGCCCCGCCCCTGGCCCTCCCACTTCCCACCCCCCTCAGAACACCCGACCCTCCCCCCGCTCCTTGTCCCCTTACTGCCCCCTCCTGGGACCCCTGCCCCTAACTGCCCCCCAGGACTCCACCCCCTACCTAAGCCTCCCTGCCTCTTGTCCCCTGACTGCCCCCTCCTGAGACCCTCCCCCCATCCTAACTGGCCCCCTAGGACACTACCCCCTACCTGTACCCTGACTGCCCCAACCCTTATCCACACCCCCAGACAGACCCCTGGGACTCCCACGCCCAATCCAACCACTTCCCACCCCCTGACAGCCCACCCCAGAACTCCCGACCCATTTAAACCCCTCTGCTTCCTGTCCCCTGACTGCTCCGATCCCTCTCCCCACTCCTGCCCCCTGACAGCCCTGCCCCCAGAACTCCCAACACCCCCCCGCTCCTTGTCCCCTGACTGCCCCCTCCTGGGACCCCTGCTCCTAACTGCCCCCCAAACCTCCACCCCCTATTTATGTACAGGCGTGACTACCTGCCCTTTCCTGGTTACTATACGCGGCCAGTCCGCATCCACATCCAGTAGTTAAAAAAAAAAAAAACTAATAATTTAAATTGGAATTTCATCCATTAATAAGTATTTATTATATAGTTAAAACCATTCTATTGAAGGACAGATATTAAATAACACTAAATATGTTAATGTTCAAAACAATATATTAAATTTAGAGCATGGAAACCAAAATAGCTAAAATTTAGTTTTGGCAAGATACACGGAATAGAAACTCCGGGATCTTTACCTGTCACTGAATATAGCCATCATACCAATAGTGGAATATAAAACAAGTCTACATATACTCTCCTTAAAATTTTTACTTCTGTTCATTCCCAATAATTGTAACAAATCATTATTCCCTTCACTCCACTTGCCACGCGCCCCAAGCATAAAACCAAAGAAGTGGATATTTTTACCTCCCGTTAAGTTTTTAATTTCTTCCTCTAACTCAAGATAATAAGCCACCTTCTCACTGTGGGCTTGTTCCAAACTTCCGGCATTATCCTCCCATCGCACTGTAACATCAACCACCACTGCTGTATCTCCTTTTATAAATATAATATCCGGCTTTCTTAACTCACCCTTACTATTTCTCAAATGGGGCTCTATTATTGCCTTCCACCCTAATTTACCAACCTTATCTACAACTGCAGACACTACTCTATTATGCCTTTTTATCCTAGCATTCTTAGTCTTATAACATTGTCCTGAGATATGGGGAACAGTCTCCCGCACTTTACCGCACCATCTACAAAGAGCATTCACACCTCCTCTTCCTCTTGCTAATGTCTCCCTAGTAGGATAAATATTTGCCCTAAGCTGCAATGCTGCGATATACGCTGACGATTTAACTTTACTAGAGTTTCTAAAAATCAAATTACAAATTAAATCATTTTTAAAATATTTTATCCCTATTCCCTGACATCTCAGTTCCGACCATCTTAAAAATTCCTCTTCCCTCCATTTCTTGGGATGAGATGTTACTGCACTAAATAACAATATTTTATCCACAAGATTTTCTCCTGCATATAGATAAGATAGGTCCATCCAATCATCTCTTGAGACAATATGTCTCCTCCATTTACGAATTAACATATTTGGGATTTGCACACTAAACTTAGTGAGAGCTAAACCACCATCCCTACCTCTAGAATAAAATATCCCATCTGTGGTACACTGAGGTAAATGTAAAATCTCTTTAACTATTTTTCTAACTAACACATCAAGATCATCTAAAAGATTAAAAGGGGGTTCTATTAAAAGAAGATTATAAAATAGCTTCGGTAAGATGTATGTCTGTAAAATTAATATTTTTGGGCCAGTTTTAATGGGGCCTTAATTAAATTCTCACTCCAATCTTTCAATTTTTCTTTAAGTACCGGTCCCCCTACACCTATCCAGGGATCTATTCTAGCTCCTAAATATTTTTCAAAATCCCCTGGTTGAACATATTCAATCTCCTCTGACCCTATCTGCCAATTATCCTTAGGATTAACTACATAGGTTTTATGTTTAGTTAAAATATGAAAGCCTTTCATTTTCTTCACATTAACAGAGAGATTAGTATTTTTACAAAACTCCTCTAAGATATCCAAATTTTTGATCATTCCTTTATATGAGCTACTTAAAATTGCCACATCATCGGCAAAAGCCAATGACGTGACACTATTACCCTTAACATAAAAACCACTTCCTTCTACTTCTAATCTAGTTAAAAGGGGATCCATAGCAATATTAAACAAAATTGGGGACAACGGGTCACCCTGCTTGACCCCCCTCCTAATTAAAATAGACTCAGTAGCTTCATCACCCACCCATACCCTAGTTGTGCAATTATCATAAAGGTCCCTAATAATATCTATAAAATGTTCATCTATACCAAATCTTCTCAACCCGGATATTATATGTCCGTGTCCCACAGAATCAAATGCTTTAGCCAGATCTACAAACACTATTGCAATTTCATTCCCATTTCGTTTAGCCCCTTTAATCAAATTATCTAATATAGCAATATTTTCCTCACACCCAGGGGCGGATATAAACCCTTTTTGTCTACTACATATCTTAACTGTTTCCACCAGTCTTTTTGCTAATATTTTGGTATAGATTCTAATCCAAACTGACCCAATTGTCAATGGTCTCCAAGATGTTAACTTCTTCATTTCCTCCTCATCTTGTGTCTTTGGTATTAAAATCGTTCTATTTTTCTTAAATTCATCTGGTACCTGTCTATTTAGAAACCATATATTAAAAATTTTTGTAAGTATTAAGGAGTCTAAATTAAAAATATCCCACAAATTGCTCACTTTTACTTTATCTGGGCCAGGAGCACTATCTTTTCTTATTTCTCTTAAAGCTATTCTAATCTCATCCACAGAGATCGGACTCATTAATATATCATTATCCGCATTCTCTGTGGATGATGGCCACCCTATCATATTACCATGTCCAATTGTTCCCAAAATATTTACATAGTATTCCTCAATTTCTTTCATAGGGATAGCACACTTAGCCTTATCTGGCTCTCCCATTATAATGCGAGTCAATCTTCTTCTATCCTTATCAAATAATTGTTGATAGAATTTATACTTAGCTTTCTTTGTAGCATATCTCCTACTTGCATTAAATTGCTTCCTTCTCCCCTCCTTTCTCATCTTCCCTTTTCCTTTATTCCTCAACTCTATTTGACTTTCATTTCTAGGGTCCTTTCCCTCTACTAATGAATAACATAATTTTTCCAACATTGCCCATCTGAGAGCTTTTGTTAAATCCTCCTTTAATAATCCTTCAATTTCCCCTAAACTATTTATTATTTCTCTTCCCTCCCTACTTTGTTTTCCCCGTTTACATATTTTCTCCACTAAATCCACTTCTGGATGTCCTTTTAGTGGGAAAATCCTCTCTCTTGGGGGCGGAATTTCTAAAATATTTACTCTAATGTCCTCTACCTCAGTCACTTCCTCCCTATCTCCTGTTACCACTAACTTCTTCTTTGCTAATTCTCGTCTTTTATCTGATATTTGTTTATTCGTTTTGGTCCTCATCTCGCTCTCAATACATTTATTTATATTCCTTTTCCCAATATATTTCCTTTCCAACTGTATAAGCTGCGCAACCTCATCTTTGGTCCATATACGAGATCTAATCGATCCCTCTTTGATCTTACTTTTAGCAGCCATATCTTCTTTTCTTTGCTCATTCCTCACAGCAGGGTGTCTATGTCTACAGTGTTGGCTCAATCCAGATCTAGTATGAAAACCAAGCCCACAGACCGAGCACGTATGGCTCTTCATTGGGGTATCCGCCTTCTTGGGTATGCACTTGGGGTAGTGGCAAGCTATATTACGATATTGAGAAGATTTTCCACATTTACTACATACAACTCGTATGGCTTTACTTTTATGAACCACATTAATGTGTTTGGCCCATTTACCAAATGTTGGTAATATCTGGGGACATATTGGACAATTAAAACTATCAACGGGATACTCTAAATAAAAAACCCCATCCTTCCACGAACTACTTTCTAATATATTTATATTACTACCAGTACTGTTAAGATCCTTATTACGATCCCTATTAAAATCAGTACTTGGTCTAAAACTATTTAATAAACTAGACCCATTAACTAAATGAGCATTAAGATATCCCGATTCCCTAACATATGGATCATCAAATGTACTTAAATACTTAAAATCTGGATTAAAACTGTCCATAGTTAAATCATTAAAAGTGTCCCTTGTAAAAACCATCGGTAAGATAGATAAAATCTCCTCACCACAATCATCACAAACATTCTCCTCTACCTCCTCTCCATGCTCCACTGGGAGGACTTGATTCTCACTCTCATTCTCATGAGACTTCATTATAGTCCACACCATTTTATCCACTGGTCCAGCGACCCTGATCACACCCCTAATATATTTAACACTGTCGGCCGGGGCATCAAAGCCAACAGCGGGGGCGTTATTAACGCGGTCCAGCGCCAATCCGGTATAAAAATATAAATTACTTTTTTCCATAGCTAAAAGATTTACCCTTCTCAGGGGGAAACTAACCCGTACCTGGGGGAAACTTACCCTTTCCAGGGGGAAACTAACCCTTACCAGGGGGAGTCAACCCGTACCTGGGGGAGGCTACCCTTACCAGGGGGGCATCCTTGTGGCACCATATGGGGCTGCCCAACCCCGTCCCACACCCCACTGAATGTGGGATGTGGGTTCGTCCTCCGCAATCCGCCTGGCTATCCAAGCCAGTTACCGACTCTCACCACGAGGAGGTAGCGGTTGGACTTGCAATCCAGAGGCTTTCCTCAAAGAGGGGTCCCAAACAGCATAATGTCGAGCTCTAACGGGCGTGTGAGAAAAGGCTCAGATCTTGGTAGGGGTTGCCCCTATTGACCGGGCTCACGCCCACCCCCACCTCACCGATAACCCATTCTCTCACTACCCTCAGGCAATGTTTCCGTCCAAGCCCGACAGCTGAGAGGGTCCAGAGACGCATGGAGAGCCATTAAGAGAGCCATTAAGAGAGCCATTAAGCCTCCCTGTTCCTTGTCCCCTAACTGCCCCCTCCTAAGACCCCCCCACCCTAACTGCCCCCCAGGACCCTACCCCCACCTGTACCCTGACTGCCCAAAACCTTATCCACCCCCCCAAGAAAGCCCCCCCGAACTCCCGACCCCCCCCATCTCTTGACTGCCGCCTCTAGAACCTCCCTGCCCCTTCTCCTACCCCCTGGCCCCCTTGTTGTTGGCCTTCGCCTAATGTCTCTGTGAACTTGCTCAGGAACGGCCTGAGCCGTTCGTCCCGGCACGCTGGGCAGCAGGGGAGGAGGAGCGGGGGAGGAGCTCCAGACTGCCGGAGGCGATCTGCGAATGCAGGGAGGGAGGGAGGGAGGGAGTGATCTCTGCTGCAGGGGAGAGGAGGAGGGGCTCTCTCTGGCTGTCGGAGCCCCATGTAAGTGGCACCATCCGGCCGGCTGCCCTGTTAGCCGCGCACGCTCTGCATGGGGGGGGGGGGGGCGCGGCGGGGGGAAGTCCAGACATTTACAAATTCGCCCCGGACGCTATTTTTAGCTCAAAAAGCCGGACATGTCCGGGGGAATCCAGACGAATGGTAACCCTAGGGAAGAGAAGCCCCAGACAGGACTGGAGCCACGTGGGGGGACAGAGTGGGGGTGGAGGAGAAGCCCGGACCCCGTCAGGAGCAGCACTGGCGGGGGGGAGAAGCCCGGACCCCGGCAGGAGCTGCCCGGTGGGAGGGGGCGAGAAGAGGAGAAGCCTGGACCACGGCAGGAGCTGCACTGGGGGGAGGGGAGAGAAGCCCGGACCCTGGCAGAAGCTGCACTGGAGTGGGGGGGGGAAGCGGAGGATTCACTCTGGGGCAGGGAGGAGAAGCCCTGGACCCTGGCAGAAGATGTGGGGTTGAAGTCCCCATCTCGGGAGCCCCAGCCACCCTAGTGGCAAAAGTTGCAGAGCTGAAGCCCTGACCCCACTCTGTGTGGAGCTGGCCTGAGCCCCTCTGTCTCCCATCCCACCTGTGGAGCTGGGGCTGCATGCTTCTGTGGGGCAGTGTTTGGCTCCGCGGGGAGGCTAGGACCCTCATATCATGGTAAGGGGTCCAGGGCCAGGGGGGTTGGATAAGGGGTGGGGGCAGTCAGGGGACAGGGAGCAGGATGGGTTGGATAGGGGGTGGGATCCCGGAGGGGTGGTTAGGGGCAGTCAGGGAGCAGGGGGGGTTGGATGGGGCATGAGAGTCCCACAGTCTGTCAGGGGGTGGATAGGGGTCAGGGCAGTCAGGGGACAGGGAGCAAGGAAGGTCCTGGGGGGGCAATTGGGGGGGTCTTTGGAGGCGATGGTCAGGGGACAAGGAGCTGGGGGGTTGGATGAGTCAGGAGTTCTGGGGGGGTCTGTCAGGAGGCAGGGGTTGGAGAGGGGTTAGGGGAGGCAGGGAGCAGAGGGGAGGCAGGGAGCAGAGGGGGTTGTATAGGTCAGGAGTTCTGGGGGGGCTGTCAGAGGGTGGGGAGCAGTTGGATAGGTGTGGCAGTCCTGGGGGTCTGTCTAGGGGCAGGGATATGCATAAGGTTCGGGGTAGTCAGGAGACAGGTAGGGGGTAGGGTCCTAGGGGGGCAGTCAGGGGACAAGGAGCAGGGAGGCTTAGATAGGGGGAGGGGTTCTGGGGGGCAGTTAAGGGCAGGGGTCCTAGGAGGTGGTAGTCAGGGGACAAGGAGCAGGGGGGTTGGAGGTTCTGAGGGGGGCAGTCAGGGGGTGGGAAGTAGGAGGGAGTGGATGGGGGCAGGATGGGGGTGGGGCTAGGGCAGGGTGGGGCTCCCTGGGTGCACACCCTAATGAAATGGGCTGCGCACGCCTATGGCTACAGGAGCCTTGCGGATGTTGCTCCCAGCAAGCTGAGGCTACTAGAATCATCTTGTAAACAAAGGGAGGCGCTGATAGTTTGCTTGGACGATGACCACTAGGCATGAGCATGCAGGGGCCTGGAGCCTGCTTTGTCCTGCTAATGGGCTTTGTTCTGGGCACTGGTGTTGCGACAGGAAATAAGGACAAACAATGTAGCATACGCAGGAGTCAAACGGGCCCGGTGTGAAAAGGGAGGCCTGCAATGCTGCGCTGCTCCTCGCCAGCGCTAAGTGGGGGCTGTGAAATGAGCTGTGCTCAGCGGAGCTGGCTGCACACAAGAGCTCACTCCAGTGAGGGGCACCAAGGTCACTGCTGGCCTGGGGAGAGGTCTTGGAACCACACAGCTGGGCTTGGAGCTTTGGGGGCAGGGCATGGGCAGCAGCCTGGCACCCACCTCCTGAGAGTCCAGGCCAGTCCTTCCCCTCCCTGGGCCTGCATCCAGAATCCATTCCTGGGACTCAGGAATCCAGATCTGGGTCCTCTCCCAGTGCTGCTGAGTGGCAGGACTCTCACTAGCTGCCTAGCCAGCCAGGCAGGAAGCTCAGGCTGCAGGGCTGGTTCGCTAGGAACCTGCCCACCTCCATGGTTAGAGCAGGGTGCGGCTGAAGACGCCAACTCCCCTATTTGGCTGCTTCACCCCTCATCCCTGTTTGCCCTTGCCGCAGGATGCTGCCTCTGGAGGGACACAACTGAAAGTATCAATTCAGGACAAATTGCTTAGAGCAGGGCAGTTACAGCCAGTGGCGTAGCCAGGTGGAGGGAACAGGGGGAATGATCTCAAAAAAAGGCGCCACCCGCTGCGGTGCTTTTACTCACCCGGCAGCGCTTTTACTGACGGGACGGCGCTCCGGGTCTTCGGCGGCACCTCGGCAGCGGGACCTTCACTTGCTCTGCGGGTCTTCTGCAGCATTTCAGCGGCGGGTCCTTCAGTGCCGCCAAAGACACCCGGAACTAGTGAAGGGCCTGCTGCCGAAGACCCGGAGCGCCACCGGGTGAGTAAAAATTAAAAAGGAGCCAAGAAATTGAAAAGGCGCCACTTGTGCTCAGTGGGAGAGCGGCCGCTGCCCCGCTCCCCCCCTAGCTACGCTACTGGTTACAGCCCAAGGCTGGATTTTCTTTAACATTAAGGCACACTGAACCAGCCAAACAGAGAGTACTTCAGTCTCACCCCACTGGCTACCATAAATCACACAAGTAAGTCCCTTAGACACTCTAGTTTCCCAGTATCACCACCAGTGCCCCTCATTATGGGGACGAATGGTTATGAAAACCAATATCCTAGTAAA
Source organism: Chrysemys picta bellii (assembly GCF_011386835.1). Classification (NCBI taxonomy): domain Eukaryota; kingdom Metazoa; phylum Chordata; order Testudines; family Emydidae; genus Chrysemys; species Chrysemys picta. Next base: position 51,193,380 of record NC_088797.1, read on the forward strand.
AAGAAAGGTTTCTCTCAATCCCAAAGGACCAAGTCCCAGACCCAGGTGAATATACAAGTCAGATCTTACCCACAAATCACACTGTTGCCAATCCTTTAGAATCTAACATCTAAAGGTTTATTCATAAAAGAAAGAAATATAGATGGGAGTTAAAATTGGTTAAATGGAATCAATTACATACAGCAATGGTAAAGTTCTTGGTTCAGGTTTGTAGCAGTGATAGAATAAACTGCAGGTTCATATCAAGCCTCTGGAGTACATCCACAACTGGGATGGGTCATTCAGTCCTTTGTTCAGATCTTCAGTTTGCAGCAAGGTTCCTCCAGAAGTAAGAAGCAGGATTGAAGACAAAATGGAGATGATGATGATGATGATGCTTTTTATAGTCCTTTTGCCATGTGTCTTGTGCTTTCTTTCTTCCAACCACAAGCCACCCAGCACATGGCGTGGAAAAACCTTAGAGTTCTGTCCATAGGCATGTCCCTGCATGCCTTGCTGAGTCACAAGGTGTATCTGTCTTCTATCAATGGGTCAGTTGTACAGCTGATGGTCCTTAATGGGCTATCAAGCAGGCTAGGCAGAGCTGACACCAAATTGTCTGGGGTGTCACCCAGAAGCATAACACAAGTTTGAAATACAGACAGTATAAAGCCAATACTTACAACTTTAAATACAAAAATGATACATGCATACAGATAGCATAATCATAACCAGCAAATCATAACCTTTTAATGGACACCTCACACAACAACCTTTGTACAATATTTGCTGCAAATATATAACAGTGGTTGCAATAATGATCTGTACGGTCACAGGTTATGTCAGTAACGTCACAGCAGTGTGCGGCTGAAGACACCAACTCCCCTACTTGACTGCTTCACCTCTCATCCCTGTTTGCCATTGCTGCAGGGGCCTGCGGGTTGGGAGGGGAGGAGGGTGCAGGGCGAGCGCTGCAGTCACATGGCTTGTGGGAAGGCCTGACCAGCCAGCTGTACGTTGCTGGGATTTAATGATCTTTGGGCTGCTAAAACCCTCCAGCCACTTAACGCCCCGCAAAAAACATGCTATCCACTAGGGCAGGGTTGTAACCGGCTCCCTTCGCCAATGCATCGGTCTAATGCAGTAGTTCTCAAACTTTTGTACTGGTGACCCTTTCACATAGCAAACCTCTGAGTGCGACCTCCCCTTATAAATGTAGAACACCTTTTTTATATATTTAACACCATTATAAATGCTGGATGCAAAGTGGGGTTTAGGATAGAGGCTGACAGCTCGTGACCCCCATGTAATAACCTCGCAACCCTCTGTGGGGTCCTGATCCCCTGGCCTAATGCAATGCGCTCAGGACAGGAAGCAGAAACAAGCCTTGCTAATGTCATGCCATGCCCCACCCCCCCTCCAGAAGCAGCAGCTGGGGTCTCGGGCTGCCACACCCCCACCCAGCAACAGCCGCGGGGGTCTTGGGCTGCCATGCTCCCACCCAGCAGCAGCAGTGGGGGTCTTGTGCTGCCATGCCCCACACTCCTCTCCAGTAGCAGCAGCAGAGGTCTCAAGTTGCCATGCTCCACGCCTCCCCAGGAATAGCAGTGGGGGGTCTCGGGCTGCCACGCCCCATGCCCCCCCAGCAGCAGCAGTGGGGGTCTCGGGTCACCATACCCCTCCAGCAGCAGCTGGGCTCTTGGACTGCTGTGCCCCCTCACCCCCCTTGCATCATCATCAGCGGAGGTCCCAGGCCATCACTGCCGCCACCCCCCATCCCAGCACTGGCCAGGGTCCCGGGCCGCACGTTGCTGCCCAGCCCCTTCATCCCAGCACTGGCCAGGGTCCCGGGCCGCACGTCACTCCCACCCAGCACGTGCTGTGCCCCCTGCCCTCCTCCCCCCGGCACCCAGGATTTAGTCAAGAGTATAGAGTACAACTCATGGACAGGTCACGGGCCGTGAATTTTTGTTTACTGCCTGTGACCTGTCCATGACTTTTACTACAAATACCTGTGACTAAAATGTAGCCTTAATCATGGTGGTTCCTTCTGGGCTGAAAATCTATGAGTCTGTGCATCATTTCTCAGTGATATACTGGTCCAGTCCCTACCTTTGGGTGCAGTGACACCAGTATAACTGTACCCCCACTCAGGGGTTTGATGGCTTTAATTATGCCAATGTAGTTAAAGCAGTTGAACTTTTGCGTGACCTGCTTCGATCGGGGAAATCTGTGTGATGCAGGAAAAGTGGGCTATTGCCAGTATTGGGGGGTGGGGGGAAGGGGGAGAGCGTGGGTCTGTGTTTGTCTTTCATTTCTTTATTTCCCACCCTGCAAATCCTTTTCTCTTGCTCTGGGTGCCCTGAGTCAGGGTGGCCTCTGTGCAAGGCTGGGTGAGGTTTGGAAAACCCTGCAGTTAGGGGAAGTTAGGACTAGTCAGAGGGGGAAGGAAAGCCAGAGGCTAGAGAGTAGTGTTCCCTCTAATTTTTCCCACCCATGTGTGGAATGAATTTTGTTACAGGCACCAATGTGGAGGTGATGTGTCACACACCACCTCCTGTAACAAAAAGAAGAACAGGAGTACTTGTGGCACCTTAGAGACTAACAAATTTATTAGAGCATAAGCTTTCGTGGACTACAGCCCACTTCTTCGGTTCCATTCCATACGGCTAAATGCAGTGCCTTGCATAATGACAGGTTTCAGAGTAGCAGCCGTGTTAGTCTGTATCCGCAAAAAGAAGAACAGGAGTACTTGTGGCACCTTAGAGACTAACACCTTATGCTCTAATAAATTTGTTAGTCTCTAAGGTGCCACAAGTACTCCTGTTCTTCTTTTTGCGGATACAGACTAACACGGCTGCTACTCTGAAACCTGTCATTATGCAAGGCACTGCATTTAGCCGTATGGAATGGAACCGAAGAAGTGGGCTGTAGTCCACGAAAGCTTATGCTCTAATAAATTTGTTAGTCTCTAAGGTGCCACAAGTACTCCTGTTCTTCTTTTTGCGGATACAGACTAACACGGCTGCTACTCTGAAACCTGTCATTATGCAAGGCACTGCATTTAGCCGTATGGAATGGAACCGAAGAAGTGGGCTGTAGTCCACGAAAGCTTATGCTCTAATAAATTTGTTAGTCTCTAAGATGCCACAAGTACTCCTGTTCTTCTTTTTGCGGATACAGACTAACACGGCTGCTACTCTGAATCCTGTAACAAAGCGGCCTTTGGTGGGACACTACTGAGAGTATCAATTCAGGACAAATTGATTAGAGCAGGGCAGTCAGAGCCCAAGGCTGGGGGTCCTTTACTACTAAGGCACACCAAACCAGCCAAACTGCGAGGACTTCGTTTTTACCCCACTGGCTATCCAGAAGTCATACAAGCAATTCCCTTAGACACTCCAGTTTCCCAGTATCACCACCAGCGCCATTCCTGATGGGGATGACTAGTTATGAAAACCAATACCCCAGTAAAAGAAAAAAGGTTCTCCCAATCCCAAAGGACCAAGCCACAGACCCAGGTTAATATACCAGTTAGATTTTACCCACAAATTACTCTGTTGCCGATCCTTTAGAATTTAAAATCTAAAGGTTTATTCATAAAAATAAAGAAATATAGATGAGAGTTAACATTGGTTAAATGGAATTAAATACATTTAACAATTGCAAAGCTCTTAGTTCAGGCTTGATGGGATTACTGCTGATTTAAACCAATCAAGTCTCTGGAGTACAAACATCCCAGTTTGGATGGGTCATTCAGTCCTTTGTTCAAAGCTTCAGTTTTAAGCACAGTTCCTCCAGAGGTCAGAAGCAGGACTGAAGACAAAATGGAGGGGTTTCCAGGCCCTTTTATATCCTCTGCCATGTGATAGGACACCCCTTTGTTCTTACTGTGGAAAATCACAGCAGCAAGATGGAGTCACATGGGTAAGTCACATGTCCATGCATGACTCAGTTTGCAGGCGGCAGCTATTGCTCACATGCTACCTTGAACGTTTCCAGGAAGGCTCCTTAGATGTGGATTGGAGACTCCCAAGGTCCATTGTCAGTTAAGTGTTTCTTGATTGGGCACTTACTCAGAATAGTCCTTTCTCAAGAAGCTGATCAAATGCTTCACTGATGCTACTTAGGCCTTGGCTACACTTGCAGCTGTACAGCGCTGTGAGTTAAACCTGACTTCGTGCAGCTGAGTAGGGAAAGCGCTGCAGTCTGTCCACATTGACAGCTGCCAGCGCACTGTCGTGGCCACATTTGCGGCAATTGCAGCGCTATTGGGAGCGGTGCATTATGGGCAGCTATCCCACAGAGCATCTCTTCCCATTCTGGTGCCGTGGTTTGTGGGAAGGGGGCGTGGGTGCGGGGGATTCTGGGTCCTGTCCCAACGCCCCGTGATGCATCACTTCGCATCCCAGAAATCACTTTGTTTCCGTCCACCTTTGGCGCCATCTTTCAACGGTTTCTGTGCAGCGCGATCGGTCTGCGGGAAATGGAGTCCAAACTGCTGAGGCGTAAGCTGACGAGTCTCGCCAGCACGTCGTGTTTGGCTGTCGAACTATTCCTTAAGATCCAAAGTGACAGTGAGAGTGAGGAGTCCGACGATGCTATGGAGCCACGTAACGTGTACGACACGAAATTGCTTGTGGCATTCATGGACATGCTCAGCACCGTGGAATGCCGCTTTTGGGCTCGGGAAACAAGCACTGAGTGGTGGGATCACATCGTCATGGAAGTCTGGGATGATGAGCAATGGCTGCAGAACTTTCAGATGAGAAAAGCCACTTTCATGGGACTCTGTGAGGAGCTCGCCCCCACCCTGCGGCACAAGCACACGAGCTGCCCTGCAGGTGGAGAAGTGGGTGGCTATTACAATCTGGAAGCTGGCAACTCCAGACAGCTACCAGTCGGTCGCAAACCAGTTTGGAGTGGGAAAGTCGACCATTGGAATCGTGTTGATGCAAGTTTGCAGGGCCATTAATCGCATCCTACTCAGAAGAACCGTGATTCTGGGTAACGTGCAGGACATAGTGGATGACTTTGCACAAATGGGTTTCCCTAACTGTGGAGGAGCGATAGATGGGACACACATTCCTATTCTGGCACCACCCCACCTAGGATCCGAGTACGTTAATCGGAAGGGGTATTTCTCTATGGTTCTCCAGGCGCTTGTGGATCACCGTGGGCGTTTCATTGACATTAATGCAGGCTGGCCAGGAAAGGTGCATGACGCACGCATCTTTCGGAACACTTGGCTGTTCAGGAAGCTGCAGGCCGGGACTTTTTTCCCAGAGCGTAAGATCACAGTAGGGGAAGTTGAAATGCCCATTGTGATCCTTGGAGACCCCGCTTACCTGTTAATGCCGTGGCTCATGAAACCCTACACAGGGAGCCTTGACAGCAGCAAGGAACGGTTCAACTACAGTCTGAGCCAGTGCCAAATGACTGTGGAGTGTGCCTTTGGCCGTTTAAAGGGCCGCTGGCGATCTCTGTATGGGAAGCTGGACTTGGCCGAACACAGCATCCCCGCAGTTATATCCGCGTGCTGTACCCTCCATAATATTTGTGAAGGGAAGGGTGAAAGCTTCACTCAGGCATAGACCTCCGAGGTTGAACACCTGGAGGCTGAATTTGCACAGCCAGAGAGCAGGGCTATTACAGGGGCCCAGCTCGGGGCTGCAAGGATTAGGGATGCCTTGAGGGAGCAATTTGAGGCTGAAAAGCAGCAGTGATATCTGGTGCCCTGCACAGGAGTGAAGTGCAGTAGTTCCAATCTTTAGGAATCAGTGTTTGCTAAGCAGACTTGCAGTGCCTGTTTATTTCCTGGGCTAAGGAATCTTTTACTTTATGCATTAATAAAGAATGTTTTCAAAGCCAAAAAATCCATTTATTGAAAAGAAACACAACTGCTTGGGAATCAGAAAGGGCAAGGGGGTGGAGTGGGGAACGGTACAATCACAGATTTGCCTATGTCCTATCTGGTGTGCCATGCGGTGAGTGCTGCACTTCAGGATAGCTATACTGCATGGTGATGGGGGTTGAGTGAAGAGGGTAAGGGTCGTGGTTTTTCAGGGCTGGGTGGTGAAGATACTGGTGTTGGAGGCAGCTGGTGGCGTGAAGAACCCGGAAGTTGGGGAAAGTGGATTGGAGGTAACAGTGGGGCACAAGGGAAAGAGTTTTGGGACAAGGGCTGTAGGTGGAGGGGGGGGCGTTTGCATTTGTGGTACTGCTCCTTCTGCATGGCTACGAGCTCCTGGATAGTATCTGCTTGACGCTCCAGGATGCTTATGAGCCGATCTGTGCTTTGCTGACGGTGCTCCGTGCTTTGCCACCGGTGCGCTGTGTTTTCCTGGCGGATCCTGCTTTCTCTCTCCCTCCAGTTCTGTGCTTTTTCATTCTCTTTAATAGATTGCCGCATCACTTCTTGCAGCATGTCTTCTTTGCTTTTTCGCGGTCTCTTCCTGAGTCTTTGCAGTCTCTGTGCAGGTGATAAGAGGGACGGCTGAGGTCTCAAGGTTGTTGCAGCTGTATTGGCAAAATGCAACATTTAACAGAGGCAGTATTGTTTATAGCAGACAGAGTAATGATTTCCCCCGCACTTAAGGAGGGCACACACAGGGTCTACACAATAGCACTATTTTCCTGTCTCAAAGAGAGCACACACAATCCATGGGAGCCTCAAAATGGTGAGTAAGGGGGACTGATTGTTTCAGGGCTGTACTGTCCTCTGGATTTCTGTGCCTTGGGGAGAGCCAACAGCTGCAGGGGGCACCTACACTGAACACTGTCCCAACATTTTCCACAGGAGTTCGTCCTGGACGATATCTCGCTGCTGAGGGTGATCTGGGAAGCAAGGGAGGGTCTTCTACTGCAATGCGGCTTCCGCCCTGGTCCATATGCAGCTTGCCTCTGTGCAGCAATGGTCCCCCCGCCCCTCGCGGCACAGTGGTGCAGACACGTTAGCCTGGCTGGGACAAGGACCACGGTGGCTCTCCCGATAAACCTGCACAAGCGCATTGCACATATTCTGGATGAGACATTCGAAGAGATTACCGAGGCCGATTACCGCGATGTGATAAACCACATCAATGCAATATTCCGCATCTAGGCATGCATGCCTAATCCTCCTCTCCCAAAGAGCCCGCACCAAAAAAATTCCTTCCCGAAAAAAAAAACCCGCTTACCGGGAACCTGCTCTTCTGTTTGTCCTCCACCAAGTACCGGCTGCTGCGACTGGCTACTTTCCTCCTGGCTCAAGAAGAGCTCCTGGCTGCATGGCTCCAGGGATTCCGGGGTGTCTCCATCCAGCCCACCACCCTCACTCCTGTTTTCCTCCTCCTCCTCCTCCCACACTGGCTCTGAAGTGTCCATGGTGGTGCTCGGAGTGGAGGTGGGGTTAACCCCAAGTATCGCATCCAGCTCTTTGTAGAATCGGCAGGTCGTGGGGGGAGCACCCGAGCGGCTGTTTGCGTTGCGGGCTTTGCGGTAGGCACTCCGCAGCTCCTTCACTTTAATCCTGCACTGCAGGGTGTCCCGGTCATGGCCCTTTTCCATCATGTCCTTTGATACCTTCCCAAAGGTACCGTAATTCCTACGGCTGGAGCGCAGGTGGGACTGGACAGCTTCCTCCCCCCAAACACTGATGAGGTCCAGCAACTTGTGATTGCTCCATATTGGGGCTCGCTTGGCGCGTGGAGGCATGGTCACCTGGAAAGATTCGCTGATAGCACTCCACGCCATGCCTGGCTGAGCAAACAGGAAGGGGATTTTTAAAATTCCCGGGGAATTTTAAGGGAGGGTCACATGGTTGGTTGCCTGAGGCCAGGGCAGTAGAGTTTGAACTGATGACCAGAGTGGCTAGAACAGGCATGGTGGGATACTGCCGAATACTTCTGGAGGCCAGTCACAGCGCATTGGGCAGCCACACACTATTCCTCTCGGGGAGGTTGAGTACATGCAGCGCTGCAGCCACGGAGATACAGGGTGTGACGAGCTGCTGTTTCCCACACGGTCATGCGCACTCTGGGCTTAACATGGTCCTGAATCGGATGGCCATGGCATGCTGAAGCTGCTGATCAGGAAATGGCCTCCCATTCCCATCAACCCCTTCCTTGCTGAGCGGTGGGGACAGAAGAGCGGACCCCAGAAGCTTGTCCCTTGGCAGTGGAAACTCCCAGAAAGGGCAAGCCCTGTCTTTGGGAAGCCAGGGACGGGCCATGGAGCTAGGTAGTGAGCTGGTAGCAGAAAAGCTGGAGAAGGCCCCCAATGGGCCACCTCTCTGGGGAGCAGAGCGGGACACTGGCTCTGCTTGGGACATCCCATGCTGGCTGCTTAGCCCTGCTGGGCCAGAGCCCTTGAGATGAGTACCTTGGTGATATGGCTAAAGAAGAGCTCCTTGGCCCCCCGCAAGCTTTGCTGAGCCACATGGCCAGTTCAGAGCCTCTCCCTCCCGTACACCGCTAGAGCACCCCCAAGAATCCAGAGCTCGCAGTTAGGGGGAGGCCAAAAAGCCCCATTGTTTGGGGGAAAGGCTGGCGTCCCCACAGTGACTGCCAGCCCTGACCAGTGAGATCAGATCACCTGCCTTGAGTCGGCCCTGGGCCGTCTGCTGGCTCCATGGAGCTGTGGGTGTAGTGGGGTGTCACTGCTCAGAAACGGGACCCCTAAACAAAGCACCGACAGGGAGTTACAACCAGGCAATTGCTGGTGCATGTCAGCGCAGGGGGAGGAAGATGGTGGAGTTTTTAGTCTGTACAGAAATTGACTTGTTGCCACAATGGCAGGGTCTGCCCACTGTGATGGGATCCCCGGGGTACAATCTGGAACTGGGGTACTGCTGTGCTCCCTTAACTCACCAGCCTTGGCTGTCTCTCACAAGGCTTTGCCGGTGACATGCAGCCAACCCCTCCAGGTGCTGTTATCACTCAGTCATCAGCATGCAGAGGGAAACCCAGCTAAGCTGCATGAATACACAGGGAAACACCAGCAAATCTCCCAAGTCCCCAGCCTTGCACCCCAGGAATATACCATCTTGCATTGCTCAAGCCCTTCTCTTCAGCAGTACAAGTTTATTAACTAGTTCACCACTTCATCAAAGCATAGTGGATATGCACCAGCCTTTGTAACCTGAGTAGATTCCCCCAAGCACTGGTTAAGATAAAGCATTATCAGACAAACTCACTGGTTAAGATAAAGCATTAAAATAAGTTTATTAAGTACAGAAAGATAGATTTTAAATTATTATAAGTGATAGGCATAAAAGAAAGTTATAGTAAACAAATAAATAAATAAATACATAAAAGGTAAGTGCCCAGTCTAAATCTTAAACCTTATTAGACCAAGAAGTATTTGGATCAGGCAGTTTTTCTCACCCCACTCAGGGCCAGTGCAAGGAAGTTTCGCACCCTAGGTGAAACTTCCACCTTGCGCCCCCCCCCAGCTAACCCCGCCCCCCTGTGGCAGCTAACCCAGCCCCCTGCCCAGGGAGCCCCCCCTCCCCCCGCAGCAGCTACCCCCCTCCGTGGAAGCTAACCCCACCTGGGAAGACTCCCCCCCCCCCCCCCCCGCAGAAGCTAACCTTGCCCGGGGAGAACCCCCCCCACAGAAGCTAACCTTGCCCGGGGAGCCCCCCGCTCTGTGGCAGCTAATGCTGCCCGGGGAGCCCCCCCCCCCGCAGCAGCTAACCCCACCTGGGTAGACTGCCCCCCCCCCCCCCGAGGAAGCTAACCCCACCTGGGGAGCCCCGTCCCCCTGCGGCAGCTAACCCCGCCTGGGGAGCCTCCCCCCCACGGCAGCTAACCCCGCCTGGGGAGCCTGCCCCAGCTCACCTCGGCTCTGCCTCCTCCTCTGAGCACGCCGGCGCTGCTCTAATTCTTCTCCCCTAGCAGGCTTGCTGATTCACAGAATTGAGCAATCCCCTTTGTGTGGTGCATGGGCAACTCTCTTACAGAACTGTAAATCCTTTGTTTATAACTCCCCTGCTGCTTAGTGGTCGTTTAATGCCTGCCTGGGTGTGGATCACCTCCTTTGTTGTTACTAGCAATGTGAGACTCCTAAACGCACAACATATTTCAATAACAACCACACAGCAAAATCTAATAATGCCATACACCAGGGGTCTCAAACTCAAATGAACATGAGGGCCGCATGAGGACTAGTGCATTGGCCCGAGGGTCGCATCACTGACACCCCCCACTTGCTGCCCCTGACCCCGCCCCCTTCCATGAGGCCCCACCCCCTTCCATGAGGCCCCGCCTCTTCCTGCCCCTTCCCTGCCCCCATTCCAACCCCTTCCCCAAAGTCCTCACCCCAACTCTGCCCCCTCCCTGCCCCCAGAGGGGCAGGAGGGGTGTGTGGTGTGGCGGGGGCTCAGGGCAGGGAGTTGAGGTGCAGGAGGTGTGCAGGGTATGGCAGGGGCTCAGGACAGGGAATTGGGGTGTGGGGTGCAGAAAGGGTGAGGGGTGTGGCAGGGGGCTCAGGGCAGGGAGTTGGGGTGAGGGTGCAGGGTGTGGTAGGGGGCTCAGGGCAGGGAGTTGGGGTACAGGAGGGGTGAGGGATGCAGCAGGGGCAGGGGTTGGGGTGCAGGATGTGGCAGGGGGCTCAGGGCAGGGAGTTGGGGTGCGGGAGGGGTGTGGGATGCAGGAGGGGGGCTCCAGGCAGGGGGTTGGGGTGTAGGAGGGGTGTGGGGTGTGGGCTCCGGCCCAGCGCAGCTTCCCTAGAGCGAATCCAGGGTGGCAGCGCCGCGCACCGCGGCCAGGGCAGGCTAGCTGCCTGCCTGCCCTGGCCCCTGACCCCTGGGCCCGCTCCGCTCTGCTCCACTCCAGGAAGCAGCCGGAGTCCCTGGGGGTGTGTGTGGGGAAACAGCGCCATGTGCTGCTCTTGCTGCTCCTCCAGGTACCTCCCCCAAAGCTCCCATTGGCCGCGGTTCCCCGTTCCCGGCCAATGGGAGTTGCACGAGCACGGAGACCTCTACTCGCCCCCTGCCCGGGGCTGCAGGGACATACAGTAGTTCCAGCTGCTTCAGAGAGTGGTGCAGGGCTCGCGGCGGCACGGGGTAGGCAGAGGGGTGGGGGATCTGTGGGCGGGGGAGCAAGGGGAGCTTGGCAGGCCGCAGGAAAAAACCTCTCCCAGCGTCCCAGAAAAATGCAAGGCGGAACAGATCGTTTAGCATATGTTGTTAGCTACTTTTAAGCAGCTCTTACAGTTTTCAGGCCCGAGATGTGATTTCTGAATGGATGGTCAGGCACACTCCTTCGCCCTTCTCCAAACCTCCTCCGATGCCACCTGGGTTGGCTCCCTGCTCTGGGCAGCCCAGCTGTTTGCTCGTCATTCTCTTCTTGCCCAGCCACTGTGATAATGGGCCTTGGACAGCTCAAGGGCTGGTGGTTCGTACAGTGTTGTTAATGTCCCTAGCAAGACCTCAGCTTTATCACTTCAATTCTGAGCAGTGCAGTCCAGGGGGACCTATTCCACCTTTGTGCCTCCCACATTGTGGGCTGGTCCAGAGCCGGGCATGGCCCAGGCGTGGCTCTAACTCACAGCAGATTTGGCAACCTGGGAATTGGAGTGCAGGGGGCTCTGGGCACACCCTTCCCTGTGTCCTACAGGTCTGCGGTGGGGGAGAACTATGCCAGCAGGGGCACTCTGCACTGGGGGAGCCCTGGTATGTTGCCTTTGGCTCCGTCTGCAAACCGCCCTGGGGTATCAGTAACGGGGCTGATGTTGCCAACTTGCAGACATGCAGGCTGTTGAACGCGGAGAACCTGCCAGGAATTGTGCATTGGCGCGCCGCGGCTGGCAAGAACCGTCTCCAGCTACCCAGCCCATGGGGCTCACTGCTTTTTGTTCCTCTGTGCTTCCAAAATTCCATGTTGACATTCAAACTGCAGCAGCAAACGGCATCTGCGGGAAACATTGGCGGGGTGGGAGAAGTGCCGGGTTTACAATGGCTCCAGTGGCTCCATGGAGCCGGGCCCATGCTCAGAAGGGGCCCTGGCCTACTCCACTTGCACCCGAGATCCCGCTGACTCCCCCCACCCACAACTTGGTCCTCTCGGCCTGCCTGCCGGCTGGTTGAGCATTCCTCTCTGCCCCCTGACCTCACCCCCTGTTCCTGTCTGCCCCCTGGTTGGATCCCAGTGCACCTCCGGCTCTGGGCAGTCTCTGCTTCCCACCACCTGTGGCGCCCCACCTGTCTCCCCGGAGCTGAGCTGCCTGGGCCTGGTGCAGCAGCCTGGCCCGTCTCAGCCGGGGGGGCGGAGGGGGGCAGAAAAACAATGTGGAGGAGCTTGACTGGGTCCATCCAGGCAAATGCATCTTGAGGGAGCCTGGCTGGGGCAGGCCCTGGCCTGGCTGATCGCACCGAGGTGCCGGAGCGATTCCCAGCCCTGGGAGCAGCCCTGGCTGCACTGCCGGCTCAGCCCGGCCGACAGTCGTCTCCCAGCAGGGCTGGTAGGCAGGGTGGGCGGGAGTGGGTCTCTTGGTGGACTGGGGGGAGGGGCGGGGCTGTGAGGGGATGGGGAAGGTGTGTGTGTTGGGGCACTAGGGAGTGGGGGTTCTGTGGGGAGTGCTGGGCAGTTGTAGTGGGGCTGTGGGCAGGAGTGGTGTTGTGCAGGGTGCTGTGCATTTGTGGGTGGGCCTGGGGGGGCACTGAGCATAGTGGGTCCAAGGGGCTCTGGTCATAGGGAGTTGGGCATGGGCCCGCCCCTAAGGGGAAGGGGCATGCTGGCAGCATAGGGCCAGGCAGGCCACTATGTGTCTGGAAACTGCCAGTTTGTAAATAGTGCCCTCACATTGGGCAGAGTGGGGCTGCCCCTACCATACCATGCATGTCCCATTGCCTCTGGCTGGCCTCTCACTCTGGGAACCGACCTCCCCGTGCCATGCTCCACTGCCTCCATGGGGGCCCACAAGTATGTTTGGCACCAGGCCCACAAAAGGTTAATCTGGCCCTGGTGGGGGCCTGAGTCAGCCGCTTGAATTCCTGCAGAAATAGCATGGTCACCGATTGACAGGATCTGTGCTATGCCCCAACCTGTAACCCAGGAGTCTCAAGCCCGCGGGCCACATGCGGCCCGCGGAGTTCTTTCCTGTGGCCCACCAAGCTCCCGTCGCCCCCCGCCCGTGGAAGAGGCAGGGCAGGGGCGGGGCCAGGGGCAGCAAGTGGGAGGTGTCAGTGATGCAGGCCTCGGGCCAATGCACTAGTCCTCATGTGGCCCTCGTGGTCATTTGAGTTTGAGACCCCTACTGTAACCAGACCCTTGGGAGGGCCCAGATCCCCAAGGATCCCCCTCTTCATTCAGGGCAGGCCATGTGGCCTCAACGCCTCTGAGACTGAACCTCTGGGCTCCAGCCCTCCTTCCCCGGGAGCTCTGTCCAGCGTGTTTCAGTTGCCTCTGCAGCCAGGTGTGAATTGTCAGTCAGTGGGGTTTCCGGTGTCTCTTCCGGATCCTCTGTTCAGATTCAGAGGCTCTGTTGGGCTCATCACTGATTCTGGTCTCCCATCAGGCAGACTGGAGCCAAGCACCTTGTCCCTTTCCTTTACACTCAGTGCATTGCAGTACAAAGCACAGAGGGAAACTGAGGCATGCATCTATATCGAAAAAAAGTCCCCAAAATTCCCACATTCGTCGCACTGGGTAAAGAAGTGGCTTGAATTGAACATTGCCATTTCAACTCCAAAGTTGTGCGTGTTTTTACAATGCCTCCTCCCCCGTTAACCCCTGCCTTCTCAGTCCCTCCCTCAGCTGATTAGCTGGGTTACAAACAGCCAGTCTTATGTTGCAGAGCTGCAGGCTCCTGTGCCACTGCTCTGCCTCAGTTTCCCCATCTGTAAAATGGGGATAACGATGGTGACCTCCTCAGTAAAGCACTTTGCGATCAGTGTGGGATAAGAGCTAGGGGTCAGTACTAGTACTTAATTCAGAGTGACTCATCATAGGCGTGACCCCTTGGAAACACTGGCTAGCCATCGCTGTGGGGCAGGGGCTGGCTGAGTGTCATGTGGCCGAGGGCATCTAGATGCCAGCACAACACACAGAATTCCTAAGAATCAGAGCGAGGCAAAATCATTCGAGTGACAAATGTTCCTGGCTGAAAACATGTTGGGTGAAAATTGTTGGTGTTTTGGTGGGACAGTTCTGCTGAAATGTTTCGATTCAAATGGCCGGGTCCCCATGGAACATCGCGCTGAATGGCAGTGGGGTGGTTGCCATGGAAACAGTCATTTCTTAAGGTCCAGCCGCTTTGTTTTATTATTTGTTCATTTCATTAGTACTGAGTGTCCTGGCACCGTGGAGCCCCGCTCCTGGCCTGGGCCCCCATTGTGCCAGGCGCTGTACAAACAGAACCATGCTACTTCCAATCTAAGGGCTCAAACCTGGCTGAGCCCTCTGCTTTGACATTTCCAAACAGACATTTGGTTTTTTGAACTCTTCATTCAACTTGTTTTTTGTCTTGGGACCGGAGGATAGTTGTCATGTCCCATGGGATGAACAGCTCTGGTAACAATGAGCTAAACCAGTGGGTTTCAACCTTTTTTCATGGGCGGGCCCCTAAACAATTTTGAAGGGAGGTGCAGAGCCCTTTGGAGATCTGAGCTGTAGTCTGCCTCCCCCCAGGGTCCCATGGAGCACAGGTTGAAAACCATTGGTCTAAAAAGCTTCCCAGGATGGGCAGAGAATCCCCACGGGACCTCAGCTGCGTCAGCAGAGGAGTGTGTGTTAGTGCCTTGATTGCTGGCCACATGCATGGCCATGCCCCTCTGTCAGTGCTGCGCCCAGTTGGGCACCTCGGAAGTGCTGGCCTCAGAGCCGGGCTGCAGCTTGGCCCCAGAGGGGCGGTGGCACGACCGGCACTTGCCTGTGTCTCACAGATGGGTGTGAGTGGCTCTGTGCCAGCAAAAGCAGGTCATGGCAGCTCCCCAGCACCCTGTCAGCACAGAGAGTCACGTAGGCCACCCACGATGAGCAGAGCAGCAGGCAGACGCCAGAGCGGCAGGCTAGGGAATAAGGACGGGGGCGGCCAAAGCCGCTTGGTCGGTTTCAGAGCAGCTGGCAAAGGCCACATTGCCACTGTGAATATTGAGGGGAGGCTGCCAGCTCCTGGGAGCAGGGAGGGCGCCATTCCCAGATCTGCCACTGACTCATTCCTGGGTCAGGTCACTGGCCCGCTCCCTGCCTCAGTTTCCCCACCTATAACAGGGGAATAGTGAGGCTTACCCGCTGTTCCCTGGCCCTCTGTAAAGCAGGGTACATGAGCTGTAGCTGGGGCTGGCACTTAACGGTTGCAAAGGGCTCTGAGTAAGGAGAGCCAAGGAGGCCGCATATGATCAAGGGCCCCCAGTCCCCCAGCCCTGTCTGCTGTGATGGATCTGCTGCCCTGTGCAGCCACAATAATCACAGTGCCATGCCCTGCTGGCCATCCTGCTGGGCTGCCCAAGGCTCTGGTGCTGGTGAGCCAGCACAAAGTGACTGAGGCTATCCTGGCAGCCCGAGCCGAGAGCAGGCAGGACAGCGGAGGTTGATGCCCTGCGACAGGCTGCCCTTTTGTGCAGCCCCCTTGTGAGTGCCATGCCCAGCGAGCTGAGTGGGAGAGGCTGACGTGTGCATGCTGGTGTGCTGGATTCCCTGGTGCAGCTGCACAAGGTGCCCAGGAATGCAGCCAGACCCCTAGGGATGGGAGAGAGTGCACCAGAGTCAGACACATCCCCCGGCAGGGAAGGCTCCCGTCAGGGTAATCACGGAGCGAGAACGGAGCTGTCAGTGCCGCCAGCCCCCCAGTTCATCCTCCCTGGGCCAGCTGTGTGACGTGATGGCAGCCATGGGGCAGCTATTCCTCTTCCACATGCCTGCCTTTTTTAGCTGCTTCCTGCTCCTACTTGAGGGGATCTCGAAGTCCCAGCCACTCCGCAGCCTTGACCCCACCCCCAGCAACTCCCAAGGGAGCAGAGCTGGGAGCTCCAACCTCCTGCCACCACCCACCCAGGCATAGTGGAGAGTGCCGGGCTAGCGTGAAAGAGGAGCACCATTCTGGAGCCCCCGGCATGCCGGGCGGGGCCCGCCAGATCAGTGGCGTAGCAGTGGAGGGAATAGGGGGAGTGATCAGAAAAAAAGGCGCCACCTGCTGCGGCGCTTGTACTCACCTGGGTCTTCGGCGACACCTCGGCAACGGGACCTTCACTCACTCCGCGGGGCTTCGATGGCATTTCGGTAGCGGGTCCTTCAGTGCTGCTGAAGACACCCGGAGCTAGTGAAGGGCCCACTGCCGAAGAACCGGAGCGCCGCCCTGTTGGTAAAAGCGCTGCCGGGTGAGTAAAAGTGCTGCAGTGGGTGGCACCTTTTTTGTCAGTGAGTTAAAAAGGCGCCACTTTTTCGGGAATGTGCTCAGGGGGAGCTGTTGCTCCCCCTGCTCCCCCCCCAGCTATGCTACTGCGCCAGATACCAATGGGCCTTGGCTCTGGCCTAGGGAGTGTCCCTCTATGGCTGTGTCCCTCTATGGCTCCCTGCTGGGCCTGCCTCACACCCTAGGAGCTGGGCCGAGTCCCACCAGCTCAGTGCACCTTGGCCACCACCGTCCACCTGATCACCGTAGGTCCCAAGGGCACCATGCTGTGTTTCAATCCTTGCCCTGGGCTGAGCTGTGGCTGCTGTTGTACTTAAAGTACTGCACAGGATCTTTTCAGGGGGAATAAGACAAAACGCCACATTTATTAGTAATACATGTATTCACTAACACTGTATTATATGCATATAATATATTACACTTACACTCACACACACACACACAAACACACTCTGTCTTGTTGTTACCAATTAGTTGCTCCCCTTAACTTCACTGGCCAGGTGAGTTAGATGGGGGAGGGGGTGGAGCCGGGCTTCTGCCGATCCGGATCGATGCTCCCATGTTGACAAGACGAGACCTGGGGTCCTCTGCAAGACACCTCACTTTTATAGCAGCTTTCCTCTTATGCAAATCTATACCAGATTCAAACTCTGTGTCTGTGTCCATTGGTCCTTTGTGCTGCTTTCTTTTGAGTGTTGTCCCAATGCTGCAAAGAGGGTGTTTCCAAAAGAAGGTGCTCGCTTCTAACCCCCGAGGCCGTCGGTATGTCTGTTTGTCTTTAATGAGCCCACTTGACACGTTTTATTGTCCTTGGGTCTGGCTCCCAGCCCCTCTCCAACAGTTGAGGCTGTCTGGAGGTGCTGCCTTCCATGCCTTCCTCATTCACACCTCATTCATTCAACAGGGCAATTGATTAAGAGTGGCGGAGGGGGGGGGGGGAAGAGCTCTTGTTCTACTGCTAGCAAAAAGAAATTTTTCTTCTATCTTATTCTATCCTTAGGGGCTATAATATTATACCAAGGGCAATGCAAAGTTTCTAAATGAGGCTTTGATACAAAGTCCCATGAAAACAGAGGTCACACATGGGTAGACCCACCACAAGGTTATATGAAGAGGCACA
The DNA here is from genome assembly GCF_011386835.1 of Chrysemys picta bellii. Taxonomy (NCBI): domain Eukaryota; kingdom Metazoa; phylum Chordata; order Testudines; family Emydidae; genus Chrysemys; species Chrysemys picta. Next base: position 51,210,814 of record NC_088797.1, read on the forward strand.
ATGTAAAGTCATATGAAAATTATCAGAGATTTATCTACACTGCTTCCCCTCAGCCTCCAGCGCCCAGGTTCACTAGAACATCTGCAAGTGGGGGAAGATCCTGGCTGCTCACAAGGAGCCTGACTCAAAGCTTGTTGGAATCGATGAGGGCCTTTTGGTGGAGCTGGTGGACAGGGCCGGTGCAAGGAAGTTTCACGCCCTAGGCGAAACTTCCACCTTGCGCCCCCACACCCCCATCCAGCTAACCCAGCCCCCCACCCGGGGAGCTCGCCACCCTCCCTGCCCGGGGAGCCCCCCCGCAGAAGCTAACCCCACCCAGGGAGCCCCCCACTCTGCGGCAGCTAACCCCGCCTGGGGAGACCCCTGCCGTGGCAGCTAACCCTGCCTGGGGAGCCTGCCCCAGCTCACCTCGGCTCTGCCTCCTCCGCTGAGCACACCGGCGCCGCTCTAATTCTCCTCCCTTCACAGGCTTGCAGCGCCGATTGGAGGGGACTTAGAGTGGGGCTGTGTGCTCAGCGGAGGAGGCAGAGTGGAGGTGATCTGGGGCGGGCAGCGGTTCCCCTGTGCGCTCCCCCCTGTTACTGCGGGCGGCCCTCCCTGCGCCCCCCCTCTGCCCCAGCTCACCTCCACTCCACCTCCTCGCCTGAGCGGGCTTTTAGGCGCCCCCAACCACTAGGTGCCCTAGGCGGCTGCCTAGTTTGCCTAAATGGTTGCACCTGCCCTGCTGGTGGACCCCACGGGAGTGAGACTCCCCAGCTGGATCCAGGGCTGGGTGGGTTGTCAGGCTCCTCCAGCATGCCCTGCCCTGAGATATTGTGGGAGGAGGGGGAAATTGCTGTGAGGCTATTGACTGCAAAAGGGTGGGATACACAGAAACTGTAATGTCCCCCAGGCACATGCAAGGCTCTTGTGCCACCCCTGCCATGGCTGTGCTAGGACAGGGGTGCCAGGTGGGAGGGTGCCGACACATCCTGTAAGTAACCTGCCTGTGGAACGCACAGGACAGCACTGGGTTTGGGGGAAGTGTGTTTAGATAATCTGTCAATCCTGGTCTCCCCCCACCTATCTTTGCATCTTTACATCCATGCAGGTTCTTCTGCCCCGGCCCACACTCCATCTGAGCACTGTGCTACCCTACCAGCCATTCCTAATGTGACACACACCAGTGTCAGTCCCCCAGCCAGGGTAGATGGGGCCACGCCCCGAATGCACCCCTGTGGGGAGCCAAGAGCTACTGTTGCTGCTGTGTCCAGGGAGCACAGGGCCCGGGATCCTGGCTGGCCCCTGCACAAAGATCGGGGAGCTCTTGGTGTCCTCTCCCGCTATGGAGCAGCTGCTGTGGGCAAGCCACGTTCTGGGACCAGGGCCGGTGCAACCATTTAGGCAAACTAGGCAGCTGCCTAGGGCGCCTAGTGGTTGGAGGCACCTAAAAGCCCGCTCAGGCGAGGAGGTGTAGTGGAGGTGAGCTGGGTTGGAGGGGTGCGGGGAGGGCCGCCCGCAGTAATGGGGGGGGGGCGCACAGGGGAACCGCTCCCCACCCCAGAGCACACAGCCCCCACTCTAAGTTTCCTCCAATCGGCGCCGCAAGCCTGCGAGGGGAGGAGAATTAGAGTGGCGCCGGTGTGCTCAGCGGAGGAGGCGGAGCCGAGGTGAGCTGGGGCGGGCTCCCCAGGCGGGGTTAGCTGCTGCGGGGGGGCCTCCCCGGGCGGGGTTAGCTTCCGCGAGGGGGGGGAGTCTCCCCAGGCAGGGTTAGCTGCCGCAGAAGGGGGTGCTCCCCAGGCGGGGTTAGCTTCCGCGGGGGGGGAGGGGAGGAGTCTCCACAGGCAGGGTTAGCTGCCACAGAGGGGAGTTAGCTGCTGCAGGGGGGGGCTCCCTGGGCGGGGGGGGTGGCGGGCTCCCCAGGTGGGGGGGCTGGGTTAGCTGCCACGGGGGGTCGGGGTTAACTGGGTGAGGGGGGGGCGCAAGGTGGAAGTTTCGCCTAGGACGCAAAACTTCCTTGCACCGGCCTGTCTGGGACCCAGCATGTGGTGTCAGCATTCAGGAACCGTGGAGCTGAAGGCCAGAGAGGACCACTGGTCCCTCTAGTTTGACCTCCTGCATCTCCAGTTACCCCTGCATTGAACCCAAGTACTGATCCCAAGATGGCTAGGAGGGTTGGGATCTGATGGGGATCAGGGACTCTGGGGCTGGGAGAGTTGGGGGGGGGGTTGGGATCAGATGGAGATCAGGGACCCTGGGTTTGGGGGTTGGAATCCCATGAGGGTTGGGCCCCTTGGGGTGGGCATACTGGCTCCGTGGTGGCATCAGGCAGATAGAGGGCTCTTTGGACTCTCCCTGGGGGACGCGCCCCTCAGGAAGGTCCAAGTCCTGGGTTCCATTCCCAGCTTGGCACTGGCTCACTACGTGACAGTGAGTGAGTCACCCTCGTACCTCAGTTTCCCCACCCACAGTCGCTGTGCCAGCCTGTCCTTGTGTAGGGAAATAGGAGAGCTCCTGGCACCATCCCTGCAGGAGAGCAGTCTTTGTAATATGGTGTGAGTGCGAAAGAGGAACAAATAAAGGTCTCCAGGAATCTGCTGTCTCAGGTCTCCAGGAATCTGCTGTCTCAGCCCGGGGCTGAGAAACCTGGGGAAGACACGCCCAGCTATCCTGCAGCTCCAGGTGCTGACACGTTCTGCCCCAGCTGAGCAAACCTGGGGCAATGACAAAGGTAGCTGCTTCACCAGGGCCGGTGCAACCATTTAGGCAAACTAGGCGGCCGCCTAGGGCACCTAGTGGTTGGGGGCGCCTAAAAGCCCACTCAGGCGAGGAGGTGGAGTGGAGGTGAGCTGCCTGCAGTAACGGGGGGTGCGCACAGGGGAACCGCTCCCCACTGCAGATCACCTCCACTCTGCCTCCTCCACTGAGCACACAGCCCCCGCTCTAAGTCTCCTACAATCGGCGCCGCAAGCCTGCGAGGGGAGGAGAATTAGAGCGGCGCCGGCATGCTCAGCGGAGGAGGCGGAGCCGAGGTGAGCTGGGGCGGGCTCCCCAGGCGGGGTTAGCTGCCGCGTCGGGGGTCTCCCCAGGCAGGGTTAGCTGCCGCAGAGTGGGGGGGTCCCCGGGCGGGGTTAGCTTCCGTGGGGGGGGGGTGTCTCCCTGGGTGGGGTTAGCTGCTGCGAGGGGGGGGCTCCCTGGGCAGGGGGTGTGGCGAGCTCTCCGGGTGGGGGGCTGGGTTAGCTGCCGTGGGGGGGGCGGGGTTAGCTGGATGGGGCGGGGAGGACGCAAGGTGGAAGTTTCGCCTAGGGCGCGAAACTTCCTTGCTCCGGCCCTATGCTTCACATTCCAAGTGAAGGCAGAGGCCTGGGCATTCTTACCACATGGGGCTAAGATCACTGCTCGGGATGTATGGGAAGCACAGCACAAACCCAGACTGGTAATGGCACCTAGCTGGAGAGCTTCATGGAGGTCTGGAGAACTTAATAATACCTAACACTTGTCTGCAGAAGAGCTTAAAGCCTCGTTATACTCATTTTATAGATGGGGAAACTGGGGAAATGACTGGCCCAAAGTCACCCAGCAAAGCAGTGACAGAGCCAAGAATCAAACCCAGATCTCGTAAAATTAGGGTTGCCAACTTTCTAATCACACAAAACCGAACACCCTTGCCCCATCCCTGCCTTTCCCCCTTCTCCAAGGCCCTTCCCCCCTGCTCACTCCATCCCAATCCCTCTATTGCTCGCTCTCCCCCACCTTCACTCACTTTCACTTGGCTGGTCTGACGTTCCCCTCTGGTGATCTGCTAGGTCACCCCAATCCTTGACTCTGGGAACCAGCCTTATCCTGCTCTGCTGTGAGAACCCCCACTCCTGGGCTGTTCACGCACAGCCTCTGGCATGTAAGCTGCTCCTAGAACTGTGCAACCGAATGACACTAGCTGATATCTCCAGTCCCAGACACAACCCTAGGAACCTCCGTCTTGCAGTGTCCAGTTATGCCTGCTGGACACTGCAAGCTTATATAAGTTCATCAATTTAAAAAAGAAATTGATATGTACCAGGCTTGTTATCCCAAGGGGAGCCTTTGACACGCTTCAAACCAAACGCACTGCTTCAGGTAGACTAAACAAACAGATTTATTAACTACAAAGATGGATTTTAAGTGATTATAAGTTAAAGCACAACGAGTCAGATTTGGTCAAATGAAATAAAAGCAAAACGCATTCTAAGCTGATCTTAACATTTTCAATGCCCTTAGAAACTTAGATGCTTCTCACCACAGGCTGGCTGTTTGTCTCCCCTTTGATCAGCGCTTCAGTCGCTTTGTGTGGTGTCTGTAGGTGTAGGTGGAAGCAGGGCCGGCTCTAGCATTGTTGCCACCCCAAGCACCAAAAAAAAAAGCAAAAAAGCAAAAAAAAAACCAAAAAAACCTCACAATCACGATCGGCAGCAGCTCTACCACCGCTTCATTCTACGGTGGCAATTCAGCGGCAGATCCTTCGCTCCGAGACAGAGTGACAGCCCCGCCGCTGAATTGCCGCCGAACGGCCGGATGTGCCGCCCCCCCTCTTCATTGGCTGCCCCAGGCACCTGCTTGCTACGCTGGTGCCTGGAGCCGGCCCTGGGTGGAAGAGAGAGAGAGTATGGTAAATGTCTCTCCCTTTTATCATGTCCTTTCTTCCCTCTTGGCTTTGCCCCCCACTTTCAGAGTCAGATGAGTGTTACCTCATCGCAGTCCCAAACTGACCAAAGGAAGGGGGGTGACTCCCTCGAGATTCTAACAGATTCTTTTGTTGCTGCCTCGGCCAGCGTCTTTTGTTCCTGTGAGTCTGGGCTGGATTTGTCCCATACCTGCTCTGATGCGGTGTGAACTGCCCCTCTGTTCTTGGAGAGTTTTTGTCTGGGCTTGCTTTAAGCCATGAGGATACATTTTCAGCCTCATAACTATATACATGAAGTTATAACCTATAACCTTACTATAACATTACTGTAACAATTAATATAACATCACTATAACAGCCATGCTCAGTGCATCATGAGCCTTCCGAAGCCACCCAACATGACACACTTTGCATTGGATACCACACAATCATTTTATAGAGATGAACATGGGGGTGTAGGGTGTTCCCCCGAGGTACAGAGCGTCACAGCTGGGGCAGGGGGTTGGAATGCGGGAGGGGGGTGAAGGCTCTGGCTGGGGGTGCGGGCTCTGGGGTGGGGCCAGAAATTAGGGGTTCAGGGTTTGGGAGGGGCCTCCAGGCTGGGGCAGGGAGTTTGGGTGCGGGCTCCAGATGGGAAAGCTTGGCAAAGAAATGTCTGAGGCTCCTTTGTAACAGACAGCGTTAGACAGATGGGGGCGCTGCTGGCTCCCCCGTGCAAAGCGGGGGCAGGAAGGGGGCAAGATCTCTGAAGCCAGCACCGATATCTGCACTGTGTGCTGGGTGGAAAGAACAACTCCCACACCCAGTGGGCAGCGGCCTACCCACATGCCTCACTCTGCCCAGAGGCCCCACCTCTAGGGAGTAGCGGGAGGTGAGGGGATGGCCAGTATCAACAGCCCCAGGCTAGCAGGAGCTTGGCTGACAGTTCTGTGATGTGCCCCCGGGAACCTGGCTGAGCCCCTCACTCCCTTTCCCATGGGGCCAGTCGCCGCTGAGCCCAGGTGGGATGGGAACCGGGACGTGGGAGGCTCCCGATCCAGGGGTGCTGGGTGTGCATGTCCGCATTCTCAGCAAACATCTCCACCCTGCAGGGCCGTTCCGAGCGCGCTGCCCCTGTTATGGATTCACAGGAGCCTCAAGGCCAAGTCCCCTGCTGTCCATCACATCAGCATGCACTCCCCACAGCCAGGGAGCAGCTCTCCCTGCTCCCCATCGCTGGCACACCCTGGGGGTTTCGGAATCTAGAACACCACTTGGGCTCTAGAACTCAGAACTCCAACACGCAGCTGATGGGTTCTAGAACCACATGCAGAACAGGCAGTTGCATGCAATGAGCAGGATGAATTCTAGCACATTCAGGCCAGTGCTGGAGCCAGTGTAAATCACAGGCAGTGCAGCTACACTGATTCATACCAGCCAACTGTCACCTTCAAAGGCTTCCCTGCCTAACATTTTGAGTGTTAAGGCACAGGCATTGGGAAGAAGACTAACAATACCACTTCGCACTGATGGAGCCACGTACGAATATTAGCTAATTAATCCAAGCTCCATGAGGTGGGGTGTTTATGTGCAAAGAGCAAGACTGCTTTCTGTTGGGCAGACTTTTAATTTGGATTCATGGGAACGGCAAAGAAAGAACCAATCAAGCATCTCCAGAGGGAGAGCGCTGTGTGTGTGACTCACGCCAGCAGCTGCGATCTTGAATGAGCACCCAGGGCCACATTTTTCTCTTAAAGGAGCTACTTACCCTGGCCTTATAGTTACAGAGATGCCTCTGCCACATGAGTTGGGCAGGGGTCTTTAACCCCATTGTACAGGAAGGGGAACTGAGGCACGGAAGAGGGAAGCCCACATGTTCCAATGCGCTAAACTGGGTTGCTGTGGGAGCTTTGGCAGTCAGACCCCCAGCAAGGGTCTAATGATGGGCATCGGAAACAGGAGGGATCCAGACTTAAAGGGCCCTTTCAGAATGTGACCCATTGGCTGGTGAGTTTATGTCTGTCTTCCAGCACTGTGCTGGCCCTGGGTCAGTACCGCTGGTGGTCGCACTGTGGGTGCCCTAGGGTGACAGTGCGCCAGCATGTGTTCCCCACAAGCAGGCCTGTCAATAGCCATTAGGGCCCCAGTACATCATGCCCACCCCCTCCTATTTAACCACAATTACAGACTTTTTTTGGGGGGGGCCTGAGCTCGTGGCCCCAGTACAATTGTCCCCCCCATATCAGCCTGGCCCATCAACTGGGTGAGTGGATTGCTAGCGTCTGCAGAGCTGCCTCGAGATGGTCAGTGATGGAGCTGGCTCCACATTTGCTAGTGTGGACACAGCCCAAGTGACTTTCCAAGGGGGTCATTTGAGAGCAGGGGCTGGGTATCAGGGCTCCCAGGCCTGGCCTGACCCCTGCAGCTTGGTGATTCAGTGCAGGCCCACTGGGACTCTCACTGGGCTCTGCAGGCTCCAGAAACCTACCTGGGCATCATCCCTGTTCCCATCAAGAGTTGCTTGTCCACAGAGTCATTCCCCCCATCCCTCGCATGGCTCTGTTTGTGCCAACCACCCGGCAAAGCACTGGGCCATGTCCCTCCAGACTCTGCTTCCTGGGCCGCTGGAGAGCGGCTGCAGCAAAGAGCACAGGGACCAGGCTGTGGGAGCGTTGTGGCCTGGACTCTCGGTGCTCAATTCAGCTTGCTGGATTTATTGCTCGGTGTGTTTTCCCCCTTCTAATTCCACTCGCCGAATCAGTTCCTCTGAGTGTGGTGCATCCGCAGTTGTGGCTGGCACCCAGGAGCCTGTCAAAGGTAGGAGCTGCAGTGCATCAATTATTGAGGCAGGGAGCTGGGCTTTCAGACAGCCGCACCATCTATTATACATGCCGGCAGCGGGGTCCTGACTCACATGGGCTGCGTGTGTGCTCGGTGCCCTGCCGGCTAATTGGCCCCATCGCCTCTCAAGGAGGGGGCCTGCCAGGGACTGGGGGACGGGGGGAGGGAGGGGGCGAGACGAGATCCTGTGGACGCGGTGGGTGAGAGGAAGGGAGTGAGTGAGTCCTTTCAAGTCCTCTTTCTGTAATGCAACAGATAGTGCTGGGGGGGAGATCAGCTGGCAGGAAGGGGGCATTGTGGAGTGTGGAGCTGAATTGGGCTATGCCTGCGCACACCCCTTGGGTTGCTGAAAGGCGCAGGGGCCAGACACTTGGTCTGTCCAATAGGATTTCTGTCCTCTGCCAAAGAAGAGAGTGGCGGGAGACTGGGAGTGCGGGGGGAGCAGCGAGGAGCACAAGGAGTCAGGGGGCATGGGATTTACAGGGGAGAGCAGCAGGGGGCACAGGGAAAGAAGGGGGCATGGGGCTCACAGGGGGGAGCAATGAGGGGAACTGGGAGTGTAGGGGGCATGGGGCACACGAGGGGAGCTGCCAGCAGGGTGGAAGGCAGGCTGAGGTCTCAGTGCTGGGCTGAAGGCTGGTGAGTAACTGCTTGCTGCTCCTTCCAGGGCAACGCCTGGACTCTGCCTCAGCTTCCCCACTCTGGTATAAGCCAACGGGCCAATTCGCCCTCAGTGCAACACCCCCCAGGGTCAGTGTTGCAGACCCATTTCCTGGGGACACAGTGACTGAACACAAAACAGTGACCCCAGGTCCTGCTGCTTTCCCCCTCCTAAAGCCTCTCAGAGCCTCTGCTGCCCAAGGTGCCGCAATGCCCTCCCGCAGGATCCCCAGCCCAGGGGCTTTGTCATGGGGCTCGCAGCTTCTTCTCCCAGAGTGCCGCGCTGAGGTAATGCTCGCCCTCCCGAGCTGGGCACAGTGCCAGCTGTGAGGGAGGAGCCCTACCCTGTGCCATGGACCTTCCGTTAGTCCATTAGTCCAACCCTTAGTGCCAGGGGCCGCGCCGACTCCTGCCAGGTCCCAGCCTCCCGGGTCTAAGGCAGCTAATTGACCAGCTCATTCAAAAACAGCCCTCAGCCCAGTCTCTGCTGCCGGTGCCCAGGAGCTGCCCTCCTCTCCGCAGGCTGGGCATTTGCCCCCTTCTGGCTGGTCAGCTTGTCCCCCCTGCAGGCAAACCCCAAAGGGCTGTCTGGCTGTCCATTCTGCAGCCCCTGGTGGGTTTCATGAGGTCCCTGGCATTTCTTATGGGCAATGGTTCTACAGCCTCCCATCTCCTTCAGTATCGACATGGAGTTGGTGGGACAATGGCCCAGCAGGGCACAAACACCACCAGCTCTGCAGCTCCACTCTGCCAAACGCAAGCAGCCCCATGCCCCAGTTAGGCCAGTGCCCAGTGGGGATCAGGGCCTGGCTGGGGCCCGGCTGGCTGAGACGGCTGTGATGCCAGTGAGGAGTGCTCTCCTCCTTCCTGTATGGTCTCTGCCCCTCGACTGCTAATCTGGTCTGTAGGCTTGGGCTGCTTGGGTTGATTCCATTTAACCAACTCTAGCTCTCATCTATATTTCTTTCTTTTTATGAATAAACCTTTAGATGTTAGATTCTAAAGGATTGTCAACAGTGTGATTTGTGTGGAAGATCTAACTTGTATATTGACCTGGGTCTGCGGCTTGGTCTAGGGTTACCATATTTCCACAATCAAAAAAGAGGACGGGGGGGGAGGGGGAGAGGAGCCCCGCTCTAGCCCCGCCCCACCTCCATCCACTCCCTCCCACTTCCCTTCCCCTGACTGCCCCCCTCAGAACCCCGCCCCCTGCTCCTTGTCCACTGACTGTCCCCTCCTGGGACCCCTGCCACTAACTGCCCCCTAGGACCTTACCCCCTATCTAAGCCTCCTTGCTTCTTGTCCCCTGACTGCCCACTCCTGAGAACCCCTCACCCTAACTGCCCCCCTAGGACCCTACCTGTTCCCTGACTGCCTCGACCCTTATCCACACCCCCAGATAGACCCCCAGGACTCTCATGCCCTATCCAATTGCTCCCCGCCCCCTGACAGGATCCCCAGAACTCCCGATCCATCCAACACCCCCCCCCCGTCCCCTGACTAGGGCCAGCTTTAACAAATGCCCAGGAATCGGGCTGCGCTCTGGCTGGAACTCCAGCCAGGGTCGCGGGGCTTGGGGCCGGGCCGGAGGTGCTCGGCTGGGGCCGGGCCGGAGGTGCTCGGCTGGGGCTGGGGCCGGGGCCGGCGCGCTTGGCCGAAACCGGGGCAGCCGCCCTGGGGCCCAAGCCAGGCTGGAGCCGCTGGGGCCGGGACCGGCGGGCTCGGCCAGAACCGGGACTGCCGCCCTGTGGCCCGAGCCGGGGCCGGAGCTGCTGGGGCCAGAGCTGCTGGGGCTGGGCCTGGGGTGCTCGGCCTGCGCCGTTCGCCCGGGGCTGGGCCGGCGCACTCAGCCGGTGCCCTGGGGTCCGAGCTGAGCCGAGCCGGAGCCACTGGGGCCGGCCGGGACCAGAGGGAGCCGCGCCGCGCCTCCCCAGAGCCCTCCTCCTCGCATTCGTCCCCCCCTTGCCCCAGCTTACCTGCTGCTGCCCGCCTGCCCCTGCTTCTTTTCAGGCTTCCCATGAACATCTGATTCGCGGGAAGCAGGAGAGGGGGAGGAGCAGGGGGGTGGAGCGTTCAGGGGAGGGGAGGAGGGGGAAGACAGCTGCTGGACCTGACAGCGTGCTAAGGCTGCAGGAGATGGGGGGGAGCCGGGAAGGGGCTTTGGCTGCCGAGCGGTGCTTGGCCACCGCTTTTCAATCTATAAATAGCTGACCGGGGGAAATCCCAGACATTTTTAGATTTTTAGAAATCTCCCCCGGACGGCTATTTATAGATCGAAAAGCCGGACATGTCCGGGGAAATCCGGACGTATGGTAGCCCTAGCTTGGTCCTCTGGTATCGTGAGAACCATTTTTCTTTTACTGGGGTATTGGTTTTCATAACCATTCATCCCCATAACGAGTGGCACTGGTGGTGATACTGGGAAACTGGAATGTCTAAGGGAATTGCTTGTGTGACTTGTGTTTAGCCAGTGGGGTAAAACCAAAGTCCTCTCTGTTTGGCTGGTTTGGTTAGCCTTGGTCTGCAAAGGAACCTCAGCCTTGGGCTGTAACTGCCCTGCTTTAAGCAATTTGTCCTGCATTGGCACTCTCAGACGTGTTCCGCCAAAGGCAGCATCGTTACAACACCCCGCTCGGCTCAGTTCCCCGCTGAACCTGGGCGCTCAATGCCACCTAGCCAAGGCTGGGGTGCAAGGGCACCCGTTGATGCTGCTACCCACCGCCCTGCATGGGAGGGCGGGAAGTTCCACTGCCATTTGCCTCCCCCATGCAGGATATTGGGGCTTCGCCCCCACACCGGCCCCTTCCAGGAGAGTTGCAGCAGCATCAGGGGCCCCTGCAGGGGGCTCCACTGAGCCAGGCTGGGTCTGGGAGGAGGTGGAGGCCTGGGAACCTCCATCCCAGGAAACTAGAGTCAATCTGGTGTGCTGGCTGTGCACAGCCTATCAGGTCATCGGCCTGGGCCCCAAAGACCTCTTATGCCAACTGGCAGATGGCATAGGGGGGCCTGGGGCAGGTCTCTAATGAAAGTCTACATCCCACCGCTCAGAGTAATCATTGCAAGATGTGTTTGTAGAAAACATGTGCAGCGTGTCATGGAGACACCGGGGCGATGCTCTGGAACTACTCCATACGAAGCCAGCCAGGACTCTGGGGGAGCCTCCTGTCTCTGCGCATACTGTCTCCAGGGCAAGAAGCTTACACAGCTTTGACCTTCCTGGATCTGACCTTGGAGCATTCAGCATCCCCTCCCACACCATGCGCTTCCCGTAGCAAGTCTGCCCGGGCGGGGCTCCTGGGGAAGCTAGAGGGCCCTGCACTCCAACTCCACAGTCAGACGTGACTCTCAACCAGCCGGTAAAACAGAAGGTTTATTAGTCAACAGGAACACAGAGTAGAACAGGGCTTGTTAGCACAGAAATCAGTGTCTTTCAGCCAATTCCATCTTGGGAGGAGGGGAGCCCAGAGTCAGGGCTCTGACCCTCCCCCTGCGCCCCAAGCCAGCCGAGACTGACTCGCTTCCAGCTGCCTGGCCCCTGCCCTGCCCCTTGCTCCTCCTCCAGCCTTTGTCTCGCTTCCTGGGCCAAGAGTCACCTGGTCGAATCCCACTCCTGGGTCTCAGGTTACGAAGGGGTGGTCATAGCATCTATGCAGGCAGCTGGAGCAATCCCTGCAAAAGTCACACACCCTTACTCCCACCACCTAGATATTGGTGCAATACAAGGGGAAACCGAGACACACACAGCACTCATGCAAAACAGTAAGATTCACATAGGCTCACATACAACATAACAAAGGAAAATTCTCACTTTGTCACACAGCGTTATGGCTCGACACTGACCATTACCTTTTCCAGGCCCTGTAGTTACAGGCAGGTCATGCCCAGGCAGTGGGCTGGGCAACAAACTCCTCCAGCCAGGAGTTGGAAGAGACACATCCAGGGGTGGCAGGTTTGTATAATTTTTGGTGGTGCCCAGAATGGGTCCAAGTCCCGCCCCCCCCCACACCTGCCTAAGGCTATGGGCGTGAGTTTGGGTGTGGAAGGAGGTTTGGGGGGCAGGTTCTGGGAAGAAGTTTAGTTGAGGGAGGGGTGCGGACTCTGGGCTGGGTCAGGGGCTTGGGGTGCTGGAGGGGGTGCGGGCTCTGGGAGGGGGGTTGGGTGTGGGAGGGGTGTGGGCTCTGGGAGGGAGTTTGGGTGCTGGGTGCGGGCTCTGGCCTGGGACAGGGGTTGGGGTGCAGGAAGAGGTGTGGGATGCAGGCTCTGGGAGGGAATTTGGATGCAGGAGGGGGTTGGGATGCAGGCTCTGGGAGAGAGTTTGGGTGCTGGGTGCAGGGTCTGGGATGGGATGGGGAGGAGGTGCAGGAGGGGTTTTGGGGTGCGGGAGGGGATTTGGGTGCTGGGTGCGGGCTCTGGGCTGGGACAGAGGGTTTCTGTGTGGGAGGAGGTGTGGGGCGTGGGGCTGGGCTGGGGATAAGGAGTTTGGGGTGCAGCAGGAAGGCTGCCCCGGGGCTGGGGTGGGGGGCCAGAGAGGAGGACTCCCCCCAGCGCTCTCCCAGCTGGCAGCAGTGAGCTCCGGGGGAGGGGGGACCCAGGGCCGGTGCAAGGAAGTTTCGCCTAGGGCGCATTCAGCATTCCACCTTGTGCCCCCCCGCCCAGCTAACCCCCCTCTGTAGCAGCTAACCCCGCCTAGGGAGACCCTCCCCCACAGAAGCTAACCCCACCCGGGGAGCCCACCTTCATGGCAGCTAACCCCGCCCGGGGAGACTGTCCCCCCCCCAGAAGCTAACCCCGCCCGGGAAGCCCCCCCCCTGCGGCAGCTAACCCCGCCTGGGGAGACTGCCCCCCGCGGCAGCTGACCCTGCCTAGGGAGCCGCCCCAGCTCACCTCAGCTCTGCCTCCTCCGTTGAGCACGCCAGCGCCGCTCTAATTCTCCTCCCCCCGCAGGCTTGCGGCGCCGATTGGAGGAGACTTAAAGCGGGGGCTGTGTGCTCAGCGGAGGAGGCAGAGTGGAGGTGATCTGGGGCGGGGAGCGGTTCCCCTTTGCACCCCCCCCCCGTTGCTGCCGGCGGACCTCCCCGTACCCTCCCCGCCCCAGCTCACCTCCACTCCACCTCCTCGCCTGAGCGGCCTTTTAGGCGCCCCCAACCACTAGGTGCCCTAGGCAGCCGCCTAGTTTGCCTAAATGGTTGCACCGGCCCTGGGGGTACCTCTCTGCCCCCCCCCCCCAGCACGACATTCACCCAAGTCCCCCCAGGCTGCTGCTCAGGAGGTCTAGCCGGCTGCAGCAGCAGCCAGCAAGGGAGTGCAGCGCAGAGCTGCAGGGGGCAGCCACCCACTGCTCAGGGCAGGCAGGGACGCTCGGGGGAGTTGCGCCGGGGGGGGGAGGGGGGGCGGGTAGGCGGCAGGGCTGGCTTTAGGCTGATTCAGCCGAATTGGCTGAATCGGGCCCCGCGCTAAGAGGGCCCCGTGCCGCAGCTCTCCACCCCGCCCCCAGCTTACTTCTCCCTCCTCCCCTCTCCTGAACACTCTGCCCCCTGCTCCTCCCCTTCCCCTGCTTCCCGCGAATCAGAGGTTCGGGGGAAGTCTGAAAAGAAGCAGGGGCAGGCAGGCAGCACCAGGTAAGCTGGGGTGGCGGGGGGCGCGAGAAGGGCTCTGGGGAGGCGCGGCGCGGCCAAGTCCAGCCCCGGCCAAGCAGCTCACTCTGGCCCCGGTTCTGTCGGAGTGCGCTGGCCCGACCCCGGCCGAGCACCCCCGGCCTCAGCGGCTCTGACCCGGCTTGGCTCCGGCCCAGCCACCGCGGCTCGGCTCCGGCCAGGCCCCCGCGGTGCGGCTCGGCTCCGGACAGTCCGGCGCGGCTCGGCCCGGCCCGGCCCCCACAGCTCGGCTCCGGCCCGGCCCCCGCGGCGCAGCGCAGCTCGGCCCGGCCCCCGCGGCCAGGCCTGGCCCCCCGGCCGAGCACCCCCGGCCTCAGCGGCTCTGACCCGGCTCGGCTCTGGCCTGGCCCGGCCCCCATGGCGCGGCTCGGCTCCGGTCCGGCCTCCGCGGCGTGGCTCGGCTCTGGCCCGGCCCGGCCCCCGCGGTGCGGCTCGGCTCCGGCCCCCACAGCTCGGCTCGGCTCCGGCCCCCAAGCCCCGCGACCCTGGCTGGAGCTCCGGACGGAATGCGGCCCGATTCCTGGGGGCGGGGCTTGCGGCAAGCCCCGCCCCCAGGAATCGGGCCCCGCTCTTGCTAAAGCCGGTCCTGGCAGGCGGGGCCATGGGACCCTCCGGGGGAGGCATGTGGGGCAGCGGCCCTGAACGTTGGTGGGGCTGGGCCCCTCGGACCCTGAATTTGCTGAAGCCTTGTCCCCATGGACCCATACAACACACTGCTCCTGGTGGTCCATTGTGTGTTGTGTGTCTCACAGCACAGACAGGTCTATTAGCATCCTGAGTCAAAGGCTAACAAGGTGCTTGTAGGGGCATCAGAAGGAAAGTAACAGGAAGAGGTAAACAGCAGCGGGCGGGGAGGGGGCACCCTGTTTTCTGATGAAGTTCAAGGGTCTGGTCTGGTATATTTGGGGGTATGGAGAGACACCCTAGCCTTTTTCAGTCTATTAGGCCAAGCCGCCAGCCACATTGATCTTATGAAAGGGGGTTCTCAGCCGTCCGGGTTGAAAACGCTGGAACAAGGAATTGATGGAAGCTGTCCTGTAGCAGGCAGGGGAATGAGTTTAGGCTTTAGAAAGCATGTTACAACTGTGTTTGATAGGGAGCCATTTGTTTTCAGTCTTCTTTCTCACTATCCTCCACTCTGGTCTTGATAATAAACGTAATCTTGTTTGCATTGTAAACATAGCAGGGTGGTGAGTGGAGTGGGGACCCTGAGTTAACACTAGCTGGGGTTTGCTATGCCTTTGGGAGTGGCGAATCTGAGCGATCTGGGGCTGTTCAGTGGACCAGGGGCTGGGCTCTCCAGGGGACACTCAGGGGTTGGTATGTGCTTACTGCTAACCTGCACTGAGGACACGAGGCCTGGGAGCCCGTGCTGGCACTGCCAGGGGCTGTTGGAGTCAGTGATCTGATCCTTAGCTGTCATGCTAAGGGCAAGTGACAACCCCAGGCACTCCTGGGAAGGGTCACAGGACCAATGAGAACTCTTGCCACACCCTTTTTCCAATCAACCAAACTGCAGTATGTAAATTAGCTGGAGAGGAAGAGGGATGATTGGCTGAGTCCTGTCACAATGATGCTCATTGAGGAAGACTGTGAGCCCCTGTATTCACACCATGCACACAAACTTGGGGTAAGCACCCGCTGGCTGATCATGTCATTGACAAACGCAGGGGTTAGTGGGGGACTGAATTCCCTGTGTGATGTTACCAGACCATGCTGGAGATCAGACAGCCTATCCTGGGGGAAGGTGATCAACGGGTCTGGCTTAGACAAAGGAAGGAGGCTTTGCCTCAATTTCTATATTAGCTGTAAACAAAGCTATTGAGTGACTCCTGGGTTATCCTGAGCCTGACCTCAAGAGACAAAGAATTAATGGGGCTCCTGCACCCCAGAGAGACACAGAAGGCTGAGTCCCCAGGAGTCCTTCTTGACTTGTAAGACCAAGACATCCTTTTGGGTATAAGGAACAGAGAGATCACATCTCTGTCCTTCACCTTGAGAGACAAAGAAACCAAGCATTTTGATCTCTGCGATGGGCCCTGGCCAGGCCGGGTGGTAAAAGGCCAGAAAGGAGACTGGAGTGAGAGAAACCATCTTGAACAAAGAGCCCTGGCTCAAAGCTGCACAGCTCCAAGACAGCCAGGGTTACAAGGTAGATGTGACCAAACCCCTTACTGGACTGGGTGAACCCCAGACTTTACAATGACTTAAGCTGCTGACCTGGCTCTGACCATGCCAACGTTGGGTCCTCAAGTACCAGAGCGCCATTGATTTCACTAGGGATTTATAGCACTTGAGGGGCCAGCCCAGCAGTCGTTAATAACGTCACTTAATTACAATCTAATTGCTTCAGATGTAGCCTACGCAAGCTATTTCACTGAGTTGTGACTCTGGGGAGTTTGCAGAGTCTGTGATACTCTATTATTAAGATCACACAGGACAAAAAAAAATAAGTGAGGCACTAAGTGCTGAAGTTTTAAAAAATGATGATTTTTAAAATGTTTATTCTGTTAAAGTAAGAACATATTTCATCTGGAAGATGACCTAGAAAATGCAATTAATCACCCAAATTTGGAAGCAAAATTCACAAATTAAAGTGTGAATGGGAGGGATTTTAATTCTGCTTTAACCCCAACTCTGGAGTCGTCGCCAGAGCCTTGATAATATTAAATAGCAATGATCCTGGGATGGGACCTTCCTCAAGACACCTGCTGTAGCCTTTTGCCATGTTGAGACCTGGCTGTTTATTCCTACTCTTTGTTTTCTAAACCTCTTTATTTCAGCCCAGCATTGTTTTGGCAGGCATTACCAGGTGGTCGTGCTCTTACAGAGTCTTCCAAGCTCTTTTTTTTTTTTTTGTAGTGTGTGAGCAAATGTTCAGGCTTGGGAAGACACGTTTGATGTCAGTTGGGCTATACAAAGCTCTGGGGAGAAGGAGCAGTGAGGAAGTTTGCTCTGCCCAAGTTAATTCTTGAGGCAGAGTTGATCTACGGGCACTGGGCAGTGGCGTTGTGTTGAGATCCCTGGGAAAGGGTCCTTTTCTGCCCAGACCACAATTTAGACCTTAAATAAGCTCCTTTTGCCCAAGTTTTTCCATGCACAGATCTTTTTCCACGGAGGTTATTTTTGCCCCCATTTGAATTGATCCAGGCAAGCTGCTTTGTAGTTCTGAGACATGAAAATCTTGGCATTTGTGAAGATTGCCCTTACATCCTTCTGCTTATTCATTGTTGCAGCCCAGCCTGCCTGTGGAGCATCACACTTGCTTTAGTCACCAGCTACCAGTGAGAACTAGCACACAGGGCTATTTTTACCGAGGAGGGAGACAAAAGCCTTTAGCTCTTGAAGCTTCCGATCACCTGGGAGGTACACGAGAGTCTATATGACTGTTGCAGCTTCAATCTGCAGCCTCACAGAAGCAAAAGAGAATGATTGTCGCTTCATCTGAGTGACCAAACCTACTCTGAACCTGGGTTTGATCCATTCTTGCTTGCTGAATGAGCTCCTCTTTGCCTGTAACGGTTCATGTGCAGCTCCAGCCCACACATGAATTTTTCTTTAAATGTCATGTGGTACAGCCAACCTGAGCATTCAAAAATCATGTGACTGGCTCCCAAAATTGTGAGACTGGCATAAAAATCATGAGATTTTAAAAATAATTAATGTCGAGCTTGTTTTATTTGCCTTCTTCTATGGTAGCCTCCGGGTTCATGTTTTCAAGCTTTTCTCCCCAAGGTGAGGACTAGACAGTCACTTTAAAAAAAATAAAAGCTGAGATTAATCCCCAGACTCCAGGAGCTGGGGCTTTCCAACCCTCCCCCCAAATATTGCAAGAGTAATAGGAATGGTACACCTGGTGAGTTTGCTCCGTTTAGGGGACTGGCTCTGCTTGCCAAAGAACTTGTAACTCAGAGACACCTTACAGGAAATACATCAGCCTCTGGAGATGACACTTCCCATGTAAGTGAGATCAATGTAATTTGTGTCCGTAACACCTTGCCTGGGAAGGGGGAGGGGGTGAAGAGCCCCTGGAGTCACCCCACCCCCTCAGCCTGGAAAAGGGGGGGGACCCCTGCTGCAGCCCCCCCAGGCCTGGGAAGGAGAGTGAAGAGCCCCAGGAGGAGTTGAGGAGAGGCTGTAGGGATGAACTGATAGGGGCTGAACTGAAGGGCAGCTGGGTGGGGGCAGACCAGATGCGGAGACTGGGAGGACAGGATGGATTTGGAGACTGGGGACTAGAATTTATTGTTGGGCAGATGTGGGGATGAGAGCTCCTGCAGCAGGGGCCAAAGTCCCCTCCCCAACACAGTTGGGAGTGCCGGTGACACTAATCGTCACCCCCATTCCTGGGGGAGGAGGGAGGTGTTCAACAATCAAAAGACAGACCCAAACCACAATATAATCTTACAACTATCATGTTTTGGGGGCCTGAGTCATGCTGCAACTTGGTCTGATGAGGAGCAGCTAGGGCATGCAGATGAAGGCTCAGGATCCATGCGGGAGCCTGGGACCAGGAGAGGGCAGGGAGAATGTTCTCCTGTAGTTTCAGTCCCAGGTGTAGGCATCGGGTTGCCACTTGGTCGTTTTTTATTGGCCTGGCCAGTTTTTCTGCTGGTTTGCCAGTTATCAGTTGCAATGTGCCCCCACCCCTTGTAACTTACAAGCCATTTATAAGTTACACGAGACAAGGTGTGTGTGTGTGTGGGTCTTTTACTGGACCAACCTCTGCTGGTGAAAGAGACACATTTTGGAGCTCCCCAGAGCTCTTCTTAGGACCCGGCAAAGTGCAAATGACACTTCTAAGTTATTTGTAAGTTACAGTAGGAAACAAACAAACCCTGGCATATTGCAACCCGCAACTGAGGCTGCACGCAGGTGTGGGGGTCCCAGCAGCCACGCAGTGATGGGCGCCAAGTCACATGGCCGCTGGGCACCGCACAGCACCTGGGGCCCACTCTGAGGCTCCTGTTCTCCTCACCACTGGGGACTGGGGAGCGGGAAGGCAAGACCTCAGGCTTGCCAACAGGGCAGGATCAGGATCAGGGAACTCTAGGGGGGTTGCCTCGAAGGCTGAAGCTCCTGGAAGGGAGTGGGGGGAGGGGCTCCTGGGCTGGGGAGGTCTGGCTAGTGAGGGTGGCAGGTGAGCAGGGCCGGCTCTACCATTTTTGCCACCCCAAGCAAAAAAATAAAAATAAAAAAAAGCTGCCAGGACTGCCAAAGCAAAAAAAAAAAAAAAAAGCCGCCCGGACTGTGCCAGAATGGACGGAATGCCACCCCTTAGCATGGTGCCGCCCCAGGCATGTGCTTCCTCCACTGGTGCCTGGAGCTGGCCCTGCAGGTGAGAGGGGATCCGGCCCACACTCCCCACATGGACATTTTATCTCCGAGTCATTCCTCCGCTCACGAAGCCAACCTGCTATGCAGGTCAATTTCCCCCGAGTAGAAAAGCCCGGAGAGATCCTTTCATAGAAATCAGGGCTCAGTGCCTGGCAACTGCTGCCCTGAACAAATGCTCTGCGCAGCTTCTGCTATGAGCCCTTGGGGATCCTCCTGCGTTTTGCTGGCAGAACTTGTAGCTTCAGGAATGTTAGAGCCACCAAGGTTCCAATCCCCATGCTCTGTTTCTGTTGCAGTCTGGGTTGGCAAACGGACCTTCTGTGACAGAGCTCGGACAGCTCACCAATGGAGCTTCTCTCGAATTAACCGCAGACGGGAATCCTGCTGCTGTGGGATTCATACGCTGAGGGGTTTGATCTTGCTCCAATGTGCTGTAGAATGTCTTGGGGGATGGGGCAGCTTGGGCTATCAGGGCAGAGGGCTTTGGGGTATCTGGCACCTAGTAGGCATCGAGGCAGCAGCGTAGGGTTTTGGCATTGGTGTGGTGTCCTGTCCCTTTAAATGTTTGAACCCCCTCCCGGGACATGTCAGAGGGGACTTTAAACTTAGGGGTGGGTCTTAAACCCAACCCCACTTGGGACACACCACACTCTCCTGCCACTAAAACGATCAGCGGTGAAATAGTGAAGTCTGGACATTTCAGTGTTCATTGTTAGGTTTCGGAGTCATCATTTCATTGCGTTAACAGGAGCAGCTTCTGCCTCTCATAGCTGTTGTTTCAGGCTGGCGGCAGATGCCGACAGATGTCACTGCATCATCACTTTAGATTAAGCTCCTGAATGAAAGGGCTTCTTTGCAAGTTAGAAACAGAATTAACAGAAAAAAAACAAACAAAAACAGCAAGATGAAAGTTTAGCTTTTGGAGAATAGTTCTGCGGCAGGTGGGTAGATTCTGCTGTCAGGAACTCATGCAATACAAGAGGGCTGATTAGAATCAGGGCCCCTGGTGTGTAATTTGCCCCAGAATTTCATTCAACACTGAAGACTCATGCTCCACAATCTCAGCATTCAGTTTTTAACAAAATTATTTTTTCAGCCCTTAAGGTGGGAAAGAGAACCTCAAACCCATGAAAAGCCTCTAACAATGCCTGTCTGTGTCTGCGAAGAGCCTGAAGCAATGGCTCTGGGAAGTGTGAACTGCCCCTGTCATCTCACTCAGCACTAGATGGACTCTGCAGTGGGGTGTCCCTAGAGTGGGATATTTTCCCCAACAACACAAAGTTCAACATTGTGCTGCAGAATAGGCATTTACATCCTAATTCACCAAAGAGTCTCAGGTGAGGTTTCAGCTGGTCATCACAAACTTTGCGTGGAAGGCGTTATGTATCTTTACTGGAAATTACATTCTTAAGGCCTTGCTGTTAAAGCCTGGTCATCCAGAGGCAGCAGGCCTTGGCCTCCACCAGCCAGGACCTAGGAGACACGTCTGCCCCTAGCTGACCATTGTGTATTTTGTGTCCTACACTGGAAGTCAATTTAGAAACCTTCACACAACACACAGCCAACCTATGGAACTCACTGCCATGGGACAGTTTGAAGGCCAAAAGTATAACTGAGTTCAAAAACACATTAGATAAGTTCAGGGAGAATAGGTCTATCAGTAGCTATTAGCCAAGATGGCCAGGGAAGCAACCCCATGCTCTGGGTGTCCCTAAATCTGGCTGCCAGAAGCTGGGGCTGGATTCATAGATTCATATTCATAGATTCTAGGACTGGAAGGGACCTCGAGAGGTCATCGAGTCCAGTCCCCTGCCCGCATGGCAGGACCAAATACCGTCTAGACCATCCCTGATAGACATTTATCTAACCTACTCTTAAATATCTCCAGAGATGGAGATTCCACAACCTCCCTAGGCAATTTATTCCAGTGTTTAACCACCCTGACAGTTAGGAACTTTTTCCTAATGTCCAACCTAGACCTCCCTTGCTGCAGTTTAAACCCATTGCTTCTGGTTCTATCCTTAGAGGCTAAGGTGAACAAGTTTTCTCCCTCCTCCTTATGACACCCTTTTAAATACCTGAAAACTGCTATCATGTCCCCTCTCAGTCTTCTCTTTTACAAACTAAACAAACCCAATTCTTTCAGCCTTCCTTCATAGGTCATGTTCTCAAGACCTTTAATCATTCTTGTTGCTCTTCTCTGGACCCGCTCCAATTTCTCCACATCTTTTTTAAAATGCGGTGCCCAGAACTGGACACAATACTCCAGCTGAGGCCTAACCAGAGCAGAGTACAGCGGAAGAATGACTTCTCGTGTCTTGCTTACAACACACCTGTTAATACATCCCAGAATCATGTTTGCTTTTTTTGCAACAGCATCACACTGTTGACTCATATTTAGCTTGTGGTCCACTATAACCCCTAGATCCCTTTCTGCCGTACTCCTTCCTAGACAGTCTCTTCCCATTCTGTATGTGTGAAACTGATTTTTCCTTCCTAGGTGGAGCACTTTGCATTTGTCTTTGTTAAACTTCATCCTGTTTACCTCAGCCCATTTCTCCAATTTGTCCAGATCATTTTGAATTATGACCCTGTCCTCCAAAGCAGTTGCAATCCCTCCCAGTTTGGTATCATCCGCAAACTTAATAAGCGTACTTTCTATGCCAATATCTAAGTCGTTGATGAAGATATTGAACAGCGCCGGTCCCAAAACAGACCCCTGAGGAACCCCACTCATTATGCCTTTCCAGCAGGATTGGGAACCATTAATAACAACTCTCTGAGTATGGTTATCCAGCCAGTTATGCACCCACCTTATAGTAGCCCCATCTAAATTGTATTTGCCTAGTTTAGCGATAAGAATATCATGCGAGACCGTATCAAATGCCTTACTAAAGTCTAGGTATACCACATCCACAGCTTCACCCTTATCCACAAGGCTCGTTATCCTATCAAAGAAAGCTATCAGATTGGTTTGACATGATTTGTTCTTCACAAATCCATGCTGGCTGTTCCCTATTACCTTACCACCTTCCAAGTGTTTGCAGATGATTTCCTTAATTACTTGCTCCATTATCTTCCCTGGCACAGAAGTTAAACTGACTGGTCTGTAGTTTCCTGAGTTGTTTTTATTTCCCTTTTTATAGATGGGCACTATATTTGCCCTTTTCCAGTCTTCTGGAATCTCTCCCGTCTCCCATGATTTTCCAAAGATAATAGCTAGAGGCTCAGATACCTCCTCTATTAGCTCCTTGAGTATTCTAGGATGCATTTCATCAGGCCCTAGTGACTTGCAGGCATCTAACTTTTCTAAGTGATTTTTAACTTGTTCTTTTTTTATTTTATCTGCTAAACCTACCCCCTTCCCATTAGGGTTCACTATGTTAGGCATTCCTTCAGACTTCTCGGTGAAGACCGAAACAAAGAAGTCATTAAGCATCTCTGCCATTTCCAAGTTTCCTGTTACTGTTTCTCCTTCTTCACTAAGCAGTGGGCCTACCCTGTCTTTGGTCTTCCTCTTGCTTCTAATGTATTGATAAAAAGTCTTCTTGTTTCCCTTTATTCCCGTAGCTAGTTTGAGCTCATTTTGTGCCTTTGCCTTTCTAATCTTGCCCCTGCATTCCTGTGTTGTTTGCCTATATTCATCCTTTGTAATCTGTCCTAGTTTCCATTTTTTATAGGACTCCTTTTTATTTTTTAGATCATGCAAGATCTCGTGGTTAAGCCAAGGTGGTCTTTTGCCACATTTTCTATCTTTCCTAACCAGCGGAATAGCTTGCTTTTGGGCCCTTAATAGTGTCCCTTTGAAAAACTGCCAACTCTCCTCAGTTGTTTTTCCCCTCAGTCTTGATTCCCATGGGACCTTACCTATCAGCTCTCTGAGCTTACCAAAATCTGCCTTCCTGAAATCCATTGTCTCTATTTTGCTGTTCTCCCTTCTACCCTTCCTTAGAATTGCAAACTCTATGATTTCATGATCACTTTCACCCAGGCTGCCTTCGACTTTCAAATTCTCAACGAGTTCCTCCCTATTTGTTAAAATCAAGTCTAGAACAGCTTCCCCCCTAGTAGCTTTTTCAACCTTCTGAAATAAAAAGTTGTCTCCAATGCAGTCCAAGAATTTGTTGGATAGTCTGTGCCCCGCTGTGTTATTTTCCCAACATATATCCGGATAGTTGAAGTCCCCCATCATCACCAAATCTTGGGCTTTGGATGATTTTGTTAGTTGCTTAAAAAAAGCCTCATCCACCTCTTCCACCTGGTTAGGTGGCCTGTAGTAGACTCCTAGCATGACATCTCCCTTGTTTTTTACCCCTTTTAGCCTAACCCAGAGACTCTCAACACTTCCATCTCCTATGTCCATCTCTACCTCAGTCCAAGTGTGTACATTTTTAATATATAAGGCAACACCTCCTCCCTTTTCCCCCTGTCTATCCTTCCTGAGCAAGCTGTACCCATCCACACCAACATTCCAATCATGTGTATTATCCCACCAAGTTTCAGTGATGCCAACAATGTCATAGTTGTATTTATTTATTAGCACTTCCAGTTCTTCCTGCTTATTCCCCATACTTCTCGCATTTGTATATAGGCATCTAAGATACTGGTTTGATCTTTCCTCCCAGTTTTGTCCTGACCCTCCTTTCTCTCTGCCAATATAGCCCACACTCCCTCTCGTTTCCGACCCATCTCCCCGGTCTCCATGTTCCCCACTTACCTCTGGGCTTTGCTCACCTGTCCCTGTCGAACCTAGTTTAAAGCCCTCCTCACTAGGTTAGCCAGTCTGTGTCCAAATAGGGTCTTTCCTCTCCTTGAAAGGTGAACGCCATCTCTGCCTAGCAGTCCTTCCTCGAATAGCATCCCGTGGTCTAGGAAGCAAAGCCCTCCTGGCGACACCATCTTCGCAGCCAGGCATTCACCTCTATGATGCATCTGTCTCTGCCCAGGCCCCTACCTTTGACAGGAAGAATCGAAGAGAATACCACCTGCGCTCCAAACTCCTTCACCCGTACTCCCAGAGCCCTGTAGTCACTCTTGATCCGCTCAGTGTCACACCGCGCAGTATCATTTGTGCCCACATGGATGAGTAGCATGGGGTAGTAGTCAGAGGGCTGGATAATCCTCGACAATGCCTCCGTAACGTCTCGGATACGGGCTCCCGGCAGGCAGCATACCTCCCGAGATGAAATGTCAGGGCGACAGATGAGCGCCTCCGTCCCCCTCAGCAGAGAGTCTCCGACCACCACTACCCTACGTTTCCTATTCGCAGTGGTGGCAGCAGACCTCCCAGCCTTAGGGGTACGAGGCTTCTCCTCCTTTACTGTAGGGAGTGATTCCTTCTTTCCTGTATCAAGAAGAGCATAACGGTTACCTATTACCACGGCAGGAGGGTTCGGAGCAGGGGTGGAGCACTGTCTGCTGCCAGAAGTAACCAGCTGCCAGTGTCCACCCTAAGCCATCTCCTCCTCCACCAGTGGTGTATCAGCAGTCCTGTGTACTGGGACAGCTACCTCAGCTGTCTCCACATGGACACTGTCAAGGAATTGCTCGTGGATTCGGATGCTCCTCAACCTAGCCACCTCCTCCTGTAGCTCTCCCACCTGCTGCCTGAGAGATTCCACCAGCAGGCACCTCTCACATTGGATGGTTCCCCCAGCCTGGATATCAGTAAGTGGAAATTGCAAGTTACAGTCTCTGCAAAACCACACCAGGATCTGGGTAGAAGCATCCATGCTCAGGCACTCTGTCTGGCTACAGGCACAGGTGGAGGAGACAGAAGCAGTGCTGGCACAGGTGTTGCGGGTCTTCCTAACCATCGTAAGCCTCCCTCTGTCAAAGTCCCGTCTGCAGCCCCCTGTCCGCTGAAAGGGTTGTTTAAGCAAGAAGTTTTGAATGTAGTTGGTTATAGGTTCAAAGGGGAATAAAGAGAAAACAGATAGAACCGGCAAGGGACCCTCGCCCCCTTCCTGCTCCCTTCCAAACTCCCTTGCGAAACTCCCTGTTAGCAGCCCCTATTCGCAAAAGGATGACAGGGTGCATCATTGGATAATTGCCCTGTTCTGTTCATTCCCCCTGAAAAGCACCTGGCACTGGCCACTGGCAGAAGACAGGACACTGACCATTGGTCTGACCCAATGTGACCATTCTTATGTTCTTATGCTAATGAAGAGATTGTGGGAACTTCAGGAGAAAAAATTAACAGGACGAGGTGAACACGGGGGAAGCAACCCTGTTCATAGGTAAAGAACCAAGGACTGGTCTACTATATATAAGGTGCCGAAAGCTGCCTGGGCATCCTTCATCTGAGCGGCCAAGTGATCAGGGGGCTTGGTCTCAGGAAAGGAAGGTCTCAGCTCTCCTGGTGGAAGAACTCTGTGAGAAGGACTTTGGGGGAGCAGGACCTATTAGACAAGGGGGGATCTTGTTAGTTATGCTGAGGCTCTAGACCAGGGGTCAGCAACCTTTCAGAAGTGGTGTGCCGAGTCTTCATTTATTCACTCTAATTTAAGGTTTTGCATGCCAATAATACATTTTAACGTTTTTAGAAGGTCTCTTTCTATAAGTCTATAATATATAACTAAACTATTGTTGTATGTAAAGTAAATAAGGTTTTTAAAATGTTTAAGAAGCTTCATTTAAAATTAATTTAAAATTAAAATTAAATTAAAATCCAGAGCCCCCCAGACCGGTGGCCAGGACCCGGGCAGTGTGAGTGCCATAGGTTGCCTACCCCTGCTCTAGACTGTGTGCTATGTTTTCATTTCATAGTTAATCCTGGCTTTCCATCACTCCTACTTGCACTCACTTGACTCTTGGTTCTGTGTTAAATAAATGTCTCCTTGCTTTCTCTGTAAGTGTATCTGAATCCTTTGGGAGCAGCGGATCTGTGACCTCTGCATGTATCCAGTGGATCAAGGGCTGGACACTGCAGGGGGGGCGCTCGGAAGGCTTTGGGTATGTCTATCGCTGTCCTGTAGTGGGACAGTGGAGCCTGTGCCAGCTGAGAGAGGAGTGCTGCCTGTGGTTGGTGTGTTGGGGGCCCAGAGGCCCCCCCATCAGGAATGTTTTTCCAGCACAGTTGTTACCGGACAGCTCCCAAAGGGGCAGCATGTTAGTCTGCAATGCAGGGGAGTTGGGGGGCAGGTGTCAGGGCAGGGGCAGTGTCGTTTATGGGCCAGCATAGCATCCCCACAGTTCAGAAGGGTCCTGGGAGTGGCCACTGGGAGGCTCTCTCAGATTCCAGCAGGCCAGCCTCCAGGGCTCCCAGCCCCTTTGGGGCCAGGTAGATCATTTTGGGCCCTATCCTCAGTCAGGGCAAAGTCCCCTTGCTCAGGCATGCAGGGATTGGCTGGTGCTAGGAAACAACCCCTTATACCCAGCCTCTATTTTCTTTGCTTGCTCCAGTGATGGGCAAAGGGAGAGAGTTAATCCTGGTTAGCTCCCCACAGGCAGAGGTAACGCATCGGGGGTGGGGTGGGGTGTATGCGAGGCCACGTCCCACCCTGTTTTGCAGCTTGGCTTTACATGCTCAGTGTAGTAGTTCCGGGGTGGGGCTCGTCCCTTCCTGGGGCGCCTGAAAGTCGGGCCGCCCCTGCTACAAAGCAAACAACAGTTAGGGCCCCGACCTTTGGGTAGGGGCTAAGCACACAATTAGCAGTTCAGAGCTCAGGCCCCTGTGCAGGGACTGAGCACACAATTAGCAGTTCAGAGCTCAGGCCCCTGTGCAGGGACTGAGCACACAATTAGCAGTTCAGAGCTCAGGCCCCTGTGCAGGGACTGAGCACACAATTAGCAGTTCAGAGCTCAGGCCCCTGTGCAGGGACTGAGCACACAATTAGCAGTTCAGAGCTCAGGCCCCTGTGCAGGGACTGAGCACACAATTAACAGCTCCGGCCCTGGGTCAGGGCAGGGCAGCACACCAATAGTCAGTCAGTGGCCCAGGCCTTGTAGCAGGGGCTGGGTCAGTTTGGGTTAGTCCAGGCCCTAGGTCAGGGCGGGGCAGCCAACAGATAGTCTGTCAGGGGCCCAGGCCCCTTGGACAAGGAGGAGGAGGAGAGACTGCCACCCGGCGTGGGGTGGCAGGAGGGGGATCACAGGCCCACCCACTCCACTGTGTTCCAGCCCGGGGCCCTATCCGCAGCAGTCCGTCTGCCGCGCAGTCAGTGGGGATCCTGACCGCAACACACTGACATGGGTTCGGGGTCTGCTATCCCCGGGCCACTTCCCATCTCCTCCTCCATGGGTACCTGCTCCTCCTGAGTTCCGTCTGCCGGGTCGCAGATCATAGGCTCCTCCGGGCCCCAAGCACTAGGTAGGTCTGTCGCTCCCTCTGGGCCCTCGGCGGGGGGAAGCTCAGACCGCTCCTCAGGATACCGGGCTCTCGGCAGGCTCGGCCAGTCCTCCTCAGGATACCGGGCTCTCGGCAGGCTCGGCCAGTCCTCCTCAGGATACCGGGCTCTCGGCAGGCTCAGGTCCGTGGGAGCTCGGGCACCAGCGTCTGTCCTCTCCCGCTGCCGGCCAGCTACTGAGCGCTGGGGCCTGGCCTTTATACTTCCTGTCCCGCCCCTTGACTTCCGGGGGGCGGGGACAGGCCGCGGTGGCTCTGCCCACTCTGGCGGCTTTTCTGGCTCATCGCTTCCTGGGGCGCCTGGAAGCCAGGCCGCCCCGCTACACTCAGTAACACCGCTGAAGTCGCTGCCCTCACTCTGTCCCCCATCCCACTATCAACAGGCACCAGTCATCTCTGCCCTCAGGGCGAATCATTTTTCCTCATGTCCCGGATGATTTCACCAGGTGGTTAAGTTGACCATGTTCCCCTCTAGTGACTGGTTCCCCGGAGATAAGAACCTACCATGGCTGCTGCCTAGTGGAGTTACCTCTTTCGCTCAAGCGTTAATGACCCCTGCATGGGTGGGAAGGGTGCAGGGTCTCTCACTGCTGATGGCTGTATGGTAGGGTGTTACTTGGGGTAGCCGTGTAGGGCAGTCGGGTCCCCAACGGGGTTTGATTTCAGGACAGTACAGCAGTGAGGCCTGGGGATGACAGCTGGGCATGGAGGGGAGCTGTAGGCAGTTGCCCGTTAAGGGAGGGCAGGGTTGAAATGAGGAAAGCAGCCAGACTTATTGTCATTAAAGCAGGGCCGGCTTTAGGAAGTGCGGGGCCCGATTCAAATAGTTTCGACGGGGCCCCGGCAGGGTTGACTTAAAAAAACAAAAACAAAAAAAACATAAAAAAACCACATGGGGCTTGTACTCACTGGGCCGCTCTCCTAGTCTTTGGCGGCGGGTCCTTCACTCGCTACGGGTCTTCGGTGGCACTGAAGGACCTGCCGCCAAAGACACAGAGCGCCGTCGGGTGAGTAAAAATTAAAAAGGCGCCTCTAGCCAGGGAAGGGATTCTCTGCCACTTGCCCCCCACTCTGGGCGGCCCTGCCACTCAGCGCGGGGCCCTCTTAGGCGCGGGGCCTGATTCGGGGGAATTGGTGGAATTGGCCTAAAGCCAGCCCTGCATTAAAGGTCCGCAGTGGAGCAAACAAACACACAGCAGGGCTCTTTTTAGCTGGCCCACTTACTGACTCAACCGCAGCCCTGAGGGGTTGTAGTTCCCAGCCTGTCGTGCTTTGACTACTGCACATGAGGAATGCTGCCACCATTAGAGGCTGGCCAGGACTTAAAAGGACACTGGGGGTCTTGCTCCATCATGTAGCCCTATTTCCCCACGGGTGCTCCTCTCCCCAGCAGTGGCACTGGCTCTGACTGTCCTGGTGAAGTCAGGGTTCTGGCCGAACAGCCGATCTTATCTTAGGACCTGCTTGCTGGAATGGGTTGGGGGGATCCAGGAGGCCTGTCCCAGGAGCATGGCTGTGCAGCTCATTTGGAAAAGCAGGCACCTCTCAGCGAACAGGACACTTCACTTAGAGCGACATGTCCCCCCTGCTGGTAGCAGCGCTGAGCAAATCCATTACCACCCCCTCAGGGAGGCCGCAATGCTCTGGAGCGTGTCCCGCGTCATCCCAACAGCCGGCCAGTCCCAGGCCAGATACCAGCGAGCTGCCCTGGCAGCAGGAGGTGGCTGACAACTCAGAGTTGCACCAGCAGGCCAAAGGGAACAGGATCCCAGTGGGACTGGGAGGGGTAGCAAATGGGTATCCCAGTAGCACAATCCCAGGCCCACCATCTCTGCAGCAAAGTCTCCTCATTTCTGCTTCCTGCCAGAGCATCCATGATAGCCCCTTTATAGCCAGGAGCAATTAAACCTGGCTGGAACGATTGTGACTGGGGCTGCGCCCTGGCACCATTTACCATGCTAAATGCCATCCCTTTTGTGCCATCCCCATGTTTTCAATGGGCCACGGACTTCTATACTGACGCCAAGTAATTACATTGCAAAAGTCCTGGGGGAAGCTGGCTATCCTGTTGCTGGAGAGGGGACAGGTGGAGAGATCTTGGGGCTCAGACAGGCATGAGAATTGTGGCAGAAGCAAGTTAGCAGGATGTTTCTGCTAAAGCAATGTCGACTTGCAATTAACCATAATTAGGCACCAGGGTTAACAAACTATGTTTGCATTGTTTCAAAGTGACCATTCCAAGCCATCTGCATACTCAGGCAGCCGTCTCGGCAGCATTCATCCTTGGGTCATGGTTGGCAAGGTTTACACTATCAGCGGACTAACAAGAAAACAGAAATGAGCGAGTGGCTGCGGAAAGGCAGGGCGCCCACTGCCCTGGCAATGAGGTGATCCAGGCAAACAGCAAGACAGCCAGAAAACTGGAGCACTGAAGGTCTGTACCCACAGAGAGACCCATGGGCACCCAGAACCCACAGACAGACTTGTGAATGCCCAGTGCCCACAAACTTACCTGTGGGCACCAAGTACCCAAAGACAGTCCTGTGGGCACCCAGTACCCACAGGGAGACCACAGGCACACAGTACTCACAGAGAAACCCATGGGTACCCAGTACCCACAAACAGACCATGGGCACACAGTACCCACAGACAGAAAGGCTGGTGCCCTGTACCACAGACAGACCAGCGAGCACCCAATATTCACAGACAGACCCGTGGGTGCCCACTACACACAGACTTACTTGTGGGCACCAAGTACCCACAGACATACCTATGGGCACTCAGTGTCCACAGAAATTGGGGAGAGGGATAGCTCAGTGGTTTCAACATTGGCCTGCTAAACTCAGGGTTGTGAGTTCAATCCTTGAGGGGGGGCATTTAGGGATCTGGGACAAAAATCTTTCTGGGGATTGGTCCTGCTTTGAACAGGGGGTTACACTAGATGACTTCCTGAGGTCCCTTCTAACCCTGACATTCTATGACTGACCCATGGGCACCCAGTATCCACAGAGTGACCCGCAGTCACCCTTTTTCCAGAGAGACCTGCAGGAGCCCAGTACCCACTACTGAGCCACAGGCAACCAGCACCCACAATCAGACCCGTGGACTCACCATACCCACAGACATATCTGTGGGGACCCTGTAACAAAAGATAGACCTGCATGCACCCAGTACCCAGAGACAGGGTATATAAAAGCGGCCGCCCAGCCAGGCAGCGGCACAGCTGCGAGCAGCGGCACAGGAGGCAGCGAACAGGGCTGCTAACAGGGGAGTTTGAGTGGGAGTCTCATTGGAGGAGAAGGTATCTGTACTTACGTCTGTCTTTGTAGTGCTTGTGTGTGTAGAGGCCTGTAGGGGCAGTGTGTTGGGAGGGCAGCCGAGCCCTGATTAGGGTGCGGAGCTTGGCTGAGTAGGGGGCCTATAAAAGCGGCCGCCCAGCCAGGCAGCGGCACAGGAGGCAGCGAACAGGGGAGTTTGAGTGGGAGTTTGCAGGGGGAGGTGGAAGGGGAGGCAGAAGGGCGCGGTGTGTTGTGTGTTCTGTGTCCTCAGGTGCAGAGGGCAGAGACTGCAGCAGCCATGAGCCAAGCAGAAGGGGACACAATGCAGATGATTGCTTGTGGAAGCTGCGGTATATATATGGTGTTAGTGGGGGAGCCTGAACAGAGGTATGTTTGTATGAAGTGCCGCCTAATAGAGTTGCTGGAAGAAAAGATTCGAGGGTTGGAGATGCAGGTAGATACCCTGGTAGAGTTTAGAAGGGGATTCGAGCAGTTGATGGAGGAAAGGCAAGGAGGGGTTGAAGGGGGATGCTCAGGGGTTCAGGTGGAAGCAGGGGCTACGGTGTGTGAGGGGGGATTATCAGAGGGAGAACAAGGGCAGTGGAAGCATGTGACCGTGAGAAGCAGGCCAAGGAAAAGGAGGGCCAGTGAAGGGGAAATAGAACTCAGGAACAGGTTTGGGTGTTTGGATAACGAGGGGGGGGGGGGGCAGCAAGTGGTAACTGAAGGTGGGAGGGTGAGGAAGAAGAGAAGAGCAGCTAGTCCCATAGAGAGGGGGGAGGAGTTGATGGAGACAGCATCAAATATGGGCCCCGGGAGGATACAGGATGGCCCAAGGGGGAGTATAAGGGAAAATAGGAACGGACACAGGTTACAACTAGAGGGAACAGAGAATAGATTAGTAGATCGCACTGTCACCAGGCAAAGGCAGGTTTACGTGATTGGGGACTCCATACTGAGGAGGTTAGACAGGCCTGTGACCAGGGCGGACCCAGAGAACAGAAGGGTGTGCTGTCTACTGGGTGCTAAGATACGGGATGTGGACCTACGGCTGAAAAGGATCCTAAAAGGAGCAGGTAAGAACCCCTTGATAATCCTACATGTAGGAACAAATGACACGGCTAGGTTCTCGTTAGAGAGAATCAAGGGAGATTATGCCAGACTGAGGAAGACACTCAAGGAAATCGAGGCTCAGATCATCTTCAGTGGGATTCTGCCTGTTCCTAGAGAAGGGCAGCAAAGGGCTGACAGGATTGTGAGGATAAATAGTTGGCTAAGGGAGTGGTGCTATAAGGAGGGCTTTGGGATGTATGGCCACTGGGAGGCTTTCGGGGACAGACAACTGTTCTCACGGGATGGACTTCACCTGAGTAGGGAAGGAAATAGACTTCTGGGAGGGAGGCTGGCTCATCTCATCAGAAGAGCTTTAAACTAGGAATTTGGGGGAGACGGTTGGGAGATGTCCAGTTAATCTCCACGCCAGATTCCAACATTGAAAAGGAGGGTGATGAGATAAGAACAGATATAGCCGGGGGGGGGGATGGGATTGGACATAAGAAGGAGAGGGGGGATGAACAGTAAGGGGTGCATAACAAATTGCATAACTAATGGGAGACAGGCTAAACGGCATACATTAAGATGTTTATACACCAATGCAAGAAGCCAAGGGGTATGTCTACACTACGGGATTAATCCGAATTTATATAATTCGAATTTGGAAAACAGGTTGTATAAAGTCGAAATGTATGCGGCCACACTAAGCACATTAATTCGGCGGTGTGCGTCCAAGTACCGGGGCTAGCGTCGATTTCTGCAGCGTTGCACTGTGGGTAGCTATCCCATAGCTATCCCATAGTTCCCGCAGTCTCCTGCGCCCATTGGAATTCTGGGTTGAGATCCCAGTGCCTGATGGGACAAAAAACATCGTCACAGGTGGTTCTGGGTACAGCCTCACCTCCTCCCTCCCTCCCTCCCTGCATGAAAGCAACGGATGGCAGACAACCATTTCGCGCCTTTTTTCCTGGGTGGGTGAACACTGCAGACTCCATACCACGGCAAGCATGGAGCCCGCTCAGCTCAAAACAGCAGTCATGAACATTGTAAACACCTCGCGCGTTCTCGTGGAGTTTATGCTGAGCCAGGACCAGAAAAACGAGGTGAGGAGGCAGCGGTTGGGACGTTTCACCAACATCAACGTGGGCTGGGCGGGAAGGGTTCATGACGCTCGCGTCTCCAGGAACACTACTCTGTTTAAAGGGCTGCAGCAAGGGACTTACTTTCCGGACCAGAAAATAACCGTTGGGGATGTTGAAATGCCAATAGTTATTCTTGGGGACCCAGCCTATCCCTTAATGCCATGGCTCATGAAGCCATACACAGGCAGCCTGGACAGGAGTCAGGAGCTGTTTAACTACAGGCTAAGCAAGTGCAGAATGGTGGTAGAATGTGCATTTGGCCGTTTAAAAGGTCGCTGGCGATCATTATTGACTCGCTCTGACCTCAGCCAAAGAAATCTCCCCATTGTTATTTCTGCTTGCTGCGTGCTCCACAATCTCTGTGAAAGTAAGGGGGAGACCTTTATGGCGGGGTGGGAGGCTGAGGCAAGTCGCCTGGCTGCTGATTACGTGTAGCCAGACACCAGGGTGATTAGAAGAGCACACCAGGAAGCGCTGTGCATCAGAGAAGCTTTGAAAACCAGTTTCATGACTGGCCAGGCTACAGTGTGAAATATCTGTTTGTTTCTCCTTCATGAAAACCCGCCCCCTTTATTGACTGATTTTCTGTAAGGGTCAGGGTCTTGGATACTGGCTTGGGAGGGTTGGGAGGGTACTTCAGTCAGGGTGAGAAAAAGATCCTGGCTGTTGGGGAGAACGGAGTGCTGTGTGCTCTCTACAAGCTCATCCTCCTCCTCCTCCTCCTCCTCCTCTCCCCCATCGGCAGAATCCTCAGGTGTAGCTGATGAGACTATCCCCGACCCGGAATCCACGATCACAGGTGGGGTAGTGGTGGCGGCCCCCCCTAGAATTGCATGCAGCTCGGCGTAGAAGTGGCATGTCCGCAGCTCTGACCCAGAGCGACCGTTTGCCTCCTTTGTTTTTTGATAGGCTTGTCTGAGCTCCTTGACTTTCACGCGGCACTGATCTGAGTCCCTATTGTGGCCTCTCTCCATCATGCCCTTGGAGATTTTTTCAAAAGTTTTGGCATTTCATCTTTTAGAACGAAGTTCTGCAAGCACTGAATCCTCTCCCCATATAGCGATCAGATCCAGTACCTCCCGTACGGTCCATGCTGGTGCTCTTTTTCGATTATCGGCCTGCATGGTTACCTGTGCTGATGAGCTATCTGTGGTCACCTGTGCTCTCCACGCTGGGCAAACAGGAAATGAAATTCAAATGTTCACGGGGCTTTTCCTGTCTACCTGGCCAGTGCATCCAAGTTTAGATTGCTGTCCAGAGCGGTCACAATGGTGCACTGTGGGATAGCTCCCGGAGGCCAATACCATCGAATTGCGGCCACACTATCCCTAATTCAAAATGTTAAAATCGATTTTGGCGCTACTCCGCTCGTCGGGGTGGAGTACAGAAATCGATTTAAAGGGCCCTTTATAGCGAAATAAATAGCGTCGTTGTGTGGACGGTTGCAGGGTAAATTCGAATTAAAGCTGATAAATCCGAATTAAAGTCGTAGTGTAGACCAGGCCTAGGTAACAAAATGGAGGAATTGGAGCTCCTAGTCAGAGAAATGAAACCAGATATCGTAGGAATAACTGAAACCTGGTGGAACAGTATTCATGACTGGAGTACAGGTATGGAAGGGTATGTGCTGTTTAGGAATGACCGGAACAAAGGTAAAGGTGGGGGGGGTGGCATTGTATGTCAATAATGAGGTAAACTGTAAAGAAATAATAACTGATGGAATGGATAAGACAGAGTCTGTCTGGGCAATACTCACACTGGGTAAAAGAACTACTAGAGCCTCCCCTGGGATAGTGCTTGGGGTGTGCTATAGACCGCCGGGATCTACCCTGGATATGGACAGAGAACTATTTAATGTTTTTAGGGAAGTAAATACTAACAGGAACTGTGTAATTATGGGAGACTTTAACTTCCCAGATATAGATTGGGGAACAAATGCTAGTAACAATAATAGGGCTCAGATGTTCCTAGATGTGCTTGCTGATTAATTCCTTCATCAAGTAGTAGCTGAACCGACGAGGGGGGAGGCCATTTTAGATTTGGTTTTGGTGAGTAGTGAGGACCTCGCTGAGGAAATGGTTGTAGGGGACAACCTTGGCTCGAGTGATCATGAGATAATTCGGTTTAAACTAAATGGAAGGATTAACAGAATTAAATCGGAGACTAGGGTTTACAATTTTAAAAAGGCTAATTTTAATAAATTAAGAGGACTGGTTAGGGAAGTGGATTGGGCTAACATATTTATGGATCTAAAGGCAGATGATGCCTGGGATTATTTTAAGTTAAAGTTGCAGGAGCTGTCGGAGGCCTGTATCCCGAGAAAGGGAAAACGGTTAGTAGGCAAGAGATTTAGACTGAGCTGGATGAGCGAGCGTCTCAAAGGGGCGATTAAGAAAAAACAGAAAGCGTACAAAGAGTGGAAGAGGGGAGGGATCAGTAAGGAAACCTACCTTATTGAGGTCACAGCATGTAGAGATGGAGTGAGAAAGGCCAAAAGCCGTGTAGAGTTGGACCTTGCGAGGGGAATTAAAACCAATAATAAGAGGTTTTATAGCCATATAAATAGGAAGAAAACAAAGAAAGAAAAAGTGGGACCGCTGAAGACTGTAGCTGGAGTGGAGATTAAGGATAATCTAGGCATGGCACAATATCTAAACGAATATTTTGCATCGGTCTTTAATGAGGCAAATGAAGGGTTTAGGAATAGTGGCAGCGTGACAGAGGGGAATAAAGGAGGGGGGATTACCGTATCCGAGGTAGAAGCCAAACTTGAACACCTTAACGGGACTAAGTCGGGTGGACCGGATGATCTTCATCCAAGAATATTGAAGGAACTGGCGCGAGAAATAGCAGGCCCCTTAGCGATAATTTTTAATGAATCTTTAAACTCGGGGGTGGTACCGTTGGACTGGAGAATAGCTAATGTGGTTCCTATTTTCAAGAAAGGGAAAAAAAGTGACCCGGCTAAGGACCAGGGTGTTCTGAGTGCCATCCGCCCAGTTCTCCAAGTCATTACCCATTAGCACCTTGGTAGGCAGGTGATCGTGCACCCCAATCTATTTGGGTCTCTCCTTAACCCCACATTTCAGGTGTATCCTTGCTACAGGCACCTTGATGGGGGACCAAAAACTCCCCTCAGGGTCAAGTATGCATCGGGCACTAGCTGATCTGGGTCCACCACCTCGGTCCATGCCAGT
Source organism: Chrysemys picta bellii (assembly GCF_011386835.1). Classification (NCBI taxonomy): domain Eukaryota; kingdom Metazoa; phylum Chordata; order Testudines; family Emydidae; genus Chrysemys; species Chrysemys picta. Next base: position 51,246,941 of record NC_088797.1, read on the forward strand.
GTCACCTCTTTCCCCATGTCCCAGAACCCCTGAATGCTCTTTCACCCACCTCAATGGGGATGATGTGGCGACTGTCCCTCGGGGCCTGTCCCACGCTTATGTGATGGATTGAGTACTGGAACCCCACCTTTCCCTGCTGGCCTGGCCTGGTAGTCCTCTCCCCCTGGCATAGCCCTATCGACTGCGATCCCCTGGACTGGCGGTGCCCTCTGTCAGTAGGCTTCCACCAAGTTGACACCTCGTGGGTTCTGCTGGGCTGCCATTTCTTCATCTTCAGGCATTGCTCCACTTTGTGTCCTTTTTCACCACAGTAATTACATTTCAGGTCCCTCAAGTACCACGAGGGGGGTTCGCCTGCCCTGGCATTCATGGGCATCCCTGAGTTGGGCTTCTTGGAGTCTCACCTTTGAGAGGACTCTGGGTGACTCCCCTTCTGAGTCCCCGATGTGGGTTTTTCTCCTGCCCCCGATCTGCTGTCCACAAACTCATCCGCCAGTGCACCTGCACTGCACAGATCTTTGAGCTTCCGATCCATTAACCACATCTTAAGGTCTGGAGGGCAGATGTCATACAGCTGCTCGAACCCCACCAGGTTACACACATCCTTTGTGGTAGAAGTGGCCCCTGTGTCCTTCCCCCACTTACAGAGATATTCCCCCAGCAGATTGGTGACTTCCTTGTAAGTGACAGCTGGGGTCTTGCGTACACCCTGGAGTCATTTCCTGTACGCCTCAGGGGTCAGTTCAAACGTCAGCAGCAAAGCCAGTTTGAACAGGTCATAGTCCCCCATCTCAATACCATCCATTTGGTTGAATGCCTCTATGGCCTTGGGACTCAGCAGGAGGGTTAAACAGTGGAGCCTGTCTGCGGGGTCAATCTGGTTCAGATCACAAGCTTTCTCAAGGCTGTGAGATAGGCATCAATATCCCCTGCCTCCTTAAACTGGGCAGCTGTTTGGTGTCTAGATTCCACACAAAACTTACCCCCCAGCAGGCCCTCTTGCCCGCCTCTCCTCCAACTCCAACTCATGCTTTCACTGTTCTGCATGGTCCGCCAGCCTCCGCTCCTCCAGCTCCATCTCCTTTGCTTTCAGCTCCAGTCTCTGCAGCTCCTCCAGGGAGAAACCTGACTGTGGCCTCCTTGTGCTGACCAGGGAGTCGACTCTGATAGACTCCCAGCTGCTACACAGACTGACCCCACAGCTACTCCCTGGCTCTCCAGGCACCCCAGGAACCCCAATGCGGTCTGGAGCCTGTTTCTCAGACTGGTCATTCTCTACAAGCTGAGCAATCAGCTGCTCCTTAGTGAGCCTCCCCACTCTCAGCCCTCTCTCCCTGCACAGATGTGCCAGGTCCCTCTTATGGAGCTGGTTATAGGCCATTTCCACGCTGGTTCCTTCAATTCCCTTGTTTTATTGCTGTAGCCACTCACTACAAAGCGCCTGCACTCCTCCAACCATCCTCTGCTACCACATTTGTCACGGACTCACAGGTCGTGCCCACTCTTGGCCCCATACAGTCCCTGGGGGGAACCCAAGTGAGACAGCCCTTCTCAGGGATCCTCTCTTTCTTGGGGGTTAAGCCCCTCCACCTCTGTACCTCTCTGAGCTTTAGCATGCCTGTCTCTCACCATGGGCCCCCTCAGGAAGTCCACTCGCTCTGGACCCCCAGGGCCTTCACTCCCAGAGGGATTAATACAACCCTGTTCTCTAGACTGGAGTGACTCTCAGCCAGTGTAAGACAGGAGGGTTTATTGAGCGTCTGAACACAGCATAGGAAACTCTCAGGGCCCTCAGGCCTGGCCTCCCTCAGCACAGCACATCCAAGTCTCCCCTGCATTCAGGTGGGCTCTGCCTGCTCTCTCCCTCCAGTCCCAAGCCCCCATGCTTTCCATCTGGATATCTGATATCACCTCCCCCAAGTTCCGCCTCTGTCCATTTTCTTCTATCCAGGTAAACAGGGTTGCCTGGGTCTCCTCTCCTCCCTTCTGTCCTCTGTCCCCCTCTGACTAGAACTGGCTGGTCAGGTCACCGAGAGGGGGGGTCTTCTCTTTGCAGCCCATTGTCCTCCCACTGGCCAGAACTGGCTGTGCCTCCCGAGCTGGGCCTCTCGATCATCAGGTCACCAGTTGCTGGGGTATCCCTTCTCCAAGCCATTGGCTGGGGTCCCAAGTTCCGTCCCGGTCCTCTGTAACAACAAACTCCCTCTCCCATCATCTCGTTAAACTAGTAACACCCAGAGAAACTGAGTCCCACCCCCTCTGCTTGTGTCATTATATAATGCCTGCATCTGTAACTTTCCCTCTATGCATCTGAAGAAGTGAGGTTTTTTACCCACGAAAGCTTATGCCCAAATAAATCTGTTAGTCTTTAAGGTGCCACCGGACTCCTTGTTGTTTTTGTGGATGCAGACTAACACGGTTACCCCCTGATACATGACCCCACGGCTTGCAAACCATTGAAAAAAAACAAGAACCCCCCCCCCGCACTTCATCACATCAGCACACATGGGTTGGTGCTGTTACTTGGTGTCTGGAGGGGCTGTTGGAGCAGAGTCCAGCATATATGGGTTGGCGCTGGGATTTGGTGTGCAGTGGGCTTGTTGGATCAGAACCCGGCACACAGAGACTGGGACTTGGTGTGCGGCGGGGTGTTTGGTCAGAACCTGGCACACATGGGTTAGTGCTGGGACTCAGTGTGTGGAGGGGCGGTAGGATTAGAACCCAGCACACACGGGTCAGCACTGTAACTCAGTGTCTGAAGTGGGGGTGGGAGCAGAACGCAGTAGACGTGGGTTGACGCTGGAACTCGGTGTGCAGCGGGCTGGTTGTATCAGAACCCGGAACACATTGGTCAGTGCTGGGACTCGGTGTGCGGAGGGGTGATTGGATCAGAACCCGGCACACATGGGTTGGTGCTGGGACTTGGTGTGCGGCGGGATGCTTGGATCAGAGCCCGGCACACACGGTTGGGTGCTGGGACTTGGTGTCCAAAGGGGTGGTTGGATCAGATCCTGGCACACACCAGTTGATGTTGGGACTCAGTGTCCAGATGGACAGTTTGATCAGAACCCGGCACACATGGGTCAGCTCTGGGATTCGGTGTACAGAGGGGCGGCTGGATCAAAAACCGGCACTCACAGGTCGGCGCTGGGTTCCAGTGTCGCTGTTGCATCAGAACCCAGCACACATGGGTTGGTGCTGGGACTTGGTGTGCGGCGGGATGCTTGGATCAGATCCTGGCACACTCGAGTTGATGTTGGGACTCAGTGTCCAGATGGACAGTTTGATCAGAACCCGGCACACATGGGTCAGCTCTGGGATTCGGTGTACAGAGGGCGGCTGGATCAGAACCCGGCACTCACAAGTCGGCGCTGGGTTCCAGTGTCCAGAGGGGCCATTGCATCAGAACCCAGCACACATGGGTTGGTGCTGGGACTTGGTGTGTGGTGGGGTGGTTGGAACAGAACCTGGCACACCTGGGTCGACACTGAGACTCGTTGTCTGGAGCAGTGGTTGGTCAGAACTCGACACACATGGTTTGGAGCTGGGACTTAGTGTGTGGAGGGGTGGTTGGATCATAATCCTCACAGACAGGTCAGCGCTGGGACTCGGTCTCTGTAGGGGTGGTTTGATCAGAACCTGGCACACATGGGTCGATGCTGAGACTCGTTGTCGGAAGCGGACGTTGGGTCAGAACCCGGAACACACGGGTTGGTGCTGGGACTCGGTGTGCAGCGGGCTGGTTGGGTCAGAACCTGACACACATGGGTTGGCTCTGAGACTCATTGTCTGGAGGGGTAGTTGGAATAGACGCTGGCACACACGAGTTCGAGTTGGGACTCAGTGTCCACATAGACAGTTGGATCAAAACCCCGGCACACATGGGTCGCCGCTGGGATGGTGTGTGTGGAGGGGCGGTTTGATCAGAACCTGGCACACACGAGTAGGCACTGGAACTTGGTACCCGGAGAAGCGGTGGGAGCAGAACCCAGCATACACGGGTCGGTGCTGGAAATTGGTATGCGGCGGGCTGGTTGGATCAGAACCTGGAACTCACGGGCTAGTCCTGGGTCTTGGTGAGCGGAGGGGGTGGTTTGATCAGTATCAGGTATAGATGGGTCGGCGCTTGAACTCGGTGTGTGGTGGGGTGCTTGGATCAGAACCCAGCACACACGGGTTGGCACTGGGACTCAGTGTCGAGAGGGGCAGTTGGATCAGAACCCAGCCCAAACAGGGCAGCGCTGGGACTCCTTGTGCGGATGGGCAGTTCAATCAGAATCTGGCACACATGGGTCAGTGATGGGACTCGATGTCTGGAGGGGTGGTGGGAGCAGAACCCAGCACACACATGTTGGTATAGGGACTCGATGTGTGGACTGGTGGTTGGATCAGAACTCGATACACACGTGTTAGTGTGGGACTCGGTGCATATAGGGGTGGTTGGATCAGAACCCGGCAAACACGGGTCGGCGCTGTGACTTGGTGTGTGGAGGGGTGGTTGGAACAGAATCCAGCACAAACAAGTCAGTGCTGGGACTCAGCGTGTGGAGGGGCGGTTGGATGAGAACGCGGCACACATGGGTCAGTGCTGGGACTCATTGCGTGGAGCGGCGGTTGGATCAGAAATCAATGCACACGTGTTGGCATGGGACTCGGTGCGTAGAGGGGTGGTTGGATCTGAACCCAGAATACACAGGTTGGTGCTGAGACTTGGTGTATGGAGGGGTTGTTGGAGCAGAACCCTAGCACACACGGGTCGGTGTTGGGGCTCGGTGTGCAGAGGGGTGGTTGGATCAGAACCTAGCACACAGGGGTTGGAACTAACCCAGAACACAGGGGTTGGCACTAGGACTTGGTGTCCAGAGGGAGCAGAACCCAGCACACATGGGTTGGCGCTGGTACTCAGTGTCCAGAACTCGATACACATGTGTTGGCGTAGAGGGGTGGTTGGATATGAAGCCAGCATACACGGGTCAGTGCTGAGACTCAGTGTGTGGAGGGTGGTTGGAGGAGAACCCTGCCACACACGCGTTGGTGTTGGGGCTCAGTGTGTGGACAGGTGGTTGGAGCAGAACACTGGCACACATTGGTTGGTGCTGAGACTTGGTGTGCGGAGGGGTGGTTGGAGCAGAACCCTGACACAAACAGGTCAGTGCTGGGACTTGGTGTGCGGAGGGGCGGTTGGAACAGAACCTGGTACACATGTGTTGGCATGGAAGTCGGTGCGCAGAGGGGTGGTTGGATATGAACTCAGCATACACGGGTCGGTGCTGAGACTCGGTGGTTGGAGCAGAACCCTGGCACACATGAGTTGGTGTTGGGACTCGGTGCATATAAGGGTGGTTGGATCAGAACCCGGCACACATGGGTCAGCGCTGTGACTTGGTGTGTGTGACGAAGTGGGGGGTTTTCTTGTTTTTTTTTTTAATTGTTTGCATGGAGAGGGAGGGGGTGGGACGCACTTTCCCTGGGTGTTACTAGTTTAACGAGGTGATGGGAGGGGGAGTTTGTTGTTACAGAGTACCAGCGGCGGAACTTGGGACCTCAGCCAATGGCCTGGAGAATGAATACCCAGCGACTGGTGACCTGGTGACCGGGAGGCCCAGCTCGGGAGTCACAGCCGGTTCTGGACAGTGGGAGGACAATGGGCTGTGAAGAGAGGATCCCGGTGACCTGACCAGCCAGTTGCAGCCAGAGGGAGACAGAGGACGGAAGAGAGAAGAGGAGGCCTAGGTGACCCTGTTTACCTGGATAGAAGACAATGGACAGAGACAGGACGTGGGGGAGGTGATATTAGATATCACCTAGAAAGCAAGGAGGGGCAGCTCAGGACTGGAGAGAGGGAGCAGGCAGAGCTCACCTGGATGCAGGAGAGACTTAGATGTGCTGTGCTAAGGGAGGCCAGGCCTGAGGGCCCTGAGAGTTTCCTATGCTGTGTTCAGACGCACAATAAACCCTCCTGTTTTACGCTGGCTGAGAGTCGCTCTGGTCTAGAGAACAGGGTTGCATTATTCCCTCTGGGAGTGGAGGCCCCGGCGGTCCAGAGCGAGTGGACTCCTGGAGGGGTCTCAAGGCAAGAGACAGATGTGCTAAGGCTCAGAGATGTGCTGTTCCAGGAGGCAGAGGGGCTTAACCCCCGAGAGAGAGTAGATCCCCAAGAAGGGCTGTCACACTGAAGGGGGTTCCCTCTAGGGACCGCACAGGACCTTGAATGGGCACGACCTGTGAGTCCGTGACAGTGTGCAGACAGGTGGTTGGAGCAGAACACTGGCACACATGGGTTGGTGCTGGGACTCGGTGCGTATAGGAGTGGTTGGATCAGAACCCTGGCTTGCACGGGTGGGTGCTGAGACTCGGTGTGTGGAGGGATGGTTGGATCAGAACCCTGGCACATACGGGTCCTCGCTGTGACTTGTGATGCATGGAGTAGCAGTTGTATCAGAATTCCGTACAAATGTGTTGGCATGGGATGCAGTGTGTAGAGGGCTGGTTGGATCAGAACCCTGGCACACACAGGTTGGCGCTAGGACTCAGCGTGCAGAGGGGCAGTTGGATCAGAACCTGGCACACACGGGTCAGTGCTGGGACTCGGTGTCCAGAGAGGTGGCTGGATCAGAATCCAGCACACATGGGTCGGCACTGGTACTCAGTTTTTGGACTTGTGGTTGGATCAGAACCTGGCACATATGGGTCAGCGCTCATATTCGGTGTCCGGACTGGTGGTTGGCATATATGGGTTGGCGCTGGGACTTGGTGTCTGGAGGGGAAGTTGGATCAAACCCATATGGATTGGTGCTGGGACTCGGTGTCCCAAGGAATGGTTGGATCAGAACCCGGCACACCCAGGTCGGTCCTGGTACTTGGTGTGCGGATGGGCTGTTGAATCAGAACCTGGCACACATGGGTTGGTGTTGGGATTCGGTGCGTAGAGGGGTGGTTGGATCAGAACCGGCACACATGAGTCAGAGCTTTGACTTGGTGTGTGGAGGGGTGGTTGGAGCAGAACCTGGCACACATGGGTCACCGCTCGAACTCGTTGTCCAGAGGGGTTGTTTGATCAGAACCCAGCACACATGAGTTGGCGCTGAGACTCATTGTCCGGAGGGGCGATTGGATCAGAACCCGGCACATACGGGTCAGCACTGGGATTCGGTGTCCAGATTGGCGGTAGGATCAGAACCTGACACACACAGATTGGCGCTAGGACTCAGTGTACGGCGGCGTGGTTTGATTAGAATCCAGCACATATGGGTCGACATTGGGATTTGGTGTCCAGAGAGTGGTTGGATCAGAATCCTCACACACGAGTCGGTGCTGGTAGTCAGTTTCCGGATTTGCGGTAGGATCAGAACCTGGCACATACTGATCAGCGCTCGTACTCGGTGTCCTGATTGGCGGTTGGATCAGAACCCGGCACACATGGGTGTGACAAAATGGGGAGTTTTCTTAGTTTTTCCTTGTTTTTTCATATGGTTTGCATGCACAGGGGTTGGGACTCAGTTTCCCTGGGTGTTACTGGTTTAACGAGGTGATGGGAGATGGAGTTTGTTGTTAAGAGGACCGGCGACGGAACTTGGGACCCCAGCCAACGGCCTGGAGAATGGATACCCCAGCACCTGGTGACCGGGAGGCCCAGCTCCGGAGTCACAGCCTGGTCTAGCCAATAGGAGAACAATGGGCTGTTAAGAGAGGACCCCAGTGACCCGACCAGCCAGTTCCAGCCAGAGGGGGTGTAGCGGGGCGGCCTGGCTTCCAGGCGCCCCAGGAAGCGAGGAGCCAGAAAAGCCGCCAGAGTGGGCGGAGCCACCGCGGCCTGTCCCCGCCCCCCGGAAGTCAAGGGGCGGGACAGGAAGTATAAAGGCCAGGCCCCAGCGCTCAGTAGCTGGCCGGCAGCGGGAGAGGACAGACGCTGGTGCCCGAGCTCCCACGGACCTGGGCCTGCCGAGAGCCCGGTATCCTGAGGAGGACTGGCCGAGCCTGCCGAGAGCCCGGTATCCTGAGGAGGACTGGCCGAGCCTGCCGAGAGCCCGGTATCCTGAGGAGCGGTCTGAGCTTCCCCCCGCCGAGGGCCCAGAGGGAGCGACAGACCTACCTGGTGCTTGGGGCCCGGAGGAGCCTATGATCTGCGACCCAGCAGACGGAACTCAGGAGGAGCAGGTACCCATGGAGGAGGAGATGGGAAGTGGCCCGGGGATAGCAGACCCTGAACCCATGTCAGTGTGTTGCGGTCAGGATCCCCACTGACTGCGCGGCAGACGGACTGCTGCGGATAGGGCCCCGGGCTGGAACACAGTGGAGTGGGTGGGCCTGTGTTCCCCCCCTGCCACCCCACGCCGGGTGGCAGTCTCTCCTCCTCCTGTTGGCTGCCCCGCCCTGACCTAGGGCCTGGGCTAACCCAAACTGACCCAGCCCCTGCTACAAGGCCTGGGCCACTGACTGACTATTGGTGTGCTGCCCCGCCCTGACCCAGGGCCGGAGCTGTTAATTGTGTGCTCAGTCCCTGCATAAGGGCCTGAGCTCTGAACTGTTAATTGTGTGCTCAGTCCCTGCATAAGGGCCTGAGCTCTGAACTGTTAATTGTGTGCTCAGTCCCTGCATAAGGGCCTGAGCTCTGAACTGTTAATCGTGTGCTCAGTCCCTGCATAAGGGCCTGAGCTCTGAACTGTTAATCGTGTGCTCAGTCCCTGCATAAGGGCCTGAGCCCTGAACTGTCAATTGTGTGCTTAGCCCCTACCCAAAGGTCGGGGCCCTAACTGTTATTCGCTTTGTAGCGGGGCGGCCTGACTTTCAGGCGCCCCAGGAAGGGACGAGCCCCACCCCGGAACTACTACAGGGGGACAGAGGACGGCTGAGAGGAGAGGAGGCCCAGGCAACCCTATTTACCTGGATAGAAGACAATGGATAGAGGCAGGACTTGGGGGAGGTGATAGCAGATGCCCAGCTGGAAAGCAGGGGGGCTCAAGCCTGGAGAGAGAGCAGGCAGAGCCACCTGGATGCAGGGAAGACTGGGATGTGCTGTGCTGATGGAGACCATTCCTGAGGGCCCCAAAAGTTTCCTATGCGCTGTTCAGATGCTCGATAAAGCCTCCTGTTTTATGCTAGCTGAGAGTTACTCTGCTCTAGAGAACAGGGTTGCATTATTCCCTCTGGGAGTGGGGCCCTAGCGCAAGTGGACTCCCTGAGGGGGCCTGATAGAGGGTTTATTTCTTCACCCGCTCACTTCCCTAAAAAGCAACAGAGGGTCCTGTGGCACCTTTGAGACTAACAGAAGTACTGGGAGCATAAGCTTTCGTGGGTAAGAACCTCACTTCTTCAGAAGTGAGGCACGGGGGTCTGCTCCGGGTCTTCGGTGGCAGTTCAGCGGCGGGGGGTCCTTCAGTGCCGCGGAAGACCTGGAGCGGGACCCCCCCCCGCGCCGCCGAAGTGCCGCCGAAGCCCTGGACTGCTGCCGGGTATTCGAAGTGGGCCTCGCAGTTCATAAAGCCGGCCCTGAGTATAGGCCTTTGCAGACAGACCTTCCCTAGTCCTTCTCGCATGAACAGAGAGCAACACTACCCAAAGTCTGAAGGTGCAAACAATTTGATGGTTATTGGAGTGAACTTTCAGCAAGCATGATTTCAGTTTTCTTCCTCAGTGTCCCCCTTCCCAGCTTTGACACCACAGAGTATTGCCTGGGTCCCTGTTCCCATTCCTTGTTCCCATTAGCCCCCCGTCCCCCTTTTACTTCCTGATTGACTGCAGACTATATAATAAAACTTGAGCTCTGGTTAGCTCTACCTTAACCAATCATTTTACTGAAATTTAACTAACCAAGCTTAACATATTGTAACATTATTTAACCAATTATATCCCACCAGCTTAATTGGTTTACATCCAACAAAATTAATTATACAGCACACAGAAACAATCACAGAACCAGACAGAGATTATACAGACAAACAAAAGGGAAGTGGAGACTACAATGATAGAACAACAAAGAAATGAGGGTTTCATACCCCTGCTATTGATAAGTGAGTTCTTGCCAGACAGGATGCTATCAAACTAAATTTTCTTTAAATCTTCAAGGCTCTTCTCTGGAGGTGATAGATCGGTTCACCTTTCTAACAGCCCCAGATTGCCTTATTTTAATGTGACTCGTTTGGAATGTGAGGATGGGACCGTTCACTTCCCAGCTTATGGCTGCCTCTGCTGCTTAGCCAAAGGCCTTAGCCTAAGAACAGGGCCTTAGACTGCCACAGTGAGAAAAGGCCCTACACAGGCAGACAATGATCTTGATTCTTTCTTTCATACCTCTAGAACTAGCTAAGTGATAATACACCTAAATTCTTAAAGTACAGGCAGAGCTGGCTTTAGGCCAATTCCCCGGAATCAAACCCCGCGCCCAAGAAGGCCCTGCACCTTAGGCGCCTTTTTAATTTTTTTTACTCACCCGACGGTGCTCTGCTCTGGGTCTTTGGCGGCACGGGGGTCTGCTCCGGGTCTTCGGTGGCAGTTCAGCGGCGGGGGGTCCTTCAGTGCCGCGGAAGACCTGGAGCGGGACCCCCCCCCGCGCCGCCGAAGTGCCGCCGAAGCCCTGGACTGCTGCCGGGTATTCGAAGTGGGCCTCGCAGTTCATAAAGCCGGCCCTGAGTATAGGCCTTTGCAGACAGACCTGAATAACTATATCCTAACACTCCATCCCTTTTTTTCCCTTTTGGGATCTTCCTGCCCAGGTATTCCTGGAAAAGCATAGGACATATGGTGACACATTTCCTGATAGGGCCAGGCATAAAGGTGGAAGGTGCTGATATTTCCCACTGCCCTTTGTGTAGTACAGTGCCCTGCACCTTCTCTTGTACGGGCATACCACACCTATTCCAATTAGTGTTCCAGACTTCCCACTATAGTGGGCCCGAGAAGGTTGGGTCCGGGTTGGTTAGTACACTGCGGGGGGCTTACTACATTACTTATAGGTTATAGATCTCTACCTCGATATAACGCTGTCCTCGGGAGCCAAAAAAAAAAAAAAATCTTACTGCGTTATAGGTGAAACTGTGTTATATTGAACTTGCTTTGATACACCGGACTGTGCAGCCCCCCCCAGGAGCACTACTTTGCCGCGTTATATCTGAATTAGTGTTATATCGGGTCACGTTATATCGAGGTAGCAGTGTAATTAGTGGCTGTTTTTTAGGGGGTTGTGCCCCCCTTGATTGTTTTTATATGCAACATAACACAAGTACACTTAACAATACACCAGCCGCTGTAATAATGCACAGCAACACCGAGAGTTTTGACCACTGCAGTATGGTCCAACAGCTGAGCCACCACCAAAACACTGCCTCTCCTCCTTCGACAGGGTTAAGATCTTAATGTGTTTAGTTGTGGCAGTTATAATAAGCTGCCCCTGCAGGTTTTGCGTGCTTTTGTTCATATTATAAGTCTATTGAATGTCCACAGAGAACTGGGTTATTGTCCAAACCAATGTAACCACTTGTATGGAATCAGGCCGTATGCCCTGGTTTGATTATTCACAGTAATAAGATTTACAGATTTATTTGTGCACCAAAGTCCAGAAAGTAATAGGTACATTTCCAGCAAAACATCTCATATACAGTACACCCAATTGTCCACCCCTTGCCATAGGCCATTGATCCTGCTCCTCCATAGTCATAGGAGAGGGGCACAGCCAAACATCTTTGGATTTACACCATTTTACACACCCCTTCATTGATTCCCAGTGAGCTCCTCCCCTTCTCATTATTTTCATAGGGCTTGTGGGGCCCACCTTAGTTGCTGTTCCATTTCCAGGCACCATGGTAGCTATTACATAGGTGCTCACCTCCTAGTTGAGCATTTTGCATTTCCATACACATCTTCCCCCCAGGTTAGCCTTCTGAAGTCAGCTCCACCCACGGTATGAGGTTTTCTGTTAATTGAAACAACAATGCTAGCAACAAGACAAATACTACAGACAAACACCACAAAACAGATCCATGGTATTTTGGATTATTCTTCCGCTGGCGCCAGCTTGTAGAGTGTCTGAAAAACAAAAGAAACAATTTCCACCTCCCTGGTGGGGACAGATTATTGCTTAATAATAATTCCTTTTACAAATTTTCTTGCTAATTGCAGGAAAAACAGAAGAATTACCTCTAGGCTGTCCTTATTTTGTTCTATAATCAGGCTAGTGAATTACCCCACTCACTGGTCATTTATGAAATTCATGAGGTGGTGTACCTCAGTTTCCCCTCTTGTACAACAGACCAGGTTTGCAATAGTTTCTCTGCTGTACCAAGCTTTAAGTTTATTCTCAGGTAATAGCTGAGACCGCTTTAGATTTTAGCACTGTACACACACTCCTTAAGGTTAACCTGTCCTCCTTATTTTCAGGCTTGACTTGTTTTTTCACCTCCCTTTCCTGGAGGGCCATAAGCTGAGTCTTCTAGTAGCTTGTTTGCTGATTAGATGTATTTATTATTTGCAGCTCCGTTGTGCTGCCACTTATGGGCAGTTCTCTTCTTCCCCCATCAGCTAGGTAATTTGCATTTACACAAATGCAACTCTCTGTTGCATTTACACACAGGCTTTCTGGCTTGCTTTTGGATCCAAAGCAATTAGCAGCTCAGAGATGGTCTTAAAAAAGGGAAACATTTTACTTCCAGAGTTTTGATTACTTTCCATTTTCATCTCCTGCTTAAAACACAACCTTTTGGAGCCCTAATAGGATTTTAATTAAGTACCATGTTTTGTTTGCATTTCTTTTACCCCTTCTCCAATATACACTGCATGCGTCCTGGGAAAATGCACATTTTTTCCATAGTTTAACCGTCATAACATTATATTAGCCATATTAATTTTACACAAGCTGTAACTGCCTCCCCTGTGCCCACAGAGTTTTTATACACCCCCACCAAAGCGACAGTCTGATTCCTGAGAGCCACCCCAAGGCTCAGTGTTCCCATCATTGCTCCCCTTTTCCTTTTCTTTTTCCTGTGCACACACACAAAATTCTTTTTTGCCTAACATCCCTTGCACTGCGATTACTCTTTTTTACACAACTGTATCCCGATTACACTGCCATCCTGTACAACTAGAGACAGCCAGGGGCAGCCAAGTTAAGTTTCAATAGAAACCCCTTACATTTATTTAGTGATTTTGATTACATTACCCATAGTTAAATAATTTTGATGAGATCCTTTTTTCGCCTGCTGCCTGCAGCAGTTCCTTATAGACCATTTTTGTGGGAAAAGGGCCCATTTTTTCTTAGAATAGCTGTAAAGGCTTCAGGGGACAGAAGCATAGTGGTGGTAGTAGCCATTCTACCTGACCCCCTTGTATAATTTAATTATAAAACTTCCATTCAATGTGACTGCACAGAATTGCACATACAGTTACATTTATATAACTGGGTTTTATTATTAAATCAAAAACGTTTTTTGTAATACAACTGTTACCTTTTACCATTTTTACAACTTCCAAATGTTTACTTTTGCAAAAATTAATATAGAGTTTTTTAAAAAGCTATTTGTAACTTTTTATTTACTTTTTTAAATTACTTACTTCTACATTTAGTTTAAGGTAGTGCAATTTTTCTGTAACAACTTAGCCACCAAGTACAATTATTGCCACACAGCTGCCTTAACCTGTGCTGTTTTTACCTTGAGACTGTTTAAAAAGGCAGTAAAACATTTGTTTGCCCATAGATTTTTTACTTCAAAAAATTTTAGTGGAATACAGCAGATCTTCATTATACTTTGTTTAAAAAAAAAAAAAAACCCACATTTTACATAAGTACCTTCCATTAAAACTTTAGAAAAACAAAAGTGTGGAAAGGCAGCTGAGTGTAGGGTGAAGCGGTGGAAAGAAACCAATTAACCCTGTGAGGTCAGTTTAAAGTACCGGCTACCAGCAGCAAATTAAGTAAACTGAGAAAAAGAAGGAAAAGAAAAAGAAGAGTAGGCTCCCCGGGTTGAAACAGTTGGGAACCCTTACCCCCAGGTTTTCATCCTGGCTCTGGGAGGAGAGTGGGGGTTGTTACCTGCTCCTGAAAACCCTGCCATTTTTTACTTTGAAACCTCTTCTCCCCCCCCCACCCCCTCTCCCCCAGGACCAAGTCCCAGCTCCTGTCTCTAAAGGTGGTCTGTTAACTTTGCTTTTGACTCTAAACCCTGTTGTGCCAAATCATCTTTAACCACCTGTTGCCCGCCCTAAAGGGCTCGAGGGGACAACAATGGTCTGTCGCCCGGTGTGCTTGGCACCAATAAAGACACCGAGGGGAGAAAGCAAGCCAAGTTTATTTCAGAGCTCTGAAATGGCACTAGGAGACCAGCATGTCTCAAATCCAGTGCAACAAATACAAACAACTTTTACCTTTTATACTCCAAACTGTTTGCATACATCTCTTTGTCTGGCTGTTCCCCCTTATCCCTCCCTTCCAGACAACTGTTACAATAAGCTCTACATAAGCTTGTGAGAAAACTTTCTCAGTCTTTGCGACCTTGAGTTAGACGCCTGCAAACTAACTACCCCGCTTCTTATCTCTATTATTTCTGCTAGTGTGAGTGAAACTGCAGCCATCTGCTAAAAAGCTGACATTACATTTCTGCTTCAACCTACTTCAGAGCATGTAAGCAGTTAGCATAGAAGTAGGTGAGAGTTCCCAAGATGGGGTTTGGGGGTTCAGATAGGCCCAGAGCAAAAGAGCTTCATCGGCACTTGTGGCCTTCCACTCTCCCGAGTTACCTGGTAGCTATGCCTAGTGGACCCCAACAATCCCTCCTTTGAGAACACTCAACAAACCTTTGTCAGAGTTTTCTCATACTCTAAAGACAAAATGCGATTAAGCTCCATGCAATCAGGATTATCAATGAGAGGGTATAAGGGAACTTCTGGGGTATGGGAGGTACAAATCTTATGTATGAGCACTTTACAGCAAATGAGCAAAAGAACAAGAACAAAACATATCACCACACCTGTGAGCAAGATGCGAACAATGCTTCCCCCTATATCCTCTAGTTCTCCTAAACCAGGTATCCAACCCCAAAGGGAATCCAAAATAGTGGGTTCCCCTTCCTGGGCCTTCCACTGGTTAAAGGCCCGTTCAGCTGACAAGATGTGCTTGTTAATGTCCTGTGAAAACTCTGGGACATAGGTACAACACTCTTCTCCAATAAGAGCACATACAATTACAACAACCCAACTGCCCAGAAGATAAGAAGAATTGTTGACACTAAACAAGTCAAAAAATAACAAGACCAAATATATAGGCCAAGTCGGCCTTCTGTGAGAAAATAAAACCAATGCTCAGGGTTCTCGCGGGGAGTATGCTGTGACTGTTCAGAAAGATCACAACGCATTCCCAGTGACCCTTACTGTCTTTTGAATAACAGCTTAAGTCCCAAATCGTCGTTAGCAGTCTTCTCCGCAGGCTGGACAGTCCACTGTTCAGGAGCGGGCACTGCTTTCAGTCGAGAGTGATGAATCCAGTTCTTGTGTCCTTCGACCTTTGCCGCTGTATGGGTGACAAGCAGGACGGTGTGGGGTCCCTTCCACTTCTCTTGAAGAGGCTCGTCCTTCCAGGTTCGCACGAGAACGGAGTCACCAGGCTGCAGGGAGTGGACCGGAGTATCCAGCAGAAGAGGCTGTGAATCTTTGGTATACCTGTGAAGAGAAGAAAGAACAGCAGACAGAGAGCACATGTACTGAGACAAGAAACCACACCCCATTTCCCACTCCCCTGCCAGAACTGGGGTACCATTCATAGGCCATGCTCTTCCAAACATAATCTCGAAGGGACTAAGCCCTATCCTACCCTTAGGGAGAGCACGAATGCGAAGTAACACAAGGGGCAAGGCATCAGGCCACTTAAGAGAGGCCTCCTGACAGACCTTTGAGAGGTGTCGCTTGAGTGTCTGATTTGTGCGTTCCACTACTCCACTGGCTTGTGGTCGCCAGGGTGTGTGGAGCTTCCACGGGATTTGCAGAGCACTTGATATCTTTTGAACAATTTGAGATGTGAAGTGTGTTCCATTATCAGATTCCATCCACTGAGGAAGGCCGAAGCGAGGAATGATTTCCTTGACAAACTTAAGAGCCACTGTCTTGGCAGTGTTGTTGCGACATGGGAAGGCTTCAGGCCATCCGCTGAATCGATCCACTAAGACGAGAAGGTACCCGTACCCTTGGGTCCTGGGAAACTCAGTAAAGTCTATTTGCCACACCAATCCTGGGCCTGGGGTAGGTTCCAGGGTGGCTGGTGGCACTGCTACTCCTGGTCGAGGGTTATTCTTTTGGCAGATTAAACATTCAGCTTGTACCTGTGATGCTAGGGGTTTAAGTCCGGAGGTTAGAAAATATTTATTCATAAGCTGGGTAAGAGCCTCTCTGCCTGCGTGTGTGGTTTGATGCAGTTTCTGCAACACTGGTCGAATCAGGCCCTTGGGCAGGAGGATTTTTCCCTCTGTGGAATAAAGCCATCCCTCCTTTTCCTGGAGACCAAGACTGTCAGCCAGGTTTCTGTCCTCTTGGGAGTACTGAGGGGCTGCAAGTTCACCCACTGATGGGATGAGGGCATGCATTTGGGCATTCTCCTCAGTTGGTGATTTCAGGGTAGCAGCTCGCTTAGCTTCCCTGTCTGCTCTGGCATTGCCCTTGGATACATCTTGATCTTCCCTTTGATGGGCTTTGCAATGCACTACTGCTACTGCTGAGGGGAGTTGTACTGCTTCTAAAAGCCGGAGAATTTGAGACCCATGCTTGACCGGAGAGCCTTGGGCTGTTAGCATTCCCCTTTGCTTCCACAAACCAGAGTGAGCATGCAATACCCCAAAAGCATACTTTGAGTCAGTAAAGATATTAACCCGTTTGTCTTTTGCCAGCTCGAGTGCACGAGTCAGGGCCACTAGTTCAGCAAGCTGGGCAGATGTTCCTGCCGGTAAACTCTCAGCTTCCACGGTATCATGAAGAGACACAATAGCATAACCAGCCCTCCTTTGCCCATCCACTACAGTACTACTGCCATCCGTATACCATTCCAAGTCAACATTTGGGAGTGGCTGATCTTTTAGATCTGGGCGGCTAGAGTACTGAACATCTATGATATCTAAACAGTCATGTTCCTGCTTTTCTGTCTCTGGTAGCAGGGTAGCTGGATTAAGGGAGGGACAGGTCTGCAGGGTGACTTCAGGATTCTCTAACAGCTTCGCCTGGTACCGAGCAACCCGAGCCTGTGTGAGCCAAAGACCACCCTTAGTGTCCAGCAAGGCTCGGACCATATGGGGAACATACACTTGCACAGTTCCTCCCAGTGTCAGCTTTTCAGCTTCCCCAAGCACTAGAGCAGTAGCTGCGACCGCCCTCAAACAGGCTGGCCATCCCTTTGAAACTTGATCCAGTTGTTTAGAAAAGTATGCCACAGGCCGTTTCCAGGCACCTAATAGCTGGGTAAGCATTCCCAAAGCTACCCCTTTTCGTTCATGCACATACAGTTGGAACGGCTTAGATATATCGGGCAAACCCAGGGCTGGAGCTTCCATTAGCTTCCTTTTCAAGATTTTAAATGCCCTGTCCGCTTCTGGGGACCAGTGAAAGGGGTCATGATCCGCTCCCTTAACACATTCATACAGAGGTTTAGCCCACAGTCCAAACTCTGGAATCCATATTCTGCAAAAACCTGCCATGCCCAGGAATGCCCTAAGCCGTTTACGGTTGCTGGGGACGGGAACTTGGCAGATAGCTTCCTTTCTTTCGTTTGAGAGCTGTCTCTCTCCCTGCCTGATGTGAAATCCCAGATATTGAACCTCTGAAAGAGCAATTTGGGCTTTGCTTTGAGATACCCTGTATCCTCGCAATCCAATAAAGTTTAGGAGACTCACAGTAGCTCTGAGACAAGGGATTAGACCCACAGCAGCAATTAACAAGTCATCTACATATTGCAGCAGGAGGGCTCTGTCTGAATTATCCCACTCCTCCAAGTCTCTGGCCAAAGCCTGTCCAAACAGAGTGGGGGAATTTTTAAATCCCTGGGCCAATACTGTCCAGCAAACCTGCTTTTTAACCCTTCGTTTGTCCTCATTATGCCTTGCAGTATTTTGCAGATCTCACAGTTGCTTGGGCACATTCAGGCCCCCCTTTCTCTTGATTGTCAGCCAAGTCTTGGCCTTGGCCTTGGATGAGCCAGCATGACTGAGCTGCTAGCTATATTTTCCTCTCAGTTAACTCATTCTGTTCTCTTTCCTTCTCCCTTTCTCGGCTTCTTCTAACTTCCAAAGGAACCTTCCACTCTTCACTTATACACCTCTTCTCCAACCATTAACACATACTCATTGCCATCATACACCTTTCCAGTAACATAACTTCTGTACAGAGCTTTGAAGCAACAAACCAGGACAAGCACACTCACTTCTGAGGATTCCACTCTGTACAACTTCTGGTGTCCAATAGCTTTCCCTTTAAACCTTAAATGCCTTCTCCGTCTTCATCCTCCTTAGCCTTGGCTATAACCTGATTCCGCTCTACTTCAGACAACAGGGTTTTCATAAGTATATTACAATCATCCCAGTCAGGCTTCCTAGACATCCTTCAAAGATAGAAATGAACTTGCTTGGATTCGTTGAAAATTCTCCTGCCTCTGCCTTAAAAGCAGCCAGATGTACAGGGTTAAAAGGTACATGCGAGTAGACAGATACTATCTGAGCTGGCCGTTCTTGAGTTCCGGGACGGGCTACCACACTCTCAGTAATCAACGGATACAATCCCATGGGGGGGGGGGGGGTACTCTCTGAAGCCTGTGGGGGTGGAGGAGCCGAAGGGGACACCGATTCTGGCATTACAACAGTGGGAGGGTTCTGGGGTTTAGCAGCCATCACTACCGAGCCTGTCGGAGTCAAATGGCACTTGAGCAAAATATCAGTCCTATTTCTTAACACCATAAACGTATACGCATAGAGATGTTCATTCCATTTACCTGTTCTCTGACAGAACAAAAGCAATTGAAGGATCGTGTTGTAATTAAGTGATCCTTCCGGTGGCCACCTTTCTTGGCACTCTAGCTGGTACTGAGGCCAATCAACTGTACAGAACCTTTTCAATTTACTTTTAATCAACTGATCAGATCCAAACACTTTCCAGTTCACCAGAATGCATTCTAAAGGTGTACACTGTACCCTGCCGGCTGTACTCTGTCCCTGCCCCATACCAAGGGAGACTCTGGGCGTCCCCAGGTCACAACAGATAAGTCCCCACTGGACTGTTCCTACCTTATCCAAGGGTCCGGTTCTGCACCGTCACCGTCGCCCTATCAACGGGACCGGTTCCTCGCCGTCGCCCGCAGCTGCTTCTCCACTGTCTGTGTGCGTTGCACCGTTGTGCCCTCCAGGGTCGAGCAAACCACGTCTCTGCCGAGGCCCCCGATGAAGTCACCGGTGAGCTCTGGGCGTCGGGCATCGTCGTAATCCGTCGGCCACCAGGAGGGATCCGGGCAAGGCTAAATTTCAGCCTCGAGCCCACCCAGGGACGCCAAAACTGTTGCCCGCCTAAAGGGCTCGAGGAGACAACAATGGTCCGTCGCCCGGTGTGCTTGGCACCAATAAAGACACCGAGGGGAGAAAGCAAGCCAAGTTTATTTCAGAGCTCTGAAATGGCACTAGGAGACCAGCATGTCTCAAATCCAGTGCAACAAATACAAACAACTTTTACCTTTTATACTCCAAACTGTTTGCATACATCTCTTTGTCTGGCTGTTCCCCCTTATCCCTCCCTTCCAGACAACTGTTACAATAAGCTCTACATAAGCTTGTGAGAAAACTTTCTCAGTCTTTGCGACCTTGAGTTAGACGCCTGCAAACTAACTACCCCGCTTCTTATCTCTATTATTTCTGCTAGTGTGAGTGAAACTGCAGCCATCTGCTAAAAAGCTGACATTACATTTCTGCTTCAACCTACTTCAGAGCATGTAAGCAGTTAGCATAGAAGTAGGTGAGAGTTCCCAAGATGGGGTTTGGGGGTTCAGATAGGCCCAGAGCAAAAGAGCTTCATCGGCACTTGTGGCCTTCCACTCTCCCGAGTTACCTGGTAGCTATGCCTAGTGGACCCCAACACACCCATAACTAATTTACAACCCTTCAGCAGCCTTTGCTGGAACAGCACCAAACTTGAAAGATTACTGGCAGCTTCCCATAATACTGCCCTTACTTCAAACCTCTCACAAGTGGACTGAAGTGCCTCCTTTCCCTGGAAGGCATTCAGTCCCCATGGACAGGGACCTTCTTCCACTACACATATACCAAAGGCTCCTTAGCCACCCCCATTCCTCTGGGTCCCCTAACACTTCCTCCATTTTCTTTTTAATCTCATCCCAGGTTGATCTCTGAACCTGGTATTGGCCCTGGTTCTTCCTTATCAATTTATTCAAAAAATCCTTTACCCTGGCTTGCCAGAACTTGCAACTACCATCACGAGATTTCGCTATACCCCCCTCCAAGCAGCTGCGCAGACTGTTGGGGAGGGGGACTTACAGGCTGCCACTCACCTATCCAATGTGATGCATCCAAGTCACGGCACCAAGATGTTAGAGGACTTATTTCTTCACCAGCTCACTTCCCTGGTCCTTCTTGCATGAACAGAGAGCAACAATACCCAAAGTCCAAAGGTGCAAACAATTCGATGTTTATTGGGGTGAACTATCAGCAAGAAAGATTTCAGTTTCCTTCCTCAGTGTCCCCCTTCCCAGCTCTGACACCACAGAGCTGAGCCTTGTCTGTGTCCCTGTTCCCATTCCCCCCCCTTAGCAAAACATGATTTTAACCCCCCCGTTTACTTAGAATCATAGAATATCATAGTTGGAAGGGACCTCAAGAGGTCATCTAGTCCAACCCCCTGCTCAAAGCAGGACCAATTCCCAGCTAAATCATCCCAGCCAGGGCTTTGTCAAGCCGGGCCTTAAAAACCTCCAACGAAGGAGACTTCACCACCTCCCTAGGTAACGCATTCCAGTGTTTCACCACCCTCCTAGTGAAATAGTTTTTCCTGATATCCAACCTGGACCTCCCCCACTGCAACTTGAGACCATTGCTCCTTGTTCTGTCATCTGCCACCACTGAGAACAGCCGAGCTCCATCCTCTTTGGAACCCCCCTTCAGGTAGTTGAAGGCTGGTATCAAATCCCCCCCTCATTCTTCTCTTCTGGAGACTAAACAATCCCAGTTCCCTCAGCCTCTCCTCATAAGTCATGTGCTCCAGACCCCTAATCATTTTTGTTGCCCTCCGCTGGACTCTTTCCAATTTTTCCACATCCTTCTTGTAGTGTGGGGCTCAAAACTGGACACAGTATTCCAGATGAGGCCTCACCAATGTTGAATAAAGGGGAACGATCACGTTCCTCGATCTGCTGGCAATGCCCCTACTTATACAGCCCAAAATGCCGTTAGCCTTCTTGGCAACAAGAGCACACTGTTGACTCATATCCAGCTTCTCGTCCACTGTGACCCCTAGGTCCTTTTCTGCAGAACTGCTACCTAGCCATTCGGTCCCTAGTCTGTAGCAGTGCATGGGATTCTTCCGTCCTAAGTGCAGGACTCTGCACTTGTCCTTGTTGAACCTCATCAGGTTTTTTTCGGCCCAATCCTCTAATTTGTCTAGGTCCCTCTGTATCCGATCCCTACCCTCTAGTGTATCTACCACGCCTCCTAGTTTAGTGTCATCTGCAAACTTGCTGAGAGTGCAGTCCACACCATCCTCCAGATCATTAATAAAGATATTAAACAAAACCGGCCCCAAGACCGACCCTTGGGGCACTCCGCTTGAAACCGGCTGCCAACTAGACATGGAGCCATTGATCACTACCCGTTGAGCCCGACGATCTAGCCAGCTTTCTAGCCACCTTACAGTCCATTCATCCAGCCCATAATTCTTTAACTTGGCGGCAAGAATACTGTGGGAGACCGTATCAAAAGCTTTGCTAAAGTCAAGGAATAACACATCCACTGCTTTCCCCTCATCCACAGAGCCAGTTATCTCATCATAGAAGGCAATTAGGTTAGTCAGGCACGACTTCCCCTTGGTGAATCCATGCTGACTGTTCCTGATCACTTTCCTCTCCTCTAAACGTTTCATAATTGATTCCTTGAGGACCTGCTCCATGATTTTTCCAGGGACTGAGGTGAGGCTGACTGGCCTGTAGTTCCTCGGATCCTCCTTCTTCCCTTTTTTAAAGATGGGCACTACATTAGCCTTTTTCCAGTCATCTGGGACCTCCCCCGATCGCCATGAGTTTTCAAAAATAATGGCTAATGGCTCTGCAATCTCACCCGCCAACTCCTTTAGCACCCTCGGATGCAGCGCATCTGGCCCCATGGACTTGTGCACGTCCAGTTTTTCTAAATAGTCCCGAACCACTTCTTTCTCCACAGAGGGTTGGTCACCTTCTCCCCATGCTGTACTGCCCAGTGCAGCAATCTGGGAGCTGACCTTGTGCGTGAAGACAGAGGCAAAAAAATCATTGAGTACATTAGCTTTTTCCACATCCTCGGTCACTAGGTTGCCTCCCTCATTCAGTAAGGGGCCCACACTTTCCTTGATTTTCTTCTTGTTGCTAACATACCTGAAGAAACCCTTCTTGTTACTCTTAACATCTCTTGCTAACTGCAACTCCAAGTGTGATTTGGCCTTCCTGATTTCACTCCTGCATGCCTGAGCAATATTTTTATACTCCTCCCTGGTCATTTGTCCAATCTTCCACTTCTTGTAAGTTTCTTTTTTGCGTTTAAGATCAGCAATATTTACTATTCTTTCTACACATCGGGATGGTTTGTTCCTGCAACCTCAATAAGGATTCTTTAAAATACAGCCAGCTCTCCTGGACCCCTTTGCCCTTCATGTTATTCTCCCAGGGGATCCTGCCCATCTGTTCTCTGAGGGAGTCAAAGTCTGCTTTTCTGAAGTCCAGGGTCCATATTCTGCTGCTCTCCTTTCTTCCTTGTGTCAGGATCCTGAACTCGACCATCTCATGGTCACTGCCTCCCAAGTTCCCATCCACTTTTGCTTCCCCTACTAGTTCTTCCCTGTTTGTGAGTAGCAGGTCAAGAAAAGCTTTGCCCCTAGTTGGTTCCTCCAGCACTTGCACCAGGAAATTGTCCCCTACACTATCCAAAAATTTCCTGGATTGCCTGTGCACCGCTGTATTGCTTTCCCAGCAGATATCAGGGTGATTAAAGTCTCCCATGAGAACCAGGGCCTGCGATCTAGCAACTTCTGCTAGTTGCCAGAAGAAAGCCTCGTCCACCTCATCCCCCTGGTCTGGTGGTCTATAGCAGACTCCAACCACGACATCACCCTTGCTGCTCACACTTCTCAACTTTATCCAGAGACTCTCAGGTTTTTCTGCAGTTTCATACCGGAGCTCTGAGCAGTCATACTCCTCTCTTACATACAACGCAACTCCCCCACCTTTTCTGCCCTGCCTGTCCTTCCTGAACAGTTTATATCCATCCATGACAGTACTCCAGTCATGTGAGTTATCCCACCAAGTCTCTGTTATTCCAATCACATCATAGTTCCCTGACTGTGCCAGGACTTCCAGTTCTCCCTGCTTGTTTCCCAGGCTTCTTGCATTTGTGTATAGGCACTTAAGATAACTCATCGATCGTCCCTCTTTCTCAGCATGAGACAGGAGTCCTCCCCTCTTGCGCTCTCCTGCTTGTGCTTCCTCCCAGGATCCCATTTCCCCACTTACCTCAGGGCTTTGGTCTCCTTCTCCCGGTGAACCTAGTTTAAAGCCCTCCTCACTAGGTTAGCCAGCCTGCTGGCGAAGATGCTCTTCCCTCTCTTCGTTAGGTGGAGCCCGTCTCTGCCTAGCACTCCTTCTTCTTGGAACACCATCCCATGGTCGAAGAATCCAAAGCCTTCTCTCCGACACCACCTGCGTAGCCATTCGTTGACTTCCACGATTCGACGGTCTCTACCCCGGCCTTTTCCTTGCACAGGGAGGATGGACGAGAACACCACTTGCGCCTCAAACTCCTTTATCCTTCTTCCCAGAGCCACGTAGTCTGTAGTGATCCGCTCAAGGTCATTCTTGGCAGTATCATTGGTGCCCACGTGGAGAAGCAGGAAGGGGTAGCAATCCGAGGGCTTGATGAGTCTCGGCAGTCTCTCCGTCACATCGTGTATCCTAGCTCCTGGCAAGCAGCAGACCTCTCGGTTTTCCCGGTCGGGGCGGCAGATAGATGCCTCAGTCCCCCTGAGGAGGGAGTCCCCGACCACCACCACCCTCCTCCTCCTCTTGGGAGTGGTGGTCGTGGAACCCCCATCCCTAGGACAGTGCATCTTTTGCCTTCCAATCAGTGGAGTCTCCTTCTGCTCCCTTCCCTCAGATGGGTCACCTAGTCCACTCTCCGCATTAGTACCTGTAGAGAGAACATGGAAACGATTGCTCACCTGTATCTCCATTGCTGGTGCATGGACGCTCCTCTTTCTCCTTCTGGAGGTCACATGCTGCCAAACCTCCTCACAATCCTTCTGTCCCTGCTGCGCCTGCTCTGAATCTTCAGAACATTGTGGCCGTAGAAGCATCTCCTGACGTCTGTCCAGGACATCTTCATTTTCCCTTATGCAACGCAGAGTCGACACTCGTTTCTCCAGCCCTCCTTCCTGATTGACTGCAGACTACATAGTAAAACTTAAGTTCTGCTTAGCTGTACCTTAACCAATCGTTTTACTAAAATTTAACTAACCAATCCTAACATATTGTAACACGATTATTTAACCAGCTTAATTGCTTTACACCCAACAAAATTAATTATACAGCAGACAAACACAGAACCAGAGATTATACAAACAAACAGGATAGAAAAAACAAAAAAATTAGGATTTTACACCCCTGTTATTAATAAGTAAATTCTTGTCAGAAAGAACGCTAGTTTGAAATGTGAAGACGTGACCATTTGCTTCCCAGCTTATGGCTGCCTCTGCTGCTTAGCCAAAGGCCTTAGCCTAAGAACAGGGCCTTAGACTGTCACAGTAAAAAAAGGCCCTATACAGGCAGACAGTAATTTTAATTCTCTCTTTTATACCTCTATAACTAGCTAAGTAATAAAAATACACCTAAATTCTTAAATTATAGGCCTTTGCAGACAGGCCTAAATATCTATATCCTAACAGGGACCACGGCGAGAGACAGGGTTGGTAAGGCTCAGAGAGATGTGGTTCCAGGAGGTGAAGGGGCTTAACCCCCGAGAGAAAGTGGACCCCCAAGAAGGGCTGTCTCACTGAAGGGGGTTCCTCCCAGGGACCACACGGGGCCAAGAGTGGGCATGACCTGCAAGTCTGTGACAATGGGTCAGCGCTGGGACTCAGTGTCTGGAAAGGTGGTTAGAGCACAAACCTGCACACACGGGTTGGCAGTGGGGCTAAGGGTGAAAGTAAGTCCAGTGACTGACCGGTACGCTGGGGCCAGCTCTGGTCCCCAGAAGGGGTGGGGCCTAGGGCAGAAGGGGCGTGGTTGAGGGAGTCAGAGCCAGCCCCAGCCCACCCTGTAAGGTAAATGCCCCCCCGTTGGGGTAGCAGCAGCAGCCTGGGGTTCCGGGGGCTAGTTAAAGGACCGGGGCAGCAGAGGCAGCTGAAGCCCCGGACCCTTTAAATAGCCCCTGGAGCCCCCCACTACCCCTGGGGGCTATTTAAAGGGCCTGGGGCTCCCCTGCTTCTACCACCCCGGCCCTGTAAATAGCCGTGGGAGCCCTAGGGAAGCGGCGGGGCTCCCACCGCTATTTAAAGGGCCAGGGTGGTAGAAGCAGCAGGTGCCCAGACTTTTTAAATAGCCCCCAGAGCCCTGCAGCCCTACCCTAGGGCTCCAGCAGTGGGGCTCTGGTGGCAATTTAAAGGCCCTGGGGCTCCAGCCCCTGCTGAGAGCCCCAGGCCCTTTAAATTGCCCCCTGGGGAAGCCAGGCCGCCCCAGTACAGCAAGCCGGCTCTTGTCAGTGCGCTGTACCAGGGTGTACCAGCTTACTTTCACCTCTGAGTGGGGCTCAGTATACGGAGGGGCAGTTCGATCAGAACCTGGCACACACAGGTTGGGACTCGGTATGCGGAGGAGTGTTTGGATTAGAACCCGACACACATGAGTTGGCGTTGGGATTCGATGTGCAGATGGATAGTTGGATCAGAACCCGGCATACATGGGTCAGCATTGGGACTCAGTCCCCAGAGGATCAGAATCCAGCACACATGGATTGGCACTGGTACTCCAGTGTGCGGAGTCTCCGTTGAATCAGAACCCCATTCCCTGATCTGGAGGGTTACAATGTGTAGCTCCCCAAGCCAGTCCAGCCCCTGAGGTACTGTCCCGGGAGAGCAGTCAGGGGTCTGCCCTGCCTCATGTGACACAGGTCCTGAGAGCATCTGCTTGTGACCCAGGTCACAGGGGAGAGGAAGCCCCATCCAAGTGTCGAGCCAAGTGCCGGGTTCTGATCCAACCACCCCTCCACACATCGGATGTTCCCCAAGTATCATACCAGCTATGGAGGGCGCCATTCCAGAGCCATCGCTGCCAAGGCTGGTGTCAGCAGTAGGGCAGTGTGGTGTAGTTGTGGCTGGATCTCTCTAGGCCAAACTCATCACACACAGACTCGCTCCTGCAAACTGTTTTTGTTCAGGTGCCACTGTACAAGGGTTTGCTGGGGCTCGACACCCTCCGGGATGGCAGGGAGCCACACCAGCTCCCTACACACAGTTAAGGTTCAGGGGAATTAGTCTGGCCACGAGGTCTTCCTTGGCAGCCCTTGTAGTACTGGAACAAACACCGTAAGCCCAGGCCCTGGGTCAGGGCGGGGCAACAAGGAGTCCGGTGCTCAGGCCCTCAGGCAGGGCTGAGCAACAACAGTAGGCCCAAGCCTCCACAGGCCTGGAAGAGGGGGAGACTGCCACCCATGAGTTGGGGGACGCAGACCCTCCCATTCCACTGCATCCCAGCCCAGGGACCTAGCAGCGGCAGAAGACCCGCTGCTGTGTCAGTGGGGATCCTGGCTGCAACACACTGACATGGGATCTGGTAGTGCTGCCGCCAAACTAGGGTCTGCTGCCCCCAGGCTACTTCCAGACTCCTCCTCAGGTAGTACCTGGGTCAGAGTGTTGTTCTCTGGGGGGGTCCAGCACCATGGGATCTTCAGGACAGTGGATGATCGGCAGGCCCGGCGACTCCTCTGGGTAGCAAGCACAGGGCAGGTCCGGCAACTCTGCCGGGTAGCAAGCGCAGGGCAGGGCAGGACAGGGCAGGGCAGCCACCTTGGGCCATGGGGTTTTCCCAGTCGCAGACTAGGCTGGAGGCATCTGGCCTCTCAGGCGGCTGGGGCCTTATTGAGCTCTGAGGGCGAGACTTTATACTTCCGGGTTGCCGCCTGACCCTCTGAGGGGCGGGCTCAGAGCTCCCTAGCTCCGCCCACTCCAGCCTCTGGATGGGCCCGCCCACTTCCCGGTTCACCAATACCGACTCACTACAGCCACAAAAAGAAGTTTGTTTCTGAGACCATAGAGGCGGATGTGTGTCTGTCTGTTCCTGCCCTGTGTCGGCCATGAGCCCAGAAATCACTCTGCTTTTATTTTCTCTTTCCCTGTTTCCTCCTTAGTTTTTCTTCCCTTCCCCCCTTTGCTCATCTCACTCCCTTTTAGTGTTCCCTGCCCCGCCGCCCCATCCCCTCCACCTCTCCTCAGCCCTGCCCTGCTCCATTGCCCAGAGAGCAGCCAAAGAACTGACACTGACAAGATCTGGTAAGTTTCAGTGTGCCCTTCCAGGGATCACCCTGACCAACTAGGGGTTCTCTCACCTCCTGTCTTGTAATTTTGAGGGCCTTAGCGCTGAGCTGCCATGGCTCAGTGCTCTGACACCACATGTGGAAAGGGCTCCTGCTGGCTCTCACTCACCTTGTTACTCTTGGCAAGGTGACCCAACAATCTCCTCCAGTCCCGAGTCCCCCCAAATCTTCCTCCTTGAGTTTTAATGGCCAGGGACACAGACTCGCCCCTTGGAGTTTGTCACCCCTGAAGTGTGCCACCTTCCCCCAGTTATCAGCTCACATTGGCACACACACCCCACATACTGTGCGGACCAGACACCTGTAAGGGTAAAAACGAACAGGAGAATCACAGCTTCCAGGATGAGCCAGTGCGGAAAAGCCACGCAGCCAAGCCCTGTGTGCGGGGGCTGGCTTCTGATTGGTACGTTCACCAGTGTCCCCATGGAGCTGAGCTGCTCAATGAACCAGGCTGAGCACCTTTCTCTGAACAGTGCACCGAGCCCAGGGAGCAGCATCCACGCACCCAGGGTGCGTGTGACACCTGCTGCCATTTGTCCTGGCCATTCCTGGCCCTCACACCAGAACAGGGCTTAGAGAAAGGAAAGCGAGCTTTGCCGTAGGCACCTGATCTGGGGCTGAATTGCAAATGGGCGTTCCTTAGCAGTGGTGGATTAGCCACTGGGCCCAGGGGTCCCAGCCAACTGGGGGGGCCACAGAAAAAATCCACAGCTGGGCAGTGCCAGGCAGGACAGGGGAAACACACACACACACACACACACACACACACACACACACACACACACAGAGCGGCCTTCCACTCTGTCCCTGGCAGAAGCCACGGGACGGGGGAAACTCCCCCAGCGATCTCTCACCCCATCACCGGCAGAAGCCTCTAGGCAGGGGACGTCCCCCACAGCAGCCTCCCACCCCACCCTGAGCAGAAGCCGTGGGGTGGGGCAAGCTCCAGCGCCCCCCACCCTCACCCCACAAACCGTGGGGCAGAAGGGGAAGCCCATGCTGTGCCCGACCCCGCTCTCTAGTAGAAGCGCCAGGTGCGCAGGGCAAGAGAAGCCCCAGCACTCCGACTCTGGTCCCCCACAGAAGCACAGGAGGTGGCAGGGGAAGCCCCAGCATCTGGACCCCAACTGTGGCCCTGAGACTGGAGGAACTCTCCCTCCCTCCCTGCTGAGACCCTGGTCCGTGGCACGGGGACAGAGCTTCTCCGGTCTTGGGGCCACAGTGGGGGGAGGGGGAGAGACAGAAAGGAGCAAATGGGTTGTGGGGCTGAAATGGAGGGGCAGAGTGGGGAGACCCTGGGTGGAAAGGGGCGGCCCCGGGGAAGGGGCACAAAGGGGTGAGGCTGTGGCAGGGCCTCAGGTGGAAGGGGCGGAGCGGGATTGCAGGCGGAGGGAGTGGGTAGGGGCCCCCCACTTGCTTGGCCCCGGGCCCCAGGAAACCTTAATCCACCTCTGTTGCCTATGCCCTCCTGCTAGCTGCACTGCCCCAGCACATTAGTGGATAAGCCAGGGGAGTTGGGAAGGGTCAATACAGGGTGTGGAGAACGCTGCAGGGGGCCCCAGACTGATTAGTTGGACTGGAAAAAGCAAAGGGGATGGTGAAAGCTTCATACATTTTCCACGTGGATCCTGGCTAAGGAGGGACTGAGAGCGGAAGGATGGTCTTGTAGTTAAGGCACGGGCTGGGGGCTCAGGAGATCGGGGTTCAGTTTTGGGCTCTGCTCTTGGGTCATTCACAGAGTCTGTGTGTCTCAGTTGCCCATCTATAGGCCTTCCTCTGGCTGTCATGCCTGTTTCCAACATAAGTTCTTACAGTGGCAGGGGTTGTCTCTCCCTGTGTTGCTGCAGCCCCAGTGCCATGGGACGCCACTCTCAGTCAGGGCTGCAGACTATTGAGAGACAGAGTGAGCTCAGCACCAGTGAATTAGCCCCTACTAAGCAGCAGAACTGGGCAAAATCTGCAAACATTGTGCCACTAGCTCTCCCTTGGACTCCACGCTGGGTTTGCTTCGGCCACACTGCTTATCAGCTGGAACACTGACGTTTCACTCACCATGGGAAGGCTGCCCGCTCAGGGACTTGCCTGGATTCTTCAATAGGTGTGGAGAGGCTCCCTAACACAGCAAGTGGCTGGCCAGATCCCTAGCACTGAAGCAATGAAACAAGCCAGGCGTGGATCTGGCTAAGATCATCGAAGCTAGGACCTTGCATGTGCATGCTGCTGCTACTGTGGATGAATGTGAAGGGACAAGACTAAATATGCCTAAACCTGGCATGGCGGAGCCCTGAGCAAGGCCCCTGTGGCAGAAGAAGTAAAAAGCATGCGGTGTTTTCCCCATGCATGCATGCCCCATCCATTTCCCCTGGGGATCCTCCTGATCCACGCCTATCAATGGGGGCTCATTATATCTTGCCCTATCTTCAGCGGACATGATCAATTGCTCTCCATGCCCATTGAAGGTAGGACAAGAAGTAATGGGCTTACTCTGAGATTCAGGTTAGATATTAGGAAAAAATATAAGGGTAGTTATACTCTGGAGGTTGTGGAATCTGTGTCTGTCCGCTGGCAAACCAGGTGCCAGCTTATGCCAATGTTCCCATGCCTTACTTGGGCATAGACAAACACAGAGCTTCAGTCAGGCTAGCTCACCTGTGTGCTAGGATTGGTAAAATAGATATCAGAGACATAAAAATGTGCTGGGTGTTTAGTCTTTATTGAGTGCTTGTGAGTAGCTGCTGGCATTACTCTCACTTATACCATAGACTGTCTCCCATATCATACGGTAACCTCTGAGTACTTGCATTGCAAGTCTCTGTAACTGTGTAAATCACCAAGCAGAAGAGAAGCATCAACCAGTGTGAAATCCTAGCCTCCAGCAGAAGATGTTGTCCTTGACCGACAACGAAGGCCCATGGAAACCAGACAAACTATTGTGGAACATCAGAGGACAGAAGACTTTGTTGGTTGCTCTCCCCATCCCCGGAAGAGGAGACATGCAAGTGAATTCCTCTCATCAGCTAAGTTTACAACTTAAAGCAGAATGAGGAAGGAATAGAAGCCCTAACCAGGAGGAATGGTATAGTTATACTGCTGGGACTCAGAGGGGCAAAGATTACTAAGCAAAAGCAAGAGATCCCCAGTGCTTAGCCTGCGTTAGCCCTAAAGGACAGATAGCGCCTGCTTATTACAGAAGCTTCTATTACTGTTTGAAATTAAGACTGTAGCTCATTTGTGTAGATCTGTGTTTACCCACTTTAACCTCATAAATAATGCTCTTCTTTCCTTTTAAATAAATCTGTAGATAGTTTATTAAAGGATTGGCTACAAGCACTGTCTATGGCAGGGGTAGGCAAATTACAGCCTGTGGGCCAGATCCATCCCATCAGGGCTTTGGATCAAGCCCATGGGATTGCCACCCCCGTGGCACCGTGGGCCCCACACCACTCCTGGAAGCAGCAGGCACCATGTCCCTGTGGCCCCTGGGGAAGGGGGGCAGAGGGCTCTGTGCACTGCCCTCACCTGTGGGTACCTCCCCCCGCAGCTCCCATTGGCCAGGAATGGGGAACCGTGACCAATGGGAGCTTCAGGGGAGGTATCCACAGGCAAAGGCAGGTGCGCGGAGCCCTCTGCCCCCCCTTCCCCAGAAGCCACAGGGATGTGGTGCCGGCTGCTTCCAGGAGCGGCGCAGGGCCAGGACAGGCAGGCAGGGAGCCTGCCCTGGCCCCAGTGCGTGCCGCTGCCACCCCGGAGCAGCTCCAGGTAAGTGGCGCCAGGCCGGAGCCCACACCCTGAACACCTCCTGCACCCTGCACCCCAACTCCCTTCCCTGAGCCCCCTGCCACACACTGCCTGCACCCCAACCCTCTGCCACACCCCACACCCCTCCTGCACCCCAACCCCCTGCCCTGAGCCCCCCACACTCCACACCCCCTCCTGCACCCCAACCCCCTTCCCTGAGCCTCCTCGTATACCCCACACCCCTCCTCTGCCCCAACCCCTTGTCCTGAGCCCCTTCCTGCACACTGCACCCCCCTCCCACACCTCACTCTCCCTCCCGCACCCTAACCCCCTGCTCCAGCCCTACATTCATGGCCCTGCATGCAATTTCGCCACCCAGATGTGGTTCTCGAGCCAAAAAGTTTGCCCACCCCTGGTCTATGGGGTGAGATCTAAAGTGTAACTAGGGTGACCAGATCAGAGATATAAAATATCGGGACGCGGGGGGGCTGGGGAGGTGTGAGCAAAAAAAAAAAAAAGGAGTTTCAAAGGGGCCGGGGGCATTAGCAGGCCCCGGCCGCGCACGCTGCCCTCCCCGCGGAGCTTCCCGCCCCCCCCGGACACATGCGGCGCACGGTGGGTCCGGGTGGGGGCAGCGCGGAGCGGGCAGGGGCCGGGTGGGCCGCGTGGACCGAATCCCCGCTGCTGCTGGTAAGGAGCTGCTGGAGTGCAGCCGAGCGGGAGAGGCGCGGGGCTCCCCGCTGGCGGCAGGACGCGCACTGCATGTGCCTGGGGCGGGCCGGGGGGTGGGAGGCGTGTCCCGCCGGGAAGGAGATGCAGCCGTGAGCGGGAGGGAGAGGCACGGGGCTCCCCGGCAGCAGCAGGGATTCGCCCTCGCGCCGCCCACCCAGCCCCTGCCCGCTCTGCGCTGCCCCCGCCCAGACCCACCGCGCTGCCCCACGGGCTGCAGGGCTGGAGCACAGCACCTGTGGATGGGGGCACTTGTTTTTCCAAGCCAGGAGGATGCACAGCAGCCATTTCTGGAGGAGCTGCTGTAGCCCATCACCAACTAAGGACATGCAGCCTGGCCTCTGCTCAGAGCACCTGGTCCAGGGTCACTTTACCACGGGGTTCTTAGCCTGGGCATCACAACAGCCCTGCCCTCCCCTGTCTGAAGGGGAGCAGTGTCCCCAGTGAGATTAGAGGGAGATCCCAGCTAGATCCGGGAAGAGGGAATACTGGTGAGATGGGGCAGGTCCCGGCTCTATGGGTGGGGTTGGTCATGGCTGGATCCTAACCAGATGGATGGTCGGGTGTCCTGACTAGACAACAGGCAGACTCTGGAGGGTTCCCATATGGAGAAGGGTCCATGCTGCTGTGTGGACGTGGGGCTGAGTGAGGCTTTGGGGCACTTTTCTCTGGTTGAGGCCCTGCACTGGGTGCTGGGTCTGATGGAGCTGCCTGCAGAGGAGTTTCTGGCTCAGCCAGAGATCCCTCTGCTCCTTAAATTCACTGCCTGGGGGAACGCAGAGTCCTGAGTCGCATGGACCCATCGGCGCCTTTAAAAAGACCTGTCCATCTTCCTGCCATGTACGGTCACGCCTGGGCCAGCTCCGGGCCCAGTGCTACGTCCCTGCAGCTCGCTCTCCACTGGGGAGAGGGCTCAGCTGCTCTTCTGATGGTTGACGCTGTCCGTTCCAGGCCCTGGTTCAGACTCGGGCCCCATTCTCTCATTGCTGGGCTGATGGGATGAGTCGAGGGAGCTCTCTGGAGGGGCAGCTACACCATTCTGAAGAGAGGTGCATCCAGCATGGGGGTGGGTGGGATGGAGGGCAGGGCCAGGACGCCTGGGTTCTATTCACAACTCTGGGAGGCATGCAGGTTCTAGTGGGTTAGAGCAGGGGACTAGGAATCTGGACTTCTGGGTTCGATTTGCTTGAGAAGAGAGTGCAATCTAGTGGTTAGCGCAGGGGAGAGCGACTCAGTGGTTATTTAATGTGGTCTGATCTGATCCATTGGGCAGCTTCTTGCAGGACTTCACCTGGGGCGGTGTCACTACAGCACGACCTAACAGGGTGATCCTTGCTCCCTCCACACCCGGCATTGCTGGACCCCACACCCAAGATGCTGAGCCTCAGCACAGAGCTGTGGAGAGAGTTTGGGGTTTAATCAGGGTCTGGGGGAGGGGAGACCCGGGCTTGGGATAGATCCTGACGTGACCTCCAACCTGGGGTAAGAGGCACCATGTGGCTATGGGACTCAGAGCACCCCATTGCTCCAGGGGTCAGTAAGTTACTGCAGCCCTCCAGCACTGCCAGCACTGGGGTGGGTGGAGCCAAAGTTCTACCCTGCCCCCTTACTCACAGACCGGGGAGCAAGGCTGTGAATGTCGGCAGTGGGATCCCCAGGTTTGACACCCGGATCCTCTGGTGCTGAAGCATGGGCTGCCACAGCTCAAGCCACAGGGGCAGCCCCACTGGCACGCAGCAGTAGTAGGCTCTGATTCTCTTGTGTGAGGGGCCTATGCCGCATGTTGTGACACACATAGAGTTAGTGGCCAGGGGGCCGTGCCGTCACTGCCCCTTCCTGGAGCAGCTGCCCCCTCCCTGTCCTTTGGAGCAAGGTGCCAGGTGTCCCCGTGCGGTTCCATGCCCCATAAGGCTTCCATGCCCTAGCCCTCTCTGCTCTCTGCCCTCCAGAGAACCCCCCACCTTGCAGCATGGGGTATGCTGAGAAGCGATACCTGGTCCTGCCACTAGCAGAGCTCTGGACACTATAGGACGCAGGGGTGTCTAGTCAGGGGTAACCACCCTGACCCCCAGGGGCATCAGAGCGGGCTACCGGGAAGAGGCAGCAACAGCACCAGGCCTTGATGCCCCTGCAGAGTGGGGCACCAGCTGAACAGCTGCCATTCTGTTCCTCTTCCCTCTCTCCTCTGCCCCTGCAAAGTGCCCAGCTGCTCGGGCCCATCTCCCCCTCCCACTGGTGCCCAGCAGCTCAGGTCCCACTGGGGTTCTGCTGCCAAAGGGCACTGCCTGTTTTTTCCCCTTTATGTAGTAGCACCCCCCAGTGGCAGCAGCTTGGCTGGCCCCTTCTCATTCCAGCTGCAATTCAAAGCAGGAGAGCTGGGTCAGCTGTAGGAGCCAGTGGGAAGTGAGGAGGAGCCAGCACCATGTGCCCAGCCAGTTCTCTGCAGAGCCCTAGAGAGCTCACCAGGGACCACAGCCTGTGAACCTCTGCTCCTCTTAGGCAGGCTCTGATGCTGGCTCTGATCTGGGCTCCAACTCTGGCTCTGATCCAGGCTCCAACACTGACTAGATCCAGGTTCCAACACTGGCTCCGATCCGGGCTCTGATGCCGGCTCTGATCCGGGTTCTGATGCCGGCTCTGATCCAGGCACTGACGCTGGCTGGATCTGGGCTCCGACACCAGCTCTGATATGGGCTCCAGCACTGGCTCTGATACAGGCTCTGATGCCTGCTGGATCTGGACTCTGATTCTGGCTCTGATCCTGGCTCTGACTCCGGCTCTGATCCGGGCTCTGCCTCTGCCTCTGATGCCAGCTGAATCTGGGCTCTGACACTGGCTTTGATCCCAGCTCTGATGCCGGCTCCGATCTGGGCTCTGACACCAGCTCTGATCCGGACTCTGACACTGGTTTTTATCCGGGCTCTGACATTGGCTCTGATCCAGGCTCTGATGCCAGCTCTGATCCAGGCTCTGACACCAGTTCTGATCTGGGCTCTGATGCTGGCTCTGATACTGGTTCTGATCCACGTTCTGACACCGGCTCTGATCCGGGCTCTGATGCCAGCTGTGATCTGGGCTCTGAAACCGGTTCTTATCCGGGCTCTGACGCCTGCTCTGATCCGGGCTCTGACACTGGTTGGCCTTACTCTGAGTGATCGGTGGGTGAAGGAGCTGTAGCTGCAGGTCAGGAGGCAGTGCCCTGTATGCCCCATGCAACATTAACACTTTAGGGAGAGCTGGTGATTGATGGCGCCTGGAGACTGAGCAGCTTCCCCCAACCCCTGTGCCTAGCCCCCACCCTGTAGGGAGTAGCTGGTAGGTGAGGAGTTTGGCCCGTCCACTCCTGTCTGCTGGCACTGCCCACTGCTGCTCCCAGCTCACTGCAAACTTGGGCAGCTGGCTCTGAATGGCTGACCGTCCACACCCCACTGGAGATGCCAGGGTGATGGCTGAGAGAGCCCAGTGACAGACTGGGCCCAGCAGCCACTGGGTGAGGAGTAACTTACATACAACATGGGGCAGTGCCACCAAGAGGGAATGGAACCAGCAGAGAGCTCTGGGGTAGGGGGGAGCATGATGCCTGGGGGAAGGGAGCCAGAACCCAATCCATCAAGGGCCTCGGGTTGGCACAAAGGAGCCACAGGGCTGGCATAAACCCCACCCCATAGGAACTCCAGCACCAAAGGTGCTATGCTGTGACAATGCGGTTCTGGCGGGACCCAACTGAGAGTGCCAACTCAGGACAAATTGCTCAAATAGGGCAGTTACAGCCCAAGGCTGGGGTTTTTTCCACCTCTAAGGCAAACCACCAGCCAGACTAAGAGGACTTCAGTCTCACCCCACTGGCTAACTGCAAGTCTCACAAGCAATCTCCTTAGATACTCCAGTTTCCCAGTATTACCACCAGTACCACTCGTTATGGGGACAAATGGTTATGAAAACCAATACCCCAGTAAAAGAAAAAGGTTCTCCTGATCCCAAAGGACCAAGCCCCAGGCCCAGGTCAATATACAAATCAGATCTTACCCACAAATCACGCTGTTGCCGATCCTTTAGAATCTAAAATCTAAAGGTTTATTCATAAAAGGAAAAAGATAGAGATGAGAGTTAGAATTGGTTAAATGGAATCAATTACATACAGTAATGGCAAAGTTCTTGGTTCAGGCTTGCAGCAGCGATGGAATAAACTGCAGGTTCAAATCAAGTCTCTGGAATACATCCCCCGCTGGGATGGGTCCTCAGTCCTTTGTTCAAAGCTTCAGCTTGTAGCAAAGTTCCTCCAGAGGTAAGAAGCAGGATTGAAGACCAGATGGAGATCAGGCATCAGCCTTATATAGTCTTTTCCAGGTGTAAGATTACCTCTTTGTTCTTACTGTGGAAAATTACAGCAACATGGAGTCTGGAGTCACATGGGCCAGTCCCTGCATACTTTGCTGAGGTACAAGGCGTATCTGCCTTCTCTCAATGGGTCCATTGTATAGCTGATGGTCCTTAATGGGCCATCAAGCAGGCTAGGCAGAGCTAATCTCAGCTTGTCTGGGATGTCACCCAGAAGCATAGCATAAGTTTGCCATACAGACAGTATAGAGCCAATATTCATAACTTCAACTACAAAACTGATACACACATATAGACAGCATAATCATAACCAGTAAACCATAACCTTGTCCTAGACACCCCATTTGACCCCCTTTATACAAGATTTGGGTGCCACTACAGGACCTTGGTTGCAACAATGATCTATATGGTCCCAGTTTATGTCAATAACGTCACACCCCCAACGCAAAATTGATGCAGGAAGGGATGACACAAACATCACTGACTGCATCCCAAGAGCTCCCCATCCTGGGTTCTGTCTCACTACAGCTAGTATTGGGTTAGAAGCCATACCAGTGTATAACAGAAATGGTTCATCAAAGTCATGTTCAATAACATGATTGAACCTCTTTACAAACTCAAGGTAACACTTAGTTAGAACAATAGTGGATTGGATCTGCTCTGGCAGCATGGTTCCTGTATGTGCCATGTGATCTTGCCAAGAGCTAAAGAAAACTGCTACTTTATCCATACAAGCTCGGGCCAATGTTTGGAACCCAATTAACATCGAATAAATGCAGATATTAATGTTCTTCATAGTCCAGGAATCTTGGCATTTAGCCATGAAAGCAATATGGTAGTGTGCCTCAGTCTTCCTTTTCATACAGCACATTAGGTCTGGAATGTCCTTTCCCCTGTGAAAAGTTCCCATATTGTTTATATGCATTGCCTGTGAAACCCCAGTGTAACAAGGCCTTTTAACATAACGTGTGTTTTTATGTATTCCTTTTAACATGTTCAATGAATTCTCCAAAAGATTAGGCACATTGTATATTTTTACCGTTTGTGGCGATAGCAACACATTAATTACAAAATTTAGCAATAACAACAAGTTCATTGCAAGTGTCCATCTACAGTCATGTTTGTCATGCCACCCCTTTGGCTCAATACCATTGGAGTTTGGGCATTTTAGGGTTAACCTGTGGCTTTCCTTTGCAAAATTCAGTTTTCTCTTTCCTCCTTGTCCTGCAGGATCAAACCCTGATTTCTCTTGCTTAACAGAATTCACTGGCTGATGGGGTGGGCCCTTTTTGCTAACAGCTATTAGCAAGTCCTTCCTTTCCCAGCCAGGCAAGTAATTTGCACTACCCCAGACCAGAGCCAGTCCACCAGTTTTTATATTCGTAACTGCTATCATCTCCAAGGCTGGACTCTGTCTTAAAGAGATACCACACAAATCCAAAGAGTCTGCGGGTGAGAGTTTGCTTCCTCTCCCCCGCATCCTCAAGCATTTAGCCATAAAACTGCTCTGCTCTGACACATCAGTAACCAAATCTGTCCTCAAACCCTGAAGCACAAACTGCTCATTTAAAGAATTAGAAAGGAGACATTCCTGTTCCAACACCATTGTCTCCCCAACAAGTTGGCCCCACACAGCCACTTGGTTATAGGGATGCCTCAATCCCTTAACAACTTTTACTTCCTCTGAGACCTTCTCAAAGCTACCCACACTGGATCTTTTACAAGGAAAGTTAGTGGATCCCTTCACAACAGACAATTTTTGGCTGCTAGGAACTGAAACTTCCTTGATTAAATCACTCTTACACCCTTCAATTGCAGGGAACTGCTTGCACCGAGTACCATGAGGATTCCTTTCTCCAGGAGCTTTTCTAAGCAGCAATTCACCCCTCACAGAAATTCTGCCCTTACCCTCTTCACCTAGGGCTTGCTCTAAAGGCACACTTTCCTGAGCAACAACAGACTCTGTCTGGATCTTACTTACATTTAGGATCACCTTTGGCCCATCAGGCAGATCTCTACACAATCCCCTTTCAGGCGAACCCATAGACTTCCTAGATAAAAGGTTAGAAATACTTCCCTTCTCTTTGCCACACACAAGCTTAGGAATTTTTTCCTTTTTGCTACAAGTCGTTAAACTGTCCGTAGGTAACACAACCAAATTACCTTTCTGCTCTCCTTGTGCCCTGGCTAGGGTATCACCCTGATCAGACAGAGTTGTTACACCCTTCTCCAACCACACATGAGCAACAGGCAAAATACAAGCACCCGAACTGTTTGGTCTCTGGGATTTTGCCAAGCCACTAACTGGATGCAACCTAGTTACGGGGCCATTCTCCCCAGCAGATGCAAACTTAGGACCATTTCCTTCCTGGGCTTTGGTTGAATCCAGAACCAACTCTGAGACAACTAAATTACTCTCAACCATCACAGGCCGAAAGGCACCTTCTGTTTGCTCCACAGACAAAAAAGAGTTGGAGACGCATTTTTCTTTACTAGACATACTGTTTGGGATTTCATTTCCCTTGTCCCAGCACACCGGGCTGTTCACAGACAACTGCTTGGAGACTGGGGTAGCTTCCTCCATAGGCAAGTCAACACCCCTGACAGACACAGGCACATTTCCTTTACTGTCACTATTCTTCGCACAGGAAACAGATAAGGTATAGGGGCACTCATCTTCCACTCTCCTTGCCTTCCCAAACTGCTGACTAGATAAAGCCATCAGCTTACAAGACTGCCTAGGCTCATTTAAAATCTCCTTGTTCTCCTCTCCCTTCGCTTGATTTAATTCCAGATTTACTTCTGAGACATTAGATAGACATTCAGAAACTTCATTCACAGCCAAACAGCTACTTTCCAAAGACAAACTTTTGGAGAAACCCTCCATAGGCACAACCTTAGGATCAATCCTCTCTTGTGCCTGGTTTGTATTAACTTGACTGACCATAGCTTTAATATCATTTCCAATCATAATATCCTTAGGGATTATGTCTTTTACTCCCACAACCATGGTGCCCTTCAATCCCTTCCATTTCAGGTGGATTTTAGCCAAAGGCACCCTGACAAAATACTTAGATAAGGCTACAACAGTTACATCTTTACCTGGCAAATAATCTTCCTTCCTGACAAGACTTGCTTTAACCAGAGTAATCTCTGCTGCGGTGTCCCTCCATGCCATACACCTCACTCCATTTACTTCTGCACTGCTAATAAACTCTGCATTATTTTCCCCATATTTAGCTTTAATGTGAGTTTTAAGGTCAAATCCTTCAGGGACAACAGAAACAGCATTTGCACACAGGGCACCAATGCTGGGCTCTGTGTGGCTTGCCTGTGAGTTTACAACAACAGGGTTAGCATTGGCCGTGGCATTTGGGGTTGCTGGTTTTGGGCTGCCCTTCAGTGTCGGGCAGTCTGGTCTCATGTGGCCCAGCATACCACAGCGATAGCATGTAACCTGCTGGGGATGCGAGTTCCTACCCTCCGGGCCCCCTTGAACTCCTTTAGAAGAGTCAGGTTTATTTTTAAATCCTTCCCTCCTCTTGAACTGGGGAGAATGGTGATCAGTTTTCCCCGGGGTTTTACACCCTTCTCGAGCCCTGTTTTGGGTATGGGCATCAGCAATCTCTGCTGCCCGAAGGACTGACTCAGGGTCCCTGTCACACACAGCTGCTCTCACATTGTCAGGCACAATGTCTAAGAACTGTTCCAAAGTTATTAAATCCAGCAGTTTTTCAAAACTCCCATGAACCTTGGCTCCCATAACCCACTTTTTAACAAAACCCATCAGCTTATGAGCACATTCTACAAAAGTACAATCCTTAGGCATTTTAAACTCTCTAAACTTAACTCTGTAAGATTCAGGAGTAACCTTGAATCGCCTTAACACAGAATCCTTAAACCGCTCATAATTTAATGCTTCTTGTTCCCCCAAGTCATTAAACACCTCCCTGGCTTTTCCAGTCAGTCTGGTTAGCAGGACAGGCATTCGCTGACCCTCAGGGATCTGGTACAGATTGCAGAGGCGTTCAAAAGTAGACAAAAACTCCTCTATATCCTCAGTATCATTGTAAATGGGACACATGCTTTCCCAGTTTTTCTCATGGCGGGGGGGAAGTGGAGTACCAGGTGGGGATGACTTTCTCCGCTCTTCCATTACTTGGAGCTGAAGTCTGGCCGTCTCCTGTTCCATCTTGTGAGTCTCCTGTTCCATCCTGTGAGTCTCCTGCTCAGCAGCGAGCAGCTCTAGACGTCCCTTACGAGCTCTCTCATCAGCCTCCTTCTTTCTTTGATCAGCTTCTTTCTCTCTCTCAGCAGCCTCTTTCTCTCTCTCTCTTTCTAACTCTGCTATTTTGTGCTTCTCCAGCAATCGAAGATCTGCTAGCTTCTGTTCATGCTCAAATTGCAGTTGACTTGTCACCCTTTGCATCCTAATTTTTTCTGCATCTTCTGCAGCCTCAGGTAAGGGCTGTGCTCTTGCCCCCTGATCACTGGCTATTAACAGATTTCTCAGTTCTTCCTTTGTAGCTTTCTTTCTAAAGCTTATCCTCTTTTCTGAACACAAATTTTCCAGGGCTTTTTTCCCA
The DNA here is from genome assembly GCF_011386835.1 of Chrysemys picta bellii. NCBI lineage: Eukaryota > Metazoa > Chordata > Testudines > Emydidae > Chrysemys > Chrysemys picta. The sequence goes on from NC_088797.1 coordinate 51,288,114, forward strand.
AGTCCCTCATATGCTCTTTGCTCAGCCATTGCAGCAGCTCTTTAACCAACAAAACTCTCAATCCCAAAATTCAATTTTGGATAGCGTGGGGTTCTGACCCAAAGCTTAATTGACCTGGTTCTGTGGATCCAAGCACGACTACGCCACTGTGACAATGCGGTTCTGGCGGGACCCAACTGAGAGTGCCAACTCAGGACAAATTGCTCAAATAGGGCAGTTACAGCCCAAGGCTGGGGTTTTTTTCCACCTCTAAGGCAAACCACCAGCCAGACTAAGAGGACTTCAGTCTCACCCCACTGGCTAACTGCAAGTCTCACAAGCAATCTCCTTAGATACTCCAGTTTCCCAGTATTACCACCAGTACCACTCGTTATGGGGACAAATGGTTATGAAAACCAATACCCCAGTAAAAGAAAAAGGTTCTCCTGATCCCAAAGGACCAAGCCCCAGGCCCAGGTCAATATACAAATCAGATCTTACCCACAAATCACGCTGTTGCCGATCCTTTAGAATCTAAAATCTAAAGGTTTATTCATAAAAGGAAAAAGATAGAGATGAGAGTTAGAATTGGTTAAATGGAATCAATTACATACAGTAATGGCAAAGTTCTTGGTTCAGGCTTGCAGCAGCGATGGAATAAACTGCAGGTTCAAATCAAGTCTCTGGAATACATCCCCCGCTGGGATGGGTCCTCAGTCCTTTGTTCAAAGCTTCAGCTTGTAGCAAAGTTCCTCCAGAGGTAAGAAGCAGGATTGAAGACCAGATGGAGATCAGGCATCAGCCTTATATAGTCTTTTCCAGGTGTAAGATTACCTCTTTGTTCTTACTGTGGAAAATTACAGCAACATGGAGTCTGGAGTCACATGGGCCAGTCCCTGCATACTTTGCTGAGGTACAAGGCGTATCTGCCTTCTCTCAATGGGTCCATTGTATAGCTGATGGTCCTTAATGGGCCATCAAGCAGGCTAGGCAGAGCTAATCTCAGCTTGTCTGGGATGTCACCCAGAAGCATAGCATAAGTTTGCCATACAGACAGTATAGAGCCAATATTCATAACTTCAACTACAAAACTGATACACACATATAGACAGCATAATCATAACCAGTAAACCATAACCTTGTCCTAGACACCCCATTTGACCCCCTTTATACAAGATTTGGGTGCCACTACAGGACCTTGGTTGCAACAATGATCTATATGGTCCCAGTTTATGTCAATAACGTCACATATGCCAAGGACGGGGCTGGCTGTGCCACCAAGCCCAGGCACAGGAGCGTCCCAGAGTGGGCTGGGGATAGTGCTGGCCTCTGTCGGTGCCAACGGCAGCTGCATTTCTCTGTCTCTCTTGCCAACGCCATGAACAGGCTTGAACTTTCACTAAACCAACCATCGCGAAGACGGTCAGAGCAGGGGGCGGGAGTGGGGGCGGTGCAGAGGGGTCCAGGGGGCTGAAGAATGCTGGCAAGGAGAGCAAAGTAAGGCACTGACCCCGAGGGGGCTAGTGACCAGAGCAGGGTGAGGCTCACCATGTAGTGTCTCTGCTGGCTTATGCCCTGTGTAGCGCCCTTCTTAGCAGAGCAGGGACTGGACTTGGTTGAAGATAAAGGAGATTTGGTATCCAGATGGCTGGACTCAGACAGACTCTGTAGGTCTCTGGGTCTCTGTTTCCCAGCCTGTGCCGCCTGATGTCACCACCAGGGTAATGCCACGGCCCTGTGGGTGGTAGGACCAGACCACAAGGTGTGGGAAAGGCTTGGGCTGCGGCCACATGCAACTGCTGGGGAACCTCCCAGCACTGTGGGGGGTCAGCTCACCTGATGGCTAGTGTAGACTGGCCATGTGGCTTTGAGCAAGTCCCCTGCCCACCCCTGCCTCAGTTCCCCCTCTCTATAGGGCATAATAACACCTCTCTGTCTGCCAGGGCTGTAGAGGGTACTCATGCCCCACAGAGATGGGTGTGATACTCATGGAGGGTGGCAAGGCATTCAGGCCCCTGCGTGGGGTTGGGTGCTAAGCAGTGGGAAGGGGGGGAGGGTGGCCCTGCCCCCACCCCCATGGCAGACAGAGAAGCTTGCTGAGGGCTGGGCTGAGCCTACAAGCCAGTGATGTTTGTGAAATGTGTTTTCCTTCCCTCCCCCCCCCCCCCCCCGCAGCACAGCCATCCTTCACCACCAAGGAACAGAACAATGCCACTGCCTAGTGGGTTACGCTGTCAAGGCCTATTAGGGTTGCCATGGCAACCTGTCCCTCGCACCGCACATTCAGGAAGCTCTGAATCAGAACTAGGACGCGGGTGACTGTCGTCTCCCGGAGATGATTTCAAATCGGGTGAGAGGAGCCAAGGGGGCAAGGAAGCCCGGCCATGGGCTCAGAGTGTCTCCCTGCCCAAAGGACACACAGCATCCACAAAGGGAGGTCACAGGCATCGGGCATGGGGCTGAAAAGTCACTGCTGAGCAAAACTGTAGGAGTAAAACCCTTTGTAATGTGCTCAGAGACCCTGGTGACGGCCATGATGTCGGACCCGGACAGATGGAAGGATGCACAGGTGCATGGGTGGATGAATGGATGGATAGACAGATTGTATGGTATCACAGACTCACAGGTTACGCCCACTCTTGGCCCCGTATGGTCCCTGGGGAGGGGACCCCCCTTCAGTGTGACAGCCTTTCTTGGGAATCTATTCTCTCCCAGGGGTTAAGCGCCTCTGCCTCCTGGAACCGCACCTCTCTGAGCCTTAGCACGCCTATCTCTCGCCGTGGGCCCCCTCAGGGAGTCCACTTGCTCACTCCAGAGGGAATAATGCAACCCTGTTCTCTAGACAGGAGTTGGCTCTCAGCCAGCATAAAACAGGAGGGTTTATTGAGCATCTGAACACAGCATAGGAAACTCTCAGGGCCCTCAGGCCGGGCCTTGCTAAGCAAAGTGCATTCAGGTGGGCTCTGCCTGATCTCTCTCTCCAGACCGAAGCCACCATGCTTTCCAGCTGGGCATCTGATATCACCTACCACCAAGCCCCGCCTCTGTCCATTGTCTTCTGTCCAAGTAAACAGAGTCGCCTGGGCCTCCTCTCCTTTCAGCCATTCTTTGTTCCCCTCTGGCTGGAACTGGCTGGTCAGGTCACCGGGGTGCTCTCTTCACAGCCCAATGTCCTCCCACTGGCCAGAACTGGCAAGGAGCCAGCAGCCGGAACCCCAGACCGGCAGCAGGCTGAGTGCTGCCAGCGCCCCAGACTGGCAGCGGACTGAGCCACTCAGCCCCCCACCGGCCCCGCTCAGGCCGCTGACGGCTGAGTGAATGGAACCGCAGGCTGGCAGTGGGTTGAGCGCGGCCGGCGGCTGGGACCCCAGACCAGCAGCATGCTGAGCGGCTCAGCCTGCTGCCGCTCCTGCCAGCCGGGGTCTCAGCCGCCAGTCTGCTCAGCCCTCTGCCAGCCTGGTGCTCCTTGGGGATCCCAAGGCCAGCAGTGGGCGCTGAGTGGAGCCGGCGGCCAGGACCCCGGCTGGCAACGGGGCAGCAGCCGGAACCCCAGAGCGGCGGTGGGCTGAGCTGCTCAGCCCGCTGCCGCGTGCCATCAAAAATCAGCTCGCGTGCCACCTTTGGTTGCCACCCCTGGTATAGATCATTGTTGCAACCAAGGTCATATAGTGGCACCAAATCTTGTACAAAAGAGGTCAAATAAGGTGTCCACGAAAAGGTAATGATTTGCTGGTTATGATTATGCTATCTGTATGCATGTATCATTTTTGTATTTAAAGTTATAGTATTGTTTAAAGTAAAGTATTGGCTCTATACTGTCTGTATTTCAAACTTGTGCTATGCTTCTGGGTGACACCCCAGACAATTTGGTGTCCACACTGCCTAGCCTGCTTGATGGCCCATTAAGGACCATCAGCTATACAATCGACCCATTGAGAGAAGGCAGATACACTTTGTGACTCAGCAAAGCATGCAGGGACATGCCTATGGACAGAACTCTAAGGTTTTTCCATGCCATGTGCTGGATAGCCTAAGGCTGGAACAAAGAAAGCACAAGCCACATGGTAAAAGGACTATAAAAGGCATCATCATCATCTCCATTTTGTCTTCAATCCTGCTTCTGACCTCTGGAGGAACTGTTCTTGAAACTGAAGCTCTGAACAAAGGACTGAATGACCTATCCAAGTTGTGGATGTACTCCAGAGACTTGATTTGAACCTGCAGTTTATTCCATCACTGCTACAAGCCTGAACAAAGAACTTTGCCATTACTGTATGTAATTGATTCCATTTGATGAATTCTAACTGTCATCTATATTTCTATATTTTTATGAATAAATCTTTAGATTTTAGATTCTAAAGGATAGGCAATGGCGTGATTTTTGGTAAGATCTGATTTGTTTATTGACCTGGGTCTGGGGCTTGGTCCTTTGGGATAAGGAGAACTTTTTTTCTTTTACTGGGGTATTGGTTTTCATAACCATTCGTCCCCATAACGAGTGGCACTGGTGATGATACTGGAAAACTGGAGCGTTTAAGGGAATTACTTGTATGATTTATGGTTAGCCAGTGGGGTGAGACCGAAGTCCTCTCTGTTTGGCTGTTTTGGTGTGCAAGAGATCCCAGCTTTGGGCTGTGACTGCCCTACTCTAAGCAATTTGTCCTGAACTGATACTCTCAGTTCTGTCCCGCCAGAGGCTGCATTGTTACCCGGGGTCATTTAGCCAGTGACCTGGGGAAGTTCAGGGCCCCTGCCCCATAATAAAGCATCGACTATAACATTGGCACTCCCCCTCACATGGACCACATCCATGTCATAACCCTGGAGGAGCAGGCTCCATCTCAGGAGCTTGGCATTAGCCCCTTTCATTTGGTGCAGCGACGTCAGGGACGAATGATCAGTGTACACAGTGAGGCACCGCCCAAATAGACATGGCTGCAGCTTTTTAAGGGCCCACTCCATGGCCAGGCATTCCTTCTCTGTGGACGCATAGTGCTGCTCCTGGGGCAGCACCTTCTTGCTCAAGTACACAATGGGGTGTCTCTCCCACTTAGTATCAGTTTCCATCAGCACCACACCCAGCCCGATGTCTAAGGTATCGGTGAGCACCAGGAAGGGTTTGTTAAAATTCGGGTTTACCAACACCAGGCTTTGGATGAGGGCCTCCTTCAGTGTACAGAGAGCCCTCTGGCACTGCTCAGTCCAGACCACCTTGTCCGTCTTTCCCTTCCTGCAAAGCTCTGTGAGGGGAGCTCCCAGGAAGCTAAACTGTGGCACAAACCTCCAGTAGTACCCCGCCATCCCAATGAAAGCCTGGACCTGCTTCTTAGTCTGGGGAGCAGGCCAATCCTTGATTGCCTCCACTTTGGCCAGCTCCAGCTTCAAGTGGCCGCTCTCCTCCTTGTGTCCCAGGTCTGACACCTCTGCCATCACCACCTTGTACGTTGCAACTTTTATAGTCAGTCCTGCATCCTGGAGGCAACCCTGTACCCTCTTCACCTGGGATACATGTTCCTCCCAGGTCTGGCTAAAGACACAGATACCATCAATAGATGCTAGAGCAAAGTCCTCCATCCCCCTTAGTAACTGGTCCACCAGGCGCTAGAACAGGGGTCGGCAAACTACAGCCTGCGGACCGGATCCGGCCTGTCAGGGCTTTGGATCCGGCCCGCGTGTTTCCCCCCATGGTGCTGCAGGCCCCGCAATGCTCTCAGAAGCGGCCGGCACCACATCCCTACAGCCCTGACGGGGGGTGGGGCGGCAGAGGGCTCCATGTGTTGCCATTGCCTCCAGGCACTGGCCCCCGCAGCTCCTATTGGCCAGGAACGGGGAACCGCAGCCAATGGGAGCTTCGGGGGAGATACCTGGAGGTGTGGCAAGGGCAGTGCGCGGAGCCCTGTGTCCCCCTCCCCCAGAGGCTGCACAGGGATGTGTTCCAGCCATTTCCTGGAGCGGCATGGCGTAGGGCCAGGGCAGGCACGCAGGGAGCCTGCCCTTGCCCTGGTGCACGCTGCTGCCACCCCAGAGCCGCTTTAGTAAGCGGCACTGGGCCGGAGCCTGAACCCCTCCTGCACCCCGCCCCCCAACTCCCTGCCCTAAGCCCCCTTCCTGCACCTCGCACCCTTCCTGCACCCCAACCCCCTGCCCTGAGCCCCCTGCCGCACCCCGCACCCCTCCTGTACCCCTGCCCTGAGCCCCCTCCTGCACTCCACACCCCTCCTGCACCCCAATCCCCTTCCCCGAGCCCCCTCAAACACCCCACACCCCTCCTCTGCCCCAATCCCTTGCCCTGAGCCCGATCCTGCACACCACACCCCCTCCCACACCCTGCACTCCCTCCCGCACCCTGACCCCCTGACCCAGCCCTGCATACAATTTTTCCACCCAGATGTGACCCTTGGCCCAAAAAGTTTGCCCACCCCTGCGCTAGAAGGTGGCAGGTGCCCCCTTGAGGCCAAAAGGAAGGACCAGGAACTCGAAGAGCCCTATTAGGTGGTGAAGGCAGACTTTGCCCTGGCCTCTGGGTCCAAAGGCACCTGCCAGTAGCCTTTGGTGAGATCCATGGTAGTGAGGTACCGGGCGCCCCGCAACTTTTCTAGAATCTCATCAGTCTTAGGCATGGGGTAGGCATCAGACATGGTGACAGCATTGAGCTTCTGATAGTCCACACAGAACCAGATTGACCCATCCTTCTTGGGGACCAGCACGACAGGAGAGGCCCGGGGGCTGGAGGACAGCTGGATCACCCCTAAAGCCAGCATGTCTTCAACTTCTCTCTCCAGGTCCTGGGCTGTTTTCCCAGTGACCCTGAATGGTGAACACCGGTTGGGAAGGCTGTCAAGTATCAGGGGGTAGCCATGTTAGTCTGTATCTACAAAAACAACAATGGCTTGTCTCATTTTTGTAAAGTCCAGCCACATGGAAGTTTGTGTGGAAGGTTGGTATTGTATGAGAGTCTCCAGTTCTGAGAGCTCATTCTTGATCTGGTTAGGAAAGATAAAAAATGTGGTAAAAGACCACCTTGGCTTAACCATGAGATATTTCATGGTCTAAAAAATAAAAAGGAGTCATATAAAAAATGGAAACTAGGACAGATTACAAAGGATGAATATAGGCAAACAACACAGGAATGCAGGGGCAAATAAATCTGTTAGTCTTTAAGGTGCCACCAGACTCCTTGTTGTTTTTGTAGATACAGACTAACACGGCTACCCCCTGATACTTGACACCATGCAAAGCACTAAATTTAGCTGTATGGAGTTGAAATCCATCAACCTCAACAAAAAACTTGCACGGATACAGACAGACATCATCTTCCTCTCCAAATGCAAACAGATGGACATCATACCAAATGGACTGAAGGTAAAAAATCCATTGCAATGAACATACTACACTGACTATGGTGAGAGACTGTGCCACACACTCTCAAAGAAACTGAGGAACCACCTGATCAGCATCCTGTACAGCAGACAGGAGAAGATCAAGAATGAGCTCTCAGAACTGGAGACTCTCATACTAACCTTCCACACAAGCCATTTACAATGCACACTTCACTTCTCTACAGAGGAAAAAGGACAGTAAGCTATCTAAACTCCTACCTGCCACCGGGGCTACAACAGTGGTACCCTCAACTCATCTAACAACATTGTCAATCTTTCCAACCACACACTTAACCCAGCAGAAGAGTCTGTCCTATCTCGGGGACTCTCTTTCTGTCCCACCATCCCCACGAACACGATACAGTTCTGCGGTGATCTGGAAGCCTATTTTTGTTGTCTCCGACTCAAGGAATATTTTCAACGCACCACTGAACAGTGCACTGACCCACAGGAACCCTCCTACCAACACTACAAGAAGAAGAACTCTGCGTGGACTCCTCCTGATGGTCGAAATGACAGACTGGACCTCTACATAGAGTGCTTCCGCAGACGTGCACAGGCTGAAATTGTGGACAAACAACATCACTTGTCCCATAACCTCAGCTGTACAGAACGCAATGCCATCCACAGCCTCAGAAACAACTCTGACATTATCATCAAAGGGGCTGACAAAGGAGGTGCTGTAGTCATAATGAACAGGTCGGATTATGAACAGGAGGCTGCCAGGCAACTCTCCAAGACCACATTCTACAGGCCACTATCCTCTGATCCCACTGAGGAATACCAAAAGAAACTACACCACCTGCTCAAGAAAATCCCAGCTACAGTACAGGAACAAATCTACATGGACACACCCCCAGAACCCCGACCAGGGGTATTCTATCTGCTACCCAAGATCCATAAACCCGGAAACCCTGGACACCCCATCATCTCAGGCATTGGCAGTCTTACAGCAGGATTATCTGGCTATTTGGACTCTCTCCTCAGACCCTATGCTACCAGCACTCCCAGCTATCTTCGAGACACCAGCGACTTCCTGAGGAAACTACAATGCATTGGTGTTCTTCCTGAAAACACCATCCTGGCCACCATGGATGTAGAAGCACTTTAGACCAATATTCCACATGAGGATGGACTACAAGCTGTCAGGAACAGTATCCCTGATGAGGCCACAGCAAGCCTGGTGGCTGAGCTTTGTGACTTTGTGCTCACCCACAGCCACTTCAGATTTGGGGACAACTTATACCTTCAAGTCAGTGGCACTGCTATGGGTACCCGCATGGCCCCACAGTATGCCAACATTTTTATGGCTGACTTAGAACAACGCTTCCTCAGCTCTCGTCCCCTAGTGCCCCTCCTCTACTTGTGCTACATTGATGACATCTTCATCATATGGACCCACGGAAAGGAGGCCCTTGAAGAATTCCACCTGGACTTCAACAATTTTCACCCCACCATCAACCTCAGCCTGGACCAGTCCACGCAAGAGATCCACTTCCTGGACACTACAGTGCAAATAAGTGATGGTCACATAAACACCACCCTATACCGGAAACCTACTGACCGCTATACGTACCTACATGCCTCCAGCTTCCATCCAAGACACATCACACGATCCATTGTCTACAGCCAAGCCCTAAGATACAACCGAATTTGCTCCAACCCCTCAGACAGAGACAAACACCTACAAGATCTTTATCAAGCATTCGTAAAACTACAATACCCACCTGGGGAAGTGAGGAAACAGATTGACAGAGCAAGATGGGTACCCAGAAATCACCTACTACAGGACAGGCCCAACAAGGACAATAACAGAACACCACTGGCCATCACATACAGCCCCCAGCTAAAACCTCTCCAGCGCATTATCCACGATCTACAACCTATCCTGGAAAATGATCCCTCACTCTCACAGACCTTGGGAGGCAGGTCAGTCCTCGCTTACAGACAACCCCCCAACCTGAAGCAAATACTCACCAGCAACTACCACACCACACCACAAAAACACCAACCCAGGAACCAATCCCTGTAGCAAACCTTGTTGCCTACTCTGTCCCCATATCTACTCTGGCGACACCATCAGAGGACCCAACCACATCAGCCACACCATCAAGGGCTCATTCACCTGCACATCCACTAATGTTATATATGCCATCATGTGCCAGCAATGCCCCTCTGCCATGTACATTGGCCAAACCGGACAGTCCCTCCGCAAAAGAATAAATGGACACAAATCGGACATCAGGAATGGTAACATACATAAGCCAGTAAGTGAACACTTCAATCTCCCTGGTCATTCTATTACAGATTTAAAAGTCACTATCATTGAACAAAAAACCTTCAGAAACAGACTTCAAAGAGAAACAGCAGAACTAAAATTCATTTGCAAATTCAACACCCTTAATCTGGGCTTGAATAGGGATTGGGAGTGGCTGGCTCATTTCAGAAGCAGCTTTTCCTCTCCTGGAATTGACACCTCCTCATCTATTATTGGGAGTGGACTACATTCACCCTGATTGAATTGGCCCTGTCAACACTGGTTCTCCACTTGCGAAGTAACTCCCTGCTCTCCATGTGTCAGTATATAATGCCTGCATCTGTAACTTTCACTCTATGCATCCGAAGAAGTGAGGTTTTTACCCACGAAAGCTTATGCCCAAATAAATCTGTTAGTCTTTAAGGTGCCACCAGACTCCTTGTTGTTTTTGTTGGGAAGGTTGACTCCTGTCTCCACTCAGTGAACAGCCAAGTTAATGAGCCCAGACCAGTTGGAGAACAGCTCCCAGTATGAATGCAGCACATATCTGATCTCAGCCTGCTGGGCAGGGGTTAGCTAGTCTAAGGAAGTTATTGCCTAAGGATCTTTTGATTGGGGAAAATATTAAAGCTTTGTTCAGTCCAGGTAACCAGTCACAGGAAAGGAATGATCTGAAACCTGTGTCTATTATGGGCAATGATTTGCCTGGGGAGGTGTGACGTTATTGACATGAATTGTGACCGTATCAACCATCGTTGCAACCAAGGTCCTGTAGTGGCACCAAATCTTGTATAAAGGAGGTCAAATAAGGTGTCTAAGACAAGCTTATGATTTGCTGGTTATGATTATGCTATCTGTATGCATGTATCATTTTTGTATTTAAAGTTATAGTATTGTTTAAAGTAAAGTATTGGCTCTATACTGTCTGTATTTCAAATTTGTGCTATGCTTCTGGCTGACACCCCAGACAATTTGGCATCAGCACTGCCTAGCCTGCTTGATGGCCCATTAAGGACCATCAGCTATACAACTGACCCATTGAGAGAAAGCAGATACACCTTGTGACTCAGCAAAGCATGCAGGGACATGCCTATGGACAGAACTCTAAGGTTTTTCCATGCCATGTGCTTGCTAGCTTGTGGCTGGAACAAAGAAAGCACAAGCCACATGGCAAGAGACTACAAAGGCAGCTGCATCTCCTCCATCTTGTCTTCAATCCTGCTTCTTACTTCTGGAGGAACCTTGCTGCAGACTGAAACTCTAAACAAAGGACTGAATGACCCATCCCAGCTGTGGATGTACACCAGAGACTTGATTTGAACCTGCAATTTATTCCATCACTGCTACAAGCCTGAACCAAGAACTTTGCCATTACTGTATGTAATTGATTCCATTTAACCAATTTTATCTCTCATCTATATTTCTTTCTTTTTATGAATAAATCTTTAGAGTTTAGATTCTAAAGGATTGGCAACAGTGTGATTTGTGGGTAAGATCTAACTTATATATTGACCTGGGTCTGGGGCTTGGTCCTTTGGGATCAGGGGAACCTCTTTTTTCTTTTACTGGAGTATTGGTTTTCATAACCATTCGTCCCCATAATGAGTGGCACTGGTGGTGATACTGGGAAACTGGAGTGTCTAAGGGAATTGCTTGTATGACTTTTGGATAGCCAGTGGGGTAAAACAGAAGTCTTCTCTGTTTGGCTGGTTTGGTTACCCTTGGTCTGCAAAGGAACCCCAGCCTTGGGCTGTGACTGCCCTGCTCTAAGCAATTTGTCCTGAACTGATACTCTCATTTGTGTCCTGCCAAAGGCCTCATCATTACAGAAAGCTTTTTCCAATTTTTAAAAGTTTTAGCCCTCCCATTGGATCTTTTGGTCAGGGCCCCACTTTTTTTGTGTTTTTGTGGGTTTTTTGCTACCTATGCAGGGAGGCTTTTTAACCCTTTACAGGTAAAGCAAGCAGAGAACAGCTACCAAGAGGGATTTTACAGCTAGCTGGCTGGCTGGATGTCCATAAAAGGGAGCTGCCCCCCAAAGCACAGATGGTGCTGGCCAGCTTGGTTCAGGTCGGGTCCACACTGGCTGGGATTTCTTCCTGGAGATTTAGGAAACAGAGTTAATAAGATACATGCACCTCTAATTTTACCAATAATTATATGAAGAACTAAACAGTATTTTTTACATTTCAAGGACTACAATGCCTAGAACGCAGATACATTTTTATCCAGCTGATTATGGGAAACCTTCCCAGAAGAGTGCATCAGCCACTTTGTTAGAGGCTCCTGAAATGTGTTGTGTTTTAAAATCAAAGTTTTGAAGAGCTAAACTCCACCGAAGAAGTTTTTTGTTAGTCTCTTTGACTGTGTGAAGTCACTTCAGTGCAGCGTGGTCAGTCTGCAGGTGGAACCGCCGTCCCCAAATGTATGGGCGTAGCTTCTCCAGAGCATACACAATGGCATAGCATTCTTTTTCTGAGACCGACCAGTGGTTTGCCCTCTTGGAAAGTTTTTTCCTGAGAAACACGACAGAATGAAATTGTTGATCTGGTCCTTCCTGCATTAAAACTGCTCTCACACCGCGCTTGGTTGCATCTGTGGTTACGACAAACAGTTGGTTGAAGTCCAAGGCTCTCAGTACAGGGTCAGATGTAAGGGTTAAGCTGGTTAAAGGCTTTTTGACACTTTTCAGTCCACTGAACTGCATTTGGCTGTTTTTCCTGGTTAGGTCTGTCAGTAGGGTGGCAATTTGGCTGTAGTGTGTGTGTGACATTGCACTCTATATAATTTTATGAAAGTATGCTGATGAGTATGAATATAATGTAACTGAAATATGCTTTATGCAAAAGTTTTTTTGTAAGGTATTATTACAAAGCTTATAATTTACTGAGTGTGGTTATTTTATTTGAAACTAGGAATATAAAATATAACTCTGAGGGCCTATTGTAATTATGCAAAGTGTGGGCCATTAATGGTGGTTTGGAATCTTGATAGCTCCCATTAACAGGACAATTGACTGTAAATGGCTCTGTCTTACTTGTAAGTCTTCCTGTATACTGTGTATAATCATGTCACCTAAACTGAAATCCATCTTTAACCTGGTGATTTTCCATTGAGAAGTGGGGGGAAGGGGAACCCAGAGGGACAAAAGGTTCCCGCCTTATGCAAAAAATATATAAGTGGGTGAAACAAAGAAGGGGGCCATCATAGCTACCACCTAAGCTGAAACCAGGGCTGTAACAGGAAAAAGAATTGTGCCCAGCCTAGAAAGTGACCCGGCCCCAGCCTGCTCTGCTCCCCAGGCTCCCAGGCTTGGGGGAGGTGGGGACTGCCCCCCAGAACTCGCTGGCAGCGCGGCTGGGAGCCAGGGGAGCAGAGCAGGCTGGGCTGGGTTGTTCTACTTACCGGTGAGTGCAGGCCCGACCGCTTCTGGAGTCCTCAGGGGAGTGGGGGCGAGGAAGAGGCGGGGGGGGGGCAGGGGTGGGGGTCCTGGGGAAGAGCCGGAGCAGGGGCTGGAGCAGCACGCAGCTGCACAGGGCACCAGGAAATTTGGTGCCCCAAATTTCCTGGTGCCCTACGCAGCTGCGTATTTTGCGTTTGGGTAAGGACGGCCCTGCTCCGCAGACATGTAGGCAGTGCCAAGCTGAGTGCAGCACCAGCTCTGTCCCTTGAAACCTGGGCCGACGTGATACCATTTCCCCGTCAGTACCATGGGGCCGACAGCCCTTCCCTGCTGCACAGGGACCGGTGAGGCTCAGACATGAACGGTACTCAGCTGCAATGGTGACAGGGCTGTATAGAGACTTTGAACTCAGTGTGGCCTCAGCAGCTCTGTGTGAATTGTCATCCACCTCTTCCTTGGGGCTATTTGTTCCATGTCTCCCCCTCCTCTGCACTGGGCCGAGAGGTGCGGTTTGGGGGCCAGGGGAGTGGCTGCCCATCACCTGGAATGTTCATTTCCCAGGGATGAAACAGCTGAGTTTCTAATTAGTTCAAGATAGCTCAAGCAATTACCATGAAATGTATTATCAGGTCCTCTGCTCTTGCCTTCTTTTTGCACTGTAACTTGGTTTGCAAAGATGACAGATTTCATGCTAATATGCATTTATCCTGCCCTAATTACACTGCCAAAGACAGGACGCGAATGCCTTAGATTTAAAGTAACAGGCCAGCTATAACACAGAGTTCAGTGTGGTGGTGATCATGCCCTGACTCCCTCTCCCCCCACATTTGCTTTAGCTGGAGTGATTTACCTGCAGTGTTTCTTGGCATTCACCTCCACAAGGATCCCACAGCTCTTTACACACAGGGATCAGCCATCACTGAAATCCAGCCACATCTGGGATGGCACACAGTAGCTAGACAGTTACACGATGTAAGCAGAGATGAAGAATGCAGTATCCATTTAATTTAGGGAGGCAGATGGTAATTGACCATTGGTGAACCACTGCTGGCCAGGAAATTGAGATTCAAATGCCGATTAGGTCTTTAATAACCACGAGTGGTCAGGACTTTGGTCTAAAAGACAACGCCTCTAGCAGCACAGTGCCCTCACCCCCAATGCCAGCCAGAGGATACCAGGAAGGGAATAACTAATGGATCACCAACATTATGTCCCTGTGATTTGAGACCTGTCATCTAAGAAGTGACCAAAACCAACCCCACTTAGCCTGTGTGATGTGACAGGGGCTCAGCCCAGTGTGGCTTCATGGCTAGGGGCTGGGAGGGCTTGCAAGGGCATCTCTGTTCCAGGGGGCAAAGTCCACCACATGGCACCAATCATGGAAAGTAAGGCAGCCATAGACCCATTTAAGTTACTGCTGGAGTCCCAGTGAGGAAGCATGAGGAGCAGGGGGACCCCGCTGAGCTGAGCAAAGCCCCAGGGCTAAGCTGCAGGGAGTGGCCCCGCCCTGCCCAGGGCAGGCTGGGAACACCCCACGGGCAGCGACACAGCCACCACCTCCTGCTGTCACAGGTGCTAGAAGGAAGTTTGTCTGCATGGCAATCCCACCCTGTTTGACTTGCACCTGCCCTGTGACTGAGACACAGGGACCGTTACTGACACTAATGCTCTCCGAGCCCATCACCATGGCCTCTGGGCACAGCAGCCAGACTAGTGAATGGTTATTTGTGCTACGGCAGCAACTCCAGGCTTCCACTGAGACTAGGGCCCACTGCACCAGGTGCGGTGCACACATATTGTGCACACATACACAGGTGCCATTCAGATATCTCACCCTTGCCCCCATCCCAGCAGGGACCCCAGGTCTCACCTCTCTCTTACCCACATGGTGCATGAGCTGATGCCACCTGGGATCAAGTTCAGGGGGAGAGGGACTCCTCTGGTCCCCTTGTGTCAGGTCCCAGCACCGTTCGGCCCAGCTCAGTCTTGCCCAAGGGACAGCCGGGGGCTATAATGCAGTGGTGCTATGCCCATGCAGTGGAAGCGATGCTCCGACACTCCAGCACCAGCCATATTGATGTAATCCTAGGTCTGCCCCCCTCCCCCACCAAGTATCCCTGGCCTATGGGACTTTGAGCAAGTGCAAAAATCGGGGGGAGGGGGAAGGGTTTGCCTGCCCCAACTGGTGCCACCGAGACAGAATGAGAGACCGTCCTT
This sequence comes from Chrysemys picta bellii, assembly GCF_011386835.1. Classification (NCBI taxonomy): domain Eukaryota; kingdom Metazoa; phylum Chordata; order Testudines; family Emydidae; genus Chrysemys; species Chrysemys picta. The sequence goes on from NC_088797.1 coordinate 51,303,349, forward strand.
GTATCAGCAAGCTCGCAGCCCAAGCAGACTAATGAGCAAAGGAAGGATTCTCACCCCCTTGTACCGATGTGGTGCCAAGGCCCAGAGACAGTCAGTGACTGGCCCAAGGTCACCCAGGCAGGCTGTGGCAGAGCCCGGGCAAACCCCAGCGCTCCGGGCTCTCAGCCTGGCACCAGACCCACGAGGCTAACGGCAGCAGGAACACAGCATCATCTGCAGAGAGGCCAGAGGCCCCTCCAGTCTCTTGGCCCGTAACATACTAGTCGCTGAGGGTTTCTAATGCCATGATACCCGGGCGCTGCATAACACCCCTGAGCAGCACATGCCTGTGTGCATGGCAGGGTGGCTAGCACCGCAGTCCCACCAATGACAAGGGCTTTGAGGCCCTCCACAGAGGGGTTGTTCTGCTCTTCTTTGCTCCTGGTTTCTGCGATGGGTGGGCAGGGCTCTCCCATGGGTGGGTCCTGCCCTGGGAGTCAGGAAGCCAGAGCTGTGTTGATTATCATTATTCGTTTCTGTTGGGGTTTTACCCATGGGCATCAATCAAGGACCAGCGCCCCCTTGTGTTGGGTGTTGTAAAAATTCCCAGCTCAGCCACTGGCCTGCTGGATGGCCTTTCTCCATGCCTCAGTTTCCCCTCCCATTCTTTGTCTGCCTTGTCTATGTCGATTGTTAGCTGCTCAGGTCAGGGGCTGTCTTTTACTCTGTCTAGCACAATGGGGCCCTGATCTCAGCTGGGGCCTTTATGGGAATGTACATGCCACAATTCAACACCCGCGGCTGACTCAGGTTTGCAGGACGTAGGCTGCAAAACTGTAGTGTAGACATTCAGGCTGTCTCTGGACTGGGGCTGCATGGGATGTTTGATGCTGGGGAAGTTGTAGAGACCCTGTTTTCCTAACTGGCTGGACAAGACACTTCAGCTCCCCCGACATACCTCCCCTACCCCCACCCCGAAGGACATGCCCCTCAGAGAGGCGTGATTCCCCGGGCTCCCACCAAGCAGAAATGGCCCATAATCTGAGAGCGTGCCCTGGTCTCCATGCTGTGCACAGGGAGGGAGGCCCTGCCAGCAGGGAAAGGAGACGCCAGGCAGGTGGGGAGAGCACAAGGGGCTCGGGCAGTGGGGGTAGCAGCACAAAGAGCCAGTGGGATTTTATGCTTCGTACACAGCGGGATCAAATAACACAGGCCCTCTCTCTGGGGCTGTGGTGTGATCACCTGGTGTGGTTGGAGGATCAGAGGGAGGGAGGGTCAGAGCCCAGCTAAGTGGCAGCTAAGATGGGATCACAGAGCCTCGTGGAGGGAATGGGGCTACAGAGCATGACACTCAGGGCGCGGCTGGGAGAACGGGAGGAGATGTCCTGAGGCTCCAGGAGGCCGAGGAGTCATCTCCAAACAAGGCAGCCCCAGGACACACCCCAGCCTGGGTCACGGGGCTGATCCCGCACCAGCTGCGGGGTGTGTGTGTGTGTGTGTGTGTGTGTGTAAGGGGTGTCTCCATCTCTCCTGTGCATGGCTCTGGGGCTGGATCAGACTCGGTAGAACGTGGGGCAAGCAGTTGGCTCTGGGCCGGGCTGCATGGGCCTGGCACCAGTGGGTGTTCCCTTGGGCTGGGGGTGACAAGCAAATCCCCACAGCTCTGCACAAAGAAACTCACCCTCCAAAAACAGGAGCGAACCACCAGCCAAGCCTGCCAAGCCTGAGAGGCATGGACCAATCAGTAGCTGCCTCTGCCAGCTGAGAGCAACCTGGGCCAATCAGCATCCACCTACATCAACTTGACAGTCCTGCCTCTGTCAGTGCCCACCTTTTCCAGGAGAGGGAGGCCCAGACCAATCAGCATCCATCTTTGCCAAGTGTGAGAGGCACATGTCAATCAGCACCGGCCTCTGCCAGCTGAGGGAGGCCTGGACCTATCAGCATCCATCCCGGTCACACATGGGACATGCAGCCCAATCAGCATGTCTCTTTGCCTTGCCCTGGACATGCTGACCAGTTAATTTCCAGCTGCTTTGCATGAGCCACGCTGACCAGTAGGGAAAGCTGCCCCTGCTACCCACTGATGTGAGCGCCGCAGCTGGGCTCCCTCTGGAGCCATGGGTCTGTGCTGTGGGGCTGAGGGGCGCTGGACCCCAGGGCATGCTGGGCCCACAGAGCAGTGGGGGGCATGTGCTCTCATTAACACAGATTAACTTTTAAAACCAGGAATCATCCATAAAACATAACTGGCTCTCTGCATGGCTCCGGGTATTCCCAGGGGCATGCAAGGACAGCAGGGCAGACGCCTCCTTGGCGGGAACTGCCCAGGCCCGAGCTCCCCAGGCAGTCTCCCAGCCAGGATCCGGCGTGGAGATGGCACTGGGGGTGATCTCCTTACAGCCCCAGGTTGGGGGGCAGACGTCTGTAGTGACACCATGATCAGCAGAGCTGACCGTGTGGTGCCCCCATGAGGCCTAACAAGATGGGCGTGGGGGTCATGTTAAGGCAGCTTCACTTGCTCCCCAGAGGGTCAGATCAGGCAGAGATCTCATGAGGCCTGGGCCTGACCCCCAATCATGGGCTCCAGAGCAGTTTCTGGGTTGACACAGTAGCGAGCCTTCTCTCTCTTCTCCCTGCCCTGGCCACAGACAGCTGAGCCGCTGGCTGAGTGAGGCCTTGGCTACACTTGCGAGTTGCAGCGCTGTAAAGCTGCCCATAGCGCTGTAACTCACTCCCCATCCACACTGGCAAGGCATTTGCAGCGCTGTATCTCCTTTGTTGCAGCGCTGCATGTACTCCGCCTCTCTGAGAGGAATAGCGAGTGTGGCCGTCCAATGCGCTGTGAATGGCCTCCAGAATTATTCGACAGTATCCCACAATGCCTGTTCTAGCCACTCTGGTCATCAGTTCAAACTCTACTGCCCTGGCCTCAGGTAACCAACCATGTGACCAACTCTTTACATTCCCCGGGAATTTTAAAAATCCCCTACCTGTTTGCTCAGCCCAGCGTGGCGTGGAGTGCTATCAGCAAATCTTTCCAGGTGACCATGCCTCCACGCGCCAAGCGAGCCCCAGCATGGAGCAATGGCGAGTTGCTGGACCTCATCAGTGTTTGCGGGGAGGAAGCTGTCCAGTCCCAGCTGCGCTCCAGCCGTAGGAATTACGATAACTTCGGGAAGGTATCAAAGGACATGATGGAAAGGGGCCATGACCGGGACGCCCTGCAGTGCAGGATTAAAGTCAAGGAGCTGCGGAGTGCCTACCGCAAAGCCCGCGACGCAAACGGCCGCTCGGGTGCTCCCCCCACGACCTGCAGATTCTACAAGGAGCTTGATGCGATACTTGGGGTTAACCCCACCTCCACTCCGAGCACCACCATTGACACTTCAGAGCCGGTTGGGGGGGGACGAGGAAAAGGAGGAGGAGGAGGAGGAGGAAAATGGGAGTGATGGTGGTGGGCTGGATGGAGACACTCCGGAATCCCTGGAGCCATGAGCCAGGAGCTCTTCTCGAGCCAGGAGGATGGTAACCAGTTGCAGCGGCCGGTACTTGGTGGAGGACAAACAGAAGAGCAGGTTCCCGGTAAGCGTTTTTTTTTTTTCCGGGAAGGAATTTTTTCGGTGCGGGCTCTTTGGGAGAGGAGGGTTAAGCATGCATGCCTAGATGCGGAATAGTGCATTGATGTGATTTATCACATCGCGGCAATCAGCCTCGGTAATCTCTTCGAATGTCTCATCCAGAACATGTGCAATGCGCTTGCGCAGGTTTATAGGGAGAGTGGTCCTTGTCCCAGCCAGGCTAACGTGTCTGCGCCACTGTGCCGTGAGGGGAGGGGGGACCATTGCTGCACACAGGCAAGCTGCATATGGGCCAGGGCGGAAGCCGCATTGCAGTAGAAGACCCTCCCTTGCTTCCCAGGTCACCCTCAGCAGTGAGATATCGTCCAGGACGAACTCCTGTGGAAAATGTTGGGACAGTGTTCAGTGTAGGTGCCCCCTGAAGCTGTTGGCTCTCTCCAAGGCACAGAAACCCAGAGGACAGTGCAGCCCTGAAACAATCAGTCCCCATTACTCACCATTTTGAGGCTCCCGTGGGATATGTGTGCTCTGTTTCGGACAGCTATTGTGTAGACTCTGTGTATTTTCTACTCCTTAAGTGCGGGGGGAATCATTACTCTGTCTGGTATAAACAATGCTGCCTCTGTTAAATGTTACGTTTTGCCTATACAGCTGCATCAACCTTGAGACCTCAGCCGTCCCTCTTATCGCCTGCTCAGAGACTGCAAAGACTCAGGAAGAGACCGCGAAAAAGCAAAGAAGACATGCTGCAAGAAGTGATGTGGCAATCTATTAAAGAGAACGAGAAGGCACAGGACTGGAGGGAGAGAGAAAGCAGGATCCGCCAGGAAAACGCAGCACACCGGCAGCAAAGCACTGATGGGCTCATCAGCATCCTGGAGCGCCAAGCAGATGCTATCCAGGAGCTGGTAGCCATGCAGAAAGAGGAGCAGTACCGAAAACGCAAATGCCACCCCCCCACAGCCCTTGTCCCAAAACTCTTTCCGTTGTGCCCCACTGTCACCTCCAACCCACTTTCCCCAACTTCCGTGTTCTTCACGCCACCAACACCAGTATCTTCACCACCCAACCCTGAAGACCACGACCTTTACCCTCTGCACTCAACCCCCATCACCATGCAGTATAGCCATCCTGAAGTGCAGCACTCACTGCACAGCACACCAGACAGGACATACACGAATCTGTGATTGCATTGTTCCCCACACCACCCCCTTTTTTCTTTTCAATAAATATTTTTTTTTCTTTTCAATAAATGGATTCTTAGGCTTTGAAAACATTCTTTATTATTGCATAAAGTAAAAGACTCCTTAGCCCAGGAAATAAACAGGCACTGCAAGTCTGCTTGTCTGCTAAGCAGACACTGATTCCTAAAGATTGGAACTACTGCACTTCACTCCCGTGCAGGGCACCAGATATCACTGCTGGTTTTCAGCCTCAAATTGCTCCCTCAAGGCATCCCTAATCCTTGCAGCCCCGCGCTGGGACCCTGTAATAGCCCTGCTCTCTGGCTGTGCAAATTCAGCCTCCAGGTGTTCAACCTCGGAGGTCCATGCCTGAGTGAAGCTTTCACCCTTCCCTTCACAAATTATGGAGGGCACAGCACATGGATATAATCGGGGGGATGCTGCTTTCGGCCAAGTCCAGCTTCCCATACAGAGATCGCCAGCGGCCCTTTAAACGGCCAAAGGCACACTCCACAGTCATTCGGCACCGGCTCAGCCTGTAGTTGAACCGGTCCTTGCTGCTGTCAAGGCTCCCTGTGTAGGGTTTCATGAGCCACAGCATTAACGGGTAAGTGGGATCTCCAAGGATCACAATGGGCATTTCAACTTCCCCTACCGTGATCTTCCGCTCTGGGAAAAAAGTCCCGGCCTGCATCTTCCTGAACAGCCAAGTGTTCTGAAAGATGCGTGTGTCATGCACCTTTCCGGGCCAGCCTGTGTTAATGTCAATGAAACGCCCACGGTGATCCACAAGCGCCTGAAGAACAATAGAGAAATACCCCTTCTGATTAATGTACTCGGATCCTAGGTGGGGTGGTGCCAGAATAGGAATGTGTGTCCCATCTATCGCCCCTCCACAGTTAGGGAACCCCATTTGTGCAAAGCCATCCACTATTTCCTGCATGTTACCCAGAGTCACGGTTCTTCTGAGTAGGATGCGATTAATGGCCTTGCAAACTTGCATCAACACGATTCCGACGGTAGACTTTCCCACTCCAAACAGGTTTGCGACTGACCGGTAGCTGTCTGGAGTTGCCAGCTTCCAGATTGCAATAGCCACCCACTTCTCCACTGGCAGAGCAGCTCTCAATCTCGTGTCCTTGCACCGCAGGGTGGGGGCAAGCTCCTCACACAGTCCCATGAAAGTGGCTTTTCTCATCCGAAAGTTCTGCAGCCACTGCTCGTCATCCCAGACTTCCATGACGATGTGATCCCACCACTCGGTGCTTGTTTCCCGAACCCAAAAGCGGTGTTCCACGGTTCTAAGCATGTCCGTGAATGCCACAAGCAATTTCGTGTCGTACGCATTACGCGTCTCGATAGCATTGTCGGAATCCTCACCCTCACTCTCACTGTCACTTTGGATCTTAAGGAATAGTTCGATAGCCAAACGTGACGTGCTGGCGAGACTCGTCAGCATACGCCTCAGCAGTTCGGACTCCATTTCCTGCAGACAGATCGTGCTGCACAGAAACCGTTGAAAGATGGCGCCAAAGGTGGATGGAAACAAAGGGATTTCCGGGATGCGAAGCGATGCATCACGGGGCATTGGGACAGGACCCAGAATCCCCCGCACCCATGCCCCCTTCCCACAACCCACGGCGCCAGAATGGGAAAAGGTGCTCTGTGGGATAGCTGCCCATAATGCACTGCTCCCAATAGCGCTGCAATTGCCGCAAATGTGGCCACGATAGTGCGCTGGGCAGCTGTCAGTGTGGACAGACTGCAGCGCTCTCCCTACTCAGCTGCACGAAGTCAGGTTTAACTCACAGCGCTGAACATCTGCAAGTGTAGCCAAGGCCTGAGACATGCGTCTGCTGGGATGGGTGGGACAGGGGCAGGAGGTGAAGGCGGAGCAGGCAGGAGCTCTTCTCTCATGCACATCTGCCCTCCTGCTGTTAGACCCCTGCACAGCTCAGGCCCTGCGGGACTGGACCACATGCTGGAGAGACCAGAATGCCCCTGCCCGTCCACTAGCGGGGAGAGTGCACCCTCCCCTGCCTGGGCATCCCTAGCAACGGGGATCCCCGCTCTCTGCTCCTCTCTACAGCTGGCGCTCCCTGCGGCTGAGCACTGGGGGTGCACAGAACACCCCCTGCTGCTCATTGCCCCAGCCCTGGCTCCCCACCAAGTCTGGGCCCTGGCAGTGATCGTCCAAGCCCTCGCAGGGTTGGGGTCTGTCTCTCTCCACACCCAACAAGGCTGCTTCAATCTAGGGCAGCGCAATAGCTGAGGGGTCCCGGGGGTGCGTGGCTGAGGAGCAGCTAGGACTCTTCACTGCAGAGGGCAGAACTAGCTGGGGCACTGCCACCAAAGCTCACTAGCTAGGAGTGGTGCCGGGGCAGAAGCCAGAGCGACCCACGGAGAGGCCTGTGGCAGTCTGAGCCCTTGTGCTCCTGAACCCCTGGCATCCACCCCTCCTGGAGCCTGACCCTCCTCCAGCCCCACTCCTCACACTCCCCCAGGGAGGTTCACTGAGGGGCACATGGGGCAGGGCTGGCAATGCTCTGAAGGGGCACCCCCCCAGTTGTACAGAGGGCAACAGCCTCCTCCCCACGTGGGGACGACTAGTTGCCTGGCTCCCCTTCGCCCAAGGGCTACAGTAGTAAAAGCCTGGTCTTGCCCTCCTCGACTGGGGCAGCAGTTGCTCTGCACTGCCTGTGATGTTATTGACATGAATGGTGACCATATAGATCATTGTTGCAACCAAGATCCTATAGTGTTACCAGATTTGCCCATTACTTTGGGGTATACTTATTTATTCGGGTTACTCTTTTGGGGAAGGGGATTCTGTAATTTTATCAATGTACTGTTTGTGTCACTTGTGTTTTTATATGGAGCTCTACTTCTCCCTGCTGCAAGTCCCCTCCCACTGAAGCTATCCTGCAGGACCTAGGCTCCCTAGGGCTGGGTTTGTTCAGCCCCAAAACTGGATGAACACACCCACACCCACACATACATTAACAGAGCAAGTTTGAGCAGACCGGGTCAATCAACACTGTTAAGCTGACCCCTTATATGTCTCTGGACTCACTGGGCTGGATGAAGCAGCACTTTCAAGCTGACTCTCCTTATATGCCCCTGGGCTCCATGGACTGGGTCAAGCAGCACTTTCAAGCTGTTACCCTTATGCATCCCAGATTCAGCCCGTCCCTATCCCCACTTTCACAACACAATTGTACTGGCAGTAACCTACTTGATGAGCAAACCCCACAGTATTTTGGGCTCTGCAGGGATCTTGAAGCTTAGGTAAAAGAAGCGTTGCTGTAGGGTGAATGGGGGAAGCTAAAAACACAAAAGAGTAAAGTTCAGCAAGAGAGAGAGAAGCAACCAACTTAACCATAAAAGTTATTTATTGAATAATAGTGATAACTACACAAGGAAAGCTAAACCAGCATACTGTTAGGTAAAAAAGCAAGTCCTCACTCACCTCTCCAGCACCCGAGTTCGTGCGGAGTTGGTATGGGCTCACAATCTGTCAGAGACCAGACACCAATTCGTTGATCAACGGGCTCACACTATCCTTAGCTTGAAAGGCTTCAGAGTAAGTGTGGCAAGTTTATTAGGGGTGAGCATCAATATTTATACACAGAAGTAAACAAAGTGATTAACAGATCATAATGGTCATGCATAATCAAACAAGATTCTACAGGATAAAACAGGTTAAAATGTACATTCAGAAAGAGATAAGGGGAGATGGCTACTTAAGGGGAGGGGGGGGTGTCATGAGTAGTTCGCAGGTCAGAGCTTTGATTAAAAGTTCAGACAGAGACATCAAGTCTGGGTTAAGTTTAAGCTCATCAAAAGTTCAGACTCAACATTCCTCCATTTGTAGCTTTGGGATAACTATTTACCAAAAGCTACACCCCATTTTAAGGAGCCAAGGGCCGCTTGGCAATTTCAGCCTGGGCCAACTCGAAGAGAGTAAGGCCCTTGGCTGAAGTAGGAAAAGAATAAACTGACCCACATGAGTCTATGAGGGAGGGGACACACTGAATACAGCAACACAGTATTATAAGGATTACTATGGCCCCAACAATACCCACCAAGAGGTTTTTAACCCACCCAGATCCAGGCAGCCAATTCCATAAGGCTCCCCACCAATCATAAGGTGGCTGGCCAGAGGAGTAGTTCTTAGCTATTTCCCTTAGATGTTTGGTACGTTGAAAAGTGTCAGAGTAGGTGTCATTTACAAAAACACAGCATTCTTCATTTATGAGGGCGCAAGTTCCTCCCTGGGCTGCTAACATTATGTCTAAAGCCATTCGGTTTTGCAAAGCTAACTGGCGCAGCTGGGACATTTCCCCGGCCTGATTCTCAAATAGGGTCGCAGTTTCATTGGTTAAAGATTCTAGTAGTCCCTGTAGACGGATGACACCACCCCTCAAGCTAATGAGACCAGCCCACCGCTGCCACGACAAACCATCACGGATATTAATATCTCTGAAGGTTTCACGGATGTTACGAACGTGGGGAAAATGAGGGGGAGTGAGGGAGATGCGAGAAGGCGGTGTTAGCCATGCCAAATAACATGACCCTGCCCAATCAGGGGAGAGAAAGTAATAAGCTTTGGGCCCGCACACGCAGTATGTTCCATACAATGCGTTTCGGGTATTCCATTTCTCAAAGTAATAGGTAACCCACCACCCGTTGGACCACTGTTCCCCTGGTAACGCAGAGGGGTCGTTGTGCGAACTGCAGAGGCACAATTTGGTAGTGGTGTTTTCAAAGGGCAGTGTAGTAGAGTACTGCTTGAGCAGTTGTAGAAGGCAATCGTATGTCCCTTAGCAATTAGTTGGACACCCTTTTGATCTGAGCAGGGCTTCTTAAAAGCTGACTCTGAAGGCCTGCCCACCCATGAAAAAGTTGGATCGGGGTGAGGGATCCACATATGGGATAAGTGGGATGTGCAAGGCTTGAAGCCAAGATTTTTACTAAAGGCGGTGCCATTAAAATACATGTTGCATTTACTTGTTCCCACAAAAGTTGACCCCTTTTCTTTAACAAAACACAGTGATCCTGTCTGATTGGTTACCCTGAGATATCTGTTAATTGGCACTCCTGTTTTGTCCCATGTAAGATTGTGTTGCACTGGATCTTTTACTCTAGCCAGTGGCATCCAAGTCATATTAGCAGTGGTCAGGGGAATGGGTGTGAAGGGGAGTCCCTGTTCTGCATTTACTGGAAATTGAGTACATACCCAGCAATTACTTCTATTTCCTAAAATACGAGTTTTAACCTCATGGGAATATCTAATAAAAGCATTATCTTCATAAGCAGAAAATAAACTAAAAAGGCATAATAAAAAACATACAGTTGTCAGAATAAAAGGTCCTCTCATTTTTTCTGAGTCAATTTAAGTCTGATGTCTGAAAGAGGTAAGCTGGTCCACTGGTCGGAGGCAGTGTCCTCAGTGGTGGCAAGAGCTGCTGGTCCGTCACTGTGGTCCACTACGGCTGGCTTGACGTGGGAGTGGTGGATCCAGGATTTGCGTCCTTCCAGGAACACTGCAGTCTGGGTTGTTAAAAGAACCTGGTGGGGTCCAGTAAACCTCGGCTGGAGGGTGTCGCCACGAATGAACTTTTTGGCCCAGACGAAGTCCCCTGGTTGGAATGGGTGGATCTGTTCTTCCAGCGGCACGGTCTGGGAAAACTGCGAGGCTTTCCAAAGGGTACGGAGGCGAGCCTGTAGGGAGAGAAACTGGCACACGGTCATATGATCCCCTCCCAATAGTGAAACATCAGCACGTGGTAGCGCCCCGCCTTTGAAAGGGGGGTGTCCATAGAGCAGTTCAAAGGGGGATAATCCCAATACACGGGTTGGGCGAGTAGGAAGGTGAAACAGGACCAAGGGAAGTACCTGAGGCCACTTTAATCCTGTTTCCTGACAGTATTTAGCCAATGTAAACTTAAGCTCCCTATTCATACGCTCAACTTTCCCGCTAGACTGAGGGTGGTAGGGTGTATGAAAGGAGTGTGAAATGCCCAGTCCTTGTTCTAAACGGCCAAGGACATGACCAGTAAAGTGAGGTCCGCGATCTGAGTCAAGCACGAGAGGGATGCCAAAACGGGGTACAATGTCTCTAAGGAGAATCTTCGCCACTGTGGCAGCAGTACAATTAGCAGTAGGAAAAGCTTCGACCCAGGAAGTCAGAGGGCAAACCAAAACAAGGAGGTGCTTTTTCCCAAAAGCCTTTGGCATATCTGCAAAGTCAATTTGAAGATGTTGAAATGGAGCAGCAGGCGGAGGTCTTCCACCCTTAATTTTTTTAAGAGGCGGAGCAGGTCCATTACGCTGACATGTGCTGCATGCTTTCACAATTGACAGGCAGTAGGGTTGAATGCCTGGAGCATACCAAAAGCGAGCGATGGTGTCCACAAGGGCGTGCGTGCCGTAGTGACCCCCCTTATCATGGTGCCAGCGAACTGCCACAGGGTATGTGGAGCGAGGGAGGCAGGCTCGGCCATCCGGCATAAGCCAGGTCCCTTTGACCAGAGTGGCTCCGAGGCTCTCCCACGACTGTAGTTCAGCAGCGGGTACTGGTACGGGGTGCGGTGGAGTAAAGGAGGAGGCTGCAATAGCCAACGTGGGCATGGCTAAGGGTAAGACGGCAGCCGTCTTGGCGGAGGCGTCAGCCAGGGCATTCCCACGGGTGACGGGGCTATCATCTTTAGTATGGGCCCGGCAGTGAACTACAGCCAGGACCGAGGGTTCTTGGAGGGCGTCCAAAAGCTTGTGGATGAGGGGGAGGTGCTGAATGGGTTTACCGGCAGCTGTCTGGAAACCTCGAAACTTCCAGAGGTGGATGTGACAATGCACAACTCCAAAAGCATACTTGCTATCAGTAAAAATGGTAACGGTCTTACCAGCGGCCAACTGGCAAGCTCGGGCCAGGGCATAGAGTTCGGCGGCTTGGGCTCCTCAGTTGCCTGGCAGTGAGGCGGCCTCTTGAATGTCCCTTTCAGAGGTGACTGCATAACCGGTGAAACGCTTGCCATCAACATAGAAGGAGCTTCTGTCCGAGAAGAGGATGCAATCAGGGTTGTCCAGTGGCACGTCAAACAGGTTGTCCCTTATCTGTAAGATGCTATAAACTACTTCCACACAGTCGTGCTGATCCTGGAGGACTGGCAGGTCAGGAAGCAAGGTAGCTGGATTAAGGGGCCCACACCTTTCAAAAATTAGGTTAGTGTCTTCTAAGAGTTCGGCCTCTAGCTGTTGCTGACGATGGGCCGAAAAGACTTGGGTTGTGCCCCTACGCAGAAGGGCTGACAAGTCATGAGAAGTCCAAACCGTGGTAAAATGACCCAGGGTCAGGCTCTTTGCCTTTGTGATCAGCAGGGCAGCTGCTGCCAGAGTCCGGGTGCAGGATGGGGTTCCCTGAGCGACAGGGTCGATCTGCTGAGAGTAAAAAGCAAGCGGGAAATGGTGGGGCCCGCTCAGCTGGGTAAGGACGCCACTAGCAATTCCGCCCCTCTCGTGGACAAAAAGGTGAAAGGGTTTGCTGTAATTGGGGGGGGCGGAGAGACATGGAGGAGGCCACACTGTCCTTGAGTAACTGAAAGGCTTGGATTGTGTTCGGGGACCACTGCAAAGGGTCAGGAGCAAGGTTAGCAGTGAGTCGGTGGGGCGGCTTGCTTAACTCCCCGCAGGACGGTAACCAGGGGCGACAGAAGCCAATTAATCCTAAGAAACCTCGAAGTTGTTTCTTGGTGTTTGGCAGAGGGCAGTTTTGGATAGTCTTTATGCGGACTGGGTCCATTTGTCTTCCCTCTGGGGTTAATAGGAAGCCCAGATATCGGACCTTCTGTGAGACCCACTGAATCTTGTTAGGGTCTACCTTGTGGCCTCTGGTGTGTAGGTATAATAAAAGTGCCTTACCATCGATGCGGAGGGCAGCTTCTTCGCGATTACCTAATAGGATGTCATCTACGTATAGGACTAACGTGGATCCCTGCGGACTGGTGAAGCCTTCCAAGTCGTGGCGGAGGCATTGGCTGAAAATCGTGGGGCTGTCTCTGTAGCCTTGAGGAAGTCGTTGCCAGACATAATTTTGTCCCTCCCAGGTGAAACCAAAGAGATACTGAGAGTCTGGGTGCACAGGAATGCTGAAAAAAGCTGATTTTAAGTCAATAACAGTGAACCACTCAGCATCCCAGGGGATTTGACTGATGATAGTAGCTGGATCAGGAACTACTGCATGAAGAGGGACCACATACTGATTAACAACCCGTAGATCCTGTACAAAGCGCCAACGAATAGGGTCTCCGTCCTTTTTAGGAGGCTTTTTTGACAGGCAGTATAGGGGTGTTACAGGGAGTGCGCTGAGGGCGGACTAGCTTTTGTGCAATGAATCCCTCGATAATGGGGCGGATGCCCTCCCGGGCTTCCAACGACAGGGGGTATTGAGGGACTGACGGGGGGGTTAAGGAGGGCTTCACTTGAATCCTTACTGGCTCTGCTGAAAGGAGCAGGCCAACATCAGTGTCAGAAATTCCCCAGAGGGTTAAAGGCAAGTCAGTGAGGTCAGGGGAGAGAGGGGGGGGGGGGGTTTCCCAATTACCCTGAGTTGGGGCCGAATCTCCTAACACTGTCATCAATAATCCTACCCCTTCAGGAGTGCAGGTTAAAGTAGCCTCAAGCTTACAGAGTAAATCCCGGCCCATCAAAGGGATCGGACAAGCTGGGGAAAAAAGAAAACGGTGAGAAAAACATTTATCAGCATAAATAACATTTAGAGGCAAAGTGAGTCCCAGAGACTGTGGGTTGCCCTCCACCCCAGTTGCAGTTTTAACCTCAGAGGATAGCCAGGGAGAGGGGGCATGATTTAAAAGAGAGAAAGTAGCTCCAGTATCAATGAGGAAGGAGACAGGCAGTCCCTGGACTGAAAGGGTTAGACGAGGCTCTTTGCTGGGAGGGGAGAAAGTGAGGAAGGAGCCGGCTAAAGACATTAAGGAAATAAGACCATCACATTGTTTGCCTTCGCCCCCGGGGTACCGTCATTGAGGAGGCTGAGTTTGCTGCAGCTGCTGCTGTTGCCCGTAGTTGATCCAGGCCTGGGGAACGGGCTGAGCTGGTGGTGCAGGGGTGTATTCGTCCCTGGTGTAAGTATCTGCGGATGCAACCAGACCCTCTGGGCATCCCCAGGGGAGGGGTATGCAACCTGCTGCATCTGCTTGATCATTTGCCTAGTAATTATTCCTCCCGAGGTGTGCCCTTCCATTTCCCCCTTATCCCTCTGCAGAGATTCCGACCTGGAGTCCTGCAGATTCCCCTCTGCGCCCTGGAGAGAGTCCCCATGCGGAGGAATAGGGGCAGGGGCAGTGGGGACCAACTGACGAGTCAAAACACGCCGTGGTTTACACCCTTCATCGAAATAACATGGAGGGGGTTCACTCTCGGGAGAATACCTGACTGCCATAATTTTTAAAGATTTCCACAGCTCTGCTGCTGTGTCCCAACAAAACCAGTAACATAACTATCCCGGATGGTCTTTTTCGATCTGGCTCCTTACTCCTCTTAAGGCAGCCTGTTCGAAAGAGCCATACGAAGGCCACCTCATCTCCGGGTTGGCCAATACCGCGGTATACCCAGTCCAATTCCTTACACACAGTGTGTACAACTTTCTCCTAGACATTCCTGTCTGTACTGGGAGTTTCCCTTCGTTCCATAACTTATTTACAATCCCCAACGGACTCTCAAGAGGCACGCTAGTCCCTTGACCCATGGTGTCTGACAGGAGCCCTCCAACTGGCGTTTACCCTGCTGTCCAGTACACGACCCCTCAATATTGAATTGGCTGGGAGAAATCTCCCGTGGCGCCTGCCAATTCGTATATGAGTGGTCTGACCACTGGACAGAGGCACCGCACCAGAAGGATATCCCGGACGAGCCCCCAAATTGTTAGGTAAAAAAGCAAGTCCTCACTCACCTCTCCAGCACCCGAGTTCGTGCGGAGTTGGTATGGGCTCACAATCTGTCAGAGACCAGACACCAATTCGTTGATCAACGGGCTCACACTATCCTTAGCTTGAAAGGCTTCAGAGTAAGTGTGGCAAGTTTATTAGGGGTGAGCATCAATATTTATACACAGAAGTAAACAAAGTGATTAACAGATCATAATGGTCATGCATAATCAAACAAGATTCTACAGGATAAAACAGGTTAAAATGTACATTCAGAAAGAGATAAGGGGAGATGGCTACTTAAGGGGAGGGGGGGGTGTCATGAGTAGTTCGCAGGTCAGAGCTTTGATTAAAAGTTCAGACAGAGACATCAAGTCTGGGTTAAGTTTAAGCTCATCAAAAGTTCAGACTCAACAATACCATAAATGATTAAAGGTTAATACCTAAGGTAGAAAGGAAAACAGAGAGAGAGAGAAAGAGTGGGGGATCTCACCCACTCCATGAGGCTTGAACTGGTCGGGGTTCCCAGGTGATGGTGGTAGCGGAGGGTCCTGAATGCTGGAGACAGGCAGAGCCCTCAACACGATCAGTCAGGAGAAGATGGAGTTCCAGTGAAACTGATGCATAGTTTGGATCTAAGCATCAGAACCCACCCTCTAGGGTGAGTAGGGATTTTTGTAGAGAAAATACAATTGTTCAATGGAGAACAATAGATTTGTTTATAGGTAAGCTGAAGACAAGGGTTTTCTTTAGACTAGACAATAAGAGCTGATCACTCTTGGCTATGGGCGGTGTTTTCTTCCAGGGAGCTCACAATGCAATTAGGCTGCTACAGTATTTGGATATCAATTAAGGATTCATTACTAGAATTGGTCTGTTAATTGCTGAGCTGGGTGTGGGCAGACATAGGTTCATTAGCATCTGGAGCAGAGATTCCCATGATGCAGTGCTTCCCTGCTTTTTCTGGTCCCAGAATTCAGTGTGGTTTTCTGTTCTCCATTCTGTATGTAAATTGAGATGTCTTCCTGTCCCATCTTTCATGCAGATGAGGCTAGGGGAGTTGTCTCTGCTCTCCATTCTGTATGCTAATGGAGATGTCTTAATCTTGTCACCCTTGTTAGGAGGGGTCTAGGTGTGTCTCCCAATGCCCTTCACTGCTCTCTGCAAGTTTTTTTCCCCCTCTGATGGGTTTTGGTTTAAGCAGAGGCGGGGGGGTATCTTTCATGAGTCAGGCTGGATACTGCACCCTGGTTTCCCAAGAACACAGAGGTGTCTGGTATCAATAGTGGCACCAAATCTTGTACAAAGGAGGTCAAGTAAGGTGTCTATGAAAAGGTTATGATGTGCTGGTTATGCTTATGCTATCCGTATGCATGTATCATTTTTGTATTTAAAGTTATAAGTATTGGCTCTATACTGTCTGTATTTCAAACTTGTGCTGTGCTTCTGGCTGACACCCCAGACAATTTGGCATCAGCATTGCCTAGCCTGCTTCATGGCCCATTAAGGACCATCAGCTATGTAACTGACCCATTGAGAGAAGGCAGATACACCTTATGACTCAGCAAGGCATGCAGGGGCATGCCTACAGAGAGGACTGTAAGGCTTTCAAGCCCTGTGCTGGGCAGCTTGTGTTTGGAACAAAGTAAGCAGATGCCACGTGGCAAAAGGACTATAAAAGGCATCATCATCATCTCCATTTTGTCTTCAATCCTGCTTCTGACCTCTGGAGGAACTGTGCTTGAAACTGAAGCTCTGAACAAAGGACTGAACGACCCATCCAAGCTGTGGATGTATTCCAGAGACTTAATTTAAGCCAGCAGTTTATTCCATCACTGCTACAAGCCCGAACAAAGAACTTTGCCATTACTGTATGTAATTAATTCCATTTAACCAATTTTAACTCTCATCTATATTTCTTTCTATGAATAAACCTTTAAATTCTAAAGGATTGGCAACAATGTGATTTGTGGGTAAGATCTGAATTGTATATTGACCTGGGTCTGGGGCTTGGTCCTTTAGGATCGGAAGAACCTTTTTTCTTTTACTGGGATATTGGTTTTCATAACCATTCGTCCCCATAAGAAGTGGTGCTGGTGGTGATACTGGGAAACTTGAGTGTTTAAGGGAATTGCTTTTATGCCTTCTGGTTAGCCAGTGGGGTAAAACCGAAGTCCTCTCTGTTTAGCATGCCTCAGTAGTGAAGGAACCCCAGCCTTGGGCTGTAACTGCCCTGCTCTAAACAATTTGTCCTGAATTGATACTCTGAGGGCGTGGCTACACTTGCAGATGTAGAGTGCTTTGAGTTAAACCAGGCTTTGTAGAACGCAGTAGGGAAAGCGCTGTAGTCTGTCCACACTGACAGCTGATAGCACACTGGTGTGGCCACATTAACAGCTCTTGCAATGGCCAGAGAGCAGTGCATTGTGGTAGCTGTCCCAGCATGCAAGTGGTTGCAACGTGCTTTTCAAATGGGGGGGGGGCGGGTGGAGTGTGACTGGGAGTGCGTTGTGTGTATGTGGGGGGAGAGAGAGTGGGTTTTGGGGGGGCTGAGAGCATGTCAGCATGTTGTCTTGTAAGTTCAGAGAGCAGCAGACCTCCCCCTCCCCCTGCCTCTCTCACACACAGCATTCTACAGTAATGGTTGCTTTGTCTTGGAGCAGATAAGCAGCCGGCTGTCAAATGGAGTTTTCAAAAGGCATATCCAAAACAGTGACAAGAGTGGCCACTTGACTTAAGGGGATTATGGGACATTTCCAGAGGCTGATCAGAGCGCAGTAATGCAACACCTCGTTCACACTGACGCTGGGGCACTCCAGGTGGGGCGCATCAATCGTTATTCTACTCGCTGAGGTGGAGTACCAGGAGCGCTCTAGCCGTGGAGTCAGAGCACTCTAAGTGTCTTGCCAGTGTGGACGGGTAGTGAGATAGTGTGCCCGGGGCTCCTTTAATGCACTGTAACTGGCAAGTGCAGCCAAGCCCTCAGTAGTGTTGCGCCAAAGGCTGCTTAGTTACACTGCCCCACTTTAGCTTCTGTCCCAGGGAGCAGGATGGGCCTGTGTGTGAGTGCCAGGAGTGGGTCCTGTTGGTGACAATGCTCTCCTTCATTGGTCCCATGCGATGTCGCCCACCCCAGTGCCAGCTGCTCTGCAGGTGGGTTCATGGTGTGGCTATGTGGGGTGCAGCTCTCTGGAGCCCAGATTAAGGCGCAGGACTGCCTGGTTGACAGAGGGGACTGCATGCCACGAGCCCAGTGAATTTGGAGTGACTCAGCCATCTTCCTGCCCTTTTGTATTCACCCAGCAGGTTTGCGTTTGCACGGGTGTGGGGTGAATGGCTGCTTTGCCTACAGGCCCTGTAACGAGGGTACACTCACCCCTCTCGAGCAGCACCTGGCGAGTGCATGTGCCTGCACTCTCTACCTGTTTGTGGTGCCTCTTCAGCCCTCCAACTGAGTCACACACAGTCTAGGTGATAAAAGCAAAGCAACCCCTCCTGGGGTGTAAGTCCAACGGGGGCCTATTTCAGTGCCGACTGTAAGGTCCTTCAATCTGCAGCCCTTTCCTGGGGCTCACTCTTCAATCAGTCCAGCAGGGCCTATCACAGTACCCTAATCCAAACTGTCTCTCAGCCCCTTCTGGGCTCCTTTGAATTATCCCTGCTCTTTAAGATGTCCCAGCCCTGGTGTGGGGCCATGTCCCCCAGGGCTCCCTCCCTGGAGACTCTTCACCTCTCTGGCCCCAGCTCTTCAGCTGGGCCACTAAAAGAGTTCAGTTCTCCTTCTGGGGTTCATCAAAGTTCAGGCCACTTTCCTAGTGGCTGGTGGTGGTGGTGGGGATCCAGGCCCACCCTCTACTCTGGGTCCCAGCCCAGGGACTCTATAGATAACAGCCATCCAGCATGTCCTTTTAAATAAACTGCTACAATTCCCTGGGCCACTTCCCTGTGGCTCCAGCACATTCTTCACCCTTATCTCAGGGCCTTGTCCTGGTGGAGGCCCAGCAGCCAGCCCAGAGCACCATCCACTCTCCTCCAGCTCTAACAGGGAACTGAACTCACTCTTGCCCTGCAGCTCTTCTTATACTAACCTGCTGGGCCCCGACTGGCTCCTTCCCACACAGTTGCTCTAGGTAGGGTTACCATATTTCCACAATCAAAAATAGGACACTGGGGGGGAGGAGCCCCGCTCTAGCCCCACCCCTGCCCCGCCCCACCCCCATCCACTTCCTCCCACTTCCCACCATCCGACTGCCCTCCTCAGAACCCCCAACCCCCCCCCCTGCTCCTTGTCCCCTGACTGCCCCCTCCTGGGACTCCTGCCACTAACTGCCCCCTAGGACTCCACCCCCTATCTAAGCCTCCCTGCTTCTTGTCCCCTGACTGCCCCCGCCTGAGAACGCCCAACCCTAACTTCCCCCCTCGGACCCTACCTGTCCCCTGACTGACCTGACCCTTATCCACACCCCCACCCCATATTCACACCCCCGCCCCCAGACAGACCTCCGGGACTCTCATGCCCTATCCAACTGCTCCCCACCTCCTGACCGGACCCCCAGAACTCCCGACCCATCCAACCCCCTCTGCTCCCTGCCTGCCTCGACCCCTCTCCACACCCTCTCCCCCAGACAGACCCCCGGGACTCCCACGCCCTATCCAACTGCTCCTCACCCCCTGACAGGACCCCCATAACTCCCGACCCATCCAACCCTCTCTGCTCCCTGCCTACCTCGACCCCTCTCCACACCCCTGCCCCCGACAGCCCTCCCAGAACCCCCGACCCATCTAACCTCCCCTGCTCCCTGTCCCTGACTGTCCCAACCCCTCTACACACCCCTGCCCTCCTGACAGCCCCCCACAAACTCCCAACCCAACCAACTCCCCCTTCCTGTCCCCTGACCAGGGCCGGCTTTAGCAAGAGCCCAGGAACCAGGCTGCACTCCAGCCGGGGTCGCAGGGCTTGGGGCCGGGCCGGAGGTGCTCAGCCGGGGCCGGGCCAGTGCGCTCGGCTGGAACTGGGGCTGCTGCCCTGGGGCCGGAGCCGGGCCGGAGCCGCTGGGGCCGGAGCCAGGGGTGCTCGGCCGGTGCTGCTCGGCCGAGGCCGGGCCAGCGCGCTCAGCCAGAACCGGTGCTGGTGCCCCAGGGCCCGAGCTGAGCCGGGCCGGAGCCTCTGGGGCCAGGGCCAGAGCCGCTGGGGCCGGGGGTGCTCGGCTGGTGCCACTCGGCCGGAACTGGAGCCGGTGCCCCGGGGCCCGAGCCGGGCTGGAGCAGCTGGGGCCGGCCGGGGCCAGAGCCGCTTGGCCGGGGCCGGAGGGAGCCGCACGGCCAGGGACGGAGTGGGTCGCGCTGCGCCTCGCCTCCCCGGAGCCCTCCTCCTCGCACCCCCCCCCAGCTTACCTGCTGCTGCCCGCCTGCCCCTGCTTGTTTTCAGACTTCCCGCGAACATCTGATTTGCGGGAAGCAGAGGAGGGGGAGGAGCAGGGGGGGCGGAGTGTTCAGGGGAGGGGAGGAGGGGGAAAACAGCTGCGGGGCCGGCCGGCATGCTAAGGCTGCAGGGGATGGGGGGAGCCGGGAAGGGTCTTTGGCTGCCCAGCAGCACTTGGCCGCCGCTTTTCGATCTATAAATAGCCTACCGGGGGGAAATCCCGGACATTTTTAGATTTTTAGAAATCCCCCCGGACGGCTATTTATAGACCAAAAAGCCGGACATGTCTGGGGAAATCCAGACGTATGGTAGCCCTAGCTCTAGGTAGCTTGGAGGACCTCTCTACTGCCCTTTTCTGGGGTGGGGTGTGGCAGGGCCACAAGACCTCCAGCAGAGGGCATCAGGGCCTAGTCCACCCCATCACAGGCCCAATAAAGAGACTTTAAAAAGATGCTGTCGTCCAATTATGGACTTCCAGTCATGCCAAGCAACCCCGGCGACCAATCACATGCCACAAATAATGCACAGTACTGATCCAAAGCATGGTTCGCTTGGCTCCTCCAGAACTCCTGGCACATGGACGATAGCAGTCGAAGGGGGTCTCGTGAGCAGACACTCCAGCTAAGCTGCTGGGTGATTTTGCTTTGGGAGAACACACTGACTGGCTCTAATATTTGTTTAATATTTCAAAAGTCCCTTCACCCCTGCCTCAGCTGTTCTCAGTGGATTTGGGATCCTGCGCTTTATGAACTCCATGGGAAAGAGATCTATCATCATTTTTTTTTCTCTACCTGGGAGTAAATCTAACACATCCACAGAGCAAATCTTTGGGCTGGAGCTGTTAAGCGGCTGGCACATGAAATACAATTGTGACTTGGGTACTTGAACTGCCCCAGTTTTACCTCCAGCAAAATTGCCCCTGAGAGCGAAAGAAAAGCTGAATCGGATTCTTGTGAAATTGTTCCCATTAAAAGGTGCCAATTCAGCGTGTGAGCTGCTGAGCCCTGGTGTCAAGCACTTCCAAAACACAGCGCCGGGAAAACATTAAAAGAGGAGCCATTTTTAGACTGCATTCAACTGCTTCAGAACAAGCGCTAGCAGGGGCCACCCATCTGGGAGCGGCAGGCAGGCACGATGGAGACGTGACATTTTTTAGAAATTCACAAGCACTGCTAATGATTCTGGTGAATCACGTTCAGGAACAGCAGGCTTATTTGCACATGGTATCGTGCTGAGCTCCCGGCTCCCAGACTGGAGTGGGGCAAAGCTGAGAATGTGGCACAAGCCACTGGGAAATTCAATATGTTTTGATCTTAGATGCTCACAGGTCCCCCATAACCTAGTATCTGGGCACCTCACAATCATTAATGAATTTATCCTCACACAGCCCTGTGAAATAGGTGTGACGAAGCTGGGGATTTTTGTAGTGTTTTACATGAATAGTGTGTGTGCTCCTCAGTTTCCCTGTGTGCTGCATGTTTAACAAGGTGGTGGGAGAGAGTTTGTTGTTGCAGAAGACCAGGTGTGACCTCACCTAGCAGCCGGGCTCCCTGGACAACGGCCTGGAGATGGGGAACCCTAACAACTGGTGACCTGGAGATTAAGAAGCACACCCCAGCTTGGCAGTCAGCCAGTTCTGACCAGTGGGAGGACAAAGAGCTGAGGAGAGAGGACCCCAGTGACCTGACCAACCAGTTCCAGCCAGAGGGGAACAAAGGACGGAAGAGAGGGGGCCCCAGTGACCTGTTTACCTGGGATGGAAGACAAAGGACAGGGGAGGAGCTGTTGGGGCCGGTGATTTCCCAGCTGGAAAGCGCAGAGTCTCAGGACTGGAGACAGAGAGCAGCCAAAGCCTACCTGGATGCAGGGGAGACTTAGCTCTGGTCTACACTATGAGTTTAGGTTGAATTTAGTAGCGTTAGATCAATTTAACCCTGCACCCGTCCACACGATGAAGCCATTTTTGTTGACTTAAAGGGCTCTTAAAATCGATTTCTGTACTCCTCCCCGACGAGGGGATTAGCGCTGAAATCGACATCGCCGGGTCGAATTTGGGGTAGTGTGGATGCAATTCAATGGTATTGGCCACCAGGAGCTGTCCCAGAGTGCTCCATTGTGACCGCTCTGGACAGCACTTTGAACTCAGAGACACTAGCCAGGTACACAGGAAAAGCCCTGGGAACTTTTGAATTTCATTTCCTGTTTGGCCAGCGTGGTGAACTCAGCAGGACTCAGCAGCACAGGTGATCATGCAGTCCCCCCAGAATGTTTCTACGCTCTCCCTATCATCTCCATCCCTGAGGTTATCGCAGATTAGAAGGCGAAAAAAACACACTCGTGATGACATTTTTTCTGAGCTCATGCAGTCCTCCTGCACTGATAGGGAACAGCATAATGCATGGAAGCATTTAGTGGCAGAGGCCAGGAAAGAATTGCTGTGTTAGTGTAACCCTTCTGCCCATCTAAGTTGGCAGCAACAAGGGCTGGGTTCTGTATCTAGGGGTTCTGTTTCAATAACGCAATGAAAAACCGGCTCGAGCCCCCACCCAGTGACCTGGGACAATTACATACCACCCCCTGGGTGCCTCTAAGAGGCAATACTTCCCCTCTCGCAAGCACGGAGTCTGAGTGTAGCAGGCCTGGTCTACATTACGGGTTTAGGTCGACTTTAGCAGCGTTAAATCGAATTAAGCCTGGACACGTCCACACGACGAAGCCCTTTCTTTCGACTTAAAGGGTTCTTTAAACCGGTTTCTTTACACCACCTCCGACGAGGGGATTAGCGATAAAACCGGCCTTTGCAGGTCGGAATTGGGGTAGTGTGGACGGAATTCGACGTTATTGGCCTCCGGGAGGTATCCCACAGTGCTTCATTGTGACTGCTCTGGACAGCACTCTCAACTCAGATGCACTGACCAGGTAGACAGGAAAAGACCCGCGAATGTTTGAATTTCATTTCCTGTTTGCTCAGCGTGGAGAGCACAGGTGACCACGCAGAGCTCATCAGCACAGGTAACCGTGATGGAGTCCCAGGATCGCAAAAGAGCTCCAGCATGGACCGAACGGGAGGTACGGGATCTGCTCGCCATATGGGGAGATGAATCAGTGCTAGCTGAACTCCGTAGCAGTAAAAGAAATGGCAAAGTATTAGAAAAGATCTCCAAGGCCATGAAGGACCGAGGCCATAACAGGGACACACAGCAGTGCCGCGTGAAAATTAAGGAGCTACGGCAAGCTTACCACAAAGCCAGAGAAGCAAACGGAAGGTCCGGGGCAGAGCCGCAAACTTGCCGCTACTACGCGGCGCTGCATGCGATCCTAGGGGGTGCAGCCACCACTACCCCAACCGTGTGCTATGACTCTCTCACTGGAGAAACACACAGGGAAGACGGTTCGGGGAACGAGGAAGATGAGGATGGAGGTCCTGTAGGTAGCTCACAGCAGCAAGGAAGCGGAGAAACCAGTTTCCCCAACAGCCAGGATATGTTTGTGACCCTAGACCTGGAACCAGTAACCCCCGAACTCACCCAAGACCCTCAGGGCACACAGGAGACCTCTGGTGAGTGTACCTTTGTAAATATTTGTAAACATTACACATGGTTTAAAAGCAAGCGTGTTTAATGATTAATTTGCCCTGGCAATCGCGGCCAGTACATCTACTGGAAAAGTCTGTTAACGTGTATGGGGATGGAGCGGAAATCCTCCAGGGACATCTCCAGAAAGCTCTCCTTTATGTACTCCCAAAGCGTTTGCAAAAGGTTTCTGAGGAGGGCTGCCTTATCCCGTCCGCCATGGTAGGACACTTTACCACGCCAGGCCAGTAGCACGTAGTCTGGAATCATTGCATAACAAAGCATGGCAGCGTATGGTCCCGGTGTTTGCTGGCATGCAGACAATATCCATTCCTTATCTCTCTTTGTTATCCTCAGGAGAGTGATATCATTCACGGTCACCTGGTTGAAATGGGGTGATTTTATTAAGGGACATTCAGAGGCGCCCGTTCCTGCTCTTCTGAACAGAAATGTTCCCCGCTGTTAACCACGCGGTGGAGGGGAGGGGTGAAGTGATCATCCCAGAGAATCGTGTGTGTGTGGGGGGGGGGGGGTGGTTTACTTGTGTTTGTGCCGCATGTTAACCGGGAAACCGCAGCCCCTTCTTTTACATTGAAAACCCATTTTAAATGGACAACCCAATTCATCCTTGATATGGGAAATGCGCTGCTGTTTGCAACCTTTCCCGCATGTTAAGAAGGTTAAAAAAGCCAAAACACTGTGGCCTA
This sequence comes from Chrysemys picta bellii, assembly GCF_011386835.1. Classification (NCBI taxonomy): domain Eukaryota; kingdom Metazoa; phylum Chordata; order Testudines; family Emydidae; genus Chrysemys; species Chrysemys picta. The sequence goes on from NC_088797.1 coordinate 51,327,738, forward strand.
CCATGGCTGCCTGCAAGCCGAAATATGCGACCTTGTAATGAAAGAGTGTACCCATTGTTCTCTAAAATGTGTCTTTTTTAACCACCTCTCCCTTCTCCTCCACCAGCTGCAAATGTTTCTCCTTCGCAGAGGCTAGTGAACATTAGAAAGAGAAAACGTAGGACGAGGGACGATATGTTCACGGAGCTGCAGATGTCCTCCCACGCTGATAGAGCACAGCAGAATGCGTGGAGGCAGTCAATGTCGGACATGAGAAAAGCACAATATGAACGAGAGGAGAGGTGGCGGGCTGAATGGCGGGATGAAAAGAGCAAGTGGCGGGCTGAAGACGATAGGTGGCGTCAGCTTGCAGACAGACGGCAAGAGTCAATGCTCCGTCTGCTGGAGCATCAAACTGATATGCTCGAGCGTGTGGTTGAGCTGCAGGAAAGGCAGCAGGAGCAGAGACCGCCGCTACAGCCCCTGTGTAACCAACAGCCCTCCTCCCCAAGTTCCATAGCCTCCTCACCAAGACGCCCAAGAACACGGTGGGGGGGCCTCCGTCCACCCAGTCACTCCACCCCAGATGCTCGCCCAAGCATCAGAAGGCTGGCCTTCAATAAGAGTTAAAGTTTTAAAATGCAGTGTGTCCTTTTCCATCCCTCCTCCCCCACCCATCCCAGGCTACCTTGGCAATTATCCCCCTACTTCTGTGAGGAACTAATAAAGAATGCATGAATGTGAAAAAACAATGACTTTATTGCCTCTGCAAGCGGTGCTCGAATTGGGGAGGGGAGGGTGGGGTGGTTGGTTTACAGAGAAGTAGAGTGAACCGGGTCGGGGGGGGGGGGGTTTGGAGGGTTCATCAAGGAGAAACAAACAGAAGTTTCACACAGTAGCCTGGCCAGTCACAAAACTCATTTTCAAAGCTTCTCTGATGCGCACCGCGCCCTGCTGTGCTCCTCTAACCGCCCTGGTGTCTGGCTGCGCGTAATCAGCGGCCAGGCGAGTTGCCTCAACCTCCCACCCCGCCATAAAGGTCTCCCCCTTACTCTCACAGATATTGTGGAGCGCACAGCAAGCAGCAATAACAATGGGGATATTCTTTTCGCTGAGGTCTGAGCAAGTCAGTAAGCTGCGCCAGCGCGCTTTTAAACGTCCAAATGCACATTCCACCACCATTCGGCACTTGCTCAGCCTATAGTTGAACAGGTCCTGACTCCTGTCCAGGCTGCCTGTGTACGGCTTCATGAGCCATGGCATTAAGGGGTAGGCTGGGTCCCCAAGGATCACGATAGGCATTTCAACATCCCCAACGGTTACTTTCTGGTCCGGGAAGAAAGTCCCTTCCTCCAGCTTTCGAAACAGAGCAGAGTTCCTGAAGACGCGAGCATCATGTACCTTTCCCGGCCATCCCACGTTGATGTTGGTGAAACGTCCCTTGTGATCCACCAGGGCTTGCAGCAGCATTGAAAAGTACCCCTTGCGGTTTACGTAGTCGGTGGCTTGGTGCTCCGGTGACAAGATAGGGATATGGGTTCCGTCTATGGCCCCGCCACAGTTTGGGAATCTCATTTCAGCAAAACCATCCACTATTGACTGCACGTTGCCCAGAGTCACTACCCTTGCTATCACCAGGTCTTTCATTGCCCTGGCAAATTGGATCACAGCAGCCCCCACCGTAGATTTGCCCACTCCAAATTGATTCCCTACTGACCGGTAGCTGTCTGGCGTTGCAAGCTTCCACAGGGCTATCGCCACTCGCTTCTCAACTGTGAGGGCTGCTCTCATCTTGGTATCCTGGCGTTTCAGGGCAGGGGAAAGCAAGTCACAAAGTTCCATGAAAGTGCCCTTACGCATGCGAAAGTTTCGCAGCCACTGGGAATCGTCCCAGACCTGCAGCACGATGCGGTCCCACCAGTCTGTGCTTGTTTCCCGGGCCCAGAATCGGCGTTCCACGGCATGAACCTGCCCCAGTGACACCATGATTTCCACATTGCTGGGGCCTGTGCCTTGTGAGAGGTCTATGTCCATGTCAATTTCCTCATCACTCTCTTCGCCGCGCTGCAATCGCCTCCTCGGGTGGTCCGGGTTTCGCCTTGGCATGTCCTGGCTCTGCATATACTCCAGGACAATGTGCGTGGTGTTCATAGTGCTCATAATTGCCGCGGTGATCTGAGCGGGCTCCATGATCCCAGTGCTAGCTATGGCGCCTGGTCAGAAAAAAGGCGCGAAAGTAGTATCTGATGGACCAGGAGAAGGAGGGAGGGCGGGAGGGAGGGAGGGCCGAGTGACGACATGGCGTACAGGTACAGGAACAGGGAATTAAAATCAAGAAAGGTGGCTGTACATCAGGGAGAAACACAAACAACTGTCACACAGAATGGTCCCCCCAAAGATTAAACTGAAAACCCTGGGCTTAGCAGGCCGTTGATTTCACGGAGGAAGGGGAAGCAAATGAATACAGAACAAATCTATTTTTTACATCTTAAGCTGGCAGCCGATGGTGCAGCATGAGTGATAGCCTCTCCAGTATGATGATGATGGATACCAATCATAATATACCATCGTCTGCAAGGGGCTGCTGCTGTGTAGCAATGCAGTCCCACGTCTGCCGGCACCCAGAGGACATATGGTGACGGTGAGCTCAGCTGAGCTGAGCGGGCTCCATGCTTGCCGTGGTATGTTGTCTGCACAGGTAACCCAGGTAAAAAGGCGCGAATCTATTGTCTGCCGTTGCTGTGACGGGGGGGGAGGGGCCTGACGACATGTACCCAGAACCGCCCGCGACACTGTTTTGCATCATCCGGGCATTGGGATCTCAACCCAGAATTCCAAGGGGCGGCGGAGACAGCGGGAACTGTGGGATAGCTGTGGGATAGCTACCCATAGTGCAATGCTCCGGAAGTCGACGCTAGCCTCGTACTGTGGACGCGGTCCGCCGACTAGAGCACCTAGAGCATTTTATGTGGGGACACACACAATCGGCTGTATACAACCGATTTCAATAAAACCGGCTTCTATAGATTCGAACTAATTTCGTAGTGTAGACATACCCGCAGAAAATGTTTAATAACATGAGGTAAACGACATCAGCATTAAATTGGAAAAACACCACAAACAGGATTCATAACACAAACCATGAGCAAAAAACCCACCCCAGCAAATTGGGCTGTGTCCTTTCCCTTTGGTTCTTGAATCCAGCAACCCAAATGTCACCCCAGAGTCCCCAAAGTCCAACACCCCCAAAGTCTCTTGGGTCCAGCAACCACCCAAAGTCCCAAAAGTCCAACAACCCCCAAAGTCTCTGTCCCTGGTCAGTGCAACCCCAGAGTAAAAGGGGGGCACGCAGGGTGTTAAGGGGCACCTTACGTTAGCCGAGGCCGGCCGTCTCTCCGTGGGGTTCCGCCGCAGCCTTCACCATGAGCCAGTCCACTTCCTGCCGTCCCACAAACTGCTCCGCTCTACAAGCTGCTCCGCTCCGCTCACCCACCTGTGAGCCGCTCCAGCCGTCCCCGCAAACAGCTCCGCTCACCGTTCCTTGGGCTGTTCCAATCGTCCCCGCAAGGCTCCGTGCCGCTCACTGCTCCTCCAGTCGTCCCCACAAATTGCTCCACCAGCTGCTTAGCAATATAGCTCAGGCTCCCCCACTAGTTAACACAGCACTCAGTGATCTCAGCTCTTAATAACTTTAGCTCTTTTGTGATTTCAGCTGTTAGTTATTTCAGCTCATAGTAGGGGAGCCCCAGTGCTGGGGCACCATTGGCCCAAAGTGAATTCTGCTCAGCAGCCTGTAACTAGACTCCTAATGGAATCAAAGTTAGCTCTGACATTCAACAGTGGAGAGAGGAGGTGGTGCAATTGGTGTTTCAAGCCCTCACAGGTACCCCATACCATCAAGTACAAATACCTATCCCCCTCCTCTCTCAATTCACTGGGTTTTGTAACCCATGCCCCTTGTCAAGCAAGTGCTACTTAGGTAATGGTGAAGGACTCACTCAGTCCTTCTGTCATACAACAGTTCCACTGGCCTTGATTCACAGAATCAGGGTAACAAAACTTTATTCTTCCTGCCCCAATAACAGAGAAACTGGGGATCCCACACCAGCCAAAGTAACCACTTTCAGTTGCTGTTGTTTCACGCCAGGCGGGTGGGTGTGCCTATGCAAACAAGATCAGCCCCCGGAGTTCTTTTCCACACTCGCCATAATTCACCACCAGATGTCAGGGTAGAGCTCATCCTGACTCTGCTTACATCCTCCCCCCAGCCGAGAATTTGTCATCCCGACAAATCACACTCCCTATTATATCAACTCATTGGTTCCCTCCAAAGGGCCTCAGATAGCCCACTTTAGCTTCTACAAGCCTGTGTGCTAAACATATTGGTTCCTCACTAGTCACCCCAGGTGCATCATAAGTCAACCGTTTTACTGGTCTTATTACCCTGTCTCGTCTATTGAGAATCTCTGTTGCCGTGGTAGGGTGGACAGCCTCTTGAACAACAGATGGAGAGGTTTCCTTTGAGGGCCCCTCGGCTACTGGCATAGGTCCCTGCATTTCTAGTTCTAACACTGGAGGGTCCAAGGTGCCCAAGACATCCTGCATCTGTATGTCTCCACTGTCCAATAACCTGTGTGTGTCATCACATGGGGGTCCCACCAGCGGCTCAGGGGTGTCAGGAATGGGCCTAAATACTTCTGCCATGGGGTTTAGGGCGGAAGAGGAGGAGCTCTCTTTTGATTCAGCTGATCAAGATCTTGTCTCCATCCCAGGATACACCATGGTTGTGTCTTCCTCCTCAGACTCACTCTCGGATGTGCTGCATAGGGGTAGGTTAGCTGCAGGGGGCTGGCTGTCCACGTTGGAGGGCGGCTTTGGTCCAGCACCTTCGTTCTGCCCAGTTGCCCTGTTGTGGCCCATCTCATACAGGGTGCCTACCAATTCCCCCACAGGGAGCAAAAGGTTTCTATGCACTGTCTTTGTCTGCCCTGGAGCCTCTTCAGGTTTGATCTTGTAGACCGGCAGGTCTCCTAGCTTTTCTATCACCAAGTAAGGTATTGCCTTCCATCTGTCAGCTATCTTGTGTTTGCCAGCAATACCCAAATTTCGCAGCAGAACTCTGTCCCCCGGCTGGAGTTCTTGCAGACGTACCCTAGCATCATATCGATGTTTGTTGCGGTCTGCGTTCTTCCGAGCCGCAGATGTAGCTAAGTGATAAGCATCCCGCAGCTTTTCTCTTAGTCGGGATACATATTGCTGATGAATTTCATAGCTATCTCCATCCTCTGATACACCAAAGCACAGGTCTATGGGTAATCTTGGTTCTTGCCCAAACATTAAGAGACATGGGGTGACTCCCGTAGCATCGTTCTTTGTGGTGTTGTAGGCGTGCACCAGAAATGCGACAGGTTGCCTTCTGCTCTGGTCGCAAAGTCCCCAACATATCTAATAGGGTTCGGTTGAACCTCTCTGGCTGAGGATCACCTTGCGGGTGATAAGGCGTTGTTCTAGATTTCTTAATTCCCGCTATCCTCAGCACCTCCTTCAGAAGGTGACTCTCAAAGTCCCGCCCCTGATCCGAGTGTATCCGGGCTGGGAATCCATAAACTGAAAAATATTTTTCCCACAGTACTCGAGCGACAGTGGTGGCCCTCCGATCACGTGTGGGATATGCCTGCGCATATCGCGTATAATGGTCAGTCACTACTAGAATGTTCCCAATATTCCCCTTGTCTACTTCTAAAGACAAGAAATCAATGCATATCAGTTTCAAAGGTTTGGTGCTGGTAATGTTCTTGAGATATGCAGCCCTCGTGGGCAGAGTTTTCCTTTGAACACATCGAGTGCAAATCTCACATTTCCTACGAACATCTTCAGCCATCCGGGGCCAATAGAATCTACTACGAAGAAGTTCCAGGGTCTTCTCCATCCCTAAATGTCCAAAGTCATCATGCAGGGCCCTCATGGCCAGAGCTCTGTACTCTTTTGGCAGCACTAGTTGTGCTCGTTGCTTTTGTAAAGGGTTGGTGGTCATTCGATGTAACACTCCCTGGATCAGTTTTAGTTTGGTCCATTCTCTCAATAGTAGTTTACCCTCCGGGTTAGGTGGGACAACCGCAGCTGGGCTTCGCCCCTCCCTTTTGGCAAGTAGTGTATCACGAATGTCAATATCTTGCAGCTGGGCTTCCTGCCAGTCAGCCGCATTGAGCCTGGGGAAAGGAGATTGGTCCAATGCAATATAGTTCACTGAAGCAGAAGGCACGCATTCAGGGGCAGGCCCAAAGCTTCTGCAGCACATCCATGAAGACTCTTATGGGCCTCTGGCTCTCGGCGACTCACACTGCAAATAGCCCTCACTCCATCTGTGGGTATCACAGCAACTCCTGGTGCCTGTGGACGCCTGGACAATGCATCTGCATCTACATTGCTTCTCCCTGATCGGTATTGAATGCTGAAGTCATAGCTAGCCAAAGCGTCCACCCACCTTTGCCCTGTAGCATCCAGCTTAGCACTTGTTAACACATAGGTCAGTGGGTTGTTGTCTGCCCACACCTGGAACTAAGCACCATACAAGTAGTCTCGAAATTTCTCAGTGATGGCCCATTTCAAGGCCAAGAACTCCAGCTTGTGGGTGGGATAGCGAGTTTCACTATCAGACAGTCCTTGGCTGGCAAAGGCTACAGGTTTACGTTTTCCTTCCACTTCCTGGTACAGTACTGCTCCCAGACCCTCCAAACTGGCATCAGTATGCAGGATAAATGGCTTGCTTGGGTCAGCAAAGACTAGGACCGGAGTATGAGTTAGGCAAGTAATGATTTCTCGAAAAGCCCTTTCACATCTCTCATCCCACCGTGGTCCAAATGGTTCGAAGGGGCCATAGTGTCTCTGCACAGGAGGCTTTGGGGACCTCCCCTTATTCTTGGTCTTAGATTTGTTCTTGCTGGACTGGTATCCCCTGGTAAGATCATTCAGAGGTTTTACAATCGTAGCATAGTTTTTCACAAATCTGCGGTAGTAGCCACTAAACCCAAGAAAGGTCTTGAGTTCTCTGTAGTTACTTGGACATGGCCATGTAGTGAGTTCTTCTATTTTATCGGGATCAGTACTCACACCCTCTTGAGACACGATGTGACCCACATACTTCACTGAGGTCCTGCAGAACTGGCATTTGTCAATTGAAAGCTTCAAACCATAATCCTCTAACCTATCAAGCTGTGACAATGCGGTTCTGGCGGACCCCAACTGAGAGTGCCAACTCAGGACAAATTGCTCAAATAGGGCAGTTACAGCCCAAGACTGGGGTTTTTTCCACCTCTAAGGCAAACCAAACCAGCCAGACTAAGAGGACTTCAGTCTCACCCCACTGGCTAACCGCAAGTCTCACAAGCAATCTCCTTAGACACTCCAGTTTCCCAGTATTACCACCAGTACCACTCGTTATGGGGACAAATGGTTATGAAAACCAATACCCCAGTAAAAGAAAAAGGTTCTCCTGATCCCAAAGGACCAAGCCCCAGACCCAGGTCAATATACAAATCAGATCTTACCCACAAATCACGCTGTTGCCAATCCTTTAGAATCTAAAATCTAAAGGTTTATTCATAAAAGGAAAAAGATAGAGATGAGAGTTAGAATTGGTTAAATGGAATCAATTACATACAGTAATGGCAAAGTTCTTGGTTCAGGCTTGCAGCAGCGATGGAATAAACTGCAGGTTCAAATCAAGTCTCTGGAATACATCCCCCGCTGGGATGGGTCCTCAGTCCTTTGTTCAAAGCTTCAGCTTGTAGCAAAGTTCCTCCAGAGGTATGAAGCAGGATTGAAGACCAGATGGAGATGAGGCATCAGCCTTATATAGTCTTTTCCAGGTGTAAGAACACCTCTTTGTTCTTACTGTGGAAAATTACAGCAACATGGAGTCTGGAGTCACATGGGCCAGTCCCTGCATACTTTGCTGAGTTACAAGGCGTATCTGCCTTCTCTCAATGGGTCCATTGTATAGCTGATGGTCCTTAATGGGCCATCAAGCAGGCTAGGCCGAGCTAACACCAGTTTGTCTGGGATGTCACCCAGCAGCATAGCATAAGTTTGAAATACAGACAGTATAGAGCCAATATTCATAACTTCAACTACAAAAGTGATACACACATATAGACAGCATAATCATAACCAGTAAACCATAACCTTGTCTTAGACACCCCATTTGACCCCCTTTATACAAGATTTGCGTGCCACTACAGGACCTTGGTTGCAACAATGATCTATATGGTCCCAGATTATATCAATAACGTCACACAAGCACTTTAAGAAGTCTTTCTTCATGCTCCTCCAAGGTTCTTCCAAACACAATCAGGTCATCCAAATAAACTAACACTTGCAGTAAATTCATGTCTCCCACAACTTTCTCCATAAGACATTGAAATGTGGCAGGTGCTCCAGAAATCCCTTGGGGCATGCATTCAAACTGATAAAACCCTAATGGGCAGATGAAGGCTGTCTTCTCCTTATCTTCTTCACCCAGAGGGATCTGGTAGTATCCATTCCGTAGATCCAACACAGAGAACCACTGGCTTCCCAGCAAACAGTCTAAGGCATCTTGGACTCAGGGCATTGTGTACTGGTCAGCCACAGTCCGGCGGTTTAGGGTGCGGTAGTCGATACACATCCAGATTTTCCCATTCTTTTTTCGGACCACCACAATGGGTGAGGCGTATGGGCTGCGGGACTCTGTAATGATGCCATTCGCAGCCAGCTCCTGAAGATGTTGTCGCACATCTTCCATCTCGGAGAGGGCAATCCTCCTAGATCTCTTCCCGAAAGGTCGAGAGTCATGTAGTCTGATGTTGTGCTCTACTCCTTTTGCACATCCCACTCATGCAATGAGAACACCTTGGATCTTTCACAAAGTTTCCTCCTCAGGCGATCTTTCCACTCCTCAGACAACGGTGAATCTCCAAAGTCAAACTTTGCTGGGTCTATTGTTGGAACCTGAGTCTCACACTGGGGTTTTACAATTGATTCAGGCTCGAAGAGGTCTGCTATCTTTTGTCCTTGCTTCACAACAACATCTTGACTTGTTTCATTAGCAATCAGTATAGTCACCTTTTCCTGGGCTTCAGCAGGTAGGGTTATGACTCCACTGGGAACCAGCACTCCTTCCGGGAGCTCTCCTTCAACTGGCTGCTCTACCATTGCTAATGCCCCTTTACTGCCTTTCAGCCAGGTACTCATGACAAGCACTTCTTGCTCCCTCCTTGCAGGCACTACTAAGGGGGTTGTGCCCATGTACTTCAGTGCCCCAATTGGTAGCTCAGATGTCTCCTTTTTAGCACCCTCAATCTTCCTATAGGCTTCAGCACAAAGCGTATAGATCATCAGGGTATTTAGGTACTGGTCCCCAGCCCCTCGTCTGCAGTAATCTGTGAGCACTTTGAAGAGACTGGAGTTGGTCCCTATCAGCACAGACACATCAGAGGTCCCTTTAGGGTCAGGGCATATTAATGCAGCTGTGTCCACCTCTTCTCTTACCCCAGCAACCTCCTCTGGGAATTCCTGGTGCACAATGACATACCCTTGGTAAGGGTATTCATCCATGCTGAGGCCACACAGACCAATGCCAGTCAGTGGCTGTATAGGCAGGTGCCTAAGCATCTGTTGGTAGAATGACTGAAATATAATAGTCACTTGAGATCCAGTGTCAAGCACAGCTTTACACTCCGCCCCTTCAATCCTCACCATGACCTCTGCTCGAGGCCCTATCAGTCCTGCGGGGATCTTAGCTGGACGGTCTTTTCTGGGGGAATCTTCAAATCCTGCAGGCCTGGGTGGTCCCCGTCCCCGGACTCTCTGGCAGCTACTGGATCTCTCCCAACTGATCCTCAGCTTTCCATACACTAAGGAGGAGGGGTTTTCTTCATTATGGCACTTGGCAGCACTGTGTCCATCCTGACCACATCGGTAGCAGAAGAATTGCCCTTTCCCCCTTCGCCCAGGTGGGATGGTGGCTCTAAATGCTGACTTCTCCATCGCCACAGTCAGAGGCTCCTTATTCCTGGAAGTCTTAGCTCAGTCAATGGTGCTTTGCAGTTGAAATGAAATGAAATGAAATTAATGGAGATATCCCATCTCCTAGAACTGGAAGGGACCTTGAAAGGTCATCGAGTCCAGCCCCCTGCCTTCACTAGCTGGACCAAGTACTGATTTTGCCCCAGATCCCCAAGTGGCCCCCTCAAGGATTGAACTCACAACCCTGGGTTTAGCAGGCCAATGCTCAAACCACTTGAGCTATCCCTCCCCCCCCAGCTATCCGTTCTGTCAGGACCTGCATTTGTTGGGCAAGTTCCTCTGTGGTGCTCACCATCAGTACACTGGCCGTTTGCAGTGGTGTTGTGCCGGCTGGCTCCAATGTTTGGGCTTCCCAAAACTCGCTGGCAGCCTGTCTTTCTTCCTCTTCTCTGACCTCCTTTATCAGCTGGGAATAACTTGGGGGATGTTCCCATCATTCTCTTAGCTGGAGATGGAGTAGAATTGGGTTCTGATACTCCTCTTACAATTTGAGCCAGTCTGGTCCGATCCATCTGTTCAGCAGTCACTGCTCCCCTCATGACAGCTCTCTGAAGCAGTCTCTCCAGCCTCTGTATATAGGCTGAAATCTTCTCACCATTTTGCTGTCGGGAATTAAGGAACTTACAGTAACTGTCTTCAGGGCCCTCTACGTTCCCAAAGGTATGATCAAGGGCCTCTAGGCAGTTCTTCACACTGACCCCAGGGTCAATGAGCTTCAGGGTGTGAATCACATCTAATGCTGGGCCACTAAGGCTCTCTATTAGACATCTTCGCTTTACTGCATCACGTACGGCCCACTCCTGAAGCATTTCAGTGGTATGCTCCAACCAGGGTTCGAACTCCTCTGCCCCAGCAAATAATCTTAACTCACGACAAGAGTTTGACATAGCATGGGATGGCACAACCTTTTCCAATATTTGCCCCAGTGCTTTTGCCCAATCATTGGCCGAGGCTGCGGCCCCTGAGTTAGAGGCTGCAGGGCCGGGGCCCAACAAACCTGACATATTAGCCATTATACAAACAGTAATTTCCTCAAAATATAAACACAATTCTTTCCCAATGCAGTGGAACACTCAACAGGTGCTTGCGAGGGGTACTGACCCAGGGAATCCCGGACGAGCCCCCAAAAATGTAACCCTTCTGCCCATCTAAGTTGGCAGCAACAAGGGCCGGGTTCTGTATCTAGGGGTTCTGTTTCAATAACACAATGAAAAACCGGCTCGAGCCCCCACCCAGTGACCTAGGACAATTACATATCACCCCCTGGGTGCCTCTAAGAGGCAATACTTCCCCTCTCGCAAGCACGGAGTCTGAGTGTAGCAGAAAATGTTTAATAACATGAGGTAAACGACATCAGCATTAAATTGGAAAAACACCACAAACAGGATTCATAACACAAAACATGAGCAAAAAACCCACCCCAGCAAATTGGGCTGTGTCCTTTCCCTTTGGTTCTTGAATCCAGCAACCCAAATGTCACCCAGAGTTCCCAAAGTCCAACACCCCCAAAGTCTCTTGGGTCCAGCAACCACCCAAAGTCCCAAAAGTCCAACAACCCCCAAAGTCTCTGTCCCTGGTCAGTGCAGCCCCAGAGTAACAGGGGGGCACGCAGGGTGTTAAGGGGCACCTTACGTGAGCCGAGGCCGGCCGTCTCTCCGTGGGGTTCCGCCGCAGCCTTCACCATGAGCCAGTCCACTTCCTGCCGTCCCACAAACTGCTCCGCTCTACAAGCTGCTCCGCTCCGCTCACCCACCTGTGAGCCGCTCCGGCCGTCCCCGCAAACAGCTCCGCTCGCCGTTCCTTGGGCTGTTCCAACCGTCCCCGCAAGGCTCCGTGCCGCTCACTGCTCCTCCAGTCGTCCCCACAAATTGCTCCACCAGCTGCTTAGCAATATAGCTTCAGGCTCCCCCACTAGTTAACACAGCACTCAGTGATCTCAGCTCTTAATAACTTTAGCTCTTTTGTGATTTCAGCTCTTTTGTGAATTCAGCTCATAGTAGGGGAGCCCCAGTGCTGGGGCACCATTGGCCCAAAGTGAATTCTGCTCAGCAGCCTGTAACTAGACTGCTAATGGAATCAAAGTTAGCTCTGACATTCAACAGTGGAGAGAGGAGGTGGTGCAGTTGGTGTTTCAAGCCCTCACAGGGGGCCCCATACCATCAAGTACAAATACCTATCCCCCTCCTCTCTCCATTCACTGGGTTTTGTTACCCATGCCCCTTGTCAAGCAAGTGCTACTTAGGTAATGGTGAAGGACTCACTCAGTCCTTCTGTCATACAACAGTTCCACTGGCCTTGATTCACAGAATCAGGGTAACAAAACTTTATTCTTCTTGCCCCAATAACAGAGAAACTGGGGATCCCACACCAGCCAAAGTAACCACTTTCAGTTGCTGTTGTTTCACGCCAGGCGGGTGGGTGTGCCTATGGAAACAAGATCAGCCTCTGGAGTTCTTTTCCACACTCACCATAATTCACCACCACCAGATGTCAGGGTAGAGCTCATCCTGACTCTGTTTACATCTGCTTAACGGCAAAAGTATCATGCCTCGCAAGCAATCCTGCCCGAGCCAGGTTGCTGTGTCACATGCACTCCGCGCTGTGTCAGCATTGGACAGGGGCATGACCGCTTTGTGAATAGGAAGGCCAAAGATATAGACATTGCATTAGGTAGCTTCTGTAGCTAGAGAAAACATTCCTGTGCATTCGGCAAAGTCTGTGGCAAAAAAAGAGAAGCACCGTAGTGTAGTGATTATCACGTTCACCTAACATGTGAAAGCCCCGTAGTGTAGTGGTTATCATGATCACCTAACAGGTGAAACATCCCTGGCTCAAAACCAGGTGGAAACAGGTCACGGTTCCTTTTTCTGACTCCCCTCCTGCATTTTTAGTCTTAGAACAGACCGCGCTGTGAAATTTTACTTTGAATTATATCAATTATGAGTTAAATAATATGGAAGCTCTCTCTAAGTCATTGTCCTGGGTTCCTTACCCTTTCAGCTGCTCTGATAAATTAACATTTTTGTTAGGGGCTGGGGAAATTTTCATGAAGTCTTTTATAGGGACTAAATGCTATCTAGGACTCTGAAATAATCTTAACATGGCCCATAGAGTGCAATCCTTCGTTCTGGATTTGTCATTCCACAAGTTGAACTGCTCCTTACTACTGTCCAGGCTTCATGAGCCATGGGAGCAAGGGGCAGGCTGGGGCAGAAGTCTCCAGCTCGCATGACATTCCAGGCAGGACTGAATCTCCATGAGACAAAACTTAAAGAAGAGAATGACCTGGAGTCACTCCCACCGCTCTAAGAGGAGGATAGCCATGTCTGTCCAGGCACCCCTGATCAACCTCACCGAGGTCTGCCAGCTGAGACTGCGGGAACTGTGGGATAGCTACCCACAGTGCATCGCTCTGTAAGTCGATGCTAGCCATAGTAGTGAGGACGCACTCCTCCGACTTAATGCGCTTAGTGTGGACATACGCAATAGACTGTATAAAATCAAATTCTAAAAAATCGACTTCTATAAAATCGACCTAATTTCGTAGTGTAGACATACCCTTAGATGTACTGTGCTGAGGGAGGCAAGGCCTGAGGGCCCTGAGAATTTCCTATGCTGTGTTTAGGCACTCAATAAACCCTCCTGTTTTATGCTTGCTGAGAGTCACTCCGGTCTAGAGAACAGGGTTGCATTATTCCCTCTGGGAGTGGAGGCCCCAGGCGTCCAGAGCGAGTGGACTCCCTGAGGGGGCCTAGAGAGGTGTGGTTCTAGGAGGTGGATGGGCTTAACCCTCGAGAGAAAATGGACCCTCAAGAAGGGCTGTCTCACTGAAGGGGGTTCCCCCCAGGGACCGTACAGGGCCACTAGTGGGCACGACCTGTGAGTCCATGACAGTAGGACAGTCTGCACAGTGCCTAGAACAATGGGTCCTGGTCCAGGACACAGCTTCTAGCCCTCCCGTAATACAAACAAGAATCCTTTCTTCAGCAGAGTCATGCCATGGAACAAGGTTGCTGGCCCCCCCCAGAGCCACTACTCTTTAAAGAGGCCTGACCGTCCTGTTAGTGTACCTTGAAATGTCAGGTGGGGAGGTCCCAGGTCCCAGCCGCACGTCTCTGCACAAACACCAATGTTCCCCTCCCCCAGGGCATCAGTGCCAACCCCTAGCTCAAGCCCCACCCTTAACAATAGCACCTCACTTATCTAATGCAGGCAAAGCCAGGGAGGGCCTCTGGCAGGGGTTACACAGATCCCCTTTCTCCCCACGCCTGGCTAGACACACCCAGACTCTCTGCCCTGCGCCAATGCAACCCCACCTTGGGTCAATCCAACCTGCCCATGTGCTGGAAGCTCAAACCAGTGGGTCTTGGCTCGTGGGCTCAGCTGTCCGAACAGCTCCAGGCTGGGCATCTGTGAGGGTCCCCTTTCGCAAGCAGCAGCTGGCTGTGCTCCAAGCAGCTCCAAGTTCAGGCTCTGCACCTGTACACTCGGTCAGGTGTCTCTCTGCCCCAGCCCAGCGCTGCTTCTTTCTTTCTTTCTCAAATCCCCACCCTGCCCCCTCTCTGCTCATCCCAGGTGGTCCATATGTAATGGGACTGTTGGCCCCTTACAAAAACTCAGTGGGATTTTTTTTTTTGGTTGGCTAGCTCCCAGTACCAAAAGTAAGGGGAAGGGTCAATGGGAAATCAGGACCCTGAGACTGACAGTCCCCAGGAACAATGGGGAGAGGCCAATGCTCCAGTCAACCTGATTGACAAGGCAGGCAGGCTAATGAGGGAGTCAGGAGGCCAGGGGGTCCTCTCCTCCATGTGAGCTGGAATTGCCTGGGTCAAACAGAGTGGGGCTGAGCTAAGGAGAAAGCAGAGGCCCAAGCTGAGGTGGGGAGCAGAGCCAGCCAGAGGGGCCAGAAAAGCAGCCCAGGAAGCAGGTCAGTGCTGGGAGCAGAGTTACAGAAGCAGCACAGAGAGCAGACTTGTGCTGGAAGGAGAGCTGTAGCAACCAGATCCAGAGAAGCAGCCCGGGGAGCTGGAGGCAGAGCAGCAGCTGTGCTGAGGCAGAGTGGAGCTGGGGCTGGAGCAGTCAGGAGCTGGGTGCGCTGAGCAGCTGGGGAGAGCGAGGGGGACTCTGAGCAGCAGGCCCAGCGCAGGGAGATGCCCCCCAGCCAAGAGGCCTTGCAGACCAGACTTGGAGTCAGATCGTAACCCCGACAGGGCAGGGGCAATGCTGGGAAGAAGGGTGCTGCCATCTAAAGCCTGAGGGCGTGTGACCAACTCCAGAGCAAGTGTCCAACCCACAGCATTCCTGCAGCACAGCCAGAGCCTGAGAAGGGGCCTGGGACTTGTGAGGAACAGACTGAACTTCCTTACATTCCAGAGACGGCTGGTTGTGATGTCCCTATGCCACAGAGCGGGGTGACGGGTTTTTCTTTAACCTTTCCCATTTTTTCCTTATTTTTAAAAATTGATTGCTGTTTAATGAATTGTATTTGCTTTGAACTGTATGTAATGATCAGTGGGTCAGGGAAGCATCCAGTGCAGAGAGAGCACCCTGGAGTAGGGACACCCTAGCCCCTGCCCTAAGTGACCATGACAAGGTTGGGGATCAAATCCCCCAGGAATCCTGGGCCCAGCCTTGTTGGGGTTATGAGGACTCTGCCACACAGGAGAGTGGAAGGGGAGCCCTGGGTAAAGGAAGTGGGAGTGAGGACTCAGATTCTTTCACTATCCCATTTCACCGGATAGCAAGTGTAAAAAATTGGGATGGGGGTGGGGGGTAATAGGTGCCTATATAAGAAAAAGCCCCCAAAATTGGGACTGTCCCTATAAAATCGGGACATCTGGTCACCCTAGTAATGTATAAGACAGGAAAGTTCCCCACAATAGTGGGACCATTCCCCTGCTTACACATAGTTAATTCTGGGTCCTCGTTTTGGAGTGGCACTTCCCCCAGCCAGCAGGTTTTACATAGGGTAGCAGGGAGAGGAGAAAGGAAGGGGCTCTAACCAGTTCCACTCAGCCACCATGTAAACACACCTTCCTCAGGTAGAGGGCACGCCACTCCACTGGGGGGCCCCATTGACTCCTTCTAGTCCTGCCTCCTGAGTCTAGGCTCTCCTCCCCACACCCTGCTTGTTGGCTTGGGCTCAAAGTAACAATGCCGGAGCATGTCCTGATGGACCATCTTCTCCGGTCTATTCGCAGACTGCTTAGATCTTATATACCGGCCATGTGGGTACGGGATCCCACAGATGATGTATGGGTCAGGGCCCCAGGTTTTATCCAGTCTGGAGTACATACCTCTGCTGCCTAAATAGGACCTGGTCCCCCAGCACCACTGGCCTAGTACCAGCATGTCTGTCATAGCTCCATTTCTGTCTGTCTTGGGCTTGACTCATTTTAGCAGCTATGATCGGGCCTGCCTCCCAGAAGCTTTGGTGGTGTTCACGGGCCCATTCTGGGACCCAGAACCATCCTTAAAGGGACCAGACCTTCCTGTTACAGTACCTTAAATTACCATAGCATTTGAACAGCCCCTTCAAATGATTCCAAGAACACTTCAAATCTAGTCCCTTGACATTATATTGGCAAACTCTATCACACCGATGGTGCTGAAATCTTGGTGATGTCCTCAGTGTTGCAGGAGCAACACTGGGCTGAACGGACTTAAGAAGAACAAAGAAGCCACCACACAGCATGAGGAAGCAGCAACTGGTTGCCATTGTTTGCTTGCTTGTAGAGGTGTTGTGATGCTGGCAGGCCAGATGCCGGTTCTTGCCCAGGCTGCAGTCTAAGAACTGACAAACTCATAACTGGAGACCAGACCACTTCACCTATATGGTAGTTTTGCTCAAAATAGGTATTAGTCTTATAAGAATGTATTTAGTGTTTAGACTAAAATGCTTGTAAGTTGCTGCCTGCATTAATCTCATTTGTGATGTCTGTATCCCAGGCTATAAGGAGAGAGGTAAGTTTTGCTTTATAACTTTGAAAATGTTTGCTCTGAATTTGTGAACCCAGGGGGAATCACCCCCACCCCCACTCATCCAGAAGGAGTATCAAAATCAGATGAGCCATCAAGGAACATGGCAATACAAATGATTGATTAATGGCCCTATCTGCATCTGGGAAATGCTACCTGCAAGGAAGCTCCTCCTGTGGGCTTGGAAGCTGAATGAAGGAAATAAAAGAAAACCACAGGACAGTTTTCCATCTTTGTGGCTGTTTGAACTCTGAAGGGTCAGAGACTCTAAATTGAAGCCAGAAATTCCCCAGGAGCTGCCTCCTGGGTCCGCCCTGACAGACACTTTGAATGGACAGATCACTACAACTCGTTCGCTTTTAGGATTAGACGGTAACTCATTGGTGTGGATATGTTCACTTGCATTAACCTGTAAATAACTCTCTTATTCCTTTTTCCTAGTTAATAACCTTTAGATAGCTTATTATAGGACTGGCTACAGGCATTGTCTTTGGTGCAAGATCTAGGGGACCAATTGATCTGGGGTAAGTGATTGGTCTCTTGGGACTGGAGGCAACCTGAATGTGGTGTGATTTTTGGTGTAAGTGACCATTTAGCATGAAGTCCAGTTTGTCTGGATGGCAAGATAGACTGGAGAGTCTAAGGGGACTGTCTGTGACTCCATGGTGAGACTGTGACAGTGATCCAGGAGTTCACATTTGTTACTGGCTTGGTGAAATCTGGTTATAGACCAGACCACCAGCTTGGGGTGTCTGCCCTGTTTGTGACAGTCTGCCCTGAGATCGGCACTCACGGTCCTGAGTCTCTCCAGCAGGGGAGACGTGTTGGGGTGGGGTGGGGTGAAAGGTCACATGCCCCTTCCCAAATGCCTGGAGGGGCGGGATCAAGGGCCCAGCAGCACCCAGGAGTCAGAGCTTGAGGGTGGAATATGATGAGTTCTGTGCTGCTAACAACTTCCGCTCTTGGGGCAGGGAGTTTGTTTATAAAGAGAGGCAGGGTAATTAAGATAACAAAAGGCTTGTCATTAAATTAAATTAAGGATTGTTAGATGATCCTGAAAGCATTCCCAGGCACTCCAGTTAAAAGACAGGAAACAAAGGATAGGAATAAATGGTCTATTTTTGGAATGGAGAGAAGTAAATAGTGATGTTCCCAGGGGTCTGTATTGGGACTAGTGCTATTCAACATATTCATAAATGATCTGCAAAAAGGGGTGGCAAAGTTTGCAGATGATACAAAATTACTCAAGATAGTTAAGTCCAAAACAGACTGCAAAGAGTTACAAAGGGATCTCACAAAACTAGGTGACTGGGCAACAAAATGGCAGATGAAATTCAATATTAAATGCAAAGTAATTCACATGGCAAAATATAATTCCAACAATACATACAAAATGACGGTGCCTAAATTAGCTGTTACTCATCAAGAAAGAGGTCTTGGAGTCATTTGCAGAACTCTGGAAGCACTGTTTCCAGAGTACTGCAAATGTATAAGAATCCTTCTCACTGTGTGTCAAGGCTGATTCCCCACTCCAGCACTTCGAGTGCAGAAGGTGGGGCCTGCAAGGATTTTTAAAAATTATACTTGCCACTCCAGGCTTGTATTAAACTCCCAAGGTTACAGCTTTTCTCTGATCTTGGATTGGTAAATGCTGCCACCACCCAAATGCAAAACCCCCTTTTTTTGGAACCCAGGAAGGCACACTTGGGAATTCCTTCCTGTGGGGTACCCTCAAGCCCTTTCATCCCCCCCCCCCCCCAGGGAAGAGCTGAGAAAGAAAACAAAGGAAATTAGCTGTTGCCACCAGCTAATCAAACAACATGCACCCCAAAAATCCAATCCTGTTCTTAAAAAAGGTAAATTTTATTAAAAACAAAAAGAAAGAAAATACATCTGGAATTTAGGCTTTTGCTAGATTTTAAAAGAGCAATTCCAAAAATTAAGCACCCAAAATAGCTTTCTTGGGGGTTCAGCTTAAAGGTTACAAGCAAACGAAAGCATCTGGGTTAGCACAGAGGAGTCCACTAGTTGTAAGAAATAAACAGAAATAAACCTAATTGTGTCTTTCTAAACATTCCTGATCTACTTACACATTTGGGGGTTCCAAATAAGTAGTTCTAGGTATGATCTGATGATCTATGATCATACCTGGCTTAAAGCTTCTCATAGCATAACTGCTCCCTGTTCCCCTCTTTCCTGGAGAACAACAACAGAGGTAAAGGGGAAGTTTCTTCCCCATTTTAAAAAGTTCTAGCCTTCCCATTGGCTCTTTTGGTCAGGTGCCCACTCCCTTTCCTTTACCTGGGGGACTTTGTTAACCCATTACCAGTAAAGCAAGCAGAGAACAGCCACCAAGAGGGACTTTATAGCTAGCTGGCTGGCTGGGTGTCCATAAAAGGGAGCTCCCCCCCCACTTCTTTTATTACACTGTGCCTGTATCATCCTGAACTCATTCTCCAGCTTCAGAAGACTTAAAAATTATCTCCAGTTATCAATGGGACAGACTCAACTGAATAATGTAGCTGTCCTTAATGTGCAGGTCATATGTGGAGGTCAAGTGCCCCCCTTTATAGAATCACAGAATCATAGAATATCAGGGTTGGAAGGGACCTCAGGAGGTCGTCTAGTCCAACCCCCTGCTCAAAGCAGGACCAATCCCCAACTAAATCATCCCAGCCAGGGCTTCGTCAAACCTGACCTTAAAAACCTCTAAGGAAGGAAATTCCACCACCTCCCTAAGTAATCCATTCCAGTGCTTCACAACCCTCCTGGTGAATGAGTTTTTCCTAATATCCAACCTAAACCTCCCCCACTGCAACTTGAGACCATTACTCCTTGTTCTGTCATCTGGTACCACTGAGAACAGTCTAGATCCATCCTCTTTGGAACCCGCTTTCAGATAGTTGAAAGTAGCTATCAATCCCCCCCCCACACCCCATTCTTCTCTTCTGTAGACTAAACAATCCCCGTTCCCTCAGCCTCTCCTCATAAGTCATGTGCTCCAGCCCCTAATCATTTTTGTTGCCCTGCGCTGGACTCTTTCCAATTTTTCTACATCCTTCTTGTAGTGTGGGGCCCAAAACTGGACACGGTACTCCAGATGAGGCCTCACCAATGCCGAATAGAGGGGAATGATCACATCCCTCGATCTGCTGGCAATGCCCCTACTTATACAGTAGCTGGTGCCCCCCTTTGTGTCCCTCCAACGTGTCACCTATGTCTCCAGCGAGCGCAACAGGTGTGATGAGATTAAAGGAACAGATTTAACCAAGAGTGAAAGAGAAGACCAGAACAAGGGCATGAGAGAATGTATGCATGTAAGAGGGTAAGTGTTTCAGTTCAGAGGAATTGATACTCTTCTCTTCCCAAAGCCTCCCTGAAGGTGAAAGGCTCATCTCCTCCTTCAGAGACTGGGATATTATCTGCCGTTGTTGCTTTTCATTTGCTCAGCATCTTTATGGGATGGTTGTGATGGGATCTATCAATGTATATACAGTGGGGTTATAATTCTTCTTTAACTGTATGGCTAGATTGCTTTTGGGCTTTGTGGCATGAAGTTCTCAGTATATCCTTATCTGGCATTAAGATAATTTTCTGAGCTATTCCTTCAGTTCCATCTGGGTGTAATAGAAGTTAAAATTCCATTTCAAACAAGCCCAAAAAACACTCCTATTTTCTATATAAGAATCTTCCAGCTCTTAAACTTGTCTTTTTAAACTTAAATGATTCTTAGAGTCTTTAAACTTAAATGGTTATCAAGGAAAGCATTGTCTTTTCTTCTTGTCACTCCCTAGAGAGGTCTTTGTCTCTGAGTTTGGTAAGGAGTTGCTTAAGCATTGGCAGATAATTAATTAATTCCCCAACTAATATAAATATTTTTATACTTAAAGGGCTCCTTATTTAATAATCAGTTATAGCACATGCCCTTGCTATATTTGTACATACAACATCTTGTTATTCACATAACAGTGGCATCAGATAGTTATTATATGAAGAGGTTGCATTTATATACAAAATATCTGCAAATAAACATTTCAAAAGAAGCTCATATCATCTTAAGCATTCGAGGAACAACAGAGGTTTTCAGCTTTAAGGTGAGACATGAGTTTAATCTGGTAGTAACCAATATCCTCTGTAAATCATTTCCCAACCCTAAATCTTTTCCTTAATATTTGGAGAATGAAGATAGTAGAGGGTTTATGAAAGAAATCAGTTCCAATGAGAATATTGCTAGATTTCTTTGTGTGGATTTAAAATTCAGTTTTTCTCCATGCAAAGAGAATGGATGAAGAGACTTTTATGGCTTAGTTTATAGCTCTGATAACACATCCTAAGCTTCACTCCTCTTTGGACTATCCTGAATATAGAACATTCCACTCTTTTACACAGCCAGATCTCCTTTGAAAGCATAAGGAGATTATAACAAGAAAACAAAGATCATGTCTCTGCCAAACTTGTGTCTTGTACAAAGGGAGGTGGCCTGTTCTTTGAGAAGGCAGGTTGGCTGATTGCTTGCCTTTTGGCCAAAGGGCTCCTAGATTTACAACCTACCATTTGTAATACATTTACAATTAGCAGCTAAAGACTCCTATCAGATACTCTCCACCAGGCATGGATCACAAGAACTCATGCTCACGCGCTTCTTTCAAAACAGCATGAACTACAGAACATTAAATAAAAACTGATGCTATAAGCTGCATTATAGAGTCAGAGTAGACACACTGGAGGTGATAAATATGATTTTATGGCTAAGGAGTGTCTTTCTCTTTGTCGCTCTCAGTGCCTGGCACTGGTCGATGGAAAGAAGAAATTTCCTAGGAATGTCCTTAATTAGCTCAAATATTTCATTTCATTACTTAACAACCAAAACCATAAGCATGCAAGTCCTCATATTCTCCAAACATCATTCATATGACAGTAATTGTAGGTATCTCCTAAAATCCAGTAAAGACGAAGGCAAGATTTTACTAACCTAAAGTTATAAGAATAAATCATAATTGTATGAATAAGTGTTGTTTAACCCTCCTGGTAGATATTGTTGGCAGCAAAAAGGGGCTAGGGTTCAATTTTCTAGGGGTTCCTTCTGAAAATGTAATCAACTCCTGTTTGGGGCCCCGCCTGGAATCCTGGGAACCTATATCCACCTCCCTTGGTGTCCTTGATAGGCTATACTTGCCCGCTCGCAAGCCCTGAAGCCAGGGCCTTAAAACAAAGAGAAGCATATGGGAGGGGGAAGGGGGACAACAGAAGGAATGTGGGAAAGCCAGTAATTAATAATGTCACAATATCTATTAGGTAAGGCTTCCCCTCCCCCCCAAGTCCTCTGGCAGTTGGGAGCAGCTGGTGTGTTCCAGCCATTCCCCTCCTCCCTGGCTCTCCACTCACAGCTTACTGTCCAGGATTGGTGGAGTTGAAGGGTTCTGACAGGTCAGTGCTGCCTGGGCTCCTCCGGGGGTTTGGCCACCTGACCTGGTGTAAAGGACTGGGGTGTAGGTAGTCTGGCCAGTGGTCACAGATGGGCTGGGCTCCACATGTCAAAGACAATGGCCAGAGGACTCTCTCCAGCTGGGTTCAATACGCAAGAGTCATAGTCGGGCTGGGCTTGGAGATCAGAGGTAGGACCAGACTGGAGTCAGGAGGCAAGGTGAGGTTTGGAGTTAGGGTGACCAGACAGCAAGTGTGAAAAATCAGGACAGGGGCTGGGGAGTAATAGGAGCCTATATAAGAAAAAGACCCAAAAATTGGGACTGTCCCTATAAAATCGGGACATCTGGTCACCCTATCTGGAGTCACAGCAGGCCCCAAGTCTGTGTGAGTTGAGCAGAAAATGTCCTGGACTGCTCGCCAGTGTTAAATAGTGTGCTTGGCCAATCAGAGGGCCGCAGGGTGCTGTCACTCTGATCCTTTGGGCAATACTTCCTGCAGTGCCTACTCTCCACAATGGTCCCTGGATGCAGCACTGCATAGCCTCTTGGTGGCACTGTGGGAACATCAACTGTTCCAGGCTCTGCAGCCAGCTCCTTACAGCCAGCTGAGGTGATGCCAGTTTTGCTCCCACCAGAATCCCTCAGGTAGGCAGCTGCTGCTATCTGGGCCTTTAGCCCATATCCTGTACCTTAGCACCACTTCACTTTGCTGTCTGCTCAAAGCCACCCATTTGCTGGAAACCAGCTCTACGCTAAGTCTTTTCATACAGACCAGTGGTCCATAGAACCCTTAACAAAGTCCTTACCACCAAAGACATGCCTACAGCAAGAGAATAAAACCTCTGCCTCTAGCTCTGTACAGGCTCCCTTCCCAGCCCTAACACAGCACACGTTACATGGACCAACAACTGGTGGACTGATAGGTCTTAACATGTAATTGTCCGTGGAGAATCCTCATTGAGCAGGTGTGTTTCTAGCAGGCTCCCACAGGAACTGGTTCTTGGCCCTACATTATTTAACGTTGTTGTTGACCTGGAAGAAAATATTAAATCATTACTGATAAGTGTGCAGCTGACACAAAACCTGGGGGACTGATAAATACTGAAGAGGATGGGTCACTGATATAGAGCGATCTGGAGAGCTTGGTAAGCTAGGCGCAAGCAATCAACTTGTGTTTTAATACAGCTAAAGGTAAATGTACACATCTAGGAACAAAGAAAAGGCTGTATGTACAGGTGGGGGACTCTATCCTGGGAAACAGTGACCTGGGAAACAGTGACTGCAAAAAATTTGGGGGTCACGGCGGATAATCAGCTGAACTTGAGCTCCCAGTGTGATGCTGTGGCCCAAAGAGCTAATGTGTCCTGAGATGTGCAAACAGGGGAATCTCAAGTAGGAGCAGAGAGGTTGTTTTACCTCTGAATTGGGCACTGGTGCTGGAATCCAGTTCTGGTGCCCACAATTCAAGAATGATAAATTGGAGTGGGATCAGGGAAAAGCCACAAGAATGATTAAAAGATTTGAAAATCTGCCTTATAGTGACAGACTCAAGGAGCTTGATCTGTTTATCTTAACAAAAAGAAGGTTAAGGAGTACTTGATCAAATTCTATATGTAGCTACATGGGAAAGAAATATTTAACAATGGGCTCTTCATCTAGCAGAGAAAGGTCTAACACGATCCAATGGCTGGAAGTTGAACCAGGACAAATTCAGACTGGAAATAAGGTGTAAATTCTTAACAGTGAGAGTAATTAACCATTGGAACCATTTACCCAGGGTCATGGTGGATTCTTCATCCCTGATCATTTGAAAGACAAAATCTTATAGTATATAAGCCTGTTTATCAGCTTGACCTTTGGGTTTGACCTTTAATACTCTTATACTAATATGTGTAAACAAAGGACAAAGACTGTGTATGTTGCTTCTGCCTAGTCAGATGGGTTTGTTAGTACAATGCGAACAGATAAGAGCAGTTAAAGTGTTACAGGGCATGGTGGGAGTGTAATATATGAGCACACTTTAAGATTGCCTCAACCCCTATCCCAAGGCAAGGTCAAGCAACCAGTTGGGAGGGGCAAAGAGGTTTGGAGGGAAGATATAAAACACTAAAAGCCAAAGAAATGCCTGTCTCTGATGGTAGCACAACCTCACTCCTTACCCCTCCCATGGGGTACAAAAGAGGTGAGACGAAGACCCACAATCCCCCCAAAACAGAACATGACCATAAGTTGTAAGGGGTGAGACTGTGGGCATGCATTGCAGGTATATTTGGGCCTGCTAAGAAGGAGGAGGTGGGAATAGGGAATGGGAATGGGGACACAGGCAAGGCTTTGCGGTGTCAGAGCTGGGAAGGGGGACATGGGGTAAATGCTCTGTGGCGTCCAAGCAGGAACGGAACACTGGGAAACAGACTCTGCCGGCATGTAGAGCTATGGATATGCTTGCTTGGAACTAACCCCAATAAACATTGCATTGCCTGCACCTCAGACTTGCGGTCTTCTGCTTTCCATCTGTGTGACAAGAACCAGGTCAGGGGTTAAGGGAAAGCCCTCTAACATAGACATTTGTCTAAAAGCTCTGCTCTGGGAATGACTGTGGGGATGTTCTCCGGCCTGCATTATCCAGGGGGTCAGATGAGATGAGCACAATGGTCACTTCTGGGCTGGGAATCCACAGAGCTGTGAACTGTGTCTGACTGCAGCCTTGGTCAGGGTGACCCCTACTCCCAAGCACTTTTGGTGCAGTTCTCTTGTCCTTTCATTTCCCAACAGGGTCAATAGCATTTTATTGCTCCCAAACTCAAACCTCAACTGTATTTGTAACCAAAATGCCCCAAACAGGCACATCACTGAAATGCAGATAAGACCTGGCCCATCCAGTCAGTTCTCCTTGCTAACCAACAGATGCCAGCAGAGAGCCCTCTGCCCTACAGGCCCCCATCCACCTGGAGCTCGGGGCCACTCTTCTCTCTATTCACCAACAGGTGTCAGTAGTGAGCTCCTTAATGGCTTAAAGTTGGATGGGTGTTGAGGTCTGTGATAAATGAAGGGGGGTTGCTCCCTTTTGTGGACACCCAGCCAGTCAGTAGCTATAGAATCCTCCTTAGCAGCTGTACCCTAATTGCCTTAACTGTAAAGGGTTAAGAGAATCTTAACCTGAGTTGGCACCTGACCAGGGGAACCAATAGGAAGGCTGTACCCTTTCAAATTGGAAAAACTGCTGGGTGTGTGGTGGGGGCGGGGTTTTTTGTCTCTCCGGCTGGAGAGAGGGGAAGGCAGCGACAAGTTGTAAGCTTTAAGCCACGTATGGGAAATCATCAGCTTCATACCTAGAAACTCCTCATTTAGAACTCCAGATATGTAAGTAGCATAGGAAAAGTTAAGACAGATGCAATTAGGAACGCTGCTGGTTGTTCTGGTTTGTGGATTCCTCTGTGCTAACCCCAGGTGCTTTTGTTTTGCTTGTAACCTTTAAGCTGAACCCCCAAAAAGTTATTTTTGGTGTTTAATCCCTAAAACCTGAATTTTCAGATGTTTCTTTCTTTTTTAATAAAATGTATTTTTTTAAGGAATCCTTTGAGTCCAAAGTCCTTAGACAAGGTGCTCACATTGCTAAGGCAACTGGTTGGTATTTTATTCTCAAGCCTCCCCAGGAAAGGGGGTGAAGAGGCTTGGGGGGATAGGGATTCCAAGTGACCCTTCCCTGAATATTTGTGAAAATCACTTGCTGGTGGCAGCAATATCTGTCCAAGGCAGAAGACTGTGTTCAGATTTGGGGGGGTATACCCTGACAAGGTCAATCCCTGCTATTTGCTGGTGGGGGTAGATCAAGGCCTCCTTGTTACAGTGCTAGTGCTTAGGAAGGACTTGGAGAGAAGGTTAAAATATCCACAGGGCAGGCCCTCTGCTGCCGAAAATCTATGTCGCTCCAGTCACTTCAGTGGAAATTGTCTCTATGCTCATTCAAACTGGCCAAGAATCTGGCCCCCTGGAAGGGATCCAATCCCCTGCACTTCTAGCTGTTGGGGAAGGAAGAAACCTGCATGCTTCAGGATCCTTACACCTTCCTCCAAAGCATCTGGCACGCAAGACACTGGTGGATGTGGGGCATTGGGCGAGAAGGACCATGGACTCCAGGGCAGAGCCAAGGCTCCGTGGAGTTGCTGGGATGCGACTCCAGTAGAACTGGGCATAGTGTCTGAGACCCAGCACTCGGGCTCCAAACCACACATGCTCCTCTCTCCTCTCTGGAGAGCCAGGTAGTGATGGAAGCTGACGCCCAATCCCCAATGTGCAGGCAACTGTGTGCATAACAGGTGGTTGAGGGCACTTCTGTCATCTGATTCACGCTGGCAGCACCGACCTGGGGGCAGAGCAATAGCCATGTCCTTCGCCAGTGATACACCCTGGCTCAGTGTCTTGAGGGCACCGGTGCCTCCGGTGCAAACACCCATGATGATCACATTGTGAGAGGGCATGGAGGGGATGCTCTGCGGGGCTCCGGACACCCAGTTGGGAATGCACACAGCCCTGCAGGAACAGACGCACTCTGACGTGCAGCAGTGACTCCAGGTTGGCTTGCTGCAGCATGCTCAGCCTGGAACTGTCCCTGGGGCACTTGGAGAAGCGGCAGCTGGGGTAGAGCATGAGGTGGATAGTGCTTGTCCTCCCACATTGGCCCTGGCTTCTGATTCACTTCTGGGGGCAGCCCAGTTGTCTTTGATCCCTAAGGTCCTATAGCTGAGAGCCCAGCTAGCTGAGGGCTGCGCTCTTCCTGGGAGCTCTCTTGCTGGCAGAGATCAGTTGGGGTGTTGGAGTCCAGCCCCCAACTCCTGCCTAGGGCTCCAGGGTGGAGCTTTCCCTGCTGGTCAGACACTGACCACGTGTGATCTGGATGGGGTCTGTCTGGTAGTGGCTGGCCTGAACACATCACTTGGGGACTGAGAAGAATCTGGTTTTATTGTCTCATGTCTCAGGGCCCGTCACAGGCACCTCCTTCCCCCTGATGCTTAGGGGAGCCCTCTTTGTTGCTGATGGTCATTCCCATTCAGCTCCCACACCTCCATCCCAGCAGCCAGATGCAGAGAGCAGGACACATTCCCCCCAGAACAGCTCTTCTGCCAGGAGCTTAATAAATGGGGGGCAATACACGTACAGTAAACACCTCTCTTTGTGCCCAGATGGCCTCAGAATCCCGCAGCAGGTGGCCTCAGAGATCAGGGCCCAGATGCAGATTCAGGACTGGAGCGATACAAATGCTCTGCACTTTAGTGTGCGTTGGAATCCGAATCCAGATCTAGATGCAAACTTTGCAGCTGACTCCTCTGGTGCATGGGGAGCAGTCCTGATTCCATGAATCTGAGAACAGCGGTACACGCACATGTGTACACGCACACATGCTAGCAAGTTCATTCCCAGTCTGCCTCCAGCTCACTGCCCATAGGAGAAGCAACTGGGGTGGCTCTGACATGAAGACTGACCTGACCTGCCAGGGTGCCTCTCTCGTTCATTGGAGGCTTTCACGGGGATGCCTGCATTGCTTCTTGTTGAGTCCAGCTAAGTGACATCACTGGGCCAAGAGCGGGGAGGGATAGCTCAGTGGTTTGAGCATTGGCCTACTAAACCCAGGGTTGTGAGTTCAATCCTTCAGGGGGTCATTTAGGGATCTGGGGCAAAAATCTGCCTGGGGATTGGTCCTGCTTTGAGCAGGGGGTTGGACTAGATGATCTCCTGAGGTCCCTTCCAACCCAGATATTCTATGATCTCAGTGCCTGGCTTTGATCATAGACAGGAGTTAGCCAAGACCGCTCCCAGTGAGCTGCTGGGCATGGCCAGCATGTGGGGCCAGGCCTCCAAGCAGCTCTGCCATGGTCTCTGATCTCAGCTAAATGGGAAGCAGTTTGAGTGAAGGGTTTCCAGTTGGGTCACTGATGCCACATAGCAGGGGGGCTCTGGAGGAGCAGAGACTAATGCATGCTGGCACCATACACCTGCAGCCCTCACAGCATACTACAAAAGCTTCCTGCATCATCCTGACACAGCACCCCCACAAAGTGGGCACACAGCACTATCCCTGGCTTATAGACAGGGAAAATAGGGCACCAAGCAGGGGTGGCTCTAGGTACCAGCAAAGTAAGCACGTGCTTGGGGCAGCCCATTCGCAGGGGCAGCAGGGATCCAGCATGGGATTTGAGAACCAACAGGGGGCCCTGGGAGCTGTAGTTTCTTGATTAGCTCCCTGCCTATAGAGCCAGCCCTGGAGCAGGGCAAGAACTACATTTCCCAGCATTCCCTTGGCCACTACCAACAGGAAAGAGGGGGAGGGAGTGAGGAAGCTGAGACCTCGTGCTACAGCCTGCTTTGAATGGAGAGCTACACTGGGAAGGATAGGGATACCGTATTTTAACATTCAAAAAATAGGACACTCCACGGGGAGAGAGGGTAGCCCCACCATCCACTCCCTCTGACTGCCCCCCACAGAAACCCCAACCCATCCAACCCCCCTGATCCCTGTCCCCTGATCACCCCCTCCCGGGACCCCTGCCCTCCAGGACCCCACCCCCTATCTAAGCCCCACTGGTCCTTGTCCCCTGATTGCCCCCTTCTGGGACCCCACCCCCTATCTAAGCCTCCCCTCTCCTTGTCCCCAACTGCCCCCTCCTGAGACCCCCCCCAAGATCCCCCCCTAGGACCCCACCCCCTACCTGTCCCCTGACAAACCCCTGGGACTCCCATGCCTATCCAACTGCTGCCTGTCCTCTGAGTGCCCCCTCAAACCCCTGACCCATCTACCCCCCTTCTCCCTCCCCCTGACTGCCCCCCCGAAACTCCGCCCCATCCAACCCCCCCCACTCCCTGTCCTTTGACTGCCCCCCCGGAACCTCCTACCCCTTCTCCAACCTCCCAGCCCCATTACCGTGTCACTCAGACCAGCGTGTCTGGCTTCGCGCAGTGCCAGACACACTGCTGCATACATGCTGCCGTGCTCCCCTGCGGAGCCACAGCCCCCTCCCCCCAGCACCTGCCTTCCAGATTTGAACACCTCAAAATTCAGGAGTGCTCAAGCTCAGTTTGGGCAGCTGTTACTTCATTTCTCCCAAATCAAATATACTGATCCACTGTAACTTGCTGTAGAAAAAGTAGGGTAAAATTGAGCAAGAAATGATTCCCAGTGGTTATTAGGACTGGAATTGCTATTTTCAACAGCATTGCCTTTTTGTTTGTTTGTTTAAAAGGAAGACAGTGATATTATATTGGCAAATTCCCCATAGAAAGAGTGGAACAAAAGAATAATAAAGGCACCTCAACTTTTCCTCATTTATGGAGGACAGTCTTATAATATGCATTCAGATATCCTCCAATCACACAAGCTGAAAATTGTTTCACTTTACTGCAGTTCTGTAACCATATGGGAACCAATCCTGTCTGTGTTCTGTGCACATCTAAAATTCCTGCTGAATGACCTGCCCTGGGAACGAGTTACCAGTGACCCAGGGCTGCGGCGGAAGGAGGGTGCAGGTGTGTGTGTGGGGGGAGAGCCCAGCGCTGGGGTGGCAGGAGGTGTGGGGGGGGGGCAATGGTGGGGGGGTAGGGGGAGCCCAGGGCTGGAACGGCAGGGGGGTGCAGGTGGGGGGATGAGAGCCCAGGGCTGGGGCGGCAGGGGGGTGCGGGTCGGGGGGGGAGAGCCCAGGGCTGGGGCAGCAGGGGGGTGCGGGTGGTGGGGGAAAGCCCAGGGTTTGGGCGGCAGGGGGGTGCGGCGAGGAGCCCAGGGCTGGGACGGGGGGCAGCCAAAATTTTTTTTGCTTGGGACGGCAAAAAACCTCGAGCCGGCCCTGGCACCAAGAGAAGTCATCTGCTCCATGGCTGGTATCCTGTTACTCTAACCCCTAGACACACCCCCTCCCTGCTTTGTACTGTATTGTAAAACCCCCTGCAGCTGGGTTTGAGCTGCATGCCCCAGGCTTGTGCGTTTCAGCTTCGGCTACACATGGGAGAAATGGATTCACTCCCACCCCATCTGCTCCCCACATACATGCGTGAGAATCAAGCTGCACTGCCAGGGCATTGGTGAAAAGTGAATTTCAGAGTCACACACATGATTGCTCACAGAAACCCTGGTGCAATGCCCGTGCCCCAGAAGCAGCAGCACACTCATCCAATCAGAGACCAGCACCCATTCCCCATGGTTTCCGAGATAGCCAGGGGGGAGGTCTGTATTACACTAGCATATGTTTGATGGTTACTCTGTTATTGACTCTGTGGTTACAAGGGGTTAATACCAATAGAAGGGAAACAGCACCATTCACCAAGGGACATGCGGTGGTCAATGTCTTTGACCCCCTCACCTCCACCAGGCTGGGCTCAGCCCTCTGGCTGGGAATTGCTCCAGTGGCTGAAGAAGCTAGGCTGGGAAGCTGCAGGGAAGACAGACAAGCTTTGTGTTGCTTTATCATCCTATTTTGCTTTTTTGTGCACTGTGTCCTACTGGTGAGGTTGTCTAATACTATGGCTGAAAAGGGTGCTTTGGATAGCTGAGGGAAGTTTTCCGAGCAGCCAGCTCCAGCCAGGCCTGCTGAGGCCATGGTTGGTGCACAGGGGTCTGTGCTCTGGGACCGGTCTGAGAGGGGAGGAATCAGGGGGTGAGGGTACCAGCTTCGAGAGGGGATGGACTCAAACAGACAGCAGGAGCCAAAGGTGCAGCTAGCTGTGACTGTGACTGCTTCTCTGCCCAACCACAGCACAGCTAGCTTGCCCACAGTCACGCCCTGGGGTACAAAATTCCAGTAGATTTTTCCTGACTAGATGAGAATAAGGAGATTGCCACTGGCCGGCGAGATGGCAGGAGCAGAGATCTCACAGATCAGGGAATTGGTAGCAGATTATTTTCTTAGATCTCCATGTTAACTATGAGCAAATACAAGAATATTCTTAATAAACATACCTCAAACCAGGGCCGATCTCTGTTCAAGCCTTAACAGCTAAATAACGATGGGCACTGAACAGACAGACAGGTGGAGGGACATGCAGGGCAATGGGTGGACAGACATATATGTCAGTGGGCAGATAGATAGACAGACAGACTTGGGGACAAATTGTCATGCACTGGCAGCAATGCAGTGCCCTGGATCAGAGGAATCCCCACTGGCTACAGGGTACTGTGCGTGTCTCCGATGTGCAGTCATTGTTCAGCTGCTCTCCCTGACAAGTCACATGTCTCTGTGTAGGCCAGGACCCATATCCCACAGAATTCAACAGCAGAATCCATGTTTGCCTCAACCTGAGCAGGCTCTTACCCTCAGCACCTTCCCAAGAGCCTCTGTGAGTGGCTCTCCCTTCTCCCTGGCACTATGATGTCATTGCTCTCTGCCCGTGATGCAGGGCGTTGCTATGGCAACACAGCCCTCCCTAGCTTTTTCCTGGGTTCTTCTGTCACCCAGCACCTGGGGCTGGCTCTTGGGACTTCAGGTAGGATTCATAGGAAGAGCATGTGGCAAGCCCTGCTGAAATGAGCCAGCGGAAGAAGCCTAAGAGTCACGGTCCTGCCGGCCATGGGTCTAGCACCAGGGACCTCGCCTCAGAGAAGTACAAGAACTACTGTGCTGTGGTAATAGACACTGGCACCGGCTACACCAAGAGTGGGCTGGCCGGGGACGAGAAACCGCGGTCCATCCTGCCGAGCTGCGTAGGGGTTCCCAAGATCAGGACCAAGGACAGTCCCCTTTATTACACTGGGGAAAGCATCCCACTCAGGAGCTCGGAGGTGATCACGAACACGGTGATGACCCAAGGTGTGGTGACCGATTGGGACGCCCTGGAGATGTTATGGCACCACATCTTCTACACAGAGCTCAGTGTGTGCCCCGAGGAGCTGGCCGTGCTGGTCACAGATGCCCCCCTCTCTCCAACCACCAATCGGGAGAAGATGGCTGAGTTGCTGTTCGAGAGCTTTGAGGTGCCGGCGATGCTTGTGGCCCACCAGTCCCTGCTCTCGGTATATTCCTACGGGCGCACCAATGGGCTAGTGATTGGCTCTGGCTATGGGACCTCGTACACCGCCCCTGTCCACGATGGCTGCATCCTGCCTCACGCCACCTACCGGCTGGACATGGCAGGCAGCAGGCTGACACGTTACCTAGCCAAACTGATGGGGGAGTGCGGGAACCCCTTCCAGGAGGAGGAGCTGGAGCTGGTGTGCAAGATCAAGGAGCAGTGCTGCTACATCCCCGAGGACTTCCAGGCTGAGCTGAATGGGGATGAGAAGAAATACCTCATGGACTTCACCCTTCCCGACAAGCAGGTCATCTCCATCGGCAGTGAGCGCTTCCGCTGCCCTGAGGCGCTTTTTACCCCCTCCGTCCTGGGCTTCCCTGAGGTGGGCATTCACTTGCATGCCATGAACAGCATCAGGAAGTGCAAGCTGGAGCACCAGGCAGAGCTGCTGGCCAACATGCTGCTGGCTGGGGGAACCACCATGCTCCGCGGCTTCTCCGAGAGGATCAAGAAGGAGCTGCTCAGGATGGAGACAGTGGGCAAGAGGCAAGTGGGCATCCTGGCTTCTCCCCACCGCAGCTACTCGGCGTGGCTGGGTGGCTCCATCATGGCATCACTTAACGCCTTCCAGAACGTCTGGATCAGCCGCCTGGCCTACAATGAGAAAGGACCCTTTGTAGTCCACCGGCACTGCTTCTGAGTGGGCAAGCTGGGCGGGCACAGGGCGCAAGAGGCATGGGTACGGGAAAGCCCCTCTATAAACGCTGCTTACGGGACAACAGGCACAGAGCTGGCTTCCTCGCTAGATGCTGCCTGCCAGCCTCACAGAGGGAAAACCCACTGGGGCTATCCACGCTGAGTGACAGAAATCATGGGGTCTGCACCACGGGCAGACCGAGATGGGCATGTGCACCAGATCTGAGCTCCATGGGCACTGAACAGGTGCATCCATTAGTGGGGACGTTCCCAGGGAGCACCCCCTGGGTCACTGCCCATCACTCCCTATACCCACCAGCTCCCACTCCACCGCGGAAAACACTGCCCATTGTACGCTATACCTCCCGGATCTCCGCCCCCAGAACACACTACCCATAATACCCTACACCCACAGCTCCCCCTCCACCCTGGAACAAAGTGACCATCGTTCCTTATACCCCCTGCTCCCCCTCCCCCCTGGGAACACACTGCCCATCTTCCCCTATACCCCCTAGCTCCACCCTGCCTCCCAGAACACACAGCCTGTCCTGCTCTATACCCCCCAGTTACCCCTCCACCCCAGAACACATTGCCTATCGTGCACTATACCTCCCGGCTAACCCGCCACCAAACACACTTCCCATTGTGCCCTATACCCCACGCCTCCCCACCCCGGAACACACTGCCCATCGTGCCCTATCCCCCCCCCCCCCCCCAGTTCCCCCCACTCCCCTGGAACACACTGCCCATCGGGCCCTTTACCCCCTGGGTCCCCTTACCCTCTGGAACACACTGCCCATTGTGCCCTATCTCCCCCCCCACCCCGGCTCCCACTCCCCCATGCAACACACTGCCCATCGTGCCCTATCAGCCCCCAGCTCCCCCCACCCCTCTGGGACACACTGCCCATCAGGCCCTTTACCCCCTGGGTCCCCTTACCCTCTGGAACACACTGTCCATTGTGCCCTATACTCCTTGCTTCCCCTCCCCTCTGGAACACAGTGCCCATCTGGCCCTATACCTCCTGCTCCCCGCTACCCCCTGAACACACTGCCCATCGTGCCCTAAACCCCCAGGCTCCCGCTTCCCCTCCCCAAGGAACACTTTTCCCATCGTGTCCTATACTCCCCGCTCCCCCTCCCCCCAGAACACACTGCCTATCGTACCCTACACTCCTGGCTCCCCCTCCCCCCAGGAACACATTGCCCATCGTGCCCTATACTCCCCGGATCCCTCTTATCCCCTGGAGCACACTGCCCATTTTGACCTATACCTCCTTGTCATGGAGTGTGGGGGAGTCAGGGCCCTGCATCCCCCCTCCTACTTCCTGCAATTCACCATGACTCTCAGCCAGCCAGTGAAACAAAATGTTTATTAGAGGACAGGAACACAGTCTAAAACAGAGCTTGTAGGTACAGAAAACAGGACCCCTCAGTCAGGTCCCTCTTAAAGGGTGGGAAGCCCAGACCCAGGTTCTGGGCCTAGCGCTGTCTCCGCAGCCAGCTCCAAACTGAAACCCCTTCCTGTTGCCTCACCCAGCCACACCCCCGGCCCCTCCTCCAGCCTTTGTCCAGTTTCCCCGGCAGAAGGTGTCACCTGGCACCAACCCCCTCCTGGGCTCAGGTTAGGAAGGGCAGCCGCCATCGTTTAAGTGCTGGCCGTCAAGTATCATCCCTCAGTGAAGTCACACCCTTATTGCCCATCACCATCTAGAATTGGTGCAGTACCCCAGGGAAACGGAGGCACGCCCCGTCTTAGCAGAAGACAGTAAACTAGTAAAACTCCCATGCAACATTACAAGGTTAATACTCCCTACTCCGTCACATCTCTCCCCCCTTCAAGACTGAACTGAGTGGGGTCACTCTAACCAGTGACCTGGGGAAGTTCAGGCCCCCCTCTCCAGGACAACGCATCAGCTATCACATTGGCACTCCCCTTCACATGGACCACCTCCATATCCTAATCCTGGAGGAGCAGGCTCCACCTCAGGAGCTTGGCATTGCTCCTTTCATCTGCTGTAGCCAGGTCAGGGGAGCGTGGTCAAATAGATATGGCTGTAGTTTCTTAAGGGCCCATACCACAGCCAGGCATTACTTCTCTATGGCCACGTAGTTTTGCTCCCGAGGTAACAACTACTTGCTCAAGTACACAATGGGATGTGTCTCCCCCTTTTCATCAACCTTCATTAACACCGCACCCAGACCCAGGTCTGAGGCGTCCGTGAACACCATAAAGGGCTTGTCAAAGTCTGAGTTTATCAGAACTGGGCCACTGACCAGAGCTTCCTTCAGCGCACAGAGAGCCTTCTGGCACTGCTCAGTCCAGACCTCTTTCTCTGGCTTTCCCTTCTTGCGTAGCTCAGGGATGGGGGTGGCTATGGAGCTAAAGTGTGGCACAAATCTTTGATAATACCCCGCCATCTCAATAACGTCCTGGACGTGCTTTTTGGTTTGGGGAGCGGGCCAGTCCCTGATCACCTCCACCTTGGCTGGTTCTGGCTTTAGGCAGCCACTCCCCACCTGGTGGCTGAGGTAAGATACTTTGGCCATCCCCACCTTGCACTCTTCAGCTTTTATGGTCAGCCCAGCCTCCTGGAGTTGGACCAGCACTTGTTTAACCTGGGACACATGGTCCTCCCAGGTCTGGCTAAAGACACAGATGTCATCAATGTACGCCACGGCAAAACTCTCCATCCCCCTCCGTAGCTGATCCACCAGGCACTGGAAGATAGCCCTTGAGGCTGAAAGGCAGGGCCAGGAACTCAGAGCCCCAGAAGGGTTAAAAAGGCAGATTTCAGCCTGGCATCTGCATCCAGTGGCACTTGCCAGTAGCCCTTTGTAAGATCCATGGTAGAAAGGTAACGAGCTCCTCCCAGCTTGTCTAGGAGCTCGTAAGGCCTGGGCATGGGGTAGGAATCAGACACAGTGATGGCATTAAGCTTCCAATAGTCTACACAGAACCAGATCAACCCGTCCTTTTTGGGGACCAACACCACAGGAGAGGCCCAAGGGCTGGAAGATGGCTGGATAACTCCCAAAGTCAGTATGTGACTGACTTCTCTTTCCATGTCCTGAGCAGTTTTCCCTGTGACTCGGAAGGGGGAGCATCTTATAGGAGGACGCAATCCTGTCTCCACCCAGTGGACAGTCAGATTAGTGAGTCCAGGCTGGTTGGAAAACAGCTGTTGGTATAAATGCAGCACCCCTCTGATCTCAGCTTGCTGGGCAGGTGTTAGCTGATCAGAGAGGGGAATTGTTTTCAGGGAGGAGCCAGCTCCTGTCTCAGGGAATAGATCTACTAAAGGGTCATCTCCCTCCTCCTCGCCAACACCACATTCCCCTGTCATAATATGACTTCATCATATTAACATGGTACACCCGGTGGCAGGGTGCCCGGTTAGACAGTTCCACCACATAGTTTACCTCATTTAGTTGCTTTACAGCCTTGAAAGGGCCTTCCCAGGTGGCTTGTAGTTTGTTTTTTCTCACGGGGATAAGAACCATCACCTAGTCCCCAGTGGCATAGGTGCAGGCCCGCGCCGTGCGGTCATACCAGACCTTCTGATTCCTCTAGTCTCTGGCCAGATTCTCCTTGGCATAGCCCATGAGCTCTGCAAGTCTTTCTTGGAAGGTCAAGACATACTCTACCACTGATTCTTCATCAGGAGTGGCCTTCCCCTTCCATTCGTCTCTCATCAGGTCCAGGGGCCTTCTTATCCTTCTTCTGTATAACAGTTCAAAAGGCGAAAACCCTTTAGACTCCTGGGGCACTTCCCTGTACGCGAACAGCAGGTAAGGTAAATACTTGTTCCAATCTTGTGGGTGCTGGTTCATAAAGGTTTTCAGCATCATCTTTAGAGTTCCATTGAACCTCTCCACCAGCCCACTGGACTGGGGGTGATATGCTGAGGCTCAGATGTGCCAGACCCCACATTTTTCCCACAAGCACAGAGCAGGGCTGACATGAAGTTGGATCCCTGGTCTGTCAAGACTTCCTTGGGGAAACTCCTCAGCTGAAAATGGTCAGCAGCGCATCTGCCACTATGTCTGCTTTGATAGAAGACAAGGCCACTGCCTTGGGGTAATGGGTAGCAAAATGTACCACCATCAGAATGTATTTCTTCCCCAACTGGGTCGTCTTGCTGAGAGGGCCAACTATGTCCACAGCCACCTTCTGAAAAGCCTCCTCTATGATGGGCAAAGGTCTCAAAGCCGCTTTCCCCCTTGTCCCGGGCCTTCCCCACCCTCTGACAGGGGTCACAGGATCTGCAATACTGTTGGACAGTACTAAAGATTCCAGGCCAGTAAAAATTCTGTAGCAGCTTCTGCCTGGTATGCCGGATTCCCTGGTGTCCTGAGAGAGGGATGTCATAGGCCAGGTACAGTAGCCTGCGGCGATACTTCTGGGGGACCACCAGCTGCATCCGGATCCCCCATGACTCCACTTTCCCTGGGGAGCCCATTCTCGATACAGGAATCCCGTGGTGAGCTGGAACCGGTTCGCACCGGTTCGCAGGAACTGGTTCTTAAATTTAGAAGCCTTTTTAGAACCAGTTGTCCAACCGGTTCTAAAAGGGCTTTTAAATTTAAAGTGGCATCTTAGGCGCCGACTCCGTGAGCTCCGGCAGCTCCCCGCCCCGCCCCTGGCCCCAGCTCATCTCCACTCCACCTCCACTTCCTCCTCCTCCCCTGAATGCTCCGCCCCGCTTCTCCTGTCCCCCTCCCCCTGCTTCCCACGAATCAGCTGTTCACGCGGGAAGCCTGGGAGGGCTGAGAAGCAAGCAGCGGTTTCATGCCCAGGGAGGCGGAGACGGAGTGGAGGTGAGCTGGGGCGGGGGGGCGCGAGAAGGGCCGCCCGCGCCGCGGCAGGTAACCCCCTGCTCCCCCCCAGCTATGCTACCCCACCCCTAGGAGCCAGAGGGACCTGCCGGATGCTTCCCAGGAGCAGCCCCACGTAAGCACCGCCGGGACTCCCCACCTCGCCCCCCGGCAGGGAAGGGGGGTGGATGGGGCAGGGGTCCCAGGAGGGGAGCGTCAAGGAATGCGGGGGGGTTGGATGGGGCAGGAGTCCCGGGGGGCGGGCCATGACCCCCTCATGGGTTGAGGAGGGAACCGGTTGTTAAGATTTTGGCAGCTCATCACTGCCTGGCAGCACTTCCCCATGGCCTGTGCCACACTGAGGACAGCCAGGTCCCTTAGCTTCTGCAAGGAGGGATCGTTCTGCAACTCGGCCTGGAACTCAGCGGCTGGGGAAGGGATGGGGGTCTGCTTCCTCTCGCTGGCTGGGTCTGAAGCCACAGCCCCTCTGAGCTTTATCCCTGGTCACTCCCTCCCCACCAGGGTCGGGTCCTGAGCCTCCGGTGAGGTACCCTCCTGGATGTCAGGGCGTAGAGCTCCTCACCGGCTCTGGCTCATGAATAGGGCATTCTGGGAGTTGCTTGGCCAATCCTCTAGGTCACCCTCCATCAACACCTCAGCGGGCAAATGATGGTGCCTTGGGGCCCTCCTTGGCCCATTTCAGCTGTACCTCGCCACGGGCACCTTGAATGGGGTCCTGCTCATGCCCGTCAGGGTCAGGTAGGTATCAGGCGCCACCCGATCTGGAGCCACCACCTCGGGCTGGACCAGCGTCACCTCAGTGCCCATGTCCCAGAAGCCATTGACCTTTCTCCCATCCACCTCCAGGGGAACAAGGCTCTTGCTCTGCTAACCCGCCGCCAAACAGACTGCCCATTGTTCCCTATACCCCCCAGCTCCCCCTCTTCCCTGGAACACACTGCTTATCGTGCGCTATATCCCCTGCTCCCCCTCCCCCCTGGAACACACTGCCCATTGTGCCCTATACCCCCGGCTCCCGATGCCCCCTGGAACACAATGCCATCATGCCCTATACCCCCCAGTTAGCCCCTGAAACACACAGATCGTCCTGCCCTATAGCCCCCAGATCCTCCTCCATCCCAGAACACACTGCCCATCGTACCCTACACCCCCTGGCTCTCCCCCCACCCCCCGGAAACACACTGCCCATCATGCCTTATAACCCCCGGCTCCTCCCTCGCCCATGGAACAAACTGGTCATCATACCCTATACCCCCCTGCTCCCACTCTCACCCAAAACACACTGCCCATTGTGCCCTATACCTCCTGCTCCCCCTTCCCCCTGGAACACACTGCCCATCATTCCCTATACCCCCAGTTCCCCCTCTCCCATGGAACACACTGTTGACCCATGCCCTATACCCCCAGATCCCACTCCCCCCCGGAACACACTGCCCATCTCACCCTGTGCCCCTGGCTCTCCCCTCCCCGCCCCGGAACTTACCCCCCACTGTGCCATATATGCTCCAACACCCAGGGACACACTGCTCATCGTGCCCTATACCCCCCAGTTTCCCCTGCCCCCCCAGGACACACTTCCAATCGTGACCTATATCCCCCTGCTCCCACTCCACCACGGAACACACTATCCATCGTGTTCTCTATCCCCACTTCCCCCTCCCACCCGAAACACACTGCCCATTGTACCCTATACCCCACTGTCCCCGTCCCCCCTGGACAACACTACCCATTGTTCCCTGTACCCCTGGCTCTGACCTCCCCCCTGGAACACACTGCCCATCGTGCCCTATACCCCCAGCTCCCCTCTTCCTCAAGGAACACACTGCCCATCATGCCCTATACTCCCCGGCAATCCGTCCCTACAAAACACACTGCTCTTCATGCCCTATTTGCCCCAGTGTAATGATGCAACAATGTGGCCTCTGGAGGGAAACAACTGAGAGTATCAATTCAGGACAAATTGCTTAGAGCAAGCAGTTACAGCCCAAAGCTGGGTGTCCTTTTTTACTAAGGCACACGAAACAGAGAGGACTTCAGTTTTATCCCACTGGCTAACCAGAAGTTATATAAGCAATTCCCTTAGATACTCCAGTTCCCTTGTATCACCACCAGCACCGCTCCTTATGGGGAGGAATGGTTATGAAAACCAATATCCCAGTAAAAGAAAAAAGGTTCTCCTTATCCGAAAGGACCAAGCCCCAGGCCCAGGTCAATATACAAGTCAGATCTTACCCACAAATCACGCTGTTGCTAATCGTTTAGAATCTAAAATCTAAAGGCTTATTCATAAAAAGAAAGAAATATAGATAAGAGTTAAAATTGGTTAAATGGAATCAATTACATACACTAATGGCAAAGTTCTTGGTTCAGGCTTGTAGCAGCGATGGAATAAACTGCAGGTTCAAATCAAGTCTCTGTAGTACATCCACAGCTTGGATGGGTCATTCAGTCCTTTGTTCAGCGCTTCAGTTTGTAGCAAAGTTCCTCCAGAGGTAAGAAGCAGGACTGAAGACAAAATGGAGGGGTTTCCAGGGCCTTTTATATCCTCTGCCATGTGGAAGGACACCCCTTTGTTCTTACTGTGGAAAATCACAGCAGCAAGATAGAGTTTGGAGTCATATGGGCAAGTCACATGCCCATGCATGATTCAGTTCTTTACAGGGAGAGTGACCATTCCTCACATGCTACCTTGAACATTCCTAGGAAGACATCTCATGTGGATTGGAGTCTCCCAAGGTCCATTGTGAGTTAAAAGTTTCTTGATTGGGCACTGTCACAGACCCACAGGTGCAGTCCCTGAGGGGAACCCCCTTCAGTGAGACAGCCCTTCTCAGGGGACCACTCTCTCTCGGGGGTTAAGCCCCTCCACCTCCTGGAACTGCACCTCTCTGAGCCTTAGCACACCTGTCTCTCACCGTGGGCCCCCTCAGGGAGTCCACTCGCTCTGGACCTCTTGGGCCTCCACTCCCAGAGGGAATAATGCAATCCTGTTCTCCAGACCGGAGTGATTCTCGGCCAATGTAAAACAGGAGGGTTTATTGAGCATCTGAACACAGCATAGGAAACTCTCAGGGCCCTCAGGCCTGGCCTCCCTCAGCACAGCACATCCAAGTCTCCTCTCCATCCGGGTGAGCACTGCCTGCTCTCTCTCCAGTCCTGAGCCTCTCTGCTTCCCAACTGGGCATCTGCTATCACATCCCCCAAGTCCCACCTCTGTCCATTGTCTTCTATCCAGGTAAACAAGGTCACCTGGGCCTCCTCTCCTGTCAGCCGTCCTCTGTCCCATTCTGGCTGGAACCGGCTGGGCAGGTTACCAGGGTCCTCTCTTCACAGACCATTGTCCTCCCCCCATTGGCCAGAACTGGCTGTGACTCCTGAGCTGGGCCTCCCGGTCACCAGGTCACCAGTCACTGGGGTATCCATTCTCCAGGCCATTGGCTGGGGTCCCAAGTTCCCTTGCTGGTCCTCTGTAACAACAAACTCCCTCTCCCATCACCTTGTTAAATCAGTAACACCCAGGGAAACTGAGTCCCACCCCCTCTGCATGCAAACCATTGAAAAACCCAAGAAAATCCCCTACTTCGTCACAGGCACTTAATGTACAAATTCCTTTCTCATAGACTCATAGACTCATAGACTTCAAGGTCAGAAGGGACCATTATGATCATCCGGTCCGACCCCCTGCATGCTGCATCGGCAGCCCAGCCCCGTTCGTTCCCCTGCAGGACCCGAGCGGGACGGGGGGCTGGGGCTTGCTGCCCCCACTCCGGGGCCACCGCGGGATTGCACCAGCTGGGCAGCCAGCCCAGATGCGACTGGCCAGGGGCTGGGCGCAGCGTGCGCGCTGCTGGGTCCTCGCAGCAGGCCCAGGCTCAGGGGGTTCGGGCCTGGACGCCAGAGCCGCAGCCGCCGAGCTTGGCCATCGGCCGCTTCCTCCCCTCGCTGCAGTGGGAGCTGCAAGCCGCGGCTGCTCCCGAGTCCTGCTGCCCAGGGGGGAAGAACAGCCCCTGCCTGGCCTCGCGGGCCACCCCCCTACTCTCCCTACCGCCCGACTGAGTCCTGCCTGCACTCGGGGCCAGGCCAGACTCTCACTCACCCCGGCCCCATGCGTCCCCTGTGTCTCCCGGGCCTCCCTCCAGTGCTTGTGGAAGAAGGGGGGGGGGGTTGCCCTGCCCCCTGCCACACACACACCCTCCCACCCCCCCGCCCCGTCCCGAAATTTGGCTTGGGTGATCTGGTCACCCTACTCCCTCTCTCTCCCCCCCTCCCCCCTGCAGAACACACTTCCAATCGTGCCTTATTCTGCCTGGATCCCACTACCCTCCCCCCCGGAACACACTGCACATCATGCCCTAGACTCCCTGCTCCCCCTCTTCCCCAGAACACACTGCCCATCGTGCCCTATACCCCCAGCTCTCCTCTGTGCCCTGGAACACACTCTGCATCCTGCCCTATACCTCCGGCTCCCCCTCCTCCCCAGAACACACTACCCATCGTTCCCCATACCCACCAGCTCCCTGCAACCTCACAGAATACAGTGCCCATTATGCCCTATACCCCCCAGCTCACCCTCTCCCCCAGAACACACCGCCCATTGTGCCCTATACCCCCCGCTCCCTACTCCCCCTGAACACACTTCCCAGCGTGTCCTATACCTCCGCTCCTCCCTCCCCACCCCCCGGAACTCACTGCCCATCATGCCCTGTATCTCCTGTTACCAGATCTGCCCGTTACTTTGGGGTATGCTCATTTATTCAGGTTACTCTTCTGGGGGAGGGTTTTGTAATTTTATCAATGTACTGCTTGTGTCACTTGTGTTTTCATATGGAGCTCTACTTCTCCCTTATGCAAGTCCCCTCCCAATGGAGCTATCCTGCAGGACCTAGGTTGTCTAGGGCTGGGTTCCTCCAGCCCCAGACCCGGATGACCACACACACACACACACACACACACACACATTAACAGAGCAAGTCTGAGCAGATCGGGTCAATCAGCACTTTCAAGCTGACCCCTTATATGTCCCTGGACTCA
Source organism: Chrysemys picta bellii (assembly GCF_011386835.1). Classification (NCBI taxonomy): domain Eukaryota; kingdom Metazoa; phylum Chordata; order Testudines; family Emydidae; genus Chrysemys; species Chrysemys picta. The sequence continues at coordinate 51,370,741 of NC_088797.1, forward strand.
ATGGGCTGGATGAAGCAGCACTTTCAAGCTGTCCCCACTTATGTGCCCCTGGGCTCAATGGACTGGGTCAAGCAGCACTTTCAAGCTGCCACCCTTATGTGTCCCAGATTCAGCCTGTCCCTATCCCCACTCTCACATCACAATTGTACTGGCAGTAACCTACTTGATGAGCAAACCCCACAGTATTTTGGGCGCTGCAGGAATCTTTAGCTTAGGTAAAAGAAGCATTGCTGTAGAGTAAATGGGGGAAGCTAAAAACACAAAAGAGTAAAGTTTAGCAGGGCTGCCCGGGGGGGGGGGGTCAAGTGGGGCAATTTGCCACAGGCCCCGGGCCCTGCAGGGGCCCCGCAAGCTCTGTCCGAGAATCCCTTCCCTGGCTACTCACCCGGCGACGGTCTGGGTCTTCGGCGGCACTTCGGCGGCGGGCCCTTCAGTCGCTCCGGGTCTTCGGCGGCATTTCGGCGGCGGGTCCTTCAGTGCTGCCGAAGACGTGGAGTGAGTGAAGGACCCGCCGCGGCTGCAGACTCGGAGTGCCGCCCGGTGAATACAAGCGCCGCAGCGGGTGGTGCCTTTTTTTATGTCCGCTCCCCCACTTTGCCCCAGGCCCCCTGAATCCTCTGGGTGGCCCTGAAGTTTAGCAAGAAAGAGGGAAGCAACCAGCTTAACCATAAAAGTTATTTATTGAATAATAGGCTCTCCTTGTATAGTTATCACTAAACCAACATAACATACATTATTAAAGGTTAATACCTAAGGTAGAAAGGAAAACAGAGAGAGAGAAAGAAGGGGATCTCACCCACTCCATGAGGCTTGAACTGGTCGGGGTTCCCAGGTGGTGGTGGTAGCTCAGGATCCTGAGTGCTGGAGACAGGCAGAGTCCCCAGCATGATCCGTCAGGAGAAGATGGCGTCCCAGTGGAACTGATGCATAGTTTGGATCTAAGCATCAGAATACTTACTTGAGCATAGGTAGGGGGTTTTGTAGAGAAACAACAATGGTTCAAGGGAAAACACTAGATTTGTTTATGGGTAAAATGATGATTCAAGGGTTTTCTTTAGGCTAGACAATAGGAGCTGATCACTCTTGGCTATGGGTGGTGGTTTCTTCCAGGGAGCTCACAGTGCAAATAGGCTACTTCAGTATTTTGGATATCAATCAAGGATTCATTACTAGAATTGGTTTGATAACTGCTGAGCTGGGTGTGGGCAGGCATACATTCATTAACATCTGGAGCAGAGATTCATAGAATCATAGACTATCAGGGTTGGAAGGGACCTCAGGAGGTCATCTAGTCCAACCCCCTGCTCAAAGCAGGACCAATCCCCAGACAGATTTTTGCCCCAGATCCCTAAATGGCCCCCTCAAGGATTGAACTTACAACCCTGGGTTTAGCAGGCCAATGCTCAAACCACTGAGCTATCCCTCCCCCCATGATGCAGTGCTTCCCTGCTTTTTCTGGTCCCAGAGTTCAGTGCGGTTCTCTGTTCTCCATTCTGTATGCAAATTGAGATGTCTCCCTGTCCCATCTTTCATGCAGATGAAGCTAGGGGAATTGTCTTTGTTCTTCATTCTGTATGCTAATGGAGATGTCTTAATCTTGTCACCCTTGTCAGGAGGGGTCTAGGTGTGTCTCCCATCCACCTTTCATTGCTCTTTGCAAGTCTTTTCTCTGATGGGTTTTGATTTAAGCAGAGGCTTGGGGTATCTTTCATGAGTCAGACAGGCTGGATACTGCACCCTGGTTCCCCAAGAACACAGAGCTGACTGGTATCAAGTATACCTTCCTCCGCTCCTCCCTCCCCACCCCCCGGAACACACTGCCCATCATGCCCTATTCCCCCCAGCTCCCCCCTCCCCCCAGGAATGCACTCCCATCATGTCCTATACCCTCCTCCGCTCCTCCCCCCACATAACACACTGTCCATCAAGCCCTATACCCTCCCCCTCTCCTCCCTCCCCACCCCGGAACACACTGTCCATTGTGCCCTATACCCCACCACTCCCCCCTCCAACATGGAATACAGTTCTCATTGTGCCCTATACCCCCAGTACCCTCCCCCCCGAACACACTGCCCATCGTGCCCTATACCCCCCCCCCGCTCCCTACTCCCCTCCAGAACACACTGCCCGTCGTGCCTTATTCCCCCCGGCTCCCGCTTCCATGTCAAGACTGAATCCCAACTCTTTCACTCCGAGTGCACAAGTGAGGCCCGCAAGGATTTTAAAAATTAATACTTGCCACTCCAGGCTTGACTTGCACTTCCAAGGTTACAGCTTTTCTCTGAGCTTGGCTTGGTAAATGCTGCCACCACCCAAATGCAACAAAACCCCCTTTGAACCCAGAAAGGAGCACTTGAGAATTCCTCCCTGTGGGGTGCCCTCAAGCCCTTTCACCTCCCCTCTGGGGAAGAGCTGAAAAAGGAAACAAAATAAATTAGCTGTGGCTACCAGCTAATCAAACAACATTCACAAACCTCTTAGGACACCAAAAATCCAATCCTGTTCTTAAAAAAGGTAAATTTTATTAAAAACAAAAAGAAAGAAAATACATCTGGAACTTAGGCTTTTGCTAGATTTTAAAAGAGCAATTCCAAAAATCAAACTCCCAAAATAGCTTTCTTGGGGGTTCAGCTTAAAGGTTACAAGCAAACAAAAGCACATGGGGTTAGCACAGAGGAGTCCACAAGCCAATAAGAAATAAAAGAAATAACCCTAGTATGACATTATTGATATAATCTGGGACCATATAGATCATTGTTGCAACCAAGGTCCTGTAGTGGCATGCAAATCTTGTATAAAGGGGGTCAAATGGGGTGTCTAAGACAAGGTTATGGTTTACTGGTTATGATTATGCTGTCTATATGTGTGTATCAATTTTGTAGTTGAAGTTATAAATATTGGCTCTATACTGTCTGTATTTCAAACTTATGCTATGCTGCTGGGTGACATCCCAGACAAACTGGTGTTAGCTCTGCCTAGCCTGCTTGATGGCCCATTAAGGACCATCAGCTATACAATGGACCCATTGAGAGAAGGCAAATATGCCTTGAGACTCAGCAAAGTATGCAGGAACTTGCCCATGTGACTCCAGACTCCATTTTGCTGTAATTTTCCACAGTAAGAACAAAGAGGTGTTCTTACACCTGGAAAAGACTATATAAGGCTAATGCCTCATCTCCATCTTGTCTTCAATCCTGCTTCATACCTCTGGAGGAACTTTGCTACAAGCTGAAGCTTTGAACAAAGGACTGAGGACCCATCCCAGCGGGGGATGTATTCCAGAGACTTGATTTGAACCTGCAGTTTATTCCATCGCTGCTGCAAACCTGAACCAAGAACTTTGCCATTACTGTATGTAATTGATTCCATTTAACCAATTCTAACTCTCATCTCTATCTTTTTCCTTTTATGAATAAACCTTTAGATTTTAGATTCTGAAGGATTGGCAACAGCGTGATTTGTGGGTAAGATCTGATTTGTATATTGACCTGGGTCTGGGGCTTGGTCCTTTGGGATCAGGAGAACCTTTTTCTTTTACTGGGGTATTGGTTTTCATAACCATTTGTCCCCATAACGAGTGGCACTGGTGGGAATACTGGGAAACTGGAGTGTCTAAGGAGATTGCTTGTGAGACTTGCGGTTAGCCAGTGGGGTGAGACCGAAGTCCTCTTAGTCTGGCTGGTTTGGTTTGCCTTAGAGGTGGAAAAAACCCCAGCCTTGGGCTGTAACTGCCCTATTTGAGCAATTTGTCCTGAGTTGGCACTCTCAGTTGGGTTCCGCCAGAACCGCATTGTCATACCTAGCTGCTTATAGCTGCTCTGACCCTTCAGCCCAGAGAGAACAGACAAAGGGAAAGTTTCTTTCCCAATTTTAAAAAGTTCTACCTTCCCATTGGCTCTTTTGGTCAGGTGCCCACTTTTTTTCTTTACCTGGGGGACTTTTTAACCCTTTACAGGTAAAGCAAGTAAAAAACAGCAGTCAGCAGCGAACCAGCTGAGCAGCGAACAGCAGAGGTTAACAGCGGGAGTTTGCCTGGGAGTTCGCGTGGGGAGAGCGCACTGAGGCTTTCATCTGCAGGTTTCTCCGAGTAGTTCCTGCAACAGTTGAGGAAGCTCCTAAGAGGACGGTGATATGGAAGGTGAGCGATCAGCTGTTGTAACCTGCACAGGTTGTGCCATGTTTGTCTTTCTTCCGCAGGACAGAAGCGACTTTGTCTGTACAAAGTGCAAGCTGGTCTCCATATTGGAGGAGAAGGTTCGAGGGCTGGAGAAACAAGTATCGACTCTGCGTTGCATAAGGGAAAATGAAGATTTCCTGGACAGACGTCAGGAGATGCTTCTACGGCCACAATGTTCTGAAGATTCAGAGCAGGTGCAGCAGGGACAGAAGGATTGTGAGGAGGTTTGGCAGCATGTGACCTCCAGAAGAAGAAAGAGGAGCGTCCATGCACCAGCAATGGAGATACAGGTGAGCAATCGTTTCCATGTTCTCTCTACAGGCGCTAATGCGGAGAGTGGACTAGATGGCCCATCTGAGGGAAGGGAGCAGAAGGAGACTCCACCGATTGGAAGGCAAAAGATGCACTGTCCTAGGGATGGGGGTTCCACGACCACCACTCCCAAGAGGAGGAGGAGGGTGGTGGTGGTCGGGGACTCCCTCCTCAGGGGGACTGAGTCATCTATCTGCCGCCCCGACCGGGAAAACCGAGAGGTCTGCTGCTTGCCAGGAGCTAGGATACACGATGTGACGGAGAGACTGCCGAGACTCATCAAGTCCTCGGATCGCTACCCCTTCCTGCTTCTCCACGTGGGCACCAATGATACTGCCAAGAATGACCTTGAGCGGATCACTGCAGACTACGTGGCTCTGGGAAGAAGGATAAAGGAGTTTGAGGCGCAAGTGGTGTTCTCGTCCATCCTCCCTGTGCAAGGAAAAGGCCGGGGTAGAGACCGTCGAATCGTGGAAGTCAACGAATGGCTACGCAGGTGGTGTCGGAGAGAAGGCTTTGGATTCTTCGACCATGGGATGGTGTTCCAAGAAGAAGGAGTGCTAGGCAGAGACGGGCTCCACCTAACGAAGAGAGGGAAGAGCATCTTCGCCAGCAGGCTGGCTAACCTAGTGAGGAGGGCTTTAAACTAGGTTCACCGGGGGAAGGAGACCAAAGCCCTGAGGTAAGTGGGGAAATGGGATCCTGGGAGGAAGCACAAGCAGGAGAGCGCAAGAGAGGAGGACTCCTGTCTCATGCTGAGAAAGAGGGACGATCGATGAGTTATCTTAAGTGCCTATACACAAATGCAAGAAGCCTGGGAAACAAGCAGGGAGAACTGGAAGTCCTGGCACAGTCAGGGAACTATGATGTGATTGGAATAACAGAGACTTGGTGGGATAACTCACATGACTGGAGTACTGTCATGGATGGATATAAACTGTTCAGGAAGGACAGGCAGGGCAGAAAAGGTGGGGGAGTTGCGTTGTATGTAAGAGAGGAGTATGACTGCTCAGAGCTCCGGTATGATACTGCAGAAAAACCTGAGAGTCTCTGGATAAAGTTGAGAAGTGGGAGCAACAAGGGTGATGTCGTGGTTGGAGTCTGCTATAGACCACCAGACCAGGGGGATGAGGTGGACGAGGCTTTCTTCTGGCAACTAGCAGAAGTTGCTAGATCGCAGGCCCTGGTTCTCATGGGAGACTTTAATCACCCTGATATCTGCTGGGAGAGCAATACAGCAGTGCACAGGCAATCCAGGAAATTTTTGGAAAGTGTAGGGGACAATTTCCTAGTGCAAGTGCTGGAGGAACCAACTAGGGGCAAAGCTTTTCTTGACCTGCTGCTCACAAACAGGGAAGAACTAGTAGGGGAAGCAAAAGTGGATGGGAACCTGGGAGGCAGTGACCATGAGATGGTCGAGTTCAGGATCCTGACACAAGGAAGAAAGGAGAGCAGCAGAATACGGACCCTGGACTTCAGAAAAGCAGACTTTGACTCCCTCAGGGAACAGATGGGCAGGATCCCCTGGGAGAATAACATGAAGGGCAAAGGGGTCCAGGAGAGCTGGCTGTATTTTAAAGAATCCTTATTGCGGTTGCAGGAACAAACCATCCCAATGTGTAGAAAGAATAGTAAATATGGCAGGCGACCAGCTTGGCTAAACAGTGAAATCCTTGCTGATCTTAAACGCAAAAAACAGGCTTATAAGAAGTGGAAGATTGGACAAATGACCAGGGAGGAGTATAAAAGTATTGCTCAGGGGTGCAGGAGTGAAATCAGGAAGGCCAAATCACACTTGGAGTTGCAGTTAGCAAGAGATGTTAAGAGTAACAAGAAGGGTTTCTTCAGGTATGTTAGCAACAAGAAGAAAATCAAGGAAAGTGTGGGCCCCTTACTGAATGAGGGAGGCAACCTAGTGACCGAGGATGTGGAAAAAGCTAATGTACTCAATGATTTTTTTGCCTCTGTCTTCACGCACAAGGTCAGCTCCCAGATTGCTGCACTGGGCAGTACAGCATGGGGAGAAGGTGACCAACCCTCTGTGGAGAAAGAAGTGGTTCGGGACTATTTAGAAAAACTGGACGTGCACAAGTCCATGGGGCCGGATGCGCTGCATCCGAGGGTGCTAAAGGAGTTGGCGGGTGAGATTGCAGAGCCATTAGCCATTATTTTTGAAAACTCATGGCGATCGGGGGAGGTCCCAGATGATTGGAAAAAGGCTAATGTAGTGCCCATCTTTAAAAAAGGGAAGAAGGAGGATGCGGGGAACTACAGGCCAGTCAGCCTCACCTCAGTCCCTGGAAAAATCATGGAGCAGGTCCTCAAGGAATCAATTATGAAACGTTTAGAGGAGAGGAAAGTGATCAGGAACAGTCAGCATGGATTCACGAAGGGGAAGTCGTGCCTGACTAACCTAATTGCCTTCTATGATGAGATAACTGGCTCTGTGGATGAGGGGAAAGCAGTGGATGTGTTATTTCTTGACTTTAGCAAAGCTTTTGATACTGTCTCCCACAGTATTCTTGCCACCAAGTTAAAGAAGTATGGGCTGGATGAATGGACTGTAAGGTGGATAGAAAGCTGGCTAGATCGTCGGGCTCAACGGGTAGTGATCAATGGCTCCATGTCTAGTTGGCAGCCGGTTTCAAGTGGAGTGCCCCAAGGGTCAGTCCTGGGGCCGGTTTTGTTTAATATCTTTATTAATGATCTGGAGGATGGTGTGGACTGCACTCTCAGCAAGTTTGCAGATGACACTAAACTAGGAGGCGTGGTAGATACACTAGAGGGTAGGGATCGGATACAGAGGGACCTAGACAAATTAGAGGATTGGGCAGAAAAAAACCTGATGAGGTTCAACAAGAACAAGTGCAGAGTCCTGCACTTAGGACGGAAGAAACCCATGCACTGCTACAGACTAGGGACCGAATGGCTAGGTAGCAGTTCTGCTGAAAAGGACCTAGGGGTCACAGTGGACGAGAAGCTGGATATGAGTCAACAGTGTGCGCTTGTTGCCAAGAAGGCTAACGGCATTTTGGGCTGTATAAGTAGGGGCATTGCCAGCAGATCGAGGAACGTGATCGTTCCCCTTTATTCGACATTGGTGAGGCCTCATCTGGAATACTGTGTCCAGTTTTGGTCCCCACACTACAAGAAGGATGTGGAAAAATTGGAAAGAGTCCAGCGGAGGGCAACAAAAATGATTAGGGGTCTGGAGCACATGACTTATGAGGAGAGGCTGAGAGAACTGGGATTGTTTAGTCTCCAGAAGAGAAGAATGAGGGGGGATTTGATAGCAGCCTTCAACTACCTGAAGGGGGGTTCCAAAGAGGATGGAGCTCGGCTGTTCTCAGTGGTGGCAGATGACAGAACAAGGAGCAATGGTCTCAAGTTGCAGTGGGGGAGGTCCAGGTTGGATATCAGGAAAAACTATTTCACTAGGAGGGTGGTGAAACACTGGAATGCGTTACCTAGGGAGGTGGTGGAGTCTCCTTCCTTGGAGGTTTTTAAGGCCCAGCTTGACAAAGCCCTGGCTGGGATGATTTAGCTGGGAATTGGTCCTGCTTTGAGCAGGGGGTTGGACTAGATGACCTCTTGAGGTCCCTTCCAACTCTGATATTCTATGATTCTATGATTCTATGAACAGCTACCAAGAGGGATTTAACAGCTAACTGGCTGGGTGTACATCAAAGGGAGCTATCCCCCCCTTTTATTTATTACAGCACCTGGATGCAGGATGTGCAGTGCTGAGGGAGGCCAGGCCTAAGGCCCTGAGAGTTTCCTGTACTGTGTTCAGACGCCCAATAAATCCTCCTGTTTTACACCTGCTGAGTAACTCCAGTCTAGAGAACAGGGTTGCATTATTCCCTCTGGGCGTGGAGGTCCCAGAGGTCCAGAGGGAGTGGACTCCCTGAATGAGACAGGCATGCTAAGGCTCAGAGAGATGTGGTTCCAGGAAGCAGAGGGGCTTAACCCCGAAAAGGGTTGTCACACTGAAGGGGGTGTCACGATGCTGACCTTGGTGGGACACTTCTGAGAGTATCAATTCAGGACACATTGCTTAGAGTAGGGCAGTTACAGCGCAAGGCTGGGGTTCCTTTACTCTAAAGGCACACCAAACCAGCCAAACAGAGAGGACTTCGGTTTTACCCCATCGGCTCACCATAAGTCACACAAGCAATTCCCTTAGACACTCCAGTTTCCCAGTATCACCACCAGTGCTACTTATTATGGGTATGACTGGTTATGAAAACCAATACCCCAGTACAAGAAAAAAGGGTTCTCCCGATCCCAAAGGACCAAGCCCCAGACCCAAGTCGATATACAAATCAGATCTTACCCAGTTAGATCTTACCCACAAATCACGCTGTTGCCAATCCTTTGGAATCTAAAATGTAAAGGTTTATTCATAAAAGGAAAAAGTTATAGATGAGAGCTAAAATTGGTTAAATGGAATCAATTACATTCAGTAATGGCAAAGTTCTTGGTTCAGGCTTTGTAGCAGTGATGGAATAAACTGCAGGCTCAAATCAAGTGTCTGGGATGGGTCATTCAGTCCTTTGTTCACAGCTTCAGTTTGTAGCAAAGTCCCTCCAGAGGTCAGAAACAACCTTTGTACAATATTTGCTGCAAATATATAACAGTGGTTGCAACGGTCACAGTTTATGCCAATAACGTCACAGGGGGCTTCCCAAGGGACCATACGGGGCCAAGAGTGGGCATAACCTGTGAGTCCGTGACACCGTGGTAGCAGAGGATGGTTGGAGGATGCACCCTGTAGACGGTTGGCTGTGAGCACAGGCGCTTTGCAGTGAGTGGCTGCCAGCAATAAAACGAGGGAATTGAAGGAACCAGTGCGGAAATGGCCTATAACCAGCTCTGTAAGAGGGACCTGGCACATCTGTGCAGGGAGAGAGGGCTGAGTGTGGGGAGACTCACGAAGGAACAGCTGATGGCTCAGCTTGTAGAGATTGACCAGTTTGAGCAACAGGCTCCAGATCCCAGGGGGGCTCCCGGGAAGCCCAGATTGCTGAGGAGTAGCCATGGGGGCAGTCCATGTAGCAGCTGGGAGTCTATCAGATCCGACTCCTCAGTCAGCATAGGGGCGACCCCAATCAGGTTTCTCCCTGGAGGAGCTGCAGAGACTGGAGCTGGAGCTGAAAGCAAAGGAGATGGAGGAGCGGAGGCTGGTGGACCATGCAGAACAGTGGAAGCAGGAGTTGGAGTTGGAGAAGAGGCAGGCCAAAAGGGCCTGCCGGGGGGTAAGTGGGGAAGGGCCCCGAGATGCCAGTTTTGTGGGGAATCTAGACACCAAACTTCTGCCCCAGTTTAAGGATGGGGGGGATATTGAGGCCTACCTCACAGCCTTTGAGAAGGCTTGTGATCTGCACCAGATTGACCCCGCAGACAGGCTCAGCTGTCTGATCCCCCCCTGCTGCGTCTGAAGGCCATAGAGGCATTCAGCCAAACAGATGGTATTGAGATGGGGTACTGTGACCTGCTCAAACAGGCTTTACCACTGAAGTTTGAACTGACCACCGAGGCGTACAGGAAATGATTCCAGGGTGACAGGTTTCAGAGTTGCCGTGTTACTCTGTATCAGCAAAAAGAACGAGGTGTACTTGTGGCACCTTAGAGACTAACAAATTTATTTGAGCATAAGCTTTCATGGGCTAAAATCCACTTCATCGGATGCAAGTGTACACAAGACCTCAGTTGTCACTTACAAGGAGGTCGCCAATCTGCTGGGGGAATACCTCTGCAAGTGGGGGAAGGGCACGGGGCCACTACCGCAGAGGACATGTATAACCTGGTGGGGTTGGAGCAGCTGCATGACATCTGCCCTCCAGACCTTAAGATGTGGTTAGTGGACCGGAAGCCTAAAGATCTGCGCAGTGCGGGTGCACTGGTGGATGAGTTTGTGGACAGCAGATAGGGGGCAGGAGGGAGACCCGCATTGGGGACTGTAGTGAGTCGGTGTGGCTCCCTGCTGCCCTGGAGGAGGTCAAGCCCATCCGGAGGCCGGAGTGGGCGGAGCTAGGGAATTCTGAGCCCGTCCCTCAGAGGGTCAGGTGGCGACCCGGAAGTAAAAAGCCGGGCCCTCAGAGCTCAGTCAGGCCCCAGCAACCAGAGAGACCAGACGTCCCTGGCCTAGCTCGGGGCTGGGAAACCTCCGCGGCTCGGGACAGCCGCCAGGAGCCGCCGGGCCTGCCCTGCGCCCGCTACCCAGAGGAGCCGCCGGGCCTGCCCTGCGCTCGCTACCCAGAGGAGCCGCCGGGCCTGCCCTGCGCCCGCTACCCAGAGGAGCCGCTGGGCCTGCCCTGCGCCTCCTATCCGGAGGAACTGCCGGACCTGCCAAATGATCCCTGGCTGGACGAACCCATGGTCCAGGATCTCCCCGAGGCCGACGCCAGCACCCAGGTAGGCCCCGGGCTGGGACGCAGTGGAGTGGGAGGGCCTGCATCCCCGTTGCCACCCAACCCGTTGTTGCCCGCACAGAGGCCCGAGGACAGCAACAGTGGGGTTCGTTGCCCGGTGTGCTTCGCGCCAATAAACATACCGGGGTGGAGAAACAATCAAAGTTTAGTTGAGATCTCAAAGTGGTGCAAGGTGACAGGCAAGTCTCAAATCAAGCACACCAGCAAAACCAGTTTCTCTCTTCTTATACATTTTACAACTAAGCCCCCCCTCTCTCCCCCTCTCTACCACCCCCCTCTACTCCTCCTCCCCTCCCTACCGAAGGCCTGTTTATACATTTAAGCAATTAAATCATTCTAGGGCTATAAATCTAGCTTGTTAGTAATACTCCTCTAAACAGTTATTTGGTCCTGTTTACCCTTAGTTTATTACCCCTTCTCCAGCTAGAAACATGCAAACCTCATCATTATTGCTTGGTACCTGGTATGAGGGGAGGGAGGTTTGTAACTGATAACTGGCTGTTTACACATTCCAATTCCTGTCCTTGGTTTTTGAGGCCGATTAGAGTTAAACCTGGAAGGACAGAGTTTAAACATGGAAGAACTTTGGCTCAGGCAGGCCTAGTGACCCCAACAGTTCCCTCCTTTGAGAATACTCAACAAACTTTTGGCTGAGTTTTCTCATATTCTGTAGACAAGATACGATTGAGTGCCATGGAGCTGGGGTTCTCAATGAGAGGGTATGCTGGGATTTCTGGGGAATGGGGGACACAAAACTTACGGAGGAGCAATTTAAAACAAGCAATCAGGAGGAGCGTGACCAGGCACAGTACCACACCTGTGAGGAGGAGATGCACAAGGCTATTTCCCAGTCCTCCCAGGTTGGGCAACCAACTCCAAAGGGAATCAAAAACTGTGGGTTCCCTTTCCTGAGCCTTCCACTGCTCAAAAGCCTGTTCGGCTGACAGGACGTGCTTGTTAATGTCCTGTGAATTTTTTGGGACATAAGTACAACATTCACTCCCAATAAGGACACACACCCCGCCCTGGGAGGCTAAAACATAATCTAAGGCCTGTCTATTTTGCAGGGACAGCAACCGGGGCTGGTAAAGCTCTGAGTTAAGGCTTTTCTCTATGGCCAAGGTCTCAGTGGCATACTTGGTGAGAAACACAGAGAGCCTATGATAAAATTGAGCCAGTCGTCCTACCCCATAGGATGGGAGAAAGATCATACCCAATCTGTCTCCTTCTGTAATGGGCTCTGGGGTGGCATACAAAGATCTACGCTGCCTGGCGCCCAACGTGGGGCAGTTTAGGGAGGACACGAAGGGGAGGGGCAAGATATCCTAGATAGCAGCTTCCATAACACTGATGCGGTAGCCACTTATAGGCAGAGGTACCGCAAATATAAAAGGAGTGGCCATTCCCTACCAAGCCATTATAACCGCTACTCCACCTGTTTGTTTGGGTGTCACTAAACGATCCGAACCGGGCGGTAGAGTCGGATTTGCTGTTAACATAGACAGGGATGGAAGCATCACTGTCAGGGGATAAATAATACTGACAGGTGCTATTCCCAGCAAAACAGTTGTGATTGCTGGACTTGAACTGTCGATAGCACACTAACCCAGGGGCCACTGGCCGCAACCTAATAGGGGAAGGGATATACGTTGAGTTGGCCTGCGGCTTCCAGGGGTCGTCCCTTAACACATACTGGAACTCAATGGTACAGTTCTGCGACAAGGGGGTACCCGAGGCATTTTTCCCCCTACTGAACCATCCCCAACAGATATCTGACCAATTCTGGGGAACTACCCTCCAGGGTAACCCTGCAGCATGGTGTGGGATTTGGGAGCATACCCAGCAGTTAGAGAGGTTAAACTCTTGGGCAAAGCAAACCTTCAGGGACTCTCATGTGTTTGTCTCTAAGTTAGTAGAGATTCCTTTCCATCCCGCATGTACCTGGGGGGGGGGGGGGGGGGGAAATGGGAGTTAACAAGAGGGGTGTCCCTTTGGCAAAGAGCACCACTGTGGCAGATCCTGGATCTGAACTCATATTGGGCAGGTGACCCTAGGGCCTAACAATCACAATTCCCCAAATACCCTCAAAATAACAATTATCAATAGTAAGCAGATTAAAAACAAAAGGGACCAGGCCACCAGGTTAGGCCGGTCCTGTGAAAATAAACACAACCAATGCTCAGAGGTCTCGCGGGGAGTGCGCTGCGACTGTCAAAAGAGATCACAGGGCATTCCCAGCAGACACTATTGTCGTCTGAATAACAGCTTAAGTCCCAGATCGTCGCTGGCAGTCTTCTCTGCAGGCTGGACGGTCCACCGTTCAGGAGCAGGCACTGCTTTCAGACGAGAGTGATGAATCCAGTTTTTGTGTCCCTCAACCTTTGCTGCTGTATGGGAGACCAGCAGGATGGTGTGGGGTCCCTTCCACTTCTCTTGGAGAGGCTCGTCCTTCCAGGTCTGAACGAGTACGGAATCGCCTGGCTGCAAGGAGTGGATCTGGGCATCCAGCGGGAGAGGCTGCAAATCTTTGGTATACCTGTGGAGAGAACAAAGAACAGCAGACAGAGAGCACATGTACTGAGATAAGAAACCAAAGCCTACCTCCCACTCCCCTGCCAGAACCGGTGTACCATTCATAAGCCATGCCCTTCCAAATATAATCTCAAAGGGACTGAGCCCTAACCTGCCCTTAGGGAGAGCGTGAATGCGGAGCAAAACAAGGGGCAAAGCATCAGGCCACTTAAGGGAAGCCTCTTGGCAAACCTTTGAGAGGTGCCGCTTAAGTGTCTGATTTGTATGCTCCACTACCCCACTGGCCTGCGGTCGCCATGGCGTGTGAAGCTTCCAGGGGATCTGAAGGGCATCCGATATCTTCTGAACGACTTGGGATATGAAGTGTGTTCCGTTGTCAGATTCCATCCACTGGGGGGGCAATCTGAGCCTTACTCTGTGCTACTCGATATCCTCGGAGTCCAACAAAGTTCAGGAGGCTCACAGTGGCTTTAAGACAAGAGGTTAGACCCACAGCAGCAATTAACAAGTCATCCACATATTGCAGGAGGAGGACTTTGTCCTCATTGTCCCACTCCTCCAAGTCTCTAGCCAGGGCCTGGCCAAACAGAGTGGGGGAATTTTTAAATCCCTGGGCCAGCACTGTCCAGCAAAGCTGCTTTCTAACCCTCCTTTTGTCCTTCCACTCGAAGGAGAAAATCTTCTGAGATTGGGGGTCGACCAGAATCATGAAGAAAGCATCCTTTAAATCCAGGACTGAGAAATGGGTGTACTGCCCCCCTGTAGAGGCCAACAATGTATATGGATTTGGAACAAGGGGGTGTAGAGTCTTAACCCGCTCATTAACTGCCCTCAGGTCCTGGACTGGCCGGTATGTGCCATTGGGCTTTCGTACAGGCAAGATAGGAGTGTTCCAAGCTGACTGGCATTCTCAAAATACCCCGCACTTTAGGAACAGGTCTATAGTTTCCTGCAATCCCTCTCTGGCTTCCCTTTTGATCTGATACTGCTTAATTCGCACTGGACCTTTTCCTGGCAAGAGCTGAACATTAACAGGGGTATGATGGGCTGCCTTTCCTGGGATCCCTGATGCCCATACCAGAGGAAAAACCTGTTTCTCCCACTGACTCCATTCTGGGGCTTGCATGGCTGAGGGCTCAATTGCAAGGGTCATTATCCAGGCATTCTCTGGAGGTAAGGTGAGGCTTATTTCATCTTGAGTGAAATGCAGGGTGGCCCTAAGCGACAAAGCAGGTCCCGTCCTAATAGTGGCGTTGAACAATCGGGGAGGTAAACCAGTTTGTGAGATAGAGTTCTGTTTCCCAAAGCACATTCCATTGGGGCATATACTGGGCACTTAGTTCCTTTCCCTGTGGCTCCCACCACAGTGAGGGAATCTGCCACAGGCAGCTGAAGGGGTTGGTTTACAGCAGTTCGTGCAGCTCCAGAGTTTATTAAAAAGTCTATGTCCAAATCTCCCACCCACATGTTTACTCGGGGTTCCGGGGGCAGGATAGTCCGTCTCCCCTGACACCCCTATTCTTGATCCTCCGCTGCCATCATAGAGGTACCTTCCCTTTCGGGGCACTCATTTTTCCAATGTCCCTCCTTTCGGCATATGGCACACTGGTTGCGACCCAGCCGCCTTTCCTGTGAGCCAGGGCGCCCATGTCCACATCCTCTCATTCCCCGGCCCCTTCCACCTTCCTGAAATTTTCCCCTGCCACCAGCCTGTACTGCTGCAACCATCATTTTCACTTGCCTCTTTTCCTTTTCTCCCTTCCTAAGGCTGTAAGCCCTGTTTGCAGTTTCCAGAATCTGTGCCATTGTCATGCCCATCAAATCCTCCTTTTTCTGCAGTTTCCTTTTAATATCGGGGCGACAAGGCTGGTAAAGATACCCTTTATAATTGCCTCAGTAGCCTGATCATCGGGGTTTGCATTAGTAGTTTGCCTCATGTCTAAGCTGTGCCTCCTCCCGTGCCTTAGACACAACCTGATTACGCTCCACCTCAGACAGCAGGGTCCGCATAAGGACATTACAGTCATCCCAATCAGGCTTATGGCTAGCCAGACACCCTTCAAAGACCGAGATAAACTTGCTTGGATTCGTAGAGAATTCCCCTGCCTGTGCCTTAAAAGCTGCTAAGTCCACTGGGTTAAAAGGCACATGGGTATAAACCTGCATTGTAGCGGCTGGGCGATTTTCTGTTCCAGTACGGGCTATCCGAGTCTCAGTAATCAATGGATAGAATCCCACCGAGGGGGCAATCTCTGGGACCTGAGGCACCCTATCTTTATATGATGGGGGTGTTGGAGCCGAAGGGGACACCGACTCTGCCATTACAACTGGGGGGAGGGTTCTGAGGACTAACAATAGTTACTACCGAACCTGTCGGAGTCAAATTACACCTTTGCAAAAGATCTGATCTCTCTCTTAACAATATAAACAACTGTACATACATATGTTCATTCCATTTACCCGTACGCTGACAAAACAAAAGCAATTGAAGGATCGTATTATAATTAAGTGATCCCTCCGGTGGCCACCTTTCCTGGTCCTCTAGCTGATATTGAGGCCAGTCTACTGTACAGAAGCTTTTCAGTTTACTTTTAATCAACGAATCCGATCCAAACACTTTCCAGTTCACCAGAATGCATTCTAAGGGCATAAACCTTGCCCTGCCTGCAGTACTCTGTCCCTGCCCCATACTCTAGGGAGACACTGGGCGTCCCCAGGTCAAAACAGGTAAAGTCCCCACTAGACTGTTCCTACCTTATCCAAGGGTTCGGTTCTGCACCGTTGCCCGCAACTGCTTCTCCAGTACTCAAGCACGTTGCACCGTTGTACTCTCCGGGGTCTACCAAATCACGTCTCCGCCGAGGCCCCTGATGAAGTCACCGGTGCGCGCTGGGCATCGGTCGTCGCTGCAATCCGTCGACCTCTGAGAGGGGTCCGGGCAAGGCTAAATTTCAGCCTCGAGCCCACCCAGGGATGCCAAGACTGTTGCCGGCACAGAGGCCCAAGGACAGCAACAGTGGGGTTCGTTGCCCGGTGTGCTTTGCGCCAATAAACATACCGGGGTGGAGAAACAATCAAAGTTTATTTGAGATCTCAAAGTGGTGCAAGGAGACAGGCAAGTCTCAAATCAAGCACACCAGCAAAACCAGTTTCTCTCTTCTTATACATTTTACAACTAAGCCCCCCCTCTCTCCCCCTCTCTACCACCCCCCCTCTACTCCTCCTCCCCTCCCTATCGAAGGCATGTTTATACATTTAAGCAATTAAATCATTCTAGGGCTATAAATCTAGCTTGTTAGTAACACTCCTCTAAACAGTTATTTGGTCCTGTTTACCCTTAGTTTATTACCCCTTCTCCAGCTAGAAACATGCAAACCTCATCATTATTGCTTGGTACCTGGTATGAGGGGAGGGAGGTTTGTAACTGATAACTGGCTGTTTACACATTCCAATTCCTGTCCTTGGTTTTTGAGGACGATTAGAGTTAAACCTGGAAGGACAGAGTTTAAACATGGAAGAACTTTGGCTCAGGCAGGCCTAGTGACCCCAACACCATGGGTGGCAGTCTCCCCCTTCCCAGGCCTGTGAGGCTTAGGCGTATTCCTGTTGCTCAGCCCTGACCTAGGCCCTGAGCTTGTATACTTTGCTGACCGTTGCTCAGACCTAACTGAGGGTCTGAGCCCAGATAACGTTGGTGCCCGCCCTGAGCCAGGGCCGGGCCTATTGTACTTTTCAGGACTGCAAGGGCTGCCGGGGAAGATCATGCCACCGGACAAAGTGCCCCAGTCCCAGGGGGTAGTGAGTCGGTGTGGCTCCCTGCCGCCCCGGAGTGGGTCGAGCCCCGGCCAACTCTTGTACACGTGGTACCAGAAGTGGGGACCTTCGATCCCTTGGCCCTGTGAGAAGGGCCTGAGGGGAAGAGCCTCCCCAAGAGAGTCATGGAAATGGAGCGACTGTTTCAACTGCTGGCTGAGAGTCAAGAGTGACAGCAGGTCGCCCACGTGCAGCAGCAGCAGCAGTAGGCAGCTGCCCAGCTGGAGTATCAACAACAGCAGGCCGCTGCCCAACTTCAGCAGCAGCACCATGCCGCTCAACTCCAACAGCAGCAGCAGCTCATTCAACAGATAGGAGACCAACTGCAGCAACTTGTGACCACAATGCCACGCCCCATAGACCTGCAGCCAGGAGACGGGGCGGGGTCACCCCGCACCGCTGTCCCGGTGCGGCTGACCAAGATGGGCCCTGACGATGACCCTGAGGCGTTCTTGGTAACATTCGAACGGGTGGCACTGGTCGCGGGGTGGCCCCAGGCCCAATGGGCCACCCTTCTGGCCCCCTACCTAACCGGAACCGCCCAGACGGCCTACAGGGGGCTGGCTACGGAAGATGCAAGGGAGTACAGCCGGGTGAAGGCCGCGATTTTGGACGCCTTAGACATCAGCCCAGAGACATTTTGGCAGCGGTTCCGGAGCCAGACGTACCCGGCGGGCACCAGACCCAGGCTGGTAGCCCAAGCCCTAAAAGAGACGTGCAGGCGGTGGCTACAGCCTGAAATGAGGACAGCGGAGGAGGTTACAGAACAAGTTATCGTTGAGCAGTTTGTCCACATCCTCCCGACACGAGGACGGGCCTGGGTGCTGCACCATCGGCCGGCGACATTAGCTGCGGCTGTCGCGCTAATGGAAGACTTCCTCGCGGCCGAATCCCCCGTGGGACCCGCCCTCCGAGCTCAGAACCCCGGACCGGAATGCCCGCATACAGAACAACGAGGGGACGCCCCGACCGGTCCGCGGAACCTGGGCCGCGGGCAAGAAACCCGCCCGGGACCTCAGCTCAGATGCCCGGAACCTCCCCCTCGGCCTGGACCGTTCACCCCAGGGCCGAGTGTCGTGAGGATTCCCTGGAGTCCCCCTAGGAGTCCGAGGGGAGCCCCCTCCCGTGGAGGTCGCCCTGAACTCAGGCCCTGCTTCCGTTGTGGGAAGTCGGGTCACTTGCATCGGGACTGCACGGACATGGACTGTAGTTTCGGTCAGGTCTGTGCAGGGGACGCCAGGGCCCGGCTTACACAGGCTCCCAAGATAACGGTCCCGGTAGTTGTCGATGACCACTCCACCCAGGCCCTGATCGACTCAGGCTGCGGCCAGACACTGGTTCGCCAGGCTTTGGGACCCCAGGCGGACCCCCACTTGGGGACACTACACCTGCAATGCATCCATGGGGATGTCCAGCCGTACCCCAGTGCCTGGGTCCGGTTAACAGTGGCTGGCGTCACCCGCCGAATAGTTGTTGGCTTGGCCCCTCGACTGGCGTACCCGGTGATCCTGGGGTGGGATTGGCCCGCCTTTCAGGAGATCCTCCGGTCAACCCCGGCCTTGGAGGGAGAGTCCCATGGGACCCTACCAGAGGAGGACCCCGGGACCCCAGAACCCAAAGCAGGAACCGGAGAAGCCGACAAACCCCGGCCTGAGCCCGAGGTTGAGCCCCGCCTCCACACCGATTTCTGCCGTGACCAGAGAGCGGACCCCACCCTTCGCGGGGCCTATGAACAACTAGCGGCAGTCGATGGGACCATCATCGACCCCCAACGTGCGACCCAGTGGCCCCATTTCGAACTACACCGGGACCATCTTTACCGAGTGGACCATGACTCCCATACAAAGGAGCCCTAAACGCAGTTGCTGGTACCGTGGTGTCACCGCCGCGCCGTGATGAAGCTGGCACATGACATCCCGGCTGCTGGACATTTGGGCCAGGAGAAGACCCTTGCCCGGATTCTAATGCGGTTCTTCTGGCCCGGTGTTCACCAGAAGGTGAGGAACTATTGCAGCTCCTGTCCAGAGTGCCAGGTAGCGGCTACGCAATGTGTACCCAGGGCACCCCTGGTCCCCATGCCTATAATGGAAACCCCCTTTGAACGGGTGGCCATGGACCTGGTGGGCCCCCTCCCAAAAAGTGCGTCGGGCTTCCAGTATGTCCTGGTCATCGTGGACTACGCCACCCGTTTCCCCAAGGCCATCCCATTGCGGAGCACCACGGCACAGACCATCGCCGGAGAATTGGTGAAGGTCTTCGCTCGGGTGGGTTTGCCCCGTGAGATCCTCACGGATCAAGGCACAAATTTCACCTCCCGCTTGTTGCAGCAGGTCTGCAAGCTCCTGGGGGTCAAACAGTTATGGACCTCCGTCTACCACCCGCAGACAGACGGGTTGGTAGAACGGTTTAACCGGACCCTCAAAGACATGCTGCGAAAGTTTCCCCCGGAAGAGCTGCGGCGGTGGGACCAGTTGCTCCCTCCCCTGCTGCTAGCCATCCGCGAGGTACCCCAGTCTTCCACCAAGTTCTCCCCGTTGGAACTGTTGTACGGGCGCCGTCCACGAGGCCTGTTGGACTTAATGCGAGAAACCTGGGAGCAGTCCACCTCTCCAAGCCAGGGCCTCTTGCAATATGTCCTGCAGCTTCGGGAGCACTTTGCTCAGGCTGGGGCCCTGGCCCGTGAAAACCTAAAGGCCACCCAGGCCAGGCAGGAATGGACTTATAACCGGGAGGCGCAGGTACGTGACTTTGAACCCGGTGATCGGGTCCTGCTCCTCCTGCCCTCGAGCGAGTCTAAGCTACTGGCCCATTGGCAGGGGCCCTATGAGGTAGCTCGGAAGGTGGGGCCAGTCACCTACGAGATCCGCCAGCCTAACCGGCGCAAGCAGACGCAGCGCTACCATGTAAACTTGTTAAAGCCATGGCGGGAGCGAGAGGGCCTGCTGATTAATCCTTACCCACCAGAACCGGAGCTCGGCCCCCATGCATGCCGGACCGAGGAACCCGCTGCTCCCCTGCTCGGCGACACTCTTACAGAGGAGCAGTGCAAGCAGACCAAGTGTCTCCTACAGGCGTTCCCCGGAACTTTCACGGCCCTACCTGGATACACGACCCTGGTCTATCACTCGGTCCAGACTGAACCAGGGAAGGTAATCCAAGAAACGACCAGGCCACTGCTGTACCGGATGCGCCAGGAAGTGGAGGAAGAAGTACAGGCCATGCTGGCCTTGGGGGTCATCGAGCCATCTCAGAGTGAGTGGCATAGCCCGGTGGTCCTGGTACCCAAGCCTGACGGCACTCGACGCTTTTGTATAGACTTCCGACGGGTGAATGCCATCTCACTCTTCGAAGCCTATCCAATGCCATGGGTGGATGAGTTGCTGGGCTGGCTAGGCGAGGCCCAGTTCATCACCACCCTTGGCCTCAGTAAGGGCTTTTGGCAGATCCCGCTCGACGACCCATCTAAGGAAAAAACCGCGTTCGCTATGCCTACCGGACTGTACCAGTTCACCCGGATGCCCTTTGGCCTCCATGGGGCCCCGGCGACGTTCCAGCGGTTAATGGATCGCCTCCTCCGGCCCCACCAAGACTATGCGGCAGCTTATCTGGATGACGTTGTGATCTATATCCGGCACTGGGAAGACCACCTGGAGCGGGTGGCGGCGGTCCTGAGAACCCTGCAACAGGCGGGGCTGACGGCCAACCTGAAGAAGTGCTGGATCAGATGGCAGGAGATCACATACTTGGGGTACACGATAGGGGGAGGACGAGTGAAGCCCCTCGTCGGGAAAGTACAAGCCCTGGCAGCTTGCCTGACCCCCACCACGAAACGGCAAGTCCAACAATTCCTAGGACTCGTCGGGTATTATCGACGATTCATTCCCCAATTTGCATCCATCACGGCTCCCTTAACCGGACTGTTGACAAAGAACAGCCCCTGGCAGGTGTGGTGGTCCCCGGACTGTGAAAACGCTTTCCGGACACTCCAGACGTGTCTTTGCCAGGAGCCGGTCCTATACAGCCCAGACTTTCACCAGGGATTCATCCTGCAGACGGATGCCTCAGAGGTTGGGCTGGGGGCCGTCCTATCCCAAGAGATTGATGGAGCAGACCACCCGGTTCTATACCTGAGCCGAAAGTTGTTCCCTCGAGAAAAGAACTACGCCGTGGTCGAGAAAGAGGCACTCGCCATCAAAGGGCCTGTGACGCCCTACGATATTACCTCCTGGGCGCGCCGTTCACGTTAGTCACGGACCATGCCCCCCTCTGATGGTTGATGAGGATGAAAAACAACAATGACAGATTATTGCGGTGGTATCTGGCCTTGCAACCCTACGCTTTTACCATCCAGCATAGGGCTGGTAAGGACCATGCCAATGCAGACTTCCTGTCCCGCCTAGGGGGGACAGACGGGTCTGGCCCCGAAGACCAGGAACCAGACTTGAGGGGGGTGTGTGTGTAGTGAGTCGGTGTGGCTCCCCGCCACCCCAGAGGGGGTTGAGCCCATCAGGAGGCCGGAGTGGGTGGAGGTAGGGAATTCTGAGCCTGCCCCTCAGAGGGTCAGGCGGCGACCTGGAAGTATAAAGCCTCAGAGCTCAGTCAGGCCCCAGCAGCCAGAGAGACCAGACGTCCCCAGCCTAGCTTGGGGCTGGGAAACCTCCACGGCTCAGGACGGCCGCCAGGAGCCGCCGGGCCTGCCCTGTGCCCGCTACCCAGAGGAGCCGCCGGGCCTGCCCTGTGCCTCCTATCCGGAGGAACTACCGGACCTGCCAAATGATCCCTGGCCGGATGAACCCATGGTCCAGGATCTCCCCGAGGCCGACGCCAGCACCCAGATAGGCCCCGAGGGGGAGTGTGGAAGTAGCCCGGAGGCAGCCGACCCCAGTCTGGCTGCAGCACTATCGGAGCCTATGTCAGTGTGTTGCAGCCAAGATCCCCACTGACAAAGCAGCGGGTCTTCTGCCGCTGCTAGGGCCCCGGGCTGGGACGCAGTGGAGTGGGAGGGCCTGCGTCCCCCCTGCCACCCAACCCGTGGGTGGCAGTCTCCCCCTCCCCAGACCTGTGAGGCTTAGGCGTATTCCTGTTGCTCAGCCTCGACCTAGGGCCTGAGCTTATATACTGTGTTCGCTGGTGCTCAGCCCTGACTTAGGGCCTGAGCCTATATACTGTGTTCGCTGGTGCTCAGCCCTGACCTAGGGCCTGAGCTTATATACTGTGTTCGCTGGTGCTCAGCCCTGACCTAGGCCCTGAGCTTGTATACTTTGCTGACCGTTGCTCAGCCCTAACTGAGGGTCTGAGCCCGGATAACGTTGGTGCCCGCCCTGAGCCAGGGCCGGGCCTATTGTACTTTTCAGGACTGCAAGGGCTGCCGGGGAAGATCGTGCCGCCTGACAAAGTGCCCCAGTCCCAAGGGGTAGTGAGTCGGTGTGGCTCCCCGCCACTCCGGAGCGGGTTGAGCCCCGGCCAACTCTTGTACAGGGACTCAGAAGGGGAGTTACCCAGAGACCTCTCAAAGGTGGGACTCCAGGAAGCACAACTCAGGGGTGCCCATGAATGCCGGGGTGGGCCAACCCACCTCGTGGGACTTGAGTGACCTGAAATGTAATTACTGTGGCCAAAGGTGGCAAAATGCCTGAAGATGAAGGAAATGGCAGCCAAGCAGATCCTGCAGGGTGTCAACTGGGTGGAAGCCCACCGAGAGGGGGCACCGCCAGTCCAGGGGTCCAGGGCCTGAGGTGGTGGACCCAGACCAGCTAGTGCCCAATGCATAAATGACCCTGAGGGGAGTGCTTGGCCCTCCCCCCCGTCAAGGTGCCTGTAGCGAGGATACACCTGAAATGGGGGGCTAAGGAGGTTGGGGTGCACAATCACCTGCCTACCAAGGTGCTAATGGGTACTGACTTGGAGAACTGGCTGGATGGCACTCAGAGCACCCTGGTCCTTACCCCGAGCCAGAGCCAGCAAGGGACGCAGGACCTCCTGAAGTGGGGAGGGGAGCGAAGCACCGAGGGTGGGACTCGACAGAGCTGGGCCGGAGCCTCCGTCCCAAGGTGGGGAAACTGAGGGGCACTGCCAACCAGGCCTGTAGCGTCAAACTCAGCAGCTGAATTCCAGAAGTAGCTGCAGGAGGATTCCTCTTTAGAGAATCTGAGGGCTCTTGCTGGCCAGAGCGGTACACAATCCCAGGGGAAGGACCGCCGGGAGACATTCCTGTGGGAGAAGGGATTCCTGTACCGGGAATGGGCTGGTTCGGGGCAAACTGAACCTTGGAAGGCCAGAAGGCAGTTAGTGGTCCCCCAGAGGTACCACCGCAGACTGTTGTACTTGGCCCACGATAGTCCCCTTTCAGGGCATCAGGGCCTCCGGCGCACCAGACAGAGGCTGCTGCAGAACTTTTATTGGCCCAGGGTCTTTGACGCTGTCCAACAGTATTACAGGTCCTGTGACTCCTGCCAGAGAGTGCTTTGAGCAGGAGATTGGACTAGATGACCTCTTCAGGTCTCTTCTAACCCTAATATTCTATAATTCTATGATTCTATAAAGGTCCGGGATAAGTGTAAAGCAGCTCTGAATGCCCGGGATAAGTGTAAAGCAGCTCTGAGACCTTTGCCCATCATAGAGGAGCCTTTCCAGAAGGTGGCTATGGACATAGTGGGGTCCCTCAGTAGGGCAACATGGTCAGGGAAGAAATACATTCTGGTGGTGGTAGATTTCGCTATGCGCTACCCCGAGGCGGTGGCATTGTCCTCTATAGAGGCAGACACCGTGGCAGATGTGCTGCTGACCATTTTCAGCAGAGTGGGGTTCCCCAAGGAGGCCCTTACAGACCATGGGTCCAACTTCATGTCAACCCTGCTCCAGTGCTTGTGGGAAAAGTGTAGGGTACGCCACACCTGGGCCTTGGCATATCACACTCAGTCCAAAGGGCTGGTGGAGAGGTTCAATGGGACCCTAAAGATTATGCTGAAAACATTTATGGACCAGTACCTGCAGGACTGGGACAAGTATTTACCCCACCTGTGGGAAAAGCTCGCAGAGCTCATGGGTTTGGCCAGGGGAAACCTAGCCAGGGCACAGAGGAAGCAGAAGGTCTAGTATGACCACTCAGCACGTGCCTGCTCCTATGCTACTGGGGATGAGGTGATGATGCTTCTCATCCCCATGAGGAAGAACAAGCTGCAAGCTGCCTGGGGTGGCCCCTTCAAGGTCATTAGACAAGTAAACAAGGTGAACCATGTAGTGGAAATGTCGAACTGGGAACACAGCCACCAGGTGTACCATGTCAACATGATGAAGCCATACTGGGACAGGGAGAAGTTGGTGCTGGCTGTGTGTGGGCATTGGGAGGAGAAGGGAGAGGATCCCCTGGTGGAACTCCTCCCTGAGGCGGCGGACTGATCCCTTGCTGGAATCAATTCCCTTCTCAGACAAGCTAATCCCTGCCCAGCAGGCTGAGATCAGAGGTGCTGCATTCATACTGGTAGCTGTTCTCCAACTGGCCTGGGCTCACTAACCTGGCTGTTCACCGGGTGGAGATGGGAGTCAACCTTCCCATCAGGTGTTCCCCATTCAGGGTCACTGGGAAAACAGCCCAGGACCTGGAGAGAGAGGTCGGAGACATGCTGGCTTTAGGGGTGATCCAGCAGTCCTCCAGTCCCTGGGCCTCTTCCATGGTGCTGGCCCCCAAGAAGGACGGGTAGATCCGCTTCTGTATGGACAATCGGAAGCTCAATGCCATCACCGTGTCCGATGTCTACCCCATGCCTAGGACCGATGAGAACCTAGACAAGTTGGAGGGCACCCGGTACCTCACTACCATGGATCTCACCAAAGGCTACTGGCAGGTGCCTTTGGACCCAGAGGCCAGGGCTAAGTCTGCCTTCACCACCCCAACAGGGCTCTACAAGTTCCTGGTCCTGCCTTTTGGCCTCAAGGGGGCACCTGCCACCTTCCAGCGCCTGGCGGACCAGTTACTAAGGGGGATGGAGGATTTTGCTCTAATGTATATTGATATATACATCAAAAGGCTCCTCTATGATGGGCAAAGGTCTCAGAGCTGCTTTACACTTATCCCGGGCATTCAGAGCTGCTTTACACTTATCCCGGACCTTTATAGAATCATAGAATATTAGGGTTGGAAGAGACCTCAAGAGGTCATCTAGTCCAAACTCCTCTCAAAGCACTCTCTGGCAGGAGTCACAGGACCTGCAATCTGTCTTTAGCCAGACTTGGGAAGAACATGTGTCCCAGGTGAAGAGGGTGCTGGATCACTCCAGGATGCAGGACTGACCATAAAATCTGAAAGTGCAGAGGTGTCATACATGGTCCAAAAGGTGGGGAGTGGCCACCTGAAGCTGGAGCCAGCCAAAGTGAAAGCAATCAAGGATTGGCCCGTTCCTCAGACTAAGAAGCAGGTCCAGGCTTTCATTTGGATGGCAGGGTACTACCGGAGGATTGTGCCACACTTTAGCTCCCTAGCAGCTCCCCTCACGGAGCTTTGTAGGAAAGAAAAGCTGGACAAGGTGGTCTGGACCGAGCAGTGCCAGAGGGCTCTCTGTGCTCTGAAGGAGGCACTCATCCAAACAGGGGTGGCTCCAGGCACCAGCGCACAAAGCGCATGCCTGGGACGGCAAGCCACAGGGGGCGGCCTGCCGGTTGTCGTGAGGACGGCAGTCAGGCTGCCTTCGGCGGTGTGCCTGTGGGAGGTCTGCCGGTCCCGCGGTTTCGGCGGCAATTCGGCGGCAGGTATGGCGTGCCGCCAAAAGCCACCTGACTGCCATGCTTGGGGCGGCAAAATACATAGAGCTGCCCCTGCATCCAAAGTCTGGTGCTGGTAAACCCGGATTTTAACAAACCCTTTCTGGTTTTCACCAAGGCCTCAGTGACCAGGCTGGGTGCGGTGCTGATGCAAACTGATACTAAGGGGGGGAGAGACACCCCGTTGTGTACCTGAGCAAGAAGTTGCTGCCCCGGGAGCAGCGCTATGTGGCCACAGAGAAGGAATGCCTGGCCATGGTGTGGGCCCTTAAAAAACTGCAGCCATATCTATTTGGGCGGTGCCTCACTGTGTACACTGACCATTCGCCAAGACGTGGCTGCACCAAATGAAAGGGGCTAAGGCCAACCTCCTGAGATGGAGCCTGCTCCTCCAGGATTATGACATGGAGG
Organism: Chrysemys picta bellii; assembly: GCF_011386835.1. Classification (NCBI taxonomy): domain Eukaryota; kingdom Metazoa; phylum Chordata; order Testudines; family Emydidae; genus Chrysemys; species Chrysemys picta. The sequence continues at coordinate 51,397,177 of NC_088797.1, forward strand.
TGGTCCATGTGAGGGGGAGTGCCAATGTTATAGCCGATGCTTTATCACGGGGCAGGGGCCCTGAACTTCCCCAGGTCACTGGGTAAGTGACCCCACTCGGTTCAGACTTAAAGGGGGGAGAGATGTTACGAAGTGGGGTGTTTTTTTTGTTTTTTCCTTGTTTTTTTTCAATGCTTTGCATGCAGAGGGGTGGGACACTGTTTCCCTGGGTTAACGAGGTGATGAGAGAAGGAGTTTGTTGTTACAGAGGACCAGGACGGAACTTGGGACCCCAGCCAATGGCCTGGAGAATGGATACCCCAGTGACTGGTGACCTGGTGACTGGGAGGCCCAACTCGGGAGTCACAGCCAATTCTGGCCAGTGGGAGAACAATGGGCTGCTAAGAGAGGACCCCGGTGACCTGACCAACCGGTTCCATCCAGAGGGTTACAAAGGACAGCTGACAGGAGAGGAGGCCCAAGCGACCCTGTTTACCTGGGTAGAAGACAATGGACAGAGGCGGGGCTTGGTGGCAGGTGATATCAGATGCCCAGCTGGAAAGCGGGGTGGAAGGGAGCTCAGGACTGGCAGGGCCGGCTCTACCATTTTTGCTGCCCCAAGCAAAAAAAAAAAAAAAAAAAAAAGCCCCGACTGTGCTACCCTGAGAATGGACGGAATGCCGCCCCTTAGCATGTGCTGCCCCAGGCACGTGCTTCCTCTGCTGGTGCCTGGAGCTGGCCCTGGGGACTGGAGAGAGAGAGCAGGCAGAGCCCACCTGGATGCAGGAGAGACTTAGGGGGGAGGGATAGCTCAGTGGTTTGAGCATTAGCCTCCTAAACCTAGAGTTGTGAGTTCAATCCTTGAGGGGGGTGGTTTGGGGCAAAAATTTGTCTGGGGATTGGTCCTGCTTTGAGCAGCAGGTTGGACTAGATGACCTCCTGAGGTTTCTTCCAACTCTGATATTCTGTGATTCTAGTTGTACAGTGCTGAGGGAGGCCAGGCCTGAGAGTTTCCTGTGCTGTGTTCAGATGCTCAATAAACCCTCCTGTTTTATGCTAGCTGAGATCTCTGGTCTAGAGAACAGGGATGCATTATTCCCTCTGGGTGTGGAGGCCCCAGGGGTCCAGAGCAAGTGGACTCCCCGAGGGGGCCCACGGCTAGAGACAGGTGTGCTAAGGCTCAGAGCGGTGCAGTCCCAGGAGGTGGAGAGGCTTAACCCCTGAGAAAAAGTGGACCCCCAAGAAGGGCGATAACACTGAAGGGGGTTCCCCCCAGGGACCGTATGGGGCCAAGAGTGGGCACAACCTGTGAGTCTGTGACACTGCCCTATATCCCCAGCTCCCCCTTGCAACACACTGCCAATCATGCCCTATACCCTCCCCATCTCCTCCCTCCCACCTCCCCAGAACACACTGCCCATCGTACCCTATATCCCCAGTTCTCCCCTTCTCCCCAGAACACACTGTCCATCATGCTATATACCCCCCGGCTTCCGCTCCTCCCCCGAACTTAATTCCCATCTTGCCCTGTACCCCCGGCTCCCCTCCCGCCCCTGGAGCACACTGCCCATCGTGCCCTATACCCCCAGCTCCACCCTCTCCCACCAGAACACACTTCCCATCATGCCCTATACCTCCCCCGCTCCCTCCTCCCCCCCAGAACACACTTCCCATCATGCCCTATACCCTGGGCTCCCCCCTTCCCCCAGAATACACTGCCCATCATGCCCTACGCCCCCTGCTCCCCGCACCCCCATGGAACACACTGCCCATCGTGCCCTATACCCCTAGGCTCCTCTCCCCCGGAACACACTGCCCATGGTGCCCTTTACTCTCCAGCTCCCCCCTCCCACTCTGAACATGCTGGCCATCCTGCTGTATACTCCCCACTCCCCCCGCCCCAGAACACACTGCCCATCCTGTCTTATACCGCTGGCTTGGCTAGCCCCCCTTCTTCCCCCAGGCTGGGTTATTGGATAACCATAGCTGCTCCAGCCCTGGTCTCTCCCTCTGCACATGGAGATCCCTGGGGGTCAGGGGCTCAGTGCACAGTACCATCCCTGAGGACATGGGGCACCTGTCACCCCACCCCCCTCCAGCAGGCAGGCTTGGCAAGGCCAGGAGGGCCAATTTCGCTACCTAAAATGGGAGCTAATTCAGTTTGTTTTTCCCGGTTGCCATGATGATTGCAGCTGCAATTACTGCTGATTGCCTGGTGGTTGCCATGGTTATTTGGAACACCCAGAGATGCCCACATGCCGGATGGTGAGTCACCTCTGGGCTGAACTGGCCCCATCCCCTAGGAGGGGCTTCCCAGCAAGCCCCCAGCTGCTGGGCCAGGGCTGGTGACAAGGTTCACGCTGCAGAGCTGCCAAAGATCCGTGTGGCCCCATCCCACCCTGGCGGATGTTGGCACAAGCAAACGTGTCCCTGTCCGCTGGGCACATGGTGCTCCCATCCAGCCTGCCTGGTCCAGCAGGCAGAGCCACACTGTCCGGAGAGAGGCCTGGATCAGTGGTCAAGCCCATGGGCTGGCAGCAAGGTGATGGAGGGGGACGGGCCTCTTGGCAGGAGCACTCCCTGCTCCACCCTAGGTCAGAGCTTCCACAGCCTCTGGGCACCTCCTGCTGGCTGTTGGAAGGGGGGTGGGCAACTTCTCTGTGAGTGGGGACAGCAGGGGCCCACCAGGGAGCGAGGGATGGGCATCTCCTGCTGGGTGCTGCCATGCTGCTGATGGTGGGGACAAAGAGGAAAGTCAAGGCCTGCAGCCACAAGATCTCAGGTTTCCACCCAGGGCCCACTGGGGAGAGGGATCCTAGCCGCTCAGAGTGGGGGAGAGCGGGATGCACCCCCACAATCCCACCTCATTGGGGCATCGTTCCCCTCACGATCCTTGAGACCCCTCCCACACCACTCCTTCCAGCCCCTCCACTCACCCACTGCCCCCCACTCCCACTGGCAGTTACTTGTCTGTACAGCTCCGAGCACACAGGGGCCTGATTCCTGACTGGGGACTTGGGGCTACCATACTAATGGTGAATAATCCATGCCCCTTAGAAAGTGCCTGTGAGTGTGGGCGGAGCTCCGGGGATGAGAATGATCCAACGTCTCCTCGAGAGCCACCAGTGACTCCATCTCCCTCCAGGCCATAGCTGGCACCAGCCCTGTCCGGCCAGCCTGGCACTTGGAGGTGGGGGTTGCCCCCGCTATCCTGTTTCAGCTTGTCATGGTCTATGGGAGTGCAGCCTCCAGCTGTTTCCAGTCCGCCCCTCTCCCCATTGTCACCACGGACTCCTTGGGTGCGGGGTCCTTCTAGATTCAATGCTCTCGCTGCTGAAATAAGGCAAGGAGTGGAGAGCGAGTGGCCTGGGCTCCATCCAGGGCAGATGGAGGGGTTGGGGATGTGCAAAGGACCTTGGCAATGCACTGGCCCTTAGCGGAGGGCATCCGATGCCAAGGCAGCGCAGGGTCATGCTGGCTCCTGCTCACACGCACACAGCACCTGTGGGGAGCAGCACCTTCTACCACCAGGGGCTGGCCTGCAGACTAAGCCCCTCACCCCCAGACAAAGAGCCAGCCACATCTTCATCCCCTCCAGGTTAGTCCATCACAGCGCACAGGCCTGGGGGTTGAAGGCAAAGGGCACTGCACGCAACAGCCCCTATAACACTCCCCCAGCACCCTGCAGCCTCCTTACCACTTCTAGATGCTGCTCTTGCTTCCCCTGGCCCCCAGTAGGTGTCACAGACAGAGTCTGCTCCAGGCACCAACGCACCAAGCAGGTGCTTGGGGTGGCCAACGGAATGGGGCGGCACGTCCAGCTCTTCGGCGGCAATTCAGCAGCGGGTCCCTCAGTCCCTCTCAGAGGGAAGGACATGCCACCGAATTGCCACCGAAGAATAGAATGAAGCGGCAGCGGTAGAACTGCCACTGAAGTGCCGCCAATCGCAGCTTTTTTTTTTTTTTTTGGCCACTTGGGGCAGCAAAAATGCTGGAGCCGGCCCTGGTCACAGAGAGCGCCCTGCCATCTGCGGGGAGGTTGAGCTCCAAGCCAAGGGGACAGCATGGCCAGGCAGCCCAAGGAGCAGAATCCAGGGGGGGGCAGGCCCTGGCAGCGGGGTCAGACTGGGCTGAAGCCTGGCTGTGTGCAGAGAAGAGCCCAGGCACCCCCCCCTTCCCCAGGGAGCTGTGGGGGAGGAAGGGAAGGTCACGTGGGGAGGCTCCCTGCAATACAGACACCAGAATGTTCTAGCCAGGACTCCGTCGCAGGCCTAGAACAGCGGATCTGGGCAGTTGTGTCTCTGGTGTCCCTGCCTCCTCATGTCTGCTCCAGCAGCTAACAGACACTGGGGAAGTATCCAGCAATGTCAGGCGCCCGCTGATTAATTGGGAATTATGCTTGAGGTTACCAAGTAGTTCAGAGATTAATAACTGTGTATCTTGCCATGCCCAGGGTGTCTGATTAAACCTTTGATTAGAGGCTCCAATTACAGCATACTGCTGATTCTCCCATGCTTACCCAGCAGTTAATTACACACATAGGTGGTCTGCAGTTAATGTGATCACAGCTCTCAGTAGGGGGAAGGATGGCTCCCTTTCAGGACCAGCCAGAACATGCCCCCAATCCTTTCACATTCTGTCTGCTGGGCAGCTCCGCCTTGCTACCTGGCTAGTGTCCATGAGGGGTGAAGCAGCGCCAGGTGCCTTGGCATGAGGCAGGGGCTGAGCAGTTGCTCAGCTCCTGCTCCATGCCCTGGGCCCCGCTGCGGAGATCAGGTCCATGCACAGCCTGCTGTGCTTCCCAGCGGCTGCAGAGGCCTTAGAAGTCTTAGGTGCAGCTGGACAATTAGAGTTGGAGCCAGAGAAAGAGGCTCTCCCTCCAGCTTCCCCCCAGAGAGGGACATTGTGAGGAGAGAGCTGGATGCTGGGCGATCGGGTACCGGTTCGCTGCACATCTGCATGTAGTCAGGCTCAGAGGGAGATTGGACTGGCTGGGGTTGGTATCTCTCAGTCCCCCGCAGCCTCCTTCACTCCTACGCCACCTCCCTTTACATCCTCTGGGGATTCTGGAAGCTCCCAGAGGGGACTCACTCGGCTGCAGGGACCCTGGGGCAGGTTCTCTGGCCTGCAATACAGTCCCCAGGTTCTTTTCTGTCCCAACTAAAACTCTGAGTCTTCCTGCCTGGGGGCCAACAGCAGAGCCTGCTGAGCTCACTCTCCTTAGAATCATAGAATATTAGGGTTGGAAGAGACCTCAGGAGGTCATCTAGTCCAATCCCCTGCTCAAAGCAGGACCAATTCCCAACTAAATCATCCCAGCCAGGGCTTTGTCAAGCCGGGCCTTAAAAACCTCTAAGGATGGAGATTCCACCACCTCCCTAGGTAACGCATTCCAGTGCTTCACCACACTCCTAGTGAAATAGTGTTTCCTAATATCCAACCTAGACCTCCCCCACTGCAACTTCAGCCCATTGCTTCTTGCTCTGTCTTGTCCTTCTGCTCTGCTTACAGGTCCCTCTGTCTCCTCCCACACAGGGTCATGTGCCCACCAGATTTTTGCCAGGGTTTGCTGGCTAGGCTCCCTCCCTGTGCAGCAGCTCCTGAAGCTGGTGAGCTGCAAGCTGCAGCCATGGGGAGAGGCAGCAGCAAACAGCTGGGAGCTACAGGGAAGGGCTGCTGACTGTGAGGGGGGGCATGACTCAAGCTGTTCAGGGGGGAGCAAACTTTTAAATTGTGCCCCTCCCCCACTATCAGCAGGTACCAGTTGTTTCTGCATGATGCCATGCAGGATGCTTCTCAGAGGAACATGGACTGGCCAGATTGGATTAGAACTGAGGCCCATCCAGACCAGTATCCTAGCTCTGATAGTGAGTGGCCAGTGCCAGCCGCGGCAGAGGAACGTGTCAGAGCCCCGCAGTGTCAGATGGGGGATTATCTGCCCGCACAGCTGCAGGGTGCATTTGATTTAAACCATGATTTAAATCACTAGTCAGGAAGACTCGATTTAATCATGGATTTCTACATAAAAGTGCATTCTTGTTGGTTGTTATAACCTTAATACACATTCTTCACAACTCAGAGACAGATGTAGGTTTCATTTTTAGAAGGTACACACTATACATTTTTAAAGTGATTTATTTTGAAAACTTTTCAGATTAGTTTTACAGCTATATCAGAAAATGAATGATTGTTTGGTTATTTCATTTACCAAAGGTACGTGAAGCAGATATTTATGAAGTCATTGGGAGGTGAACTATCTCCAATTCAACAGGTTAATCATTAATATTTGGAGGATTTTTTGACATGCTGTATTAGGAGGAGAACATCATGAGACAGACATTTAAATTGTTTTATTTAACTAAAACAACAACGTTATGTATTCTGGATTTTTTTTCTTCAACAGCAAACATATAATATTTTAACAAAACAAGCAGATGAATTTTTGAATTTAGTTAAACATTCAAGTTTTTTTAAAATCAGGTTTGTTTTTGTTAAAATGTTTTTAACTAAAATAGTTAAATGAAATATTAAAAAAAAATTAAATCGACTATGTCAGCCAGGTCAACATGAAAAACTTAAAATATTGGCTTCTGCAGCTAACTCAGTCGTCTTCACCTTCATTTTCCTGTTTGTTCATAATCTGGAAAAGAAAAACAAGCTTTCCTGCTTTTTCAGGTCCAAACGATTTCTCAATTTTGAAAGAATTAGTCTAAAGGAAGAAAATATTCTTTCTACATGGGCAGAAGAAGCTACTGCTGTTAAAAGTGAGATTATGACTTCTACAGTCTCTGAATCCAAGTGCTTAAGTGACTTCCACCAGTTCACTGGTGTGACTTTTTTTAAAGCAGCCATATATTTCTTGAATGGTTCACCCTTAGCTCTGAAGTTTATTATAGTTGGCATTATGAAGGGATGGTTGCTGGATGTCCATGTCATAGCCAACTCCTCTTCTTCAGCAGTTAAGGTTTGACTCTGGTACTGACTATTGAGAATATTTGCAAGAAAATGAACCGGAGATAGTGCTTGTCCCATTCGTTTTTTTAATGCTTGTAATTTAACTCTGTCATTGCATATTTTTCTTTTTAATATCTCACTCTGTTCCTTCCAAATTTTAGCAGCATCAGCAATAAAACAGCTATTTCCCTGCATTTTGTTCAAGGCTACAGAAATAGGCTTCAGGGTACTCAGAATGTGTTCAACATTTCTCTTAAGCCCAATGTTGAGAACTTTGGCTGTGACAGTGCCATCTATTTTTTCATGATTTTGTTCACAAACTGTCATCAGATTAGGCCAGTTCTTGATATAGTGCTCAAAACAGTCCACTACTGAGTTCCATCACACGTCTCGTGGGAGAGTTAGCTTGGTTCTTCCCACTTTTTTCAGAGCAGCTGCTGCAAAGTGGTTGTTATGGAAGTATTTTGCAATTTCAACATTAGCCTTTATTTCTGGAACACTGAAGTCTTTGGCTAGGAGATGCATCAAATGAGCACTGCAACTGTATGTTATTAGCTTGGGACTCTCTTCACTATCTTCTAAATAATTTATTTTAATCTTGTATACATTTGCAGCATTGTCTGTGACCAAGCTGCATAGTAGACATTTGAATTTTTTTTCACAGTTTGTTATAGCTTTTACTGCTACTTCTTGTAAGTATTCTGCTGTGTGTGCATTTCCTGATGTATCAATTGTTTCTGTAAGGAAGTGTGATCCGCGTCGGCCCACCTACCCGCTAGGGGGCGGTGGGGAGCTACGAGGTCACTGGCCGGCCTGGGTCACGCCTCCGTCAGCGGGGAATTAGCGGCGGGGCGGCCGCCAGCCAGAGTCTGTAGCGCCCCTCAGGCAGGGGAGCGCCGGCTAAGGTCAGTAGCGCGCCCCTCAGGCAGGGGAGCGCCGGCTAAGGTCAGTAGCGCGCCCCTCAGGCAGGGGAGCGCCGGCTAAGGTCAGTAGCGCGCCCCTCAGGCAGGGGAGCGCCGGCTAAGGTCAGTAGCGCGCCCCTCAGGCAGGGGAGCGCCGGCTAAGGTCAGTAGCGCGCCCCTCAGGCAGGGGAGCGCCGGCTAAGGTCCCGGCGTGGCTCTGCCGGGTAGGGGAGCGCAGGCCCACCCTACACCACTGCGCTCCAGCCCAGGGCCCTGACAGTGGCAGAACGAGGGTCCCACCACTGGGTCAGCGGGGTCGTCCCGCTACATAGACTCACCACTGTGCAGCTCTGTCCCTGGGCTACTTCCTACCCGATTGCTCGCCCAAATCCCTCTGGTCCCGTGAGTGCGTCGGGGTAGTCCGCTGCTGGCAGCTCCGGCTCCCCCTCAGGCTCAGGCTCGTCCAGCTCCTCTGGGTACTCGGCTGCTGGCAGCTCCCGCTCCCCCTCCGACTCCTCCAGTTCCTCTGGGTACTCGGCAGCAGGCAGTCCTGGCAGCCCCAGTCCGTCCTCCAGGTGAGGTTTCCACGGGTCCAGGGCCTCCCCTGGTGTGGCAGCAGGCTCTGAAGGGAGCAGCCCACGGTCTGTGTCTGCCTCCCTCCCTGGTGCTGCCCTAACTGAGCTAAGGGCCCCGCCCTTTATACTTCCTGTTCCACCCCTCCCCTTCCGGGGGGTGGAGCGAGCTTGGGCTGGCCCCGCCCACTCAGGCTGAGGGAAAGGCACTTTACCCTCAGGTTCGGAGGGAAGCCACCCTGGCTCCCTACAGGAAGACATTCCGTTCTTCTGTTGTCACACAAGCACATACAATAGGATCATTGTGGACATTGTTCCATCCATCAAGACTCAGGTTAACAATTTTACCCTCTAGACCTTTTGCACACTGCTCAATTTCTCTTTCATACACTTTATCCAGCAATTTGCCTGCAATTTCTGCTCTGTTGGGTGGACTGTATCCTGCTCTTAATGACTGAACCATGTTAATGAAGTGTGGCTTCTCAATCATACGGAAAGGAGAGTTTGTTGCATAAACAAACCGGGCAATTTTTTCATCAATTACCTCTTTCTGCTGATTCTTATCACAAACTTATCTATGGTTGTTTCTGGATGATGGAGATATTTTTTTTCTTTTTGCTACAGGTGATATACTGTGGCTTTGTGACATACATGATGTGACTGAAACACTGTCATTGGCAGATAACTCTGAAACTATAGAAAATGATGGTGATCTTGAAGGTGAATAGTCTTCAGAATCCTGTATTTTGAGGATGGATTCTCCTAAACAAAATAAGTCAATGCAGTTATTTAATTATTATTACCACACTGCTCATTTAGTATTACTCACTGCATTCACTGACACTCAGTACTACTTTAAAGGTGAAATTGTAAAAGGAAGATCTGCCTATTTCAGCTATTTATTTTTTATCACAACTGCATCTAAAATTATAGTACCATAGAGTAACAACTGTATTTTTTGCTCAAACATGAGGATTCAAGAATAGTCCAAAAGGAAGACAGGCAGTTCTTAAGAAAGAAGTGTGAAATAAAAAAGTTTACCAACCTGAAGATCCTGCATATTCAGACATGTTCCTTTCAACATCTTCAACGCAGCTTCCTCCTGAGAAGGAACACTTCTCATGATGTTGTTTCATTCGGGCAAGCAGGCCTTGCATTTCTTTGTTGCATTGTTTGCATTTTGCACGCATGCCTGTCTTACCCACAGGTTGAGGGACTTCATTAAAATATTCCCAAACTGGGTCTCTTTTACAGCCTGCTGCCATTATAGGTTTTCCCTTCTAGTCAGGGCCGGCTCCAGGGTTTTGGCCACCCCAAGCAGCCCAAAAAAAAAAACCACCAAAAAAACAAAACCGCTATCACAATCGCGATCTGCGGTGACAATTCGGCGGAAGGTCCTTCGCTCCGATCGAGAGTGAGGGACCGTCCGCCAAATTGCCGCCGAATAGCTGGACCTGCCACCCCTCTCCAGAGTGGCCGCCCCAAGCACCTGCTTGCCAAGCTGGTGCCTGGAGCCGGCCCTGCTTCTAGTGAGAGAATGGTATGGTAGATCTCAAATCAATGAAGGCTACACTCAGAAAGACCTCAAGACTTCTGGAATATGCTGCTCAAACAGTTCCACTCTTGTTTCTATTGCCTGTCCCTCCCTTCTCACATTTATCTCCAGACTTCTTCTCCTTACCCAGGTCTATTCCGCCCCCAACAATCTTCTACTCATTGAACTTTTTGAAACTTTGCACTTTTAGAGATAGGTAAGGGATTAACTCTGTGTACACAATTTTGCAGAGGGACAATAGGGTTGAGGTCTGTTATTTCTCACCTCTATATATTATTTATTTATTTAAAAACATTTTTGCTGTTAACAAGCATGTTATCTCTGGAGACACAAATCCACAGTTTGAGAACTGCAAAACTAAGCATCTCTTTTGGTAAATTCTAGACTGAGCATTGAGTCCCATTGGGTAGATAGAAAGATTAACCTAAATAATCTATACAGAAGCCCCTGGAACCGCATAAGATTGGGTCCCTAATCCATGAACTAGTGGAAGTCATTTACAAAACTTTTCTTAAACATTACATGAATATATTGTCTCATACTATAGAATTAGAATTCATAATCTCTATTCCATGATGAGATATCTTTGAGCTATAATGTATCTTAATTAAAACTACCTTTAGATAGTTTTTTTCCTCAAAAAGCATTTTATCAAAAAAATCTGATTTAAATAAAAAAAATCCGATTTTTTAAAAAAAATCATTGATTTTTATCCACCCTGCACAGCTGTCTCATCCTGTCTAACAGCTAGAGATTGGCTCAGGCCCTGAGGTAGGGACTTCAGTGTCCCAGTCAGGATGTGTTGCCATCGGTTATGTGAAGCTGTGATGTCTGGTCAGAGAAATTTGCATTTATACAGTGTCTTTCATCCCAGTGGATCCCTCAAACCCACCTCTGGATTTCCCCATGGCCAGTCTGCTTCAGACACTGTTTGGGGCAGGCACCACTGAGGCTAAACAACCAACAACAATCCAGGCTCTCCATGCACCCCACAAACTTAAGAGCTGCCAGACTAGGATCTCTTAGAACTGCCCTTTCTGCAGGAAAACGGTGGGTTAGAAACAGGTCTATAATTCCCCAGCACATGGCCAGCCCTGGGGTCACCCTCAGTGCCCTGATTCAGCTCCCCGATGATCAGCGCTGACAAGACGGGGAGAAAGGACTTGAACTGGGGTGCTGAACTCAGGGCTCCCCAAAACATCTGTAACTGGGCTGAAATGGGGGGTGAGAGGCTCCAACGGACATGATGCCCTAGGGCCCCAAATTTCTCTTGACAGGGCTGACACCAGTGATACAGTTTATAGCAATATAGTTCTGTGCAAAGCAGACTCCACCTTCCTGTGTCTGATGCTGGGATCTCCACAGCCACATCTGCACCCAGGGCCTCTTGGGCCTACTTTAAAATGCCCTCACCCTGCACTTGAGGAGACCAAGCTTATAAAAACAGGGTGGCCAATTCTCACGGGTTTACCACGAGCCTCGAGATAGTTGGGGATGTTCATAAAGCCCCAGCTCCTGGAGTCTCATGAATCTCAGCTTCCACTTTTCTCAAAAGTGTGTTTCTAACTTTCCTGGGGGTTGAGGAAAGCCGTCACAGGTGAGCAGAGTGCAATCAAAGGCTCAACCAGATGGTGAAGGAAAAGAGCACAGCATCTATTATGTTGTAAAACCCACCTGATTTTAAAGCCAACCCCCTCATTTTGAGAGCCTGGCTCCTGATTTCTGAATGCAAGGGGTGGGTCAGACTGCCGAAAGCACAGCTCCTTCTGCACCACTCTCCATTGGGTTTCTGCACCCAGCATGCGATGCTGGGAAAGGGAATTCCCTCCCAGCCTCAGTTAAAGGCACAGAGACCTTTCCCAGCCTCTGTCTCTCACTCAACAGGGTCCTGTAGTTCTAACAGATTACAAATAAAATGCTCACTAGACAGACAAATGAGCTGGCAAGGTGGGTGTCTTCCCCCTGTGAACTCTGGCCTCTCTCTCACTGGCTTCCATGGCACTTGGTGGTCAGTCCCTCACAGCTGGCTCTCAGGGCCCAAAATGCACTGGGAGCTGTCAGGGCTGAGCGCCTCTCAGGATCAGTCCCTAGAGGCCCAGTCCAGTGAGGTGCCCAGCACCCTCGGCTTTGATTGGCTTCAGTGGCGGTGCAGGGCTCTCAGCACCAGGCAGGCCGGGACGGTGGCTGGTGAGTGCCTCAGGACAGGAGCATGGAGGCTGCATCCATTGGTAATGCTTCCTATGAGCCTAAACAATCACCAGGAGAGAGGCTGTGATCACTTAGGGACACATGGAAGGTTCCCTCCAGAGGGCCCCCCCACACACCTCTCTCAAAACCTGTGGTATTAGAGACTGTGCCTTTAAGGGCTGAGCTTCCCAGACTCATCACAGAACACCACAGCCCAGCCTGTACTATTTCAACTGTCAGCACCTTGTTGGGCAGGTTCTGAGCCACAGGCCACCAGACACCTGGCCCGCCTGGCCACCAGCCAGCAGTGACTCCGAGCTCAGCTCAGCCCCTCCAGAGTCAGAAGTTATGCTGTCCATCTGCACAGCACCCATCCAGCTGTCCCATGTGTCCAAAACTCATGCCCTCAAGAAACCAGACAAGCAGATCACCTCCCTCTCCTGGCTCTGTTTGCAGTGACTACTGTCAGCCCAGATGAGCTGGGGCTGTTAACAACCCGGAGGATGCACTGAGGGCTCTGTCAGCCCTGCCAAATGAGTCAATTCCTTGGGGGGTAGCACTCCCACCCTATGGAAACGCCACCCCCTGGGGGAAACTGTGCCCGCCCCGAGATGCGCCCAGCTCTACTCACTACTATCCCAGGCTGTGTGCCTCTCAGGGAATAAAGCTTTGCCTGCTGCAGGGAGAGCCAGCATGCTAGCCACTGTGCCCTGGTACACCTGCAAGAGCCCTGTACTTGCTACTGGACAGGGGTCAGGCTAGCCAGCAGGACCTGCACATACATACACAGTGCTGGGCACCCCAGGGAACTCACTCACCGCTGTGCCAGAATCAGCTTATGCCAGAGCACTGACATGTGAGCCTCTCCTTTAGCAGCAAATGTGTCTCAGCAGATCACATGCAGGGGGTCCCATTGTAGTTGAACTTGGGCCTTGGAACATGATGGTCTGTGGTGATGTATTGCCAAGTGCACCCCTTGCTCTGGCAGCAGCCCCCATGATCCACTAAGGACTCGCAGAAAGGTCGCAGAATGAGCACAGAAGGGGCTTTTGCAGCTCCAGTACTGTTTGGTAGCCCAAGTATTTCAATCCCCTTGTGATTCCTGCCATATTGGCAACCTTGATCCCATGCCCCCACGACACTACACATCACACCTGGAAACAGCAACCGATGTGGACTTCCCAGCCCCAGACAGAGTCCAACAGACCGGGCGCATCTCAGGTAGCCACGCTGTTTCCATGAGGAGCAGCGCTCTTTTCTCCCAGTCTAGTATTGCGGCCTCATGGCTTCTGCCCCAGGGGAAATGGAACGTCTCCTTCCTTACTCTGCTCTGCTCCAAACAGCAGGTACTTCAGAGTGGCCCATGGCCTGTGTTACATGGGAGGTCAGATAAGGCGATCACAGGGATCCCCTCTGACCTTAGACTCTATCAACCTATAAAATGCAGTCATTGCTACTTGGGCTAGGCCTCAAGACCCACTCACAGCTCAGCCAGCCCCTTGCCTCAGCCCCCTCCTCAAAGCATGAGATTTAAAAATAACCCTCACTGTTGGAGTTTGGGACTGAGCCAGGGCAATATGGTGCATGCCAACAGGTACGTCCGGAAGGAAACAATACCACAGCTTGGCAAGCTGGCAGCTGCATTCACCATCTTAACCAAGATTTGGTCCTCACAAAGCTGCAGCTTAAAGGTCAAACGACAACTCTGCAACTCCCATGTTATTTCCCCCATAACATCTGACTGTGAAGGCTGGGACTCCACCAGAGGTGCCGCTGTCCCAATGCCTTTGCAAGCAAGTGTCTCGGGAGCATGCTAGCTCTTAAATGGAACGACCTGAAAACAAATGCTAAGATTCGTTAGAGTTCAACAATCCCTAAGGTTCTCCAGAAACGAAGGTGGAAACGTCTGGGCCGTGTGATAAGAACGAAGCCAGAGTATCTGCCATGGCATGCGAGAGGAAAGTGCCAAGGGCCAGCCAGGAGAACCCCCTCCATCAAACAGTACTCAGAGAGGGACAACTTATGGGAGTTAACACCACAGGAGATGTGCAGGGTGGCCCAGTACAGACGGGGCTGGCAGAGCCTCATTCGTGCCCTAAGCCATATCTGACGGCGTGGGAAGGATTCAGATTTAGTCTTTCTCTGTGAGTGAAATTCACCCTGCGCAAAGGGCCATTAAAAGGTCTATGAGGCATTGAAATCTTTCTTACCTGTGTAACCCTTCTGCCCATCTAAGTTGGCAGCAACAAGGGCCGGGTTCTGTATCTAGGGGTTCCGTTTCAATAACGCAATGCAAAACCGGCTCGAGCCCCCACCCAGTGACCTGGGACAATTACATACCACCCCCTGGGCACCTCTAAGAGGCAATACTTCCCCTCTCGCAAGCACGGAGTCTGAGTGTAACAGAAAAGGTTTAATAACATGAGGTAAACAACATCAGCATTAAATGGAAAAAAACACCACAACTAGAGTTTTTAGACCAAACCATGAGCGAAGACCCACCCCAGCAAATTGGGCTGTGTCCTCTCCCGTTGGTTCTTGAAACCAGCGACCCAAGAATCACCAAAGTCCCAAAAGTCCACCAATCCCAAAGTCTCTTGGGTCCATGATCAGTGCAGCCCCAGAGTTCAAAGGGGGGGGTGAGCAGGGTGTTAAGGGGCACCTTACGTGATCCGAGGCCAACCGGCTGCTTCTCCGTGGGGTTCCACTGCAGCCTTCACCACGAACTGCTCCACTCCACCCGCAGTCCCACGAACTGCTCTGGCAGCTGCTCCGCTCCGCTCACCGACCTGTGAGCCGCGCTGCTCCGCTCCGCTCCGCTCCAGCCGTCCCTTAGGCCGCTCCCACAAGGCTCCACTCTGCTAGCTGCTTCGCCAGCCGCTTAGCAATATAGTTTCAGGCTCCCCCACTAGTTAACACAGCCTCAGTGATCTCAGCTCTTTTGTGATTTCAGCTCATAGTAGGGGAGCCCCAATGCTAGTGCACCATTGGCCAAAAGTGAATTCAGCTCAGCAGTCTGTAATTAGACTTCTAATGGAATCAAAGTTAGCTCTGACATTCAACAGTGGAGAGAGGAGGTAGTGCAATTGGTGTTTCAACCCCTCGGGGAGGGGGCCATACCATCAGGTACAAATACCTGTCCCCATCCTCTCTCTATTCACTGGGTTTTGTAACCCATGCCCCTTGTCAAGCAAGTGCTACGTAGGTAATGGTGATGGACTCACTCAGTCCTTCTGTCATACAACAGGTTCACTGCCCTTGATTCACAGAATCAGGGTAACAAAACTTTATTCTTCCTGCCCCAATAACAAAGAAACTGGGGATCCCACACCAGCCAAAGTAACCACTTTGAGTTGCTGTTGTTTCATGCCAGGCGAGTGGGTGTGCCTATGCAAACAAGATCAGCCCCTGGAGTTCTTTTCCACACTCGCCATAATTCACCACCAGATGTCAGGGTAGAGCTCATCCTGACTCTGCTTACATCCTCCCCCCAGCCAAAAATTTGTCGTCCCGACAAATCACACTCCCTATTATAACAACTCACAGGTTCCCTCCAAAGGGCTTTAGATAGCCCACTTTAGCTTCCACAAGCCTGTGTGCTAAACATATTGGTTCCTCACTAGTCACCCCAGGTGCATCATAAGTCAACCGTTTTACTGGCCTTATTACCCTGTCTCGTCTATTGAGAATCTCTGTTGTCGTGGTAGAGGGGACAGCCTCTTGAACGACAGATGGGGAGGTTTCCTTTGAGGGCCCCTCGGCTACTGGCATAGGCCCCTGCAGTTCTAGTTCTAACAATGGAGGGTCCAACGTGCCCAGGACATCCTCCACCTGTATGTCTTCACTGTCCAATAACCTGTGTGTGTCATCACATGGGGGTCCCACCAGTGGCCCAGGGGTGTCAGGAATGGGCCTAAATACTTCTGCCATGGGGTTTAGGGCGGAAGAAGAGGAGCTCTCTTTTGATGCTGATCGAGACTGAAATCTTGTCTCCATCCCAGGATACACCATGGCTGTGTCTTCCTCCTCAGACTCACTCTCGCATGTGCTGTATAGGGGTAGGTTAGCTGCAGGGGGCTGGCTGTCCACGTTGGAGGGCAGCTTTGGTCCAGCACCTTCGTTCCGCCCGGTTGCCCTGTTGTGGCCCATCTCATACGGGGTGTCTACCAGTTCTCCCACAGGGAGCAAAAGGTTTCTATGCACTGTCTTTGTCTGCCCTGGAGCCTCTTCAGGTTTGATCTTGTAGACCGGCAGGTCTCCTAGCTTTTCCATCACCAAATAAGGTATTGCCTTCCACCTGTCAGCTATCTTGTGTTTGCCAGCAATACCCAAATTTCGCAGCAGGACTCTGTCCCCCGGCTGGAGCTCTTGTAAACGTACCCTAGCATCATATCGCTGTTTGTTGCGGTCTGCGTTCTTCCGAGCAGCAGATGTAGCTAAGTGATAAGCATCCCGCAGCTTTTCTCTTAGTCGGGATACATATTGCTGATGAGTTTCATAGCTATCTCCATCCTCTGATACACCAAAGCACAGGTCTATGGGTAATCTTGGTTCTCGTCCAAACATTAAGAAATATGGGGTGACTCCTGTAGCATCATTCCTTGTGGCATTGTAGGCGTGCACCAGAAATGCGACATGTTGGCTCCAGGTTGCCTTCTGCTCTGGCCGCAAAGTCCCCAACATATCTAATAGGGTTCGGTTGAACCTCTCTGGCTGAGGATCACCTTGTGGGTGATAAGGCGTTGTCCTAGACTTTTTAATTCCCGCTATCCTCAGCACCTCCTTCAGAAGATGACTCTCAAAGTCCCGCCCCTGATCCGAGTGTATCCGGGCTGGAAATCCATAAACTGAGAAATATTTCTCCCACAGTACTCGAGCAACAGTGGTGGCCCTCTGATCACGTGTGGGATATGCCTGCGCATATCGCGTATAATGGTCAGTCACTACTAGAATATTCCCAATATTCCTCTTGTCTACTTCTAAAGACAAGAAATCAATGCATACCAGCTCCAGAGGTTTGTTGCTGGTGATGTTCTTCAGATATGCAGCCCTCGTGGGCAGAGTTTTCCTTTGAACACATCGAGCGCAGGTCTCACATTTCCTGCGAACATCTTCAGCCATCCGAGGCCAATAGAACCTACTACGAATAAGTTCCAGGGTCCTCTCCATCCCTAAATGTCCAAAGTCATCATGCAGGGCCCTCATGGCCAGGGCTCTGTACTCTTTTGGCAGCACTAGCTGTGCTCGTTGCTTTTGTAAAGGGTCTGTGGTCACTCGGTGTAGCACTCCCTGAATCAGTTTTAGTTTGGTCCATTCTCTCAATAGTAGTTTACCCTCCGGGTTAGGTGGGACAACCACAGCTGGGCTTCGCCCCTCCCTTTTTGCAAGTAGTGTATCACGAATGTCAATATCTTGCAGCTGGGCTTCCTGCCAGTCAGCCGCATTGAGCATGGGCAAAGGAGATTGGTCCAACGCAATATAGTTCACTGAAGCAGAAGGCACGCATTCAGGGGGCAGGCCCAAAGCTTCTGCAGCACATCCATGAAGACTCTCCTGGGACTCTGGTTCCCGGCGACTCACACTGCAAATAGCCCTCACTCCATCTGTGGGTATCACAGCAACTCCTGGTGCCTGTGGACGCCTGGACAATGCATCTGCATCTACATTGCTTCTCCCTGATCGGTATTGAATGCTGAAGTCATAGCTAGCCAAAGCGGCCACCCATCTTTGCCCTGTAGCATCCAGCTTAGCACTTGTTAACACATAGGTCAGTGGGTTGTTGTCCGTCCACACCTGGAACTGAGCACCATACAAGTAGTCTCGAAATTTCTCAGTGATGGCCCATTTCAAGGACAAGAACTCCAGCTTGTGGGTGGGATAGCGAGTTTCACTATCAGACAGTCCTCGGCTGGCAAAGGCTACAGGTTTACGTCTTCCTTCCACTTCCTGGTACAGTACTGCTCCCAGACCCTCCAAACTGGCATCAGTATGCAGGATAAATGGCTTGCTTGGGTCAGCAAAGACTAGGACCGGAGCATGAGTTAGGCATGTAATGATTTCTCGAAAAGCCCTTTCACATCTCTCATCCCACCGTGGCCCAAATGGTTCGAAGGGGCCATAGTGTCTCTGCACAGGAGGCTTTGGGGACCTCCCCTTATTCTTGGTCTTAGATTTGTTCCTGCTGGACTGGTACCCCTGGTAAGATCATTCAGAGGTTTTACAATCGTAGCATAGTTCTTCACAAATCTGCGGTAGTAGCCACTAAACCCAAGAAAGGTCTTGAGTTCTCTGTAGTTACTTGGACATGGCCATGTAGTGAGGGCTTCTATTTTATCAGGATCAGTACTCACACCCTCTTGGGACACGATGTGACCCACATACTTCACTGAGGTCCTGCAGAACTGGCATTTGTCAATTGAAAGCTTCAAACCATAATCCTCTAACCTATCAAGCACTTTAAGAAGTCTTTCTTCATGCTCCTCCAAGGTTCTTCCAAACACAATCAGGTCATCCAAATAAACTAGCACTTGCAGTAAATTCATGTCTCCTACAACTTTCTCCATAAGACGTTGAAATGTGGCAGGTGCTCCAGAAATCCCTTGGGGCATGCGTTCAAACTGATAAAACCCTAATGGGCAGATGAAGGCTGTCTTCTCCTTATCTTCTTCACCCAGAGGGATCTGGTAGTATCCACTCCGAAGATCCAACACAGAGAACCACTGGCTTCCCAGCAAACAGTCTAAGGCATCTTGGACGCGGGGCATTGTGTACTGGTCAACCACAGTACGGCGGTTTAGGGTGCGGTAGTCAATACACATCCGGATTTTCCCATTCTTTTTACGGACCACCACAATGGGTGAGGCGTATGGACTGCGGGACTCTGTAATGATGCCATTCGCAGCCAGCTCCTGAAGATGTTGTCGCACATCTTCCATCTCGGAGAGGGCAATCCTCCTAGATCTCTCCCTGAAAGGTCGAGAGTCATGTAGTCTGATGTTGTGCTCTACTCCTTTTGCACATCCCACATCCCACTCATGCAATGAGAACACCTTGGATCTTTCACAAAGTTTCCTCCTCAGGCGATCTTTCCACTCCTCGGACAATGGTGAATCTCCAAAGTCAAACTTTGCAGGGTCTATTGTCGGAACTTGAGTCTCACACTGGGGTTTTACAATTGATTCAGGCTCGAAGAGATCTGCTATCTTTTGTCCTTGCTTCACAACAACATCTCGACTTGTTTCATTAGCAATCAGTATAGTCACCTTTTCTTGGGCTTCAGCAGGTAGGGTTATGACTCCACTGGGGACCAGCACTCCTTCCGGGAGCTCTCCTTCAGCTGGCTGCTCTACCATTGCTAATGCCCCTTTACTGCCTTTCAGCCGAGTACTCATGACAAGCACTTCTTGCTCCGTCCTTGCAGGCACTACTAAGGGGGTTGTGCCCATGTACTTCAGTGCCCCAATCGGTAGCTCAGATGTCTCCTTTTTAGCACCCTCAATCTTCCTATAGGCTTCAGCACAAAGCGTATGGATCATCAGGGTATTCAGGTACTGGTCCCCAGCCCGTCGTCTGCAGTAATCCGCGAGCACCTTGAAGAGACTGGAGTTGGTCCCTATCAGCACAGACACATCAGAGGTCCCTTTAGGGTCAGGGCATATTAATGCAGCTGTGTCCACCTCTTCTCTTACCCCAGCAACCTCCTCTGGGAATTCCAGGTGCACTATGACATACCCTTGGTAGGGGTATTCATCCATGCTGAGGCCACACAGACCAACGCCAGTCAGTGGCTGTATAGGCAGGTGCCTAAGCATCTGTTGGTAGAATGACTGAAATATAATAGTCACTTGAGATCCAGTGTCAAGCACGGCTTTACACTCCTCCCCTTCAATCTTCACCATGACCTCTGCTCGAGGCCCTATCAGTCCTGCGGGGATCCCAGTTGGACGGTCTTTTCTGGGGAAATCTTCAAATCCTGCAGGCCTGGGTGGTACCCGTCCCCGGACTCTCTGGCAGCTACCGGATCTCTCCCAACTGATCCTCAGCTTTCCATACACTAAGGAGGGGTTTTCTTCATTATGGCACTTGGCAGCACTGTGTCCATCCTGACCACATCGGTAGCAGAAGAATTGTCCTTTCCCTCTTCGCCCAGATGGGATGGTGGCTCTAAATGCTGACTTCTCCATCGCCAGGGTCAGAGGCTCCTTATTCCCGGAAGTCTTAGCTCGGTCAATGGTGCTTTGCAGTTCAGCTATCCGTTCTGTCAGGACCTGCACTTGTTGGGCAAGTTCCTCTGTGGTGCTCACCATCAGTACACTGGCCGTTTGCAGTGGTGTTGTGCCGGCTGGCTCCAATGTTTGGGCTTCCCAAAACTCACTGGTAGCCTGCCTTTCTTCCTCTTCTCTGATCTCCTTTATCAGCTGGGAATAACTTGGGGGATGTTCCCGTCGTTCTCTTAGCCGGAGATGGAGTAGAATCGGGTTCTGATACTGAGCTCCTCTTACAATTTGAGCCAGTCTGGTCCGATCCATCTGTTCAGCAGTCACTGCACCCCTCATGACAGCTCTCTGAAGCAGTCTCTCCAGCCTCTGTATATAGGCTGAAATCTTCTCGCCAATTTGCTGTCGGGAATTAAGGAACTTACAGTAACTGTCTTCAGGGCCCTCTACACTCCCAAAGGTATGATCAAGGGCCTCCAGGCAGTCCTTCACACTGACCCCAGGGTCAACGAGCTTCAGGGTGCGAATCACATCTAATGCTGGGCCACTAAGGCTCTCTATTAGACATCTTCGCTTTTCTGTATCAGGTACAGCCCACTCCTGCAGCATATCAGTGGTATGCTCCAACCAGGGTTCGAACTCCTCTGCCCCAGCAAATAACCTTAACTCACGACAAGAGTTTGACCTAGCATGGGACAACACAACCTTTTCCAATATTTGCCCCAGTGCTTTTGCCCAATCATTAGCTGAGGCTGCGGCCCCTGAGCTAGAGGCTGCAGGGCCGGGGCCCAACAAACCTGACATATTAGCCATTATACAAAGAGTAATTTCCTCAAAATATAAACACAATTGTTTCCCAATGCAGGGGAACACTCAACAGGTGCTTGCGAGGGGTACTGACCCAGGGGATCCCGGACGAGCCCCCAAAAATGTAACCCTTCTGCCCATCTAAGTTGGCAGCAACAAGGGCCGGGTTCTGTATCTAGGGGTTCCGTTTCAATAACGCAATGCAAAACCGGCTCGAGCCCCCACCCAGTGACCTGGGACAATTACATACCACCCCCTGGGCACCTCTAAGAGGCAATACTTCCCCTCTCGCAAGCACGGAGTCTGAGTGTAACAGAAAAGGTTTAATAACATGAGGTAAACAACATCAGCATTAAATGGAAAAAAACACCACAACTAGAGTTTTTAGACCAAACCATGAGCGAAGACCCACCCCAGCAAATTGGGCTGTGTCCTCTCCCGTTGGTTCTTGAAACCAGCGACCCAAGAATCACCAAAGTCCCAAAAGTCCACCAATCCCAAAGTCTCTTGGGTCCATGATCAGTGCAGCCCCAGAGTTCAAAGGGGGGGGTGAGCAGGGTGTTAAGGGGCACCTTACGTGATCCGAGGCCAACCGGCTGCTTCTCCGTGGGGTTCCACTGCAGCCTTCACCACGAACTGCTCCACTCCACCCGCAGTCCCACGAACTGCTCTGGCAGCTGCTCCGCTCCGCTCCGCTCACCGACCTGTGAGCCGCGCTGCTCCGCTCCGCTCCGCTCCGCTCCGCTCACCGACCTGTGAGCCGCGCCGCTCCGCTCCGCTCCAGCCGTCCCTTAGGCCGCTCCCACAAGGCTCCACTCTGCTAGCTGCTTCGCCAGCCGCTTAGCAATATAGTTTCAGGCTCCCCCACTAGTTAACACAGCCTCAGTGATCTCAGCTCTTTTGTGATTTCAGCTCATAGTAGGGGAGCCCCAGTGCTAGTGCACCATTGGCCCAAAGTGAATTCAGCTCAGCAGTCTGTAAT
This sequence comes from Chrysemys picta bellii, assembly GCF_011386835.1. Taxonomy (NCBI): domain Eukaryota; kingdom Metazoa; phylum Chordata; order Testudines; family Emydidae; genus Chrysemys; species Chrysemys picta. Next base: position 51,419,331 of record NC_088797.1, read on the forward strand.
TAGACTTCTAATGGAATCAAAGTTAGCTCTGACATTCAACAGTGGAGAGAGGAGGTAGTGCAATTGGTGTTTCAACCCCTCAGGGAGGGGGCCATACCATCAGGTACAAATACCTGTCCCCATCCTCTCTCTATTCACTGGGTTTTGTAACCCATGCCCCTTGTCAAGCAAGTGCTACGTAGGTAATGGTGATGGACTCACTCAGTCCTTCTGTCATACAACAGGTTCACTGCCCTTGATTCACAGAATCAGGGTAACAAAACTTTATTCTTCCTGCCCCAATAACAAAGAAACTGGGGATCCCACACCAGCCAAAGTAACCACTTTGAGTTGCTGTTGTTTCATGCCAGGCGAGTGGGTGTGCCTATGCAAACAAGATCAGCCCCTGGAGTTCTTTTCCACACTCGCCATAATTCACCACCAGATGTCAGGGTAGAGCTCATCCTGACTCTGCTTACACCTGCAAAGTGGGGCTTCCGTGGGCCATCTGACAGAGGTGAATTCCAGGCTTAGTGCATAAGGATGCATTTTAAACCCAGGGAAGTCAAAGCACTCAGGTCATCTTTTCCAGCTTTTCTCTGCAGCCAGCAGGGTTGGGAACTACTGTCCCTTTTAAATTGAAGCTGAGGGTATGTCTAAACTATGGGATTACGTCGAATTTACAGAATTCGATTTTGGGCAACAGATTGTATAAAGTCGAATGCATGTGGACACACTAAGCACATTAATTTGGCGGTGTGCGTCCATGTATCGACTTCTGGAGAGTTGCACTGTGGGTAGCTATCCCGTAGTTCCTGCTGTCTCTGCCGCCCATTGGAATTCTGGGTTGAGATCCCAATGCCTGATGGGGCAAAATACATTGTCACTGGTGGTTCTGGGTACAGCCTCACCCCTCCCTCCGTGAAAGAAACGGCAGACAACCGTTTTGCGCCTTTTTTCCTGGGTGAACTGTGCAGACGCCATACCATAGCATGGAGCCCGCTCAGCTCAAGACAGCAGTCATGAACATTGTAAACACCTCGCGCATTATCGTGCAGTTTATGCTGAACCAGGACCTGAAAAACCAGGCGAGGAGGAGACTGCGACTGCAGCGCGGCAACAAGAGTGATGAGGACATGGACACGGACACAGAACTATCTCAAACCGCGGGCCCCGGTGCTTTGGAGATCATGCTGTTAATGGGGCAGGTTCTAACCATTGAACGCCAATTTTGGGCCCGGGAAACAAGCACAGACTGGTGGGACCGCATAGTGTTGCAGGTGTGGGATGATTCCCAGTGGCTGCAAAACTTTTGCATGCGTAAGGGCACTTTCATGGAACTTTGTGACTTGCTTTCCCCTGCCCTGAAGTGCAAGAATACCAAGATGAGAGCAGCCCTCACAGTTGAGAAGCGAGTGGCGATAGCCCTGTGGAAGCTTGCAACGCCAGACAGCTACCGGTCAGTCGGGAATCAATTTGGAGTGGGCAAATCTACTGTGGGGGCTGCTGTGATGCAAGTAGTCAAATCAATCACTGAGCTGCTGCTACCAAAGGTAGTGACTCTGGGAAATGTGCAGGTCATAGTGGATGGCTTTGCTGCACTGGGATTCCCTAATTGTGGTGGGGCGATAGATAGAACCCATATCCCTATCTTGGCACTGGAGCACCAGGGCAGCCAGTACATAAACTGCAAGGGGTACTTTTCAGTGGTGCTGGAAGCACTGGTGGATCACAAGGGATGTTTCACCAACATCAACATGGGATGGCCGGGAAGGGTTCGTGACGCTCGCACCTTCAGGAACACTACTCTGTTTAAACGGCTGCAGCAAGGGATTTACTTCCCAGACCAGAAAATAACCATTGGGAATGTTGAAATGCCAATAGTTATCCTTGGGTACCCAGCCTATCCTTTAATGCCATGGCTCATGAACCCATGGCTCATGAAGCCATACACAGGCAGGCTGGACAGTAGTCAGGAGCTGTTCAACTACAGGCTGAGCAAGTGCAGAATGGTGGTAGAATGTGCATTTGGACGTTTAAAGGGTCGCTGGCGCACATTACTGACTCGCTCAGACTTCAGCCAAACCAATATTCCAATTGTTATTGCTGCTTGCTGTGTGCTCCGCAATCTCTGTGAGAGTAACAGGGAGACCTTTATGGTGGGATGGGAGGCTGAGCCAAATTGCCTAGCAGCTGATTACGCGCAGCCAGACACCAGGGCAATTAGAAGAGCACACCAGGAAGTGCTGCGCATCAGAGAAGCTTTGAAAACCAGTTTCATGACTGTCCAGGCTACGGTGTGAAAGTTCTGTTGGTTTCTCCTTGATGAAAACCCGCCCCCTTGATTGACTTGTTCTCTGTAAGCAACCCACCCGCCCCCTTCGATCACAGCTTGCTTGCAAAGGAAATAAAGTCACTATCATTTAAAAATCATGTATTCTTTATTAATTGATTATAAAAAGAGGGAGAGAACTGACAAGGTAGCCCGGGTGGGGTTTGGGAGGAGGGAAGGAAAAGGCCACTAAAAAAGTTCAATATAATGACAGCCTTTTGGTTGGTCTGTCCACTGGGGTGGAGTGGGAGGGTGCACGGAGCACTGTGTTCTTACACGTCTGTGTGAGGAGACTATAGAACATGGGGAGGGGGGAGGGCAGTTATACAAGGGCTGCAGCAACACTCTGTGATCCTGCTGCCATTCCTGAAGCTTCACCAGACGCTGGAGCATGTCCGTTTGCTCACGCAGCAGCAGCAGCGTTGCATCCCGCCACCTCTCATCTCGAGCGTCTCTCCTCTCCTCGCATTGGTCCCTCATGTCCTCACATTCACTGGCATCTTTCCTGTACTTTGATACCGCGTCCTTCCACTCATTCTGATGAGCTCTTTCATTGCGGGTCGATTCCATGATTTCAGAGAACATTTAATCTCACGTCCTTTTTTTCCGCCGCTTTATCTGAGATAGCCTTCGGGATGGAGGAGGGAGGCTTGAAAAATTTGCAGCTGCAGGAGGGAGGGAAAAAAGGGAGAGAAGTATTTAAAAAGATACATTTTACAGAGCAATGCTTATACTCTTTCACGGTGAACAACACTATTCACATTACATAGCACATGTGATTTCAGTACAAGGTCGCATTTTGCATCTTAATATTGAGTGCCTGCAGCTTTGGTGTTAGAGATCACAGACGCAGGTCCAGGCAACAGAATTTGGCTTGCACGCAGCCATGGTAAGCCATTGTCTTTCGGCTTCTGCAGCCTTCAGAAAAGCAGCGCCCTCCTTTCCCACATACCAAGCAAAGCCCGTTGAGTGCTGCGGTTTTCCTGTTAACATTCAGCAGCAGAAAACAAACTAACCCCCCCCATCCAATTCTCTGGGATGATAGCTTTATCCCTCCCACACTGCGTGGCTGGTATCAGGGAAGATCCCTGCTAGCCAAACGCAAAAAGCTCAGCGCCAATCCCCCCCACCCCCCGCTTGGCTAACTGCAGGGAAGGATTTCTTTTCAGCCACAGGCAAACAGCCCAGTAGGAACGGCCACCTCTGTCCCCTTAATTAAATTCCCGTATTTCAACCAGGTTACCATGAACGATATCACTCTCCTGAGGATAACACAGCGAGATAAAGAACAGATGTTGCTTGAATGCCAGCAAACACTGGGACCATACGCTGCCAGGCTTTGTCATGCAATGATACCAGATTACTTGCTACTAGCATGGCGTGGTCAAGTGTCCTACCATGGAGGACTGCATTGCCCAGAAACCTTCTGGAAAGGCTTTTGGAGTACCTCCAGGAGAGCTTCATGGAGATGTCCCTGGAGGATTTCCGCTCCATCCCCAGACACGTTAACAGACTTTTCCAGTAGCTGTACTGGCCGCAAATGCATCCCAAGCCCTCAGGGCAAATTAATCATTAAAAAAAGCTTGCTTTTAAACCATGTTTTACATTTACAAAGGTAACTCACCAGAGGTCCCTTCTATGGCTTCATGGTCTGAGATAATGCCCTGGGAGGGTTGGGAGGGTACTTCAGTCAGGCTGAGAAAAAGATCCTGGCTGTTGGGGAGAATGGAGTGCTGTGTGCTCTCTGCAAGCTCGTCGTCATCCTCCTCCTCATCTTCCCTGTCCGCAGAATCCTCAGGCATGGCTGAGATTATCCCCTCCTCGGAATCCATGGTCAGGGGTGGGGTAGTGGTGGCGGCCCCCCCTAGAATTGCATGCAGCTCAGCGTAGAAGCGGCATGTCTGCGGCTCTGCCCCAGACCTTCCGTTTGCTTCTTTGGTTTTCTGGTAGGCTTGTCTGAGCTCCTTAACTTTCACGTGGCACTGTAGTGAGTCCCTATTGTGGCCTCTCTCCATCATGCCCTTGGAGATTTTTTTCAAATGTTTTGGCATTTCATCTTTTGGAACGTAGTTCTGCTAGCACAGAATCCTCTCCCCATACAGCGATCAGATCCAGTACCTCCTGTACAGTCCATGCTGGTGCTCGTTTTCGATTCTCGGACTGTATGGTTACCTGTGCTGATGAGCTCTGCGTGGTCACCTGTGCTCTCCACGCCGGGCAAACAGGAAATGAAATTCAAAAGTCTGTGGGGCTTTTCCTGCCTACCTGGCCAGTGCATCCGAGTTCAGATTGCTGTCCAGAGCGGTCACAATGGTGTACTGTGGGATAGCTCCCAGAGGCCAATACCGTTGAATTGCGGCCATACTAACCCTAATTCGAAATGGCAATATCGATTTTGGCGCTACTCCCCTCGTCGGGGAGGAGTACAGAAATCGATTTTAAGAGCCCTTTATGTTGAAGTAAATGGCTTCGTTGTGTGGACGGGTGCAGGGTTAATTCGATTTAACGCTGCTAAATTCGAACTAAACTCATAGTGTAGACTAGGCCTGAGATTCTAGAGTTTTCACATGACTCTATGAGCTGGGGCTCTATGTAAATAAGCAAAGATCATGGCCAATAAGGTGGATAGAAAGCTGGCTAGATTGTTGGGCTCAACCGGTAGTGATCAACAGCTCGATGTCTAGTTGGCAGCCGGTATCAAGCAGAGTGCCCCAGGGGTCAGTCTTGGGGCAGGTTTTGTTCATCTTTATTAATGATCTGGATGATGGGATGAACTGCACCCTCAGCAAGTTCGCAGATGACACTAAGCTGGGGGGAGAGGTAGATATGTTGGAGGGTAGGGATATGGTCCAGAGTGACCTAGACAAATTGGAGGATTGGGCCAAAAGAAATCTGATGAGGTTCAACAAGGACAAGTGAACTTAGGACGGAAGAATCCCATGCACCACTACAGGCTGGGGACTGACTGGCTAAACAGCAGTTCTGCAGAAAAGGATCTGGGGATTACAGTGGACGAGAAGCTGGATATGAGTCAGCAGTGTGCCCTTGTTGCCAAGAAGGCCAACTGTATATTGGGCTATATTGGTAGGAGCATTGCCAGCAGATCAAGGGAAATGATTATTCCCCTCTATTCGGCACTAGTGAGGCCACACCTGAAGTATTGTGTCCAGCTTTGGTCCCCCCTCTACAGAAGGGATGTGGACAAATTGGAGAGAGTCCAGCAGAGGGCAACAAAAATGATTAGCGGGCTGGGGCATCTGACTTACGAGGAGAGGCCGAGGGAACTGGGGTTATTTAGTCTGCAGAAGAGAAGAGTGAGGGGGGATTTGATAGCAGCCTTCAACTACCTGAAGGGGGGGTTCCAAAGAGGAGGGAGCTAGGCTGTTCTCAGTGGTGGCAGATGTCAGAACAAGAAGCAATGGTCTCAAGTTGCAGTGTGGGAGGTCTAGGTTGGATATTAGGAAACACTATTTCACTAGGAGGGTGGTGAAGCACTGGAATGGGTTACCTGGGGAGGCGGTGGAGTCTCCATACTTGGAGGTTTTTAAGGCCCAGCTTGACAAAGCCCTGGCTGGGATGATTTAGTTGGTGTTGGTCCTGCTTTGAGCAGGGGATTGGACTAGATGACCTCCTGAGGTCTCTTCCAACCCTAATATTCTATGTTTCTATGAGACTGGGGATAAAATCATAAGGAGTTGGCAACACGTCCCCTCCAGCTGATGGGCCATGCAGTACTCTGTGTTACTGTCTCTCACAATTTCATCTCGAGTCTCAGAATATTTGGTGATTTCCTTAAAGCCTCAGCTCCTGGAGTGATGTGAATACAAGTCACATCACCCCTCCTTGTGCCTCAGTTTCCCCATCTGTCAAAGGGGGCTAATGATACTGACCTCCTGTGTAAAGCACTTTGAGCTCTAGGGAGGAAAAGCACTATGTCCTATTACATTACACAATGAAGTGAATTACCTTTGAGAAATGATTTTCTGTTGTCAAATGAAAGACACCATACAATTGTAAACTATTACAATGAAGGGGCCAGTGCATCTGTATGCCACTGCTGTCCTCTGCTGGGTGGAATCCAAACTCCTCAGTTGTGACATAGGCCCAATGCTGCTAGCAGCTAGTTGAGATTCTCCTATAGCTCCAATGGCTTCTGGTGCAGGAGGATTGGAGTGCTCTCCCCACTGCCACCGTGATGTTCCAAGTGGCTGCGCGTGCAGTGGTGTGACAGCTGTGATCTCTGGAGATCATTTCTCCCAAGACATCCCACACCCACCCCGGACAGGTCGGGGAGTTTTCCTGGAAAATATGAAATCCAGCAGTTTGCCAAACTGAATCCCATGGACTTCAACCTGGATACAGGAAGGTAAAGTGCTGTGGGCGGTAGCATGGGATGGCACAGGGCCGTTCATTTCTATAATATTTCTACCATTTTTATGGGAGCGTTTCCTTTGCTCCATGCCAATGCCTGGCATTATGGGGGAGCTGGCAGTGCAACGGGGGAGGCAGCGTGATCCAGTAGTCAGGAAACTAGGCTGGGAGAGACCAGCCGCACTAGCGGCTAATGCTGAGTGAATTTGGGCCTTGGCCTCCCTCCCTGCCACTTCTCCTCCTTGGCAAGGGGTGTTGAGCCCTACGGCTGGAAAGCGCCCCTGAGCCTCCTTGGTATTGCTCAGGCCAGTGCAGGTTGCTTAGCGATTGCAGCTCTTTTCCTCGTTGCCTCTAGCTGGGTCTGCAGAAGACGTTTTGCATCCTGACGCTGTCCCAAGCCTCCAGCAAACTCAGGAGCTGCCGGGACGGATTATTTTAATGCGTCAGAAGGTTGCCTCTGTGACGTTGCACTTTATATAATTTTATAAAAGTATGCTGATGAGTATAAACATAATGTAACTAAAATATGCTTTATGCAAAAGATTTTTTGTAAGGTATTATTACAAAGCTTATAATTTACTAAGCGCGGTTATTCTAAATGTATTACTTTTGTATTTAAAACTAGAAATATAAAATATAACTTTAAGGGCCTATTGTAATTATGCAAAGTGTGGACCATTAATGGTCATTTAAAATTTTGATGGCTTTCATTAACCAGAACAATTAACTGTAGATGGCTCTGTTTTACTTGTAAGTCTTCCTGTATACGTTTGTGCTGGCAACTTACAGTGACACGTAATCATGTCACCTAAACTGAAATTCATCTTTAACCTGGTGCTTTTCCATTGAGGAGGAGGAGGGGTGGGAACCCAGAGAGGGACAAAGAATTTCCGCCTTATGCAAAAAATATATAAGTGGGTGGAACAAAACAAAAGAGGTGGCCATCATAAAAAATCCCCTAGCTATCACATAAGCTGAAACAAGGGCTGTACCAGGGGAAAGGATTGTGCCCAAACTAAAAAGGCGTCCAGACTGTAAAAAAACTTATTAAAACATCTCTAAGGGTAAAATTTTATCTTTATTCAGTTTTATTATTGTACTAGGCATAAACTTGCGTGGTTATTTTATTTTGCTTGGTAATTTACTTTGTTCTGTTTGTCACAACTTAAAACCACTTAAATCCTACTTTCTGTATTTAATAAAATCACTTTCTACTTATTAATTAACCCAAAGTATGTATTAATACCTGGGGGTGCAAACAGCTGAGCATATCTCTCTATCAGTGTTATAAAGGGTGAACAATTTATAAGCTTACACTGTATAAGCTTTATACAGGGTAAAACAAATTTATTTGGGGTTTAAACCCCATTAAAAGTTAAGCATCTAAGGGTATGTCTACACTATGAAATTAGGTCGATTTTATAGAAGTTGATTTTTAGAAATCGATTTTATACAGTCGATTGCGTATGGCCACACTAAGCGCATTAAGTCGGCGGAGTGTGTCCGCACTACCATGGCTAGCATCGACTTACGGAGCAGTGCACTGTGGGTAGCTAGCACAGTTCCCGCAGTCTCCGCCACCCATTGGAATTCTGGGTTAAACTCCCAATGCCTGATGGGGAAAAAACATTGTTGCAGGTGGTTTTGGGTACATGCCGTCAGTCGCCCCTCCTTCCATGAAAGCAACGGCAGACAATCATTTTGCGCCTTTTTTCCTGGGTTACCCGAGCAGACACCATACCACAGCAAGCATGGAGCCTGCCCAGCTCACCATCACCGCTGCTGTTGTGGGCAAGTCTACTGTGGGGGCTGCTGTGATCCAAGTAGCCAATGCAGTCATTGACATTCTGTTATCAAGGGTAGTGACTCTGGGAAATGTGCGGGCCTTTTTAGATTTTAGGTGCATCATATTCCTGTCCTTTGTCTCTGGTGAAGAAGTCTTACAGCCATACATTCCAGTCTGGTCGGCGCTGTAACACCCCATAGCATTTCTGTGGTTGACACATGTAACAGCTCCAGGGCTCTTGCTCTTTTGCCTTGGCCGAGATACCTTGCCCTACCCAGACTTCCAAGCATTCGACACAGAAACACCTGCAGCAGCTGGCATTGCTACACAGCAGCCGTTCCTTGCCTTCGCAGCAGACGGTGCAGTAGGACTGCTAACTGTCCTCATCAGACATGTAGCTTGGCCGGGGGTTCTGGGAATGTCTTCCCTGCCCGGCTCCTAGCAACCTCCAGGGCATGGTGTACGGCTCCACCACTTCTGCTGCAACTCTGCTCTCCTGCTCCTCTGTTCTCCTGTTCCCCAACGACAAGCCCAGGGGATCCGTTCTGGTCCTCCTGGGTGCTGGTGGCAGCAGACGGTGCAGTAGGACTGCTAACCATCCTCGTCCACTGCTTCTGCAGCAACTCTGCTCTCCTGCTCAGGGGATCCATTCATGAAGCCTGGACAGTAGTAAGGAGCAGTTCAACTATAGGCTGAGCAAGTGCAGAATGGTGGTAGAATGTGCCTTTGGACATTTAAAAGCTCACTGGGGCTGTTGGTCAGACCTCAGAGCAACCAACATTCCCATTGTTATTGCTGTTCGCTGTTTACTCCATAATATCTGTGAGAGTAAGGGGGAGACGTTTATGGCGGGGTGGGAGGTTGAGGCAAATCGCCTGGCGTCAGATTTTGAGCAGCCAGACACTAGGGCGATTAGAAGAACACAGCAAGGTGCACTGCGCATCAGAGAGGCTTTGAAAACCAGTTTCATGATTGGTCAGGCTTTGGTGTGACAGGTGTGTGTTTCTCCTTGATGCAAACCCACCCCCTTTGTTGATTTTAATTCTCTGTAAGCCAACCACCCTCCCCCCTTTGAAATAAAGTAACTATTGTTTTGAAACCATGCATTCTTTCTTAATTAATTTTTAAAAAATGAGATAACGGACAAGGTAGCCTGGGTGGGGTGGGGGAGGAGGGAAGGACAAGGCCACATTGCTTATTGTAGCCACACTAAAAATCAAACTGTTTGAATGACAGCCTTCTGTTGCTTGGGCCATTCTCTGGAGTGCAGCGGCTAGGTGCCTGGATCCTCCCCCGGCCCGCGTTCTTGGGCGTCTGGGTGAGGAGGCTATGGAACATGGGGAGGAGGGTAGGCGGTTATACAGTGGATGCAGCGAGGGTCTGTGCTCTTGTTGGCTTTCCTGCAGCTCCAACAGATGCTTCATCATGTCCGTTTGCTCCCCCATTAGCCTCAGCATCGCGTCCTGCCTCCGCTCTTCGTACTCACTTAATTCTTTCCTGGCCTCTACCACTGAATGCCTCCATGCATTAAGCTGTGCCCTATCAGTGCGGGAGGACTGCATGAGCTCGGAAAACATGTCATTGCGAGTGCGTTTTTTTCGCCTTCTAATCTGCGATAACCTCAGGGACAGATATCATAGGGGGAGCGTAGAAACATTCTACGCTCTACGATTCTGGGGGGGACTGCATGGTCACCTGTGCTGCTGAGTTCGCCATACTGAGCAAACAGGAAATGAAATTCAAAAAGTTCCCGGGGCTTTTCCTGTGTACCTGGCTAGTGCATCGGAGTTCAAAGTGCTGTACAGAGCGGTCACAATGGAGCACTCTGGGATAGCTCCCGGAGGCCAATACCATCGATTTGTGTCTGCACTACCCCCGACCCAGCAAAGTTGATTTTAGTGCTACTCCCCTCGACGGGGAGGAGTACAGAAGATGATTTTAAGAGCCCTTTAGGTCGACAGAACGGGGTTGGTTGTGTGGACGCATTCATTTTTAAATTGACCTAATGCGGATAACTTTGACCTAACCCCGTAGCGTAGACCAGGCCTAAGTGTTAAAAACAAAAACATTTCCTAAGTTGCTTTCAGTTAAGTCTGCAGCTCTGGGGCACGTGGTTCAAACCCTGGGTCGGTGTTGGAGCAGACTGGCGTGTCTGGCTCAACAAAACAGGGTGCTAAAGTCCCAAGCTGGCAAAAAAGGCAGGGGCAAAAGTAGTCTTCGCACATCAGTTGGCAGCCCCAACGGGGTTTCTGTAATCCAACCCGTCACAGCCTCCTCTGCTCCAGACCAGGCACAGGGGATTTCTGCAGCTATCAACCGGCAGCATTTGGCCCAGAATGCCAGCAAGTGGCATGCAGCAATTTGAGCAGCTTTCAGCAAACTGCTGAATTTCATTATGGGAAACGTGTTCGGCACAGGCCAGCCTGCACGGGGCTGGGGGAAGAGAGTGCTGCTGATGCCAGGGGCAGAGCGGTCCACAGGAACCCAATGGGGTTGGTAGCCAAGTTGGCCCTAGACATGATGCTAGTGCCATGTCTCCAGCAGGGGTAGCTGGGGAAATATACCCCAGCCTGGCACATGGGAGATGTCTGTGTAGAACACAGCCAAGTCCAGATGCCAGGCACGAGGTCCCTATGGTGCGGCTACCCACCGCCCATAACTGCAGAAGTCTGCCCCCCTCCTGCCCAAAGCCAAAGCAGCTGGGGGGGCAGGAGGAGTCACTAGCCCCACCCCTGCCCTTCCTTCCCTTCACCCCCCTGCCCATAAACATGGATGGAGAGCTCCCCAGGGCAGAAGGAACACAGACCCATCCATGGCCCACCGAACCCTCCAACAGGGAACCACATGGACCCCACTCCTGCTTTCCAGTCCCTACATGCCTACTAAGGGGCCAGGACAAAACTGATCAGCATCCAGCTGTGTCTGAGCGGGAGGCTACTGCCCAGACTCAGGAGCAGGGCCGATGAGAGGGGGGGGAAGCCAGTACAAATTACCGGGGCGCAGCGGTCCGGAAGGGGGCCCGGCTTCCCCCCCCCTCGTCGGTCCGCCCTTGCTGGGGGGGCCTGAAAAAAATTTTTCACCGGGGCCCGAACCCGCTCTCGGCGGCATTGCCCAGGAGTACCAAAGTTAGTAGGTGTGGTGTGTTTCCAGGCAGTTAAGCGAGGCCACTAGGCCTGTGGCAAACAGTCAATGTCCCCCGCATCCCGCTGGGGCCTCAGCCTTGATCTAACAGGCCTGCTCTGCCCAACGCAGTGGTCAGAGCAGCCTCAGGGTTCAGTCCCTGCTGCATTTTGCCCACCTGGATCAGAGTCTGTAGCTCTGTGTCTCCATCACAAGGGCTGATGCTGATCCCTAAAGCATAGCATGGATCTGGGTTCCTAACCCTGCCTAGGGAGCACAAGACACTGCTTGCCCAGAGCCCTGGAGCCCACTATCAATGCTGTTGTGAAAAAGGCAGAGGTGCTCAAACAATATGTTTCTTCTGTGTTTCTGACCATGTCAGACGATGCATCAGGATCGCCGAATGAGGGTGAAATAGTTCCTGCTCCAGCATCAATTAAGGAAGATGTGAAATGGCATCCACTAGAGGGAAATATCTTTAAATCTGCAGAGCCTGAGAATTTTCACCCAAGAGTTGTAAAGGAGTTGGCCAAGCAGCAAATTGACATGTCATGTTCATTTTTAATAAATCTTGGAAAACTAGAGAAGCTCCAAAGGACAAAGAAATCCAATCCAGTATCAATTCATAAAAAGGATAAATGGGATGACCTGGGTAACTATAAACTGGTTAATCTGGCATCACTCCTGGGCAAAATTATGGCATGGCTGGTGTTGGACTCAGTCAATAAAGGATGGTAATTTAATTAGTACCCGTCAACATAATTTCATGGAACCCTTCTCACCAAATGAACCTGACCTTGCTCTCTGATGACATTTCAGGGTCAGTTAATAAAGGTGACTGCATTGGCACCATATCCTTGGACTTCTGTAAGGTAGCCCCACATGATGTTCTCCTTAAAAAATTAGCCCTGTCCAGACTGAAAGGGCTTAAAAACTGCTAGACCTCAAAACATGGATGGGGATTCATCCACTGGAGGGAGAGATTCTAGTGGGGTCCTCCAGCTTCTGTTCTCCTCCCAGTGCCATTCAATATCTTGCTCAATGCTCTGGAAGAATATATAAAACCCTTGCTGGTAAAGTGTGCCAGTGACACATGGTCAGGCAGGGGATGTAGAGGGCTGACAGCTCGCCAATACAGAGTGATCGGGATTGCTTGGTGAGCCTCAAACATCATACAGCCCAATGCAAGGTCAGACATCTAGAATGTAGGTCACACACAGGCTGGGGTGGTAGCCAAGAAAGCGCTGCCCCTGGAAAGGGCTCAGGGGTTCTGGTGGCCACCGACTGAACACAAGCACTCAGTGCGGCGCTGTGGCTGAGGGCAGACGTGGTCCTTGGAGGTGGGAATGAGGGATATTGAGAAGCAGGGTGTCACAGACGAGTCTCTGAAAATGGGTGGCGTCAGAGGAGGTCTCTGCCCAGGCTGGAGTTTGCAGGGCTGCCTCTAGCAAGTGAGCACTGTGGGGATCATCAGATATGGCAGGAGACACCTGGAGGAAGGCATCCTTGTCAGATAGCATCCGGCTTGCTTGTTTGAGCAGGGGCGAGGCCCAGTCCAATGCATATCCCATCAGAAGGCTAATAATGAGTCCTACTTTTGCTTGGCCGGTGGTGTGGGACTGGGGATGGAGGAGTGTAACGGGGTTGGGACTCACCACCTGGCGCCTCCTACTGGTTGTTTCTGGGAATTAGCTCTGTCCAGCAGAGCACCCCCTCCTGGTGGTTTCCCGTCCGTTGTCTCTCCCTCAGTAGCAGGGTAGCGCGGCCCAATGGCCAGAGTCCATATAACGCCCCTCAGTAGTAGGGTAGCGCGGCCCAATGGCCAGAGTCCATATAACTCCCCTCAGCTGCGGGGTAGTGTGGCCCAACGGCCAGAGGCGTAGGGGGACCCGGGCCCTCCCTCTCCACTGGGTCCCGACCCAGGGCTCTCCTAATGGCGGGATTCCCCTTGCCGTTGGCTCGGCGGGGATTTGGCTGCAGCACAACGAACATCAGCGTTGCTCTAACGCGGCTCATCCCTAAAGTTCCCCTGGGTCACTTCCTACCCTCAATGTCGCAGTCTCCTCCAGAGACATGGGTTCTGGTCTGTTCCCCTCTGGCTGTTCCTCCATCTGAGATGCAGGGTTCAGGCCGGCTAGGCTGGCTCCTGGAGCCTGGAACGTGGGCTATTTCTCCTCGGGAGCTGGCTGTGTGCGTCCTTCTCCTCCAGTGGTCAATCCCAACTGAGCAGCTTTGCAGGCTTTTATACCTAGCCTCCAGTTGGAGCATGCCCAGCAGGGCTTCCGGGGCGGAGCTCCCTCTGCCAGGAAGGAAGAATTAACCCCTGCTGTGCCAGTGCGGAGCTACTCTGCCCCGTCACAAGGAGGAACACATACAGCATTGGTTAATAACCCCCTGTATTTTTGGCAGTCCCCATCAAAACGTTCTGGGAGGGGGCCTGGGTCTGGGTACTTGGCCACAGTGCATGCCTGTAGTGCAGTGTTCTCGTCCTTCAACTTGGCTGCCTGCTCTCCTAGCAGCTGGTTCTCTGCGGCATGCTGGACCTGCAGTGCCATATTTTCCTCATGGAGCTGGGTGGGGCCTGCATGGAGCTTGGCTCTCTGCTGTGAGCTGCGTGACTTGGGCTCAAATGGGGGAAGCTCCTCCTGAGAGAAGTCAGCCCGTTTAGGCATCTCCAGTGCCCTCTGGGGCAAGCTGGGCAGGGAGTGACCCCCTGCCTCCATGTTCCCCCAGGCAGGCATTCACCGCAGGCCAAGGGGATCCAGGCAGACTGTCAGAATCCTGACAAGGGCAGTTGGGACCAAGAGTCAGAGCAGGGTCAAACCAGAGGCAAGGAGAAGTATGTAGACAGGTTCCAGGCCAGGGTGAGGACCAAGGATCAGAGTCCAGGTGAGAAGGTGAGGCCCAAATCAAGCCAAGGCCAAAGCCAGGAGTGCAAGAGCAGGGAGCAGGAATTATCGTGGTGGCTACCAGAGATCTGCTCTGTTGCCCGGACATTTCCTGGATCACCCCTTAGGTTTGTATAGGATGGGAGCCACTCAGGAGCTGTGAGGACCCTTTGAGGTGGAGCTTCCCTTGGGGCTGTGCACAAAATGGTTATAGTGGCAGCATGGTGGCATTTGCTGCCTAGCAGCTCTTCACCCCTGAGACCCTCTGGCCCTGACACAGTTAATGCTCAACCTAGTCATCTGAGCTGAAGGGGGGGTTAAAAAGGACTTTGATTGTCCTTGTGCCCTGCTGCCCTCCGTTCCCGCAGACACCTCTGTGTTCTCCCTAGGCACACCTTTCTGCTCCTCTCCCCATATGCTCCTGCCGTGCATGCTACCCTCAGTGCATGCCCCAGACAGCCTGGTACATGCCTGCCCCCGCCCTCCATGGGCACTGCAGCCACTTCCCAGCTCCGGCAGAGTGTGATTTTCACAGCAGGGAGTTGTCACCCAGTTATTTACAGAGTGCAAGACTCCACAGCCAGCTCGGCCTTCCCACCTGGCAGCAGTTGCGAGCTGCAGCTAGCACAGCTATTTATACCTCTGCAGAGCTAGGGGAGAGGGCCAGCACAGACAGGATAAGGGGGAGAGCATCCAAATGGCTGCCTACCCCGACGTGGGCGGGAGGTTTGAGGGAGGGGAGGTCTTCTCATCCCCTTCCAGGGCCCAGATGCTTCATGTCAGGGCTTTCAAGTTCATCTCCCTCCTCCAATAACTTTAATTCTTTATACAAAGTGAAACCCCTTCAACAGCAGAGACTCAGAAAGACCCACACCAGGCTATCCCATCATCCAGTGGCTAAGGCATGGTCCTCCCACATGGACGATCCACTGAGGGAGGATTGAAACAGGGCTTCCCTCACCCCAGACAGATGTTGTAATCTCTGGGCTAAAGGTTTTAAGGAGGCCCCACCCACCGTCTCTAGCCCTTCCATGGTTCCAGCCCAGAAAAATAAAAAATTCTGATTTTTTAGTCTGGTGAAAACAATTCAATGAACTTGACACAAATACCAAATAGCTTCAGGTCAACCGAAACTGTATTTTTCAGGGAATAAACTATTCGGTGATAAATTTTTGCCCAGGTCTGTTTGAAACATCGATCTAGTTATGCTGGGGAGAATGTCTCTTACACTCAGTGCAGAAGTGATCAAAAACTTCTTTTTTCCCCCCAAAAAATTGGGTTTGGGACCAAAATGAAAAATTCTATCGAAAATATGCATTTTGATCAAAATTTCCTGGATTTTTGACCAAAGACAGCTATATCATGGAAACAAAATCCAAAGTGTTTTCTGATGAAAAATGTTTTAGTTTTTGATGAAAATCAGAATTTTTACCAAAAACTATTGCTTAAAACCAAACATTTTTAGGTTTTGGTTCCATTTTTTGGTGGAAAAAAACAAAAGCGACACACCAGAAATTGATAAAACCAAATGTTTTCAAAATTTCCCATCAAATATAATTGGCATTTCTCACACAGTTCTGTTCTGCTACCTTTTGTTTAGTGTGTTCTGCCCCTTTCAGTCACTAGGAATTCTATGGGCTGCCAAGATTGGCAGTAATTTCATGTTCGGGTCAGTGCAAATTGCTACAAAGGCAATCAGAACAATCAAGGGCCTGGAAAAACTGTGATGAAGCGAGATTGACATAATTGTGACAGTTCACTGTAGAAAGGAGCTGAGCAGATAAAACGATATACACTAAGGACTGATCTAGGGAGAGTCCCGAAGCAAAGGAATGGCCAGACTGGATCAGACCCGAGGTCCAGCCAGCCCACACACTTCAGAGGAAGGCATAAGAACCCTGCAGCAGCAGATGTGAGATGATCTGTTCCCATGAAGGTCTCATCCTGATCCTTCACAGTTAGAGATGGGCTTAAACTGTGAAGGTTTTAACTCCCTTCTGACAGTGGCAGATGCTTCACAGGGATGAACAGTACAGGGCATTTAGCAAATGATTCATTGCCTGTCGTCCACTCCCAGCTTCTGGCAGTCAGAGGTTTAGGGACACCCAGAGCATGGGGTTGCATCCCTGACCATCTTGGCTAAGAGCTATTGCTGGACCTATCCTCCATGAACTTATCTATTTCTTTTTTTAACCCAGTTATACTTTTGGCCTTCAAAACATCGGCTGTTGTTGTGACTGTGCATTGTGTGAAGAAATACTTCCTTATATTTGTTTTAAACCTGCTGCCTATTAATTTCATTGGGTGACCCCTGGTTCTAATATTATGTGAAGGAGTAAATGACACTTCCTTATTCACTTTCTCCACACCAGTCATGATTTTATAGACCTCTATCATATCCCACCGTAGTCGTCTCTTTTCCAAGCTGAACAGTCCCAGGCTTTTTAATCTCTCCTCATATGGAAGCTGTCCCCTATCCCTACTTATTTTGTTGCTTTCTCTGTCCTTTTTCCAATTCTATTATAGCTTTTTTGAGATGGCTTGACCACAACTGCACACAAAAGTGTGAGCAAACCATGAATTTATATCAGGGGTAGGCAAACTACGGCCCATGGGCTGCATCTGGCCCACGAGCTGTTTTAAGCCAGCCGGCGAGTTCCCGCTGGGGAGCCAGGTTGGGGGCCCCACCGTGCAGGTCGGCCCCACTCCGGCGCTGGCGCCAGATCGGGGGCTGCACCACACGGCTCAGCCCCACTTTGGCACTCTAGCCGGGGCGCCAGGTCGGGGGCCACACCAAGCGGCTCCCAGAAGCTGCTGCATGGCCCTGCTCTGAGGGTCAGGAGCTGCCCCACACCCAGGAGCCAAACAAGGGACTTGCCACTGTTTCCGGAAGCTGCTTGAGGTAAGTGCCGCTCAGAGCCTGCATCCCTGAGCCTCTCCCCACACCCCAACCTCCTGCCCCAGCCCTGATCCCCCTCCTGCTCTCCAAACCCCTTGATCCCAGCATGAAGCACACTCCTGCACCCCAAACCTCTCATCCCCAGCCCCACCCCAAAGCCCGCACCCTCAGCTGGAACCTGCAACCCTTCCCACACCCCTGCCCCAGTCCTGATCCCCCTCCAAACCCCTTGGTCCCAGTCCAGAGCACCCTCCCCAGAGCCTGCACCCCCAACCAGAGCCCTCACCCCCTCCTGCACCCCAATCCCAATTTTGTGAGCATTCATGGCCCGCCATACAATTTCTATTCCCCGATGTGGCCCTCAGGCCAAAAAGTTTGCTCACTCCTGATTTATATAGTGGTACAGTAACTTCTCACTTAAAGTCGTCCTGGTTAACATTGTTTTGTTGTTACATTGCTGATCAATTAGAGAACATGCTCATTAAAAGTTGTGCAATGCTCCCTTATAACAGTGTTTGGCAGCTGCCTGCTTTGTCCACTGCTTGCAGAAAGAACAGCCCGTTGGAGCGAGCTGGTGGGGGCTAGGAACCAGGGTGGACCAGCAGCCCACTATCAGCTCCCCGCTCCCCTAAGTTCCCTGTGTGGCTGCCGCCCAACAGGCTATCAATTACCGGCAGTTCAGGTGTCCTTCCCCCCACGGCCATGTGCTGCTCCTACCCTCTGCTTTGGAGCTGCTGCCGGGAGCCTCCTGCTTGCTGTGCCCAGGGGGGCTGTCAGGGTGTCCCCCTCCCCCCTGCTCCTGCCCCCCACTTACCCCATCTCCCTAGAGCGGGTGGGGAGGGGAGGACACAACAGGGCTCAGGACAGAGGGAGATGCTGGCAGCAGCTGCTGTCTCAACTTGCTGATTTACTTAAAAAGTCAATGTACTTAGAATGGGGTCAGTGTACTTAAAGGGACAATGCACATTTCTCTCACACCGGGTATGTGTCTGTCTGCCATGCTGTCTCCCTGCCCTCCATTTGTGCTGCCTTGTAGAGTGTGAGGTTACATTAACAACAATGTGTTAAACCTTTAGGGCTCAGGCGAGTATTAGTTCAGCATTTAGCAGTAAGAAATTCCCTAGGAAATATCCCACCCTCTGACTTCACCACCTCAAGCAAGCTTCACAATCATCATTGCTATGTACAGTATTAAATTGTTTGTTTAAAACTTATACTGTGCATATATCTATCTATATTTATATTCTTTTGTCTGGTGAAAAAAAATTCCCTGGAACCTAACCCCCCCTATTTACATTAATTCTTATGGGGAAATTGGATTCGCTTAATATCATTTTGCTTAAAGTTGCATTTTTCAAGAACATAAGTGCTGCTACCCCATGGGGATGTCACATCTAGGTTTCTACATGCAAGAGCAGGTTCAACTTTGAATGCAAGTCAAGAGTTTCAGATGGTTCAATTCAATGCACATAGTATCCAACACTGCACTGTGAACTCCCTTTTTGGTAGGCGTAGGCATAGATGGCTTCCATTTGGGGTTGCCTCAGCACCTGAGAGCCACTATCACATCACATCCCAGATAGCTGGGGAGCTGGTTGGGGGGAGTGGGGGGAGAAAAGGAACTGCTGTCCAGCTGCTGATTTAGGATGAAAATGCCCAACCCCCCAAGGAGGGGCTCTGAGATGTTGTAAAAGGTGACACAGGACAGAGCCTTAAATTAACAGGAGCAAATGCCAGATCAGGTGGAACAGGATTGGTCATATGGGTTACACACTCAGTGACAAAGAAGCTTGGCTGGAGTAGGGAGAGAGAATGGTACAGATGGAAAGATCCCAGCCCATGGAGGCCACATACAGTTTCATGGGCATGTTAACATAGTGAAGCAAATTCACCCCTCATGCTCACAGTGAGATGTTCCTCCCAGACTGCTGCCTGGGGACAGATCGGGCCAGAGCAGCAGTGGGGTGGACGACAGGGGGACAGCTTTGGGAATTAAAAAAGGATTAGTGACATGGTGCTGAAATATTTAGAGATTAACAAAGAGCCTAAATCTCAGTCCATACAGGTTCCTTGGGGCCATGCTGCCTTCTGCAAGGTGATCCACCAATGGCACCTGCTTCCCAAGCACTGACTGGAACATGGCAGTGCTGGGCTCAGATCAGAGAGGACTGCAGCTGATTCCTTCTGGCAGTGAGCAGTCCCATGAATACATTTGTGGGTAGGAATCAGTTGATCCCAAATTGCTGGGAGCCAGAATACAGACACCGCTGGGTGATGTACAGTCTAAATGTCAGAAGGCAATCCTGAAATTGTAAAGAGACTTGGCACAAAGATACAAGACTCAGTCAGGGGTGTCTTATAGCAGACATGCATCAAGGAGTGCCCATCAAAGGCATGAGCAGGAGCTGCAGGAAGCCGGGTTTGAAGTAAATATAGTACAGCCCATTCCTGAAATAAAATTTGACAAGATCAATTAAGAAACAGGAAATGACTCAATCTTACAGGTGCTTGAGTAAGTCATTCTACATGCATGGGCAACTGAAAAGGCCCTGCCCCCTCCGAGCATATTGAAGGGATGGAGATGAAATTGCTAGATTCTGCACAAAGGACACCATAGAATATCAGAGTTGGAAGGGACCTCAAGAGGTCATCTAGTCCAACCCCCTGCTCAAAGCAGGACCAATTCCCAGCTAAATCATCCCAGCCAGGGCTTTGTCAAGCCGGGCCTTAAAAACCTCCAAGGAAGGAGACTCCACCACCTCCCTAGGTAACGCATTCCAGTGTTTCACCACCCTCCTAGTGAAATAGTTTTTCCTGATATCCAACCTGGACCTCCCCCACTGCAACTTGAGACCATTGCTCCTTGTCCATGTCTCAGCAGCAGCCAGCACGAGGTTTGCTAAGCAGCATCCACGCTGAGCACTGAGAAGTGTCAGAGCAGAGCTTGAGGTGTCTGGCACTGACCAGGTACAAATGCAGCTATCGAAGATAAGGGGCCACATCCTCAGCTGGTGTGAACCGGCACGGCTCCATTAAAGTCCATGGACTGACACCAATGGACCCAGCTGAGGATCTGGACAACGCACCCAAGTGTGAAGTCTGCAATCAGTCCAGGAAACAGGATGCAAAAGAGCCCCAGAACCTGAGTGAGATTCCTGCTCGCCCTTGGTCCATGGCTGGTGGAGGTCAGTGTGAGTTAGAAAGGGAGCATCATCTCTCCATAGGGGAGAATGCTGCACATCTCACGTGTCAAACCCCTACCCCACTGCCAGTGGGAGAGCATGTTCAAGTGCAGAGAAACTGCCTTAGTTCCCTCCCCCCCCCCCGAGGAAGAGTCCTGTGTGACGAACAGAGACGTCAAACTGAAACCAAGGAGCACACTGGCCCTCTGTTGCCTGGGGACACCCAGAATCTGCTGACAGACGTCACCAATCCCAGCCCAGCCCCTGAGAATGGAAATGACTGGGATCAGCAAACAGGCCCAGCCACACTAAGGAGCAAGGTGGCTACAGACTCAATTACCCGTCCCCAATCAGCTGAGATTATGAGTGTCATCAACTGAGTAGCTCTGCTCCAAAGAGGTGAAAGTCCCCAATGGCACAGTCAGCTGAAACAGGGGTTCAAGATGGTGACTGGAGCACTGACTGTGAGTGGAACATTCCTCATGTTTTACTGAATAATGTCAATTGTCGTCATTCCGCAGCTTTAACTACAACAAAGTCCATCAGCTCCCTCTGAAGAAGGGATCACAACTGACAGAAAGGGCTCAGATTTCAAAGTTTTAAAATATTTCTCTAAAAAACCTAAGGGAATTCCCTGAGGAACAAACTGTGTTACAATTCAGTTAAGGTTGTAACTTGATCTCAGTTAAATTAAAATAATGAACCATCTCTTCAGTTGGTGTAAATCAGCATAACACTAGTCAATGGAGCTACACCAGTTTACCCCAGCTGAGGATTTGGGTCAGGAAGGGGGATGGATCACTTGATGACTGCCTGTTCTGTTCATTCCCTCTGGGGCACCTGGCTGGTATCACTGTTGGAAGACAGGATACTGGGCTAGATGGACCTTTGGTATGACCCAGTATGGCCACTCTTATGTTCTTAAGGCTGTGATTTCATGTATATATACATACATACCTAAAAATCATCCCAAATGTCTGAAATCCTGGGAATTCAAAGTGAAGGTTAAAATGACAAAATAACTGTTTGAACACCAAGAAATTCATCATTACATTACTTCTCCTTAACTCCTTCCTCAGTCTACATACATATCTATCACTCACACTCCTGATGGGCCATTGACCTGGGAACAGATTCTCCTCCCCCATTTACTTCAAGAATCTTGTTTCTGTGTACAGTCCAGTGGTACCTCTGTAGCCCCTCCCCTGAAGTGTGACTTTAAGTCCCCCATCTCTCTCCCTAGTGCTTTTCTGGCACCTGGTGCCTCCATTTAAGGTGACTCCTCAGTGTGCGCACAGGAGTGGGGCAGGGTCCTCTCCAGGCTCCCACCAGGCTTGCTGGTCTGGGATTCCCTGTGGGGGTCTCAGGAGCCAGCACCCACCTGGATCCAGTCACTGCAGGGCTGCAACTGCCTGATATAGGGACTAGATCTCACAGCTGTGAAAGAATGCCCTCCAGGGGAGTGGAAGTGTAGCAGGGACGCCTGGAACTGGGCTGTCTTTCCCCCAGCTTCCAAACCAAAACTGAAACTAAACTGCTTCTCCGTGTCAGGTTCTCCCCTCGCTGGGGCTGAGCAGCTCTGGCTCCATGGCCTGGGTAATACAGGGGGTCATGCTACATGATCGCAATGATCCCTTCCTGCCTTGGAATCTATGAATCTGCCTACCAGCTTCAGAAGGGGTTTCTAGTTCCTTCTGTCTCCAACCCTGACTCCACGCATGCTGAGAGATGGTATCAGAGGCCTCTGGCAGCCATCTTAGTTGTAGTCCTTTCAGTAGGCCCCTCTAAAGGTTGATGTCTGGAGCTCCAAGAGCTGGCAAATTCCAAGCACAGGTTACACTGTATCACAGTCAAACCAACACCTCTGCCTTAGCCACCTTTCAAAACACACACTGATTGGATTTATCACTTTCTTGCAAACTCCTGATGCTATTAAAATAGCAGATAATTGAACAGGGGGGTGGGGTCAGAGTTAAGGTCATTTGTAGAAAAATCAACAAACATTTCCTGACTTCCAGAAATTCTTTCTACACAATTAGTTTCCATAACAGTCCATTGCAGGTTTTCCTGTCCTTTCCTCCCAAGCAGCCTGTTGGTTCCTATATTCCTCATCCCTAGATCTCAAAGTATTTTACAAAGGAATGTGAGTATCATCATCTACTTTTTACAGCTGGGGAAACAGAGACTCAGAAAGGTGAAATGACTTGCCTGAAGTCCCACAGCAGATCACTGATCAGAACATAGGTCTCCTGAATCCTAGACCCATGCTCTATTCACTGGACCACACTGCCCCAGAGTGAGAGTTGCCATGGTCAGACAGAACACAGGGCTAGAAGATCCATGGCTCTGCTCCTGTATGTTTTTAAATGTAAACATTAACTTTGGGGTGTTCAGGGTTACAGAAGTTTGCTTGACAGCACTCTAATAATGTTGGGATAATTTAACTGGTACCTATTTACAGGTTGTATCTTGACACTTTATTTTATTTTTGCCAGGGAATAAATACCCCTGGCTCTATGTAAAGCTGAGCGCACCATCATAACCAATGATCTCTTTGACAAATGTCAGATTGCTCACCTTGCAATTCTTGCTGCGTTGGTAGGTTGCATAAACCACGTGGTAAAGTTTCCATTCCCTGACTGGACAATTTTTGTGGTGACAATGTGAACAGTAAATTTTCCAATCCTCTGTTGAAGTTGAAATTGGTTCGGGTGATTCTGGCTCTAATCCAGCAAAGCATTATACACATGTTTAACTTTGCACACTGAAAGCTGTTCCATTTAAGCCAATATTCACAGTACAGAAAGATAAGTATGTGAGTAAAAGTCTTTGCAGCATCAGGGCCTTTTGGAGCACATGGGGCCGAAAGCTGATGAAAGTCAGAGAGAGAAGAAAACTAGGAAAAAAGTAACAAGCCATGACAGCTATTATTTAACTAACAGGTTTTACCGAACAGACAGCACTGACTATTAGTCACAGCTTCGCCCCTGCCAAATTATTGGGAAAGATACATACCAACGTTGGGTTTTAAGTATTATTAGGTGGCCATCTTGGTCTGGGATAAGAACAAGGGGACCTCCATGTTGAGACAGGTTCTTGTTCCCCTACGCTGAGCAAAAGGCGGGAAAATAGAAAGAGCGGGAATATGTTGTTGCTAAGCAACAGGTTCCTATAAAGACAGATAAGGGGAGGGGCCAAGAGCTCTTGAGCCTTTGGGGGTTCAGGTGTCCAATGCTCTCTCTCTCTCTCTCTGCACGGTGTGGCACACCCTGTCAAACTGGTTACTGGCCTGCAGTAACCACTCACTAAATGTTTTGGGATTTGTGTGTTATTTTCTTTTGGGAAGCAGACCTGCATGCGCAGACTTGGTCCGGTTAGTTAGCTCAGACTTACAACCTTAGACGATGCAGCGAGGGATAGGGAGGGGTCTGAGATAGGGTTACATACTTGTCTTCTACGCCTGTGATCCACCATTGGCGTTCATCGTTGATCTCGTTGATCCAGATTCTGCAGCCTCTCTGTCATCAGCTCCTGGAAAACGTAGAAGAACACCTTTGCTTTATCGAGTGTATGTGCATGCGTGTGTGTTCTATAACGAATCTCCAGAGTCCATCATCCATTCCGCCCCCCTTTTCCCCCCTTTCCTTCCTTCTCCTTTAGTAAATAAAGTGTTGTTGTGAGTTTATATTCGAGTGGTGGGTCCTTTTGTTCCAGCTCTGATAGATGGACTTAAGGGGGAACCCAGTGGGATGGGATATACTGTAAGGCTCCCCAAAGTCTTCTGGTCAGGAAAAAAAAATCCTTACAACTATAACAAGGTTATATGGTAGGTAACGTTTTCCAAAACATTAATAGTGATGATACAAACCCAAGGGACTCAGAGCTATGCTCTGATTTGGGGGCTGAAAGCGTTTTCTTAGCAAGCCCAGTTCATATTTGTATGTACTGTAGAGCACCATTTAAAGGGAGAGGACCAGAGATTTGCCCCCTTTGCCTGACCATCGTCTTCCTCTCTCAGGCACCCCCTCCACCACTAGCATCCTGACCCCCATAGTCGATGAGACCCAACTTGCATCCCCACATCAGTGGTCTGCCAAGAGGCCTCGTCACAGCAGTATGTGTCCTTGTCTCTAGTTCAAACGTTCCCATGGCATGAACGATGCAGGTAATAGTGGGCAGAGGGGTCCCAGCTTTACCCAAACAGCAGAGTGGTGGCGAAGGGGGGAGAATGGAGGAACGGACAGAGCGGAACAGACCAGGGATCTATGTGACCCAGGAATCTGTGTCTGAGCGGAGAGGACCCTCTGCTAGGATAGTGCGTTATGTCTGTCTCTGGTAGATATAAATAGTTGGTTAGTAGATAAGGTGCCAGCAGATAGCACTCAGTGTAGATCATGGGTTTTGCAGGAGCATTAACTCTTGTCATTGTGCACTGTAAATGGGTTCTTGTGTGCAGCTCTTTATATCAGCTCTCACACCAGTCGCTGCCAGACGAAGGTGCAAGACCCCCCACAGTATCCCATGGTGGATAAACTTTCTTTCCAGTCTTTCTTTCAGCGGTACTGCTATGGGTACGCACATGGCCGCACAGTATGCCAACATTTTTATGGCTTCCTCAGCTCTCGTCCCCTAACTTGCTCTACATTGATGACATCTTCATCATCTGGACCCATGGAAAAGAAGTTCTTGAGGAATTCCTCCATGATTTCAACAATTTCCATCCCACCATCAACTTCAGCCTGGACCAGTCCACACAAGAGATCCACTTCCTGGATACTACAGTGCTAATAAGTGATGGCCACATAAACACCACCCTATACCGGAAACCTACTGACCGCTGTACTTACCTACATGCCTCCAGCTTTCATCCAGACCACACCATACCACATGATCCATTGTCTACTGCCAAGCTCTAAGATACAACCGCATTTGCTCCAACCCCTCAGACAGAGACAAACACCTACAAGATCTCTATCAAGCATTCTTTCAACTACAATACCTATCTGCTGAAGTGAAGAAACAGATCGACAACTCTGTCCACGTATCTATTCATGGGACACTATCATAGGACCTAATCACATCAGCCACACTATCAGAGTCTCATTCACCTGCACATCTACCAATGTGATATATGCCATCATGTGCCAGAAATGCCCCTCTGCCATGTACATTGGCCAAACTGGACAGTCTCTACGCAAAAGAATAAATGGACACAAATCAGACGTCAAGAATTATAACATTCAAAAACCAGTTGGAGAACACTTCAACCTCCCTGGTCACTCAATTACAGACCTCAAAGTTGCAATACTCCAACAAAAAAACTTCAAAACCAGACTCCAATGAGAAACTGCAGAATTGGAATTTGCAAACTGGACACCATTAAATTAGACTTGAATAAAGACTGGGAGTGGATCCTCTTCTGGAACACTGTCCTCCGACAGTGTCTCTTTGTCCATTCACACCCCCTTCCGGTGGGGGGTAATCAACAGCCCCACACCTTCAAGCCCGATCCCTATAGTCCAGGATCTGGCGTGGTTCCAGCCGGCCGCTCCCTGCGGCCTATGGCTGGGTGTATGGCCCAATAGAACAAAAAGGGGGGGGGACTCAGGCCCACCCACTACTCTGAGTCCCGGTCCAGAGGCCCTCTGGAGACAGTCTCGCTGTCCTCCTTCTCCTTCCTCCTCTGGCCCGCTTCCCCAACGGCCCTTCTCTGTGCTAGGCCTCCTCCTTCTAGACCTGCCGGCTGGCAGGCTATGGAGTAGGGCCTTCTCCCACTCTCTAAATCTGGCCTGCACTGCACTGTCCATGGTGCTGGCTCCCAGCTCTGGAGACAGACCTTCCCCTCTGAAGGCCTGGGACAGACTGACTGCTCTCACTCTGAGCAGCCTTTCATATGGCTGAGCCGGGCCCTGATTGGCTGGCCCCAATCTGTCCTCTGATTGGCTCCCAGTAAGCCCTTCTCTGATTGGCCGCGCGTCTACGCAGGCGCCTAGGCCTGCCGCAGGCCACCCTCTCCGGGCGTGGGGCAGCCGCCCCACCACAATCTTCCTACTGTATTTTTCACTACATGCATCCAATGAAGTGGGTTTTAGCCCACGAAAGCTTATGCTCAAATAAATTTGTAAGTCTCTAAGGTGCCACAAGTACTCCTCATTCTTTTTGCTGATACAGACTAACACGGCTACCACTCTGAAACCTGTTTCCAGCCTTTGTGAGTCCAAGGTTGGTTTGCCCCATGAAGCAGCCAAACTTTAGGGATTGAGATGGGGGGAGATTGGATTTTTTAATCCTTGCTATTATAACTCTAGATGTTCTCATTATCCATTGAAATGGCCAGGCCTTTTTAAGCATCCTGCTAAGCTCTTGGCCTCAGAGACATCTTGTGGCAGTGAGTTGCACAGGTTAATTGTGTGTTGTGTGGAAAAACTGTCCTTTTCCCCTTTTTAAATGTGCTGACTTTCCTTGGAACACAACAGCAGTCAGTTAGGAGGCAGGCAGAAGAGGAGTGCCTGTTCAGTTCCACTTGTCAGTGTGTAGCTCTTTGTCGTGTCTGCTCTCACTCCTCTCTTCTAAACAGAGCCATCCCAGTCTTTCCTGTCTCTCTTAACATGGGCATGGTTCCAGCCTTGGAGCATTTTCACTGCCCATCTCGGTACCCCCTGTATTCCTGTTACATCAAGACTCCACCCCTTGTGAATTATGACCCCCTCCCTTAGTGAATGCAGTGAGGCTACAACTGGGATTTCACTTTTCACCATTACATATGTACTGTAGGGTGGGTGTGTATGTGTATTTATAGGCTTGGAAGGATAAGATTTTTATCTGTAAATGTCGGTAAAGGTCAATTTTACACTGCACTCATAAACTGATGAAAAATATTTCCATCTATAATAACTGAAATTTACAGATAGGCAAAGTAAGAAACAGGCTGCTCCAGAACTTGTTACAGTTTGATTTAAGGAGATTTATTTTGTTTATTTTAGCCTGTGATGTCGACAGTTTGTGTTTTACGGGTTGTAAAAGCTTTAACTTTTGGGATCTCAATATCTACTGTCATTAGATAATTATTGTCTGACCTCGTTTCCTTGGCTGACCACTGCCACATAATTTCCCGCAACTGTAAAAATGCTTTAAACCCATAATTGTGCACAACTGTTAAAATGTAAATCAATTAAAACCTAAAAAAGCTTAAAAATAAACATTGATATTATCTGGTGAAATTATATTAAAAAAAAACACAAATTCTGCCAAGTCTATGTGTGTGTATATATATATATATATATATGAGGCAAACCCCGTGTCTGAGATTTTCAAAGCTAGCTATCGAAACTGGATGTTTAAATTCACAGCACACAATGCGCACATGCACACACAAACAAATTGCTGGCCCTGATTTTTTCTCTCACTGCAGTTTCACACCAATGTCTCTCCACTGACTTTACAGGATTTACTCCTGGTTTAAGCGAGAGGAGAATCCATCCCTCTGTGTTTCCAATGATAAGGCTGTAGAAGAAAATGTAGGCTACTGTGTTATTTAAGGAATAGCATGTGCTCTCCTATCCTATAAGATCAGAACATATAGTTTCACACATATATTGCATATATTGCATTGCCACTTGGGGAGTAATGCAGCCACCCCAAATCCCTTACACCTCCCCATCCCCCATCCATCAGCCCTTATAAGCATATTCACAATCGCTGTCCAAAACAAATCAAGCCTGGCTCTGAAGGCAGGAATGAGTTAATGTTATCTGATAGTCCCATGCACTTTCTGCTCAGTGGATAAGCACTGCTTGAGGCGGGGGCTGCCACACAGAAAGAGGAAGTGGCATCCTCAAGGTCCCATTGCAAGACATGATAAGAGCCAAGAATAGAAGCCGGTTCCCTGACTCACAGCCTGGTGCCCTATCCCCTGGCTGTCTTTGCCTCCATACTGGCACTGCTTGTTTGCTTACCCTCTTCTTTCTTTACCCCTGTTGAAATCTCTGCTCCCAAGGCAGGATCAGACTTTGCATAAGGTGCTAGCTCTGAGGCATAGCAAGGCAGTCTGCATGGGGGGAAGTTAGTGTGACATGACTGAGGCCAAAGAGGCCTCCTGTCTGTTCTTTCATCTCTCCCTGTTAGAAGTACATACTTGGGGACAGGGAGCATAGAACAAGTGGGACAGGCCCTTCAGGCACTCGTGGTGATGGCATCCAATATCCCAAACAAAGGAAGGCTACATCTGTGTGGACAACGGGAAGCTAGAACACAGGAACTCACTGTACATAGACTGCCCAGATGAGGAAACACTCAAATCCCCACTTCTTAAGGTATGTCTACATTACAAGCACTACAGTAGCACAGCTACAGTATTACAGGTACACCAGGGTAGCATATGCACCTGCTAGAGCAAGAGAAGGGGGTTTTCTAGCACTATAATAAACTTACCCCTAGGGAAAGATATTGATAGAAGAATTCTCCCATCAGCCTAGCAGCATCTATACCAGGACCCAGATCAGCTTGACTGCACCTCTCTAGAGTGTAGCTAAATTAACCTAAAATGTGGACAATACCTTAAACTCTAAGCCCCACAACTAAACCATACCTGCCTCTGGAGATTTATACCTGCCTCTGGAGATTTCCATTACTTGCATCTGAAGAAGTGAGGTTCTTACCCACGAAAGCTTATGCTCCCAATACTTCTGTTAGTCTTAAAGGTGCCACAGGACCCTCTGTTGCTTTTAACTAAACCATAGTAACTGCTGAGCTTGCATTTCATCACCGAACTAAAGTTCACTACTCGTTACATCAGCATGACCTACTCACACCAGGGCATGCCCAGCACAACCCCTAGACCTTGCATGACTATAGTAATGATAATCATCTGTTCTGATGTACAGGCGAGTCGCATCATAAGCGCATTCAACTATACGTGCTCGGCAAAAATAAGAAAAACAACAAGATACCTGTAAATAGTGCGGGCGATTCCACACAATGAGTGTATGCCCCGGAGTGAGCGTGAGATGGGAGACGTGAATCTGCTGTTCCCTCGGTCGGTCTCAGTTCCTGCGTGCCTCTCATAGTGTCAGCATCTCGCCGCGCTGAGTGTGATTCTAGTGTTTAAAGATACGTATTTTTCATACAACATGGCCCCTAAACGCAAGCCAACTACTTCATCTGGTGCTCAACTGAAGAAACAGCGATCTGTTCCAATGCTGGAGGAAAAACTGGCTGTGTTGGACTTATTGAGAGACGGTACGTCGGTCTCCAACGTGGCATGTAAATATGGCCGCAACAAATCTAGCATCCGTGCCATCAAGATGAGAGAGAGAGAGAAATTCGTCAAGCCGTGGCATCAAGTGCTCCAATAACTGCTAAGGTGATGAGCCAGGTGCGTGATAAGACTTTAGTGAAGACTGAAAAGGCATTAAACTTATGGCTGGAAGACATGAATCATAAACGTGTGCCTATCGATGGCAACACGTTGCGAGAAAAGGCGCTTAGCCTCTACGCGCTGTTCAAACCTCATGCCGAAGAGGGACAGCCTTCTGATGAGAAGGAATTCAAAGCCAGCCAAGGTTGGCTTAACAGTTTTAGAAACCGCTTCAACCTCAAAAACGTGCAGACTACTGGTGAAGCTGCATCTGCCAATGAAGAGGCAGCAAAAGCCTACCCCGAACAATTAAAGAAAATCATAGAAGAAAAGGGCTATCTTCCGGAACAAGTTTTTAATGCTGACGAGACTGGGCTCTTCTGGAAAAAAATGCCCAACTGCACTTACATTTCGAAATCAGAAAAACAAGCCCCTGGCTTCAAAGCAGCTAAAGACCATGTGACTGTGTTGTTTTGTGGCAATGCAGCTGGGCATTTAATAAAACCGGGCTTGCTCTACAGGGCTGCAAATCCCCATGCCCTAAAAGGCAAGAACAAAAATATCCTGCCTGTGTTCTGGCAATCAAATAAAAAGGCTTGGGTGACGGCAGCATTATTTCTGGATTGGTTCCACAAGTGTTTCATTCCGGAGGTCAAGCGGTACCATGAAGAGAAAGGACTTGACTTTAAAGGGTTGCTGATTGTAGACAATGTTCCTGCCACCTTGCGGCACTCCGGTTTGCACACAACGACGTTGAAGTCGTCTTTCTCCCCCCCAATACCACCTCAATCCTCCAACCTCTCGACCAAGGCGTGATTTGCTGTTTCAAGGCCACATACACGAGGCTTACGTTCTCACGGATACGTAGCACTATGGATGCTGATCCCAATCTTAATGTGATGGAGTGTTGGAAGTCCTTCAACATTGCCAATTGCATCACTTATATTAAACAGGCAATGGATGCAATCAAGCCTGAAACAGTCAATGCATGTTGGCAAAACCTATGGAAAGAATGTGTGAATGATTTTAAGGTTTCCCGACCATTGACAAAGAAGTGAAACGCATTGTTTAGGTGGCCAGGCAAGTGGGTGGTGATGGCTTCGTTGACATCCTTGAGGAAGAAATTGAAGAATTAATTGAGAGCCATAGAGAAACATTGACTAACGAAGAGTTAGAGGAACTGATAAAATCGTCTACAGAAGACAAAGATGATGATGACGAACAGGAAGAGCCAGGAAGTTGGAATCTTCATAAATTTGCTGAAGTGTTCCAAGCAGCGAAACACTTGAATGATTTAATTTCTGAATACGATCCCTCTATGGAACAAAGACTCAAAATCACACGTAGTATTACGGACGATTTGAGACTGTATCAAGAAATGTTAGAGCAACTCAAGAGACAATAGCGACAGTTACCGATCACCATGTTTTTCAAAGAAAAACAGCCAGCAGCAGATGAACCTACGCAATCAACTTCTTGAGCTGAACCAGAGCCAACCACTTCGTCTGTGACTCGCTCTCCATCACCCAAGCTCCGTTTCCTGGATCGATATCAAGCCCTGACGACCCCCTGTAATTAAAAATACAGTACTGTAAAATTATATTTTGCATATGTACTCTTTATTATATACTGTACATTACTGTATACATTATACATTTATACATATTACTGTACAGGGTTGTATACACAAAACCATGTACAGTATATTGTATTTTATGGGCGATTTAAGTGATTTTCAAGGGTAATTTTGACTATACGCGATTTTCGCCTTACGCGCTGACTTTAGAATCTAACCTCCGTGTAAGATGCGACTCCACTGTATACAATCCAAACATAAACAAAGGCCAGCTAAAGCAACAAAATTCAGAAAGTGGAATTCTGGGGAAACAATATTCTAATTTATGTCAATGAGTCTAGACAGAGCTAGGTTTTCCCCATCTTACCTACAGGAGGAGCAGAGAGTTCCATTCCTCTAAATCTTCTAGCCTTGGGGCTGACATGGAAGATGGTGGGAAGTTAGAATCCAGCGGAGTTCCCTCTGAAGCACCAGGGTAGGCTGCAGGCCAGCTGGGCCCATTTTGCTTTGGGTTTTGGTGGTTTTTGAGGAGCTAGGGCAGAGCTGTTTGAGACAAGGGCTTTGGAATGGGGCGTTTCCAGGCAGAAGCCAAGACAAATGCGAGGGTGGTTTCTCTAGGCTGTGAGACATAGGGGCAGCATCCATGGGCTGACGGGTAACACAGCCTTCCTCCCTGAGAGCCCATAGGAACCCTAGCCCAGGCTGCTATTGTAGGTGTCTATGAGCCACCACTAGCCTACACTATTCCACGTTTCGCAGTACAAATGAGAGCAGGTTTGCTGCCCAGAAAATGCTGTGTGAAGATGGATTTCCCCTCCTCATAAGTAGTACCTCAGTATAAAGCAGGCTTGGTACCGCTGTGTGGATTTCAGTCTGCTGCAGAGCCCAGAGTCTGTTATTCACACAACTTTATTCCTGCAACAGGCATCCATTTTGGGGGAACCTTGGCTCTTTCCACATAACATAACAAGCACAATGGGGCTGTAGTCCTGACTGGGATCCCGGGACACTACTGACATAAATAACAAACAAGGCCTAAGGATGATTAAATACAGGCCCTAATTTAACAACAGGGAGCTATTCAGCATAAACTAGTGATTAGACCCCAGGGATGACTTTCAGATTCCAATCCCAGCTCTGGCAGTGAGGTAAGGTCCAGCCTTCACTGCTCAGTGCCTCAGTTTCCCTTTCTGTAAAACTAATCTGCCTCCTGGGGGTGTGAGTCAGATCACATTTGTAAGGCACTTTGCCGCTACGAAGGGCTGGTGAATGTTTCAGCACCAGAACTAGTGCCCTAGTGACACTGAAGGCAGGCTGGCGCTGCAGGTGTAGGCTGCCCCCAAAGCTCACCTGCTACAGGTCAAACTGGATGATCAGCGTAGTCCTTTCTGACCCTATGGAGCACCTTGGGTAATCTGCAGTGTCTGTGGGCCCCCCAGTGGAGTTCTGCACCCTGGGAGGGCTCTTCTCCATGGTCCGCACCTCCCGCCCCATTACAGGCGCTGGCAGGCCAGTGACGCCCCCACGCTGCCCTCCCCAGCCAGCTGACCCGTGGCTGCCCAGAGGGAGCTGGGGGCCCCCTGTCTAGGCAGCACCCGCTCCCCCATCAGTGGGAGGAGTCTAAAGTTTGCATGTGACGTTAGCGGGTCCTGGCCCCGCCCCGGGGCGGGCCCCTATCAGTCCCGTCCCTGTAACTTTCCCACGCCGAACTCTAGGGAGATGCTCCAGGTGCCCGGAGCCGGGAGCGCGCTTGGCTCTGTCTGCCCCGCCCGGCCCCCTCAGGAGCCCGCCGCCAAGTGACGTCCGGCTCCCCCAGCCCAGGCACGGCGGGCGGCACGGGAGACCTGAGAGTCTGGGGCAGGGCTGAAGGACCCGGTAACTTCCCGCGGCTGGAGCAGGCTTGCAGGTGAGCCCGAGGGGTCGCGGGCGCGGGGCCAGGCTCGGGCGGCGAACTCGCCCGATGTGAAGGGAGGGGGCGCGCCGTGCATGCTGTGTGCCCCCCTCCCCGCAGTCAGCGCTGTGTGGAGCCAGGGGCTGTAATTCGGACAGGTGCTCGGCTGCCGGTCCTTCGCGCTGAGAGAGTGACTCTGGTATGAGTCTTTCCCTCCCCCCGGCCAGGGGACAGCAGCGCCCATGGCGCGGGAGGCAGGAAGGCTGCAAGAGGCTCGCTGCGCCTCCCGGGGGACGGTGGCGGGGCAGAGACGAGGAGCTGGAAGCGGCTGGAGCCGAGCACGGGGACAAAGTTACCCGGGGAGGGAGCCTGTGGCGGTGCCTGGGCACTTTGCAGGAGAGCTGCCGCCGCGCCCCCGGTCGCTAGCGGCTCCTTTCCATGCAGCTCGCTGCAGGCGCCCGGTGCAGCATGTGCGGGGGAGGGGGAATGCTCTGTTCTGCTCCGTTCTGGCCAGGAGCTGGCACTGGGCGGGAGCCATCGGGGAATGGTGCCCACAGGCCAGCACCCCGGGCTGTCAGGCGGGGTTACCCCGCAGCCGGAGCGGCGGAGTCCACCTGGCCAGGATCCGGGGGGCTGAGGACTGATCTGCGCCCAGCTCGGGCTGTTTTGCCTTCCATCCCCTCCCCCTAGCTCACCCCCTTGCGAGAGACGTGGCGCTAATTTCCATGACAACCGCTAATGTCACAAATAAAGGGAAGGCGTGGGGGGGGGGGGCTGGGCTCCAGCGGGTGTTCAAGTTTTGCCAGGCAGAATGGGGGGGGGAGGGGGCACGCCCTGGGCGAGGGGTCTGTGTGCGTGGGCCGCGTGCTGTGCCAGCGCCGGTGTGGGGGTGGGTGCAGCATGCCTGTATCTGGGGCCATGCCCGCCTGCGCCTGCAGGGGTGTGTCTGCCTTGCTCAGCCTGCGCGGGCAGGGGGCTCCCAGGCTGCCCTCCTGGGGTGAGCAGGTGGTACCTGTGGGATCGTGCCGCTGGCAGAGCATGCAGGGACGGCGTGGAGCCATCGCTGGGCAGGAGGGGAGTATGTTATAACAAGTAGATTCTCTTCCCCTCCCCCCCCACCTCCAGCAGGTGCAGCGACAGGGGGTGCTGCCCATAGTTGGTTTCCATCCACTCCAGCAGAGCCTTGCACATGCTCAGGGCTGTGACGTTAGCCACGTGTGCTGTGTTTGGCTCCTGGGTGGGGATGCACATGTGATGGCTATGTATGTAAGAAGGGGGAGGGGTTGGAGTTCTGCATCCCCCTTTCTCCCCATGACTCCCTAGCTGGAGCTATCTCACAAAGCCAGATGCCCTCACCCCTTCCTTGACCTTCGTTCGTAGGGTGTCAGGCCCTGGCTCCTGCCTCAGACCCTCAGTGGGGTTGGGTGAGATTGTTCCATCCTGCCCTCTGCATGTGGCTCTGGCTGGGCTCTGGCCTTCTGCAGAGTCATCTGGGTAAAGGCTGGAGGGTAGGGCCGGGGCAACCCTGTGGTCCTCTGCCCCCTAGCCTTTAACACAGTCTGTCAGATCTCTCTACCTCCGATGGGCTCTGACCCCCGCTGCCTCAGATCCCTCCTGCATCCTGATGCCTTCCCTTGGCCTGAGCTCCCTGCTGTAGCCCCTGGGCCAAGTGGCAAGCCAAGGGCTTGCACTGAAGTGGGGTCTGTCTTGAGGCCAGAACTCACCATCACCTGGGGCTGGAATTAAGGAATGGAAAACATACAGAGAGAGGGAATGAGGCCAAGTAATAACCTCCCATTGCCACTTGGCTTATGGACGACCTAATGCTACCTGGGACTTTGGGGGGCATGTCTGAGCTGCCCAGGATCCTGCAGAGCCAGTGCTAGTCTCCCCTCTTGCTTCCTGGGGCACCGTGTCCCAGTTCGTCTCTCACTGGGAGCAGCTGGTGGGTGGGGCTGGTGAATTCTCTCGGAGTACTGTGAGTGGTTGTTATTGGGAGCCAGCGATGGTTCCTGTCAGAGTTCATGGGCTGGGTTTTCCCTCCCAGTAGCCCCAGCACTGTGCTAGACTGCAGGGAGCGGGAGTGCTCACTGAAGTCAGAGGCTGGCTGTTTGGGGCTGGTCTGTTGCTCAGCACAAGCCTTGCCCTGGTTTGGGACAGCTGCTGGAGGGGTTTGCAGAACTCCATGTGCAAAGGCAGTTGGTTTCAGGTGTGAGAGCAGGAGTCAGACTCCCTGCTACCTTGCTGAAGAGCCATCAGTGCCTACAGGCTGGGCCCCAGCCTCTGTGCTTCAGCCAATCACAGACCCATGGGCTTAGACAGGACCGTAAGGATCATCTAGTTTACCCCCCTGCCAAGATGTAGGATTTGTTGTGACTAAAAGCATCCTTGGCCCCCTTAAAATGCCTCCTAATGCACCTAGGAGGCACCGCAGTGTTACTCAGATTCCCAAAATGTCTCTGTTCCTTTAACTCCTTTTCCAGCATGTGACTCATGAGTGTCATGTGGCAGTGAGTTCCATAGGTTATCAGCTGAGCCTCCCTCCTATTCTCCTGTTATGGGTTAGGGAGGAACCATGTCATTTCCACTAGATCCTGCGGGATCCTTGCAAACCTCAGCCAAGTCCACTCGGAATAATTTGCAGTTCCAGATGCACTGACCCTAGCAACCCCCAACTCTTTTGTATGTAATGTCCCCTCCCCTCTATCACCCTGACTCCCCCCTCTCCCCCTATCCCCACTGCCTTATCCTGATCTGTTCTCAACGTTCACCTTTACAAGGACAGGATGTGAGTGCAGGGTTTGAAGTGTGAACAAACCACTGATTTATAAAACAGCACTCCCCCTTCCCCATTCTTTTAATACAGCCCAGCAGCCGACTTTCCTTTTTTCTGCTGCCGTGATTGATGTTGAGGCTATTAGATTCAATAAAGGCTCTTTCCTAGGGTTTCTTTATGATCTGCAGCCATCTCACTTGAGCTCTGTTCTCCTCAGATCTCACAAGCTAAGTAGGGTTGGTCCCTGCTTGATACTTGGTTGGGAGAGCTCTGATGGGTTCCCTGCATGGAGCTCTGCCAGTGCCCCTTTAGTCCCAACCTGCAGCCCCCTGCTATGCCAGCCCTGTGCTTCTATCCCATCCCAGCTCTGCCAGTGCCACTCAATCCCGACTTAGCACCCCTGTGGTCTCCATCTTACTCCTTGAACCACCATGAACCATCCCTTTTAGGCTGTTTTGGGGGCTGATATCACAGCCCCATTATTTAGGTCCATCTCGGGGGGCCTGATCAGTGGCTGTTGCTCTTCCCTCTGGGTTCAGTCCCTCTCTAGTCTGATAGTGTCAGAAGAGAAGCCACTATTTCTGGAGAGGTAGCCCAAGTGCCGCCCGGAGCGAGCTGTCGCCTCCCGGATACATGTGCCCTTGAGTGAGCAAAATTGCCCTGCTTGCTGCTCCGTTCTCTGTCAGCCACTTGCCTAGTTGGAAATGGAAGCAGAGCTCCAGAAAGCTCTAGGCAGAGGCGGCTGCTTATTAATCTCCAAGGTTGGGCTCAGACTGTGACGGCAGGCTGGATGGTGAAAAACGAGTCGGGTGGGGGTGAGCGCGTAACAGGCCGGGGCTATGTGTATGGGCTGAGGACAGGTGAGGGCTGGGAAGCTAATTTAAAGCCGCAGTACAGCAGCAGGGATGTTTATGTTGAATCGGGCTCCTTGGCTTGTGAAAGCTGCGTCATCTCCTCATGCCATCCACGCCCTGCCTCCCACTTCCCCAGCTATTGTCTTATGCTGTTGCGTCTTGTCTTAAATTAGATGCTAAGTGATTGGGGGCAAGGGCTTTGTGTGTGTGTGTGCGCATAGCATCCCTTCCCCAGTCTGGTTGGGGGTCTGCTGTAACAGACAGAAGAACATCAACAAACTCCTAACTTGCCTGCTCCCCTTGTCACCCCCAGGACTCTGCTGGCATCACCAGGGTGCAGATCTCTGCCACTCAGTGCCTGTGACCAGAATTATGCTCCTGCGGTGTTGGCTGCAGCTGCCCCACGGTGAATCCCCTGGCTCCTTTGAATTAGCTCTGCCTCCCCTGCTCTCCGTGACACTGCCCTGTGTGGTCTTATCTGTGCGTTCACACAGTGAGCTTCCCACAGAGCCTTAACAAGGATGTTAGCAAAACTGGACCTGCGCCCAACCCCACACAGCCCCTTTTCCCCAGCTAGGCACATGGATGGCCTAGGGCAGCAACCCACATCCATGGGGCCTGGTCGTGCTCACTGAAGTCAATGGGAGTGGAGAGCATGTGACCCCTTTTAGGGGGTGCTCAGGATGTGCAGAATCAGACCCAGCCAAGCCATGTGAGGTGTTACTGGATGCTCTGGAATGCTGCTGTAATATCTGAGTTACCCTGCCCTGGCTCCCCTGAGCCCGTGATTATAGAAACCCAAAAGCTGTCGCGTTTCCTTGGCACAGCCTCTTCCTTTAGAATGCCAAGTGCTGCCTATTGTTCCTGGTTCCATTCTCCTCAAACAGCTGCCAGGTTCTTTCCTGGCTAGTGCCCGTTCTGCCTGGCTGAGACAGTCAGACCTAGCTGGCGATGTTCTCCTTTGCTGTGCGAGGGCCTGGCTCTACATTCACTCTTCGCCTGGCTTCTGCCTCTCTTCCTGCCCCTGTCCCTAAAGCTGCCATTGGTGGGGCAGTGACTCTGTGCCAATTCCCTCCATATCCAAGTGCATGGGAATGCCACCTGATTTGTGGCTGTGCAAGCCCAACCTAATGTGCATGAGACTGCCCCCTGGTGGAGCAGACTGGAAATGCAGCATCCACTTAAGTAATATTAAAAACTTGAGGTCTTCGCTTTATTGCTTTTGAATTCTAGTAGTACAATGACCGACACAGCCAGGAAATACCCCTGGTGTGTCTCACTATTCTCTGAGTGATAGCCGTGTTAGCCTGTATCAGCAAAAACAACGAGGCACCTTAGAGACTAACAATTTTATTTGGGCATAAGCTTTTGTGGACTAGAACCCACTTCATCAGATACAGATGTTGTTTTCACTATTCTCTTGCATTTTACATGGCCCCCACCTTTTTAATATGGTGCAGGTTGTGTTGACAATATCCACCTGCAGCGACAAAATTGTTAGGGTGTGTGCATGCGGAGAACAGTGGTGGTGTGAAGGTGGAGGGAAATTTGAGATTTTGGGATAAGCACATTAGTTGGCCGTTTCTGCTGAACATGTGAACTAGTAGACATTATGTTTCAGAGTTAATATCTGGTGAGCCAAAGGGGCATATGCAAACAGCTATCGCTTGGGGCTCTCTGCAAACTCTGGCAGACACCATAAGGCTGGGTCGTGTTTTAAGGGTTTTCTTTGTGACTATAAGGATTTTTTTTAAAGGAAAATTAATCAATTCTGGAACATGATTCAGTTGCAAACCTAGGTGCTGACTCTGTGGGTGCTGTGGGACTGGAGCACCCACAGGGAAAAATTAGCAGGTGCTCTGCACCCACCACCTCCTCCTTCCCCCAGCGTGCCACATCCCTGCTCTTCCCCCTCCCGTCACTGCCTGCCTGCCGCCTAACAGCTGTTTGGCAGTGCTTAGGACTTTCTGGGAGGGAGGGGGAGGAGTGGAGACTCGGCACGCTTGGGGGAGGAGGCAGTAAAGAGGTGGGGTAGGGGCAGGGCCGGGGGTGGGGTTGAGCACCCATGGGGCAGAGGTGAAGTCAGCGCCTATGGTTGCAAAGAGTGGCTTCCAGAGTAAATTCTGTGGCCTGGGGATGCACAGGGCCCTGAAAACTAGGTTCAGATTTCCCAGTGATTTTCCCCCCCCTCCTTCATTTTTGTTGTCAATGACAGTTTTAAAAGGAGGTCAGATTACTCAGGAGTCAAAAATATTTCAGTCACCAGTTCTTGTGAATTTTATTGTATGTCCCATGTTATTTGTTTTCCTTATAGCCCCAGCTCCTAGAGTCATGTTATCTCTCTGGAAAAAGTTCCTTTCATTCCTTGGCCCCCCTTGGGTGTTGTTTGTCCTTGTCTCTTCGCTATGCCACCTCAGCTGATTCTGGGTTCCATCTCAGCTCCTGGCCTGGTTCTAGCATCTAGCCCCAGCTCTGAGTAGCCCCTGCTGG
Source organism: Chrysemys picta bellii (assembly GCF_011386835.1). Taxonomy (NCBI): domain Eukaryota; kingdom Metazoa; phylum Chordata; order Testudines; family Emydidae; genus Chrysemys; species Chrysemys picta. The sequence goes on from NC_088797.1 coordinate 51,458,830, forward strand.
ACCCACATGGGCTCCAGAGGAATGGTGGGCCCTTGCACTCGTGGGGAAGGATAGCCCAGTGGTTAGGGTGCTCACTGGGATTTAAGACCTGGGTTTAGTTCCTGTGTCCACTGCAGACTCTCTGTGTGAGCTTGGGCCAGTTGTGTCGTCTCTCTCCCATGGGGACAACAGCCCTGCCTGGCTGCCCAGGGGGCTGTGGCGATACAGATGAGACAGATGGTGAGGTGCCCACCTACTAGAGTGATGGAGGCCAGAGAAGTCCCAAAGCCAGATGAGGATTACCAGGCTGCATTGTCTTGCTCCCGCTGCTGTCCCCCTCTCACTAGACTTGTCTTTCAGCACCCTGGCCCAGCTCAGTTCTGCCCTGTCCTGCTCTTGTCCAGTCCAGATACTCCCACACACACCTGTTCTCTTCTGGCTCATGGCCTGCGTCCTCCATGCCTGGGTGGGGCTCCCTTGGTGTTGTCCTGGAAGGTCGCTGCCCCAGTTCCGCCACTGCCTGGCTCCTGCAGCTTGGGCCCTGGCAAGCAGATGGTTGCCGAATCTGGGCCGCTGCTGGCGCTGCCCCTGTGGCTAACCAGAGAAGGCAGGCTCTGTATGCCGGCTCAGCCCACCAGAGTGCCTGGAAAGTGGACTGGTGTTGCGCTCCCCTGCCAGGGCACGAGGGTGAGTCGCTAATTCTGGCTTCCCTACTCCTTATTAGACCCATAAAGTAGCAAAGCATTTCATTACGGGCCTGCGAGCAGCAGGCAATGCGAGCGAGTGCTCCATGCACGGCTCCCTCCGGTGCCATTCCAACACGCTGCATCTCGCACACACCCTGCCATGTGCCCAAGCCCCTGGGGCCCCACCTCAGTGCCTAATGCCATCCCTGCTCTCCAGGGGTGTTAATGAGGCACATCCACATAACCCCCATGGAATGTGGCAGGGAGAAAAGAATCTTCTCCCCCATCCGTCCGTTCCCTCCCCCCCCGCGCCCCCCCCGACACAGGGCTCCGATGCCTTCCACACGCAGGCAGCTCAGGGCTCTGCCACCTTGCTCTTCTCTTCGTTCCTGAGGGTGGACAGGTGAATGCCAGGCAGGCCCTGATTCCCCAGAAAGGATGAGAGGGGTCCATGGGATGCTGAATGTAGCAGGCAGAAGCCAGATGGGCTGGCTTGTACTTACGGAGCAGGAAGATCCTGAGAGGGCTTGGGGCAGGCTGAGAAGAATGTGGGGGGGTGGGGGGGGGGAAGAGAAAAGCAATTGGTCCAGGCTGAGGGGGCCCATCCTGGGTCCAGCTTTTGCTGGCGCATTGGCTGCCAACATGGCCAACACCAGGGAATTTGAGGGCTGAACACCTGAGTCTCTATGGCTTGAGCTAGAGCCAGACTCTGTAACAGCCCCACTTCCTGCATGACGTGTAATCTCCCCTCCCCATTCATCGGCCAGTGAAACCCACTGTCCCTTCCTGGGGAAGCCAGATGAGGGTATAGGCAGGGGCTGGGCAGTCTGGGCAGATTGCAAGGTGCCAGGCCGGCAGGCTTCCAGGGGACACAGCCCCCCATCCTGGGCAGGGTGCAGGGCAAGTGCCTCCTGCTCCTGGCGTGGGGCAGGGCCCCTGCATACCACAGCTTCCCCCAGTGCTGGGCACAGCCTTCCCCATGGCAGCTCCCTCCAGCAGGGGAGGGCAGGGCAGGATGCATGTGAATTCCAGGCCTTGCAGCTGCGCTGGGGCTTGTCCTGCTGCTTCTGAGCCTGTCTGTGAGGTGCAGCTCCTTGCCAGCCTGGCACTATGTGTCCTTTCCCCTCCTGCCCACAAGCTGTCAGCGCCCCTCCCCCAACCAGTCAACCCCTGGTGTCCCTGCTTTTCCATTGCATGCTGTCTGTACCCCCACCTCCCCCAGCACTGCTAAGAATGGGGCACCGAGATAGTTTAAACTGTTTAATGGGTGCAAATCTGGTGGTACTTAGTCACTGACAAAGCAAAGGAAAAGGAAAGCTCCTCCTGCACAGTTCTGCCAGTGCCCCTCACTCCTGCCCTGCAGCCACCTGCTGGCCCAGCCCTGGGCTCGTCCCTGAGCTCTGCTGATGCCCTTCATTCCTTTCTAGCAGCTTCCCTGTTATCTGAGGCCTGGGCTCCCTGGTGTACACCCTGCCAACTGTGCCTTGGTTTGGGATGTGCCGAGATGGAACAGCAAGATCTCCTTGAGCCCCCTTTGCTTCCCAGGACAGGAGTGAGTGAGGCCATGGCCCCTGCTCCCTCAGCACCACATTCCTCCCTGTGGCCTGTCAGGGATTCACAGGATTCGTGCTCTCTCTTGGCCCCGTGTGGTCCCTGGGAGGAACCCCCTTCAGTGTGACAGCCCTTCTCAGGGGACCACTGTTTCTTGGGGGTTAAGCCGTAGGCTCCTCTGCCTCCTGGAACTGCATCTCTCGGAGCCCTCAGCATGCCTGTTTTTTGCCGTGGGCCCCCTCAGGGAGTCCACTTGCTCTCGACCCCCGGGGCCTCAATGCCCAGAGGGAATAATGCAACCCTGTTCTCTAGACTGGAGCAACTCTCAGCCAGCGTAAAACAGGAGGGTTTATTGAGCATCTGAACCCAGCACAGGAAACTCTCTGGGCCCTCAGGCCTAGGGGCCCTCAGGCCTAGCATCCCTCAGCACAGTACATCTAGGTCTGTCCTGCATCCAGGTGGGCTCTGCCCGCTCGTTCTCTCCAGTCCCGAGCCCTGTGCTTTCCAGCTGGGCATCTGATATCACTTCCCCCCAAGCCTTGCCTCTGTCCACTGTCTTCTATCCAGGTAAACAGGGTTGCCTGGGCCTCCTCTCCCCTCAGCCATCCTTTGTACCCCTCTGACCAGCTGGTTCCAGCCAGGTCACTGGGATCCTCTCTTAGCAGCCCATTGTCCTCCCACTGGCAGAACCAGCTGTGACTCCCAAGCGGGCCTCCTGGTCACTGGGATATTCATTCTCCCAGCCTTTGGCTGGGGTCCCAAGTACTGTTGCCGGTCCTCTGTAACAACAAACTCCCTCTCCCATCCCCTCGTTAAAGCAGTAACATGCAGGGAAACTGCGTCCCACCTCCTCTGCATGCAAACCATTGAAAGCCAAGAAAACCCCCCACTTCATCACAGCAGGAACAGAGAGGAACCGAAGGGACTCAGCTACCCCAGAGAGGAACCTGTGGCTGGTTCACGTGGCCGCACCTTCCATTCAGTCCCAGCTTCCTCACTCCACATTGGTCAGATCTTCCTCTGGATTCCCCACCTGCCCCAGAGAGTGGGAGCCTTACTGGGGAGCTTGGATCCTGCCCTAGCTAGATCCTGCACTGGATCCTTCCAGGAGCTGGAATCGCAGTTGGATTCCCACAAGTCATGGAGCCCCAGCAGAGCAGGATATGCCCTGTGAGTCTGGGTGAGCCAGGCTAGCTACCCTAGTGCCCTTTGGGGTGCCCCTGGAGGGCTGAGAGGGGGGACACTGCACATGCCCTCCCAGCCAGCTGCCTGTGGGGTGATGATGTGGGCACCTGCAAACCCAGACAAGCTCCCGGCGCCCCTGACTTCCCCAAATCTGTGCTGGGGCTGGGACGGGTGAGGAGGCTTGGCCCAGCCCTGAGCCCTGCAAGCCCAACCCCATCCCTGCTGGGCCTGCTGCAGCCCAGCTTGGCCCTCTGAGTGGGAGTAGGGGGTTCTGGCCTCTCGCTGCTGCTGCTCTCCCTCAGCACGAGGAGCCGGAGTGCAGGCACAAAGCCCTGTCCCCGTGGGAGAGGGGGCTGCCTGGCGCTGCCTGGATACTACAAACAGCCCTGCCTGGGGAATTGGAGCCTCCCTGCAAGCCCTCCTCTCTGCCTTCCCTTTTCAACCCCTCCCCATCCAGCAGCCCTCACCTTCCCTCTCCTGTACCACTGGGGGGAGTCGCAGCTCCCTGGGCCAGTCATGCATGTGCCCAACCCCCTCCCCTGCAGTCTTGCTGGCTTCCCCCCCCATGGCTTTGCTCTGGTGACCCACAACACTGCTCCCCCCAACAGCATCTAGGGGTAAGACCCAGCTGCACTGCCTCTACAGCAGGCTGGCTGGCCAGGCCCTTTGTGCTCTGAGTCAGCCCCTGGCTCTCGGCATAGATGGGGACCAGTGCCCCACCCTCTCCCACCTCATTCTCTGTGGCACCTGGCTCTAGCTAGAGGAAGTTGGTGGGAATCTGTCTTGCAGTGCCCTCTGGTGCCTTGGTGCCACTCCCTGCGCCACCCAGATGCCCCGCCTGGGCACTGAGATGCTCACACTGCCCCGCTCAGCCCAGGACTCTGGGCAGCGGCAGCTGAGGGGCGTAAGGCTTCCAGGCAGCAGGGATCTGTGCCTGGGGCCCTCCATGGGCAGGGTGGGGCGCAATGGACTTGGAGACTATCTTGCGCATTATGACCAGGGCTCTCTGCCACCAAGCCCATCTTGCTGCAGGGAAAGGCCCTGGGGCCTCTCCTGGAGCCCTGACACAGGCACCTCTCTGCCTGGCCTTTAACCATGCCACCCTACTCCCTTGCCCCAGCACCGGGTAGCCCGGGTGCCCTGCCACAGAATGGGGCAACCACTGGCTTGGCCTTGTGGGGGGTACTGATCTGGGTCGACTGCCACAGCAGTGCCTGCAGCTGTGCCTCTACCCCCTGCAGCCCAGCTGGGCGGTGGGGAGCCTCCTAGCCATGACACAGGGCAACACAGGCTGGGAACCAGAGCCCTTGAGAGAACCACAGGATCTGTCTGTGTCCAGCAGCCTCTGTAATGAATCCTGCAGCCCAGAGACCACCCCCTCCTCCCACCCTACTCAGGCGGTGTGTCAGACCCTCCTCCTGCCCCTCTCCTGCCAACAGAGCATCTCAGACCCTGCCCCCCCCCTCCCGGTTAACAGGGTTTTCAGACTGGCCTCGCCCCTTCCTCACGGACTTGCCTTTATCCTGCTTGTACAACTCCCATTTCCATAGCAATAGGCTCAGCGCCTGGTACCCAGAGCAGCGAGCTCTGTACACTTCCCCCCCTCCCCCCATGCCTCCACCTAATAGGTGTAGAGACCCCAGCCCAGATCCTCTGCTTCTCTCAGTTCTTGGGCCTGCTGTGTGCAGGAGAGGGGGAAGCGAGAGCACAAGGGACCCCACCCCCTTGATTAGGAGCTTTTCCCAGTGAGAGTCCCTGTCCCCAGGGGCACTCAGATTGTGCAGGGTGTGGGGTGGGCGCTGCCTCTGGACGTTGTGCATGCAGCCCTCTGCGGTGCCGCATGGCCATCCCCAGGGCAGGGTTTGGGCACGCTGCCCCTGGGGCTCACATTGGGCATGGCCATTCCAAGACCAGGGGAGGGATTGAGCACGTTGCCCCGGGGTTCATACCGGGCATGGCCGTCCACAGGGCAGGGCTTAGGCATGCTGCCCCTGGGGCTCGTACTGGGCAGAGCCATCAGCAGGGCTGGACTTGGGCACGCCGCCCATCCCAGCAACTGGGGCAGGGCAAAATGCCCACCTAACCCTGGGCATATGATCCTGCTGCACTGTGGGCCGTTGCAACGGCTCTGCATGTAGGTGTCGGGTGGCAGCCCTCTTGCGGTGCGGGGAGCAGGGTGGAACCACAGTGTGTTGAGGGGCAGCAGAGAACTGGGGGGCTCGTGTTGGCACTGATCCCGTTGCACTGCATTGGGGGGGAGCAGTGCTGCAGGGAGGGGGTAGGGGGCTCTGGTGGGTGGCGCTCTCCCCTCAGGTGGGGCTGACCCTGTTGCTGAGCAGCAGGGGGTTGCTGTTTTCCAAAGCTGTGGTGTACAGGCCACATTCAATCTGGGTGATGGCGTGAATCCTGAATTCCCCCTGCCCATTGGATATGGGCTCCCCTGCCCTTCCTGGCCTGAGCTGCTGTGCTGTGTGGCTGCTGACAGTGGTATGTCCCGCCCCAGCAGTGGCTGCATTTCTGCAGCAGGCAAAGTGGTTCTTGTACAGAGAGGCTCAGTCCAGCCCCCTTGCTGATCTGCTGGGATTTGCTGTTGGTTTCAATAGAAGCAGGAGGCAGCCCAAGCCTGGGACCCCATCCTCCTCCTCGCTCCGGTGGTGCGAGGTAGATGATAGACTGGGGGGAGGGGATCAGGTTGACCGTGGCTGGAGGCAGCCCTGGGGCAACTGCAGCCCAGCAGTAACTGCAGCAACCCCCAGCTTGTGCCTCAGGGCCACAGGACAAGGGCCCCCTGCCACCAATGCATCCAGGGCTCTGGGCTGGGAATCACTGCGCCAGGAGCCTTAGGACCAGTCAGGCTGCAGGGCTGTCCCTGCCCTCCCCCTCCCCCAGCGCCTCCAGAGACCCATGATGCCTGAAATCTCATTGCGTCTGTACTGCACTGTTGGTCACTTCCCTGGAGTGCAGTCCCCGTCCAATGTGCCAGCTCCGGGGTCCCGACACAGCCTGGGAACAGCTAATGGAACTGCCGCCTCACCCAGTGCAGGCCACTCTGCCCATCCTTGAGCCAGTGCTCACTGTACAGTACCCAGTGCCCATTCCAGGGGCTCGGGAATCTAGGCCTGTCCTTCCCCCCCCTGGGGCTGCCCCCCTGTGCCCAATCCAGGGGCTCATGAATCCAGGTCCAGTTTATATTATCCATATTTTAAATGACTAGTTGCTGGAGCTGGACAGTCAGAGGGAAACCATGGCCTGGATTTCAGAGTCCCTCTGGACTGTAGCCCGCTCCTGGCCAGGCTGGGTCTCCTGGTGTCTGTGCAGCACCTGGCACCGTGGGGGTCTGGATCCTGGCAGGGCTCTGGTCACTCCTGCAATGTGCATATGTAAGGGTCCCCCCCCCCCCCGACTCAGAACTCTGGGGTACAGATGTGAGGACCCACATGAAAGACACCCCCCCCCAAGCTGATATTTTAACAGCTTAGATTAAAACTTTTCCAAGGCACAAATCCCTTTCCTTGTCCTTGGACTGGTATTGCTGCCACCACCAAGTGATTTACACAAAATATTCATGGAAGGGTCACTTGGAATTCCTATTCCCCCTAAATATACCCCCAACCTTCACCCCATTTCCTGGGGAAGCTTGAGAATAATATACCAACCAATTGCCTTAGCAATGTGAGCACAGACCAGATCCTTTGTCTTCAGGACCCTGAAATCAATCAGGTCCTTAAAAGAATAACTTTATTTATAAAGCAAATAAATAAAAGAACCACACCTGCAAAATCAGGATGGAAGGTAACTTTACAGGGTAATAAAAAGATTAAAACCGAGAAGATTCCCCTCTGGGCTCAGCTTCACAGTTACAAAAAAAGGATTAAAACTACCCCTGTAGCATAGGAAAATACATACAAGCCAAAACAAAAGATAACCTAAAGCATTTCCTTGCCCTACTCAGTTTCTGTGGTTTTTAGATGGATTATTCCAGGTATATTTTCAGGAGATGTTGTACCTGCTTGGCTTCTCTCTCTGGAGAGAGAACAACAACACACTTTCAAATCTGGGGGGGAAAGATATCTTCTTTCCTCATTGGTCCTTCTGGTCAGGTGCCAACTAGGTTATTTGAACTCCTTAACCCCTTACAGGTAAGGCAATCCAGTACAGCGGCCAAGGAGGTATTTTATGCTACTGCATACATAAAGGTTGCTACCCTTCCCTCTATATTCATGACAGCATGTGACACTGCGAGAGCTGTAGCCAGTGCCTGCGTCCCAATCCCCCTGCAGCTCTGATCCCAGCCCAGCAGCAGCTCCTGGGCCCTCTGCGACACAACCCAGCCCTGCCCTGCCGTGGGGCACAGTGACACGGCCCTGCTGTGGGGCCCTGCTATGGGGCACAACGGCACAGCCCAGCAGTAGGGCACTGTGCTGTGGTTTCACCCTAGGGACCAGAGGGAGTGGCCTGGAGATCCAGAGGCTGTGGAGCTCCTGGGGAGAAGAGCTGATTTGGATAAGTTTCAGTCTTGCCCCTTCTGGGCCTTCCCGCCTCGTCTGTCCCTCGTTAGCCAGGGTGTTGCTGGTTTTAATCCCACATTCTCCCCAGGGCACTCGGGAACAGCATTGTGGGAGGGTGCCCGCTGTATGCTGAGTTACCTACACAGACTCCTATGTGGGGCTGTTGGCGCACGGTGAGCAAAGACACATGGCCAGCTGCTCCTTCAGCTGCAATCCCAGAGGGGCTGCAGTCACCATAGGCCCTTAGAATAGAGCCTGGGGTGCATCGGCCCCCTGGGGGTCTGTGTGGGTGACGCATCCCCCTCTGCGCCTCAGATGGAGGTGGCACAAATGCTGCCAGTTGCTTCAGTGGGATTCCTGCAGGCCCTGTCTGTGTAGTGCCAGGCAGGATCAGTGATGGGAGGGCAGGCAGGACCAAAAAACGGCATTAGGGGGTGCTGAATCCACTGGGCTGGGGCCAGGGCCGGCTCTGGCTTTTTTGCCGCCCCAGGCAAAAAAGCCGCCGGCCGCGCCCCTGCAGGGGGGGGGAGGGCGGCCGGAGCCCCGGGGGGAGGACGGCGAGCCCGGCCGTGGCCCTGCTCTCCCCGGGGGCCGGAGCGCCGCGCCGCCCCCCTCCAGGTGCCGCCCCAAGCACTAGCTTGGTGGGCTGGTGCCTGGAGCTGGCCCTGGCTGGTGCCCCTTGACAGCACTGGTAGTGGGGCCTGGCATGCTCGGGAGGCCACAATTCTAATCCAGGGCAGCTGGGGGATGGAGGGTGAGGGCTGCAGAGGGCAGCGAAGCCAGAGAGCATGGGACTGGGGGTACTTCAGGGGTGTGGTATGGGTGGGAAGCTGAGAGGTCGGAGTGTGGGGGAGCAGCACTGTGCTTAAAGGGTGCCATAGAAGCTTGCGTGACCAACATTCAGAGAGCAGAGGCTCATGTTGCTGGATCTGCCTGGGACACGAATCCCAGGGCTGAGAATGGAACTACAGCCACTGCCCCAAAGCTGCATTAATGCCCACTCACGGGGAGTGGCAGTGTACAGCGCCCTTCCGGATCGCTGAATGCAGCCAGCCTCAAAACCGGTGCCAGGCCAGGCCAGCCCTCACTTGGCAGCACTTGCTCCACCTCCGGCCCTGAGGAGGCTGCTTTCAGAACAATCTGACTGTGTGTGGATTTTAGAGCACTGGGAAAGATCAGTCCTTAATGAAAAAGCTTTGCTCCTGAGCGAAAGAAGCCCTGTGACACCCCCCGGCCCCCATGCACACACAGATGGAACTGGCACAGCTGACAAGCTCAGAAATCTGCAGAGGGCAGGACTTGAACTTCCTGCCAACATGTAGGGGCTGAGCATGGCTGTTGCCATGAGCTGCTCTGTGACTCTAAGGCAGCTGTATCCTTTGCCCCCTGCTGACCAGCAGTCCTCCTGCCCGCACTCCAACCACTCTCCTTGGCTTGTTCCCCAGGCGTGAGCTGCCTGGGGGAATCTAACTCTCACCCCACAGCACATTGGAAATGTTGCTTTCCCAAGGGGCAGGAGGTGCCAGACGCCAGCTGTGATCAATAGGAGGCAGGATCAGGGCAATAGTTTGAGCCCCAGGTGGGTGCAAAAAATGTTATAAAAACCATAAACACTTTGCTGTAATGTGATAATTTCAGGCGTGTCTTAGAAACCCCGGGCTCAACTTTAGCCTGGATTTGGACCACCTGCCACGAGCACTGCTGAGGCACAGCACATTTCTAGGCAATCAGAGTTTGGATATGGATTTTTGAGAATTCAAAAAAATCAATTGTTACACAGTAAGTTTAGTCTGAGCCTTAATTGTAATGATGCTAGCACCAAGAAGAGGAAATTGAGTGCACAGTGCTGGGAGAGATCAACAAGGCAGCGAAGTCTGACAAAATGGGAACAAAGAGGATCTCAGCTACCCACTTAGCAACTGGGGAAATTGAACCAAGATTAGGAAAACCATTTCTCAACATGTTAAGTAGTCACTTCGTGGACTAGCTAAAGCACACAGAGAGTGACTGATTTCGCTAACACAGAGGAGTTAATTCAAGAAGTGACAGTAGCAGAGCCACTAAGTTACAGTGACCACACAACAGAATTAGATTTGACACCCTAAGGGGTGGGGAAGACACCAAAAAGTGACCTTGACGCTGAGCTTCAGAAAGGGAAATGTCAATGAAATAAGGCGGCTAATGCAAAGGGAGTAAATCCTTAGCGGTGGCATGAATGCTACTTAAAAAACCTGAGACTCCATCCTTGCAGCCATGTGTGTCCCTGAGTATGTCTAGAATCAGGAAGGCAAGGAGTAAAGCAACAGGGCCAAGTGGCAGGTTCACACACAACTCCCTCAAAATACAGAAATCTAACTCTGCCTCTTTGCCTTCCAGCACCGGACCCGGCAATGCCGTTTGGCTGCGTCACCCTGGGAGACAAGAAAGATTACAACCAGCCATCTGAGGTGACTGACCGATATGACCTGGGACAGGTCATCAAAACGTGAGTCTGGACCGGATGCTACCCGCCGTCTCCCCCGCACCTCCTGCTGTGCTCTCTCTGTCATTTACACTCTCCCATCCTTTCTGCAATGTGTGGGAAGTGGGTGGTATTCCTTTATGGCTCACCTAGATTGAGAGACTGGAATAGTAGATCATCTATAACAGTATCACTGGGGAGACAGAGGTAGCGGATTTACTAAGTGTAAAGGGGGCTAAAATGTAGGACCGGCTGTGCAACTTACCAGCCCCTACTAACCCCATAGAGAAAGTCCAGGCAAAGAACGCACGTTACAACAAAGCTTAAACTTGTTCTTCATAATAATTTTAAAAACAATACTAGCTGCCTATTTTTTTTTTTTTTTTTTTTTGCTGTTTAAAATTAATCCACCTCCCTTTCTATTTCTTATAAGGAGTCTTGAAGTTTAAATCTCCTCAGTGTAACAGATATGCTTGCTTTGATTTGCTTAGCTCTTGAAGTCCAGGGGCTCCGGGCTGCTGGCCTCATGCTCCCTAGGGACAGCTGTCTGCCATTAGGGAATTTTTTCCCAAGAACCCCTTGTAACATTTCACAATCCCCCCGGGGGTTCACGAACCGCAGTTTGCGAACCGCTGCTTTAAGGGCCATCCCCAAGGAGTTCAGCATTGCAGATGACAACAGGGAGTCTGTGGAGAATGCTGTATTAACCTTCATTGCACCACAATCCCCTTCTGACAACAAAAATTACTGCATGACCCTGGATGGGGGCCAGAGCCCAAGCCCCATCACTCTGGATGGAGTGGGGTCTGAGCCCCGCCACCCCAGCATGGGGGGCCAAAGCCCCAGCCCTGCCGCCCCAGGCTGAAGCCCTTGGAGTTAGGCTTCAGTCCCAGGCTGCAGTAAGTCTAATGCTGGCTCTGGTGACCCCATTAAAATGGGGTCAGGACCCACTTTGGGGTCCCGACTCACAATAGGACAACCACTGCAGCATCTCTACAGTTACTTACATTTAGAAGACAATAAATGAAGGGTTATTTGGATTTCTTTCCAATGGGAAGGGTAAGATATAAAATGGAGCTGGATCGAGGCTCTGCTGTGACTGGGATTTCACAGGGTCGTTATCAGAGAGCACAAGGTCTCCGTGTTACTAGAAAATATAAGGAGAAACCCTCTCTCCCCTGGGCATTATTACAGGGAAGGTAACATCTAACTGTAACCAGCAGCTGCTAAATCTCTATGTTGTGAAGTGTGAGGGTCCTGCATTGTTTGAGAGATTCAGCTGGCCTGCCATGGCAATACACACACCCCTGCAGCGTTAAAGAACTGCGGAGCTCCGGACTGATACGCAAACAAGTGGAACTTTGGGACAAGGAAGCTGATGGCATCGGGAAACAAATGACGATGCTGGAAGAGAGCGAGTGATTTGGAAGTTGTGCAAAGCTCACCCAACATCTTTGGCAACATGGCCAAAGGGAGAGGCAGAATTTCCACTCTTTGAGGGCGCTGGAGTTCCAGCCAAGGAGCCCCCGAGAGAGCCAGCAGTGAAATGAATGGGGTGTCTAGAACCGGTGTGATTTCAAGATTATCCTTCACCATCACTGCATGCAGATCAGTGTCCTTGGCCTCGAATAGAGGCAGTCTTTGCCTCATTAGCCAACGAGAAGCATTTCTTCAGGACTGACCTCGTTCAAGCCTGCCTACAAATGGAGGCTGGAGGCAGTGCCGAGAAGAAACTCACAATTAATTATCACATACAAGGGCTTATTTCAGTCTAACCGGCTGGTGTTTGCAATAATGGCCGCACCTGCTGTTCGGCAGGGAGCCCTGGAGCAGGTGCCACAGGGCACGGCTGGCACTCCATCTCATGAGGATGAGAGCGTGGGGGCCCCCCAAAGCTCCGTGTGATGCTGGCTGAGCAGAGGCTGAGAGAAATGGAACCTTTCCAAGATTCAGCTGCATGGCGTGGACACATCTGACAGGGAGCCAGCTGCAGCAGAGTCAGTCAAGACATTGGACACAGAAGACCCTAGCAGGGGCTGACCAGTTAACGGCCTTTCCCGACTGGTGGTTGGGTGGAGCTAGCAACTGCTTGACCCCGCTGCAGCCAGTGCTCATGGTTGCTCAGCACCTTCCCTGCCTGCAACTGCATTTGGTCCTACCCCCTGCCCTGTCCAGCCCAGTTCCTGCCCCAGGGCCAGCCCACAACATTTTGGCACCTGAGGTGGGGAGCTCAAATGACACCCCCTCGCTTGGGCCAAAACTCTGAAAGGTCTCAATTCTACCTTCTTCCTGTTCTACTCCTCTCATAGTACTGCTCTGCTACCTACACCAATAAAGAACAACTAACAACTTAAAATGGCATGTTCAAAAATTTTAAGTAACACTTACATTTGCTGTTCAGGCATTTGAAAGTTAATTTTTCTTGTCTGCATAGTAAACGCTGGCATTTTTATCTGTTTGAATAATCAAAGTGGTGCTTTCCGTGCCTTCTTGGTTGCAAAGATTTGAACTGCTTCCTGAAGGTCCACAGTCTGGGCCAGCTTATGCTCTATTGAGATGGTTGCAAGGCCAACCAGCCTCTCCCGTGTCATTGTGGAGCGTAGATGTGTTTTTTATTAACTTCAGCTTGGAGAAGCTGCGTTCGCCACTGGCAACTGTTACAGGAAGTGTTAGAAGTATACGCAGTGCAACAAAAGCATTTGGAAAGAGGGTGGTCATCTTATTTGTGCACATATATTCCAGAACAGCCTTTGGAGTTGATCCTGCTGAAATGTATTTTGAAAGGACTTTCAGTTAATCACCTAAATCACTTGCATCAATACCGTGCATGTCATCATGTGTCAACACTCTCTCTAGTGCCCTGCATTGCTCGTGTAGGTCTTCTTCACATATTGTGAGGAGTTTTGGAATATCATACAACATCCCAAATATACTGCTGTGTTCCTTGAGCTGCATGAAAGATTCTTCAACTGACTGTATTGCACAATCTAGCAACTGGTTAAAGAATTCTACTTTTGAATTGTTGTTTGGAGTCTCTTGTGGGATTATCCCGTGCCTCATAATCAAAATGTCTTCTTTGGTGACTCTTGAATGGGTGGGAAAATAGCTTCAGTGTGAAGTTCCTCTGCCAACTTCTGTGCACTCTTCAGAACGTTTTGAAATCCCTCATCTGACCGGTAAGACTGTAGGTATGACTTTGCTTTGTCCAGTTGTTCCATTGCTCCAGATATATCAAGGTCAACACCTTGGAGTCTCTTGCTTACAACATTTATTTCAAACAGTATGTCATGCCACAACACTAAGTCACACAGAAATTTGAAGTTATGTATGTTTCTGATGATTCCATTTCCCTCTGCCACTGTTCTCCCACGAACAGTTCCTATCATAGCATTATCCTCCATAATGGCAACTATGGCATCATCTATCTTCCCAATTTGGTGTTTGATAGGCTTTATCACCTCCACTTGACTTTCCCATCGTGTGGCACTCAGTGGTTTCAGAGTCAGAGAGGATGTTCTCAGATGTTGCTTCAAAATTTGCCATCGATGAGTTGATGCAGAGAAAAATACATAGATGCTTTGAAATTACATTAAAAAATTCAGCAACCTCACAAGAAGCTGATGCTGCATCACTGACCACCAAGTTCAATGAATGAGAACTGCATGGGATAAAAAAAGCTCGAGGGTTTAACTCTCGGATCCGTGTCTGCACTCCTCTGTTCTTTCCTCTCATGTTGGACCATTATCGTAGCCCTGACCTCTCATGTCCGCTATCACAATTCCCATATCTTCCAGCTTTTTAAGAAGCACATTTGTCATACCAGTTCCTGTAGTATCATCAGTGTCAATAAATTCTAGAAAATGCTCTCTGACAGTCACCATTGCAGGGACACTTTCACTAGGTTCTGTTGTTACAAAATGCACCATTAAAGTCATTTGTTCTGTATGGCTGATGTCAGGTGTGCAGTCCAGAATAACAGAGTAATAGCTTGCTGACTTCAGATCTGCCACAATCGTCTGTTTGACTTTTGTTGCTGTCAAGGCTACTTCCCCACTCTGAACTTTAGGGTACAAATGTGGGGGCCTGCATGAAACCTTTAAGCTTAACTACCAGCTTAGATCTGGTCCGCTGCCACCACTCCCAAAGTGCTAATTCCCTTCCCTGGGTAGCCTGGAGAGACTCTTCACCAATTCCCTGGTGAATACAGATCCAAAACCCTTGGATCTTAAAACAAGGAGAAATTAACCATCCCCCCTCCTTTCTCCCACCAACTCCTGGTGGATCAAGATCCAACCCCCTTGGATCAAAAAACAAGGAAAAATCAATCAGGTTCTTAAAAAGAAGGCTTTTAATTAAAGAAAAAGGTAAAAATCATCTGTGTAAAATCAGGATGGAAACTAACTTTACGGGTTTCAGAGTAGCAGCTGTGTTAGTCTGTATCCGCAAAAAGAACAGGAGTACTTGTGGCACCTTAGAGACTAACAAATTTATTAGAGCATAAGCTTTCGTGGACTACAGCCCACTTCTTCGGATGCATATAGAGTGGAATAAATATTGAGGAGATATATATATATATATATATATATATATATATATATATATATATATATATATATATATATATATATATATATATATATATACACACATACAGAGAGCATAAACAGGTGGGAGTAGACAACTCTATATGCATCCGAAGAAGTGGGCTGTAGTCCACGAAAGCTTATGCTCTAATAAATTTGTTAACTTTATGGGGTAATCAAACTTAAAGAGCCCAGAGGAATCCCTTCTAGCCTTAGGTTCAAAGTTACAGCAAACAGAGATGAAACACTCTAGCAAAAAGGTACATTTACAAGTTGAGAAAACAAAGATAAAAACTAACACGCCTTGCCTGGCTGTTTACTTACAAGTTTGAAATATGAGAGACTTGTTCAGAAAGATTTGGAGAACCTGGATTGATGTCTGGTCCCTTTCAGTCCCAAGAGCGAACAACCACCAAAACAAAGAGCACAAACAAAAGCCTTCCCCCGCCCCCCCACCAAGATTTGAAAGTATCTTGTCCCCTTATTGGTCCTTTTGGGTCAGGTGTCAGCCAGGTTACCTGAGCTTCTTAACCCTTTACAGGTAAAAGGATTTTGGAGTCTCTGACCAGGAGGGATTTTATAATACGGTACACAGGAGGGCTATTACCCTTCCCTTTATAGTTATGACAGTTGCCATTAACTGTATGATCTCATTTTGAATGGTTTTTCCAAGGTAGTGGTGTGTGTGTACATTTCTTGGGTGGTGACTCTTCTTAGATGCTCCTGGAGTACAGCATCAAACTCAGCCATCAGCTCCACAATTTTAAGGAAGTTTCCATTGTTTGGCACATACAGTGCCACGCAGTGCTAGGTTTTGGGTTAGCAAGCATTCTCACAATGCTATGATTCTAATGGCAATGAGCCTTTTCAGAACATTTTGCCAGTAAAGAGAGTCTGATGCAATCTTCTCTTGATGCTGATCATCTATGATGGCTTTTAACCTTAGTCTCATCTCAAGCTCTTTCCACCTATGGAATGCTCTCTGGTGATTTGTTGCCTTCTCATGGCATTCTAGATTTCTAGCCAGATTTTTCCAGTCCTTTGTTCCTGTACAACCCAATGTGGCTGAAACATTAGACTGGAAGAGTTTGCAACAAAAAAAGTATGCAGCATTCTGGGTTTTTGAGTACTGTGATAAACTCAGGACAGACAGCTGCAAGGGGGGTGGGTAGAAAACAGTCTCGGAGGATTAAAAGGCCCTTCTTCCTATCAACTGAGGAGGGGTAACTACAGGTCAATCAGATTCAGCTGAGAAGGGGCTACCAGAGAATCAATTAGGATCAGCTGAGAGGGAGTTACCTGAAGTAATTAGGATCAGCTCATTCCAACTAAGTGCTGGCTGAGTCCTT
This sequence comes from Chrysemys picta bellii, assembly GCF_011386835.1. Taxonomy (NCBI): domain Eukaryota; kingdom Metazoa; phylum Chordata; order Testudines; family Emydidae; genus Chrysemys; species Chrysemys picta. The sequence continues at coordinate 51,475,132 of NC_088797.1, forward strand.
TTTAAACCCTGTTGTGAGAAGAGGGGAGAGAGGAGGAGTCCTGCTGCCAATAGGTCAGGAGCAGCAAGACAGAGAGCCTCACGAGAGGGAGAAAAACAAGCTAAAAAGACTGGTGGAGAGAAGGAATGGACTTCCCTTGTGCCACCACGAGGGACTATTTTACCCAAGCCTGTCTCGCCAAGGTAAAAAGCAGACGAGGCTGGTGAGCCCGAGAAGGTACCTTGTCACACGTGGTGTCGAGTGGGATATGTGAGTGAGACTTTGTGGAAAACCATCTCAGGGAAGGGTAAATCATCCCCCATTAAAAAAGACAAAAAAAAGGAGGATGTAGTGAAGGCTTTAGTGCAGGCCTCCGGGGCCCAACAAGAGGCTACCCGGGTGCAGATAGCTACCCAGCAGGAGTCAGTGCGAATACAGCAGGAGACAAATCAACTACTGATGAGCCAGGCGGCTCAGGATTGAGCCACCCTGCATGAGGTTGTGAACCAAGTAAAGGCCCTGACCACTCTGACGCACGGCCCCTATGGGACCCGGCCCCTGCGGGTGAGCAGCTACTTACAGAAGACGACGACGTTCGAGAGAACGGCCCGCGGGAGGCCTGGCCCCAAGATCAGTGGGCCAGTATCCTGGCTCCTTTTCTGTGTGGGGAGGCACAGAAAGCATATTTTGACATGACAACAGAAGCAGCTAAAGATTACTCCCAGCTAAAGGCGGAGATCCTGGCGAGATCTGGTGTGATGACAGCTATAAGGGCACAGCGGTTCCACAAGTGGAAATACTGAGACAGCAACGCGCCGAGGTCCCAGCTGTTTGACCTGATTCCTAGCTAGGAAGTGGCTGTGCCCCGAGACCCATTGCCCGGAGAAAATTGTGGAAATCATAGTTTTGGACAGGTACATGAGAGGGCTACCACCGGACATATGAGGATGGGTCAGTCAAAATGATCCCTCCTCCTATGATGAGCTAGTTGCCCTCGTAGAGAGACACCTAGCAGCCCAAGAACTTTCTCGGACCACCGGGGAAGGAAGGCGCCAGAACAGGAGGCAAGTCTCTGTGTTGAGGGCCCAAGTTGCCGTAGCCCCAGGCAGAACTATGGGGGGGAGGAAAGAGGCTGAAGGGCGGCCAGAGATCTCGGAGGGACTTGGGGACTGGGGGGGGAGAGACTGGGGGTGGGGGAAGGCCTAACAGCCCGAAAAATAGGGGGCTGCCCCGAGCAGGGTACCGATGTTATGCATGTGGAGAAATAGGACATATAGCTGCCCAATGCCTGAACCTAGAAGAGCCCATGCAATGCGACCTGGGAGATCTAGAAGGACCATGCAACCTAATAAATCTAGTAGGGGTTGTGATGGTCCCTCATAGATATATTAGGCCAGTTAAAATGAATGGCATAGAGACCACCGCGTTAGTTGACTCAGGAAGTGCTGTCACGCTGGTCTCGGGAAAGTTGGTCGGGCAAGACCAGCTATCCCGGGCCAAGCGCACAGGAATATCCTGTGTACATGGGGATGTCAATTATTACCCGACCATCCTGGTAAAAATAGAAGTCCTGGGAAACCCCACTAAGGTGACGGTGGGGGTGGTCCTGAAATTCCCCTACCCAGTCCTCATAGGACAAGACTTCCCAGGGTTTGGCGGTCTACTTCCCAGAGAGGAGTCAGACGAAAGTAATAACCCTGAGAGCAATGGGATGACCTCGATAGTTAGCACCCGCGCCCCCCCCCACCCCCAGTCTTCCATGAATTTGCCCCGGATTTATTCTCTCCTGCTGGGAAAACCAGGAAGACTCGAAGAGAAAGGAGGGCAGATAAGAGGAGGGGAATGAGAATCTTGGCCCAGAACCAGAAGCCTATACTAGTAGGGGAAAGAGTTGGCCCAACTGACAAGGGGGCTATACAGGGGGTCAATGAACCAGCAGCCGGACCCATTTCCCCAGGGACCTCCCTGGAGAGGGAAATAGAACCCCCTGAGTTTGGGCAAATTGGGCCTTCACTGGAGAATTTTGGACAGAATCAGGCCAATGATCCAATATACAACAATATTCTCAAAGAAGTAGCTGAAGTGAATGGGATCCCTGTGGAAGGGAGAGCTCAGGGCCATATTATATGATAAAGAAGGATCTGCTATACAGAGTAGTCTTGGTCCAAGAGCAAGTTGTGGAACAGCTCTTAGTACCGCAGAAGCATCAGAGGGGCGTGATGGAGCGAGCCCACAGCCATCTGTTCGGGGCACATCTAGGGGTAGATAAAACCCTTGATCGAATTCTGAAGAGGTTTTTTTGTCGGATCGCCGCATAAATTCCGGGCCAATGTTGTGCCTCCTGTCCGGAATGCCAATTACATGGCCCTCGGCCACACTTAAGGGCACCTTTGGTACCTCTGTCGATGATTGAAGTCCCATTTGAGCGAATAGCTATGGACCTAGTAGGGCCACTAGAGAAATCAGCCTGAGGCCATCAGCACATACTGGTTGTGCTAGATTATGCCACCCGATACCCCGAGGCTGTTCCCCTATGGAACACTATGTCTAAGACCATAGCTAAGGAATTAATCCAAATTTTTGCTAGAGTGGGAATACCCAAAGAGATCCTGACAGATCAAGGAACCCTCTTTGTATCTAAATTAATGAAGGATTTATGTGCAGTGCTCCACATACGGACCGTAAGGACATCAGTCTATCATCCGCAGACTGATGGCCTTGTCGAACGTTTTAATAGAACATTAAAGAACATGATTCGAAAGGTCGTGAGCCAGGACAGGAAGAACTGGGACACCCTGCTGCCTTACCTAATGTTCGCTATAAGGGAGGTTCCTCAGACTTCAACTGGATTTTCCCCATTTGAGCTGTTATATGGTCGCCACCCCCGTGGCATACTGGACATTGCCAAAAAGGGTTGGGAAGAACAGCCAAACCCAGGGAGAAACATCATCGAGCATGTGTTGCAGATGAAAGACAGGATAGCCCAAGTTGCCCCCATAGTGCGGGAATACATGGAGAGGGCGCAAGGGGCCCAAGAGACATGCTACAATCGCCAAGCAACGATCCGAAAATTCCAGGTGGGAGATCGGGTAATGGTGCTCGTACCCACAGCGGAGAGCAAGCTCCTGGCCAGATGGCAGGGGCCATACGAGATAATAGAAGCCATTGGAGAGGTTGACTATAAGGTCAGACAGCCTGGTCGCCAGAAGCTGGAACAAATCTATCATATAAACCTGTTGAAACCTTGGCAAGACAGAGAAGCTCATGTGGTCAGTCTAGGATCACCTCCCCCCGAAAGCAACCGTCCTGGCCAAGTGGGAATATCCCCGGAATTGACCCCCTGGCCAACGAATTGAAGTGATCAACATGATCAAACGCAAACAGGACATATTCTCAGAAAAGCCAGGTAGGACTACCGGAGTTCACCATCACATCCTCACAGAGCCTGGAGTGAAGGTGAATGTCAAGCCATACTGGATCCCGGAGGCGAAAAGAAAAGAGATCCTGACAGAAGTCAGGAAAATGCTGAACTTAAGAGTCATTGAAGAGTCTCATAGCCAATGGTCCTAGTACCTAAACCGGATGGCAGTATGAGATTCTCCAATGACTTCTGGAAACTGAATGAAATGTCCCAATTTGATGCATACCCTATACCCCGGATAGATGAGCTAATTGACCGAATGGGAAAAGCATGATTTTTGTCCACCCTTGACCTGACCAAGGGTTATTGGCAAATTCCCTTGGCCAAGGCCGACAAAGAGAAGACAGCCTTTTCAACACCAGAGGGACTGTATCAGTACACTGTCCTCCCTTTTGGTTTACATGGGGCGCCTGCAAATTTCCAACGACTCATGGACAAACTGTTGCATCTACATGGCAAGTATGCGGCTGCCTATCTCGACGACGTCCTTATATGTAGCCCAGACTGGGAGACGCACTTGGGGAAGGTGGAAGCAGTCCTGGACACCCTGAGGAAGACAGGGCTGACTGCAAATCCCTCCAAATGCGCAATTGCCAAATACCTCGGGTATATAGTGGGGAGGGGCGTGGTGAAGCCCCAACTCAACAAGTTAGAAGCAATACAGAATTAGCCCCGACCAGTCCAGAAGAAACAGGTCAGAGCATTCCTGGGACTGGTTGAATACTACAGGCGGTTCATCCCCCCACTTTGCCTCCAGGGTGTGCCCCTTAACAGACCCAGGGCAGGCTTTAGGCCAATTCAGCCGATTCCCCTGAATTGGGCCCCGGGCCCTTGCTGCCGCCGGTACGCCGTACTGGGGCGGCCCGGCTTCTGCAGGGGGCAATTTAAAGGGCAGGGGCTGGAGACCCAGGCCCTTTAAATTGCCACCAGAGCCCCACTTCTGGAGCCCTGGGGTAGGGCTGCGGGGCTCTGGGGGCTATTTAAAAAGTCCGGGGCTCCCTTTGCTTCTACTGCCCCAGCCCTTTTAAATAGCCGCCGGAGCCCCGCTGTTTCCCCAGGGCTCCGGCAGCTATTTAAAGGTCCGGGGCGGTAGAAGCAGGGGAGCCCCTGCTGCACCCCCTGCTCTGCCCGCACCAGCCCTCCACCCCCTGCCCTGCGCGCAGCCAGCCCCTGTCTCCAGCCAGCCCCCACCCCCTGCCCTGCCCGCAGCCAGCCCCGCACCCCTTGCCCTGCCTCCAGCCAGACCCTACCTCCAGTCAGCCCCTGCCCTGCCTCCAGCCAGCAATGTACGTAATATATAATTCCACAGTTATGGAAAGTAAAGACTACATGGAAGAAATTAAAGGATTTTTTTTTTACATGTTGGCTTTTTTTTTTTTTTTTTTTTTCCAGTCATCCCTGCCGGGGCCCCGCCAAAAATGTTTGAATTGGGCCCCGCACTTCCTAAAGCTGGCCCTGAACAGACCTAACAAAAGCCCGTGGCCCAGACATAGTAAGATGGTCTAGCGTAGCTGAGGAGGCTTTTGCAGATCGTCCTCTGCACCGACCCAGTGCTGGTAGCTCCAGCCTGGGAGAAAGAGTTTATCTTACAAACCGATGCCTCTGAGGTTGGGTTGGGAGCAGTTCTTTCACAAATGGTCGAAGAAGAGGAACATCCAGTCCTGTTCCTCAGTAGGAAACTCCTGCCCAGGGAATGTAAATATGCCGTAGTAGAAAAGGAATGCCTGGCGGTAAAGTGGGCCATAGAAAGCCTTCGCTACTACCTACTCGGGCGGAGGTTTATCCTCTTCACAGACCATGCCCCTCTGAAGTGGATGCACCAAAACAAAGAGAGAAATGCAAGAGTAACAAGGTGGTTGCTGTCGCTACAACCCTTCCACTTCAGAGTACAACATAGGTCTAGAATCAAGCATGGCAATGCGGATGGCCTTTCAAGGGTACACTGTTTGTTTGTCGACCCAAGTAGCCCAACCCTGTAATGTTGAGCGTGGGGGGGGTGGGGATATGTGATAAACTCAGGACAGACAGCTGCAAGGGGTGGGGGGGGGGGGTAGAAAACAGTCTCAGAGGGTTAAAAGTCCTTCCTCCCTATCAACTGAGGAGGGGTAACTACAGGTCAATCAGGTTCAGCTGAGAAGGGGCTACCAGAGAATCAATTAGGATCAGCTGAGAGGGAGTTACCTGAGGTAAATTAGGATCAGCTGATTCCAACTAAGGGCTGCCTGAGACCTTTTTAAATCCTCCCCTGTTGGGAGGAGAGGGGAGAGAGAAGGAGTCCTGCCGCCAGTAGGTCAGGAGCAGCAAGACAGCGAGCCTCTCCAGCAGGGGAGGCTGCATTCCCTCCCATAAGGGAGAAAAACAAGCTAAAAAGACTGGTGGAGAGAAGGAACAGACTTCCCCTGTGCCACCAAGAGGGACTATTTTACCCAAGCCTGTCTTGCCAAGGCAAAAAGCAGACGAGGCTGGTGAACCTGAGAAGGTGCCTTGTCACAGTACATAAGCCATGGCCTCTCCACTTTGTCACCATTGGGGATTTCGTGCCAATAATGTGTTGGATGGAAACTTCATGTTCCCCAAAGACAATGAAAACAAGTTTTTTCACTTGCTGTGGCCCATGCAATACAAGGAAGTCCCTCAGGCTACTGCTTAAGTGGGTCCACAGTCCTGGATCATCTAGACCTAAGGAACTAAACTCAACAGCAGCTGTTTCTTGCGCCTCCACCACACTCTTCTCTGATCTACACTTTTCTTCAGGAATGTGCATGGTTACATCCATTTGAGATGGAGATATGGATGCTGCAGTAGCTGCCAAGTCACCTGCACTCTGACTAACTGGAAGATCAGGCATCTCCTCACCACTCACATCCTCATTGGGGCTGGAAGGCTCACCTTGAACATTTGTCTATGTATCTCAGGAGAGCTCCTTCCTGCTTAGATAGAAAAGCTTCCTTTGCTTGCTTGCTTTTTCTGAATGCTGCCCCAGAGGGGTGTGTTCTGTGCCAGCTATAGTGGCTCTCAACACTCAGTTGAAGGGGACAAATAAGCAGGCTGGTAGCAGGGCCTGAGTGAGGGAAGATATCAGCATCTTAAGGGCCTAACTGGCTCCTACTACTTCAGTTGACTGCCTGTTCTTCTCAAGTGGGTTCAGGGAAGCAGAAGGAAACAGGAAGCTCTCTGAGAAGCTGGTGTTAATCAGTCCAGGCTCCTGGGGGTGCTAGAGAGGTACATAAGAGGCTCCTCCTCCTCCTCTCTCTCTCTCTCTCTCCCTGCAGCTCCTGCTGCTTTCTGTTATTCGCTCTCACCTTTTCTTCTGCCTGCCTGTTGTATCTCTTGTGCCCTCCTTCCTCCAGCAAAGCACTCCACCATCTCTGTGCATCTAGAGCAGAGAGAATATATATGCACCAGCAGCAGACACAATTTTCTACACTCTGGGTTCTAGGAGCACACTCCCCCCCCCCCCCCCCAGTCTGGCACCTGAGCTCCGTTCGCCTCATGGTAAGGCCAGCCCTGTCCTGCCCTTCTCTGTATTTGACGCCCCTGGCTCTGGCCTCCGGCTCCTCTCCCCGGCCACATCTCCAGCTCGCCTATCAGCTTTGTTTTTTGGCTTCTGGACCCTGGCTCCAACCTATGTCTCTACTTTCAACTATGTCCCTGAGCATCCTGTGGTCCTAATTCTTCATGCCAGCCTATCTCCGCTCTAACCTCCAGGTCTGGCCATCCCTATGGCTCTGACCATAAGGCCCAATCACCCACGTCCTGGGCATGATCCTTACAGTGACATGGACAAAGCTGGTTTGCATAAATCACAAGCACTTAAGTAGGGCTATTGATTAATTGCAGTTAACTCTCGCAATAAACCCAATAAAATTAACCGCGATTAAAAAAAAAGAATCGTGATTAATCATAGTCTTAATCGCACTGTTAAACAGTAGAATACCAATTAAAATTTATTAAATATTTTGGATATTTTTCTACATTTTCATATATATTTGATTTCAATTACAATGCAGAATACAAGTGTATATTTTTTATTATAAATATTTGCACTGTAAAAATGATAAAATAAATACCTCTACCCTGATATAACATGAATTCGGATATAACACAGTAAAGCAGCGCTTCGGGGTGGGCGGGGCTGAGCACTCCGGCGGATCAAAGCAAGTTCGATATAACGTGGTTTCACCTATAACGCAGTAAGACTTTTTTTGGCTCCCGAGGGCAGCGTTATAGCGGGGTAGAGGTGTAGTATTTTTTCAATTCACCTCATTCAAGTACTGTAGTGCAATCCCTTTGTCCTGAAAGTGCAACTTACAAATGTAGATTTTTTTTGTTTGTTTTGTTTTGAGTGCAGTTATGTAACAAACAATGTAAACCTTCAGAGTCTACAAATCCACTCAGCTCTACTTCTCTTTCAGCCAATCGCTAAGACAAGCAAGTTTGTTTACATTTATGGGGGATAATGCTGCTCTCTTCTTATTTACAGTGTCACCAGAAAGTGAGAATAGGCATTTGCATGGCACTTTTGTAGCCGGCATTTACGTGTCAGATATATTAAACATTTGTATGCCTCTTTATGCTTCAGCAACATTCCAGAGGACATGTTCCATACTGATGACGCTCATTAAAAAAATAATGCGTTAATTAAATTTGTGATTGAAGTCCTTGGGGAAGAATTTGTATGTCCCCTGCTCTGTTTTACCTGCATTCTGCCATATATTTCATGTTATAGCAGTCTCGGATGATGACCCAGCTTGTTGTCAAGGCTGGGAGATTGTGAGTGACAACAGAACTCAGTTCATATGTGTCAAGGTTCCTTCCCCACTCTGAACTTTAGGGTACAGATGTAGGGACCTGCATGAAAACCTCTAAGCTTCTCTACCAGCTTAGATCTGCTTTTGCTGCCACCACTCCCAATGTGCTAATTCCCTTCCCTGGATAGCCTTGAGAGACTTCTTCACCAATTTCCTGGTGAACATCGATCCAAACCTTTGGATCTTAACACAAGGAGAATTTAACCATCCCCCCTCCTTTCCCCCACCAGTTCCTGGTGAGTCCAGATCCAACCCCTTGGATCTTAAAACAAGGAAAAATCAATCAGGTTCTTAAAAAGAAGGCTTTTAATTAAAGAAAAGACAAAAATCATCTCTGTAAAATCAGGATGGAAAATAACTTTACAGGGTAATCAAATTCAAGGAGCCCAGAGGAACCCCCTCTAGCCTTAGGTTCAAAGTTACAGCAAATGGAGATAAACACTCTAGCAAAAGGAACATTTATAAGTTGAGAAAACAAAGATAAAACTAACATGCCTTGCCTGGCTGTTACTTACAAGTTTGAAATATGAGAGACTTGTTCAGAAAGATTGGGAGAGCATGGATTGATATCTGGTCCCTCTTAGTCCCGAGAGCGAACAACCCCCATAACAAAGAGCACAAACAAAAGCCTTCCCCCCCCCCCCCCCCCCCCCGCAGATTTGAAAGTATCTTGTCCCCTTATTGGTCCTTTGGGTCAGGTGTTAGCCAGGTTACCTGAGCTTCTTAACCCTTTACAGGTAAAAGGATTTTGGTGTCTCTGGCCAGGAGGGATTATAGTATCGTACACAGGAGGGGTGTTACCCGTCCCTTTTAGTTATGACAACATCCAAAGAGTTTCAGTTGTTTGTCAAAAGAACAAACATGCCACATTAGCTCCAGCCTGCCACAGATGGATTAGTGGAAAGGTTTGTCTAGACATTCTAGCAAGTGACCCATGCTATGACTGGGGTGAAAGTAAGTCAGGACACTTACCGGTATGGGACCGGGGGGGCCTCTGGCCCCCCGGAAGGGGCGGGGCTGTGGGCAGAAGGGATGGGGCTGGGGGGGTCAGCATCCCCCAACCAGCCCTTCCAGGCCACCTGGCCTGCGCTGCCCGGGGCTCCCGTGTTGATTTAAAGGGCCTAGGGCTCCGGACGCCGCTACTGTGCTAGCGGCAGCAGCGTCCGAAGCTCCGGGCCCTTTTAAATCACCAGCCCCAGGGCAATTGCTCCCTTTGCACACACACACACACCCCCGCCCGTTGGCGGCTGCATGGGGGGCAAAAGGGGCAGGGACATTAAAGTGCTGCAGGGTCCTTTGCCGCGGCAGCACTTTACTGTTGCTGCCCCTCCCCTCCCCCCACCCCCCGGAACATTAGAGCATTGCTGCAGCAGCGCTTTAACGTCCCTGCCCCTTTTGCCTCCCCTGTCGGCAGACCTGCCAGTATGGACCCTACCAGCAGAGCCGCTGACGGGGGAAGGGGCAGTGACGTTAAAGCGTTGCCTCTTAAAGTAGCAGCGCTTTAAGGACGGTCCTTTGCCACGGCAGCAGTTTGAGGATCCTTAAAGCACTGCTGCAGCAAAGGGCAGCGCTTTAAGTTTGCTGCCCCTTTTCTCCCCACAAGCAGGGCACCAACAGGGGAAGCAAAAAGGGCAGGGACATTAAAGCGCTGCCATTGCAGCGCTTTAATGTGGGCTGGGTATGGGCCGGTGTGGGTTCTTACTGGTACGCCGTACCGGCTCACTTTCACCCCTGGCTATGATCCATAAGGGTAGCTTACAACACAAGACTGCATATTTTCTATTTGCCTGTAGGAATGCACCTCATGCTGCTACAAATCAGACACCAACAAGGATGTTTTGGGGACATAATTTAAGATAACACCTGGACTTCTTAAAGCCTGAGCTAGAGAGTGAGTTCACAAGAAACAGTGTGATCAGATGGGTCACACCTGACTGCACAGCTTTCACGTGGGAGAAAAAGTAGTAGTAAGAGATGATCAAGATAATTGGTGGAAAACTGGAGTGATTGTGTCACAAACTGGTCCCCTGCCTTAACGGGTAGAAGTGACACCAAACATGTCCTGGAGAAGACACAGAAACGCTTTTGAGCACAGGTTCAGCAGGATGTTTTACACCCGTGACACCTGTTGAAAATACTGAGCCTACAATACAACCACAGACAGTGACTTGTGATCGCACCAGTGAGCCTGCAGGTGACCCTGGCTCTACAGAGCAGGGAGATGTTGCTGAGACAGCTGCACAAGAAATACAGTTGCTGTTCCAGATCCTGCTGTGCTGCCTGTCTTTCTGATGCTGGGTCCTGGAAGAGTGCTGTTCACTGCCTTAATGAACTGATGATTTGCCTAAAGCAGTGGCTGGGTTGTCATGTCCTTAATATTGACATCTAGACAAAAGATCAGGTCCAGGCTGTGCCCAGCTGGGTGGGCTCACCAGAGATGAGGACAGTCGTTTGTGGGGGGTTTGTCTTTGCAGCCTTTTTGACATGAATGTTGAAATCTCCCAGAATGACCACCATTGTCAGTGAGTTCCTTCGTGAACCCTTTCGTCTTTGGTCTGTAAATGAGCATAACATCTGTGTTAGCTTTGGCTCTTGTTTCTAGTGTTAGATTAATGAATTTGAATGACCTTGTCTTATCTGAGGCACCTTTCTTGGATTTATTGTTTGTAGAAGAGATGGATGCAGTGCTGTTTGCCTTCTTGTCCTGTCTGGGTCTGTGATGTACCAAGTCTTCTGGGGGTGTGAGGGTGACATACCAGGGTACAGTGCAGATGAGTTGGGGGCTGTGTCACCCCTGCCCTGCAACCTTGGGTGCCTCACAATGCCTTGCTGAAGTAGGAATCTGGACTGCTCACAAACAGCCTAACAGCATACAAGCCACACCCTGAGTGTCTGTATGTAACTGCAGCCCACCAGCCGCACTTGGGTTATATTCCAGCTCTTACCATCCTGGGTTATATTGCAGAGTGACCCCAACATACCCCCAGTCCCGGATTTCCCCCAGAAATATATGTCCTGTACCACCCAGCCCTCTCCTGGACAGTACAAATATTTTAAATTTATTATTCCTTTAAGGGAATAATATGCCAGCTTATTATCTCAAATAGTTATTCAGACACTTCAATTTAAACACACTGGATTAGATAAAACAGTAAAACAAAGTGATTAACTACAACGAAAGAGATTTTAAGTGAGTACAGGTAATGAGGCATAAAAGTCAGAAATGGTTACAAAAAAAATAAAGATAAGACATTTACTAATGCCTAATTTAACAAACTATCATAGATTCAAGCAAAGTTTCTCACCACATGCTCCAGCTATTTTACTGACCAAACTCTCAGGTCAGGACCCCTCCCCAGAGTCCAAAGCCTGCTTCCTTTGTCTCTTCAGGTATAGAGAATGTGATAGGAAAGGAGTGTTTGTCCCTCCTTCTTATGGTTTTTGAACCTGTTTGAACTTCTTTGTCTTACCTTCCTGCTTGATGACTCTGTTTACTGGTTCAATGCAAATTAAGTAGAGCACACATTCCTTTGTTTAGGACAGGCCTGTTTGCAGACTTCTCTTGGCACAGGGCTATGGGGATTGGAACCTGTGTTAACATTCTACTGTATGGTTTTGCTATAACTTCACATACAATGTTGCCACACATATTTTACCAGGACAATACTGCCCAGCAATTACGACTTTTCAATGATACCTTAAAAGGCTTCCTTTATATGAAGATTAAAGGGTGTGAATTCAGGAGTGTGTTCTGTCCTGAGAGGTTAGGTGGGCTAGCACAGGTCTCCCGGCATCATCCAGCCTTGAAGATGCAGGCTAGATCAGGGGATTCATCACTGGCAAGGTCATGGGTGTTGGAGATGGAGCTTGCATTGATTGGTGTCAATATTAGTTCAGGTAGCTCTGTGTGCCTGCTTTGGGCCCATGCCTAGCTAATGTTCCCAGGCAGTGGAGAGGTGGTAGATGGCTGGAATCTGATTTCTTAGGTCTGCTCTGCTGGTTCCTGGGACAGTTCCTCCCAACATGGGCTGGGATAGGTGAAGTATCGGGCTGTGCCATTGGACACTCCAAGTGGAGGAGAGGTGGTCTGACTCGCTGGGGTGGTTGGATACCTTTTGGTGCTAAGGCCTGGTTGAGTCCTGGGAGTGGGTGGAACTGGAGCAGTCAGTCCTGGGGAGTAGTGGTGGGTGTGCTGCAAGCATGATGCTAGGTAAAGTCCATTCCAAGCAGAGGAGGGGAGTTAATGGCATTAGACACCCATTTCCTTGCTGCCCTTAGCTGGCTTTCCGGGGTGCAGGGGAGATGGCACTTCCAATGTAACATGTGAGTTTCAGCTGTAAAAAAAGCCCTCCTGCCCCAGAAGATGATGGCAAAGCCTGGAGAAGCAGGACTGAGGTCCAGAGCTCCTTCCCCGTAAGAAAGGCAGTGTCCTATGGGAGCCTCAGCCCAGGTGGGGGCTCCTATGCTGGATGGAGGAGTTGCAGCCTCACTTTTACATTGCAGCAATTCTGTCTGGTGCTGGAATTTCCCCAAGTGCAAGGAAGCTCCTCCCACCGCGGCGGGGCAAGTGTGCTGCTGAGAGCCACAACAACCGCAGGTGCAACGTGGAGGTGGCACCCAAGCAACCTTAACTCTTCCCCCCCCCCACCAAGTGCATCCTCCTACCTGCCCTGCATCCCGTAGTGTATGCCCCTTGCAGCATTGGTTGGGTAGCTGGTGGCACACAGATAGCTCTTTGATGCTAGGTTTGATGCATGCTACCACACTGACCTCTGCTCTGACAGCATGATTTGGGCATCAAGGTAGCAGTTAGGGAAGCCGATCCTTGCATCTCCCTCCCAGAAGGTAACTTCTTGCCAGCACTATCCCCACATGGGGCAATCTGGGACAGTCCTAACAGGGCCCATGCTGATTCGTTCCTCAGGGAGGAATTCTGTGAAATATTCAGGGCCAAAGAGAAGACGACGGGAAAGCTCTACACGTGCAAGAAGTTCCTGAAGAGAGATGGACGGAAGGTGCGGAAGGCAGCCAAGAATGAGATCATCATCCTGAAAATGTGAGTCACTGTACCTTCCCATCCTGGGGTTTGAGCCTGAAGTTCTCAGCATTAACAGCATGAGTCCCTGCTGTGTATACTACAGGAGTAACTCTGTTAGCTACCAGCTGTAGTAGACTCTTCTGTGGACCAGCCAACAGAGGGGGACAAATGTACCAGTGGGAGCTAGGTCTGCTGAAGCCATGACATGACCTGACCAGGCTCCACTAACCCGGTCTCCTCCTAACGGGCCCCCTGCTCAGGGCATTCCTGCTGACAACAGGTCTTTTCTACATGTAACTGCATTTTTCCGTCTGTGGGCCCCCAATGTCGCCTGCTTTGATGCTGGGAAGGCTGGGTAGGGCAGCCCCATGACACCTTTTGTTGTGCCTCTGATCCCTTGGGCTAGGCTGACCTAGCACTGCATCTCACTCACAAGCTGACCTCTATGTGTGACCAGTGCCAACTTATAGAAAAGCCCTTCCTTCTTGGGACATGCCCACAGTACCCTTTGCCAGTCAATGGGTACTCTTTGCCTCCCCCAGTGCAGGCAGTATAGTGGGGACTGAGAGGGGAGACAGGATGTGTGCTACAGCGGGGAGATGAGGCTAGACACAGAGGGTAGCCTGAGTTTCCCCTATCCCCACAGCCCTGCCCATGTGGCTATGTGGTCAGGCGTATCCAATGTCCCCCTCCCTTAGGTGCTGGCAGTCAGCTTCATCCTCACGCCTGCTTGTTCTGGACATGCAATGCATGTTGCTCAGTCCCAGCAGGCATGGTGCCAGACTCCGGGTTGGGTTAAGGTGGGCACAGAGGGGAGGTCTGGCCTAGGCGTCTGGCCAGTTCGAGGCAGAGTCCAGCTGGTGTGACAGCCCCCAGGCCAGCCTGACTCCGAGGTGGGGGCACCAGGGGGTCCTGGCAGAGCTTGGGGTTGCGGCAGGATCCCTGGTCCCCACCCACCAGTCTCCGTCCTGCTGCTGGGTGGGTGGGGCCAGTTGTTGACACCTTCAACCAATCAGGCAGCTTCTGTGTCTCCAGCTCCTCCCCCTCCTCCGATGGGAGACCCTGAGGGACTGTGGGGGGAGCCAGAGCAGCTGGCGGAGCCAGCCACAGATGAGTGAGGGATCTTGCCCAGCCTGTGTGATGCTAGGTGCGCTCCCTGCCCTGTCCACTGTCGTACCCAGCTCTCCCGTGGCTCGGCCTTCCTTCTGACCTGCACGGCTCTCACAAGAGCCTCCAGCGCCCGCCCTGCCCTAGTGGGAGCAGAGTAGGGAGCAGAGTCTGTGTCCTGGCACAGGCAAGTACCCCAGGGATGTGGTGCTGCGCTGGGCAGAGTCCGCTAACCCCGTGTTCTCTCGCTCTGTGCCCCCAGGGTGAAGCACCCCAATATCCTGCAGCTGGTGGACGTGTACGTCACCCGCAAAGAGTACTTCATCTTCCTTGAACTGTAAGTTAGTTCTGCCTGGTACCTGGCAACTGCAAGATTGGCCCCAGCTGGCTCTGACAGGGCCCCTGCCCCTCCCCAGAGAGACCCTGGCTCTGAGGTCCAGAGGGAGCTTGCTATGGCTGTAACCCCTCCACTGCTGCTCCCCAGGCACGTGTCTGGGGCAGCCACACCAGACGCCCCCTGGGTAATTCCCAGAAGCCCCTTTCTCCTTCTGGGAGGCTGTCTCCATGCAGACCTGCCCCACAAAGCTGGCCTGTGTCCCCTGCTGGGCCTGCTCTTGCCCCATGGCCAGATGCTTCACTCGTTAGCAGGTCAGTCTAGAGGCAGCTCCTGCTTAGAACTGCAGCTCAGCTGTGGGCCAAGGATTGGCCATGTGCCACAGCCAGGGCAGCTTATGGCCAGCAGCACAGGACTTGCTGATCTCCATGTATAGAGGGCTGGAGCCCTCAATTAATCCAGGTCTGGGATCCTTCATTATCCCACGGGCAATACAGGAGAAAGAACCATGCTGGGAAGGTCAGAGGATCTGTGGTGACTCACTCTGGAGGCTGATTCGTGCTCCTCGCCAGATTCAGCTGCAGCCTGCCGTGGGGAGCTGTCAGGAATGGTCAAGTCCCTGCTGTGAGCGTGCTTCCTGGGTGGGCGAGGATTGGCCAACTTCACTGAAACTCTTGAAAGCAGGCACTTGGGCGTTTCAGCTGAGCACCCAGAAATGCAAGGGCTGCTGCATAGCATTACCTGTAGCGCTAAGATCTGGCACTCTGATGAGACACGTGCTGTGTCCTGCCTCTGGCTGGGCTGGACCTCTGGACAGCTCCTCTTCCCTTGCCATGCCTCCTGCCTTTCCTAACCAAGCCCGGGACCCAGCTGCCTCTGCAGCCTGGGGCAGCTGCTATTGATGGATGGGGAAGGTTCTGAGACCCTGCAGCATCTGGGGTGCTCATGCGGGTCTTGGGGTGCTCTAGCCATAGCATGGGGGGTGTTGGGTACAAGGCCTGTCCCTCAGGGCAAAAGCCTGACCCTGCTGCTCTCTCAGGTATGGGCTTTTTCTCCCACTGCAGGGCCACAGGCCGGGAGGTGTTTGACTGGATCCTGGATCAGGGTTATTACTCTGAGCGGGACACCAGCAATGTCATCCGACAAGTGCTGGAGGCCGTCGCTTACCTGCATTCGCTCAAGATTGTGCACAGGAACCTCAAGGTCAGTCATCCGGCTCCCCCACTGGCCTGCATGCCCCGGGATGGTCTGTTACCTGCAGGCCCCATCTGCCCTCACAGTCCCCAGCCATCATGAGCAATCGAGCTCTAACGGGGGTCCCCACTCTCATTCCTCTCCCGGGGATGCGGCTCTGGGGGCGCACCTCACTGTGCTCCCCAGTAGGTGCTGCTTGGCCCCATAGCCTGGCTCCCTCCTGCAGGCTGGTTGGTGGCTCCCCGGCCTGGTGTAGCTTCTCTATATGGCAAATGGCCTGTTCTCTGAGTCATTCTCCCCTGAGGCAGGACGGGGTGCTGGCTGACCCACAGAGCCCTGTGGGAGAGACACCCCCTTGGTGCCCAGGGATCATTGACACCCACACACACAGCAGTGTGCCCATTCCTGGGATGGGTTGTGCTCTCTCCTTCCACTCCTGCCCTTCTCTTGGCATGCGGACCTGCAGCTGGAGAACCTGGTGTATTACAACCGCCTGAAGAACTCCAAGATTGTGATCAGTGACTTCCACCTGGCAAAGCTAGAGAACGGCCTCATCAAGGAGCCCTGTGGCACCCCAGAGTATCTAGGTAAGAAACAGTGAGGTGGGCATCAGGGGGCATTTGGCAAGGGGCAGCAAGGGACAGGCTAGACAAGAGAGGGCACAAAAATTAAATATTTTTTTCTCAAAAACTAAGGGTGAGCCACAGAGTGAGAAGCTGCCCCCAGAGCCCATTCCAGTGGCTCAGTAATCCAAGCCGGTCCTCCTCCCTCACCCCCCCCGGCCCAGGGGCTGCCCCCAGAGCCCATTCCAGGGGCTCAGGAATAGTTAAAGGCTGGATTGTGCCCTGAAGCATGAGGGCAGAGATCTCTTCCAGCCTTTTGCTTCTCCCACCTAAGAGCAGAATTTCTGACCTGGGACTGGTGGCTAAATAGGATCCATGCACATTCTCCTGAGCTCCTCCTCACTTGCCTGCCCCCTTCCTTCTCCACAACCCTCCTACCAGCGTGTTCAGCCCAGGATTGCTCCAGCCAGGCCTCCTTTCACACGCCATCCTGTTTCCTCTGCAGCTGTTCTGGCCCTTTCACCCTCCTCCAGGGGAGAAGTCACTGGCTCTGCATGCACACAAGACCCTTCTGGGCATGGCGCTGGCAGGGGCTTTCTCCCTGCAAAGATCTGAGCTCCCTCTCCTCGACGGAAGAGGTTCCCACAGTTCACAGAGAGCGTGGGCATAGTAACCCGGGAGCACTGATGGGCAGCTCAGAAATGGGGCAGCTGCCCACAAAGAGGAGCAAGGCCAGAGCCCTCCAGGAGCTAAGAGCACTGGAGGTGATCAGGCAAATTCACTCAGGTTGTAACACCTGCAGAGAGCTTCCCCCACTGGGAGAGAGGCTCACACCGGATTCTCCAGGGACCAAGAGACACAGGAGGGTTTTTGGTTATATAGCCTGAGTTACACTGGATTCAGAGCCTTCCTCCTGACTCCACTAACGGGTAGGACCTCTGGTCTATGGCAGACCCTGATCCCTAGCTAGGGCTGGAAGGACTTTGGCTCACTGAGGCCCCACACAACTGTGGGCTTGTTCTGAGCAAAGGATGTTATGAACTGGGTAGCACAAGAAAATCCCATGATGGCGTTTGAAGGGCCGCTCACCTGCCCAAGCCCATGCTGGAGCTTGAGGACTGCTAGTAAGCTTAAGTATCGGAGGGGTAGCCGTGTTAGTCTGAATCTGTAAAAAGCAACAGAGGGTCCTGTGGCACCTTTAAGACTAACAGAAGTATTGGGAGCATAAGCTTTCGTGGGTAAGAACCTCACTTCTTCAGTGAGCTCGAGTGTAGGTTCTTTTCCTCTCTGTGATGCTTTTCCCTCAAGAATCAATGGGCTTGCTTCACAAGGGCCAGGTGGTAACGTCACCGTGGCAGTTATACTGTGTACCAGCTTGGGGAGAAGAGTGAGGCAGGCCTGCTGAGGCAGCCTGTCTCTTGCTGGGGAAGTCACCATGTAGGCAGAGAGCCGAACAGCTTGGAAATATCCCAGTGAGAAGGGAGAGATGTGGGTCTCCGCCCAAGAGAGGCAACGGCTGGGGAAGCCAGGAGCTGAGGCTGGGTGCCCGTGCTAGCCCACAGAGGGGGAGTCCAGGCACAGTCTTGTGGCCAGAGAGACTCTTCCCGGGCCAGGAGATTCGCTACCAGCTGCAGTGTGGACATGCCCAAGGTAAGGCCCAAAATGGCAGGCAGAAGGGAGCAGGGAAATGAGACATAGCCCTAGCAAGCCAGATCCTAACTGGCACTTGTACCACTGCTGCCATGGGAACGTCCAAGGTGGGGGCTGCTGTGCGTAATGGGCTGAGCACCCGCTGGCAGCACTGCACAGGGCACCAGGACCTGTGGAGAGCCCAAGACGGAGCTCCTGCCACTGCCTGGGCGTGGGGCTCACCTTGCTGTTGGGCCGTTGCAGCTCCGGAGGTGGTGGGACGCCAGCGGTATGGACGGCCTGTGGACTGTTGGGCTATCGGTGTCATCATGTACATCTTGTAAGTATGGGGAGGGGAATGCAGAGTGGGGTCCTGGAATTCTGAGCCTGGCTTGCAGGGGTTGGGGGCTGGCTGAGGATGGGGCCGGCCAGAGACTGGGCCAGGGAGCAGAAGATGGGCTTGTGGGGGGGATTGTGGTTGGAGAGATGAGTATGGGGTAGAGCCAGAGGCTGGGCCAGGAAGCTGATATTGGGGGGGATAGGGATGATGGACACAGACTGGGCTGTAGAGTCAAGGACATGGTGGAAGGGTGACAGCCAGAGGCCACATCCAGGAAACTAGCTGAGAGAGTGAGCCAACAACCAGGGCCTGGGCCTGGACTCTGGGGAAGAGGGCCGGAGACCAAGGGGGCCCTGAGGAAGAGGGCCGGAGACCAAGGGTTCCCAGGGAAGGCATCCAGAGGGGCCCCGGGGAAGGGGGCCAGACACTCAGTGCCCTGGTCCCAGTGTCCCTTACGCAGCGGTCCAGCCTGCCCACAAGGCGGCAGTGATGGGGTAAGTGGAGCCGCAGTGTAGTCAGCGCTGGGCCAGGCCAGGCGTACTCACTGCCCTGACGTTCTCATCCCATGCAGGCTGTCGGGGAACCCACCCTTTTATGAGGAGGTGGAAGAGGACGACTATGAGAACCACGACAAGAATCTATTCCGCAAGATTCTGGCCGGCGACTATGAATTCGACCCGCCTTACTGGGATGACATCTCCCAGGCGGGTGAGGCTCGCTCGCCTGGGGGCACCGCTGGGCACCTGGCTCCAGAACCAGCACGATGTTCGCTCCGAGTCCCACTCACAAACCCACCCCTGAGAGGCAATGGAACGGAGGAGCCCATGTGGGCGAGACTCACCCTCACGCAGCCCCTGCAGAGCCCCCGCTGCACGGACCCCACACACTCCCACCCTCCCTTGAGAGACCGCTCAGTGGGAGAGACAAAAACAATAGTTCCTGCCAGTCCTGCTCTATGGCAACCCCAACCCAGTCCTCGTCACTTCCCCCTCACCCCTCCTGTCCTGTTCTACTTAATCCCAAACTGTCCTCATCCCTACCCTGCCAGCCCTGTTCTGTGGAACCCCAACCCTGTCTCCCTCCCCCTCGCCCCGCCCCAGCCCTGTTGTACAGGATCCCAACCTAGTCCTCGTCCCATCCCCGCCAGCCCTGTTGTATGGGATCCCAACCCTGTCCTCATTCTGCCTCCGCCAGTCCCGTTCTATAGGACCCCAACTCCATCCTCGTCTCCTCCCCGCAGCAGCCCCGCTCCACAGGACCCAAACTCCATCCTTGTCCCACCACCCCACCAGTCCTGTTATGTGGGACCCTGGCCAAACCCATCTTCATCCCACCAGCACCACCAGTCATGTTCTATGGGACCCCAGCCCTGTCCTCATCCGCATCCTTGTCCTGCCCCCACCACCCCTGTTCTATGGGGACCCCAACCTGTCCTTGTCCTGCCTCCGCCAGCCCTGTTCTATGGGACCCCAACTCTATCCTCATCCTGACCCGCCAGTCATGTTCTGTGGGACCCCGACCCCGTCCTCGTCCCACCCCGGCCAGTGCTCTTCTACAGGATCCTAACCCCATCCTCGTGACCCCGCCCCCCACCAGTCCTGTTCTGTGGGACGCCGGCTAAGCCCATCCTCATCCCACCCCCGCCATCCCTGTTATATGGGACCCCCAACACCATCCTCATTCCGCCCCCTCCCCCCCCCGCCGGTGCTGTTCTATGGGACCCCAACCTGTCCTCATCCCACCCCGCCAGTGCCACTCTACGGGATCCCAACCCCATCCTCATCTTGCCCCTGCCAGCCCTGTTCTACATGGATCCCAACCTTATCCTCTTCCCCTGCCCCCACCCCACGCCAGTCCTGTTGGACGGGGCTCCAACTCTGCTTTGTCCTGCCGCCGCCAGCCCTGTTCTATGGGACCCCAACCCCGTCCTCCCCCAACCGCCAGGCCTTTTCTACAGGGTTCCAGCCCCGTCCTCGTCCCACCCCCACCAGTTATGTCCTACCAAGCCCCAACCCCGTCCTCGTCCCCCCCACCAGTCCTGTTCTCTGGGACATCGGCCAACCCCATCCTCATCCCACGCCCACCAGTCATGTTCTACAGGAACCCAGCCTGTCCTCATACCGCCTCCACTAGCCCTGTTCTGTGGGACCCCAACCCCATCCTCGTCCCGCCCTCACCAGTCCTGTTCTCAGGGACCAGGGGTGAAAGTAACTTAAAGGACTTACCAGTACGCTGGAGTCCTGAGCGGGGGTGTGGCCTCAACCGGAAGAGGTATGGCCTCAACCAGAGGAGGTGGGGCCCTTCAATATTTAAAGGCCCTGGGCCTCTGGCTGTGGCTGGGAGCCCCAGGGCCTTTAAATCACCCTGGAGCTACCAGCTGAAGAGGCGGCTGCGAGCCCTGAGGTGCAAGGGTGAATTAAAGGGCCCAGAGCTCTGGCCACCACGGGGAGCTCCGGGCCCTGTAAAGCGCCGCCCTAGCCCTGCTGCTGGGCTTGTGCAGGGATTTAAAGGGCCTGGTGCTCCTGCCACTGCGGGTTGCCCCGGGCCCTTTAAAGTGCCGCCGGAGCTCTGGCAGCGGGGCTCAGGCTGCACTTTAAAGGGTCCGGGGCTCCCCATGGCGGCTGGAGCCCCGGGCCCTTTAAATCCCCTCCGGGGCTCCGGCAGCCGGGCTCGGGCGGGGATTTAAAGAGCCCAGTGCTCCGGCCACTGCAGGGAGCCTTGGGCCCTTTAAAGCACCACCTGAGCCCCGCTGCCGGAGCTCCAGCGGCGCTTTAAAGGGCCCAGGGCTCCCCCCAGCAGCTAGAGCGTACCGGCCCGTACTGGCTAACTTTCACCTCTGTCTGGGACCCAAACCCTGTCCTCATCCCGCCCCCACCCTTCCCGTTCTGGGGACCACAACTCCATCCTTGTCCCACCCCCACCAGTCATGTCCTACCAGGCCCCAACCACGTCCTTGTCCCCGCCACCAGTCCCATTCTATGGGGATCCCCACCCTGTCCTCATCCCTCTGCCAGTCCTGTTCTATGGGACCCCAACCTTGTCCTCATCCCACCTTTGCCCGCCCTGTTCTATAGGGACCCCAACCCTGTCCTCATCCCGCCTTCACCAGCCCTGTTCTATAGGGACCTAACCCTGTCCTTGTCCCACTCCCACCAGTCTCGTTCTGTAATACCCGTCCTTGTCCTGCCTCCGCCAGCCCTGTTCTACAGGATTCCAATCCCATCCTTGTTGTGTCCCTGCCAGTCCTGTTCTGTGGGATCCCAGCTAACCCTGTTCTCATCCCACCTCCACCACTCCTGTTCTACAGGACCCCAACCCTGTCCTCGTCCTATCCCCCCAGTCCTGTTCTACGGGGCCCCAACCCCATCCTCGTCCCATCCCCGTAAGCCCGTTCCATGGGGATCCCAACCCCATCCTCCTCCCACCCCTGTCAGTCCTGTACTACGGGATCCCAACCCCGTCCTCTTCCCCACCACCAGCCCTGTTCTACGGGGCCCCAATCCTGTCCTCATCCCACCTCCGCCAGCCCTGTTCCATAGGGACCCCAACCCCATCCTCGTCTCGCCCCCGCCAGTCCTGTTCTGTGGGACCCCCACCCCATCCTCATCCCACCTCCACCAGTTCTGTTCTACACGACCCCAACCCCATCCTCGTCCTCCCCCCGCCAATCCTGTTCTGTGGGATCCCAACCCCATCCTCATCCCACTCCCGCCAGTCCTGTTCCACAGGATCACAACCTCATCTTTGTCCCACCCCTGCCATTCCTGTTGTCATGACCCCAGCCCCATCATCGTTCCGCCTCCACCAGTCCTATTGTATGGGATCCCAACCCTGTCCTCGTTTTCCCCCCCTCCCCTCCCCCGGCCCGGCCTGTTCTATGGGGCCCCAATCCCATCCTCGTCCCCACCAGCCCTGTTCTACAGGGTCCTAACCCCATCCTCTTCCCGTCCCTGCCAGTCCTGTTCTACGTGGACGCCATCCCCTCCCCCTTCTCAGCCAATCCTATGGGGGTTGGTGGCTGTCCAGGGAGTGCTGTCCCTGGATTGGGGGGCGTGTGGGAGGCAGGGCACGGTGGGACGGGGCCTGCTCCAGGAGTGAAGGCCCAGTCCTCATCCCGGCTGCCCTGTGGGAGAGGAGTTGGATAAGAGCTGTCCGAGCAGTCTGTGCGAGCCTGGCCCCTGGCGAGAGCAGTGACCAGCCGTGATGGGCGCATGCTCCCTGCCCTGCACAGACCTTTCCTGGCGACCGGTCAGTAGAGCCCCACGTCACCCCTTCCTCCAGCAGAGCAGCCAGCTGTGGGGGGGCTTTCGTTCCCCTCCATTCCACGCCAGCCCCAGCTCCTCTGGGGATGAGAACAGGAAGCTTGAGCGTCCACTACCCGCCACAATCCCCTTTCAGGCCATGCCCTGGTGCATGGCCAGCCTGAGCGCTAAGCGCCTTCTTCCCACTTGCTGTCTCCGCAGCTAAGGAGCTGGTGACCCGTCTGATGGAGGTTGACCAGGACCAGAGGATCACAGCTGAAGAAGCCATCTCCCACGAGTGGTAAGGCAGCGCTGGTAACTCCAAGCAAGGGGCCTTCTCCTGGCAGGAGGACCCTGGAGGGATAGAGGGGACACTGGCTAGTATCGTGGGAGTTGGGAGGGACATGAGAGCCCAGCTCCACTTACTGGTGCCAGGGGAGGGGCTGGGTGCAGGCTGGGTGGGTGGAGCACCCCATGGGCCCCCTGGCTTAGGGGTGGAAGCAGAGTGCAGGTGCATGGTGCCAGGAGGGCAGCTGCAGGAAGCTGGTCATTGACGTGTGTTTCCACTTCCAGGATTTCTGGCAACGCTGCCTCAGATAAGAACATCAAAGATGGTGTCTGCGCTCAGATCGAGAAGAACTTTGCCAGAGCGAAGTGGAAGGTACATGGCCCTCACCCTGTGCTGCGGCTCAGGTGCTCCAGCGGAGCAGAGTCCCTCCCACCCATGGGGAGCCCTGAGCAGAGCAGAGAGGAGATCTCATCCTCAGGGCCGGTGCTACCATTAAGGTGAACTAGGCGGTTGCCTAGGGCGCCAATATTTGGGGGCGCCAAAAAGCGGTGCCCCCAATTTTTTTTTTTTTTTTTACAGCGTTCCTCCCCGAGTGCGCAGTCGCCGCTCCACTTCTCCCGCCTCCCAGGCTTGCAGTGCCAATCAGCTGTTTGGCGCCACAAGCCTGGGAGGAGAATTAGAATGGGAGCGGCATGCTTGGGGAGGAGGCGGAGCAGCGGTGAACTGGGGTGGGGAGGTGCCGCACGGCTCCCCGGGCTGGGGTGGGTGGGGAGCTGCCGCAGGGGTGCCTCAGGGCGGAGGGCGGAGCTGCCACAGGGCTCCCCACCCCAGCTCACCTCTGCTACGCCCCCTCCCTGAGCACGCCGTCACTGCTCCACTTCTCCTGCCTCCCAGGCTTGCGGCACCAATCAGCTGTTTGGCGCCACAAACTTGGGAGGGGAGGAGAATTAAAGCGGGGGCGGCGTGCTCGGGGAGGAGGCGGAGCAGAGGTGAGCTGGGGTGGGGAGCTGCCGCACGGTTCCCTGGGGTGGGGGGGTGCCTTAGGGCAGGGGGAGGAGCTGCCGCGGGGGGGTGCCGCAGGGCGGGGAGCTGCCGCAGGACTGGGGGAGGGGGGGAGGAGCGCAAGGTGGAAGTTTCGCCTAGAGCGCGAAACTTCCTTGCACCGGCCCTGCTCAGCCTCTCCCTGCACTGTGTTCTCCCCAGTCAGGATAGGAAGGGTGATATGGGGATAGGGAACTGGCCTGGGGTTGCACAGATCAGTGGTCAGTTCCCAGCTAAGCCACCGATTCCCTGGGCCAGTCACTGAACCTACCCTGGGTCTCAGTCTCAGTCCCGCTCTGGACCAGAGGGTTTGGTGTGGTGAGAGGATCTTGCAACGACGGGTGCAGAGAAGACAGGAGAGCCAGGTGAGTACTGAGACAGAGAGATCTCTAGTGTCCCGCTCTCAGGCAGGGCTAAGAAACCAGCCTGTCAGCAGGCAAAGCTGCTTCCGCTGAGGCCCCAGCCCCAGTGCTGTGGCTGTCCGGGGAGCTGCCAGGAAGGGATCCGTCAGGTGAAGGGCCCCAGAGGAAGGCAGGGGATTAGTATGCCCAGAGGGGGCTTGAACTGGGCGTTTCCAGACCTAGTTGCCACTGGGTTTCTTTCTTGTTTAACCTTCACTCTGTATTTCCTGGCTTTGTAATGCTCAGGTCTCACACAAACCCTCCGATAGCAAGGTCCTGTAATAGCCAACATTGGACACTGCTTCAGTTTCCCTAGAGTGTCATTGTGGTGACCTAGCCCTCTGGAGAAGTCTGAAAGAGCCACCACTTCCAGGGTAATCAGAGTCTGTCCATGCCCCTTAACAGGGCGGCAGCCTACGGAGAATCTGTGTGCACTCCCTGCTGAGAGTATGCGGGGCCCTAACAACTGGGCTGTCAGACCCCTTAGTCCAAACTGCCCTGTGTCCATCTCAGAACCTCTCCCTATGCTCCCACCCACCCCTGGCTGGCCAGAGCTGCTGTCCTTGGGATCTTCTCCAGTCTGCCTGGACCACAGGCCTGCACCTCTCCTCCACCTGGGAGGGTGAGCCGGGTTTGGCCCAGCTGAGCCCCAGCCTCCTTAAAGAGCCAGCTCACCCTAGGACACCTCCCCAACCAGAGCATTGACCCTGAAAGGAGGCTCCTCAAAGTCCCCTAAGGGCTTCACTGTTGCTATTGATTTGCATGGTTGGAGCCCTGATACTGTGGTGATGGGTGTGGTATGCAAGACCAAGGCAAACAGGCATTATGACAACATATGATTCTGGGGTAACTGCAGCATCCCCATAATGTCTGTTCCCTTTGAGGCCTGGTCTACACTTAAAATGTAGCAGTGCTCAGAGGTGTGAAAAAATTCACCCCTGTGACAATGCGGTTCTGGCGGAACCCAACTGAGAGTGCCAACTCAGGACAAATTGCTTAAACAGGGCAGTTGCAGCCCAAGGCTGGGGTATTTTCCACCTCTAAGGCAAACCAAACCAGCCAGACTAAGGGAACTTCGGTCTCACCCCACTGGCTAACCGCAAGTCTCTCAAGCAATCTCCTTAGACACTCCAGTTTCCCAGTATAACCACCAGTGCCACTCGTACGGGGACAAATGGTTATGAAAACCAGTACCCAAGTAAAAGAAAAAGGTTCTCCTGATCCCAAAGGACCAAGCCCCAGACCCAGGTCAATATACAAATCAGATCTTTCCCACAAATCACGCTGTTGCCAATCCTTTAGAATCTAAAATCTAAAGGTTTATTTATAAAAGGAAAAAGATAGAGATGAGAGTTAGAATTGGTTAAATGGAATCAATTACATACAGTAATGGCCAAGTTCTTGGTTCAGGCTTGCAGCAGCGATGGAATAAACTGCAGGTTCAAATCAAGTCTCTGGAATACATCCCCCGCTGGGATGGGTCCTCAGTCCTTTGTTCAGAGCTTCAGTTTGTAGCAAAGTTCCTCCAGAGGTATGAAGCAGGATTGAAGACAAGATGGAGATGAGGCATCCACCTTATATAGTCTTTTCCAGGTGTCAGAATACCTCTTTGTTCTTACCATGGAAAATTACAGCAAAATGGAGTCTGGAGTCACATGGGCCAGTCCCTGCATACTTTGCTGAGTTACAAGGCGTATCTGCCTTCTCTCAATGGGTCCATTGTATAGCTGATGGTCCTTAATGGGCCATCAAGCAGGCTAGGCAGAGCTAATCTCAGCTTGTCTGGGATGTCACCCAGAAGCATAGCATAAGTTTGCCATACAGACAGTATAGAGCCAATATTCATAACTTGGACCACAAAACTGATACACACATATAGACAGCATAATCATAACCAGCAAACCATAACCTTGTCCTAGACACCCCATTTGACCCCCTTTATACCAGATTTGGGTGCCACTACAGGACCTTGGTTGCAACAATGATCTATACGGTCCCAGTTTATGTCAATAACATCACAACCCCCAAGGGCTGTAGCTAAGCCAACCCAACCTCCAGAGTAGACCCTTCGTTTAACCTGGCTACCACTGTCTGGGGAGGCAGGTTCCCTGCAGCAGGGGTAAAACCCTTTCCAGCGATGGAGGAAGTGTCTACACTAGGGCAATCAGCAGCAGTGCTGCAGCTGGAGCATTTGTGGTGTATCCCCTGAGTCACTGATCATATAGCTTGGCTCTCACCCCTACACGCTGCACTTGTTTGAGGAGATGCAGGGCTGGGAAGGAAGGGGACAGGCAGAGGGGCACGGAGCAGTGGGCAGGATGGAGGGGGAGGTGGGAGCTCATTGCGTGGGCAGAGGGCTGTTGCGATGGTGAAAGGCCACCCATGCCGTAGTGACCGACGGGATTCCTCCCGTCCCCGCAGAAAGCTGTGCGAGTGACCACACTCATGAAGCGACTCCGTGCACCTGAGCAGGCTGAGCTGGCAAAGCCAACCCTGCCAGCTGCCGCCACGCCGGACAGTGCCGCCTCGCCGGCCCCCACCGCCACCCCGCAGCCTACGGCCGCTGCCGCACCTGACAACACCGCCCCGACGGTGGGAGCCCCGTCTACGTGTAATGGAGAAGAAGCCACTGCCCCCAGTGCTACCCCCGAGGCCTGGACCGAGGAGACCGGCTGAGCAGGAGGGACGGGGTGGGGAAGCACTGGATCTCTCATTGTACATAGTTGCTGGCATGGTATCCAAATCTCCCCTGGCTCTCTGTCTGTCCCTGCTGTGTGCCTATCTGTCTGACTCTGTCTACCCCCAGCTGGGCCGCTGCAGAGAGCTTCTATTTAATATGTTCCTGAACCTGGAGCGACCCGATAGGCCCAGGTGGACAGACAGAGGCAGAAGCAGAGCCCCTTGCATGGAGTTTTCTCTCTCTCCTTTGCTTTTCTTTTCTCTGTCTCCTTTGGTGGCTTTGTTGGTTTCCTTTCCTCACTGGAGGCGGCTCTCTCAGTCTGCCCACTTACTCACCCACCTGATCCCCCATCGCTGGGCCAAGTGAGGGGAAACTGGCACATCAGGATCAAACACAACCACCCTCCGGAGTTCCAGATCCAATTGTTTCCATACCCAGCACTTGTGTGTGTGTGTGTGTGTGTTTACAGACAGCTGCATGTATGTGCTGTGTGTCTATTGCAGTGTATGTGTCTCCAGACATGGGGCATTTGTGTGGGTGTCCATAAGAATTAGTGCGTGTCTGGGTGTCTGATTATGCATCGGTGTGTGTGTGTGTGTATGGGTCTCTGGGTGGGTGGGTATGTCCATATGTGTATCCATGGGTGAACAAGTGTGCGTGTATTGGGTGCATTCACCTGGGAGTGGGGAGAGAAGCAATCCCGAGCCATTTAGAGAAGGATTTGAGCACCAGTCTGGAGAGCAGCAGCTGAGCTGAGCCGGCTGGGGGGATGGGGTGACAGGGAGGTGAGGAGGGCTAGAGATTCAAGTGGCCTAGGGCAGGGAAGCTGCACTTAGATCCCAGATAAAGCTTCCCATGCAATTGCTGGCACCGGTGGGACTCCCTCTCCCATGCCCACAGGTTCCTGTTGAATCATAGAAGATTAGAGTTGGAAGAGACTTCAGGAGGTCATCTAGTCCAACCCCCTGCTCAAAGCAGGACCAACCCCAGCTAAATCATCACAGCCAGGGCTTTGTCAAGCCGGGCCTTAAAAACCTCTAAGGATGGAGATTCCACCACCTCCCTAGTAACCCATTCCAGTGCTTCACCACCCTCATTGGCTTGCTTGGAGCTTTGGGAGATGTGCAGAGAGCCAGTAGCCTGGGTGTCCCTCCTCCCTGCTGTAACGGTGGCATCTGGCCCTGTGGACTGCAGACCTGCCTTCCTCCCTGTGGGTAAGGGAGATGCCTGAGCACCAGTGCTGCCTCACCCTGGCCAGTAGGCACTGGGGATGTCCTGTATCTCCCTAGTCTGCATCCACAGCAGGCTCCAGGAGGGGCTGGATCCACGTGGGGGTGAGACACACCAGCCCTGCACTCTGCTCTGCTGCTTTAGAGCCTGAACCCAAGGCAGATACAGACCAGACTCCACTCACAGTAGCATCCTCCCAGCGTGACAGTTTTGGTCTCACTGCTGCTCCTGCAGGCTCACTGGTGTCACTGACAGCAATGGCCCTGCTGCCAGGAGCTGTGGGCATCAGGGATGACTGTGGTGGCTCAGTGTGTGGAGGAGCCCAGCATTTCTGCATCACAGTCCCTGCTGGAGCGGCCCTGGGAGGAACAAGGGGGCTGCTGGGAACGTCCAAGGGGCTGCAGACCCCTCACAAGAGGTGCCTCTCTAACTGTCCAGTGGCCATCACAAACCCCTCATGGCCAGGGGCTAGAACCGCAGCCCTGCTGAGAGCTGGCCCTCCAGTCGCCTGTGTGTGCTGATCCAAAGGGGTGCGGGAGCCCTGGGTTGGCCTGTCGGAACAAGGGGGAGCAGGGAGGGGTTGGGGGTTGACTCATCGTCAAAGCACTGTCCTATGCCTCTTCCTACAACAATAGTTTTGCCGTTGTGTTTGCAGCCCATGTGTGACAGCACGCAGCATGTCTATGGGAGCAGTATGGTGTATGCATGAGACTTACGCAGCAGAGCTCTGGTCCTGGCTTTGGCTGTGTGAGATTCAGCCCTTGCTGGGTGTATTTATGGAGGATCTGGGGGTGGGAGTGCTGTATGTACATATATACTCTTACTGTGTGGATGTGCAAACATGATAACCCCCATGTGCTCTGTTCAGCACTGTGTAGTCTTGTTTCCTCCCAGAGGCTAAACCTGGGGCACATAGAGAATCTGTACTGTGGAGGCTTAAGCATGGGCCCATCCAGTCCAAGCAGGGCTTTCTTGACTGTAGCTCTGGACGGTGGCCCCTTGCAGAGTTGTGTTCCCTTGCCCCAACCCTGAGCTGACAGTTTGCAGAACTAGGGCCGGCCTTAGGGAAAATGGCGCCCTGGTGAACTTGTATTTTGGCACCCTGGTCTCTCCTGCCTCCTCTGGCCCCTAACCCATCCTCCCTGGCCCCCACTGCCTCCCCCAACCCCTCCCCCATCACCCCTGGATCAGCCACTAGCAGAGCACATTTTACCATTTTAGGATGGGGATGAACACTGATTGAACAGTAAGGTTGTCAATCAGGGTGGCGTGATACGAATGTGGCCTCTGAAACAGAGTGGATCCAAGGCGATGAGATGTTCAGTGCCTGGCTCATTGAGCCCAGGGCTGGCTCCAGCTTTTTTGCCACCCCAAGTGGTGAAGGGGCGGGGGGGGAATGCTTGGAGCGGCAGCACTTTGGTGGCAGCTCTACCGCGCCGCTTCATTCTTTGGCGGCAATTTGACAGCAGGTCCTTCGCTCCAAGAGGGAGTGAGGGACCCGCCGCTGAATTGCCGCCAAAGACCCGGATGTGCCGCCCCTTTCAATTGGCCACCCCAAGCACCGGCTTTCTTCGCTGGTGGCTGGAGCCGGCCCTGATTGAGCCACTCTTCTGCTCCCACCCCCAATTGCACTTCTCCCTCATTGCCTCAAGCTCCCTTCTGTGGCCTCGCACCCCAGCCCTGCCCCACTCCTTGCCTCTTACCCACGGCACGCACCCATAATGCTGGCCCTGTGCAGAACTGTAGCTGCAGGGGACTTTGGGGCACATGGTCCGCTCCAGTCTTCAGCCCCATAATAGTGCCTAGCCCATGGAGCCAGCCCTGCCCAAGGAGACTTGCTCTGGGTTTGCTTTGTGCTGGGCTGTCTGGGGATATGGCAGTGGAAATTGATTGGTTTTAGCTGCTGGTAGGTTGAGTCCGGGGTCCTACTCTAGCAGAAGAGAAGATTTTCCTTGTTTCCTGAGTCATTTCCCATTGACAAAAATGTGTTTTACAGCCAAATGTTCTAAAGCACTCTGCATTTGTGAAGGTTCTAGATCAAACTCGAGGAGAGCTCCTGGCAGCTCTAGGGCATCTCAGGCATCCAGCTTGTGAAGGTCTTGTTCTAGATCACACCACATGCTTGCCAATAAGTGGTCTAGATTGCCACCACCCTGTTGAGGTTCCAGAGTATCCAATGTGAAACCTCATAGGGGCTATAGAGTGCTCCTGAAATATTACATTCTGGTGGAATGCACAGTCCAGAGCTTGGATCAAGATCTGCTCCCTCCCCCCCCCCCCCCGTCCCCAGTTTAGGGTGCAGACTGATCTAGTGCTCTAGTGAATGAGCCATTGGGTGGCTGGTTAGATGCCCCTCCACCATGTGGTCACAACAGTGGGAGCCTGAACAATCCCTCCCCATGCTCTAGCTCAAGGCCTAGAAGTAGACTTTTGGAGGCATTTGCCTGCCTGTTCCTAGGTGCAGGGTGCTTGCAGCACTGGCTATCAGTTCTTCGGAGGGTAGGAGCGAGCAGTCCAGATGAGAGCCCTGTGAGGTCTGCTCACTTGACCAGAGCGCCTCAGCTACCCCCCAGGGTCAGGCCTGGCCCATCAGCCCCCTGTGCCCCCTTCCCCTGGCCCCAAACTAAATGCTGTGAAGGGCCTGCGGAGTTGACCTGCCATCAATGGGGTCTTCTCCACAGCTGCCTGCCCCAGGGCCCTCCCAGCCTGCGGCTTTCTGGTCTATGGTCCACCACTCTAGCTTTACTTTCCCCTTCTCCTTGATTCGCAGCTGCATGTTTGTAGGGTTGAGTTCCATCTATGAAACTTTTATTTCCACCACGACCACCCAGAAGTTCCTGTGTGATCTCTGCACTGTACTACTGGCAAATAAAGACCTTCTGAGGACAAACCGAGAAAGCACCAGCCACACCTGCTCTGTCTCTTTGTCTGCCCTGCCGATGAGCTCTGCCCTTCTAGAGGCCAGTTCACCCACCAGGCTGGTGTCAGGAGCAGATCTCCCAGCCAGCTGACATGCATGCCTCTGTGCCTCAGAGGTGAGCTGGGGAAAGACTGGGTGGGACACAGATTCTCTGGGGGCTGGAAGGAACAAGGGGTGGAGTAGGTAGAGGTGCAGCTAAGAGGAGGTTAATCACCGAGTCTTGGGGATCTCCCCCCCTCTAAAATCCAGCTCATCTGATCTCTGCTGTCCTGTGGGCAGGCACAGTGGAGCTCCCTCTGGTTGCTATGGCCCTAAACTTGTCTGGCTGCAGCACAGTCTGCTCCAAAAGGGGTTGGGAAATTGCTGGGAGCAAGCCTCAGAGCACCAGCATGTCTGGTATGGCAGCAACTCCCCAGACATTCTTCCCACAGCCCTGGGCCATGGCATGACCCTGGAGAGGGGATCCCATCTAATAGCCACTGCATGCTCCAGGGAGCAGATCCCCTAGCCATCACTGATCTCATGCAATGGGGCCCACAGTCCTTGTGAATGGGCAAGGAAATGGGATCAAAAAGGAGGATTTTTGCACAGGCAGGGCAAGTACACCTTTTAAGCCCTGTCTTTGGGAGAATGCTAATATGGCAAGTAATGCCTGATTCTGCACAGGGCAAGCGGTTGAGATGATACCTGCATGGAAGGAGGTCGACCTCTGAAGCTCTCCTAATCCCGTGACCCCATCCTTCTGCTCCATGCACAGCCCAGTATAACTCCCCTCGGGGCCACTGGAATTGCTATTCCCTGCATCGTGCCTGTAAGCATGTCCATTTGTACATGTGCTCTTCAGAGGACAAAGCACACACAGGCAGCACCTGGCTGCCAGGTTCAGGTAAGGGCACATTCATAGTCTGCTGCCCTTTGAGCCAAGACTGGGCTCTGCCTGGCTAAGCAGTTTTGAGTATGATTGGAACACGGATGGATGACTTCTGAGAAAATCCCAGGAACTAGTGCAGGGTGGCTCAGTAGGGAGTTCCTACCAAGCCCCACTTCAGTACCTAATAGAACCACATTCAGGCAGTGACCTCTGTTAGAGATGTAAAGCTAAAGTCCTGATCATCTGCGGTCGTTATAGATCCCACAGCACTGTTCACAGGAAGAAGGATATAAACAGGGCTGTGCTGGCAAACTTCCAATTAGGTAGCTTCATTCTACCATTCTACCTCCCCCAAACTCCCCCCCCCCCCGAGTTTCAATGGGATACGGTATTCTGCTCTTCCTATCTCACTGTTTTATGGTTTTGCTGTGTGCAGTTCAACAACAGCTATGTTCCACCCAAGATGGCTGCATTCCAGTACTGGGTGAAGTGATTCCTGCATATTCCATTTACCATACTCAAGTTCCATCCATGGTTCTGGAGTAGCTAGCTGTTCCTGCTAAAATGTTAAGTAATTAAACCATTAACTCTGAAACTTAATAATGACACCACAGATGACAGTGATGTAAGAGCCCATAGAACAGACCCATGCAGCCAGTCCCACCAAGTCACATTGGAAACTTTTCTTCCCAGACAGAAAGGCCATAAACTTGATGAATTAAGATGAAGTTGCCCAGTAATTGCTGGAGAAGCCACAGAAGTGGCAGGAGTGTGCAACAGCCCATACTGGTTCAGTTCAGCCCCTGAGGCTAACCAGGCCAAACGTAGCCTCAGCA
Source organism: Chrysemys picta bellii (assembly GCF_011386835.1). NCBI lineage: Eukaryota > Metazoa > Chordata > Testudines > Emydidae > Chrysemys > Chrysemys picta. The sequence continues at coordinate 51,508,057 of NC_088797.1, forward strand.
GGCTCCATACTCATGTGATACATTGCATTTAGCATGCAGGTCTAACAGCTTCACCAGCATTCTGCTCACCAATGCATCCCCTCTCCTGCAAGCATCTTCTCTGCTTTCCTCCCTTGGTAGCCCATCCCAGAGCCCCCGCCACACTGATCCCCCTCCCACAGTAAGGTCCGCTAATGCTGTCTTTGCTGCAGTGGCGTTATGATGTAATAAAGTGGCTCAAAGTCTGGGATTCTGCTTGCCTTCTTGCTGTGCCTGGATGACCAGCCTCAACCTCCCTGGCTATTGCACTTTGTTTTCTCTCTGCTTTGCTGTCTTCATGAAAGTGAAGACAAAATAGCACACTCAACAGCCCATGCTGAGACATCCATTACTCTCTGCATAACTCATGCTATTTGGGTTCCGGCCCTGTCTTCTTTGCCTTGTGCCCCTGATCCTTCAATCAGCTCCACTCGTGCAGACCCATGGGCCAATGAACTGAGGTCCATGTTAGCAGATCCAACTGCAGGACTGATGCTTTAGGCTGTTAGGTCAGCAAGTTAGGGCCTGCACACTTATGGGGCTGTTAATCAAATGGTACATCATTACAAATGTAAGATTTTGGTGGGTGAGTAAGGGTCAGCTGGGATTTAAGGTGCCCACAAAGCGAAGGGAGTCCTTGTGAGCACATGATTATATGCTATGACGATTGGCAGTGGGACAGTTGGAGTTGATAACTAAATCACCATCAGAGGGGTAGCCGTGTTAGTCTGAATCTGTAAACAGCAACAGAGGGTCCTGTGGCACCTTTAAGACTAACAGAAGTATTAGAGCATAAGCTTTCGTGGGTGAATGCCCACTTCATCAGACGCAAGTAAATGGAAATTTCCAGAGGCAGGTATAAATCAGTATGGAGATAACGAGGTTAGTTCAATAAGGGAGGGTGAAGTGCTCTGCTAGCAGTTGAGGTGTGAACACCAATGATGCTCAGGCCACGTTTGCCACGTTTTCCTCACAAGGTGGTGGGCTGGAAACAGGATTGTTTAATGGAAGGTGAGACTCTGCACCCAGACCCCTAACAGGAGACAAGCCATGTTTCATCCTCCAGGCCCCACCCCTTGAGTCTGCAGGCCCTGCCCCAACCCACATGCTCCACCCCATGAGCATGCAGGCCCCACACCATAAGCCTTCTGGCCCCGCCCCACCCCACCCCACCCCACCCCACGAGCATACAGGCCCTGCCTTAAACATTGTGCCCCTGAGTGTGCGAGCCCCGGTCCACCCGTCAAGTGTGCGCTCCGGACGGTCAGGTTGGGGCGGCGCTAGAAGCCCGTGCTCCCATTAGCCCCGCCCAAGAGAGCCCGCTGGGGCCAGGCGGAGGAGAAACTCGGGGAAGCTGGCCCCGCCCCCTCCTCCTCCGCCATGTAGCGCGGCGGGTCGGGTCCCGCGCCTTTCCCAGTTTCGTCATTTCCGGCTCATGCCGGAAGCCGCCTCGGAAGGAACTAAATTTGAACGGGTAACGCGATGCAAACCGCACTGACCTCTTGCTCCGGGACCGAGCCCCCCGGGACGGACCCGCCCCCGGATCGAGCCCAGCCTCCGCCCGCGCCCCCTGATCGTAGGCCCTCTCGCAACGAGGGAGGCTGGGGCAGAGCCGGGGGCGGGAGCTGGCCCGAATGTCCCTACCCCCCGGGCTGCCCGGCGTTTCCCCGGCGCCCTGTCCCTGAGAGAGGCCGCCGCCTATAACCCGCGTGTCCGCCCAGCCAGGCGGGCCCCGGCCCGTGCAGCCCCCAGCCTGTGCTCGGCGCGAGTCCCCGGCTCGTTCCCTGCTGCGGCCCTCAGCGTGACAGCTGCTGTGACCCCGAAGGGACGCTGGGATCGGACCCCGGCTCGCGCTGGGAGCTAGCGTCGCCCTTCCAGGCTGGCTGCAGTCCGGGGGGCATGTAGCCACTAGCACAAAGTCGAGATTCTGTCCCATCTGGGTGTATCGCAAGGGTGGGCAAACTTTTTGGCCTGGTGGCTGTATCGGGTTTTGGAAATTATATGGAGGGCCGGTTAGGGGAGGTCGTTGTGGCCCGTCCCCCCATCTCCTATCTGCCTCCCCCTGGGACTCCTGCCCTATCCAACCCCCCTGTTCCCTGATGGTCCCTCTAGGACCCTTGCTCTATCCAACCACCCCTTCTCCCTGTCCCCTAACTGCCCCTGGAATCCCTGCCCCTGACTGCCCCCTGCTACCCCATCCAACCCCTCCCCCCTTCCTGACTGCCCCCTGGGACCCATGCCCCCATTCACCCCCCTATCCACACCCCTGCCCCCTGACCACCACCCTGAACTCCCCTGCCCTCTATCCAGCCCCCCCGCCCCCTTACCATGCTGCCTGGAGCACTGGTGGCTGGCACCTCTACAGCTGGGCCACGCTGCCACCAGCACGCAGCTCAGAGCACCGGGTCAGGATGCCCCAGGAGCTCACAGTCCCGCCGCCCAGAGCATTGCGTCCGCGGCAGAGTGAGCGAGCTGAGGCTGTGGGGGAGGGGCCGGGCAGGACGGTCCTGTGGGCTGGATGTGGTCCGCTGGATGTAGTTTGCCCACCTCTGGTGTATCAGGTTGGGTACAAACACGTTGTGTGGGCTGGATGCATCCCGGGGACCATATGTTTGACACCCGTGCAACACCTTCTTAATCCCCAGCCATGAGTACACTGAATAGCAACATGCCATGCATGCCCTGCGTATTATACCCTACAGTGCCCTCTGTACATTCCCTCTGGCCTGCCTGTAGCTCATAGTGGGTCCCCCCGTGCTATCCTAAATGTTGGGTTATGCCCTGTGTACAGCATTCTGGCCCCTATGCCAGGCAAAGATCGAAACTTGTGAGGCTGTGTTTGGTGTTCGTTCGGGAGACAGCCCCCCTGAGGCTGGTGTGTTCGTCTCCCCTTGCATAGGCCAAGGAGAGGTGCTTCCCTGGTTGTGCTGTGGCAGCCTCCTGGATGTTGGAACCATAGAGGATGCCTATCCGTGCCCACTGTACCATCTGCTCAGATTTCTTTGACAATCACAAGGATGTGGCAGCTATCCACTGCGGGCACACCTTCCATCAGGAGTGGTGAGTAGACATGAACAGCATGACAGGTAGTGGTAAAAACATGCATCTCCTTTAACTGCTGAGTTGATATGTCTTATGATGTCAGTGTCTCTGGAGAAACAGAGGAAGTGCATCTCCAGTTTTTTGTTCTTGTGATAATGTCTTGTCTTTTTGCATTTCAGTCTCTGAACTCTTCAGCCTCCTCTTCTCTAATCCTGCTGTTTGCAAATGTTATAGTTAAGGGGGATAAGGATGAAGACAGACATTTAAAAACCATGCACCTTGTGCCTGGCTGACTCTTCTTGCTTTTGGGGGGGGGGGGGGGTTTGACAGATGGTTAGTTGGCCATCATTGTAATGCAGGCTTCTAAAAGTTGGGCTTTTCCTGTTTTGGAGAGATGCAGAACTAAAATAACAGGAGGTTCTGTGGGTTGGCATTGAGCTGCATGGTATAGTTGAGTGTTGGGAGCACTGAGCAGGGGGGCTGCAGATCAGCATTGAAGTGCCTTGGCAGAGTTGTAGTGGGGCTAAGGACTGTAGTAGGGGAAGGGGGTGCAATTCTGCCAATGCAATGCAAAACTGAGCAATGTGGGAAATCCTGCACAGTTCTTGACTAGTTAGTGCTGACTGGAGCTAGGCAGATTGAGTGCCTTATACTCAAAAGCAGTAAAAAGTACGTAATTTGTCTTAATGTATGTTGTTGTATTTTGTAACATGGTATCTTTGATTGAAGGCTCTCTGAGTGCTTTTTGAATATTAAAGTCACACAATGCCACTGTGAGGTGGGTAGATATCTCACCTCCCCATTTTAGTGATTAGGAAACTGAGGCAGAGCAAAAGTTAACTTGACCAAGCTCACAGTAAGCCAGTATCGGCTTTGGGAATAGGAATCAAATCCTAGTCCTGTGCTTTTAACGCTCTGAGACTAAAGGAAATGGGGATTAGGCCCGTCAATATACAGACTACAAGATACTTTTTTTTGCCGGTCTTGATTCTTAGGTGTTAAATTGAAACTCATTTTTTCATTAAAATGGAGAAATGCCAAACACACTAAATGTGTCTGTATGCCACAGGCTCTCCCCTTTTGAGCCATGTGTTAAAGGAGCTTTTTTCGTGGTGACCCAAACTAAGATTCTGTACCAGGGCCTAGTGTCACTTGTTGGCTTATATGATTCTCCCTGGGAAGTCTTATTTCTGAGTTTCTCTTGACTGCCAGACAAATAACTCTGGTAACTGAATATCCTCTTTCCTCTTAGCAGCTTCCTTCCCTTGTAGAAAACACCTCTGCTGTTCAAGTCTTTCGTGTCTCCTTTCTTCCTTCCACCTTTTCGTGTTTTGTCTGTTCCCTCTGTCTTCCACGATTCCCACTCTCTCCCCTAAACGTCCTTGTCACAGTGACCCTTCTTCTGGCTAAGGGTGTGGTGCTTGGGCTTCCTTTGTTGATTTTTCACTTTGTTGGAGGAATGTGCTAGTGTGAAATGGGGCTGCAACTTGCAATGCTCTTGAACTCTGATACAGTGCTGCTCCCTCCCCCTTCATGCTTCTCCCTTCCCCATCTGTGGTCTTGGTTTCCTTTCCCTCTCCATCAGAAATGACGCCATTGTGTTGCTCCTGCACAAAGTGCTTGTCCATGTGCTCCAGCAGGAGCAAGCTAAAGATGAAACATAGCTCAGTGGTTTGAGCATTGGCCTGCTAAACCCAGGGTTGTGAGTTCAATCCTTGAGGGGACCATTTAGGGATCTGGGGCAAAAATCTGTCTGGGGATTGGTCCTGCTATGAGCAGGGGGTTGGACTAGATGACCTCCTGAGGTCCCTTCCAACCCTGACATTCTATGTTTCTAATCAATTCCACGCTTTTGCTGGAGTTCCTTTGCAAGTGTATTTGAGCTAGAGGTATGTGCTCTTCCTATGGGATCAACTCAGTGTGTGGGGGGAGGGGGACAGAGGGGACATGTGTATACCAGGGCGCACTCATCCACACCAAAATGAATCACCCTGGGGATGGTCACTGACTTCAATGAAAGGAACATTCATTGTATATTTTTTTTTCTTTCTCCCTCAGTCTCATCCAGTGGTTTGATACTGCACCGAGTCGGACTTGTCCGCAGTGTAGAATCCAGGTAAATCCTTAATCCTGAACTGTATTTCTGCATCCCAATGCTGTCTACCAGCACTGTCAGAGCTCAGGCCTGAGGGCACAGTGGTGGCTCACAGAGGCATTGACGGCATGCAGAGATTGGCTGTCATTTCTCAGTCACTATCAGACTGTGCTGGGCGTCACTACTTACATTCTAGCAGAGAGGCTAAGGCCTTGGCTACACTTGCAGATGTACAGTGCTGTGAGTTAAACCTGACTTCGTGCAGCTGAGTAGGGAAAGCGCTGCAGTCTGTCCACACTGACAGCTGCCCAGCGCACTGTCGTGGCCACATTTGCAGCAATTGCAGCGCTATTGGGAGCGGAGCATTATGGGCAGCTATCCCACAGAGCACCTCTTCCCATTCTGGCTCCGTGGGTTGTGGGAAGGGGGCATGGGTCTGGGGCATTCTGGGTCCTGTCCCAAAGCCCCGTGATGCATCGCTTCGCATCCCAGAAATCCCTTTGTTTCTGTTCACCTTTGGCGCCATCTTTCAACGGTTTCTGTGCAGCGTGATCGGTCTGCAGGAAATGGAGCCTGAACTGCTGAGGTGTATGCTGACTTATCTCACCAGCACGTCATGTTTGGCTGTCGAACTATTCCTTAAGATCCAAAGTGACAGTGAGAGTGAGGAGTCCGATGATGCTATCGAGCCGCGTAACGCTTACGACACAAAATTGCTTGTGGCATTCACGGACATGCTCAGCACCGTGGAACACCGCTTTTGGGCTCGGGAAACAAGCACCGAGTGGTGGGATCACATCGTCATGGAAGTCTGGGATGACGAGCAGTGGCTGCAGAACTTTCGGATGAGAAAAGCCACTTTCGTGGGACTGTGTGAGGAGCTCACCCCCACCCTGCGGCGCAAGGACATGAGATTGCGAGCTGTCCTGCCAGTGGAGAAGCGGGTGGCTATTGCAATCAGGAAGCTGACAACTCCAGACAGCTACCGGTCGGTCGCAAACCAGTTTGGAGTGGGAAAGTCGACCGTTGGAATCGTGTTGATGAAAGTTTGCAAGGCCATTAATCGCATCCTACGCAGAAGAACCGTGACTCTGGGTAATGTGCAGGAAATAGTGGATGGCTTTACACAAATGGTGTTCCCTAACTGTGGAGGGGCGATAGATGGGACGCACATTCCTATTCTGGCACCACCCCACCTAGGATCCGAGTACGTTAATCGGAAGGGGTATTTCTCTATTGTTCTCCAGGCGCTTGTGGATCACCGTGGGCGTTTCATTGACATTAACACAGGCTGGCCCGGAAAGGTGCATGACGCACGCATCTTTCGGAACACTTGGCTGTTCAGGAAGATGCAGGCCGGGACTTATTTCCCAGAGCGTAAGATCACAGTAGGGGAAGTTGAAATGCCCATTGTGATCCTTGGAGATCCCGCTTACCCGTTAATGCCGTGGCTCATGAAACCCTACACAGGGAGCCTTGACAGCAGCAAGGAACGGTTCAACTACAGGCTGAGCTGGAGCCGAATGACTGTGGAGTGTGCCTTTGGCCGTTTAAAGGGCCGCTGGCGATCTCTGTATGGGAAGCTGGACTTGGCCGAAAACAGCATCCCCCCGGTTATATCCGCGTGCTTTGCCCTCCATAATATTTGTGAAAGGAAGGGTGAAAGCTTCACTCAGGCATGGACCTCCGAGGTTGAACACCTGGAGGCTGAATTTGCACAGCCAGAGATCAGGGCTATTACAGGGTCCCAGCGCGGGGCTGCAAGGATTAGGGATGCCTTGAGGGAGCAATTTGAGGCTGAAAACCAGCAGTGATATCTGGTGCCCTGCACAGGAGTGAAGTGCAGTAGTTCTAATCTTTAGGAATCAGTGTCTGCTAAGCAGACTTGCAGTGCCTGTTTATTTCCTGGGCTAAGGAGTCTTTTACTTTATCCAATAACAAAGAATGTTTTCAAAGCCAAAAAATCCATTTATTGAAAAGAAACAAGGGGGTGGAGCGGGGAACGGTACAATCACAGATTTGCGTATGTCCTGTCTGGTGTGATGTGCAGTGAGTGCTGCACTTCAGGATAGCTATACTGCATGGTGATGGGGGTTGAGTGCAGAGGGTAAGGGTCGTGGTTTTCAGGGCTGGGTGGTGAAGATACTGGTGTTGGAGGCAGCGGGTGGCGTGAAGAACATGGAAGTTGGGGAAAGTGGGTTGGAGGTGACAGTGGGGCACAACGGAAAGAGTTTTGGGACAAGGGCTGTAGGAGGGAGGTGGCGTTTGCGTTTGCGGTACTGCTCCTCTTTCTGCATGGCTACCAGCTCCTTGATAGCGTCTGCTTGGCGCTACAGGATGCTTATGAGCCGATCCGTGCTTTGCTGACGATGCTCCGTGCTTTGCCGCCGGTGCGCTGCGTTTTCCTGGCGGATCCTGCTTTCTCTCTCCCTCCAGTTCTGTGCTTTCTCATTCTCTTTAATAGATTGCCGCATCACTTCTTGCAGCATGTCTTCTTTGCTTTTTCGCGGTCTCTTCCTGAGTCTTTGCAGTCTCTGAGCAGGCGATAAGAGGGACGGCTGAGGTCTCAAGGTTGATGCTGCTGTATAGGCAAAATGCAACATTTAACAGAGGCAGCATTGTTTATACCAGACAGAGTAATGATTCCCCCTGCACTTAAGGAGTAGAAAACACACAGGGTCTACACAATAGCATAATTCTCCCGTCTAAAACAGAGCGCACACATCCCACGGGAGCCTCAAAATGGTGAGTAAGGGGGACTGATTGTTTCAGAGCTGCGCTGTCCTCTTGGTTTTTGTGCCTTGGGGAGAGCCAACAGCTTCAGGGGGCACCTACACTGAACACTGTCCCAACATTTTCCACAGGAGTTCGTCTTGGACGATACCTCTCTGCTGAGGGTGACCTGGGAAGCAAGGGAGGGTCTTCTACTGCAATGCGGCTTCCGCCCTGGCCCATATGCAGCTTGCCTGTGTGCAGCAATGGTCCCCCGGCCCCTCGCGGCACAGTGGCGCGGAAACGTTAGCCTGGCTGGGACAAGGACCATGGTGGCTCTCCCGATAAACCTGCGCAAGCGCATTGCACACGTTGTGGATGAGACATTTGAGGAAATTACGGAGGCCGATTACCGCGATGTGATAAACCACATCAATGCACTATTCCGCATCTAGGCATGCATGCCTAACCCTCCTCTCCCAAAGAGCCCGCACCGAAAACATTCTTTCCCGAAAAAAAAACAAAAACCCACTTACCAGGAACCTGCTCTTCTGTTTGTCCTCCACCAAGTACCGGCCGCTGCGACTGGCTACCTTCCTCCTGGCTCGAGAAGAGCTCCTTGCTGCATGGCTCCAGGGATTTCGGGGTGTCTCCATCCGGCCCACCACCATCACTCCCGTTTTCCTCCTCCTTCTCCTTCCCCTCCCCCCCACACCCCCAAACCGGCTCTGAAGTGTCCATGGTGGTGCTCGGAGTGGAGGTGGGGTTAACCCCAAGTATCACATCAAGCTCTTTGTAGAATCGGCAGGTTGCGGGGGGAGCACCCGAGCGGCCGTTTGCGTCGCGGGCTTTGCGATAGGCACTCCGCAGCTCCTTGACTTTAATCCTGCACTGCAGGGCGTCCCGGTCATGGCCCCTTTCCATCATGTCCTTTGATACCTTCCCGAAGGTATTGTAATTCCTACGGCTGGAGCGCAGCTGGGACTGGACAGCTTCCTCCCCGCAAACACTGATGAGGTCCAGCAACTCGCCATTGCTACATGCTGGGGCTCGCTTGGCGCGTGGAGGCATGGTCACCTGGAAAGATTTGCTGATAGCACGCCACGCTGGGCTGAGCAAACAGGAAGGGGATTTTTAAAATTCCCGGGGAATGTAAAGGGTGGGTCACATGGTTGGTTACCTGAGGCCAGGGCAGTAGAGTTTGAACTGATGACCAGAGTGGCTAGAACAGGCATTGTGGGATACTGCCGAATAATTCTGGAGGCCATTCACAGCGCATTGGGCGGCCACACTGGCGCTGCACTTGCTATTCCTCTCGGAAAGGTGGAGTACATGGAGCGCTGCAACCACGGAGCTACAGCGCTGCAAATGCCTTGCCAGCGTGGACAGGGAGTGAGTTACAGCGCTGGGGGCGGCTTTACAGCACTGTAACTTGCAAGTGTAGCCAAGGCCTAAGGAGTGAATGGGCCATGGAGACTGAAATCCTCCCTCTAAGCCTCTCGAGGCCAGATTGGGGCACATTGGGAAGCATGTTTTGCTACTTCCAGACCTTCAGGGCTTTTACTGTGGCAAAACTTCACTAGCGCTAAATTGTCCTCCTGGAAAAGAAAAGAGGTGGGGGGAGCTAGGAAATAATCTAGGCCTGAGATTTAAATTTTTTATTAAAGTTAATGTTTAAAATTAAATATACACAAGTTAAGAGGGAAGGTACTGTACATCTGGGGTCAGTACTTCCTAGCTTCCCCAGCTGAGATCAGGACACTGCACATACACATAGTGAGAGACCGTACCTGCTCTGGAGCAGTCCGCCTAAATAGGGGAAAAAGACAGAGGGTGGGAGACAGGAAGGAGTTTCTCCCTTCTACAGATTAGGAACCAAGGCACAGAGATTCAGTGACTCACTCAAAGGTCACCCAGGGAGTCTGGGCAGAACCAGGAACTGAACCCAGCTCTTCTGAATCCCACCCAGTCCAGTGCCTGAACCCCAAGACCATATTTCTTACATTAGTCTAGTTCTTGTGCCTCACGTTACAGTAATAGTCAAGGTTGGGGGTCTTGGCCTGTGCTAGGCTTTATTGGCTATACTCTGAGCTGAGTTACACGGAGGCGTCAGTTCGCAGCCAGCATGTTAATTTTATAGGTGTGCTCCTGTCTTTTTCTTTCCTTTCAAGGTCTTGGCCCTTGTTTCTTCCCTGACTTGTTGATTCTCTGTATTCTTCACCACCTCTTGCATCTCTGGGTTACCATGGAGTTCTCGCGAAATAACATCTTATGTAGCAGTAACTATGCAATTAGCTGGTGTCATGACTGCATATAATACTTAAAACACAAAGCTGTAACGGCATGGGGGGAGATGGGGAGAGCTATTGCACTCAATTACAGCACTCTTTGCATACAGAGAGCAGCACATACTTCTGTGTTTGGATTTGGCACTGGGTGAGCTCAGCATCAGCTGCTGGGCCTGAGCTGCCAGAGAACAAGCTGCTCTTGACTCAGAAATGCCTGAATCTTTCTGTCAAAATTCCAGGATCTTGCCTGGAGTGACAACTGTAAATCTCAAGTTTGTTGCTTGGGTGACAGATCCAGGATCTCACCATAGAGATATCAAGCGTGTGAACTGACTCCCACCAGCTATACCACACATTACTATCTTGTGATGGGACAGTAACCTTCTCCCATTGTAGCTGTCTGCCTAGCAGAAAAGGCTCTCTCTGCATTTTCACACTCCTCTTCCATGTCTCATCTAGGTCGGCAAAAGACACATCATCAATAAGCTGTTCTTTGATGTTGCCCTGGAGGAGCAGACGTCACTGGATGCAGAAAGCATACAGGTATTCTGACTCAGTTCTCTTAACAGCAGCCTGGAGCCACAGTCTGTCCCAACAGCTTCTTTCAGTCACTGGTGGGATCTCTAAAAAGTCCTGGGCTTCAAAGCTGGATGTTGCTGTTCTTTCTCCTGTTTGCCTCTCTGCTTTCTGTCCCTGTCCTCACCACTGAGCTCAGCTCAGCTCTTCCTGCAGAACACCTTCACGTGGTGCTTCACAATGGTCCCTGCTTGTCTCTCAAATGAGGAAGCCATTTCCATCGCTTCGCTCCTTCCCTCTCACTTCTCATCTTCCCTGAAGCCCTTCCCTTATGTTATAACTGTTCAAACTCTTTTTGTTCTTGAGGCTCCTTGATTGTCGGGAAGGCTGGGATACAAAGCTTTCCTGCAGCCTGGGGTGGAGAGAGTCCCAAGTTCTATCGAGCCAATTGGCAAACCCTAGAGAACCTGGGCATAGGAGGATGATCCTCTAACTCTCTTGGGGAAGGGCCTATTAAAGGTACACTCAATTTGTTCACTTTATCCATTTAACAGCCCTCTGTGTTTAGGTGAGTGTCATGGACTCACAGGTCGTGCCCACTCTTGGCCACATACAGTCCCTGCGGGGGGGAAACCCCCGTCCGTGTGACAGCCCTTCTCGGGGGTCCACTCTCGGTGGTTAAGCCCCTCCGCCTCCTGGAACCACACCTCTTTGAGCCTTAGCATGCCTGTCTCTCGCTGTGGGACCCCTCAGGGAGTCCACTCACTCTGGACCCCAGGGGCCTCCACTCCCAGAGGGAATAATGCAACCCTGTTCTCTAGATCGGAATGACTCTCAGCCAGCGTAAAACAGAAGGGTTTATTGAGCGTCTGAACACAGCATAGGAAATTCTCAGGGCCCTCAGGCTGGCCTTCCTCAGCACAGTACATCTAAGTCTCTCCTGCATCCAGGTGGGCTCTGCCTGTTCGCGCTCTCCAGTCCCGAGCCCCCGTGCTTTCCACCTGGGCGTCTGATATCACCTCCCCCAAGCCCCACCTATGTCCATTTTCTTTCTATTCAGGTAAACAGGGTCGCCTGGACCTCCTCTCCTTTCAGCCGTCCTTTGTTCCCCTCTGTCTGGAACCGGCTGGCCAGGTCACTGGGGTCCTCTCTTCGCAGCCCATTGTCCTCCCACTGGCCAAAACTGGCTGTGACTCCCAAGCTGGGCCTCACGGTGACCAGCCGCTGGGGTATCCATTCTCCAGGCCATTGGCTGGGATCCCAAGTTCCGTCGCTGGTCCTCTGTAACAACAAACTCCCTCTCCCATCACCTTGTTAAACCAGTAACACCCAGGGAAACTGCGTCCCACCCCCATGGTATTGAAAAAAAACAAGAAAACCCCCCACTTCGTCACATCTCCCTCCCCCCCCCCGCTTCAACTCAAGTTCAGGGCCCCCGTCCTGTGATAAAGCATCGGCTATAACGTTGGCACTCCCCCTCATATGGACCATCTCCATGTCATAACCCTGGAGGAGCAGGCTCCATCTCAGCAGCTTGGCATTAGCCCCTTTCATTTGGTGCAGCCACGTCAGAGGCGAATGGTCAGTGTACACAGTGAAGCGCTGCCCAAATAGATATGGCTGCAGCTTTTTAAGGGCCCACACCATAGCCAGGCATTCCTTCTCTATGGCCGCATAGTGCTGCTCCCAGCGCAGCAACTTCTTGCTCAGGTACACAGTGGGATGTCTCTCCCCCTTAGTATCAGTTTGCATCAGCACTGCACCCAGTCCGGTGTCTGAGGCATCAGTGAACACCAGGAAGGGTTTGTTAAAATCCAGGTTTACCAGCACCGGGCTTTGGATAAGTGCCCCCTTTAGCACACAGAGAGCCCTTTGGCACTGCCCGATCCAGACCACCTTGTCCGGCTTTCCCTTCCTACAAAGCTCCATGAGGGGAGCTGCCAGGTTGCTAAAGTGTCGCACAAACCTCCAGTAGTACCCTGCCATGCCAATGAAAGCCTGGACCTTGGCTTTGCGTATCCTCCTCATCCCCCCCCTTCTTAGTCTGGTCGCTCCCCACCTTGTGGCCCAGGTATGATACCTCTGCAATCCCCACCTTGCACTTTCCAGCTTTTATGGTCAGTCCTGCATCCTGGAGGTAACCCAGCACCCTCTTCACCTGGGACCACATGTTCTTCCCAGGTCTGGCTAAAGACACAGATATCATCAATATACGCTAGAGCAAAGTCCTCCATCCCCTTAGTAACTGGTCCACCAGGCGCTGGAAGGTGGCAGGTCCCCCTTGAGGCCAGAAGGCAGGACCAGTAACTCAAAGAGTCCTATTGGGATGATTAAGGCAGACTTAACCCTGGCCTCTGGGTCCAAAGGAACCTGTAAGTAGCCTTTGGTGAGATCCATGGTAGCGAGGTACCGGGCACCCCACAACGTGTCTAGGATCTCATCGGTCCTAGGCATGGGTTAGGCATCAGACATGGTAATGGCATTGAGCTTCTGGTTCTGTGTCGACTATTGGATCAATCCATCCTTCTTGGGGACCAGCACCACGGGAGAGGCCAGGGGCTGGAGGATGGCTGGATCACCCCTAAAGCCAGCATGTCTCCAATCTCTCTCTCCAGGTCCTGGGCTGTTTTCCCAGTGAACCTGAATGGTGAACACCTGATGGGAAGGTTGGCTCCCATTTCTACCTGGTGAACAGCCAGGTTAGTGAGCCCAGGCCAGTCAGAGAACAGCTGCCAGGATGAATGCAGCACATCTCTGATCTCAGCCTGCTGGGCAGGGGTTAGCTGGATTGAGAGGGGAATTCATTCCAGCGAGGGGTCAGCCCCTTTTATCATGTCCTTTCTTTCCTCTTGGCTTTGCGTACCCTCCCCATCCCCCCTTCAGAGTCAGGTGAGCATTACCTCATCGCAATCCCAAACTGACCAAAGGAAGGGGGTGACTCCCTTGAGGGTCTAACAGATTCTTTTATTGCTGCCTAAGCCAGTGTCCATTGTTCCTGTGAGGCTGGGCTGGGTTTGTCCCATCCATGTCCTGACGAGGTGTGAACTGCCTCTCTGCTCTTGGAGAGTTTTTGCATGGGCTTGTTCTAAGCCATGAGGATAAATTTTCAGCCTCATAACTATAAACCTTATTATAACAATTACTATAAAATCACTATAACGACCATGCTCAGTGCATTATGAGCCTTCCGAAGACACCAAACATGACAAACTTTGCATTGGATACCACACAATCATTTTATAAAGATGAACGTGGGGTTGTAGGGTGTTCCCCCAAGGTACAAAGCATCACACCCCTGTCTCAATACCATCCATTTGGCTGAATGCCTGTATGGCCTTCAGACCCAGCAGAGGGGTTAGACAGTGGAGCCTGTGGGGTCAATCTAGATCAGATCACAAGCCTTCTCAAAGGCTATGAGGTAGGCATCAATATCCCCCCATCCTTAAACTGGGGCAGCAGTTTGGTGTCTAGATTCCCCACAAAACTGGTGTCTCGGGGCCCTTTCCCACTTACCCTCCCGCACCCCCGGCAGGCCCTCTTGGCCCACTTCTCCTCCAACTCGTGCTTTTGCTGTTCTGCACGGTCCGCCAGCCTCCACTCCTCCAGCTCCTTTGTTTTCAGTTCCAGCCTCAGGAGCTCCTCCTGGGAGAAACCTGACTGGGGCCCCCCTGTGCTGACGGGGGAGTCAGGTCTGATAGACTCCTGACTGCTACACGAACTGCCCCCATGGCTACTCCCCGGCTCTCCAGGGGCACCCCTGGAATCTGGAGCCTGTTCCTGAGACTGGTCATTCTCTACAAGCTGAGCCATCAGCTGCTCTTTAGTGAGCCTCCCCACGCTCAGCCCTCTCTCCCTGCACAAACATGCCAGCTCCCTCTTACGGAGCTGCTTATAGGCCATTTCCGCACTGGTTCCTTCAATTCCCTCATTTTATCGCTGGCAGCCACTCACTGCAAAGCCAACAGTCTACAGGGTGCGTCCACAAACCGTCCTCTGCTACCACGGATTCACAGGTTGTGCCCACTCTTGGCCCCGTATGGTCCCTGAGGGGAACTCCCTTCAGTGTGACAGCCCTTCTTGGGGGTCTACTCTCTCTCAGGGGTTAAGCCCTTCTGCTTCCTGGAACCGCACCTCTCTGAGTCTTAGCACACCTGTCTCTCGCCGTGGGCCCCCTCAGGAAGTCCACTTGCTCTGGACTCCCAGGGCCTCCACTCCCAGAGGGAATAATGCAACCCTGTTCTCTAGATTGGAGTGACTCTCAGCCAGTGTAAAACAGGAGAGTTTATTGAGTGTCTGAACATAGCATAGGAAACTCTCAGGGCCCTCAGGCATGGCCTCCCTCAGCACAGTACATCCAAGTCTCTCCTGCATCCAGGTGGGCTCTGTCTGCTCTCTCTCTCTCCAGTCCCGAGCCCCTGTGCTTTCCAGCTGGGCATCTGATATCCCCTCCCCCAAGCCCTGCCTCTGTCCATTGTCTTCTGTCCAGGTAAACTGGGTCACCTGAGCCTCCTCTACTCTCAGCCATCCTTTCTTCCCGTCTGGCTGGAATTGGCTGGTCAGATCACTGGGGTCCTCTCTTCGCAGCCCATTGTCCTCCCACTGGCCAGAACCGGCTGTGACTCCTAAGCTGGGCCTCCAGGTCACCAGTCATTGGGGTATCAATTCTCCAGGCCATTGGCTGGGGTCCCAAGTTCTCTCACTGGTCCTCTGTAACAACAAACTCCCTCAACCATCACCTCGTTAAACCAGTAACACCCAAGGAAACTGTGTCCCACCCCCTCGACATGCAAACCATTGAAAAAAAACAAGAAAACCCCCCACTTTGTCACAGTGAGTCACAGTTTCCATGTATACTCAGGCATTTTTTCCCTGTTACTGTGTGCAAGACCCATAAATGAGGGTGGAGTGATTCATAGGTTCCAAGGTCAGAAAAGACCATTGTGATCATGTAGTGTGACTTCCTGTGTCACAGAGACCAAAGAACTTCCCCAGAATAATTCTTAGAGCAGCTCTTTGAGAAAAACATCCAATCTTGATTTAAAACTTATCACTGACTCCACCATGGCCTTGGGTAAATTGTTGAAATGGTTAATTATTTTCACCATTAAAAATTTATACCTTATTTCCAGTCAGACTCTGTTGAGCTTCAACTTCCAGCCATTGGATCGTGTTAGACCTTTACTAGATTGAAGAGCCCATTATTAAATATTTGTTCCCTGTGTAAGTACTGATAGACTGATCAAGTTACTCCTTAATCTTTTCTTTGTTAAGCTAAAGAGATGGAGCTCCTTGCATCTATATAAGGCAAGTTTTCTAATCCTTTTCATGTCTCTTCTCCGGGCTCTCTCCAATTTACCAACATCCTTCTTGAATCCAGAACCGTAGCAGCAGTTGCACCAGTGCCAAATACAGAAATAAAATAACCTCTGTGCTCCTACTTGAGATTCTTCTGTTTTATACATCCAAGAATCACATTAGCCCTTTTGACCACTGTGTTGAACTGGGAGCTCATGTTCAGCTGATTATCACCACTACCCCCAAATCTTTTTTTAGAGTCACTGCTTCCCAGGATAGAGTCCCCCATCCTGCAAGCATGGCCTACATTCTTTGTTCCTAGATGTATACATTTACATTTAGCCACATTAAAATGCACACTGTTTACCAAGCAATCCAGATCACTCTGTGTCAGTGATCTGTCCTCATCACTATTTACCACTCCCCCAATTTTTGTGTCATCTGTAACCATTTTCAGTGACGATTTTATGTTTTCTTCTAGGTCGTTAATAAAAATGTTAAATAACATAGTGCCAAGATCCAGTCCTTGCAGGACTCTCCTGGAAACACACCTGTTAGATGATGATACCCCGTTTACAGTTACATTTGGAGACCTATCAATTAACCAGTTTTTAATCCATTTAATGTGTGCCATCTTAATTTTATGTTCTAGTTCATCAAAATGTCATGCCTTACAGAAGTTGTTTCCATCAATGCTGTTACCTTTATCAACCAAATTTATAATCTTGTCAAAAAAAAATCAAGTTAGTTTGACAGGATCTGTTTTCCATAAACTGAGGTTGATTGGCATTTAATTATACTTCCCTCCTTTAATTCCTTATTAATCTAATCCCGTTATCAGCTGCTCTGTTATGTTGTCCAGGAACAATGTCAGACTGACAGGTGTATAATTACCCAGGCCATCCCATTTACCCTTTTAAAAAATTGGCACATTAGCTTTCTTCCAGTCTTCTGGAATTTCCGTAGAGTTCCAAGACTTATTGAAAATCAACATTAACAGTTCAGTGAGCTCCTCAGCCAACTCTTTCAAAACTCTTGGATGCAAATTATCTGTGCCTGCTGATTTAAAAATGTCTAACTTTAGTAGCTATTTAACATCCTCCTGAGATTCTAGTGGAATGGAAAGAGCATTATCAAATGGTATGACTACCTCATCTGATTTTTTTTCTCAGAACCCCACATTTGACGTGGGAGCAGGTATGGTATGCCAACCTACTTTTAACTCATTGAAATTGACCAGAAATGCCTTTAAACAAAGCAGCATAGGGAAATCTGTAGCTTTATGCTTTCTCTCTTAAAATGAGCATCAGAGTAAAACTGACACACTGGTAACTGCAGGAAAACTGCTTTGATTAGGGATGTATGTAAACTAATCTCTTGATGATGGCAGTGTGTATGGTGTTTAGCTTTGGAAAACTCTGAATGCAAAGAGTTAAATCAGGATATTATGGTGCTCTGTCTTCAAGTCAGTAGTTTAGCATTGGCAAAGTCCTACTTCTGCATGTCTGAGTCAACTGTTTAAAAAGAAGAAAATCGCCTTGACCTTGGTATAATGGGATTCTTATACCCTCTTGTGTTTAAAATCAGCATATGCAGCGATTACCATAATTAACATCGTCATGGCAACTGCTGTGTATTTCGTGTGTGGGGTGGGGGAGGAATGCAAGACATAACATAGGTAAGTGTCATCTTCAGAAACAGCTAACATATATTGTGGGCTATAATGCATGTGTACAAAAGATGAAGACCTCCTATAAAACATGTCTAATTACCCATAGCTACCTAAAACTATGACTTGGAGCAGATAAATTCTGCCTTTATGCTGGCAAGAACTGGTTTGAATGCATGCTAAATAGATGAGTGGCACTCTCGCTGTGGGCTGGCTAGAAAAAAGATCTCTCTAGAAAAGCAATTTTTCTTGCCACTGACTGTTTTTTCTCTCTCATGTTTCTTAAACACTTTTGCAGCTCTTTCTGGGGTCGCATTCTCTTTCCACCTAGTTTTCTCTTCCTGCTTGATTCTTCAGTGAAGTCTTGCTCCTGTGCTTCTAGGTATCGATTTGAGGGCACTCTTTCTGCCCTAGACACAGATACTTGAGATTAATGTGCTATGCCCATACAGAATGAATCTTGCAACTACAGGAGCAAGTCATTGGCTCCCCAGCATGCATCTTTGCTAATTAGCAGGAAGCAGGGCCCTTTAGTACCAGGAGAGAACTGCATGTCTTTGTATGCAAATAGTTAAATTTGTTCACATAGTGTTTAAACTCAGTTTACTGTTTATATTAACAGGGCACAGGGGAAAGCTGAGCAATACCATCACACTGAATGCTTCCTGTTGCCCTGCGATGTTTTCAAAATAGTTTAAATGTGTAATGTTGATCTTCTGGAAGAAGGTTAGCTTGCAGTGCTTATGTGTATGACCAGTAGTTCTCAAACTTTTGTACTGGTGACACCTTTCACATAGCAAGCCTCTGAGTGTAACCCCCCCCTTATACATTAAAAACACTTTTTATATATATATTTAACACCATTATAAATGCTGGATGCAAATCGGGGTTTGGGGTGGAGGCTGACAGCACACGACCCCCCATGTAATAACCTTGTGACCCCCAGGGGTCCCGACCCCCAGTCTGAGAACCCCTGTGTATGACTATCATGTACAGAATCGTAAACCGTCGGTACTGGGTGATTGGAAAAAGCCTTCTTGGTTACGCAGTTTCATCTTTGTGTCAATGCAGGAGGAGCCAAGATGGCAGGGTTTCCTTTTTCCTTTGGAGACTATTCTAAAGCCCAACATATCTCATTTATCCTGTTGTTTAGCCTAAATTTTCCTAGTCTTATCCCATTATTCTTAGGTCTTGTCTTTATGGGGAACTTGACCAGAATAGTTCCCCAAGTGGACATTCTATTTTAGAATAAGTCACTTTATTCTGGAATAATTAGTGCACTATTTGAGCACACTAATTATTCCAAAATAAGGCCCACATGGGGAGCTATTCTGCAATAGTTAATTCTGGTCAATTTCCCTGTGCAGACAAGCCCTTAATTATAGCCATGTGCCTCACAGTAACTAGCCTCTTTCCATCCAGGGTATTTATGCCTTTCAAATAGGTATAAACTGTAAATCCTGTGGCTTCTGCTTCCCTGTCCCTTAGCTGTCACTTAGCCAAATGTCAGTCTCGTCCCTCCAGCTCCCTGATTATTTTTGTTGCTGTTCTCTGAATTCCTCCATTTGTCAATATCTTTCTGGCAAACAGATGAGAGAATTGAACACAATATTCCAGGTATCATGTAGAGAGAGAGACTATTACCTCTGACAGGATGCCTCTGCATATGCACCTTCTACATTGTGTTGGCATTTCTTTCTGTCTAGTTATATTGCAACTCCTGTCCAGCTTGCTGTCTACTGTCCCCTGCAGGTCTCTCAACATTACTGTTTTTCAGGTTTCTTTCTCCCATTAAGTATGTTTCAGATTTTTCCCCAGATGTATTGGCTTCACTTAATTATTCTCTGCCCACTTTTCCAACCCCTTGTAGGTCCCCATTGTATCCTCACTGGGTTTACAGCATCTACCAATTTAGTATTTGTTAATTAAATTAACATGCTATTTTATCCCTTCTCCAGATTGCTAATGAAGGTATTTAATAAGATGTGATCTTCCCCGGATCCCTATGGTACTTGCCAAACACCACCTCCCCTGACTTGATACTGATCAGTTTATGGTTGCCCTTTATTTAGGGTGCTGCAAGCCAATTGTCAGTTCACATAAGCATCCATATCCAAGCTGATATGAATGAACACTGAATATGGTTTTGTTAGACACTTGCTCACCCACTTCATTTTCTGTCTAGCTGGGCATGTTCAAATCTACCCATTGTTCTGTGTCTAGGGCCCAATTTCATTACATCTATTGCATTCCCTTCAACCACTGAACTCATAATTCTAGTTAAAAATAATCAGCAATCTAGTTCTGTCTGTCAAGATCCTTGCCTTATTGCCTTGTTTAGTTAAGATGTTATGAAATTTTTTTCTCTGACTTCAAATGTTTTCCCTGAGAGGCTTTCCAGAGTTGTTCAACCCAGTAAAAATGACTGACACTGTGAGAAACGAGAGAGTGACAAGGATAAGATAAGACTGGGATGTTCTCTGTGGCAGTCTTGTTCTTCCCCTGAAGCACTACCAGTTTGAGGTGCTCCCCGTGTGTCCTGCAGTAGCACTTGGGAATGTTGCATATAACAAGGGCATTCCTCACTATTTTGTTCTGCTCTCAGCACCTGGTCATGTAACTCACTAGGAGAAAGCATTTAGGAATCCTAGAACTCTCCTCTAAGATTAGGTGAAGGTTACTGGGTGGTGCTGCTCCTCATCTGGTTCTTTGTGTTGCATTTCAGAATGAACTGGACAAGGTGAAAGCACAGCTCTCCATGAAAGGTGAGTTCAGAAAGGAAACAGAAGAGTGTTCTGGCCAGCAGTAAGGGCGCAGAGAGAAGGAACATGGGATTGGCAGGCTCTGGGCTTTCTCAAGCTACTGTTTTGTTTTGTGCTGAGGCTTTCAGGTCAGTTTGCAGCAGAAAAGTTGAGGCATTTGTATATGAGGGTGCTCTCTGAGCCTACAGTACAAGTGGGGTCTGAATGAAACCGGTCGGACAGAGCAAACTGGGGATCATGAGTCTTAAGCTTGCTGGGCCAGTAAGTAGAGTAAAGAGACCTGTAGACTTTGTTCAATGCTCGGGCTATTATGTGACACAGAATCATAGACTATCAGGGTTGGAAGGGACCTCAGGAGGTCATCTAGTCCAACCCCCTGCACAAAGCAGGACCAATCCCCAGACAGATTTTTGCCCTAGATCCCTAAATGGCCTCCTCAAGGATTGAACTCACAACCCTGGGTTTAGCAGGCCAGTGCTCAAACCATTGAGCTATCCCTCCCCCCCTTACTGTAATTATGTCCCTTGCAAGATTGTCCCAGCTGACATACTACTGACGGCTCAGTGTAGCGCTTATTCCAGGTGGGAATCAGCAGCAAGCAAAGATTGTTTCATTGAGTTAGGTGTGTTTATCAGGAGACCCACAGCTGCCAAATGTCACTAGCTCATTTCTTCAAGCGTAAAGTGGCACAAGAGGGCTTAATAATTGGGGCCCAAACGGAAATGGGAGAAATTTGGCACTTATTCAGCTACTGCGATGCTGCATCCCCAAAAAAGCAGGCACAATTTGATGTGTGCGTTTCTATTTTCCCATTGCTTTAAAGAGCTCGGGCTCTTTAATTTTAGAGCCTGTTTGATGGAGGCAGGAAAGCGAAAACCCTGGGGATGTTGTCAATGTGTTTTAAGCATTGTCTGTAGGCAGCCTGTCATCAGAACATGAGTCATGAGCAGCCAAAGGAAAATGTCAGTCAGTCTGAGTGACAGAAATCCTGAGACATGAGTTTGCAATAAGCAAAAAAAACCTTTAAAGGGAGCTTGGAGTGGAGAGAGTTTCAGCCATTTCCAAAGAGCCCGCTTTCCTATTGAGTCCTCTGCCCTCTCACATGTGCAAGGCAGACAGAAATAGTTGACTAGATCTATTTATTAGCCTGATAAAAGTTAGAAAATCTATCAGATGCCTATATCAAGGCCCCTCCTTGCAAGCAGTCCGGGGCAGTGACATAGTGAGTAACTGAGCCCCGCCTTCTGGGGAAGAGTGCTGGGACTCCTACCAGAATGCTCTCCAAAGGAATTGCTTTGCAGATTTGCTTTTTTATGTTAGCTAGGAGGTCCTGGACTTTAAGGTCTCTCGGCTGGGAAGGAGAAGCTTTCTTCTGTCCTGTGTCTTGACTGCGTGTCTATTCCTCCTGCCCTGCTAGCCTCAGGGACTCTGCCTGCAGTGCCTCCAGCTTCGATTCCTCCTTTTTCAAGAATCTGCCTCCGCTTGTAGCTTTCCCCAGCAGCAGAATGAAAGTAGCCTTGTCAGTTTCACAGCTGCCACAGGGGGTTCTAAAAAGCAGATGTGTACCTGAGAAGAGTCTTGTACAGACCTGAGACCAGTAGCTGAGGTGCTGGATCTGTCTGCAGAGCCCAGGAGGCATTGCTGCACCCTGGTCACATTGGAACATTTTCTTCACATCACAAATACCAGAAATGAAACATTTGTTGGTCCTGAAAGCTTCAGTCCTGCAGAGCTAGCCTCCTGCCACCGCACCAGGGGAAGTCCTGCCTGAAAGTGTGTGCAGTGGGATGCATCCCTCTCACCCCCCCAAAGTATGCTGCTCCTGGATAGGTACAACCACCCAAACAAGTGTGGGAAAACACTTTACTTACAAACCAACCTACTTACCCAGCCACTTCCTATGGCCATCTTGTGGCTATCACTGCTTTGTTTGTGTGAGGGTGCGCACACGCACACCAGTTTCTCCCTCTCTTTCCCCTGGTCCCAGCTGGGCATCTTCTGCCTCCTTTCCCAGGGAGGCCATAATCCTGTTTGCCAGCTCAGTTGTTTTTTTGGGATGGCGGCAATGTCACAAAGCCAGCAATGCCTCAGGCCTTGGCAGGGATTGAAGCTGCAGGGCTGCCAAGGTGAGCAAGCCCTTGAGCCCCTCTCCAGTAATGGTCAGCTACTACCAGAGAGCTGATGGAAACCGGGAGGATGAGTGGATTTACACAGTGCTCAAAAATAGTGCTGCTTTGCTGTCCATGACGGACCATAGTCGCACTGCGAGAGGTGGGGACCACTGCCTTATACAGCTGCAAAACAGGAGCTTTCCAGTGATGTAAAATGTTCTCTGCTGGCTCTCTCAGCTCAGGATACTGGTCAGTCTGACCACCAGCTGGCTTTCCTGCTTCCCTCCAGAACACATTTCAGTTCCAGCAGGATCTGTGCACCTCTGTATCTCATGTGGCTGAAGGCAGGCTGTAACAGGGTGCTGGCTAGGAGAAATAAACCAGGCCCCTGTTAGCCCTGTTCCAGAGGAAGAAGGGTATTAGTTGGGCTGGCTGAAGGGCCACGCCCTAATTACCAGAGTGGATCCACCTGCAGGTCTGGGTAGCCAGCCTGCCCTATAAAGCTGGCTAAGAGACAGGAAGCAGGGGGGAGACAGGAAAGGGAGGAGCATGGGCTCTAGATCTCTGCTGGCTGGGAAGCTAGTAGTCTCCCAGAGTGTTGGTCCCTGTAAATATCTGTAAATAAATCGTGGTGGGAACGGACACAAACAATAAAAGGACACGGGTGCTGCACTTCAGTTGGTCTCTGACTGCGTTTGTGGAGGGGTCAGGAAAGGGCGCTGCTACACAGGCTTTAATATACCTTCCAGCCCAAAAGGCTTTGTTGCTGGCAGCCAAGGCATCAGAATTGGGGATATTAGTGTGGGGGAGGGGCGATCAGAACAACAGGATTTTAAGGCCTTGTGATGTGCAAGGACTGGAAATGTTCCAGAGTGATAAATCTGCCTTAATCAAGTATCACGTGGCCTTTCAGAGCCCCAGTGTGTTCTGCAGAGCTGTGCTTTAATGCTGCTTCGCTTGTGTGTTTGGGATCTCGCACCCTGAGACACACAGACTGTGGTGAGGGTGAGTGATAGCAGCATAACTGCACAGCAGTGTAATTGCTCTGCACGTAGGCACTGTGTTCCTGTGCACAGCAGCAGCTGTCAAGCCTATCTAAGCATGTACCCTGCACACACGACTTCTCGCTGGGAGAGCAGCGTCGAGGCAGCTCACCAGAGCTTTGTAGTTTTATAAATGTTTTGTTCGGCCTGCAAGGATGCCAGCTCCTTGCACCCAAGCTTGCCTTTGGGAGCAGGTGGGGGATAGCGCATGATAGTTATCTCAGTCCACATTGACTGGGCAAGCTAGGACCGGGCCATTTCTTGATTGGTAAAGAAATGTTTGAAGTCTACTGGTGCTGGGTGCAGGGATTGCTTAGCACAGGTCCTGTCTGACACATTGCATTCAGTGGGGAGGAGGTCTGATGGGAAATGACTAAGTCTCTGAGAGTTTCTCAATCTGAATTTATGTATCCTGTCTGTCACTCTGGCTGCATATCTGCCCTCAGACCCATGGGTCTCAGGGCTGCCCAGGGCAAGGCATTCCAAGTGCTATGTGAGCATTTCCTTTCAGAGAAGGAGAAGCGAGACTGCCAGTCTATCATAGACACACTGAGGGAGACTGTGGATGTTCACAACGCCACCATCGAGTCGCTCCAGAAAGCCCTGTGTGAGACAGAGATGCTGTGTTCCACTCTCAAGGTACCTTCCTCCATGGGCAGTGTACATCTGATCTGCCCCATTTCTGGCTAGGGTTACAGTCTCACTGGCTCGTCCTCTGGGTCACACTGTCCTCAGGCCTGTGCAGAGAGGACAGGTGGCTCTGCGCTTGGAGGTCTAAGTTCTGTTCCTGGCTCTGAAACCAGCTTCCTGTGTGGGCCCCATCTCTCCAGATGTGAAGTGGAAGAAGAGCAATGGGGCTGCGTTCCCATTTAAGACACTCCTTTAACCTTGTCTGAGCTCCTTGACGAGGTGGTGCTATAGAAGAGCCAAGGGGGCAAAGGGGTAAGGTTCTCTAGGGCAGCAGTGCTATTTCAAGGCGATGTCTTTCAGTTCTAACACACATCACCCTGGGACAGTAATTTCCTGAGGTACCTCCCTTGGACCCGTGCACCTTGGAAGAGGTGAGATATTGGGGAAACAATACACTTATTGAATGAATCTAAAGCAGTTGGAGTACTTGACGTGTTAAGACATTGGGTCTTCTCTGTGCTTAGCCTAAGCGATTTGTGGCTGGGGTGGCTTGTTAGAATCCTGCTTAAAAACAGCATTCCGCTCAAGGCCAGGGAATGAGGGTCTGGCTTGTTGATGCAGTGTCAGTATTGATCTTCCATCGCATCAGTGTGAATGCTCTCTTAGGGAGCGAGACCCTGTTGAGGACTAACACTATTACCCTGCATTAAATCTTTCTGTAGGCCTGGTGGGGTTCAGTGTGAATTAGTTAATGTTAATTAGTGATTTCTGCCTCCACCCAGGCAAGTTAATTGAAATGTACAGAGAGAAAGTTACAAGCTTAGGCTGGGTTGGACCAACCATTGTGCTGCTGTCAAACCTGTTCTGTAGTCAAGCCACTAACAGGAAATAATCTGTGTGTGTGTGTATATGTATGTGGTGTCTTTATGTATATAATCATAACTCATGAGTGAATAAACCAGGACAGGGATGGGATGGCCACTTCCCTGTGATGCCCCCCAGGGAAACTGATCTAACTTAATCATAGTGATTGGTCTTAGCTGCTGTTTAATTGAGATGATAGTGCCATAAATTCCACGTATTGGGGGTGCACTTTGTCTGCCACTGAGTAAGATGTGCTTCACCAATTGTGAGTGCGGAGCTGCATTCTTAATGCACCTAGGTTAAATAGAAGAAAAAAGGTGAAACTGTGAAAATCACTCTTCACCCCAAGGATACCTTATCCCTTTTTCCCTGGCTTTCATGTTTTTCAGTAGTTTTATAGGTTGCTGGGGTGTTCCAATGAACAGAATTTCTCAGTGAGGCTTATTAGCATTTCCTGGTCATGCAAACACTTCAGTTGCTGTAAAACTCTAAATCGGGGTGTGCTGTTGCAGCTGATACAAATGAGCCCTTCCCAAGATGATTTTGCTTTAGGTGATTGGGTTTGCTGCTAGGTTTCCACCCTCCTCCCCCGTCTCCTGGGCTTTCCCTACCCCAGATTCAAGGGGAGACTCATAACCTATCTTTCCTCTGACTGTAATTACTCTCTGACATGTGTGAAAGCCCCTCCAGTGTAATCTGGGAACATTGGAAGAAAAGGCATCATGCTCATTGCATCTTCTCCTCTTGAAAGTGTGTGAGATCTCCCAGCAGAGTTCTGTGCACTGTTTCTCCTCAGGCTGTTTAAAGCATAAGGCTTGGAGCCTCTGCTATGCTGTTGCAGGCCTTTCTAGCCATGGCAGAGGCCAAATTCACCAGCTTCAAGCCGGACCTTTCTTCCACTAGCACTGCATCAGTTACTGATGAACCTGCTTGGTGCCTCGGGACCACAGTTGAATGCCAGAGGGGCAAATATGGTCGCGTTGACAGTTCTGGCCAGGGAGTCTGAGAACCGTGTATCATGCCAGTTTAGAGCAGTGCGAGGGAAGTGGAAACAGTAGTGCAAATGTGGTGGAGAGAGCTGGCCAGGAGCGGCAAAAGGTGGCACTGGTATGAGAAAGGTAACCATCCTAGCCAGGCAAGGTGAGACCTTGCAGAGGGACAGTGGCATCTCAGGCCTCCTTTTTTATGTAGTAACGTGGTGAGCCAGTGGGAGAGTCTGAGACTGAATGCATATTAAACCCCTCCAGCTTCCGTCGAGCAGAGAGGACACTGTCTTTGGCCAATCTTCTCTCTGGAGTCAAATTAAACAGTGTCTCATTGAAAAGCAGTCAGGAACCTTTGAAGCTGATACGTTAAACTGTCCAGGCAGATCAAAGCTTAGGGAATGAATACAGGTGAACTGAAAGTTTGTTTAAAAAGCCATCTGATCCCCATGGGAGCCCCTTATACACAGTAATATTCAGTTGATCCTGCACAGGCCATGTCCTACTGCCAGTCATTTTGAGAATACCAGAAAACCAGGCAGCACCTTCAGACAGCTCCAGATGCCCCTCCAGTGTAATCTGATGGAGATGGACCATGTTGGGTTTGTCTTGGTAAAGTGTCTGAGAACTCCCAGCAAAGCCCCATGCAGGATTACTTCTCACATCTGGTAACAGATGGCAGTTCAGCAAAATGGGAGGGTTAGTGCAGCGGGAACAGGGAGTGTCTGAATGGGGAGAAGGCTGCAGTAACTGGAGACTTCCCTATGGAGCTTTGTCGCTTTCTGAACACGGAAGGAGAGGGTCACATATGACTCTCCACAAATAATCCTAGTGGGAGCAATGGAATCGGGCAGTTCATGGACTGAAGTATCTGATGGCCAGCATTGAGAATTTGCCATGTGTTGGGAGCTGAGTGGGAACCTATGGGCACCTTGCTCCTGGGCTGTTAAAGATGGTGAGAGCTTTGAGGAGCCTGACTGCTGAGCAGGTTGTGCAGGTATTTCAATGCATACGTGCTAGCTATATGTCTCCATAGGAGTCCCTATCTCCCATTCTAACTGCACAAATGTGCCTATCTGTGTCTCAGAAACAAATGACGTACCTGGAGCAGCAGCAGGAAGAAACCAAAGGTGCAAAAGAGGAGGCCCGAAGGCTGAGAAATAAACTGAAAACCATGGAGAGGTTAGATACAGGGCCTCTGCTGTGTATGTATATGTGGGCTAGGGCAAGCATGCTGTTCAGTGGTCCGAGACACTTACTTTCTTAGAGGTCTTGCGCAATAGTTCTGAATGCTACCAATGCAGAGCTACTTGGGTTCAGCCTCAGTTCCTGGTGCAGATGGAAATGTCACTGCTGTTGCACTGTTGAGCTGGGGTTTGGGAACCTCCTGCATCAGTGCTGGTGTGTCCTCATTGGTCCTGACCTGTCCAAACTCATCACCACCTCTTCCCTCCCCGGCACCTCCAGGCAGTTATTTGCTCCCTAAACAATAACATTTGGCACTTAGCTAGAGCTTTTCATCCCTAGCACTGGGAGCTTGGCTTACAGGTGGGGTAACCAAGGCATGTAGATATTGATGTGAATTGCCCAGGGACAATAACAAGGAATAGAGCACAGGAGTTCTGACTCCCAGCCTGGTGCTCAATCCACTATAGCACAACTGCCTCCCCCCCCAGCCCTTTGCTAAGCCATTGCTGCCCCACTGTTCCTCCCAAATAGCCCAGCTCACTGAGGGGCAGCTAGTGGGCAGCTGTAGCTTCCATCCCAGTGTGTCACTGCAGTGGGGGATCAGCACACTAGTGGCCCAGGTAATGACCCAGCACTCCAGCTCCTTTCCCAGCTCCACTCTTCATGGCTGTGTGGGAACCTGACAGGATGTGTCTGTTTCAGGATTGAGATGCTCCTGCAGAGCCAGCGCCCGGAAGTGGAGGAGATGATCCGTGATATGG
This sequence comes from Chrysemys picta bellii, assembly GCF_011386835.1. Lineage (NCBI taxonomy): Eukaryota > Metazoa > Chordata > Testudines > Emydidae > Chrysemys > Chrysemys picta. The sequence goes on from NC_088797.1 coordinate 51,536,034, forward strand.
GAATAGGGCAGGCAGCAGTGGAACAGCTTGCAGTCTACTGCGTCTCACTGAAAAAGTAGGTGCTGAAAACTTGGCAGTAGACTTGTTTGTTCCATCTCTTTGATATGTATATATAGAGCTCCCCCTGCAGGGTACTGGAGAAAAGTAAAATGGTTTAGCTGCTGTGACTGCCTGTTTGTTACTACACTGGGCTTTGACTGACAGAATCAAGGCAACTTAGATTGGAGGCTGCCACTCGGAAATTCTTCCACTGATACTGTGGACATATGCATTGCTATACGAACAGCTTTCAGAGCAGTTCAGTGCACCTAGGTGGTGATTATTGAATGGCAGTTGATGGAACAAACCATTGACATACTCCTGGGATGGTGGCACAATCCCTGAATTTCTCATTTATGCGGCACATAGTACTTGATAGCAGTGCTGCTATGGCTCCGATTGTTCAGCTTCCAAGTTTTTGCCATACTTCTCTGCGCTGGCTCCAGCTCCTACACAGAGATCCTTCTGCTCATGCATCTTCGCCGCATCTTCGCCAGCTCCAATCTAATGGCAATTCAGTGATCACGATTTTATATGGCGCTGCCAGGCAGAATGATTGCACCTGCATTGTAATCAGTAATGAGCTTGCATGGCAAATATCCCTAAGTGCCTCTGAACTTCACTTCTTAAACAGTACTACATGCGCCCCTTCAGAAAGAAGGCTGCATGGCCTCCCAGATCACATCCCCTTTCCATCTTGCAGTCAGGGACTTTCGTTTTTGCCCCTTCCAGTCACTTGAGCGCAGTCTCCATCTAAGCCTGTTCTCTGACCTGCCCAGTGCTGTGCTGGTGATTGCCATGCTGCAGTTTAGTGTTTGTTTATCCAGCGTTGGCTTCTCCCCAGTGGGGACTCTTGTATAAACAGCCTTGCACCTAAAGTAGTTCTTCGAGTGATTGCTCATGTGTATGCCACAATAGGTGTGCGTGCTCACCACATGCACCAGTGCCGGAAGTTTTCCCCCAGCAGTACCCGTAGGATAGCGCCCCTAGCAACCCCTGGAGTGGCGCCTCTATGGCGCGGTATAAGGAGCGCTACGCGCTCACCTCGCCCTCAGTTCCTTCTTGCCGCCAGTGAAGGTGCATCAGAACTGCTCTGCCCCAGCTTGTCTGCAGCTTTCCTCTAGAACTCTTGTTCGTTCGTAGTAGTAATACCTGTAGGTGAAGTAGTTCAGATTAGTGTTAGTTTAGTTTAGTGTGCCCCAGGCTTTAAGTCGTGCGACACTTGCAGGCGGCCGATGCCAGTGAGTGACCCGCAAGTGGACTGTTTACGCTGTCCGGGGGAAACCCATCTCAGTGATCGCGGCAAGATTTGCAGATCTTTCAAGCCTCGGACCAAGAAAGAAAGTGACATTCGGCTCCGAGCCATTCTGATGGAGTCTGTGTTGACCCTGACTCCGGTGCGCTGCTCCGAGTTGGCACTGGGTACCGCAGCGTCGGTGCGTGGCGACACTTCAGTGACTTCCACGAGTCAGCACCTCTCCCCGCCTGCAGGGCACGCCAAGAAGGCTAAGAAGAGGTCTTCTCTGCCGAGGCACCGGAGCAAGACTGGGGGAGAGAGTAGACCCATGTTGGGCAGTTCTTGGACCCTGTTGGCCTCCAGGCCTCCGACTCCGCCACTGTTGGCTCCCCGGTCCAGAGGCAAGCCACCGCTTGGATCGCCGCAGTCGCCTCCTGGTCAGTACCATTCACAGTCGAGGGAATGTTCCTAACACCGTTCACTGCTCAGCGCCCGTCCCGTGCATAGTCCACGCCGGTCACCGTCGACACCCACCAGGTTGTCTGACTGGGTTCCGACTGACAGGGGTTCCAGGCACCGCTCCACCTTGAGGGACCGTAGACCTTGCGAAAGGAGCAGGCCCTGTCAAGACCAAGACAGACTGCACTTGAGGTCCTCATCTCCAAGAGGCTACCGTAGCCCGTCGCAATTCAGGTGTCGACGCCATTTCCATTCTTCATCTCGCTCCAGGACACCACCGCGGCACCGCTCCCGCAGTCCCAAGTGTCGATCTCCGGCGCCTCACCAGCACGGGTCCGCCCTTCAGAGCCAATCGCGAAGCAGCTGCTACTGGCGGTACCATTCCTCTACATCGGGATTACGGTCTCATGGTCGGCACCGTTCCCGACACCACCGCTTCTCCCAGTCCAGGGACAGCGGCCTCCCTTCGTAGTTATCAGTTGATGGGACAGGCTAGGCAGACTGAACAGCCTGCTCCGCTGGTGCCACTGCACTGAGCTCCTTGGCCGGCACCATAGTACCAATGGGCCCTGTGGCCCCCAACGCAGCTCCCGGTAGGGGCTCGCTCAGTGGCCGGAGCCTCAGAATGACCATCAGCCTCCCTTTCCCAGCCTCCCAGAAAGGAGTCGGTGGGACATGCATCTTCGGTTCCGTGCCCAGAGGGCGACCAAGTGGTAGGACCTCCGGTACCAGTGGGTACGAAGAGTACCGCACCTGCATCCTCATCCTCCCCTGATGAGGCGATTACGGCCCCTCCTCCCTCTGTTCTGCAGGAGGACTCTAAGGCCCACTAGGAACTATTGAAAAGGGGTGGCATCAAGCCTCAACCTTCAGGCTGAAGAGGTGGAGGAACCCTCAGACTCCCTCTTCAATGTCCTATCGGCCTCGATACCGGGCAGGGTGGCCCTTCCACTCCACGAAGGGGTGGCAAACCCCAGCTTTCTTGCCTCCCATCTCTAAGTGGACAGAACGGAAGTACTTTGTGCCCGCCCAGGGGCATGAATACCTGTACACCCACCCTGCCTCCAACTCCCTGGTGGTCGAGTCGGTCAACCACAGGGAGAGGCAGGGCCAACCAGCCCTTACTCTGAAAAATAAACATTCAAGGAGGCTGGACTTATTTGGGGGGAGAGGTTTATTCATCCTCGAGTTTCCAGTTAAGGGTGGTGAACCATCAGGCTCTCCTGAGTCGGTATGAGTTCAATTTGTGGGGCTCTCCACCCAAATTCGAGGACTCCCTCCAGGAGCATTACAGGAAGGAGTTCAAAGCTCTGATGGAGGAGGGTACAGCGGCTGCCAGGGGAACCCTGCAGACAGCGTCAGATGCTGTGGATACAGTTGCAAGGTCCATGGCCTCCGCAGTGTCCATGGTCCAGTGTCCAGGTATCGTGGCTCCTGCTGTCTGGGCTGTCCAGTGAGGTGCAGAACTCCTTGCAGGACCTCCCGTTCGATGGCAAGGCCCTGTTTGCAGAACAGATGGACGTGAAGTTGCATGGCCTGAAAGATTCCCACACTACGCTCAAGACACTTTGGTCTCTATGTCCCAGCTCCGGCTAGGCCCAAGTTTAAGCCTCAGCAGGCTCCCACCCAGGCCACCCAACCTAAATACGAGCCCCTTTATAAAAAGTCATGGGACTATAAGAAATGCCCACAGAGGCAGTCCCGGTCTGCCCCCCCCCCCCCCCCGGGTCCTCCAAGGGTAAACAGGCGGGGAAGCGTCAGTTTTGACGGGACACCCGGAGGAGACCGACCAGTTCACACCAGGATCCACCCACAATAAAGCTTCCCTTCTCCAACCAGTTGTGTGCTTTTCTCCCGGAGTGGTCATGGCTGACTTCGTACCGTTGGGTGCTCAACACCGTATCCCAGGGCTACACCCTCCAGTTTTCCTCTACCCCACCCAACCACCCTCTGTCCCCATCTCTTCTGGGGGACCCCCTCTCACGAGGCCCTGCTAGAGCAGGAGGTGGGGCAGCTCCTTGGCTTAGGAGCGGTAGAAGTGGTGCCAGCGGAGTTCAAACACAAGGGGTACTACTCCCCCTATTTCCTTATCCCGAAAGCCAAAGGGGGACTCAGGCCCATCCTGGACCTCTGAGGCCTGAACCAGTACATGGTAAAGCTCAAGTTTCACATGGTCTCTCTGGCCTCCATCATCCCCTCCCTGGATCCCAGGGACTGGTATGCCGCCCTCGATCTGCAGGACACATACTTCCACATTCATATATTTGAGGGGCACAGGCGCTTCCTCTGTTTCACGGTTGGGCAAGAGCACTACCAATTTACGGTCCTCCCATTTGGACTGTCTACTGCTTCCAGGGTATTCACAAAGTGCATGTCGGTGGTGGCGGCCTACCTTAGACATCATGGGGTCCAGATCTTCCCCTATCTGGACCACTGGCTGGTGCGGGATCACGTGGCACTCCTCCGATCCTGACTGGTCAAGGGCATCTCCTGTTCGCAGGTGCGGGATCACGTGGCGCTCCTGTTCACGTGCGCCACACTGGGCCTGTTGGTGAACGACACCAGGGCCACGTTAGTCCGGGTACAGCGCATAGAGTTTATTGGGGCAGTCCTGGATGCGACGTTGGCCAGTGCCTCCCTCCCACCGGACAAATTCGAGACCCTGAAAGGGCTCATCGACACAGTCACAAAGTTTCCCATGACGACAGCCAGAGCTTGTTTCCAGCTCCTGGGTCACATGTCGGTGTGCACATATGTGGTTCGCAATGCCAGACTCAGGATGAGGCCTCTCCAGCTCTGGTTGGTCTCGGTGTTCTCCCAGGCCAGAGACAGGATGGACAAGGTCCTCACTGTGCCCGAGCCAATGATCACCTCCCTACAATTGTGGTCCTCACTGGGGAACATGCTCCCCGGGGTCCTGTTCAGGGGAAGGCCACCGACGGTGGAGCTGGTGTCCGACGCATCAGACCTGGGGTGGGGAGCCCATGTGCGGGACGATCAGACCCAAGGTCTGTGGTCTGCGCAGAACCTTGCCCTGTATATAAACGTCAAGCAGCTCAGGGCGATCCGGCTGGCGTGCATGGCCTTCTGCTCACACCTGGAGGGCAGAGTGGTCAGGGTTCTCACGGACAACATGGCCTCAATGCTTTACATCAAAAGGGGAGGCAGGGCCCGCTCCTCTGCCAGGAAGCCCTCAGGCTGTGTGACTTCTGTATCGCCCACGATATTTGCCTACAGGCCTACCACTTAGCGGACGCCCGGAACTCACGGGCGGATCGCCTGAGCCGAGACTTCTCCTCTCAGCACAAGTGGTCTTTACACCCAGAGGTGGTGCACAGACTTTTCCAAGAGTGGGGAACTCCTCAGGTGGACCTGTTCACGACCCGGCAGAACTGCCGGTGTCCCCGGTTCTGCTCCAAGCGGGGACTGGGAGTGGGCACTATCTCCGATGCCTTCCTACTATCCTGTTCAGGCCAGCTTCCCTATGTCTTCCCCCCGATCCCACTGATTGGTCAGGTCCTGGAAAAATTAAAGACAAACAGGGCCCAGGTCCTCCTGATTGCCCCGGTGTGGCCCAGGCAACATTGGTACGGGACCCTCATGAGCCTGGCAGTCGCCCCGCCGTTGCCGACCTGCCCAGACCTGCTCTCCCAGGACCTGCTCTCCTCCACCCCAACCTAGCTGCACTCCACCTCACAGCGTAGCTGCTCAATGGTTAGGCCAGGAGAAAAGGACGTTCTCAGAAGGGGTTCAGGCATCCTCTTGGAAAGCAGGCGACCCTCCACGCGTTGAGCCTGCTTGGCAAAGTGGTCTTGGTTTTCCCGATGGGCGTCTGAACGAGGCATTTCCCCCATGGCTGCCCCGATCCAGCTCATTTTAGACTACCTCCTTCACCTTAGAGCCCAGGGCCTGGCGCCCTCGTCCTTCAAGGTGCACTTGGCGACCATATCAGCCTTCCACCCACAGGGGCACACGGTATTCTCTCATGCTATGACTGGCCGATTCCTTAAGGGATTGGATCGTCTCTTCCCTTACATTAGTCACCCCTTTGAGCCGTTAGCTACATGCTCCTGGTCGCACTTCTCATGGAAGGTAGCCTTCCTGGTGGCGATCACGTCTGCTAGACGGGTCTCAGAACTCAGGGCCCTGACCTCCAAGCCCCCGTACACGGTGTTTCATACAGATAAGGTCCAGCTCCGCCCACATCCTTCATTACTCCTGAAGGTGGTCTCTGCCTACCACATGGGTCAGGACATTTTCCTGCCAGTCCTCTGCCCCAAGCCCCATGCGTCCAGTGAGGAACGCCGCCTCCACGCACTTCACATGAGACAGGCTCTGGCCTTTTACCTGGAACGGACTTAGCCTTTCAGGAAGTCTTCGCAGCTGTTCATCACCTTGGCTGAACGCATGAGGGGTTTGGTTGACCGATCTCCACTCAGAGGCTCTCCAACTGGATCACCTCATGAATCCGTACCTGTTATGACCTTACGGGAATCCCTCCGCCGTCTATTGTGAGGGCACTCAACTAGGGCGCAAACTTCGTCGGCTGCCTTTTTAGCCCATGTCCCCATTCAGGACATTTGCAGGGCTGTCACATGGTCTTCAGTTCACATGTTCACCTCGCAGTATGCGATCGTCTCCCAAACCAGGGAAGATGCCGAGTTTGGCAAGGCTGTGCTCTGTCCCGAGAGTTTGTGAACTCCTACCCACCTCCAACAGATATAGCTTGGAATCACCTATTGTGGAATACCCATGAGCAATCACTCGCAGAAGAAAAGAGTTACCTTTTCCGTAACTGGTGTTCTTCAAGATGTGTTGCTCGTGTCTATTCCACATCCCGCCCTTCTTCCCCTCTGTCGGAGTTGTCTGGCAAGAAAGAACTGAGGGTGGGGGGAGCACGCAGCATAGAGGTGCCACTCAAGGGGTTGCTAGGGGTGCTCCCCTACAGGTACTGCTAGGGGGAAAACTTCTGGTACCGGTGCATGTGGCGAGTACGCACACCTATTGTGGAATAGACATGAGCAACACATCTTGAACACCAGTTACGGAAAAGGTAACTCTCTTTTCTGCAGCCGTGGAGCTGTGAATCAGGTATCTGCAGGCAGCATGTGATCACTGACTCCAGTTAAGAACTCTATCTCAAAGCCCAGAGTGATTGTAGTTTGGGCTCTTTCCAGGGAATATGAAAATTTGAAAGAGGCTCGGAAGGCGTCTAGTGAGTTGACTGAGAAGCTGAAAAAGGAGCTGTTTTCTGCCAATAATAAGGTAAGGAAAGTGCAGGGAGTTGCACATCAAAGGTGTCTGGGTGATCTCTGTTCTGTACATGTTGTGACAAAGTTCCTCCTCTATCTTGGTGGGTCCTGCACTTATTGGCAGATTTTCTTGCCTCAGAGATTCACCATGTGGGTTGGGGAACAGCCCAGAGACCTTCCCCTCTGGGAGAATCCACAGTCCAGGTCAACTGGGAGGTTTGGGGGGAACCCGGGCCCGCCCTCTACTCCGGGTTCCAGCCCAGGGCCCTGTGGACTGCAGCTGTCTATAGAGCCTCCTGTAACAACTGCATGACAGCTACAACTCCCTGGGCTACTTCCCCATGGCCTCCTCCAAACACCTTCCTTATTCTCACCGCAGGACCTTCCTCCTGGTGTCTGATAACACTTGTGCTCCTCAGTCCTCCAGCAGCACACCCTCTCACTCTCAGCTCCTTGCACCTCTTGCTCCCAGCTCCTCACACTCGCACCACAAACTGAAGTGATCTCCTTTTTAAAACCCAGGTGCCCTGATTAGCCTGCCTTAATTGATTCTAGCAGCTTCTTCTTAATTGGCTCCAGGTGTCCTAATTAGCCTGCCTGCCTTAACTGGTTCTAGCAGCTTCCTGATTACTCTAGTGCAGCCCCTGCTCTGGTCACTCAGGGAACAGAAAACTACTCATCCAGTGACCAGTATATTTGCCCTCTACCAGACTCCTGTACCCCACTGGTCTGGGTCTTTCACATAGTCCAACGATAGCCTCTGCCCTTTGCTCACAGTAAGCGCTGCTCCTGCCAGCCAGCTGTATCAGTTACTCTAGCCACTGCTTGGTAAACTGAAAAATTCGTCTGGTGCTTCCTTGTGCTTGGAGCACGTGTTTGAAGAGCTCCACTGATTGGTCAATCTGTTATCCTAAGCTGTTAAAGAACCAGGTAAATCTCTCTCTTCTTTACAAGTCCAGAGCTTGTAACAGAACAAATGCTATAACTAACCTCTGATGAAATGTTCTGCCCTCTTGTGTATAGGGCATTTGTGCCCTGCAGCAAGCTACCATCCCTTCCCTATATAGCTCACTGTCTGAAATAGGTGCTGTTGCAAGGTGTGCTTGGGGGCTAAAGTGACATTGGTAATGTTAATTTGCTGTTGGGTATCCAAGCAGCCGTGGTCTTCCCAGCCCTAGTGATCTGGCAGGTCCTGTCCTGGCCAGTGGCATCCCTTGATAATTTGGTTGAGGTTTGTAGCTGCTGACCCAGACTGGAGGTGGGATTGAGTAGCGACTTGAAACTTGTACCCGACTGATGAAGAGGCACAGGAGGAGTGCATTGCCAAATAGGAATCCCTCGGCCCTCCAGTGTCAGCAGAGCAGGTGTATTGTGATTTTGAGTGGCAGGGATTGAATACAAGCTGCCCTTGAATAGGAGTAGCCAGGGGTATGTCACCATACCACTGAAGTCCCATAATGTCATAGTCCAAGGTCCTAGAACAGAACTACTTTCCTGAATTAGTGAAGTTGCAGTGACTGGCATGTTTGTGTTGTACTAATGCTGATGCAGCAAAGCTGCTGTCCCTGTGGGAGTGGTGAGGCCCCATCATCACCGTCCTCCAAGGTGGCAATCCTGATTCCCTTTGATCTGATGTGTCTCAAATCCTTTGGAAACTCAAATGATTGAACCAAAGTGCAGCTGCTGCCACCCATGTGTTAAACCATGGAAAAGCTGTCACCATTGGGCCTGAAACCTCAGGAAATCACCTGTGAAACTTCTCTGCTGGAGGCTGGGTCTGAGATAAACCACCATGGGATTCCCAATGCAGGCGGCTTGAGGGAATGAACAGGCATGGCTTGCTTACTCAGGAGTACGCCAGCGATCTAGGCCAGTGGTTTTCAAACTTTTTTCCTCGTGACGCAGTTGAAGAAAAATTGATACCCATGACCAAACATAATTATATTTTTTAACTAGCGTTTTCATAAAATCATAATATTGCAATACATTCCAGCTTAACCCACTTTACATAACTAACACTAGACACTAGCCTTAGTAAGGGAGGTGGCCCAGGGTAGGGCAGAGGGTGGGGTGAGGGGTTCAAGGTGCAGGAGTGGGCTCAGGGTTGGGGCAGAGGGTTGGGATGCGGGGGGGGAGGGCTCTGGCTGGGGGTGTGGGCTCTTCGGCCAGGGAAGAGGAGTTTGGGGTGCAGGCAGTTAACTCCGGGGGAGGGACCTGCGCCTCTGCCCCTCTCTCTCTCTGTCTCTCGGCCAGCAGCACAGAGCTCCGGGGGAAGGGGCCCGTCTCCTGGCCTGGCATGGAGCTCCAGGGCCAGGGGAGAGGCCTGCAGCAGCCCTGCAAGCCCCAACTTGCTCCCCTCCCCAGTTCCCCCCACCACCCTACCTTTCTCCTCTCCAGGTCCCTGCTGCGGGGCCCTTTAGAGCTGCTGCGTGGCAACGATCGTTATAATTTAAATCAGCAGCGCCTGACATTCCACAACCCAGTACTAGTTCGCGACCTGTACTTTGAAAAACACTGATCTAGGTGATCTAGAGTGGCTGCCCTGTGTCTCCACTATGGCGAGTTAAATTCTCAAACAGTAGGGCCTGAAAGTTGACTGGGAAAGATAGCTTGTGCTTACTGTATACCTGATATGTGGTTGGGATCTTTACCTACCACTGCACTGTTGAACTGTTCTTACTCTGCAGCTGCAGAAAACATTCTTGGAGTTGGAGAAGATGGAGGAGGAGTTAAAAAGCACCCAGAAGGATCTGAGTAATGCAGACAAGGAGATTATGGTGAGATCCTCCACTCCTCAGCCTACAGTAGCTGGTAGCAGTCCATGGCCTACCGCTGCAGAGCCAGGACTTGTGCCAGCTCTAGCTGGACACCTAGCTCACTGTCCATACCTATTCTGTCGCCTCTCTCCTGATCCTCTCCCCTGTGATGCAGCCTGTGTGCTTTCCTGGGCAGGAGGATGCAAACTTCCTCTGGCACAGACTTCCCATTTCCTCATCTGTGCTCTTTTGTTGTTGTTTTTTCTTTTCTTCAGAGTTTGAAGAAGAAGATTGGAATCCTGCAGGAGACCCTGAAGGAGCCGTCTGTAACCAGCGAAACGCTCAGCCGACTGGTCTTCGAAAGGTTAGATGGATGTATTCCCTGGGAATCAGTGTAGTGCACGTAGAGGCATACTGGGTGCTCTACAGACAAGGATAGGGATGAGATCTTGGCTCCAAAGAGCCTTCCGCCTAAATCGGAACAGAAAGCTTGGGTGTGGGATGCAGCAGAAAGCAGTAGCTGAGGGTGAAGTGGGGCAGGCATTGTGGTAGCCTAACCTTTGTTCCCTTCAGGTGGCTCTGCACATTCACATTCCATACTGCACTGTCTGTGATGCCTGACCTTGGAACCTTCTTCTAGCAGGGTCATCTAGAGCTCTCCCGCATCTCGTCCATCCTCTGTGTCACTGACATCCTGACGGCAAGACTGGATGGGGTGGAGCGCATTCGCCACCTCACTTCCTTCCAACTCTGGGCCTGCATGGATGTGAACCTGGCCTGGCTCTTTGGAGCCTGAGTCATTCTCTTTTAGAGAGCTAGTGTTAGCTTTGTACTATAGTGAGTGTGTTTCACAGGTCTGGTGGACTCAAAGAAGCAGAGGAGGTTGGGATTTAGGAGGTGCATTTCCTGCCCAGCTGGCTTCTCAGCATCTGACAATCACATGTGTTCCCTGGGAGAAGGGTGCTCGCTTTCTGGGTGTTCGACTTGTCAGACCTTCGCTCTCAGAGCCCTCAAGGACAGGGAGACTTGTTTGTAGCTCCTCCTTGTCAAGGAAGCTCTCCATGCTAGACCCTTTGGATCCCATCACTCCTCAGATCCAGGGTCTAAGAAACCGGTTTTTGCTCCTCTCATTTTCAGTGGCTCCCAGTGATCGAAGCTTTCCAAGAGGCCATAGACTGTCGGGGCCAGATTGGGTTCCTGCAGCTCCCTCAGTCAAGCCTCCGAGGCTATGCATGTCCATACCGAAGACCACGCAGTGAGATCCGACTGCCCTAATTCTGGAAGAGAGTTCGAGAGACAGTTCGGCCATCCTCACTGGTCCCGTACCTAGTGCCTTGTAGATACCCAACCCCCATGGCACTCCTCCTGCTGCAAGACCAGGGTCAGTTCTGAACTCCACTTCCAGATCCAGGAAGATGGATTCGATGATTGTGTCAGAATCAGGGCCATTGATGCTTTCATTTCCGTCTGTCCCATCACCAAAGGGAAAGAGGCATAGGGACAAAATGGCCACTGCATCAAACTTTCGGATCCGTCTGATTCTCCCAAGACCACTACAGTTCCAAAGCTGTGGCTTCAGTCGTGTGATAGGAAGAAGAGATCAGAGGGCTCTGCTGGTTCTTCCTGTGAACACGTTATGCTTCCTCCTCCTAGGACCCTTATAGGGTCACCACAAAGAACTGGATCTCCATACTCTCCTCAAGATCAGCAGTTATCCCTGGTACATTCTATGTCTGATATGTCTGGATCTTTACCAGGAGGGAAATAGAGGAAGAATGCAGACACCTGTGGCTTAATTCATACTATCCTATAATCCACCTCCAGCAGGCATGTTCCTGAACCCTAGTTGCTGGGGGAACTGGTTGTCCTGTGGCCCATCGCCTTATGGGGGGCTACCTCAGGACTTTTGCTATTATCATCTGTGTAGGCAGAGAGGTAATTTTTCTTCTGCAAAGGATCTGAGAGTCAGAGATCCTCAGACTGACACTACAGATGGTGAGGCTGGAAATGCTGTCTGAGGAGGAAGATGAAGAGGTAGCTCCCTTCTTTGAGTAGTAGCATTTGGAAACAGATTATTAACCTGATTTATCACCAGATGAATGTGGGGGTGGCTTCAGCCTCCTCTCCTGAGGATGCTACACAGTTCCACAATTTAATGGATTGTATGGTATCCACTGTAAATTTTCCTGCAGTGGCTGTGGAAGAGACTTCTCACCTTGTGTTTGATATCCTTGAATGCTACTTCAAGGAGTAGAATATCCCTATCTATCTTAGTTGGTTTGTTACAGCTGGCTAAATCCCTGTGGACTTTGTCAGCCTGTTTCTGAGAAAGCTGACAAGTTGTATCAGATACCCTCTGAGGGGCACTCCTACTTCCATACCCATCCTATCCCTAAGGGCAGGGCTAAGTCAACCTAAGTTACGCAACTCCAGCTATGTGAATAGCTGGAGTCGACATACCGTAGGTCAACTTATTGCAGTGGGTTGACAGGAGAGCAATCGGCAATTGACTTAGCAGGTCTTCACTAGATCCGCTAAATCAACTGCATATTGATCTCCCAGTAAGTGGAGACAAGCCCTAATTCCCTGGTGGTGACTGCTGCCAGTCGCATGGCAAGATCTGGACAGCCACACTCCACTGCAGCCAACAAGGAAGGGGAAAGGATTGAGTCGTTGGGGAGAAAAGTTCTGTCCATCGTCCCTCAGTATTAGGGCGGCAAATTATCAGGCAGTCATGGCCCACTTACAGGAGAAGATGACACTGTTTTTACAAGTCTTACCTGATGACAGAATAAGGTTAGCAAATGCCATTTTAATGGAGGGCCAAAATGTAGCCACGCACTCCTTCTGGGCCTCCTTTGACTCTTCAAATTCTGCTCCCAGAGTACTGGCTTCTCCTGGGGCCATTAGGAGGCATGCATGGCTTCGTTCGTCTCCTCTAGCTCTGGACACGAGGAGTAAGCTGGAGGATCTCCCCTTCAAAGAGGGAGGGTCTTTTCAGAGAAAAAACAGCTGAACTGCTGGAAATCTAAAGGATGCGAGATTGACAGCCGTTTTCTGGGTTTGATTCCCTTCTGGGCCTTCTTTCCAGTGTGGGACATGTTAAAAGAACAGGCTGACCTAGAGGCGGATTGAGCAGACAGGCTTCTTTATTGCGGTACTTGTTCCCCTTGACCCAATTGTCGAGTAAGCACTGGATTATTTACAGCACACTCTTTTTATCTACATTAGTATGTAAATTCCTACATTTACTACAACACCCCCAAAACCCTTATGGAGTAATATGAACACCCATACAATGTATATTGATAACTCTATACTGAATATAATTATTCCCGCCCCGATTACTGTTTACAGCATTAGCATATTCTATAGATAATGTTTACTTTGAAGATACACTTCTTCACTATAATTGCAGTCATGAACTCCCTGGATCAGCAGTTTGTAGGGCAGGGAGCAAGGGGCCATAACCCCGAATTCACCTGTGTAGCTGGGAAAGGAAGGGAGGGGGAGATAACACTACTTTACCCAAAAGGTATTCTTTAGATCCCCACATTCCTCAGGCAGCTGTGACTTATCAAACCCTTGACAAGGAGAAGGGAAGGGTAGCCCTAAATCTATCAAGCACAGAAAGATGCCTGCACTTCATCTATCAAGCGCAGAAGCGGTGCTTGCCCGTGCCTTTACTCCTTGATACCATTTCTGTTCACCAGCAGTTTCCTAGTTTTCTGCTTAACCCTTACGTATCCCAACAGGACACAGTCCCATGCCAACCGTATTTTTCATCGAATCAGAGACGTCAACCATGGCAACAGCCGGCAGCCTTCCAGAGTCAGCCTAGAAAGAGGCCTTTCAAATCAAGGTCTAGCTCTAACCAACCTGCTTCCTCATCCATGTCTTCAGCTCAGAACAAGTCTGAGTTTTGACGAGATGATTGAGAGTTAAGAACCAATCTACCCCCTTTTTTGGAGACAGGCTACACTACTTTCTCAATGCATGGAGGCAAATTACATCAGACCCCAATGGGTGCTAGAGAAAACAGAAAGGGGCTATGCCATATAATTCGAAAAATTGCCTCCCCCCACCCCTTTCCCCTACATTTCCCTCTTAAGGGTCCCCTCTCATGAGACTATTCTTCTTGCAGAAGTAGAAAAGTTGCATCTGATAGGAGCAGTCAAGGAGATCCCTGTATGTGTGAGGGGTCAGGGCGCTTATTCCTGTTACTTTCTGGTACAAAAAAGGATTGGAGGTGGGAGGGTCATCCAGTACCCCCCTGAAGGGGTCTGAACGAGTACATTTTTGGAAGCTTCAGTTCTATATATTGACTTCAGCCTCCATAATCCCTTCTCTGTAGGTCATGGATTGGTTCACAGCTCTTGACTTAAAGGATGCATGTTTTCATATATTAATTCATAATAGTCATCACAAATACTTTTGTTTTGTGGTAGCCAGACACCACTTCCAGTATGGGGTGATAGAATTATAGAACATCAGGGTTGGAAAGGACCTCAGGAGGTCATCTACTCCAACCCCCTGCTCAAAGAAGGACCAATCCCCAACTAAATCATCCCAGCCAGGGCTTTGACAAGCCTGACCTTAAAAAGCTCTAAGGAAGGAGATTCCATCACCTCCCTAGGTAACCCATTCCAGTGCTTCACCACCCTCCTAGTGAAAAAGTTTTTCCTAATATCCAACCTAAACCTCCCCCACTGCAACTTGAGACCATTACTCCTTGTTCTGTCATCTGGTACCACTGAGAACAATCTAGATCCATCCTCTTTGGAACCCCCTTTCAGGTAATTGAAAGCAGCTATCAAATCTGCCCTCATTCTTCTCTTCTGCAGACTAAGTAATGCCAGTTCCCTCAGCCTCTCCTCGTAAATCATGTGCTCCAGCCCCCTAATCATTTTTGTTGCTCTCTGCTGGACTCTTTCCAATTTTTCCACATCCTTCTTGTAGTGTGGGGCCCAAAACTGGACACAGTACTCCAGATGAGGCCTCACCAATGTCGAATAGAGGGGAATGATCACGTCCCTCGATCTGCTAGCAGTGCTCCTACTTATACAGCCCAAAATGCCGTTAGCCTTCTTGGCAACAAGGGCACACTGTTGACTCTCATCCAGCTTCTCGTCCACTGTAACCTCTAGGTCCTTTTCTGCAGAACTGCTGCCTAGCCACTCGGTCCCTAGTCTGTAGCAGTGCATGGGATTTTTCCGTCCTAAGTGCAGGACTCTGCCCTTGACCTTGTTGAACCTCATCAGATTTCTTTTGGCCCAATCCTCTAATTTGTCTAGGTCCCTCTGTATCCTATCCCTACCCTCTAACGTATCTACCACTCCTCCCAGTTTACTGTCATCTGCATACTTGCTGAGGGTGCAGTCCACGCCATCCTCCAGATCACTAATGAAGATATTGAACAAAACCAGCCCCAGGACCGACCCTTGGGGCACTCCGCTTGATATGGGCTGCCAACTAGACATGGAGCCATTGATCACTAGCCGTTGAGCCTGATGATATAGCCAGCTTTCTATCCACCTTATAGTCCATTCATCCAGCCCATACTTCTTTAACTTGCTGGCATTGGGTGCTTCCATTTGGCCTCTCCATAGTGTCCAGAGATTTTACAAAGAGCCTCTCTCTGGTAGCAGTTCACCTGGGAATCAAAGTATTTTTGTTTACCCCTTCTTGGACAATTAGCTACTGAAGATTATTGTGTATGTGAGGACCTGTTACGCCATATTGCTCTGACAACCAGTCCCCTTTCAGACCTTGGGCTTCTTCTCAACCACCCAAAGTCAATTCTATGCTCTGTAGAAGCTCCATACCAGACTCTGTGGAAGAGCCTTGCTACTGGAGGACAGATGTCTTCAGATGAGCCAGTATCTATTAAAAATTCAACAGGATCCTACTCAGAGTAAAATTATTTTGGGGTCTCATTGGTCTTGTGGCAGCCACTACTTATGTGACTCCGTTTGTGTATCTGAGAATGAGACCTATGCAGTACTGAATGTCTACAGACCAACTTGGGACAGACTTCATATGTGAATCTCCATGCCTCAGAACATTGTAGTCGCTCTAGAATGGTGGTCAGTCAGAATGTGTGCGCTCAGTGGTAGACTGGATCCATCTTTGATGGGAACTTCAGATGCATCAAACATGGTTTGAGGGGGCACATCTGAATCATTTGACAGTTAGAGGGTGTAGTAGAGAGAGTCTGGAGCACTGAGCTTGGTGCAAGATCTGAGGCCTGAACCAGAGGCTGTGAACCAAAGTCAGGCCATGTATTAAAGCAGATGGTTACAAGTTTGCTGTCCAGTATGTGAACGTGGCGAAGCTTTTGCTAGTGTACTAGGCACTAGATATTTACATAAATATATTCTAGCTAGTACAGATACATTCCAATCTAGTGTAAGATAAAATGGTTTGACAAATTAATGATTAGGGATGTTCTGTCCAAAATATCAGGAACCAGGGGAGGTAACAAAAGGATGTCATGAAACTTGTAAGGTGGTACATAAATTGTGTATCCCAGTTGTTAGTCTATAAATGTCGGGCTGAGACAATCTTACCTTAACCCTTTGTCCGGCATCAGGGATAGCAGAAAGTCACATTGCTGACTGAGCTGGTCCCTTGTAATGGGCATATGTGCGTTAGTGTGTACCTGTAGTATCTATGGGGAACTTGTACCATGCTTCATTGATAATAAACCTGGCCAAGTGCCTTTGCCGCCGGACTGAGTCTGTGTTCTTTCTGGATAGTTCTATCAAGGTCTGCTGGATCAGCTACCTGCACAGAGCTGGGACAGTGAATGGAGAGAAAACACACACGGAAACCAGCTGACAACAGAGGGCACTGGTCTTATTGGGAAAGAAGTCTGCAAATCAACATGTTGGAATTGAGAGACTTGGTCCTCGCATCATTCCTCCCTTGCCTACAGGGCAGGGTTGTACACGTGGTGATGGACCATACAGCAATATCAACAAGTAGGGGGATGCTCACTCCGCTCTTTTGTGTGTAGAGGCTATAAGTGTATGGGATTGGCATGTCCTTCACGATGTCTATTCTGTGGCCCTGCATCTGGCAGAGGAAAGCAATGTAGTCCCAGACTTTCTCAACAGAGGCAGCTCTCAGATGCATGAACAGTCCCTAAGGACCAGGTGGTTTGGACCATATTCTTCTTCAAGTGATTGCTCGTGTATTCCACAATAGGTGTACATGCTCGCCACGTGCATCGGTGCTGGAAGTTTTTCCCCTAGCAGTACCCACAGGGGAGCGCCCCTAGCGACCCCTGGAGTGGCACCTCTATGGCGTGGTATAAATTAAATTAAATTAATAAATTAATGGAGATATCCCATCTCCTAGAACTGGAAGGGACCTTGAAAGGTCATCGAGTCCAGCCCCTGCCTTCACTAGCAGGACCAAGTACTGATTTTGCCCCAGATCCCCAAGTGGCCCCCTCAAGGATTGAACTCACAACCCTTGGTTTTAGCAGGCCAATGCTCAAACCACTGAGCTATCCCTCCCCCCCATAAGGGGCTCTGCGTGCTCCCCTCGCCCTCAGTTCCTTCTTGCCGCCAGTGAGGGTGCATCAGAACTGCTCTGCTCCAGCTTGTCTGCAGCTTTCCTCTTGAACTCTTGTTCGTTCACAGTAGTAGTACCTGTAGGTGAAGTAGTTTAGATTAGTGTTAGTTTAGTTTAGTGCGCCCATGTCAGGGAATGCCCCGGGCTTTAAGTCGTCCGACACTTGCAGGCGGCCGATGCCAGTGAGTGACCCGCACGCGGACTGTTTACGCTGTCTGGGGGAAACCCATCTCAGCGATCGCTGCAAGATTTCCAGATCTTTCAAGCCTTGGACCAAGAAAGAAAGGAACATTCGGGTCCGAGCCATTCTGATGGAGTGGGCGTTGACCCCGACTCCGGTGCACTGCTCCGAGTCTACACCGGGCACCACAGTGCATGGCAACCCTTTGGTGCCTTCCACCGGTCGGCACCACTCCCCGTCCATGGGGCACGCCAAGAAGGCTAAAAAGAGGTCGTCTCCACCAAGACACCGGAGCAAGACGGGAGGAGAGACTAGACCCACATTGAGCAGTTCTCAGTCCCTGTCAGCCTCCAGGCCTCCGACTCAGGTTGAGCCGAGTAGCCCAGCCCATTTGGCACAGGCTTCCCCAGATGTCCGGGTGCCTTCCATGCCAGAGGCCCTGCAAGCGGCCCGGGACGTTATGTCTTTGCTGGTACCAGGGGTACAGCCACCATTGGCTCCCCGGTCCAGAGGCAAGCCACCGCTTGGATCTCTGCAGTCGCCTCCTGGTCGGTACCATTCGCGGTCGAGGGAACGTTCCCAACGCCGTTCACCACCCAGCGACCGTCCCGTGTGTAGTCCATGCCGGTCACCATCGACCCCCCACCAGGTTGTCTGCCTGGGTTCCAACTGCCAGGGGTTCCAGGCACCGCTCCGCTTTGAGGGACCGCAGACCATGCGAAGGGAGCGGGCCCCATCGAGACCAAGACAAACAGCACCAGAAATCCTCATCTCCGAGAGGCTACCGTAGCCCGTTGCGATACGGGCGTCGACGCCGTTCCTGTTCTTCGTCTCGCTCCAGGACCGTGCCGTGGCATCGCTCCCGCCGTCCCGGGTGTTGATCGCCAGCACCTCGCCGTCATGGATCTGCCCACCTGAGCTGATCGCGGAGCAGCTGCTACCGGTGGTACTGTTCCTCCATGTCGGGATCACGGTCTCATGGTCAGCACCATTCCCAATGCCATCACTCCTCCCGGTCCAGGGACAGCGGCAGGTCGTACGCCAGCCCGGCCTCCTTTCGTAGTCGTCAGTCGATGGGACAAGCTAGTCAGGTTGAACAGCCTGCTCCGTCAGTGCCACAGCAGGTGCAGTGACACCGGGCTCCTTGGCCGCCACCGTGGTACCAATGGGCCCCATGGCCCCCCGGTGAGGGCTCGCTCGGTGGCCGGAGCCTTGGAATGATCATTGGCCTCCCTTTCCCAGCCTCCCAGAAAGGAGTCAGTGGGGCATGCATCTTTGGTTCCATGCCTGGAGGGCGACCAAATGGTGGGACCTCCGGTACCGGTGGGTACGCAGAGTACCACGCCTGCATCCTCACCCTCCCTTGATGAGGCGATTTACAGCCCCTCCTCCCTCTCTTCTGCAGGAGGACTCTAAAGCCCACCAGGAACTGTTGAAAAGGGTGGCATCAAGTCTCAACCTTCAGGCCGAGGAGGTGGAGGAACCCTCGGACTCCCTCTTCAATGTCCTATCCGCCTCGGTACTGGGCAGGGTGGCCCTCCCATTCCACGAAGGGGTAGCAAAAATTTCAAATGCCTTGTGGCAAGCCCCAGCTTTCTTGCCCCCCCATCTCTAAGAGGGCAGAATGGAAGTACTTTATGCCCACCAAGGGGCATGAATATCTGTACCTCCTCCAACTCCCTGGTGGTCGAGTCAGTCAACCACAGGGAGAGGCAGGGCCAACTAGCCCCTACTCCAAAAAATAAAGACTCGAGGAGGCTGGACTTATTTGGGAGAGAGGTTTATTCATCCTCAAGTTTCCAGTAAGGGTGGCGAACCATCAGGCTCTTCTGGGTCTGTATGAGTTCAATTTGTGGGGCGCTCTACCCAAATTTGTGGGGCGCTCTACCCAAATATCCAGGAGCATGACAAGGAGGAGTTCAAAGCTCTGATGGAGGAGGGTACAGCGGCTGCCAGGGGAACCCTGCAGGCAGCGTCAGATGCTGTGGATACAGCTGCAAGGTCCATGGCCTCTGCAGTGTCCATGAGAAGGGCATTGTGGCTCCTGCTGCCTGGGCTGTCCAGTGAGGTGCAGAACTCCTTGCAGGACCTCCCATTCGATGGCAAGGCCCTGTTTGCGGAACAGACGGATGTGAAGTTTCGCGGCGCGGAAGACTCCCGCACTATGCTTAAGACACTTAGCCTCTATGTCCTGGCTCCGGCTAGGTCCAAGTTTAAGCCTCAGCAGGCTCCCACCCAGGCCACCCACTCTAAATATGAGCCACCTTATAAAAAGTCTTGGAACTATAAGAAATGTTGGCAGAGGCAGTCCCAGTCTGTCCCCCAGCCTGGGTCCTCCAAGGGTAAACAGGCGGGGAAACGTCAGTTTTGATGGGACGCCTGGGGGTGACCTACCAGTTCACACCAGGGATCCACCCACAATAAAGCTTCCCTTCTCCAACCGGTTGTGTGCTTTTCTCTCGGAGTGGTCGTGGCTGACTTCGGGCCGTTGGGTCACCAACACCGTTTCCTTGGGCTACACCCTCCAGTTTACCTCCATCCCACCCAACCACCCTCCTCCCCGTCCCTCCTGGGGGGACCCTTCTCATGAGGCCCTGCTAGAGCAAGAGGTGGGGCAGCTCCTTGGCTTAGAGGCAGTGGATGTGGTGCCAGTGGAGTTCAAATGCAAGCAGTACTATTCCCTTATCCCGAAAGCCAAAGGGGGACTCAGGCCCATCTTGGACCTCTGAGGCCTGAACCAGTACATGGTAAAGCTCAAGTTTCACATGGTCTCTCTGGCCTCCATCATCCCCTCCCTGGATCCCATGGACTGGTATGCCGCCCTCAATCTGCAGGACGCATACTTCCACATTCATATATTTGAGGGGCACAGGCGCTTCCTCTGTTTCACGGTTGGGCAAGAGCACTACCAATTTACGGTCCTCCCATTTGGACTGTCTACTGCTTCCAGGGTATTCACAAAGTGCATGTCGGTGGTGGCGGCCTACCTTAGACATCATGGGGTCCAGATCTTCCCCTATCTGGACCACTGGCTGGTGCGGGATCATGTGGCACTCCTCCGATCCACATGCGCCACTCTGGGCCTGTTGGTGAATGTTACCCATGTCCACGTTAATCCCGGTACAGTGCATAGAGTTTATCGGGGCAGTCCTGGACGCGACATCGGCCAGCGCCTCCCTCCCACCGGACAGATTGAAGACCCTGAACGGGCTCGTTGATAGTCACAAGGTTCCCCGTGACCTCAGCCAGAGCGTGTCTCCAGCTCCTTGGTCACATGTCGGCATGCACATATGTGGTTCGCCACCCCAGACTCAGGATGCGGCCCCTCCAGCTCTTGTTGGCCTCAATGTTCTCCCAGGCCAGAGACAGGATGGACAAGGTCCTCACTGTGCCCAAGCCCATGATTGCCTCCCTATAATGGTAGTCCTCCCTGGGTAACATGCTTCCCGGGGGCTTGTCCAGGGGCAGGCCCCTGTCAGTAGATCTGATGTCCGACGCATCAGACCTGGGGTGGGGAGCCTATGTGGGGGACGTTCAGATCCTGTGGTCCGCGCAGGACCTTGCCCTGCATATAAACATTAAGGAGCTCAGGGCGGTCCGGCTGAGGTGCGTGGTCTTCCGTTTGCACCTGGAGGTCAGGGTTCTCACAGACAACACGGCCTCGATGTTTTACATCAACAGGCAAGGTGGGACCCGCTCCTCTGCCAGGAAGCCCTCAGGTTGTGGGGTTTCTGTATAGCCCATGACATTTGCCTACAGGCCTACCACGTACTGGGCACCCAGAACTCGCGGGCGGATCGCCTGAGCCAAGACTTCTCCTATCAGCATGAGTGGTCTCTACACCCAGAGGTGATGCTCAGACTTTTCCAAGAGTGGGGAACTCCCCAGGTGGACCTGTTCGCGACCCGGCAGAACTGCCGGTGTCCCCAGTTCTGCTCCATGGGGGGAGGGGCATGGGCACTATCTCCGATGCCTTCCTCCTATCCTGGTGAGGCCAGCTTCTCTGTGCCTTCCCCCCAATCCCACTGATCGGCAAAGTCCTGGAAAAGATAAAGACGGACAGGGCCCGGATCCTTCTGATTGCCCTGGCATGGCCCAGGCAACATTGGTACGGGACCCTCATGAGCCTGGCGGTCATCCCACCGTGGCCATTGCCATCCCGCCTGGACCTGCTGGACCAGGGCCATCTCCTCCACCCCAATCTAGTGGCACTTCACCTCACGGCGTGGCTACTCAATGATTAGGCCAGGAGGAAAGGACATGCTTGGAAGGCGTTCAGTGCGTCCTCTTGGAAAGCAAGCAACCCTCCATGCGTCGAGCCTACTTGGCAAAGTGGTCTCTGTTTTCCTGGTGGGTGGCTGAGCAGGGCATCTCCCCCGTGGCTGCCCCAATCCAGCTCATTTTAGACTACCTCCTTCACCTTAGAGCCCAGGGCCTGGTGCCCTCATCCGTCAAGGTGCACTTGGCGGCCATATCGGCTTTTCACCCGCCGGTGCAGGGGCACACAGTATTCTCCCATGCTATGACTGGCCAATTCCTTAAGGGGTTGGATCGTCTCTTCCCGTAGGTTAGGCCTCCAGTCCCACAGTGGGACCTGAACTTGGTGCTGGCCCAGTTGACGGGTTCCCCCCTTTGAGCCACTAGCTACATGCTCCTGGTCGCACCTCTCATGGAAGGTAGCCTTCCTGGTGTTGATCACATCTACTAGACGGGTCTTGGAACTCAGGGCCCTGACCTCTGAGCCCCCCGCCCCCGCTGTCAATTGTGAGGGCACACTCTACTACGGTGCAAGACTCGTCGGCTGCCTTTTTAGCCCATGTCCCCATTCAGGACATTTGCAGGGCTGCCACATGGTTTTCAGTTCACATGTTCACCTCGCATTATGCGATCGTCTACCAAACTGGGGAAGATGCCGGGTTCAGCAGGGCTGTGCTCAGTCCCGAGAGTTTGTGAACTCCTACCCACCTCCAACAGATATAGCTTGGAATCACCTATTGTGGAATACACTTGAGCAATCACTTGAGGAAGAAAAGACAGTTACCTTTTCTGTAACTGGTGTTCTTTGAGATGTGTTACTCATTTCTATTCCACATCCCACCCTCCTTCCCCTCTGTCAGAGTTGTCTGGCAAGAAGGAACTGAGGGTGGGGGGAGTGCTCAGCGCCCCTTATACCGTACCATAGAGGAGCCACTCCAGGGGGCGCTAGGGGCGCTCCCCTACGGGTACTGCTAGGGGGAAAACTTCCAGCACCAGGGCACATGGCGAGCACGCACACCCATTGTGGAATAGACATAAGCAACTCATCTCAAAGAACACCAGTTACGGAAAAGGTAACTGTCTTTTCTCCAGTGGGGTTGACTGGAGGTAGACCTGTTCATAATTAGTTCCAACAAAGAGAGTCACCTCTTCCACTGCAGAGTGAGCAGGGACAGTCTGTCCTTGTCATATGTTTTCCTTTTGCACAGGGAAAGGGTTTGATGTGTGCCTTGCCATTGATCCAGAAAGTTAGTGAAAAAGATGGTAGGGCAGGGCAAGGATAATTCTCATTGCCCCAGCCTGACACCATCAACAGTGGTTTACTTATCTTCTGCAACTTGTCTGGCGAAGTCTTTCTGTGTCTTCCTCTGCCTCCAGACCTACTATCTCAGCAGGAGGACAAGATCTTTCACCCAGACTCGCTGTCTCTTCACTTGACAGCATGGGTGCTCGAACTTTGCTCTTGAGCAGTCATGTTCTTCATCTGTTCAGGGCAGGCTAATTAACTGTAGAAAACAGCCCACTAGAGCGATTAGCGTTTAAAGAGGACCAGATTTTAAGCATAGAAAACGAGAAAACTTGATCTGTATCTGCTTTCATTCCTTGTGTTCTGGAATATTTAATGTACTTAAAGTCTGGGGCTTATCTAACTCATTGTTAAAAGTCCCTTTGGTAGCCAATTCTGTGTATCAAACTTTATTTAGTAGTGGATTGCTGTTTCTTCATTCGGTCAAAAGGTTTATGAAAAGTTTATTAAATTTATGCTGTCTGTTCTTGGAATCTCAATTTGGTGTTGGCCATGCCCCTTGAACCCTGGGCGGAGTGTTCTTTCTAGCATTTATCGATCAGAACAGCTTTTGCTATTGCCATCATGTCAGCTAGGAAAGTGAGTGAATTGAATGGCCTTGTGGCTGATCCACCTTTCACTCCTTTTCATAAGGACAAGGTAGGTCTCCGACCTGATCCCAGGTTCTTACCTAAGGTGGTGTCTGATTTTCATAGGCAGTGTTATTGTAGCAGTGTTGGTGCTAGAATATTAGAGACACAAATTGGGTGAGGTAATATGTTTTGTAGACTTACTTTGCTGATGAGAGAGACAAGCTTTCAAGCTTACAGAGAACTCTTCTTCAGGTCAAAAGAGCTCTGCATGAGCTTGTCTCTCTCACCAACAGAAGGTATTATCTCACCGACATTGTCTCTCTGATTTTCATGTCAGTCAGACAAGTAATTTGCCCTCCCCCCACCCAACCAAACTGCACTCTAATAAGGGGGAATCATCCTACACACTGTATGCGCCAGACGGGCTCTCGCCTACTACTTAGAACGAAAAATTGTCATAAATTGTCTAGATTGTTTGTGCCGTATGCTAAACACCACATGGGTTATATGGTTTCTTCTTCGAGTGATTGCTCATGTGTATTCCACAATAGGTGTGCGTGCTCGCCACATGCACCAGTGCTGGAAGTTTTTCCCCTAGCAGTACCCATGGGGGGGGAGTGCCCCCGCAACTCCTGGAGTGGCGCCTGCCTGGCGCGGTATAAGGGGAGCTGCGTGCTCCCCCCACCCTCAGTTCCTTCTTGCCGCCAGTAAAGGTGTGTCGGAGCTTCACTATAGCTCGTCCCCAGAACTGTTCGTTGGTTTAGTACATGTAGTTAGTTTAGTTTGGTTAGTCAGTGAGCCCGGGCCGGGGCATGCCCCGAGCCCCGGGATTTAAGTCGTGCGGTTCTTGTCGGCGTTCTATGCCAAAGAGCGACCTGCACACAGACTGTTTGCACTGTCTGGGAGAGAACCACACCAGCGAAAGGTGCAAAATTTACAAATCGTTTAAGCCCTGGACCAAAAGGGAAAGAGACATTAGGCTCCGGGCCACTCTGATGGAGTCGGCACTGACCCTGTCCCCGGCACACCACAACGAGCCAGTACCGGGCACCACAGTTTCAGTACGCGGCGATCAGCCGGTGCCTTCGACCAGTCAGCACTGTTCCCCATTCACGGGACACGCCAAGAGGACCAAGACTCCCTCCTCGCAACGGCACCGAAGGAAGTCTCAGAAAGAGGCTAGGCCCATGTCGGGAAGTCCTCGATCCCCATCGGGCCCCAGGCCTCCAACTCGCGTAGAGCGGAGTAGCCCGGCCTCTTTGGAACAGGCCTCTCCAGATGTCTGGATGCCTTCCACACCCAAAACCCTCCAGCCGGCCCTGTGCTCGGAGCCCCGCCCATGTCGGCCCCGCACTCCAGAGGCAAGCCACCGCTGGTATCTCTGCAGTCGCCTCTTCCCATACTCTAGACCCCCGGTTCCAGAGTGGGACTTAAACCTGGTCTTAGCTCGTCTTACGGGGGCCCCCATTTGAGCCATTGGCCACGTGCTCCTGGTCTCACCTTTCATGGAAGGTGGCATTTCTGGTTGCTATTACGTCAGCTAGACGAGTCTTGGAGCTCAGGGCCCTGACCTCTGAACCCCCGTACACGGTTTTTCACAAGGACAAGGTCCAGCTCCGCCCACACCCCATGTTCCTCCCTAAGGTGGTCTCCACATACCACATGAGTCAGGAAATTTGCAGAGCTTCAACCCGCGCTTCGGTACACACTGTAACCAGGCACTATGGTTTGGACTTGATCTCTAGGGCAGATGCTGGATTTGATAAAGCGGTGCTTCAGTCTCTGTTCGGTTAGGACTCTGCTCCCATCTCCAGGTGAGTTTGAGCACTGCTCCTCAGTCTGTCCCATAGGTGGCAATATGCAGAGCCACTCGAAAAAATGAACTTAACTTACTTGTAACCGGCATCCCTCGAGATGGCTCTGCATGCTTACCCTTCCCACCTGCCTCCCCCTCTCTGTCAGAGTCCTTGTTTGTTCTGTCTCTGGCTTTGCAGTGGAAGGAACACAGGTGATGAGGACTCTCCACCCCCTTTACTGCCTTGTCCTCAGTGTGTCGGGATGGTGTGGGAGAGCCCTGCTAGAAGGAGGCGGTGCAGTCCCCATAAGTGTGAATGTGCAGAACCATCTCAAAAAACTCTGGTTTTGTTGTTTTTGTTTTTGTATCTTTCTCATCCCCTCTCACTTATACTAGGTTGATGGGAGGACATGGTTTGTAGGTATCTGGAAGCATGTGTTCGGAGAGGGACTCAGGTGTGATTTGGAAAGCTCTGAGGGAACAAAATGAAGGGGTAGGTTATAAGTGAAACTCCAGTTTTGTTCCTAGTGGCTGCTGTTATAACCCAACATTAGAGAAGTGTCATTGTAACTACTCTGGATTTGTTAGATCTATCAACTTTGGGATCTTAGTTAAGAACATTGGGGTGAAAGGCTGTGCTGAAAAGGAGTTCCCAGCAGGCTAGCTTGTATATTAGGCTTGAACGTGATGTGGTGATGCTGGAATGCCTTTGAGCTTACATTGTTTGGAAGGTACTGTAACTTCCCCACCTCTGGATGGCAGGTGGGGTGAACTAGATTGAGCAGCAGCATTCGAGGTGCACTCCTATAAGGCGTATGTGGTACAGTTTCCTCAAACAGGGCTCAGACCCTCTGGATGGAAAGGGCTTTGGGTGAAATAATCTTGACCCAAGTGCCTTCAATTTAGGCTTGGAAAGATTTGATTTTTATCAGTAAATGTCGACGAACATCCATTTCACTGTACATACACAAACTGATGCCAACATATTTCCATCAGTGGTAATGGTAATTTACAGCTAGGCAAAGAAAAATGCTGCTTGAGAACTAATGATTGATGTAAGGCTGTTTACTTCGTAGATTTTGATGTGATGTTGGCCGTTTTGTGTTTTAACCGTTACAAATCTTTAACTTTTTGAATCTCTGCATCTGTTGTCATTAAATTGTCTGATGCACACACACCCAGTAATTTCCTGAAACTGAACATTTAAATTGAGAATTTTAAAAAGCATAAAAATAAACATTATCTATTGAAATTATAACAAAAAATAGAATTCTGCCAAGCCTGCTGAAATTGAAGGGAAGAAGCTTACATGAATGTGTGCAGTTCTGTGGTGCAACGAATGCTAGCTCTGGGCTGTGTCATCTGAGACCGCAGTTTCTGTGTTTGTTCAATGGGGTACCCATCCTGAGCAGGGGTTCTGGCACCATGACAAGATATAAATATTTACAACCGCTGCTCCTGAGAGACAGTGCAGCTTGGAGCATTAAGGTCTCTCTCTTGTCTGTCTGGTGGACGGTATGTAACTTGATGGTGATGGCTGACATGTCTGAAATGGCCTTGCAGCCCTGCTCCTGTGGAACTGCTGAACCCAAAGCTCCACCGCCCGGCCCATAGCCACAAGATCGACCTGGACGCCACCTTTGATGTCGAGACGCCTGAGCATCAGCCTCACAAATCAATCGCAGCCCCTGCAAAAAAACCCAAGCTGGATAAAAAGCCGTGAGTTCTCCCCTTTCTCCAGTCCTAGGTGGGACCAAGAGGACCAAGCTTCAGTCCCTCTAATGCTCACATTTTTGCTGAGCTTCAGGATCTCTACCCATTTGATTAATTGCAGCAGGAGACATTAATCTTTGTTTGGCCTTCCATCCAGCAGCTCCTCTCCCCTGCAAACTCTCTGCTAATGGCTGCAATCCTCTGAAGCAGTGAACCTACAGCAGATGTCCGACTCACTGATCTGATTTCTTACAGGCCTCCTGTGACAAACCTAGCAAAAAAAGTTTTGAAGGAAACAGTGGAGGTAAAGTAACCAATTGCTGGCCTCTTAGATCCCCCTGCTATTCTCAATCTGGTAATAGACTTAAGAAATTGACCAGAATATCCCTCCACTTGGGCTGTACAACCATCATGCTCTGATCTTAGTACTGCAATACATGCTCCAAGGTGCATCGCCTAGACCAGTGTTTTTCAAAGTATGGGTCCCGACCTAGTATTGGGTCGCAGAATGTCAGGCACTGCTGATTCAAATTATAATGATTGTTGCCGTGCAGCAGCTCTAAAGGGCCACACAGCAGGGACCTGGAGAGGAAAGAGGTAGGTGGTGGGTGGGAACTGGGGAGAGGAGCAAGTTGGGTCTTGCAGGACTGCTGCAGGCCTCTCCCCCAGCCCTGGAGCTCGCTGCTGTCAGCCAGGAGAGAGGGACCCTTCCCATGGAGCTCCATGCAGAGGAAGAGAGAGGCCCTTCTCCTGGTGCTCTGTGCTCCGTGCTGCCTGCTGGCAGGGGGAGAGAGAGGCCCTTCCCCCGGAGCTAGCTGCTGCCTGCCAGCAGGAAGAGAAGCCCTTCCCCTGGAGCTAGCTGCTGCCAATGGGCAGAGGGCTGTGAGGAGTCCTCCGGCCCCAGCCCTGGAGCAGCCTGCCTGCACCCCAAACTCCTCATCCCTGGCCCCACCTTAGAGCCCTCACCCCCAAACCCCACCCTCTACCCTACCCAGGGCCACTTCCCACACTCCTTGCCATAGGCTTACTAAGGCTAGTGTCTAGTGTTAGTTATGTAAAGTGGGTTAAGCTGGAATGTATTGCAATATTATGATTTTATGAAAACTCTAGTTAAAAGATATAATTATGTTGGGTCACGGGCATCAACTATGTTCTTCAACTGGGTCACGAGGAAAAAAGTCTGAAAACCACTGGCGTAGACAGTGTTCATACAAATGCTCTAACACAGCTGCCTAAGTCCAAGGGCTATTCTAGGTTTGCCGGCCATCCGTTCTTAATAGTTTCTGGGCATTTCTACAGTGCATTCAGTTGGCACACACACTATTGCTATTGCCAATGACACCAGTGGTGTTAAACTCGAAGGATCATGGCGGCAAACACTTTGAAGAGAGCTGGTCTTACTAGCCACATGAAGCACAAACACTTGCTCCCAAGCTTTGTTCTTAATAGCAAGAAACCATAGACATTGATACTGACTAGCTGAGAAGCTGCAGTTCCATGGTCCACGTTAAAAGGGTAAACCATGGGGTACATGAGCAATAATTCCTAAGCTGCTTGGTAAGGTTTTCAGTGATATCTGTTTCTGTAAATGAAATTCAGGGAGTAAAGCTGCTCATGCTCTCTTTCCTGGGACAGAACTGGGCAGGTGAGCAAGAGGATGACCCTCTAGAAGAATTCTTTCCTGCATTCATCAGGAACTCGGTTCTTTCCAGGAAGCCACCTGTGAGCAGCCTGCTGGGGCCACACAAGAACACAGGAGCTGTGAGTATGTGCCCTGGCCAATCAGAGCAAGGATGCTGCTCCCTGCCCTCCAGTGGTGGAGGCTTGTCAAGGGTCAGTCATAGGCATCCTAGCCCCCTGAGTGATCTAAGAGGGAGTGAATGAAAACAAGACTCTTGCTTTCCCTATGTGTTTGTGGATGTGAGAAATGTGGCTAGAGACTTCCCTTTAGAGCCCTCTGTCTTCCCTCATGCACTGTGAAGCTAGTCAAATGGCCATCGCCCTTCACTGAGATCCTGTCCACCATCATTCCTCTAGCTCTCGACAGCTTGTGTGTCTCCCCCACGTTTCCCACTAAAGGTCCTATTTCTTTAAGGGAGGTTCTGTCTGTTGTGTAAGCTTCCATCAGAATATGGCCAAGTTCTTCAAAAGTGACTTTGGGCACCCAACTTGGAGACCCTCAAAGGGACCTGATCGTGAGAGGGCAGTTGCTCAGCATTTCCTGAAACTCTGGCTTCTTTATTGTCTCAGGTCAGGCACCTTAGTTGCTAGTCTGCTTTGACCAAAGCATTCTGTACATGATAAGGTGCCTGGAACTGTCCCTCCCTTCCAGTACACTGCAAACTTCCAGCTTGGGTGAAGTACCTAGCATCACCCAAGAGGCAGACCTTGCGTGGTGTTATATCTTTTCTCTCTTCTCTTCTAGGTGAGAATGGGGTATGATGGCTTAGGAGGTAGAACTAAGTTCATACAGCCCGTATCCTTCCCCACCATCTGCGCTGTGGAAATAAGCGGGCAGGAAGCTCTGCTTTGCTTCCCTCTCATTTGGGGCGAGTATGTAGGGTGATTAATGCATGGGCTTCACTTGGGAATGGGCTGGGGACTCTTTAAGGGAGAACGTGGTGGAACTTGTTTAAGTGAGCACTTTGCCCACAGAAAAGACTTATTTTAATTAGTCTGTTTTCTATGCACCAAGTTAAACTGCACACCAAACATGGCCCAGGTGAGAGAGCAAAATATCTAACTACATGTCTGATTAAAGACACTGTTCTGGTGTGTAGTCCCACTACACAGCTCTGTCCTCCAGGCACTGGGGGAGGAGGAAGGGAGACAAATCGGTTGATGGGAACTCTTGAGAGAAACTTACAAGATTCTGATCAATCTGGGAAATTGTGGCTCAGATACTGTGCTGCTGTGGGTCTTGTATGTACGTGGGCACAGGTCCTGGGGCTGTATTTGACCTGTATGTGAATCATGTCATTCACAAGGAATGGGGGAATCTGAGTCATCTGATCACTATGTAATAATTGGCAGCTCTTGGACTGTCACTTGTGTGGCCATGTTCTCTGGGCAGGTCTGAGACCCTTCCACATGGTCCTGATTTAAAAGTTAACCTATCCTATCCTGGAGCTGGTAATAAATCACCCTACTCCCCATTTTCAGACTTGTTTTCCCTGACAGTTTTCCCTTCAGACAAACCCAATGGAGATCCGTCCCTTAACTGTAAAGAGCAGGAAGAGGAACGTCTCCAAGCCAGCATCCACAACTGCAGCAGCTTCCTCCTCTGGCACCAGCCAGGCAAAACTGGACAGCTTCCTTCAGTAAATCTGAAGGCTTTCCTGATCACTTAGGCATGCGTGGGCAGAAGCCGTGGAGCTTACCTACATCTCTGCAGAACCAAGGCACTGGGACCAACATACAGTGTCAGAACTCTCCCATGGGCTGAAACTGCCCTTTCGTAGTTCGCTGTTGATCCAGTCCAGGCTGACTACACCGTGAGCATGGCGAGGCAGGATGTGCCATGTGCTGCCAGCTGTCCTGGGAGATGGGGCTCCTGGCACTGAGCAACCTGCCTGCCTTTGCCTGACGTGCAAGGTCACTGGTTTGTGCTCAAGAGCTCAGGACTCCCTGTGGGTGGGGTGTGTGGATCCCTCAACTCTGCTTGGTTTGACTCATCTCGGCCTCACTCCTAGGCAATGCAGTAAAGTGTGGGACAAATCAGACTTAGAAATCTCCTGGCTGCTGATTGGTTCGGGCCTGGCCTTACGAGGCTGCATTTCCCCCAGGAGCCTTTGTTGGCAGAGAATAAACAATGAATTTCCTCGCCCTGCTTCCCTGGTCTCTAAGGCTTTGGCACTTCTGGTGGCAACGGGCCCCTTGGGGGACACAGCACTCTAGCTTGGTTTCAGGAGTATCGTATCCCTGAAGATGAGGAAGGGGATCCAGTGTCTGTTAGCCTGTAGCATCCAGAGCTGATTTCCACGCCAGGGATGGGCAGTCTCCCCATGCTTGATGTTTCATCTCCAACTGTCCTGGCTAGTAGTGCGGCATGGCAATCCTCTCCCTATCCTGGAGTCTTTGGGCCGGAGCGTGCCTGGTGCAACCCCACCTGAAAGGAGGAGTCTGCCTCAGGCACGAATCTGGTTTTTAATCTGAGAGCCAGGGGAGACACCTCACGTTGACACCTTACACCTAGTCATGGCAGCTGGGGACTTAGCCTAGCAGGAGACTGCTTTGGAAGGGACAAGGCCAGAATCCATGGCAGACAACCATTCTGTGTTGCTGTCTCTGCCATCCCAGCAGGTAGCCAGCCTGCCGATTGTCCATAGAGCAAAACTGTGTGTGATTTGTTGCTGTACAGTGGGCATGCGACAGGCACTGTACTGTTTTATCTGACCTCCAAGCAGCTGCTTGGCATGCACAGGTTTGATGAGGAGGCGGGTCTGTAATGAGGCAGTGGGGAATGGGGTGATCTTAGCGTTTCTAGCTCAGCAGCACCAGGAGCAGGTGGCCTTTCCCAGCTCGCCACTTCTGTAGGGCTTTATTTTCCAGAATCAAGAACTTCACGTCTCTGTACCAGGCTCTTAAAGGGGCAGGCGTCTATGATTTTCTGGATGCTCTGCAAACTTTGGTTTGGAACTTATATTTTTATATATTTAATCAATTTTTTTAAATGATATGATGAGTTTAGAAATGCTCCTCTGAGATGGATCCCTCCCTACTGCTGCTTGAGTGTTAAATGCAAAATACCAGCCCAGTTACACTTACTGGGAAAGAAATATGATGGGGCTGCTGATTGCTAGAGGAGGGCTTTATTCTGCTGTCATTGGCCTTAAACTCAGTCTGACGTCTCACATTTCCCAAGTGGTTCTGTTCCAGATCTTGCCCTGATACAATGGAGCCCTCTTCAAATTGTGCTGTTTATAATGAATTGGCTAGTGAGCATGGCTTGTTAGAGAGCTGGCCGGACAGATCCAGCATTGGTACAGGCTTATCTGGAAACCAAAATGAATGGATTAAAGGCAGAGCACTAACTCCACTGATTTCAGCATCAGCAGCTGTTTGTGTCAGTGCCCAGCCCGTGCTGTGTGGGTGCCCCAATTCCTGTATGTCCCTGAGAATGTGTGCCTTTATTAAATAAATGTGGTGTACAATATGGAGCTAGCTGATTTGTAACCTGAGGTGGCCGCTGCTGTCTCTTCTCAGCGAAGGTCTCACTTCTTCCATTGCACTCAGGGAGCCAGGCTCTCACTGGGGAACAGAATTTGAAAGTAGCTGAGACACTCTTGCACATTCCTCTGAGCTAGCTGGTGCAGGCCACTGATGGAGGCAGGGACCTGGGTTATATAGGCCTCTGCTCTGAGCCAGTCTGGTAAGTCCTGTGGGGCCTATTAAAGTATTGCAGCTGCTGTGCCCTGGTATCTTACTCCCTGGTATCTATGGTAGAAGGGCACTGGGCAGGGCATGAAGCTGGCAGCTGAGAAGCTGCAGTGGTGGAGCCATGGTAGATACATGGCCAGAGGCCAGGCTCAGAGCTGTCGGTCGTTCCATCTCCAGAGTGTGGGCTGGCACCCTTGAGTGGAGCTGGAGCTCTGCATGGGGGCTTTCCAGCATCTATCCTTACATGTGGCGTGGAGGTGATCAGTCCCTTGGCTGTCACAGGAGCATTGGGCTGGAATCCTGGATTGCTCCCTAATTTTCCCTCCCTCCAGCAGCTCTGATCGATGGGCTGGGCCCTCAGTGAGGGGAGCACTGGGGCAGTGAGGGAGAGATGACCAGTGGGGGAGTTTGGCTGGAGGGAAGGTGGGAAAGTATTATAGAGGCATAGACTTGAGGGCAGAAGGGACCCTTATGATAGTCTAGTCTGACTTGCACAACGCAGGCCACAGACTCTCACCCACCCTCTCCCGCAATAAATCCCTAACCTATGTTTGAGCATTGAAGTCCTCAAATCATGGTTTAAAGACTTCAAGATGCAGAGAATCCTCCAGTAAGTGACCTGTGCCCCACGCTGCAGAGGAAGGCGAAAAACCCCCAGGGCCTCTGCCAACCTGTCCTGGCGATCAGCTAAACCCTGAGCATGTGGGCAAGACTCACCAGCCAGACACCCAGGAAAGGATTCTCTGTAATAACTCAGATCCCACCGCATCTACCATCCCATCACAGGCCATTGGGCATATTTACCGCTAATAGTCAAAGATCAATTAATTGCCAAAATTAGGCTATCCCATCATACCATCCCCTCCATGAACTTGCCAAGCTTAGTCTTGAAGCCAGATATGTCTTTTGCCCCCACTGCTCCTCTTGGAAGGCTGTTCCAGAACTTCACTCTGATGGTTAGAAACCTTCGTCTAATTTCAAGTCTAAACTTCCTGATGGCCAGTTTATATCAATTTGTTCTTGTGTCCACATTGGTACTGAGCTTAAATAATTCCTCTCCCTCCTTGATATTTATCCCTCTGATATATTTATAAAGAGCAATCATATCTCCCCTCAGCCTTCTTTTGGTTAGGCTAAACAAGCCAAGCTCTTTGAGTTTCCTTTCATAAGATAGGTTTTCCATTCCTCGGCTCATCATAGTAGCCCTTCTCTGTACTTGTTCCAGTTTGAATTCATCCTTCTTAAACGGGGGAGACCAGAACTACACACAATATTCCAGATGAGGTCTCACCAGTGCCTTGTATAACGGTACTAACACCTCCTTATCTCTACTGGAAATACCTCGCCTGATGCATCCCAAGCCCGCATTAGGGGTCGCATAGAAGTGTGAGGAGGCCTGGGGGCACATGGAAGTTAAGTGCTGCAGGGTATCAAGGTGGGGAGCAAACCAGCTCTCTTTGGAGAAGGATGGTGGCTAGTCAGGTGCTGAGTAGCTGCTCTCTCGAGTCTGGCTATGGAGGAGGATGAGTAGCTACTGGG
Source organism: Chrysemys picta bellii (assembly GCF_011386835.1). NCBI lineage: Eukaryota > Metazoa > Chordata > Testudines > Emydidae > Chrysemys > Chrysemys picta. The sequence continues at coordinate 51,570,100 of NC_088797.1, forward strand.
AGCACAGGGATGGAGCCAGGGAGCAGGTCTGGGACAGGAGTTTATCTACAAGGCAGGGGGATTGGGTGGCCCGACACTAAAGCTTTCTAGCGCAGTGCAGCCAGCACTGAGGCACTCACCCCACAGTAGCAGGCACCTGACAACCAGGCATTCCAGGAATTGAAACTGACTCTGCACCAGCTTGGAAACGGTCCTGAGGGGAGTCAGGATGCCTGGCTCCATCCCCTTTTCCTCAGCTTGCAGGCAGCTCCTGGTGCTGGGAAGGAGGCCCTCGGAGGCTTGATAGACCTGGCCCTTAGCTCAGCACTGAATTACAGGTAGATTAAAGCCAGGAGAGGGCAGGTTAGCTTGACCCTGTGTTGGTGCTACTGTGGGCATGTCAACACAACATTAAGTCAGGTAGGTCGACCTACTGCCACCACAGTAATGAAATCAGCTGTTCATGTCCACACTACCCTTGTTCTGTTGGTGGTAAATGTCCTCATCAGGAGCACTTGCACCAACTGAGGTGGAGCACTAACAGCAGGAGCCTCGCCACCCAAGAGCTGACAGCTGGAGCCCCACCACCACCTCATAGCCCGGCGGGGCTTGTGCTGTCAGCCCTGGGCTGGCAGGGCTCGGGCTCTCAGCCGCTAGGGGCTGACAGCCAGAACGGTCAATGCAGCATCTACACTGACACTAAGTCAACCTAACTATGCTGACCTAATCGCTATGCCTCTTACAGAAGTGGAGTTTTAGGTTTCAGGGTAGCAGCCATGTTAGTCTGTATCCTCAAAAAGAACAGGAGTACTTGTGGCACCTTAGAGACTAACAAAATTTATTAGAGCATAAGCTTTCGTGGGCTACAACCCACTTCTTCGGATGCATATAGAGTGAAACATATATTGAGGAGATATATATATACACACACATACAGAGAGCATGAACAGGTGGGAGTTGTCTTACCAACTCTGAGAGGCCAATTAAGTAAGAGAAAAAAAACTTTTGAAGTGATAATCAAGATAGCTCAGTACAGACAGTTTGATAAGAAGCAAGTGTGAGAATACTTACAAGGGGAGATAGATTCAATGTTTGTAATGGCTCAGCCATTCCCAGTCCTTATTTAATCCTGAGTTGATTGTGTCTAGTTTGCATATCAATTCCAGCTCAGCAGTCTCTCGTTGGAGTCTGTTTTTGAAGTTTTTCTGTTTTAAGATAGCCACCTGCAGATCTGTCATAGAATGACCAGACAGGTTAAAGGAAGCGTTGTTCTAAGTCGGCGCTTCCTTAGCTCTCGTCCCCTAACGCCCCTACTCTACTTGCGCTACATTGATGACATCTTCATCATCTGGACCCATGGAAAAGAAGCCCTTGAGGAATTCCACCATGATTTCAATAATTTCCATCCCACCATCAACCTCAGCCTAGATCAATCCACACAAGCGGTCCATTTCCTGGACACTACTGTGCTAATAAGCGATGGTCACATAAATACCACCCTATACCGGAAACCTACTGACCGCTACACTTACCTACATGCCTCCAGCTTCCATCCAGGACACACCACACGGTCCATTGTCTACAGCCAAGCTCTAAGATATAACCGCATTTGCTCTAATCCCTCAGATAGAGACAAGCACCTACAAGATCTCTATCAAGCATTCTTAAAACTACAATACCCACCTGCTGAAGTGAAAAAACAGATTGACAGAGCCAGACGAGTACCCAGAAGTCACCTCCTACAAGACAGGCCCAACAAAGAAAATAACAGAACACCACTAGCTGTCACCTTCAGCCCCCAACTAAAACCTCTCCAGCGCATCATCAGAGATCTACAACCTATCCTGAAAGATGATCCTTTACTCTCACAGATCTTGGGAGACAGACCTGTCCTCGCTTACAGACAACCCCCCAACCTAAAGCAAATACTCATCAGTAGCCACACATCACTGAACAAAAACACTGACCCAGGAACCTATCCTTGTAACAAAGCCCGATGCCAACTCTGTCCACATATCTATTCAAGTGACATCATCATAGGGCCTAATCACATCAGCCATACCATCAGGGGCTCGTTCACCTGCACATCTACCAATGTGATATATGCCATCATGTGCCAGCAATGCCCCTCTGCCATGTACATTGGCCAAACCGGACAGTCTCTACGCAAAAGAATTAATGGACACAAATCTGACATCAGGAATCATAATACTCAAAAACCAGTGGGAGAACACTTTAACCTGTCTGGTCATTCTATGACAGATCTGCAGGTGGCTATCTTAAAACAGAAAAACTTCAAACATTGAATCTATCTCCCCTTGTAAGTATTCTCACACTTGCTTCTTATCAAACTGTCTGTACTGAGCTAGCTTGATTATCATTTCAAAAGTTTTTTTTCCTCTTACTTAATTGGCCTCTCAGAGATGGTAAGACAACTCCCACCTGTTCATGCTCTTTGTATGTGTGTGTATATATATCTCCTCAATATATGTTTCACTCTATATGCATCCGAAGAAGTGGGTTGTAGCCCACGACAGCTTATGCTCTAATAAATTTTGTTAGTCTCTAAGGTGCCACAAGTACCCCTGTTCTTTTTGTGGAGTTTTAGGTTGTTGTAGCACATATAGCACAGCAGGAGGCACACTGTAGCATAGACGCTGACAGAGCTAGGTCAAGGTAAGCTGCCTTACACTGACCTAACTCTAGCCTAGACCAGGCCTTTGCATGGGAAGGGGAGGTCAGGTTCTTCTGCGCCAACCTTTTCAGCACAGTGCTGCTCTGGCTGCCAGTTCCTGGCCTAATGTCTGGGACAGGCAGGTGGGTATTGCCTCCTGGATGACCAAGGAGGGCCACTTCGGTTAGGTGTGCTGGAGGACAGATGATCTAGTGGTTTCATTAATAGCTTTTAAAGCCAAAAGGGACCATTGTGACCTACTCTGACTGGCAGAGCACAGGCCCAAGAACCGCACCCAGAGCCTTCTCCATCAAACCCATGACAGCTGTTTATGCTAGAGCAGTTCTCTTGGCAAGACATGCAGTCCTGACTTGGACTGGAGAATCCACCAGGCCTCTGGCTAAACTGGTTAGGATGCTAGCCTGCTATTGGGTAGAACTGGAGTAATTCCCAGCTCTACCCCAGACTTTCTGTGTGGCCTTGTGCAAGTGACTTTAGGAAGCTGAGACACAAAAAGACTATCTGCACAAGGAGACTACTTCAGCTCCGTAGGGTGTACCATGGCTCAGAGCTTCTGCTCTGTGGGGTGCGTTGGGGCTCGGGGCTTCTGCTCTGTGGGGTGTGCTGAGGCTCACAGCTTCAGCGCTGCGGGTTTGAAAATACTTACCAGAGCTCGGCTCTGGCTGAATTTAAGCCCTGGCTGTGTAAATATCTAGAAACAAAGAACGTAAGTCATTTTTACAGGTGGGGGACTCTGTCCTGGGAAGCAGTGACTCTGAAAAGGATTTTGGGGGGGGGGGAGGGATGGATAATCAGCTGAATGTGAACTCCCTGTGTGATGCTCTGGCCAAAAGAGAGAATATGATCCTGGGATGTGTACACAGATGAATCTCAAGTAGGAGAGGTTATTTTACTGCTGTATTTTGGCACTGGTGCAACCGCTGCTGGAATCTTGTGTCCAGTTCTGGTGTGTACAGTTCAAAACGAATGTTGATAAATTGGAGAAGGGTCAGCAAAGAGCCATGAGAAGCATTAAAGGATTGGAAAATCTGCCTCTTAGCAATAGACTCAAGGAGCTCAATCTATTAACATGTGAATCTTCACAGGTCACAAACCTGTTATTGCTCAATCTTGGGTGGCTGAACACCACTTGTCCCTCTAAAAAGTTAGACACTGACCACTGGGGGGGGCGGGGGGGGGTCGCATAACTAGTTAGCATGCCAGAGTCTTGTTCATTATCGGCATTAACCAGACAAATCGCTCCACCAACTAAGAACAGCCATGCACCACCACCCACAGAATCGAGAAAGAGCTATCAATCTGTCAGTCCTTTCTGTGTCCAGGCCGGGTGAGTCAAATTAAGCTGCAGGCTCCACTCCTGGTGGTGCCCTTCTGTCAATTTCTTTAAGGTTCAGCTTTGCAACCACACCCCCCCTCCTCCCCTGGAACCCAAAGACTTAGGTTTCCAATAAACTACCCAGCGGCTCATGGGAATAACGCCGCCGGATCTCTAGTCGGCATCGTTATGGTCGGAACTACGATGGTATCTGATCGTCTTCAAACCTGCGACTTTCGTTCTTGATTAATGAAAATATTCTTGGCAAATGCTTTCACTTTGGTCCATCTTGTGCCGGTCGGAATACAAATGCCCCCGGCCATCCCTCTTAATCATGGCCCCAGTTCCAAAAACCAACAAAATAGAACCGGAGTCCTATTCCATTATTCCTAGCTGGAGTGTTCCAGCGACCAGCCTGCTTTGAACACTCTAATTTTTTCAAAGTAAATGCTTCAGACCCCCAGGACTCTCAGTTAAGAGCCTCAAGGGAGCGCCAAGAGGCAGGGGCTGGGACAGGCGGTAGCTCGCCTTGCGGTAGACCGCCAGCTAGATCCCAAGATCCAACTGTGAGCTTTTCAATTGCAGCAACTTTAATATACACTATTGAAGCTGGAATTACCATGGCTGCCGGCACCAGACTTGCCCTCCAATGAACCCTCGTTAAAGGATTTAAAGTGTACTCATTCCAATTACAGGGCCTTGAAAGAGTCCTGTATTATTATTTTTCGTGACTACCTCCCTGGGTCGGGAGTGGGTAATTTGCGCACCTGCTGCCTCCCTTGGATGTAGTAGATATTTCTCATGCTCCATCTCTGGAATCGAACCCTGATTCCCTGTTACCCATGGTCACCATGGTAGGCACAGGAAGTAGCATCGAAAGTTGATAGGGCAGACATTTGCATGCATCGTCGCTGCCATGGGGGCATGAGATTGGCCCGAAGTTATCTAGAGTCACCAGAGCAGCCGGGTAAGCCCAGATTGGTTTAGGTCTGATAAATTGAAACTCCGAATTTGAAGCATCCCTAACCCTACGTTGGGGAAAGTCATTACTGATCAGGTCTTGTGACAAATTTGTCATGGAATCTACATCTTAAAGCCATAAGGAATGTGCATTCATAATTTGGAAGAGATTGGTCCCTGAAAATTACAAACAAAGCAAAAGGCATTACTGATCACTGCCGGTGACATATTTCTCAGAGAATTTTCATTTTAAGTCAGTGCTTGTAAGTAATTTCCCATGGAAACGTCACATTAAAGCCATTTTGAATCTATCCTGACCATTTCAAACATATTGGTTTGTGAAAATTACAAAGCAAAAGACATTACTGATCATTGCAGGTGACAAATTTCTTGGAGAATCTTTATCTTAAATGACCATCACAGAATCGCAACCGATATAAAATGGAGCGCTCCATGAAAATTACAGAGAAAGTGGATGTTAAAAATTTCTCATGCAATGTACATCTTAAAGCCTTTAGGATTTTATGCTCATGATTAGGAAGAGATTGGTTTGTGAAAATTAGAAAAAAAAGAGATAATCATTACTGATCAGTTTTTGTGACAAATTCATCTAATCAGAACACTAACCCTAGGGCGGGGAGCCCTCCTTATAGAACATTAGGGTAACTCCAAGTGGTCTGCCCATTGGAATTCTAGGGCTGGGAGCTCTATCCATAGAAGCACTAACCCTAATGCCAAGTTACCTACCCAAAGGAACCCTAATCCAAAATCCATAGGCCTACCCATAGGACCCCGAACATTAGAGCGGAGAGCCCTCCCGATATAAACCCTGACCATAGGGCGGGGAGCTTTTCCAATAGCGACTGACTGTTACTCCAAGTGCCATACCCAAAGGAAACCTAATCCTAGAGCGGAGAGTTGAACCTATAGGAACCCTATCCATAGGGCAGCAATTCCTACCCATTGGAACTCTAACCCTAACACCTAACACCCTTATCCATACGAACCTTAACCCTCATTCCAAGTTGTCAAACCAAATCGAAACTCCAAGTGGCCTATCTATAAAAAACTCTAATCCTGGAGCTGGAAGCCCTAAGCATAACATTCCTAATGTATGACGGGGAAAGTTATTAACGATCAGTTCTTGTGACAAATTTATCTAATAGGAGCACTAATCCTAGGGCGCCGAGCCCTAATTATAGAACAATAGGTTAACTCCATCCAGAGGTGCACTAACCCTAACTCCAAATTGCCTGCAGAAATCAAAACTATGTTTGGCCTATCCATAAAAACTCTAACCTTAGTGCTGGAAACCCTACCCGTAACATCCCTAACCCTACGTCAGGGAAAGGTATTACTGATCAGTTTTTGTGACAAATTCATCTAATAGGAACACTAATCCTAGGGCAGGGAGCCCTATTTATTGAACATTAGGTTAACTCCAAGTGGCCTACCCACTGGAATCCTAGGGGGAGCTCTATCCATAGGAGCCCTAAGCCTGGGTTGGTGAGCTCTACCCATAGGAATCCTAATCCTAATTCCAAGTGGCGTACCCATAGGAACCCTAATCAAAGGGTGGGGAGCCCTACCTATAAGAACCCTTACCCTAAACCCAAGTGGCCTACCCAGTGGAACTCTTACACTATGGTCCGGAGTCCTACCCATAGGATCCCTAACCCTAGGGCAGGGAGCCGAACCAATAGGAAACCTAACCTGTTGTCGCTGAGCCCTACCCATAGAAACCCTAAACCTAGCGCCGGGAGTCCTAACCACAGGAACCCTAACCCTAATTCCAAGTGGCCTACCCATACAAACCTTGACCCTAGGGTGGGGAGCCCTACCCATAGGGCCCCTGACTGTAACTCCAAGTGGCCTACCTATTGAAAAGCTAATCTTATCTTCAATTTGTTTACCCATAGGCAGCCAAATCCTAGCTCAGAGAGACCTAGGAACTGTAACTCTAACTCCAAGTTGCCTACCCATAGGAAACCTAAACTAGGCAGGGATCTCTACCTATAGGAACTCTTACCCTAAACTCGAGTGGCTTACCCTGAGGAATGCTAACACTAGGGTTGGGAGTCCTACCCATGGGATCCCTAACCCTAGCGCAGGGAGCCGAACCCATAGGAAATCTAACCCTAGGTCGGGGAGCCCTACCCATAGGAACCCTAAGCCTAGGGCAGGGAGCTTGTTCCATAGGAGCAGTAACCCTAACGCCAAGTTGCCTACCCAAAGGAACCCTAATCCAAAATCCACGTGGCCTACCCATAGGAACCCTAACCTTAGGGCGGGGCTCCCCAGCAATAAGGACCCCGACCGTAACGCCAAGTGGCTTACCCATTCGAACCCAAACTCTAGGGTGGGAAGCCCTTTGCATAGGTACTCTAACCCTAGGGCAGGGAACCCTAAGACTTGGGCGGGGAGTCCTACCCATACGAGCACTAACACTAACTACAACTTGCCTACCCGAATCAAAACTCCACGTGGCCATAAAAACTCTAACCCTAGGGCTGGCCTATCCATAGGATCCCTTACCCAGCCAGGAACAAACAGAACTGTCTCACAGCCCTGAAACTGCATGTTTTGGGAAGGCTGGGTTGGACGGGAAAAGAAGGCACCAGGACCAGAGGTTCCCGAACGGAGCACCCCCACCTCCCCTCCCCCCCCCCCCCCCGAGGAGCCAGGACTTAAAACCCGCCCTGAGAGCAGGAGCAATCTGGAGAGCACAGCAGATCCTTGTACGGCCTGGGCCCAGGACAGCACTCCTGTCCACCTTCCCTCAACCTTCTTCTGACGTTACACCCAGACTTGGGCAGTCTTGGGTTATGCATGTGTCAGTATGAAAGTGGGTTAGAGCTTGGGGCTGTGACAGACCCAGACCAGTGGGGTACAGGAGTCTGGTAGAGGGCAAATATACTGGTCACTGGATGAGTAGTTTTCTGTTACCTGAGTAACCAGAGCAGGGGCTGCACTAGAGTAATCAGGAAACTGCTAGAACCAGTTAAGGCAGGCAGGCTAATTAGGACACCTGGAGCCAATTAAGAAGAAGCTGATAGAATCAATTAAGGCAGGCTAATCAGGGCACCTGGGTTTTAAAAAGGAGATCACTTCAGCTTGTGGTGCGAGTGTGAGGAGCTGGGAGCAAGAGGCGCAAGGAGCTGAGAGTGAGAGGGTGTGCTGCTGGAGGACTGAAGAGCAGAAGAGTTATCAGACACCAGGAGGAAGGACCTGTGGTGAGAATAAGGAAGGTGTTTGGAGAAAGCCATGGGGAAGTAGCCCAGGGAGTTACAGCTGTTATGCAGCTGTTACAGGAGGCACTATAGACAGCTCCAGACAACTCCAGGGCCCTGGGCTGGAACCCAGAGTAGAGGGCAGGCCCGGGTTCCCCCCAAACCTCCCAATTGACCTGGACTGTGGGTTCTTCCAGAGGGGAAGGTCTCTGGGCTGTTCCCCAACCCACATGGTGAATCTCTGAGGCAAGAAAATCCACCAATAAGCGCAGGACCCACCAAGATAGAGGAGGAACTTTGTCACACTGGTGTCGAGTGGGATCTTGGGGTGCACAGCGCGGCGGAAGAAGGAGGGTGATTTAAACAAAAAACAAAACAAAAAAAAGGAGAGGGTTTATTTTTTTCACCACAATGGATGATGTAGTGCGGGCACTGATATAAGCTCCGGCGGCCCAGCAGGAGGCTACCCGTGTCCAGGCAGTCGCCCAACAGGAGGCAGTGTGGCTGCAGCAAGAGACTAATCGCCTGCTGATGGACCAGGCTGCTCAAGACCGAGCTATGTTGTGGGAATTGGTAAACCAGGTAAAGTCCCTTACAGAGCTGAATCGCGGCCATGATGGGATGCGGCTCATAGAGGCCAGCCATTGGCTGCAGAAAATAACACGGGAGGATGATGTAGAGGCATATCTTCTGGCCTTTGAGAGGACAGCGCTATGGGAGGCCTGGCCTCGAGATCAGTGGTCTGGCATCCTTGCCCCATTCCTGTGTCGGGAGGCCCAGAAGGCCTACCATGATCTGCCTGAAGAGGCTGCGGCAGACTACCCCCAGCTGAAAGCAGAGATCCTGGCCAGATCTGGGGTAACGACAGTAGTGCGGGCCCAGCAGTATCACGGTTGGAGGTACCAGGAAGACAAAACCCTGCGATCCCAATTGTATGACCTCATCCATCTCGCACGAAAGTGGTTGCAAACAGAGTCCCTGAGTCCGGAAGAGATACTAGCGGTTCTGGTCATCGACCGATACATGAGGGGACTACCACCATACCTTCGTGCCTGGGTAAGCCAGAACGAACCCTCCACCTATGATGAGGTTGTCACCCTGGTAGAGAGGAGAAGGACAGTGAGGGAGCTGACCCGACCAGTTAAGGAAGAGGCACCCCGGGTTAAACTAGCCGTACCAAGTCCAAAAGTTCAGGTGACTGGGCCACCAGGAGGGCCCAGGTGGAAAAAGAGAGAGGCTGAAGGCCCATTAGAGGCCACAAAGTCGGAACACTGAGAGAGAAGAGGATCGTGATGTTAGACTGCCCAAACCAAGAGACCGGGGAACGCCTAGGGCTCCATACAGATGTTATGCCTGCGGGGAGTGGGGACACATAGCTGCACATTGTCCCAATGCTGAGGAGCCTACGCAGTGTAACCTGGGGAACTGGTCAGATCCATGCTCCCTAATCCACCTTGTGGGGGTCTCACTAACCCCACATATGTATACCAGACCAGTGAAACTAAATGGGGTAGGGACCACGGCACTGGTTGATTCAGGGAGTGCTATCACGCTTATCTCACAGAAGCTCGTGAAGCGTAGTCAGCTGCTGCAAGCTAAACGTACGGGGATAATATGTGTCCATGGGACAGTTAGTTACTACCCCACCATCCCAGTAAAAATTGAGATCCAAGGGAACACTACTGAGGTAGCAGCAGGTGTAGTCCCTAAACTCCCATACCCGGTGCTCATAGGAAGGGACTTCCCAGGGTTTGGAAACTTACTCCCAGTAGGGGGATTGGAGAAAGATGGGGACCCTAAAATTGATGAGGCATCCACAGCAGACTGTCAACCCCCAATCTTCTCTGAAATATCCCCAGATTTGTTCTCCACTCCCAGACAGGGTAGAAAGACAAAAAGGGAAAGAAGGGCAGCTAAGGCCTTGGGAACCCGAATACTGACCCAAAGCCAGAGGGTCGCTCTTGTAGGTAGGTGGACCCGCACAGCTGAAAAGGAGGCCATGCAGGAGGGAGAAGCACCTGAGTCTGACCCCCACCCTAATGCTTCTGAACCAGTAGAGGCAACAGAGACTGGGCCCCTAGATCTTGGGCAGATTAGCCCCGGGAGAGGAAATTTTGGACAGGACCAGGCAGAAGACCCAAGGTATGACAACATTAGGAAGGAGGAGACTGAAATAGATGGGGTCCCCGTGGAAGGAAAAACCCAGGGACCAGGACCCTACTTCATAATGATGAAGGATCTCTTATACCGGGTTGCACCAGTACAGGGGCAGAAGGTACAGCAGATCCTAGTATCTCAAAAACATCAGAACGCTGTATTAAGTCTTGCTCATAATCATCTTTTTGGGGGACATTTGGGCATAGAGAAGACCCTGGTACGAGTCCTACAACAGTTCTTCTGGCCTGGAATACATGAAGAAGTGCGAAGGTACTGTGCCTCCTGCCCGGAGTGTCTGCTGCACAGTTCCCGTCCCCACTTGAGGGCACCTTTAATACCCCTTCCCATCATAGAGGTCCCCTTCGAGCGAATAGCCATGGACCTAGTGGGACCCCTGGAGAAGACGGCTCGGGGCCACCAATATATACTTGTTGTTTTGGACTATGCTACTCGCTACCCAGAAGCCATCCCCCTGCGGAACATGGCCTCTAAAACTATAGCCAAAGAGCTGGTGGGGATCTTTGCCCGAATGGGGCTACCGAAGGAGATATTAACCGACCGAGGAACCTCATTTATGTCGAAGCTAATGAAGGACCTCTGTACGCTGCTCCATATACATACCCTGAGAACTTCGGTCTACCATCCACAGACTGATGGGTTGGTAGAAAGGTTTAGCCGAACCCTCAAGGCTATGATAAGGAAGGTGGTAAGTCGGGATGGGAAGGATTGAGACACCCTGCTACCCTACCTTATGTTCGCTATCCAGGAGGTACCTGCTAGAAGGCAGGTGACGTGCTTTTTAGCCCCCCTCTTTCTCTCCAGGGCATAGAAGAAGAGGGATCCGCGATCCATCTCCCGAAGGAGGCGGATGCGGGATCGAACAAAGGCACCTCGGGCCCGATGGTCCTCGAGGGTCCGCAGCTCTTCCCGCTTCTCCAGGCACGCTCCACAGAGGGATGGATCACCGGGCCTGGTGGCCAGACGCCTCTCCAGCTCTAAGACCTCCCGTTCCAACTGCCCTATCGCCGCATCCCTCCGTCGGCTGGCGCCCCGGGTGTAGTCACGGCAGAAGAGCCGGGCGCACACCTTCCCCAGGTCCCACCACCATCGCGCCGAGGGAAAGGCACGCCGCTGCCCTCGCCAGGCTAGCCAGAACTCCCGGAAGGACGCCACGAAGCCCACATCCTCCAACAAGCTATTATTAAAGTGCCAATAGGCCGGCCCCGGCCTCTCCGCGCAGAGAGAGGCTGTCATGGTAGCTAGATGGTGATCTGAAAAAGGGGCCGGCCGGACGCTGGAGGAGTGGGCCCGGGAAAGATGGAAGCGTGACATATAGATGCGGTCCAACCGGGAGTGGTACGACCGATGGACCTCCACCCGGACAAAAGTGAATGTTGAAACGTCATCCGGGTGGTGGTCGCGCCAGACGTCCACCAGGGAGTGATGTTCGACGATCTCCAGGAGGACGTCCGCGGCGGCCTGGTGCTGCTCGGTCCCCGAGTGGTCCCGTTCCTCAAGGGTGGCGTTAAAGTCCCCGCCCAGGACCAGGCACTCGCGAGGATCCAAGGTGCCGAGGAAGGCGGACGCCTGCTGATAAAAACACAACCTCTCCGGACCCAATGTCGGGGCGTAAACGTTGACGAGATTAACTACAAGCCCCTCCATGCGGACCCGGAGGTGCAGCAGGCGGCCCAGCACAGCCTCGGTGACCCCCAGCACCTCAGGCCGTAGGTCGGGGGAGAACAGGGTCGCCACTCCAGCCGTACGAACTGTGAGGTGGCTAAAATAGACCCTGTCCCCCCACTCCAGCCGCCAGCTTGCTTCAGCGGCCGGATCCGTATGGGTCTCCTGCAGGAAAATCACAGAGTACCCCCCTCCCGAAGGAAGGAGAGCACCTGGCTCCTGCGGAGACCCATCCTACAGCCCCGGGTGTTCAATGTTGCAAAGATGATCGGTGCCATGAGGAGGGCTGGGGGGGATCCTCGCTAGCAGAGACACCCACGGCCTCCGTCGGGCCACGCAACAATCCGTGACCTACCCCATAAGCGATTAAGGAGTCACGGAAGAGGCGGACCAGTTGGTAGGCCGCAGATCTGATGGAAATCCCCCCATCGCTGGAGTGCAAGCTGTACCTTGTTGCGGGAGCCATGGACATCCTCAAGGAAGTCCCGTAGCTCCTCCCTCAGTGTATGGGGAGATGGGGTTATTGATCTATGGCTATCCCCCAGCGGGGCCCCTGTCACAGCCCCGTGGCCCACCGAGATGGGCAAGCAGGGGGCAGACCCTCAACGTGGCGTCCGATGGGCTGGCGCCACGTGTCCCGCCTCAGACCCTGGCTCAATGGGGGGCGGCGGAGGGAAAACAGCAGCCCCTGGTGGGTCGGGACAGGGAAAAACAAAGGCCGCTCCTTGGAGGTCATCCTCTGGGATATGGAAGGAGACGGCCCCAGGGGCGGCAATAGCATCATGGGAAGTGGAGGGGACAGGGGCAGGGTCGGAGTCAGGAATAGGGACAGGGAAGGGGCGATAGTGGGATCGGGGGCCTCAGCAGCCAGGCCACTGGGTGGGGGTGGTGGCACCCCACAAAGGGGCTCAGGGATTTGCAGGGAGGGAGGTGGGCCCTCGGCGATGCCGGACTCGTGCTCCAAGGCAGATGGTAAGGCCACGGCATCTGTAGGTGGAGAATCAACGATGAGGCCCCCACCCGGAAAGGAGGTCGGCTGTCCCTCAGCCATGAGGGAGTCCCCTGGCGACTCGGGTCCCGGTTGCGTGGCACTGGCCGTCGCCTCAAGAGGTTCGGCGGCCGCTAGCGGGGTGCCATCTGCAGCTGGGATGGTGGAAGAGTCCAGGGGCTCCTCGGAGGCGGGAGTGGAAGCAGTGGGTAAGGGGACGGAATACAGGGAAAGGGGGGCTGAGGCGAGGTCGCTCAGATCGAGGCCTGCTGGCAGAGGGTCGTCCTCCCCCTGGGTAACCGGGGTCAGACCCAGGGCCTCGATCTCCTCATAAATGGAAGGGAGATCACCTTCCACCACCCCAGGGCTCTCCCCTCCTGCATCCGAAGCGACGCTCGCCTTGGTGCGTGCAGGGGCTTCAGATTGTAAGGGGGCGAGAGGGGCTCCATCAGGGGTTTCCATAGGAAGGGACACCGGAGGAGGGGTAGTGATTTCCTCCGATGCTGCCACGTCTTCCCTAGCCGGCAATGGGGGACAAAACCCACCCGGGGGCAAAGCGGAAGGCTCAGCATCGGTTCCCCCCTTCCTGGTCTTCTGGGGGGCTACCGCATCAGATGGAAGGAGCGGAGCTCGAGCCTTCCGCTTGCCCCGCTTCCCCTGTACTAAGGACCAGCCCTCAATGGCATCATCCGGGGGCTGGCTAACAGGACTTGGGTCAGGGAGCAAGAACGAAGGCTTAGGGACTCGGGGAGGCAATGGTGGGGCAGCATGTAGGAGGGAGGATTCTCTCTGGGCCATGCCCTCTTCTATGCCCGGTGATATCCCTACCTCACCCTCCTCCACAGGCCCCGCCAGATCGCAGGCGGCAGAGGCGGGGCCCTCTCGCTCGTCTAGGCGCACTGGGGGAGATACCCCTTGGGCCCGAGCGGGAGCATTGGTGGGCCGGAAAGGGAGAGGGGCGGCTTCGGGCGCCGGGCAGCTAGGGGCGCCGGCGATGACGGGGCCAGTGCCCTGCCGGGGCTCGGGGGTCCCAGATGTCCCTCCATGCCGGGCCAAGGGGCAGTCCCTCCGGATGTGTCCTATTGCCTGGCAGAGGTAGCACCGGGCCTCCCCCGTTGAATAATGCACCCGGTAGCAGGCCCCTGATAGGGGACCAAGAAGGACCCCTCGAGCACCTCACCGTCACGTGCCACCGGCGGCAGTTCTAACTCTACCTGCCGGCGGAACGAGAGGACGTGACGGAGGGCGGGGTCTTTGCAGCCCAATGGGAGAGGGCTGACCACAGAGATCGGCCTCCCCAGGGTAGAGAGGGCGGGTAACAGGGCGGCATTTGGAAGGAAGGGAAGGACAGAAGTCAGGACCAGTCGGGCGCCCAGGTCTTCTAGCGGCTCCAGGGGGACATACACGCCCCCCCACCGCCAGGCCCTTCTCCACTGCCTCCACGACCTTTCCGTACATCTTGGAGGCTGCCACAATGGCTGTGGGCCCCACCACCCTCACCAACGCCCGCACGTAGGTCTCCACATGGGGCGAGGTGGGTACCAGGAGGCAACAGACACCATGCTTCCTGGTCAAGGTGGGGAAGGGCCCCCGGCCGCTATAGATGGTAGCAGAGGCGGTGGATGGGGGAGATGATGTAGCGGCAGGCGGGGGGGCCGCCGCCACCTGGGCGTATGCCCTGGGAGCTGGGGGTGGGACACCCATAGAGCTGGTGGAGGGAACAGCAGGGAGGGAAGCCGCGGCTTGTTGCAGGGCCGTGGCAGTGGGGGCACCCCCTGCCATGGAGGGCCTGGCTTTTTTAGCGGGGCCTTTACCCTTTTTCGTGCCCTGGCCTTCGTGCCGGCTGGGGGGAGTCCCCCAGAGTCAGAGGGGGCGAGGGACGTGGCAGCAGCGGAGGTCACCTCGTTACTCACCGCTGCCGGCGCTCCAGCAGGGATGGTTGTAGGTGGCTCGGCAGCGGCAGTTGAGGTAGAGGCTAGGGGGGATGATGGTGGGGCGGGTGGAGGAGGGGCAGCAGGGTCTGCCCGAGGGGTCTCACTCTCCTCGTCCCCTGCCATAATCAGGATGGGGGGAGAGCAAACACTGGAGCGGGGGTAGGGAAAGGGGAAGCAGGTCGAACACTCCTCCCCGCTAGGCTGTAGGCAGGGGAGGAGGGCGCAAAAAAAAAAGTGGGGAGTAGATAGGGGGGCTATCAAGGGCTAGGGGTCAGTCACCGACTCAGGGAAGGTTTCCGGCTCCTCTTGTTGCACCAAGGAAGGGAGGATATAACAGCATTGGGGGGGTGCGGTGAGATAGAATCAAACTAAAACAGGGAGGGGCACAAGCGCATAGGAGGGGACATGGGCGCACGAGGGGAGGGGCTAATCAGGGCAAGGGGACCGCAGGGGGAAGGGAGCAACCAGGCGGGAAATGGGGCAGAGGAACCATGGGGCTCGCTTCAGAGGCTGGGGCGGGTCAAACAAAGGCTGCAGAGGGAAAGGGCGGGGCAGACAAACAAACTGGAGCTAGCGAGGGGCTGGGGCAAGGGGAGGGGCAAAAGGCAGCAAGGGGCAAATGGGTAGGCAGCAGGGGCAAAGCTGGGGGCTTGTTGCAGGGGGGAGGGGGTCAGTCAAAAGGGGGGGGTACGTGCCCCCACGTGCGCTTGCAACATAAAGAAAGTCCTTGGAAGCTGGCTGCTGTATCAGGTCCAGTGGTAGCAACAGGGCATGGCAAGCCTTGGGGAGCAGCTGAGTCCCAGAGGCAGGAGCCCAAGGCAGATGGTGAGTAGCTAGTGGGGGTGGTGGAGGGGGCAACAATGATGGTGGTGGTGGGGGTCGGGGGGGACACAGATGGACCAGGGGGCAGGCTCCACTCCACACCTCCTGTGTCCCACAAACACAGTCTAGACCCCCACCACAAGAGCACAGTTCAAAAGTTACTCAGTCTGTGAGAACCCCCTCCACGGTGGTCCGTTCCTACGTGCTCCCCTACTGGGGGATGGTCCTCTTCTCCTTCTCCTTCTCCTCCTCCTCCTCCTCGGGGCTTCAGCAGCTCCCAGCAGCAAACGCAGCAGCTTTAGGCGGCAGTCTGGTGGCCAGCAGGAAGGATTCCTCTCATTTGGTGGTGGTGTCCTCAGCAGCAGGAGCAATGGCTGGCTCCCTCCCTCCCCTCCTCCGGGGAGTGGGCCAGCAGCCCCCCCCCAAGGAGCTGTAACTGGAGCAGCAACAACCAAGGGGGGGGGTCTAGCAGCCAGCCAGCAGGTAGCAGAGATGCGGGGGGAGGGGGGATTGGCCCAGCCAGGGGAGTAGCTGGAGCAGCAGCAACAGACAGCAGTTGTAGGGAAAACCCAGGGCCTAGAAGCAGGAGGAGCAGCTCTCTACCTCTCTCCCTCTAGGCCAGTGAGGTACAGGAGTCTGTTCAAATGCAAACACACTGGACACTAGCTGAACAGTTGTCTGTTCCCTGAGTGACCAGAGCAGGGGCTGCACTAGAGTAATCAGGAAGCTGCTAGAACCAGTTAAGGCAGGCAGGCTAATTAGGACACCTGGAGCCAATTAAGAAGAAGCTGCTAGAATCAATTAAGGCTGGCTAATCAGGGCACCTGGGTTTTTAAAAAGGAGCTCACTTCAGTTTGTGGTGCGAGTGTGAGGAGCTGGGAGCAAGAGGTGCAAGGAGCTGAGAGTGAGAGGGTGTGCTGCTGGAGGACTGAGGAGCACAAGAGTTATCAGACACCAGGAGGAAGGGCCTGTGGTGAGAATAAGGAAGGTGTTTGGAGGAGGCCATGGGGAAGTAGCCCAGGGAGTTTAGCTGTCATGCAGCTGTTACAGGAGGCACTATAGACAGCTGCAGTCCACAGGGCTCTGGGCTGGAACCCAGAGTAGAGGGTGGGCCCGGGTTCCTCCCTACCTCCCAATTGACCTAGACTGTGGGTTCTTCCAGAGGGGAAGGTCTCTGGGCTGTTTCGCAACCCACATGGTGAATCTCTGAGGCAAGAAAATCCACCAATAAGCGCAGGACCCACCAAGATAGAGGAGGAACTTTTTCACAGGGCATTAACCTTTCTTTCTTCCCCTGAGTGACGTGGGAGTGTTCCCAGCACTCTCTGCTGTTATTTTATTATTTTATCAATAAAGCTTTAAAATTTAGACCCTTGGTGTGCTTCGTCATCTCCTCCCTGAAAAGATCCTGAGGCATGAGCCTGATCAACTGATGCCTTCAGGCAGATTGGTAACAAAAATCTGTCACAGTTTTGGTGGAGCATTGGGGAGGCGGGGAGCCCTGCGCACCAACTGTTCTGCCCTTGATAGTTCATGTTTGCTCTGCTCGGCACTGTTGGTATTTCATGTTGAGGATTTATGATTACAGGTGTGTCCCACCCTCAGCTGTAGCATAACTGAGATCCAGAGAGGGGTTTAGCATTCCGTTCTCCACCCTGGTCGGCGGGGGAAGGGTGCTGGTGGGTCAACCCCTGGTTGGAGAAGGGCCGGGTGCTAGGAGGAGGACTTAGAGATCCTCGCTCCAGGAGAGAATCCTCGGTCCGTACACCCTCAGTCATAGAAGGGCTGAGTGGAAGAGGAGAACTTAGAGTTTCTCACTCTGCCCCTGGGAGGGGTTTTGCATTTGCTGTATGGGCCCACGGTGGTAGAAGGCCAAGCAATATGGAGGGAGGCTTAGCGTCTCTCCCTCTGGCCCAGTGGGGTAACATTGGAAGCCCCAGTGCTGGCGTGAGCAATGTGAAATATTAAGTGATTAACAGACCTTACGAGTTGTACTGACGGATTGTGACATCATGTTTGGGAAACAGGGGTACAGCTGCGGACCTGGGAGTCCCGCAGTCATGGGCAATGGCATCAGCGATGGGTTCAAGCCTAGACGTATGGGCATCCGGGAGCGTGGACACGGTAGTCCAGCTGTCTGGTCAGCTGGGGTCACGGGAGGCAGGTGGACCTGACGCCCGAGCCACCGGGGAGGCAGCAAAGAGGGACCCTGCTGCCTCTTTCAAAAGGGGGGTGAAGACCTCTCCTGGCTGGAGAGGGCTCTTGCCAAGGTGGGATACAATCCCTGGGGTTCTGTGACCGAGCTTCAGAGCAGTGTGCATTCTTGGCAGTAGGGTGACCAGACAGCAAATGTGAAAAATCGGGACAGGGGGTGGGGGGTAATAGGTGTTTATATAAGAAAAAGACCCCAAAATCCGGACTGTCCCTATAAAATTGGGACAGCTGGTCACCCTACTTGGCAGGATTTGTTAGACCTGTATGCCAAGTATGAAAAGCAGAAGGGCAAAAACCTAGGGGCAGCTTTGGGATTAATTTGGACTGCAGCAGCCATGTGGTATCAAATGTTGTCGGACAAAAAGAGAAGTTGGGAAGAAGGGAAGAGGTGTGTACCCGACAGCTGGGAGGAAAATTGAGCAACTGAATGCGCAGATCACTAACCAAGTGGCAATGCAGGCCTATGCCCAGGACAAGGTGCAAGCCTTCAGACAGGACTTCCAGGTGGAAAAGGTGGAACGCACCTGCCTGGAAGCACTGGCTAAGCAAGTACTGGTCCTTCAGGGACTCGTCAAAGATTTGACCATTTGTGCTCAGCATACACTGCAGCAGCAGTGTGCTCGACATGAAAAGGAGATTGAACAGTTAAAACATCAGCTAGCCATGTGTTCTGTCCAGGTGGCGAGCCTCACGGGGATGATGCGGGTGACCCTTGTGAGGGCTTTGATCTCTCCCTTTGTGAGGATCCTCAATTTTGGGCGGAACCTCGTTGCACCCTTATAGCGGCCCTCATTAAGACCGAGGAGAGGTCCAGGGGGAGAAGGGAGAAGAAGGCCCCCAACTACGAGGAGCGCACCCCATGAGGTGATTATGAAGAGGAAAGGGATCAGGAGGGGTGGGGCTAGTTAAGGAGCACACCCTCCTTGCTGAATTGGTAGTGAAACAAAGCCTGTGCCCATGGAAAGGAATGGTTCGGTGAGAAAAAAAACAGGATCGGGCCCAGACAAGTAGGCAGGCAACAGTTAAAGAAATTGAATAAGAGAGAGTGAGAAATTAACTCTGAAGAGGCTGGAGGGAATTAAGCAGTGAAACTGTAAAAATGTTAAAAAGGAAAGGTGTTATGAAAAGAAAATTCTTGGTTTCTTTGCAGCCATTCTGAAGGAAAAATGGGCCCTTTTCCAAAGGAATGTCTGTAAATAATCCAGGCAAAGAGGTGATCCAATTGAAATCATTCGACTATGAACAAGTTAGTCAAATGTGCTAAAAGAACACTCCTGGTGTGTACAATCTTTGTTTTGTGGGTTTAAGATGAATTGGTGTTGTTTTAAATAATACCACTAAAATCCATTTGAATCTTCCATTCAAAATTGCAAAAACAAGAAACACTTTTGCCAGACACAGATAACTAGTGTTGTTTAACTTTGGTATTTGGCATTTAACCCTTAAGGGGTAACTCTATGCTTTACAAAATTTAAAATAAATAAAGACCAAAGTCATGGCTGCAGCAGAGCAGTCAAAGCCAGGAGAATGGGAAAAGATTTTAAATCTGTTTTTTGGTAACAAAATAGCAGCTAAGACCTGTAATAAAAGAGAGAAAGACCATGCCCCACACTGAGCCTTGAGGTGGCTCCGTGTAATCAAATTGTCACTTTGCTAAAGGGAGCCACAATAGGTTTTGTTTTCTTTTTCAAATCACTGTGTGTTTTGGAAACAGGAGTTAAAAGTAATCAAAACTAGGGTGAAAGTTGATTGTGTCCCTTTTAAGACAGAGTCTCTGAGCTGCTGATAACTTTGAATCCAAATGCAAGCTAGAAAGTGTCTGTGTTAATACAAATTACCTAACTGATAAAGGTAAAAGCCATTGAAATCTGGCCAGCCTATAAAACAAATACAGGAAAATATGGGGGTAATTCCTCTGTTTTGCCTGCAATCAGCAAAGGTATTTGTAAAGAAAGAAATATTTTAAGCAATAATCTGCCACACCCAAAGGGGTAGAAACATGTTCTTTTTGTCTTTCAGAAAATCAGGACAAGCTGATACCAGCTGAAGAGCAACCCAGAATACCATGAATCTACTGTCACAATAGGAATTGTGTTTTGTGTTCTATGTTGTGTCTTGTATTGTTTATCTCATTGCTAGCACCGTTGTGCAGTAATTGCTGCAGGGAAACATCCTTAGGTAGCAGACAACATATTGGGAGAAATTGGTTTTGGAGCAGGGATTATACATAGTGTAGACCTGGAGGTAATTAACTATAAATTAAGCTCTCTGTCCCAGCTACAGGACAGCCTAATACAGAAATAAATGGAAATGAAAAACCATACTGCTATAGCTATGGGATGTACTGAAATGCAGATACTTGCTTTGTTCACCTTGGAACACACAAAATGTTTTGGGTAATATTAGGAAACACTAAGGTTTTAATACACTTGCTAAAGTAAAGAAAAAGATCACTGATTGATACTTATCAGTATGAATGGATGCAGTATGATTCTAACATCGTAAGGCCAGTCCTTTTAATTGAGGGAAATTGTTGTTAAAATTGCACATCAACAGGCTCTGGAAGCAAAGATATGGAAAGTTAGCCCACTCCCCATATTGCACATGGGATCTTTCTGGCTACCCCGGATCTTGAGCCAGGGGGCTGGGGAGGGAGGGAAGTGATTGGACACCAGAGGTGGTACGGAGGGGATTCCTCAAAAATGGGTGTGCTTGTCCTTGCCTGTGGCTCCAGATCCCAAGACATTTTACTAGGATCCTGTATGTGGGATGAATTGGATAATGAGACCAAAGTACTGTATAATGGGTATGTGTTAATTCCTGGGAAGAAGTGTGTTGGGAGGATGGAAATGTTAGCAACCTACTAGTAGACAAATGTAAATGTAATGCAAGTACTGTGTTTACCAATAATCACATTTATTGTTTGCCACAACCTAAAAGTCTCACCTTTGCCCAGCTGAGGAAGGAGCTATGTGAAACCCATGAAGTTGTAGAGGCCGCTTTAGATAAGTAAAAGGCCAAGTGTAAAGGGATCGTCATTAAAGACATCTGAGGATGGCAAATTGAAAACAAGGTAATGTTGCAAAAACAGGGAAAAGCCCACATCCCAGACGTTAAGTGGGTGAGTCCATACTCCATTGTGAGTCGCCTCTCCCCGGTAGTGTACCAGCTTCAGCTACCTGGCAAATTGAAATGGGCGCATGCCAATCAGCTCAAAATATATGTTTCTGGTCATAGCATTGTGGGCCTTGGTTGTGGACCAGCCACCTGCCTGGACCATCCAGGTTTCCAGCTGGCCGTGGGATTATCCGAATAATCATAATTATGAGGAAGAGAGATACCTCCAAAGACTCTCCCTAGATCGAGCTGCTGATGGGGCCCAAGCCATAGTGTGGTGGGAGGCTGGTGGGGAGGAGCCTTGGAAACTGCATAGTCACAGCAGAGCCACAGCAATATACCTGATGCCTTCAGGCAGATTGGAAACAAAAATCTGTCACACAAGTGGCCTACCCATGGGATCCCTAACCCTAGGGGTGGGAGCCCTCCCCATAGGAACCCTAGCCCAAACTCCAAGTGGCCTACCATTAGGAACCCTAATCCCAGGTCCAAATGACTTTCCCATAGCAAGCCTAACCATAACTCCAAGTGGCCTACCCATAGGATCCCTAACCCTGGGGTGAGGACCCCTACCCACAGGAATCCTAACCCTAAGGCTGTGAGCCCTACCAGTAGGAAGGGCAACCCTATGGAGGGGAGACCTACCCATAGGAAGCCTAACCCTAACTCGAAGTGTCGTATCCATAGGAACCATAACTCTAACTCCAAGGGGCCTACTCATAGGAATCCTTCTGTAGGACAGAGATCCCTACCAAAAACCCTCACCCTAAGTCTACATGGCTTACCCAGAGGAAGTGGTGGGGAGAGGGGGTTGCACTTTAGTGTGAAGAGATTATGTTCCTTCTGGTGAGCAATCTCCTGAAATTCCATGGAGAGAAATTTTATTTTATTGCATTTTATGATGGGGGTGGGGATGGCTGAATTAATGTGAAATTAATTGGTCATAGTCTCCAAAATTAATGTGGAATTTATCTGTTACCAACTTCTTATAATTTCTTACATTTGCAGAAATTCCTCAGCTCTGTAGGGGGAGCTAAAGACTGAGTTCAGGCCCCTTGTTTGAATTTCCTAACATTTCTGGCTTATATTTCTGTGCTGTTATTTAAGCATGAGGAGAAAAATTATGCTAACTTATTTACTAAAGGCATTTTCATTGTCCCTTCCCAGTGTTTAAGAAAGAAGCTGGCAGCTGTTTACTCTCCTGGAGGCAATTAGCTCTGAGCAAGGAGCTTTGTCTCAGATTAAAAGACTTTCCCATCATTGAGAAATGTGTGAACCTGTAGCTCTGGTACTACAGCCATTGTTTAGGGGCTTTGGATTTCCTAACCCCCAAAACTACACTTTC
The DNA here is from genome assembly GCF_011386835.1 of Chrysemys picta bellii. Lineage (NCBI taxonomy): Eukaryota > Metazoa > Chordata > Testudines > Emydidae > Chrysemys > Chrysemys picta. Next base: position 51,592,539 of record NC_088797.1, read on the forward strand.
ATTGTAGTAATTACTCTTTACAAATGATAAATAAGTAATATGGTCTCTGTTCGAAGAGGAGACTTCTTGCTGTGCAGTAGGGCTGCTAATGAGCCAGCTGAATGTTCACAGTGGAAAGTCAACAGGTCTGTTCTTTAATTACAGGTTCACAGTTTGGGGCTTCCATGGCTAGGCCAGCTCAGAAAAGGCCAACTCCACTGTTCTCATCATGCTTCCTTTCCCCATGCAGCCTTGCATGCATTACCTGAGCTGATGTGGGGTGGGCTCAGAGCCACTGCTTTCATCCTCCCTTCTCCCTATCGGGTGGGTTTACCCCTGGAGTACTTGGAGCAGGCAAGCCTCATGCTCTCCCAGAGGTGACACAAGGGGGGGCACATGGGGTCACAAGCACCCCCAGATTTCTCAGACCGCCTCTCGTGGGGATACCCAGCAGCAAGGAGACAGCGTCTTCTCCTGGCAGCAGCACTCACCATGTGTCCGTGCAGCACAGGGAGGGGGGAAGCAGCAGAGTATCAGGCTGAGCTTCCCCTTCTACATGGGGCTGCTTCTCCTTTCCTCCTGCTGATGTCCCAGTGGTTCCCGCTACCTGCTTTGCAGACTGCCTGCTGAGGTGAGTCAGGGGGTGGAGGAGAGGTAACATGTGGGATGGTCATGTATCCCCCCCAGAACCTTTAAATTTTGGCCCCCAGTACCCACTGTTATGTGTTGCCTCTGTGCTCCCCCTGAATTGTGATAGGCCCTTGCATAGGTGCATAAGGGAAGGGAAGCGCCTAGCGGCACCCTCCCCACATACCCATATAATGGCCAGCTGCAATCTGGGCTGTAATGTTTGCAAAGCTCTTTAACAACCTCAAATGAAAGTGGCTCTAGAAGGGCAGAGTATCCCTCCCATCTACATTGTTCCAGTGCACACAATGAGGGATTAGATGGCTCCCACAAGACCTTAAACACATTCCTACACATTGAATTTTAGTTCACATTTAGACTGGCTTTGAAGGTAATTGAAGTATTTCATGTTCTGAGTTTGTCATAAACAGCAGTTGTAGTAGGATTTTATGTTTGTATTTTATATAATTTAAAATAAAAAATAATAATGTAGCATGTATTAAATGTATGATTTGATCATATCCTGCAAGCCACCCTTTTTGAATAGCAAAAAGGAATGGCCTAATGGGCCACTGGTAAAAATACATCAACCAGAATTTGTGTCTGTACTGATTTCAAGGCAGTGACAGACCTTTGACGGTCACCAATTTGTTGTAAGGTTTAGCATTTTAAAATAAGTAAAAAAATGCTATAATTGTTTTCTTTTGCATTGCAATTTGATGTTCCTGTTCAAAATGTTCTGTGTAAATTAATTTTGTTGTGTGTGTGAATAAAAAATGTGTGTGTTAAGAAATAAGTGTAAAGGCCATCGCTGAACCAAATGGTCAAGGAAAGAACCGGAGACAGACGCAAGGGCGCCAAGAGGCTGCAACACGCCCCATTGAAATGTCAAAGGAGGGCAAATTAATGACTCTAAAAATAAGACAGGCACCTATCAATAAAAACAAAATAGCTGTAATCAAAACATGCATAAAATAACTCCCTAAAAAAACTAAAAAAAAACAATGGAAAAAAACAAGCACTCATCAAACAACAATTAATTAGAGTATGACGGTGCAAAACTCATTGGTCCCAATTAAAAAAAAACCCCACTATAAAAACAGAGTGCCTTGCCATAAAACTTTAGGTTCATCCTGCCAAGACTTCCCCGGAGCATCGTGTCGCGAGTGACAGAACCCGGCTTCTCCCTACACGTGATGAACCTAGCTAGCCACTAGATGGATCTGGACTAGTAACTATAACATCGACTAGAGGGATAGTGTGTGTGTGGTGTGATTGAATGCATATGCTAATTATTGTATCTTCAATAAATGCAGCGTATTGCCTTTTCCCCTGAAAAAAATCCTCTGTGCTTCTTATAAGCATAACATTTTTGGTGGAGAATTGCGAAAGGGGGAAGACATGCACTTTGATTGTTGAACATACTGCTAAATATTGCTAAAAGGTATACCATACACATAAAGTGATCAGTCATTCAGGTGTGCACACCCCCGGTCGTAGAAGTGCTGGGCCATAAAGGGGAGGGGTAGAGTCCTCGCTCCTACCCATCTGTTGAGGGAAAAATGCATAGGTGAATATACCCTTGGTCATAAAAGCCCCAGAGGTAGGGAGCTTAGCATTTCCCCCTCCTGCTCTGTTAGGCAGAGTTCTTTTTATTGGGTATAGACTTTTGTGTTTTGTAAGTCCCAGCATGAGCATGGGCACGGAAAAGTTATAAAGGTAAAAAAAAAAAAATCAAAAATATATTCAGGCGGTATTTTCTATGTAAAACCCAACTCTGAAGGATATAGGAGTGTGGGCAAATAGTAGTAGCACATGTTTAAGAAATGTTTGTTAGGATATAGATATTCAGGCAAAGGCCTATACTTTAAGAATGTAGGTGTATTCGTATCACTTACCTAGTTATAGAGGTACAAAACAAGAATCAAAATCAGTCTGCCTGTTTATAGGCCTTCTCTCACTATGATAGTCTAAGAACAAGGCCTTAGACTAAGGCCTTTGGCTAAACAGCAGGGGCAGCCATAAGCTGGGAAGCGAATGGTCACGTCCTTACCAGTTACACTGAAATAAGGCAGTTTTGGGCTGTTAAAAAGGTGATCCAATCTATCCCCTCCACCGAAAGGGGAGAGCCTAGAAGATTTAAAGAAAACTAGCCCCGGCTGCTGGAGCTTCGGTGGGGATTTAAAGGGTCTGGGGCTCCCCACAGCGGCTGGAACCCTGAGCCCTTTAAAGCACCGCCGTGGAAGCCGGTCCAGTCCGGCACAGCGTACTGGCTCTTGCCGGTATGCCGTACCAGACCGTACCGGCTTACTTTCACCTCTGCTTATCAATAGCTGGGGTGTGAAATCCTCATTTCTTTGTTGTTCTATCACTGTAGTCCCCATTTCCCTATTATTTGTCTGTATAATCTATCTGTGATTGTTTCTGTCTGCTGTATAATTAATTTTGTTGGGTGTAAAGCAATTAAGGTGATGGGATATAATTGGTTAGATAATCATGTTACAATATGTTAGGATTGGTTAGTTAAATTTCAGTAAAATGATTCGTTAAGGTATAGCTAAGCAGAACTCAAGTTTTACTATATAGTCTGCAGTCAATCAGGAAGAATGGGGTGGGTGGGAAATTGGAATGTTTTGCTAATGGGGGGAATGGGAACAGAGAATGGGAACAAGGACCCAGGCAAAGGCTCTGTGGCATCAGAGCTGGGAAGGGGGACCCTGAGGAAGGAAATTGGAATAATTGTTTGCTGGAAGTTCACCCCAATAAACATCGAATTGTTCGCATCTTTGGGTATTGCTGTTCTCTGTTCATGCAAGAAGGACCAGGGAAGTGAGAGGGTGAAGGAATAAGCCCTCTAACAATATTTAAAAGGAAGCAATCCAAAGATGATACTTTGTTCAAGAGATTACTCCTTTTAAACAGATCTTGCTCTGTTAAACCAAACTCTGAAGGATATAGGAGTTTGGGTAGTGTAGTATTTTTTGTGAGTGATATTGTGGTGATTTCACGATTTTAAAAGAAATGTTTAAGGAAAGGGACCAGGGGAGTGGGGGTTAGTTAAGGAGCCCACCCTCCTTGCTAAATTGGTAGTGGAACAAAGTCTGTGTCCATGAAAAGGGACAGTTCAGTGAGGAAAGCAGGATCAGGCCCAGACAAGCAGGCAGGCAACAAATAAAAAAATTGGAAAACAGGTGGAAGCCCTAAGGGCTTAGTGGTAAAAAAAAAAAGTAAGTACAGGCATGGGGATTTCAGCTCCCTGGGACAATACTTAAAATGGTAAAATCTAAGTTAATAAAGGTGTCATTTTAAAACATAAGCACGTAATTTAAAAAAAAAGTAAGAAGTTAACGCTGCAAAGGCTGGAGGGAATTAAGTAGTTGAAGTTAAAAAGGAAGTGTTATAAAAAAAGAATTCGTGGTTTCTTTGCAGCCATTCTGAAGAAAAAAATGGGCCCTTTTCCAAAGGAATCTCTGTAAATAGGCCAAGCAAAAAGACAATCTGATTTAAATCATTTGACTATGAACAATTTAGTCAAATTCATTAAAAGAACATAAAGGGTGCATTTTCCCCAGAACATATTCTATGTATATTGTAGAAGGGGTTTAAAAATATATAAAAACATTACAAACTTGGTCTGCTGTATTAAAAAAACAAAACAAACTCAAACACTAACGGAAAAAGTTTTGGCACTAATTCAGGAAACAGGGTTCAAAGTAGCCTTAGACTACTCTCAGTTGGTGCTACCTCAGGTTGCGTACCTGGGCATAGTCGTTGGACATGAAGGGAGACAGGTAAATCAGAAGAAGGTAAGGGCACTGGTAGAAATGCCAGCCCCTACCGATGCCCACTCTTTAAGAATACTACTAGGAGAACTAAATTTTCTTAAAACACACATTTAAAAATATGCTGGAATAACTCACCCATTGTGGAAACCGCTAAAAAAACAAAACAAAAACAAAATGGGAATGGGGACAAGAGCAGGACTCTGCTTTAACCCTGTGTGACAGACCCAGACCAGTGGGGTACAGGAGTCTGGTCCTATTGGGATCCAGGATGTGGGCGGGCGAAGTCCACTGCTAAAGGATCCCCCCCCAGCCTAAGGGGGGGTCCACAGGGCCTGGAGACCAAAAAATTACTGGGGACAACTAATAAAAGAACAGGGACAGGAGTGAGGTCAAAGGGTCAAAAGAAGGGAACCAGACGGGGACACCGAGCAGAGAACCCCGGACAGCGCCCACTGCTCCTCGAAGGCGTCAAGGGAGTCAGTGGACGCCGCCCAGAGGAACTCTGCCCGGATACGTGAACGAACAGAGGACCGGAAATAGGCCCCACAGTCACAGGAGACTCCATCGGCCAACCTCCTCACTCTGGTTTTATAAATGGCCAATTTTGCTAGGGCCAGGAGGAGGTTGACCAGGAGGTCCCGTGACTTCGTGGGGCGACGGATAGGGAGTGCATAAATAAAAAGGTGAGGGGAAAAGTGCAACCAAAAACATAACAAAATATCCTTGAGGAGCCGGAATAGGGGCTGCAGCCTGGCGCACTCTAGGTAAACATGCGCCAGGGTTTCCCTCACACCGCAAAAGGGGCAGGAGTCTGGGATGGGGTAAACCGCGCCAAGTGCACGCCCGTGCTCACGGCTCCGTGAAGGAGCCGCCAACTGATGTCCCCGGTGGGCTTCGGGATCAGAGTAGAATAAAGGCTGGCCCACCGGGGCTCCTCACCCTCCAGAGGTGGCAGGAGGTCCCGCCACTTCGTATCGGGGCGGGATGCGAGGGTGAGGACATGAAGAACAAGCGTGTATAGATGTTTCCTTGGCGCGGTCCGGAACAGAACCGGCAGATCGTGCAGCCGGCTCATGGTGAAGGGATGTGGGGGGGGCCGATTGGGTCTACGGGGCAGGGGCCCGATGAAAAGGTCTGGAGGGCTCGGAGTGGAGGGTGGGCGGGGCGTGCCCTCTCGCAGGACCCAGTCGAGACAGTCCCGAGCAGCAGGTGGCAAAGTGGCCCTCACCTCCTGAAGCACGCGCCGGGGAGTACGAGGTCTGGAGAGCCCCATGCGCTGAACGAGTGTCAGGGGATCCAGCCAGTCTCCCTGGTCGTAGTCCAGGAGGTCTCCGACTTTGGTGACTTCTGCCAGGATCAACCTCTGGCGCACCATGGGGGACTCTGCCACCTGCACACGGAGCTGGGAGTTGTTTAGCAGGGTCTCCGCGAGGAGATCTGCCCCCACGGTGGCCGCCACGGACCTGGTCACTGAGAACAGTTTCCAGGTCTGGAGGAGGTCCTGGTAGAAGACCGGCAGCCCTGAGAGGTCTTGCGGAAGACCTCTCGGATGGAGACAAAAGAGCTGCCAGTCATATTGGAGCCCTTGGAAGCGGCGCAAGAAAGCGTGCACCAATACGCTCCACGTCGGACTACCTGTACCATAAAGGAGCCTCTGCAGGGCCTGGAGGCGGAAGACATGGACCTGAGCGTGCAAACACTTCAGGCCCTGCCCTCCCTCCTCCAGGGGTAAATGGAGAACCCCCGCAGAGACCCAGTGCAGTCCTGACCAAAAGAACTCCAGAATCGACGTCCAGAGGTTGGCCAGGAAACCCGGGGCCGGGACTAGGGCGTTGAGCCGGTACCAGAGCATGGACAGGACCAGTTGATTGAGCACCAGTGCTCTCCCTTGAAGGGAGAGACACCGAAGCAGTCCTGTCCATTTCCGGAGCCGCTCCGACACCCTGCCCTCTAAACCTAGCCAGTTCTCCAGCGGAGACGGATGCGTGGCAGAAAGGTAAACGCCGAGATAGAGCAGCGGACCCGCGCTCCACCAGACGGCCTGAAGCGCGTGTGGGAGGGAGCTCGCCTGCCACCCATCCCCTACCACCAGGCCAGATCTCTTGACCCAGTTGACCCGGGCGGAGGAGGCTGCCGAATAGATGGTCTTTCAAGCCTCCACCCGCACCAAGTCGTCCGGGTCCTGGACCACGAGAAGCAAGTCGTCGGCGTACGCCGACAGGACCAGCCGCAGCTCCGGCTCCCGCAGCACCAACCCCGTCAACCTCCTACGGAGGAGGCAGAGGAAAGGCTCGATCGCGAGAGCATACAGCTGGCCCGAGAGGGGGCACCCTTGACGTACTCCTCGCCCGAAGCGGACCGGTTCGGTCAGGGTCCAGTTGAGCCTGACCAAACACTCTGCGGAGGCGTACAGCACCTGGAGAAAACCCACAAACTGGGTCCCGAAGCCAAACGCTCGCAGCGTGCCCAGGAGATACCCGTGGTCCACCCTGTCGAACGCCTTCTCCTGATCCAGGGACAGGAGGGCGAACGACAGACCATCCCTACACCCGAGTTCCAAGAGGTCCCGGACCAGATACAAGTTGTCGAAGATGGTGTGGCCCGGGACGGTGTAGGTCTGGTCTGGGTGGATCACATCCGCCAGCACGGACCCTAGCCGCAGCGAGATGGCCTTCGCTATGACTTTATAGTCCGTGCTGAGGAGCGAGATGGGATGCCAATTCCTTAAATCGCGGAGGTCCCCATTCCTTGGCAATAAGGCGAGCACGGCTCGCCTGCACGAAAGAGGGAGGACCCCGCCCTACAAGGACTCGGCCCAGACGGTGACAAGGTCCGGGCCGAGGACGTCCCAAGTCTCTAAGGTGCCACAAGTACTCCTGTTCTTCTTTTTGCCAAAACACGCGGTAGAACTCCACGGTCAACCCGTCCATGCCCGGAGATTTATTGGTGGGCATGCGACGGAGGACTTCCGAGAACTCAGCCAGAGTGAGAGGCAGCTCCAGCCGGTCTCGGTCACCCGCGCTGACCCTCGGGAGTTCATCCCAGAGCATTCTGCAAGCGTTAGGATCGGTCGGATCCGGGGAGAAAAGGAGTGCGTAGAAGGCCCTGGACCTCCCGCACATCTCCGCCAGATCCGTGAGGGGGGTACCGTCCTCTGCTAGAAGGCAGGTAACGTGCTTCTTGGCCCCCCTCTTTTTCTCCAGGGCGTAGAAGAAGCGGGAGCCACGATCCATCTCCCGAAGGAGGCGGATGCGGGATCGAACAAAGGCACCTCGGGCCCGATGGTCCTCGAGTGTCCGGAGCTCCTCCCGCTTCTCCCGGCACGCTCCGCAGAGGGATGGATCACCGGGGCTGGCGGCCAGACGACTCTCCAGCTCTAAGACCTCCCGTTCCAACTGCCCTATCGCCGCATCCCTCCGTCGGCTGGCGCCCCAGGTGTAGTCACAGCAGAAGAGCTGGGCGCGCACCTTCCCTAGGTCCCACCACCGCCGCGCCGAGGGAAAGGCACGCCGCTGCTCTCGCCAGGCCAGCCAGCACTCCCGGAAGGACGCCATGAAGCCCACATCCTCCAACAAGATATTATTAAAGTGCCAATAGGCCAGCCCCGGCCTTTCCGCGCAGAGAGAGGCTGTCATGGTGGCTAAATGATGATCTGAAAAAGGGGCCGGCCGGATGCTGGAGGAGTGGGCCCGTGAAAGATGGCAGCGTGACAAATAGATGCAGTCCAACCGGGACTGGCGCGACCGATGGACCTCCACCCGGACAAAAGTGAACGTCGAAACGTCATCCAGGTGGTGGTCATGCCAGACGTCTGCCAGGTAGCGATGTTCGACGATCTCCCGGAGGATGTCCGTGGCGGCCGGGTGCTGCTCGGTCCCCGAGCGGTCCCGTTCCTCAAGGGTGGCGTTAAAGTCCCCGCCCAGGACCAGGCACTCGTGAGGATCCAAGGTGCCGAGGAAGTCAGACGCCTGCTGATAAAAACGTAACCTCTCCAGGCCCAATGTCGGGGTGTAAATATTGAGGAGATTAACTACAAGCCCCTCCATGCGGACCCGGAGGTGCAGCAGGCGGCCAGGCACAACCTCGGTGACCCCCAGCACCTCGGGCCGTAGGTCGGGGGAGAACAGGGTCGCCACTCCAGCCATACAAACTGTGAGGTGGCTAAAATAGACCCCGTCTCCCCACTCCAGCCGCCAGCTAGCTTCAGCAGGCGGATCCGTATGGGTCTCCTGCAGGAAAATCACCTCCCCTCCCGAAGGAAGGAGAGCACCTGGCTCCTGCGGAGACCCATCCTACAGCCCTGGGTGTTTAAGGTTGCGAAGATGATCGGTGCCATGAGGAGGGCTGGGGGGGATCCTCGCTAGCAGAGACACCCACGGCCTCCGTCGGGCCGCGCAACAATCCGTGACCTACCCCATAAGCGATTAAGGAGTCACGGAAGAGGCGGACCTGTTGGTAGGCCGCGGCGGCCTGCCTCCCGGTCCTCTTACCCTCCCCCATGAGGGCCCTCGCGGCCCGGAGGATCTGATGGAAATCCCCCCATCGCTGGAGTGCAAGCTGTACCTTGTTGCGGGAGCCATGGACGTCCTCAAAGAAGTCCCGTAGCTCCTCTCTCAGCGTATGGGGGGGTGGGGTTATTGATCTATTGCTATCCCCCAGCGGGGCCCCGTCACAGCCCCATGGCCCACCGAGATGGGCAAACAGGGGGCAGACCCTCGACGTGGCGGTCCGATGGGCTGGCGCCACGTGGCCCGCCTCAGACCCTGGCTCAATGTGGGGCGGCAGAGGGAAAATAGCAGCCCCTGGTGGGTCGGGACAGGGAAAAACAAAGGCCGCTCCTTGGGGGTCATCCTCTGGGATATGGAAGGAGACAACCCCAGAGGCGGCAATAGCATCATGGGAAGTGGAGGGGACAGGGACGGGGTCGGTGACAGGGGCAGGGTCGGAGTCAGGAATAGGGACAGGGAAGGGGCGATAGTGGGATCGGGGGCCTCAGCAGCTGGGCCACTGGGTGGGGGGGGTGACACCCCACAAAGGGGCTCAGGGATTTGCAGGGAGGGAGGTGGGCCCTCGGCGATGCCGGACTCATGCTCCAAGGCAGATGGTAAGGCCACGGCATCCGTAGGTGGAGAATCAACGATGGGGCCCCCACCCGGAAAGGAGGTCGGCTGTCCCTCAGCCATGAGGGAGTCCCCTGGCGACTCGGGTCCCGGTTGCATGGCACTGGCCGTCGCCTCAAGAGGTTCGGTGGCCGCTAGCGGGGTACCATCTGCAGCTGGGATGGTGGAAGAGTCCAGGGGCTCCTCAGAGGCAGGAGTGGAAGCAGTGGGTAAGGGGACGGAATACGGGGAAAGGGGGGCCGAGGTGAGGTCGCTCAGATCGAGGCCCGCTGGCAGAGGGTCGTCCTCCCCCCTGGGTAACCGGGGTCAGACCCAGGGCCTCGATCTCCTCATAAATGGAAGGGAGATCACCTTCCACCACCCCAGGGCTCTCCCCTCCTGCACCCGAAGCGACGCTCGCCTTGGTGTGTGCAGGGGCTTCAGATTGTAAGGGGGCGAGAGGGGCTCCATCAGGGGTTTCCATAGGAAGGGACACCGGAGGAGGGGTAGTGATTTCCTCCGATGCTGCCACGTCTTCCCTAGCCGGCAATGGGGGACAAAACCCACCCGGGGGCAAAGCGGAAGGCTCAGCATCGGTTCCTCCCTTCCTGGTCTTCCGGGCGGCTACCGCATCAGATGGAAGGAGCGGAGCTCGAGCCTTCCGCTTGCCCCGCTTCCCCTGTACTAAGGACCAGCCCTCCATGGCATCATCCGGGGGCTGGCTAACAGGAGTTGGGTCAGGGAGCAAGAGCGAAGGCTTAGGGACTCCAGGAGGCAATGGTGGGGCAGCATGTAGGAGGGAGGATTCTCTCTGGGGCATGCCCTCTTCTATGCTCGGCGATATCCCTACCTCACCCTCCTCCACAGGCCCCGCCAGATCGCAAGCGGCAGAGGCGGGGCCCTCTCGCTCATCTAGGTGCACTGGGGGAGATACCCCTTGGGCCCGAGCGGGAGTGTTGGTGGGCCGGAAAGGAGGAGGGGCAGCTAGGGGCGCCGGCGATGACGGGGCCGGCGCCCTGCCGGGGCTCGGGGGTCCCGGATGTCCCTCCGTGCCGGGCCAAAGGGCAGTCCCTCCGGACGTGTCCCATCGCCCGGCAGAGGTAGCACCGGGCCTCCCCCGTTGAATAATGCACCCAGTAGCAGGCCCCCTGGTAGGGGACCAAGAAGGACCTCTCGAGCGCCTCACCGTCACGTGCCGCCGGCGGCAGTTGTAACTGTACCTGCCGGCGGAACGAGAGGACATGACGGAGGGCGGGGTCTTTGCAGCCCAATGGGAGAGGGCTGACCACAGAGATCAGCCTCCCCAGGGTAGAGAGGGCGGGTAACAGGGCGGCATTTGGAAGGAAGGGAGGGACAGAAGTCAGGACCAGTCGGGCGCCCAGGTCTTCTAACGGCTCCAGGGGGACATACACGCCCCCCACTGCCAGGCCCTTCTCCACCGCCTCCTGGGCAGCGGCCTCCGATGCTAGGAAGAAGACGACCTTTCCGTACATCTTGGAGGCCGCCACAATGGCCGTGGGCCCCACCACCCTCGCCAACGCCCGCACGTAGGTCTCCACGTGGGGCGAGGCAGGTACCAGGAGGCAACGGACGCCGTGCTTCCTGGTCAAGGTGGGGAAGGGGCCCCGGCCGCTATAGATGGTAGCAGAGGCGGTGGATGGGGGAGATGACGTAGCGGCAGGCGGGGGGGCCGCCGCCACCTGGGCGTATGCCCTGGGAGCTGGGGGTGGGACACCCATAGAGCTGGTGGAGGGAACAGCAGGGAGGGACGCCGCGGCTTGTTGCGGGGCCGCGGCAGTGGGGGCACCCCCTGCCATGGAGGGCCTGGCTTTTTTAGCAGGGCCTTTACCCTTCTTCGTGCCCTGGCCCTTCCTGCCGACTGGGGGGACTCCCCCCAGAGTCAGAGGGGGCAAGGGACGTGGCAGCAGTGGAGTTCACCTCGGTACCCACCGCTGCTGGCGCTCCTGCAGGGGTGGTAGTAGGTGGCTCAGCAGCGGCGGTTGAGGTAGAGGCTAGGGGGGATGATGGTGGGGCGGATGGAGGAGGGGCAGTAGGGTCAGCCCGAGGGGTCTCACTCTCCTCGTCCCCTGCCATAATGAGGACTGGGGGAGAGCAAACACTGGAGGGGGGTAGGGAAAGGGGAAGCAGGTCGACCACGCCTCCCCGCTAGGCTGTAGGCAGGGGAGGAGGGCGCCAAAAAAAGTGGGGGGTGGATGGGGGGGGCTATCAAGGGCTAGGGGTCAGTCACCGACTCAGGGAAGGTTTCCGGCTCCTCTTGTTGCACCAAGGAAGAGAAGATATAACAGCATTGGGGGGGAGGGTGTGCAGTGAGATAGATCAAACTAAATCGGAGAGGGGCACAAGCGCATAGGAGGGGACATGGGCGTACGAGGGGAGGCGCTAATCAGGGCAAGGGGAACGCAGGGGGAAGGGAACAACCAGGCGGGAAAAGGGGCAGAGGAACCACAGGGCTAGCTTTGGAGGCTGGGGCAGGTCAAACAAAGGCTGCAGAGGGAAAGGGCGGGGCAGGCAAACAAACTGGAGCTAGCGAGGGGCTGGGGCAAGGGGGAGGGGCAAAAAGCAGCAAGGGGCAAATGGGTAGGCAGCAGGGGCAAAGCTGGGGGCTTGTTGCAGGGGGGAGGGAGTCAGTCAAAAGGGGGGGTACGTGCACCCACGTGCGCTTGCAACAAAAAAGAAAGTCCTTGCAAGCTGGCTGCTGCGTCAGGCCCAATGGTGGCAACAAGGTGTGGCAAGACTTGGGGAGCAGCTGAGTCCCAGAGGCAGGAGCCCAAGGCAGATGGTGAATAGCCAGTGGGGGTGGTGGAGGGGGCAACGATGATGGTGGTGGTGGGGACGGGGGGGGGGGGACATAGATGGAACAGGGTAGGGTTACCATATCTCATAAATAAAAAAAGAGGACCCTCCACGGGCCATGGCCCCGCCCATTTCCCCACCCCTAGCCCCGCCCCAACTCCGCCCCTTCCCCCACCCTAACTCCGCCCCCTCCTCCCTCCCACTCCCAGCCAGGGGGAAAGGGCTGCCCCAGTGCTACCAGCTTCATGGTTTGCCGGGCAGCCCCCAGACCCTGCGCCCCCAGCTGGCGCTTCCCCAGCGCAGCTGGAGCCTGGGAGGGGAAGCGCCCAGCCGGGGGCGCAGGGTCTGGAGGCTGCCCAGCAAACCGTGAAGCCGGTAGCGCTCGGGCTTTGGGCAGCCCCTATGCCTCCGGACCCTGCGCCCCCAGCCGGGCACTTCCCCTCCGGGGCTCCGGCGGCTCTGCGTAACTTACACTGTATAAGTTACACAGAGCCGAAGAGGAGCAGAGCCCCCGCAGCTGGAGGCTCTGCTCCTCTTAGGCTCTAAGAGCCGGGCTGCCCCAGCGCTACCGGCTTCGGGCAGCCCCCGTGCCTCCGGACGCTGCGCCGCCGGAGCCCGGGAGGGGAAGTGCCCGGCTGGGGGCGCAGGGTCCGGAGGCAAGGGGGCTGCCCGAAGCCGGTAGCTCTCGGGCAGCCCGGTTCTTAAACAGAGCCTCCAGCGGCTGCGGCTCTGTGTAACTGACACTGTGTCAGTTACACACAGCCCCGGCGGCTGGAGGCTCCAGCCGCCCCCGCTCTATTTAGGAGCCGGGCTGCCCGAGCGCTACCAGCTTCGGGCAGCCCCGTGCCTCCAGACCCTGCGCCGCCAGAGCCCGGGAGGGGAAGTGCCCGGCTGGGGGCGCAGGATCTGGAGGCACGGGGCTGCCCGAAGCCGGTAGCGCTTGGGCAGCCCGGCTCTTAAACAGAGCGGAGGCGGCTGGAGCCTCCAGCCGCCAGGGCTGTGTGTAACTGACACAGTGTCAGTTACACACAGCCGCAGCCGCTGGAGGCTCTGTTTAAGAACCGGGCTGCCCGAGCGCTACCGGCTTCGGGCAGCCCCCCTGCCTCCAGACCCTGCGCCCCCAGCCGGGCACTTCCCCTCCCGGGCTCCGGCGGCGCAGGGTCTGGAGGCACGGGGCTGCCCGAAGCCGGTAGCGTTCAGGCAGCCCGGCTCTTAAACAGAGCCGCCATTTTCCCGGACATGTTCGGCTTTTTGGCAATTCCCCCCGGACGGGGGTTTGACTGCCGAAAAGCCGGACATGTCCGGGAAAAAGAGGACGTATGGTAACCCTAGAACAGGGGGCAGGCTCCACGTCACACCCCCTGTGTCTCCACAAACACAGTCTAGATCCCCACCACAAGAGCACAGTTCAAAAGTTACTCAGTCCGGGAGGGCCCCCTCCACGGTGGTCTGTAGAATTCCTTCGCGCTCCCCCACTGGCAGATGGTCCTCTTCCTCTCCTCAGGGCTCCAACAGCTCCCCAGCAGCAAATGCAGCAGCTCCAGGCGGCAGTCTGGTGGCTAGCAGGAAGGACCCTTCTTAGGTGGAGATGGTGGTGGCATCCTCAACAGCAGGAGCAATGGTTGGGGTCTCTCCCTCCCCTCCTCTGGGGAGTGGGCCAGCAGGCCCCCCCAAGGGGCTGTAGCTGGAGCAGTAGCACCCAAGGGTGTGGGTGGGTCTAGCAGCCAGCTAGCAAGCAGGTAGCAGAGAAGAAGAAGAAGAAGAAGGAGGAGGAGGAGGAGCAGCCTTCTCCCTCCCTCCCTCCCTCCAGGGCAGAGGGCTACAGGAGAGTGATCTATGATTCCCAGGTCAGACAGGGTTTCTGTTCCCTGAGTGACCAGAGAAGGGGCTGTACTAGAGTAATCAGGAACCTGCTAGAACCAGTTAAGGCAGGCAGGCTAATTAGGACACCTGGAGCCAATTAAGAAGAAGCTGCTAGAATCAATTAAGGCAGCCTAATCAGGGCACCTGGGTTTTAAAAAGGAGATCACTTCAGTTTGTGGTGCGAGTGTGAGGAGCTGGGAGCAAGAGGTGCAAGGAGCTGAGAGTGAGAGGGTGTGCTGCTGGAGGACTGAGGAGCACAAGTGTTATCAGACACCAGGAGGAAGGTCCTGTGGTGAGAATAAGGAAGGTGTTTGGAGGAGGCCATGGGGAAGTAGCCCAGGGAGTTTAGCTGTCATGCAGCTGTTACAGGAGGCACTATAGACAGCTGCAGTCCACAGGGCCCTGGGCTGGAACCTGGAGTAGAAGGTGGGCCCAGGTTACCCCCAAACCTCCCAATTGACCTGGACTGTGGGTTCTTCTAGAGGGGAAGGTCTCTGGGCTGTTCCCCAACCCACATGGTGAATCTCTGAGGCAAGAAAATCCGCCAATAAGCACAGGGCCCACCAAGATAGAGGAGGAACTTTGTCACACTTGCTAAAACAAAAGACTCTGACAGCTCCAGCCCTGCATTTCCCTAATAAATCACGGCCTTTTGTTATTCATTTGGCAGCTAATAACATGACCTTGGCTGCCACACTATTACAAAATATTAAAAATGGAAACTGACAAGAATGTCCAGAGGTCACTCTAAAGCAAAGAATTGCCTTGATAGTGGCACACCCATTGGAAGAATTAAATACCGTTCGTCAAAAATAGCATGTCTGGTTTACTAATGGAAGTGGAATGGTAGTAAAAAAAAAAAAGGTGTGTAAAATATGCTGCCATTAACTTAGAAGAGAAAGTCATTCAGGGACATTTAGACCATGAAGCGGCTCAGTATGCCGAGCTCCACACAATTTATCAGGTTTTAAGGCAATATGAAAATTCCCCATGGCCCATGTATATTTGTGCTGACAGTAATATTTGTGTGAAAGAAAATACAGTTTTGGATACATGATTGGTATAAAAACAGGTGAAAAGCAGCAAATAAAAAGAATATTGCATGTTCAAAAAAATGGAAATAGATTTACTAGTGGGTAACAAAAAACCCTAAACAGTTAAAGGTGCAACATGAAAGGGCACACAGTAAAGTAACGGGTATAAAAACCACCTAAAATAACTGGGTAAATACAATAGCCCAACAGCATGACATAGCAGTTGTAACCAAAGGTCAAAAAAAGAATGTCTATGCTGACACGTCTGAGCCAACAGATGGCACTACAAACCACCCTAACCAAGTTCCAAAAAAAAAAAAAAAAAAAGACAAGAGCTACTTAATGTAGTTTATGCACAAAAGAGTGGAAAACTTTAAAAAGGCTAAAGCAAAGAGCAAAATGGAAGTGTATGAAAAATAATGTTAAAACATGGGTGCAAAATTGTGTGTGGTGCGCTCAGGACAAGGCTCGTCATCAGAACTGGCAACCCATAATGTACCAATGAAGGCTTGGGCCGTGGCACAAGGTTCAAATTGATTTTATTAATAAATTGCCAAAAAGTAAGAAAGAATTGCAGTATTTATTGGTGATAATTGATTCCTTTTCAGGATGGGTGGAGGCATTTCCTACTAAAAATAATAGCAACAGGGTAGTGGCCAAAAAGTTTTTTAATAAGGTAGTATGTAAATGTGGCACCCCCGAAATAATAAATTCTAATAACAAAAAAGCCTTTGTAAGAAAAAATCTTTACAACAATAATACAAGCCTTGGAAATTAAACAAAAGCTCCTATACCATACTGGCCTCAGTCCTCAGGCCAAGTAGAGCACGTAGATTGCACTATTAAGGAAGCACTCTGAAAGCACAGGAAAAAACTGGCCAAATAAATTGCCTCTAAATTTGGCTGCCATCCACAGCAGTAATAAACTAAAAAAAAAAAATCCTACCCTTTCAAATCCTCTTTGGGCATCCAATGTGCCTAATAATTAATCCTAGTTACCTGGTTCAGGGTTAGGGTGACCAGATGTCCCGATTTTATCGGGACTGTCCCGATATTGGCTTGTTTGTCCCGCGTCCCGACCGATGTGCGGTCGGGACACTGGACAAACAAGCAATTTTGTCGTTGTGGAGGGAATCTTGCCCCCCGCGCCCCGGCTCCGTCCCCTCCTTCCCGCATTGGCTCCCTCCCCAAATCCCCGCCCTGGCCCCACCTCTTCCCCAACCACGGGGAATTCCTCCTCCCTCCCAGGCTTGCAGCATGGCAGCGCAAGCCTGGGAGGGAGGGTGGCGCTTCCTGGAGCTGGTGAGTCAGCTCCGGCACCGGGCGGGCAAGGGGGCTGCTCCCCCAGGAGGGAAACGAGGGGGCTCCTGCCCAGGCCGCTGCACAGTCGAGGAGAGCGGCTGGTGCTGGGGGAACACGGAGCAGAGACCAAGCAGCGGTTACAGGATGGTTTGGCTGCTGCCGCCATCCAGGGGATTGAGCGAGCTCTGGAAAAGTGCTGGGGCTGGGCAGGAAAGTGCCTCTGCCGGCCCAGGGCCCTCGGATCTCGCAGCCCCGGGAACCCGCTCCCCTCGTGTAGTGATGCTGCAGGAGGGAACCGCATTAACATGGTGATTAGCCCTGTGCTCTCTGCTCCAGCCTGGACCTGCTCCGGGGGCAGAGCTCGGAGTCAGGTAGCAAATGGGAGGGAAACTGCTCAGACCGGCTTCACCGGGACCATGAAGCAGCCCTTTTCCGCACCCACACGTTCGTGCTCTGGACCAGTCCCTGGGAGGACCCCTTCGGTGTGCCAGGCTCACTTAGGGTCACCAGGGCAAGCCCCTTGGCTTCACCGCCGCCTTCAGGGCCCGGGGCCGGGAGCGCAATGCGGAGGCTGCTCCAGCCCTGCAGCCCGCGGGGCAGTGTGGTGGGTCGGAGGCGGACACGCTCCTGCCGGGAGGGGCCGGGCCTGGCTACCTGGTTCGCCCCCTGCCCGGGTCCCCGAGCTCCCCGCGGCTGGAGAGGGGCTGTCCGGGGCTGCGGGGGCGAGTGTCCCAGCCCTGGCGGGGTGGAGCGGAGCAGCCCCTGCTGCGGGGCCAGGGCGATGGAGCCCGGGAACGGCTGGGCAGGGAGCTGCAGGAGGGGCCCGGAGCGCGGCTCGGCTGGGGGGTGCTCCGGGCGTTTTTGTTTTTTTTTCCCTCTCCGCCGCTGGCTTTTTTCTTCTCTGCCCCCCTCCCCCGCGGCCTTTTTTTTCTCCCCCTCCCCCCCCCTCCTGCGTCCTGATATTTAATCTGTGGCATCTGGTCACCCTATTCAGGGTAAAAAAAAAAAAAAGCTCTAATATAACCCAGCATAATTATTTTCAATCGCTCAAACAGTTACAACCTCCCCCCCCCCCACAAAGCAACCCCCTCTCCAGTATAGAGTTAATCAGGCCATCAAACACATAAACAACAAAATTCAAAAACAAAGGCCCACAAAGGCAGCCTTGTGGAAAACAGGGGCCCAAGTCATATACCGTAAAATGGGAAAAAGGGGTCACTTACTCCATAGTGGACCACCTTAGCCCATTGGTATACTGCATTTAAAAAAGTAAAAAACTAAAATGGGTACATGTTTCACAAATTAAATCGTTTACATAAATAATAATGTTGGAATTCTTTGCAGAAAAGAACATCCCGAAACCTGAGCATGAAGCGCTGCTTAACCACCACAATTTTAATCCACAAAATATAAGACTCCAGTGTAAGGTCTGGCTTTACCTGCTTCTGGAAACTTTCAATGCCCAAATAATTAAAGCAATCATAAAAAAAAATGCAGCCCTCCATATAAACCAATATTTAAGAAATGATTCACTCCCCACCAACCAATAAAATGGTATAATAAAAATACTAGCCAACTCTTAAAACCCTTAAAAAATACCAATATGTATGCCTGGGAAGGGGAAGTGGGACTTAAGGTTCGCCTTACAAAAATGCCGAAATAGGGGTTAAAATAAAGGGTCCCTATGGCGATACCACCTAAAGTTCCATCTACCCACAGTTACCATATCAATAAAATAAAAAAGGAACAATACTAACAGTTATTGTGGAATACTGTCCAATACCCCGTAGTAAATTGAACCTATGGTTTCCGAACACATGCACCAAAAGCTGGACCAAAAAATATGCATTCAAAAAAATAAAAAAAAAGTCTTGTTAAATCCACTATTAGTAAAAATAAAAATTGGTATAAATTAGACTCAGCTAAACGTGTCTAAATTAAAACCTAAATGTTCACTCTACTCCCTTCCTATTATAACGGCCTAAATTAAAACACATCAACACTCCAATGGCCAAGCAAAACAAGATGTAGTAGACACCATATTAAAAAAAGTTAAATTTGGAGCAAAAATTATAAACACTGTAGATCTGAAGGTAATTAAAAATAAGTTAAGTTTCTTGTCACAACTGCAAAATAGTCTCATTCACAAGCAGGCAGATAATACTGTGAATTTGGTACAAATGGGAAACCTAAAAGCAACATAAAATGTGTGGCGGTGGCTAAACACCACCTCCTAACTGCTGTATAGACAACAAATAAAATTAAAAAATAAAACTGCCTTGGCCATAGGATGTACTGAGATGCAAATTCTTAGGTTAGCATCACTTAAACACAAAATGTTTTGAGTAATATCTGGGAATGTTCAGGTATTAACGCATCTTTTAAAACAATAAAAAGGTCCTTGTTTAACATCTACAAATATAAATAAATGCAACATGTTTCCAGCATAGTTAAGCCTAATTTATTATTAGGAGAAATTATTATTAAAATTGCTCACCAATAATCTATAAAAACAAAAATATAAAAAGTGAGCCCGCTCCCAAAATTGACCATGGGATGCTTTTGGCTACCCTGGGTTATGGGTCAGTGGGCTAAAAAAAAAAAAAAAAAAAAGTAATTAAATATCCAAGGGTATACAAAATAGAGCCCTCAAAAATGGGTGTGCTTGTTCCTACCTGTCACCACATAACCATGCAGCAAGGACATGTCATTGGGAAAGTGTGTGGGACGAACTAGAAAATGTGATGCGTGTTTTGTACAACGGACAATGTGTATGTGTTACATCCTAAAAAACAGTATTTTGGGAAAATACAAGTATCAGCCAACCCCCAATAAATAAATGTAAATATAATGCCCATGTATTATATACTAGCAATTACACGTACTATTTACCAAAAATAAAAAAAGCACAAAGCACTATAACCGCCACCCCAGTTAATTTCTCTGTTCCCCTTAGCCTAAATTTGCGCTATCTAACTAATCACTTATTGTCAAAAATCAAGGTGACAACATTTTTACAACAAAGGATATAAAAAAGCATGTCATTCAAATATTACATGCAAATAAAAACATACTAAAAATGGCTAAATCTAAAAAAAAAAAACCTAACAGCCTATCACTGGTATGACGTTTTTACAGACTGGTCCCCAACCTTTAAGGGCATATTGAATATTATATTTCACCCATTAATTTGGGTGCACTTGAGTTGCATGCGCACAAACTCTGTGAACTCATGCACAAGCCCTGATTTCACTGCATCCATAGCTCTCCTTACAGCTGCAGCTCAAATAGTGGTTCTTATCATTTGCAAAAGCTACTGCTGCATATGTGCAAAACTGAATCTGCAAATAGTTTCTATAACTCATAGTCCTGAAACCGCCCCCAAATAATATTAAAAGGCTTAGCATCAGTGAGAACAAGCCTACCTGGCCATTTTAGACGGTAAAGGTCAGTAATTTGAGTAATATGGGAGTGAAAAAGGATTGTAAAGGTAATTTTAAATTGGGGAAAAATATTCCCCCCTTTGCATCTGAAGGGATTTTATTCAATCTTCAAAAATAAAATAAACACCTCTGTCATGTGACCAAACCTAGAACATTTTAGCCCCAGGGAAATTATTTCAGAAGATTATAGGACTGTGAAAATAAGGGGGTTTCAGAGAATGTTTGAGGACAGAAGGGACAATACTACTCATCTAGTATGATTTCCTGTATAACACAGGTCAGAGAACCTCACCCTAGCATTTCAATGACTTGTGGTTGAACTAAAGCATCTCTTTTAAAAAGACATCCAAGCTTAAAGATGTCAAGTGATTGGAGAATCCACCACAGCGCTTGGTGAACTGTTCCCTTGATTGATTACCCTCACACTGAAAAACTGCATCTTTTGTCCAGTTTACTGACTATATCCATTTATAATGAAAGCCTCCGGCAATCTTAGCAATAGAGGTAACTATAATATGTGCAAGATGGGTGAATAAACATTGCTCTGAGCTTACCTATTGCATTTCTGTCCTTTGTATTTTATTATGTAACCTTTTATTATTATGGAGGTGCACCAGCAGCTCCATAGTGAAAGTTGCGCTGAAGGTTTCCCTTTAATGTGGAATAATGTCAGTCTTATAGTGTCATTACAAAGATACCTTTGGAGAAGTGGAATCTGTCCTGCTTTGGACCCTTTAATTTTGAGTGTGATTGTCATTTCTTGGCTCCCATTTCCTGGTAAATTACTGTATGTCCTGGCCTCACAGACTATAGGTTAAGGACTCCCTAATGTGCAATGGTTTAAGGCCTTGGCTACACTGGCAATTCACAGCGCTGAACTTGCTGCGCTCAGGGGTGTGAAAGAACATCTCCCCCCCCCCCCCCCCGAGCGCAGCGAGTGCAGCACTGTAAAGCGCTAGTGTAATCAGCGCCTACAGCGCTGCACGCTCGCTTGCAGCGCTGCAAGCTATTCCCCTCGGAGAGGTGGAGTACTTGTGTAAGCGGGGGAATGGTCCCGCTATTGTGGGGAAATTTCCTGACTTCTGCACTACCCCGGTGAGGTGGGCAAGCGAAAGGATCTGAGTCCCCGCTCCCACTTCCTTTACCCAGAGGCCTCCCTGCCCTTGAGGGCTCCCCTTCCACTCTCCTGTCTGGCTGAGTCCTCGTAACCCCAACAAGGCTGGGCCCAGGATTCCTGGGGGGCTCGACCCCCAACCCTGCTGTGGTCACCTAGGACAGGGGCTAGGGTGTCCCCACTCCGGGGTACTCTCTTTACACTGGGCACCTCCCTGACCCACTGATTATTCCATACAATTTAAAGCAAATACAACTTGTTTAATTAACAATTAATCTAAAGAAAAGAACAAGGAAAAATGGGAAAGGTTAAAGGAAAACACATCACCCTGCTCTGTGGCAGGGAACATCACAACCAGTGTCTCTGGAATGTCAGGGCAGGTCACAGTCTGCTTCTTGTAGGTCCCAGGCCTCCTTCTCAGGCCCAGGCCGTGCTGCAGAGACGCTGCGGGTTGGACACTTGCAATGGTGGTGGCCACACACCTCCGGGCTTTGAGTGGTGGGACCCTTCTTCCCAGCGTCAGCCCCCCGTAGGGTTAAGGTCCCCCTCCCGGTCTGGCCTGCAAGGGCCCTTGTCTGGGGGTGTCTTTCTGTGCTGGGCCCTTTGCCCAGGTTCCCCCTTGGCTGGCCCCACTTGCTCACCACACCTGGCTCTGCAGCTGCAGCTCTGCTCCCAGCACAGGATCTGCTCTCCCCGGGCTGCGTCTCTGGCTCTGTGGCTGCAGCTCCACTCCCAGCACAGGATCTGCTCTCCCTGGGCTGCGTCTCTGGCTCTGCGGCTGCACCTCTGCTCCCAGCACAGGATCTGCTCTCCCTGGGCTGCGTCTCTGGCTCTGCGGCTGCAGCTCTGCTCCCAGCACAGGATCTGCTCTCCCTGGGCTGCGTCTCTGGCTCTGGATCTGGCACGGTTCTGCTCTCCAGCTCAGCTTGGGCCCCTGCTCTCTCCTTAGCTCGGCCCCACTCAGTCTGACTCAGGCCATTCCAGTTCACACGGAGGACGGGACCCCCTCTGGCCTCCTGACTCCCTGATTAGCCTGCCCGCCCTGTCAATCAGGCTGATCTGGAGCATTGGCCTCTCCCCATGGTTCCTGGGGACTGTCAGTCTCAGGCTCCTGATTTGCCCTCGACCCTTCCCCTTTTAGTGCTGGGAGCTAGCCAACCAAAACACCCCCACTGAATGTTAGTAAGGGGGCAACAGTCCCCTTACATTCCCCCTTGCTAAAATACTGCCACATCCACAATATTCACACCGGTACATCCGGGCCCCATGGTAACAACATAACCCATGTCATTGTATATCAACAACCCATTAACAATTATCAAAAGAACATTTAACATATTTAACATTCCACATCTACTTCTTAATACCATACATAACAATATTCATTAAAACACTACATAGAACCAATAACATAATTATCTCTAAGTCTAACAGGAAGTACACCCTTATTAGCCCTCTGGGACCTTCTTAAGACTGGTGGTTCGTTACCCATATTTTCTATTTCCCTATCCTCGGGTAATACTGGGTCAGTTTGAAGGATCTGGCCATTCTCGTTAGGGTTTGGGTTTGCCCCACTCGGTCCCTCTCTATATTCGGTTTGTGGGACTAGAACCATTTCCCAATTGGTTTCAGCCTCCTTAGGGCGTACTGATCTACGCCTCCTATGGTCCCTGTCTGGACTAAGAGTGCAATGTTTCAACTGGTCCCTGTGTACTACTATCCCAGGACCTCCTCGTTCAGGCTGGTTAGCGTACACTGGCAGTTCGGGATTGTTGTGGGTGATCACAGTGGGGGGATTTGGCTTCCATTTGTCCTGTATTTTATTACATCTCCGGCGTCTACGGCTACGAAGTGGTACACAGTCACCAGATCTGATGAGAGCCCCACTGGACTTGCTATCATAAGTCCCTTTCCTACTTTGGGCTCTGTCTTTAGTTGTTCTGAGAGCAACTTTCCAGGCTGTCTTCAGCCTGTCATGGTGACCTTTGACCTGGTCATCATAATTGGTCATCTCATTCTTAGAAAAGACTTCTTGATGCTTCTCTGGCAACGCCCTTATGTTAGCCACATATGCAGGAATCAGCCCTTGACGTGCCGCTTGAACTGGAACTTGCAGTCTCCCATTACATCTTTCTTGAAGAAAGGTAACTCGTCCTCCCTTCTCCTTCGTCACCTGCAGCTCATTTCCTGGTACACAGCTGTGTTCGTCAAGGATCTTCCCTCTCCAAGGAGGAATAATGGTCTTCCGTTCTCTGCCCACTTTACCATTTCCCATATGCCTTGTGGGGCCCAGGGAAAGACTCTGCCTCTCCTCTCGAGCCAGTACTTTACTCAGCACAGCATTCTTCATAGAGTGCTCGTGACAGTTCATCTTCCTGGTTCCTTCTCCTGGCAGCAGTAGCTCCTTCAGCTCACTAATGATGTTCATCCCTAGAATCCCTGGGACTCCTTCTCCTATATGGCTCCCTTTTGAGGCTTTGTCTTTCAGGATGAAGATGCATTTTCCTGGCAGTGTCTGGCCCATATACTCTATGTCTGTTTCGAGGCACCCCACCACTGGGATTGCCAGTCCATTAACAGCTGTTAGACGTACAAACCGTGTGCTGTGCATGGTCAGGTCCTTGTCCTTCAGATATTTTTGAAAATGCGACTCAGTAATGGTGGTGACTTCTGAGCCAGTATCTAACAAACATCTGGTCTTCACCCCTGCTATACATACTTCAGCAGTTAGACAATCTCCAAATGCTCGCTTACAGAAATCGCTAGATATGCTGGCACTGCCCATGTTCCTCTCAACACTGTATGCAGAGGGATTTTCCACAAAGGACAGGCCTAGGAATCCTTCTGCCACTGCTTGGCCTTCTACTGTAGAGGGACCACTTGCTCCTGGTGCCCCATTGGTTTCGAGTGCCTGGGACTCTGTTCTCCTTCTCAGTGGACATTCTCGGCTAGTATGTCCTGGCCTTTCACAAGTGTAACAAATGTATCTTCCCAGCTCATCCTTCAGTGGAGATCTTCGGGATCCTGGGGCCCTTGGATATCTTGGCATATTAGTGGGAGGTTTTCCTTTCATCACCTCAGTCATCACTTTCAGCATCTCCCCCTGCTGGACCGCCAGTTTTTGGACAGCTTCACTCAAGCTTTCCAATGTTAGCTGTGTTTGGGGCAGGGCCTTTTCCCCAGCAGCTGCATTCACAAGGCCGCCACTTCGTGTACGGGGGTTAGTCTTTGCTGTCTCTGCCACAGGAACTTCCTCTTCTTCTGACCACATAATAGCAGCCTGCATGAGTTCATGGAACTTCTTACTGGGCTCTTCCTTAAACCTCCTTTTCATTTCACGGCGGAGGGAATCATCCTGGAGCCCCAGCACTAACTGCTCTTTCAGAACCGTATCTGGGTCTGGAACTCGCTGAGGGTCTCGCCGCTCCACTCTGCTCATTTTCTCCTGGAGGTCATATGCATATGCCCGGATAGTTTCACCGGGCTCCTGCTTTCTCTCAAAGAACTCCTTTAGTCGGGTTCCAATAGGTACCTTGTCCCCATACACTTCTAGGAGGAGTTCAAATATCTTTTCCACATTTTTTTTGTCTGCCACTGCCATGAACTTTACTGTGGCCTTGGCCTGGCCCTTGAGGTGCTCCTCTATGAAGTCCACATGATCTTCTTCAGGTACTCTTAGCACACGCAGAGCCGCCTTCACAGACTTGACCCACTCCTCTACTGTAATGTCTCCTGGTCTAGTCGGGAAGCCACCAAACTCCGTGACCTTCCGCTCCCGTGGGACATAAATAGTAGGGGGTTTCTTAGCTTCTGCTGTCTGTTGCTCTATTACTGCCTTGGCCAGCGATAAGGCTTCTCTCTGTTCAGTTCTAGCTTGCTGTAATGCCTCCGCTTGGTCTGATAATCTGCGCTGAAGTTCAGCAAACTGGGTTCGTAGTTCTTCAATTCCAGCCATGGTAGGGTGCTCAACTAGGCCCGGACCATGCTACTAGAACTTAACCAGAAAACCAATGGGATGGACCCTGTGGATAGGATCCTGTTCGTGACGCCAATTATGTAAGCGGGGGAATGGTCCCGCTATTGTGGGGAAATTTCCTGACTTCTGCACTACCCCGGTGAGGTGGGCAAGCGAAAGGATCTGAGTCCCCGCTCCCACTTCCTTTACCCAGAGGCCTCCCTGCCCTTGAGGGCTCCCCTTCCACTCTCCTGTCTGGCTGAGTCCTCGTAACCCCAACAAGGCTGGGCCCAGGATTCCTGGGGGGCTCGACCCCCAACCCTGCTGTGGTCACCTAGGACAGGGGCTAGGGTGTCCCCACTCCGGGGTACTCTCTTTACACTGGGCACCTCCCTGACCCACTGATTATTCCATACAATTTAAAGCAAATACAACTTGTTTAATTAACAATTAATCTAAAGAAAAGAACAAGGAAAAATGGGAAAGGTTAAAGGAAAACACATCACCCTGCTCTGTGGCAGGGAACATCACAACCAGTGTCTCTGGAATGTCAGGGCAGGTCACAGTCTGCTTCTTGTAGGTCCCAGGCCTCCTTCTCAGGCCCAGGCCGTGCTGCAGAGACGCTGCGGGTTGGACACTTGCAATGGTGGTGGCCACACACCTCCGGGCTTTGAGTGGTGGGACCCTTCTTCCCAGCGTCAGCCCCCCGTAGGGTTAAGGTCCCCCTCCCGGTCTGGCCTGCAAGGGCCCTTGTCTGGGGGTGTCTTTCTGTGCTGGGCCCTTTGCCCAGGTTCCCCCTTGGCTGGCCCCACTTGCTCACCACACCTGGCTCTGCAGCTGCAGCTCTGCTCCCAGCACAGGATCTGCTCTCCCCGGGCTGCGTCTCTGGCTCTGTGGCTGCAGCTCCACTCCCAGCACAGGATCTGCTCTCCCTGGGCTGCGTCTCTGGCTCTGCGGCTGCACCTCTGCTCCCAGCACAGGATCTGCTCTCCCTGGGCTGCGTCTCTGGCTCTGCGGCTGCAGCTCTGCTCCCAGCACAGGATCTGCTCTCCCTGGGCTGCGTCTCTGGCTCTGGATCTGGCACGGTTCTGCTCTCCAGCTCAGCTTGGGCCCCTGCTCTCTCCTTAGCTCGGCCCCACTCAGTCTGACTCAGGCCATTCCAGTTCACACGGAGGACGGGACCCCCTCTGGCCTCCTGACTCCCTGATTAGCCTGCCCGCCCTGTCAATCAGGCTGATCTGGAGCATTGGCCTCTCCCCATGGTTCCTGGGGACTGTCAGTCTCAGGCTCCTGATTTGCCCTCGACCCTTCCCCTTTTAGTGCTGGGAGCTAGCCAACCAAAACACCCCCACTGAATGTTAGTAAGGGGGCAACAGTCCCCTTACACTTGCAGCGCTGCGAGAGAGCTCTCGCAGCGCTGGCGGCGTGACTACACTCGCGCTTCACAGCGCTGCCATGGCAGCGCTGTGAAACTGCAAGTGTAGCCAAGGCCTAAGTTTCTCTTCATAACAACTTGTAATTGCCAGTGGCTTTCACTACATCCTCCTTTCCCTCATCACTAGTTTGTATCTCCAGTACATTTTGGGAGTACCTTCTTCTTAGCTATCCTTCATTGCAGAGAAAGTAGCTCAGCAGCTCACCTGCTTTCTCCTCCTTTCTTCTGAGCTTTGGTTCCAATGTTTCATCCCTCTTGATTGATTTCAACAATCAAATTCCAGAATAATTATGCAACAAATCAAACTGCAGCAATTCTTCATTTCCGGGAATGAAGCATGCAGGGAGACAAGACGGACAGAGACCTTGTTGAGACATGACACACAAATTTCCAGAGAGAAGTCCTGAAGCTCTGAGCAGCCTAAGAGCTTTCTAAAATGTAAGGTTTTCATCTTGCTTAATAGGTAAGCTAAGCTTAGTGTCAATCAATAAATTTGCCTTTTAAGATAACTGGAATTGCATATGGTAGCTGTTAGTCAGGGCTTACCCACTGTTGGGAGACTCTTACTTCAGAGGTAATGGTCTGAGCAACATGGTCAAGTGTGAAAATGGTCCTATAACATCCCCAAATGGTGCTGAGAAGAAGGGAGTTACTGTTAGCAGTTAAGGAGAACGTGAAGGTTGCTTGGCTTGGTTACAGTAGCCATAACTGGCAACTGGTGATGTGTATTGGCAGTAGTAGTAGCTAACCTCATTTAGTAGCAGTTACTAGCCATTAAGGGCAGTTTCCAGTGGTTTGTGGCAATTAACACTTGGTGGTTCATATAGGCAGGTGGCAGTTGTAAAGATCTGGTGACACTTCCTGGAAGCTGGTGAGAACTGGAGCAATGGGGGACAGGAAGACAGTTGGGTCTAGCACCCCTGCAATGGAAATATTGTGGGGGATGATCTGTGTTTCTGCCCCACCTGTCATTTCCCGTAAACTGCATGCGCACATGGCAGGAAGAAGCAAGAGCGGGTCCCAGGGGGCTGGAATTGGGTCTGGGAGCAGGTAAGAACTACTCACCCTACCCTCCCTTTACACCCTGACTGTCCCCTGCTCCCTATGTAAAGCACCCACCCCACTCTTCCCCCTTCCCATCTCTGACTGTCCCCCATTCCTCATGCAGAGAACCCAACCCACTCCCCTTCACATCCCTGACACCCCAACATCCCCTCTGTCCCTGACACCCACCCCACTCCCCCATCCCTGACACGGCCACAGCCTCCTGCTCCCCACCCTGCTCCCTTTCCTATTCCTGACACCCCAATTGTCCCCCATTCCCTACACAGAGCACCCACCTCACTCCCCCTACTACCCCTAACATCCTTACTGCCCTGCCCCCATGCAGAGCACCCATCCTGCTCCCTCTACTACCCGACACCCCAACTGCCCCACCCCCAGGCAGAGCACACATCCCATGCCCTCGCCTACCCCGATACCCCAACTCCCCTGCTCCCCACACTGCCCCCTATTCAAAGTGAGTTTCTGCTGTCTCTGATGAGAATTGGTGGTAGCTGGTGGCAGTGAATGGCAGTTGGTGGAATTTGGCATAGTCAGCAGCAGCTGCAGGCATTTACTTGCAGTTGGAGGAATATTGTGTCATTAATGGCTGCTGGGGCATCTGATGATGTTTGA
Source organism: Chrysemys picta bellii (assembly GCF_011386835.1). Taxonomy (NCBI): domain Eukaryota; kingdom Metazoa; phylum Chordata; order Testudines; family Emydidae; genus Chrysemys; species Chrysemys picta. The sequence goes on from NC_088797.1 coordinate 51,620,666, forward strand.
GAGATTTGATGCTTGTTAGGGCACTTGGTAAGATTTGCAATGATTCATAGATTTTAAGGCCAGAAAGGACCATTCTGACTTTCCGTATAGCACAGGCCAGAGAGCTTCACCCAGGCGTCCCTGCATCCAGTCTCTAACGCCTGGTTAAGCTGGAGCATTTGGTGACAGTTCCTGGAAGCTGATGACCTTTGGCAGGAGATTCTGGCAGTGTTGATTGTTGTAGCCGTCCTGGTGAAGGGATATGATCATTTGTGTGCAGACAGCACTGAATGTGCCGTTGACCCTTCCTAGTGATGAAAATCAGTTGTCCATGCTGATTCTTTTAGCTATGCCAGCTGCCTCCAGTTCCATTGTCCATGACATGTGGTTAACACATCCTCAGACCCTAGCAATCCTAAACAAAATTGTCTGTGGCTGTACTCCTTTCTCTCTCAGAGGTAGCAAACAATGGTACCAGACTTCTTCTGTCATTAGGGCTATTCAGATGGGTCTTCCCTTTTCTCACTCTCTTGTTCAAATGTATAGGGGCCCCTTCAGAGGGCTAGTGAAGAAATCTGGGCTGTGGTGCCTTCACCTCAACCAACCCACCTCATGCAGTTAACTCAAATGTGTAGTGCCTAACAGAGTTTACGACATGGATGGGAACTAGCCTTCTACTCTCAATCCTGATAAGATTTAGGCAATTCTGATAGAGTAGAACCAGAATAAGTGTTTTTTATATTAATGCCCCATATATAAGGATGCCTGTCATTTGTCTCTCAAGCTTATAGCCTGTGAGTCTTGTTGGATCCTCAGCTATTCCTGGATCTTCAGAGGCAGTAGTTACCACGTGTACTTTGTACCATTTGCACATTGGAAGTAAGGTTGAAGCCATTTTTGGGGGGATATGATCCTTGCGATGGTTCTCCTTATCTTTGTTCCCTCTGGTCTTGATACTGTAACTGGCTCTACTTAAAACTATTTCTTACACCCATTTGAAAATTACCGCTAAAGCGCAAACTGTGGACTGGCTTGTGTAGTAATATGAGGCCCTGAAACATAAACCCTTGCTATCAGAGGCTTGGTATGAGGCCTGAGGCCTGAACTAAAGTAATGGTCAAGACTTTGCTAACATAAAGCAAAGTTAAGCTGTGAACCAGAGGCAGGTCCTGCTCACAGAAGTTGGCAAGAAGAAGGCTGCTAATTGCATGTATACACATATCTAAAAGGTATCAAGTGCTAATAGGATGAACATGTGCCAGGGTGGCACCAGAACATTCTGGTATGAACACATTACACAGAGATAATGAGGAACAGGCTGACCCATCCTAAAGACAGGGTCAAAAGGATAATATGATGGATAGAGTTGTTTGTTCGAATCAACATGTACCAGGAGAGAGGCAGCACCATAATGCGTAGACGGGTTGTACCTCAATGCATCAGGAGTGATGTGTAACTTGTTTGTACCTATGTATAAGAATGCATCCCTGAGTGGATGTCTTTGTTTGGCCTAAGGGGCAGTGGGAAATCCCACCACTGACTGAGCCAGTCCATTGTCAGGGAGCACATATGTACTAGCAGAACTGTAGACATCTGATCTGGGGAGCTAGAGACTGTGTTTTGTTTGGCAATAAACCTGGCTGGGTGCCTTTGTACCTTATCGGAGTCTGCGGTCATTGGGTGGTTTGCTCGAGATCTGCTGTGCCAGCTATTTACGCAGAGCTGGGACAGCACACAGGGAGAACACACATGCATGCAGCCGACTGTTATCAACATTGAACAGAGCAGAGCACAACATAGGTGACGCCTGACAACAGCTGGTAAAGCAGTTTCACACAGCCAGCAAATTACACCTGGGTTCTGTGATGTGTACTGGCTGCTGAGTAATTTCTATGTTGCTGTTGACTTGTAAACCATGTATGTTTTGGGTCTTTGCTACCTGAGACCTCCTCTCCTTTAATGGGATGCAGTGGCAACTGCATTGGAGACACTGAAGCTGATAGCTACTTGGTTTAAACTCAAGGGGTGCTGTTGCTTAGTAGCCGTGTTAGTCTGAATCTGTAAAAAGCAACAGAGGGTCCTGTGGCACCTTTAAGACTAACAGAAATCTTAGGCATTACTCAGTGACACATCCTGAACTCTGGACTGCACTTCCCCACTATTAGAAAGACAAGGTGGGTGAGGTCAAACCTTTTATTGGCCTAATATCTGTTGGTGAGAGAGACAAACTTTCCAGCCACACACAACTCTAAGAAGTTAAGAAGAGCCCTGTGTGTCTCAAAAGCTTATTTATGTCACCAACAGACGTTGGTCCAATAAAAGGTATGTGTGATGGGTTCCCCTCCCAGGTCAGGACCCCTACAATTTTTTGGTCAGGGTTTTTTTGGTCAGGACCCCTACAATTACAACACCGTGAAATTTAAGATTTCAATATCTGAAACCATGAAATGTACAGTTTTAAAAATCCTAGGACCCTGAAATTGACCAAAATGGACAGTGATGGGGCCTACTCATCACATGTCTTGCTGAGTCATAGCAGCCATTATTGGAGGCTGTCTGTAGTGTTTTCAGGAAGGCTCCACAAGTGGGAGATAAGCTTCTCTGAAGGCCTACTGTTTTTCCCTAATCGCACATTACCCTGAATAGGCCATTCCCCACATGGCTATCTAGATTGAAAGTATCTTGTCTAGTGGGCGTTACCCAGGTGTAACTACATTTGAAATACAGATACATAGTCAATATTCCTAACTTCTGATACAAAAATGATACATGCATACAAATGGGATTATCCTATTCAGCAAATCATAACATTTCCAATGACACCTCACATGATTTATCTTGCATAAAATACATCATAATTATGTCAATTATATCATAATAATATCTCTATGAAGAATATGGGGTGCAGTGTCATTGTATGATCTTACCCATCTTGTCTCTCTAATACCTTGAGACCGACACAGCTACAACAACACTGTATACTTTCCCACTATGTCTGCCAGAGTCCGTAATTTTTTGATTATCAAGGACCAGGGCTGAGGGGATTGCTGAATGGGTAGAAAAATGTGGTGGGAGAATCTGTATTCAGAGCATGCTGGAAGGTCTTTCATGTTTTTACACAAATCCAGGGAGTATGGATTGTATTGATATAGTACATTGCACGCAGAGTGGGAGCATTTTTAAGAAAGACAAAAAATAGAGAGAGTCTCTTACTACTGGTTGGTGGCAGTAATAGCTGGCGACTTTAACAGTTATTGGCAGCTGGTGATAGTTACCTGCAGAGGGGGAGTTTACTGGCAGACAGTTTACATCTGGTAGCAGTTACTGGCAGCTGATGACAGTGGGTGACAAATGGTGAGAGAAATTATTAGTGACATTTGGTGAACGAGACAGTTATTGCAGCTGGTAACAGTGGGCAAGAGTTCCATGGCATTTATAGCAGTGGGTAGCAGTTATGAATGTTTGGTTACAACTGATAGCAGATAATGACAGCAGTAGATGGAGACAGCTGGTGATAACAGTCATGGGCTTTTGGTGACAGACTGGCAATTGGTAACAATCGTGGTTGATGACAGTAATAGTTTGACTGTTGGTGGCAGTTACTTGCAATTGGTGATAACTGCTGACAGTTAGTATTGCTGGCTGCAGCTGGTGAAATATAGGGCAAAGTTCTATAGTTAAGAATGAAAATGAATCCAGAGAAAAACAATTTTACCAATTATTGTATTATTTTAATAATAATAAACTATACCAAAACACTCCACAGCATATACCTCTGCCCCTGGGGAGGGATGAGAAAATAACACGTGAAAGAAATTAGTCATGTTGCTACTGTCAACCAGTGCCTGGTGTGGGTCACAGCTGAGAATGCCAAATTCAGGACAAACTGACAAAGATAACCACCCTGTTGCCGGCCCAAAGGGCCCGAGGGGGGCAACAGTGGGGTTCGTTCCCCGGTGTGCTTCGCACTAATGAACACACCGAGGTGGAGAAGCAATCCAAGTTTATTCAAGAGCTCTGAATAGGCACTAAGAGACCAGCATGTCTCAAATCAAGCGCCGCACATACAAGCAAGTTTTCCCTTTTATATTCCAAGCTGTTTCTGTGCAGGCTTTGTCTGTTTTTCCCCCCTTACCCCTCCCTGCCCGAGCAGTTACAGCAGACACACATTGTGGCTTATTAGAACATTTCTCGTCCGTATGCTTATTTTTGACCTTGTAGGTATATGCGCACGCAGTCTTTCCCTCCCCCTTTGCCCCCGCATATTACTAAAAGTTTTGCTAGTGTGAACGAAACTGCAGCTGTCTGCTAGAAAAGATGACCATTACATTTCTGCTACAGCATGTAAGCTGTTAGCATGGAGGTAGGTCAAAGTTCACAAGATGGAGTTACTGTGGCTCACCTAGACCCAGAACAGGGGAGTTTCATTGGCACTTATGGCCTTCCACTTCCCCGAGTTACCTGGTAGCTATGCCTAGTGACACCAACAATCCCTCCTTTGAGAACACTTAACAAACCTTTGGCATAGTTTTCTCGTACTCTAAAGACAAAATGTGATTAAGCTCCATGCAATTGGGATCATTAATGAGAGAATATAAAGGAACGTCTGGGGAATAGGAGGTACAAATCTTACATATGAGCACTTTACAGCAAGCGAGCAAAAGGAAAAGGACAAAACATATTACAACACCTGTGAGCAAGGTGCGAACAATGCCTCCCCCTAGTCCTCCTAGACTAGGTAACCAACCCCAAAGGGAATCAAAAATAGTGGGTTCCCCTTTCTGGGCCTTTTTCAAGGCCTGTTCAGCTGACAAGATATGCTTGTTAATATTCTGTGAAAACTTTGGGACATAGGTACAACCTTTTTCTCCAATAAGGGCACAGACCCCGCCCCGTGAGGCTAACACATAATTTAGGACCTGGCGGTTTTGTAGAGCCAGCAATTGAAGCTGATACAGCTCAGAACTTATGCTTTTTTCTATGGCCAGGGTATCATTGGCAAACTGAGTGAGAAATTTAGAAAGTCTCCTGTAGAGTTGGGTTAGCCGTCCCACCCCATAAGTAGGGAGGAATATTATTCCAAACCTGTCTCCTTCTCCGATGGGTTCAATGGTAGCTCTCAAGGACCGATAGTACCTAGGGCGACCTGAGGGAGCCTGGGTTAGAACATGGAGGGGAGTAGCGAGATAGTCTTTGTAACAGCTACCATGCCAACCATGAGGAAGCCATTTATAGGCACTAGTACCACAAACCCAAAATGCTTCACCATAACTAGCCTTTCCATTGTTACCTTGTAGGTCCTGTAGGGTGGCTTGTGGGGAAAGGGCAAAAAATGCAGCAAACCGGCGGCATTTAGTACAGGAATAGTGAGACTGATACCAGGACCAATATAAAATCTACACCTACTAATGCCTGCAAACCAAGTAGGATTACTTGTACTGGCTTGCTGATAACATATGAGACCAGTGGGTGGAGAACGTAGACGAATAGGCTGGGGCTTAAGAGTGCTACTATAGTGGGAATTCCAAGAGCCATTGTGTAGGCCATAAGGAGCTTCTGCAGTACAGTTAGATCGCAAACTTAAATTGTCAGAGGTGCTGCTACTAGTAACCATCCACCTTCGACAAAAGTCTGACCAATTTTGGGGAACTACTCTCCAGGGCAATCCCGCTGAATGGTGGGGAGTCTGGGCACATATTCAACAGTTGGAGAGATTGAACTCACGGGCAAAGGCAATTTTTAGGGCCTCGTATGCGTTGGTAGCCATGTCTGCAGGGATGGCTCCCCATCCTGCATGCGATGTGGATGAAACAGTAGGTAACAGAAGGAGTGCTTCTGTGACAAAAAGGAATGTTGTGAGAGACCCTAAACCTGAACCCATATTGTGATTACAACAACCCAAATGCCCAGAAGATAAGAATTATTGATACCAAACAAATCAAAAAATAAAAGGACCAGGACCATAGGTTAGGTCGGCCTACTGTGAATAGATAAAACCAATGCTCAGGGTTTTCACGGAGAATGCGCTGTGGCCGTTCAGATAGATCACCAGGCATTCCCAGTGACCCTTACTGTCTTTTTTGAATAACAGCTTAAGTCCCAAATCGTCGCTGGCAGTCTTCTCTGCAGGCTGGACAGTCCACTGTTCAGGAGTGGGTACTGCTTTTAGTCGAGAGTGATGAATCCAGTTCTTGTGTCCTTCGACCTTTGCTGCCGTGTGGGAGACAAGCAGGACGGTGTGGGATCCCTTCCACTTCTCTTGGAGAGGTTTGTCCTTCCGGGTCCAAACGAGAACGGAGTCACCAGGCTGTAAGGAGTGGACCAGGGCATCCAGCAGAAGAGGCTGTGAATCTTTGGTGTATCGGTGAAGAGAAGAAAGAACAGAAGACAGAGAGCACATGTACTGAGACAAGAAACCACACCCCATTTCCCACTCTCCAGCCAGAACCGGTGTACCGTTCAGAGGCCATGCCCTTCCAAACATAATCTCGAAGGGACTAAGCCCTAACCTACCCTTGGGGAGAGCACAAATGCGGAGTAACACAAGGGGCAAAGCATCAGACCTAAGAGAGGCCTCCTGACAGATCTTTGAGAGGTGTTGCTTGAGTGTCTGATTTGTGCGTTCCACTACCCCACTGGCTTGTGGTCGCCATGGTGTGTGGAGCTTCCAGGGGATTTGCAGAGCACTTGATATCTTTTGAACAACTTGAGATGTGAAGTGTGTTCCGTTATCAGATTCCATCCACTGGGGGATGCCGAAGCGAGGAATGATTTCCTTGACAAACTTAAGAGCCACTGTTTTGGCAGTGTTGTTATGACATGAAAAGCCTCAGGCCATACACTGAATCGATCCACCAGGACGAGGAGGTACCTGTACCCTTGGGTCCTGGGAAACTCAGTAAAGTCTATTTGCCACACCAATCCTGGGCCTGGGGTAGGTTCCAGAGTGGCTGGCAACACTGCTACTCATGGTCGAGGGTTGTTCTTTTGGCAGATTAAACGTTCAGCCTGTACCTGTGATGCTAGGGGTTTAAGTCCAGAGGTTAGAAAATATTTATTCATAAGCTGGGTAAGAGCCTCTCTGCCTGCATGGGTGGTTTGATGCAGTTTCTGGAACACTGGTCGGATGAGGCCCTTGGGCAGGAGGATTTTTCCCTCTGTGGAATAAAGCCATCCCTCCTTTTCCTGGAGACCGAGCCTGTCAGCCAGGTTTCTGTCATCATGGGAGTACTGAGGAGCTGCAAGCTCACCTACTGATGGGATGAGGGCATGCATTTGGGCATTCTCCTCTGTTGGTGATTTTAGGGTAGCAGCGCGCTTGGCTTCCCTGTCTGCTCTGGCATTGCCCTTAGTTACATTTTGATCTTCCCTTTGATGGGCTTTGCAATGCATCACTGCTACTGCTGAGGGGAGTTGTACTGCTTCTAACAGCCGGAGAATTTGAGACCCATGCTTAACTGGAGAACCTTGGGCTGTTAGCATCCCTTTTTGCTTTCACAGACCAGCGTGAGCATGCAATACCCCAAAAGCATACTTGGAGTCAGTAAAGATATTAACCCGTTTGTCTTTTGCCAGCTCGAGTGCATGAGTCACGGCCACTAGTTCAGCAAGTTGGGCAGATGTCCCAGCAGGTAAACTCTTAGCTTCCTTGGTATCATGGAGAGACACAACAGCATAACCAGCCCTCCTTTGCCCATCTACAACAGTACTGCTGCCATCGGTATACTATTCCAAGTCAGCATTTGGGAGTGGTTGATCTTTTAAATCTGGGCGGCTGGAGAATTGTGCATCTATGATTTCCAGACAGTCATGTTCCTGCTTTTCTGTTTCTGGTAGCAGGGTAGCTGGATTAAGGGAGGGACAGGTTTGCAGGGTAACTTCAGGGTTCTCTAACAGCTTCGCCTGGTACCGAGCAACCCGAGCCTGGGTGAGCCAAAGACCACCCTTAGTATCCAGCAGGGCTTGGACCATATGGGGAATATACACTTGCACAGTTCCTCCCAGTGTCAGTTTTTCAGCTTCCCCAAACACTAGGGCAGTGGCTGCGACCGCCCTCAAGCATGCTGGCCACCCCTTTGCAACTTGATTCAGTTGTTTAGAGAAATATGCCACAGGACGTTTCCAGGCACCTAATAACTGGAAGTAAGCACTCCCAGGACCATCCCTTTCCTTTCATGCACATACAGTTGGAATGGCTTAGAGAGATCTGGCAGACCCAGGGCTGGGGCTTCCATCAGCTTCCTTTTAAAGATTTTAAATGCCCTGTCCGCTTCTGGGGACCAGTGAAAGGGGTCATGATCTGCTCCCTTAACACATTCATACAGAGGTTTAGCCCACAATCCAAACTCTGGGATCCATATTCTGCAAAAGCCTGCCATGCCCAAAAATGCTCTGAGCCGTTTAAGGTTGCTAGGGATAGGAACTTGGCAGATAGCCTCCCTTTTTGTCATTTGAGAGCCGCCTTTCTCCCTGCCTTATGTGAAATCCCAGATACTGTACTTCAGAGAGTGCAATTTGAGCCTTGCTTCGAGCTACTCTGTATCCTCGGAGTCCAACAAAGTTCAGGAGACTCACAGTAGCTTTGAGACAAGGGATTAGACCCACAGCAGCAATTAACAAGTCATCTACATATTGCAGGAGCAGGGTTTTGTCCTCATTGTCCCACTCCTTCAAGTCTCTGGCCAGAGCCTGGCCAAACAGAGTGAGGGAATTTTTAAATCCCTGGGCCAATACTGTCCAGCAAAGCTGCTTTTTAACCCTTCTGTTGTCCTCCCACTCGAAGGAGAATATCTCCTGAGATTGGGTGTCGACTGGAATTGTGAAAAAAGCGTCTTTTAAATCTAGGACCGAGAAATGGGTATACTGCCCCCCTACAGAGCCCAGCAGTGTATACGGGTTTGGAACCAGGGGGTGCAGAGTCTTAACCCGTTCATTGACTGCCCTGAGATCCTGTACCAGCCGATACGTGCCATTGGGCTTTTGTATGGGCAGAATGGGGGTGTTCCAAGCTGACTGGCATTCTCGTAGTACACCGTTCTCTAGGAACCAATCTATAGTCTCTTGCAGGCCCTCTCTGGCTTCCCTCTTAATCGGATACTGTTTGATTTGCACTGTGCTTTTTCCTGGGAGGAGCTGAATATGAACAGGGGTTTGACGGGTTGCTTTCCCTGGGACCCCTGATGCCCAGACAAGGGAATACACCTGGTCCTCCCACTGGCTCCACTCTGGGGCTTGCATAGCTGAGGGTTCAACTGCAAGTATCATTATCCAAGCATTCTCAGGGGGTAAGGTGAGGATTATATCATCTTGAGTGAAATGCAGGGTGGCACCTAAGCGACAAAGCAGGTCCCGTCCTAGTAGTGGTGTTGGACAATTAGGGAGGTAAACCAGCTTGTGAGATACAGTTTTGTTTCCCAAGGCACATTCTGCTGGGGCATACACTGGGCACTTAGTTCCTTTCCCTGTGGGAGGGAGTCTGCCACTGGCAGCTGAAGGGGTTGATTTACAGCAGTCCTTGCTGCTCCAAAGTCTACTAAAAAGTCTATTTCTAAATTTTCCACCCTCATTTTTACTCGGGGTTCCGGGGGCAGGATGGTCCATTGCCCCTGACACCCCTAGTCTTGATCCTCCGCTGCCATTATAGGGGTACCTTCCCTTTCAGGGCACTCATTTTTTCCATGTCCCTCCTTTCGGCATATGGCACACTGATTGTGACCCAGGCACCTGTCCTGGGGACCGGGGCGCCCACAACCACGACCTCTCATTCCCCGGCCCCTTTCACCTTTTTGTGACCTTCCTCTGGCGCCGGGCTGCACCGCTGCTACCATCATTTTTACTTGCCTTCCCCCCCCCCTTTTTAAGGGTATAAGCCCTATTTGCAGTATCCAAAATTTAAGCCATAGACATTCCCATTAAATTCTTCTTTTTCTGCAATTTCCTTTTAATATCAGGGGCCGCACGGCTGGTGAAGATACCTTTTATAATTGCCTTAGTTGCCTGATCATCTGGGTCTGCATTAGTAGTTTGCCTGATGTTATCCCGAATACGCTGCAGGAAAGCCACTGGACTCTCTTTTGATTCCTGGATTAACTCATAAGGCTTTGCCCAATTGTTATGTCTGACAGCTGAGTGCCGGAGGCCAAACATAAGCAGTTCCTTATAGGAGTTAAGCATTCTCAAATCTCTCTCCTCATTTGGGTTCCACTGGGGGTCCGCTGTAGGGACAGCAATCTCAGGCAGGGGCTTGCCTTCTCTGTCCTCATTATGCCTTTTCTGTGCCTCCTCCCTAGCCTTAGCTATAACCTGATTCTGCTCCACCTCAGACAACAAGGTTCTCATAAGTATATTGCAATCATCCCAGTCAGGCTTATGGCTAGCTAGACACCCTTCAAAGATTGAAATGAACTTGCTTGGATTCGTTGAGAATTCCCCTGCTTCTGCCTTAAAGGCAGCTAGGTACATTGGGTTAAAAGGAACATGAGAATACACTGGCACAATCTGGGCTGCACAATCCTGTGTTCCTGGATGGGCTACCACATTCTCAGTAATCAACGGATACAATCCCACTGAGGGGGTACTCTCTGGAGCCTGTGGGGGTGCTGGAGCCGAAGGGGATACCGATTCTGCCATTACAACTGTGGGGGGGTTCTGAGGATTAGCAGCAGGTAGTACCGAGTCTGTCGGAGTCAAATGACACTTGTACAAAATATCAGTCCTATTTCTTAACATCATAAACGTATATGCATAGAGATGTTAATTCCATTTACCTGTTCTCTGACAAAACAAAAGTAACTGAAGGATTGTGTTGTAATTAAGTGATCCTTCCGGTGGCCACCTTTCCTGGCACTCTAGTTGATACTGAGGCCAGTCTACTGTACAGAATCTTTTTAATTTACTTCTAATTAACGGATCCAATTCAACCTCTTTCCAGTTCACCAGAATGCATTCTAAGAGCGTACACCTTGCCCTGCCTAGAGTACTCTGTCCCTGCCCCATACTCTAGGGAGACACTGGGCGTCCCTAGGTCAAAACAGGTAAAGTCCCCACTGGACTGTTCCTACCTTATCCAAGAGTCCGGTTCCTCACCGTCACCCCCAACTGCTTCTCCACTACTCAAGCGCGTTGCACCATTGTGCCCTCCGGGGTCGATCACACCACGTCTCAGCCGAGGCCCCCGATGAAGTCACCGGTGCGCGCTGGGCATCGGTCGTCGCCGTAATCCGTCGGCCTCCAGGAGGGATTCAGGCAAGGCTAAATTTCAGCCTCGAGCCCACCCAGGGACGCCAAAACTGTTGCCGGCCCAAGGGGGACAACAGCGGGGTTTGTTGCCCGGTGTGCTTCACACTAATGAACACACCGAGGTGGAGAAGCAATCCAAGTTTATTCAAGAGCTCTGAATAGGCACTAGGAGACCAGCAGGTCTCAAATCAAGCACCGCACATACAAGCAAGTTTTCCCTTTTATATTCCAAGCTGTTTCTGTGCAGGCTTTGTCTGTTTTCCCCCCCTTACCCCTCCCTGCCCGAGCAGTTACAGCAGACACACATTGTGGCTTATTAGAACATTTCTCATCCGTATGCTTATTTTTGACCTTGTAGGTATATGCGCAAGCAGTCTTTCCCTCCCCCCTTTCCCCCGCATTACTACTAAAAGTTTTGCTAGTGTGAATGAAACTGCAGCTGTCTGCTAGAAAAGCTGACCATTACATTTATGCTACAGCATGTAAGCAGTTAACATGAAGGTAGGTCAAAGTTCACAAGATGGAGTTACTATGGCTCACCTAGACCCAGAACAGGGGAGTTTCATCGGCACTTATGGCCTTCCACTTCCCCGAGTTACCTGGTAGCTATGCCTAGTGACACCAACAACCCCAAACTGGTGGTTATTCTAATATTAGATTCACCATGCCAGTAACGGTATGTCTTCACTACCAGTGTTAAAGTGCTGCGGCGGAAGCGCTTTAACGTGGCTGTGTAATCGCAGTACACTATAAAAAAACCACTCCCACGAGGGGAGTACCTACCAGCGCAGCTCCCAGTGCTGGTGCACTGTCTACACTGCCACTTTACAGCGCTGAAAAAACACCCTCCTGAACGATGCAAGTTTCAGCACTGTAAAGTGGCAGTGTACACAAGGCCTAACAAAATGACCTTCTGTAGCATCACACTGGTTACCAAGAGGCCAAAATATAGTGCCCTTAGGCAATCCAACCCTTATCACCACCCAGACATCTGGTCTTTGTGATGAGAGGTTACTGAAAACCAGATTCATCATATAAAAGCTCTTCCAATCGCAAAGGATCAGCCACTTCTCCAGGTCAATAAGTAGGCCCCTACCAAATTCATGGTCCATTTTGGTCAATTTCACGTTAATAGGATTTTAAAATGAGTAAATTTCATTATTTCAGCTATTTAAATCTTAAATTTCATGGTGTCGTAATTATAGGGGTCCTGACCCAAAAAGGAGTTTTGGGTGTCGCAAGGTTACTGTAAGTGGTTGTGTTACTGCTACCCTTACTTCTGCGCTGCTGCTGGGGGTGGCAGTGCTGCCTTCAGAGCTGGGCAGCTGGAGAGTGGAGGCTACTGGCCAGGAGCCCAGCTCTGAAAGTAAGAGCAGCCACTAGCAGCAGCACAGAAGTAAGGATGACATGGTATGGTATGGTATTGCGACCCTTACTTCTGTGCTGCTGCTGACAGGGCGCTGTCTTCAGAGTTGGGCCCTTGGCCAGCAGCTGCCACTCTCTGGCCGCCCAGCTCTGAAGGCAGCAGTGCAGAAGTAAGGGTGGCAATACCGTGATCCACCACCCTAAAATAACCTTGTGACCCCCCTGCAACTCCCTTTTGGGTCAGGACCCCCAATTTGAGAAACACTGGTCTCCCCTGTGAAATCTGCATAGTATAGAATAAAAGCACACAAAAGACCAGATTTCACGGGGGAGACCAGATTTCACGATCCATGACGCGTTTTTCATGGACGTGAATTTCATAGGGCCCTATATATAACTCAGATCTTACCCAAAAACACGGATGTAGCCAATCCTTTAGTAACTGAAAGCTAAAGTTTTAATGATATAAAAAGAAGAGAGTATTAAACGGTTAAGAAATCATATACATCAGGGATTCTCAACCTTTTTCTTTTTGAGGGCCCTCCCAACATGCTATAAAAACTCCATGGCCCACCCATGCCACAACAACTGTTTTTCTGCATATAAAAGCCAGGCCTGGCATTAGGGGGTAGCAAACAGGGCAATTGCCAGGGGCCCCATGCCACAGAAACCCCCGCAAAGTGAAGTTGGTCAGGCTTCGGCTTCAGCCCCCGGTGGCGGGGCTCAAGGCCCCGGGGCTTCTGCCCCACATAGCGTGAATTTCGACTTTCCGCCCTGGGTCCCAGCAAGTCTAATGCCAGCCCTGCTTGGCAGACCCCATGAAACTTTTAGGGGGGGAGGGATAGTTCAGTGGTTTGAGCCTGCTAAACCCAGGGTTGTGAGTTCAATCCTTGAGGGGGCCATTTAGGGAACTGGGATAAAAATCTGTCTGGGGATTGGTCCTGTTTTGAGCAGGGAGTTGGACTCAATGACCTCCTGAGGTCCCTTCCAACCCTAATATTCTATGATTCTATGATTCATTCTATGAAACCTGCTTGTGGCCCAACAGGGGGCCCTGGGCCCCTGGTTGAGAACCGCTGATATATATTACAATGGATTTTCAGAATTTGCAGGTTAGGATAATAGCAGTGATGTTAAATCTGCTAGCTTGTAATAAGTCTCTCTGGTTTATCCAAGCAGTTTGGGGGTCATTCAGATCATTGTTCAAAGCTTCCTTAGAAAATCACAGTCCAGAGATGAGAAGCAGGAATGAAGAAAAAGCAGTGATGTCACAGCTTGCAATTTATAGCTCAGCTCATGTGCATGGAAAGTTACTGGTAAAAGATGGAGTCTTAGGGTATGTCTACACTACCTGCTGGATCGGCGGGCAGTGATCGATCCATCGGTTGTTCGATTTATTGCATTTAGCCTAGACGCGATAAATCGATCCCCGAGCTCTCTCCCATCGACTCCTGTACTCCACGGCCATGAGAGGGGAGCGGCAGCAGTCGACTCACTGCAGTGAAGACCCCACGGTAAGTCGATCTAAGTACATCGACTTCAGCTACGTTATTCATGTAGCTGAAGTTGCATAACTTCGATCGATTTCCCCCCCCCCCAGTGTAGACCAGGCCTTAGATCACATGTCCTTACATGCTTTGCTGAATCATAGGGGTATTCATTGAGTAAGTGCTCCTTGACAAGTTTTTGGGAGGGACCCTGGAATAGTTGACTGTCCTTAATGGGTCATCAAGCAGGCTGGCTAGTGTTGATGCAAATCTGTCGGACTTGGGGGGTGTCACCCAGGAACACAACACATGTTGGAGATACAACTACATAGCAAATATTCATAACTTCAGATACAAAGGTGACACATTCATAGAAACAGAACTATCAAATTTAGCAGATTATAACTTTTCCACTGACCTGCTTTGTATTAGATTTAGTGCAATTGTGCAACAATGGTAGCAATGATATAAATGGTCATCTTCCTTTTTGAATAGCATCACAGCTTCTGTAAGGTGCTCAGATAGTACAGTGATAAGCACGGAATAAAAACCTATATAGAAATTACCAAATGAACAACAGAGCTTACAGATACATTCATATAAAATGCAGCTTTCCTGTGAAAAATGACACTGCTGGGCTCCATGTTCATTGTGTCTTAATTTTCTCCATATAAAAACTTATCCTAAGTACCAATAAAGACATGTTCTTATTTTATCTGTCAGCCCTGCACATCCTGGTCTCTTAGAATCCTGGTGGGTTGCTCAACTATGGTCTCTGTTGGGGATAGGTGACCCAAGCCCATTAGGGTCTCCCTGACTTCAGCTCAAGTTGATGGGGAGGAGAACTGAGTTCTGCAGGGACACCATGGATTTAGCCCATACAGAGTTTGGGGAATTAGCCCAGCAAGTTTTTCTGGGCTCCAGCTTGTGAGGGTGGGGGAAAATTGGTCTTTGCACAGCCCACCCTTTGCAGTCCTAATAGACCTCTTCCTCTCAAAGACTCAAAGAAATAAAGTGGGTATGGACTCCCATTAGCTGGGCTGCCTGAATGCTTATGTGGGGGCTGGCTTGGACTCCCATTTCCCAGGAAGTATGTATGCCTGTGGGGTAGGATGAGTTGGGTGCACGTTCCTATTGGCCAAACATGGGCATAAATAGTGAAGGTGCAGGTTGGTGCACACAACCTCACTAGGTTTAAATAATATCAAGACTCGTAATATCTTGCCTTTACTAAATCCTCTGAGATTAATGAGAATGGTAAAATAACATTATTAATAAAATATGACATAACTTGAAAAAACCCCAAAGTGTATTATACACTACATCGATTCCTTAATGGAGGTGCAGCCCCGAGGCACCTGAAGTGGCATTGGCAGCAGGGCAGCCCTGGAGTCACCCAATGGGAGGTGGCAGAAAGAAGGCCAGCAGTGGGGAAACCTGGAGTAGTCCAAGAGAGGTCAACAGCAGGGTGGCCCAGAATCATAAAAGCATAGAAATGTACAGCTGAAAGGGACCTCACAGAAAGTCATCAAGTCCAGCCCCTTGTGAGAAGCAGGACCAAGTAAACCTAGACCATCCTGACAGGTGTTTCTCCAGCCTGTTCTTAAAAACTTCCAGTGATGGGGATCCCACAGCCTCCCTTGGAAACCTATTTCAAAGCTTAACTATCATATTGTTAGAAAGGGTTGGAGAGGACTCAGAGAAGAGTTACAAGAATGATTAAAAGATTAGAAAATCTGCCTTATAGTGATAGACTCAAAGAGCTCAATCTATTTATCTTAACAAAGAGCAGAATAAGAGGTAACTTGATTACAGTCTCCATGGGGAATACATATTTTACACCTGGGGGGGATTCTGCGTGACTGTGCCCCCTTAGAAAACGGCCCTCCTGCAGAATTCCTGTGCTTTCCTGCAGAAAATGGCAGGGAAGCAAAGGGAAGCTGTGCTGGTGGGGTGGGGGATGACCATGGGTGCAGTGTTTTCAGGGGGGATTGCCCCTCCCCCAAACAGAGGTGAGGCATGGGGGGGGCACACGGGATTACATGTCACTGCACCCCCTCATTTCTGCAAGCGCAGAGCTGCCCAGCTGAAGGAGGCTGTGTGTCTCAGCTCTGCAGACTCTGCAGCTGAACATCGCCACCTCGATCCTAGTGCCAGTTGTGCTCCCCTTCGGTGTGCTGGAAGCCTTCCTATTTTCTGTGCAACAGTGAGTGTCCTTGGTGGGGCTGGAGAAGGGGGAGGTGCGGGAAATGAGTGAAAGGAGGGTGGGGATGGGGAGAAGAGGCAGTGGGGAAGGAAGGGGGATGGAATAGGGTAGGGGGAGGGGAATGTGGGAGTAAGGGGAGGGGGATGGAGAAGGAAAGGGGATAGGAGAATCATGGGGAGAAGTGGGATCCCGGCATGCGGCGTTCCCTAGGCAGCAGCTGCGGCTCCCCTGTTAAGCAGGCCCATCGGACCCTCACTCTGACAAGCCTTACCCCCCTCCACCTGGACCCCTTCAACGAGCCCCCCACATCCAGGACCCCACCCCACTGATCCCCAACCAGCTGCACCTGGACTCCCACCCCATCAAGTCCCACTCCCCCAGCATCTGGACCCCCAATTGAGCCCCCCTCCTTGCTGAGCTCCATCTCCCCACACCCAGAACCCCTCCGCTGAGCCCCAACCACCTTCACTTGGATCCCCTGCAGATTCCCATTGCCCCTGCACCCGGAACCCTCCAATGAGCCACTGTGCATCCAGATCTCCCACTGAGCCACCTGCACACAGGTTGCCCCACACAGAACCCTCTCACCCCATACCTGGATCCCCCCACACTACGGCCCTCCACACTTGGATCCTGCTGGGCTAAGCCTGCCCACCCCCACCTGGTGCACGTGGCACAAAGGGGCAGGGCCCCAGGATGTTTCTGGCCCAGCCCTTGCATTGTGTCAGGGTGAGGTGCAGCCTCACTGTCGAGTCACTGTACAGGGAGAGGTGGGGGCTTCAGGGTGATAGCCCACCTCAGTGCAGCCAGTGGCCTGTGCTCCCCACTACCATGCTGGAGCCACATTTATTTATTGACAAATAAAATTTGAAGAATTTTGCAGAATTTTAAAATATTGTGGGCATAATTCTCTTAGCAATAATATTTAATAATGGGCTCTTCAATCTAACAGAGAAAGGTATTGGAAATAAGGTGTAAATTTTTCACAGTGAGAGTAATTAACCATTGAAATAATTTACAAAGGGTCATGGTAGATTCTCCATCGCTAACATTTTTTAAATAGAGTGGAAATTTTTCTAAGACGTCCTCTAGGAATTATTTTGGGGAAGTTCTATGGCCTGTGTTATACAGGAGGTGAGACTAGATGATCACAATGGTCCCTTCTGGTATTAGATTCAGATTCATGGAATCCATGAACATTTTTTCTAATATCTAAACTATCTCTCCTGTTACAGATTAATTACTTCTTGTTCTACCTCCAGCAGACATGGAGAACAACTGATCCCTGTCCTCTTTATAATGGACCTTATATGTGAAGACTGTTATCAGATGCCCCCTCAATCTTCTTTTCTCAAGACTAAATACGTCCAGTTTTTTTAACCTTTCCTAATAGGTCAGGTTTCTAAACTTTTTATTTTTGTTGCTCTTTTCTGGACTCTCTCCAAATTGTCTACATCTTTCCTAAAATGCAATGCCCAAAACTGGACACAGTATTCCAGCTGAGACCTCACCAGTATCAAATAGAGCGGGACAATACAACCTATGTCTTACATATGACACTCCTGTTAATACACCCCAGACATTACTTTTTTCATAACTGTACAACATTGTTGATTTGTATTCGTGATCCACTATAACTCTCAGATCCTTTTTGGTACTACCACATAGCCGGTTATTCCCCATTTTGAAGTTGTGCATTTGATTTTTCCTTCCTAATTGAAGGCCTTTGTACTTGTCTCTATTGAAGTCCATCTTGTAGATTTCAGACAAATTCTCTAATTTGGCAAGCTTGTTGTGGTGCGGACAGACCAGATCAGGCCAGGGCCATAGACCAATTAACTTGTGTGTGAATATCAAAGAAATTCCCCGGCTTGACAAAGCCCTGGCTGGGATGATTTAGCTGGGAATTGGTCCTGCTTTGAGCAGGGGGTTGGACTAGATGACCTCTTGAGGTCCCTTCCAACTCTGATATTCTATGATTCTATGATTCTATGTTAAGTGTAATAGTAGGCATAGACTAATTCACTGGTGTTAATAGAGATCAAAGGAAATGTTGACTGTACTGTGCGAACTCTAGGTAGATGGGCAGAGCAGAAGCTCCCATTGGCCAAGAACAGTAACTGGCTTGGTCACCCATGGGCCAAGCTGAGAACGACAGGGGGGCAACCGGGCAGGGCTTCTATTGGTGGAGCGCTGCGTGACTGGGACGGGCAGGGCTTCCCTGGGTGAACATGTGCAAGGTCATGGGTGGGTGGGCCAGAGGGGCGCCTATTGGCCAGCCCGTGCGCATGCCCGAGGGAGCTGAGGCTTCAGGGCCGGGCCGGGTCGAGACTGACTGGCGCTCCCGTCCCATTGGCTCGCAGCGGGCCCGAGCTGTGATTGGCCAGTCAGTGCCCAGGATAGGCGGGTCTGAACCTAGCGCATGCTCCCATTGGCCAAGCCGTGCGCGTATCCGAGGCGCTCCCTGTGACGGAAGGAGTCGGGCGCGCACACGGCTGGCGCATGCTCCGTGGCGGGGCAGGAGGCGGTGGAGGCGCTGGGCCGATGGCGGCGGAGGCGGCGCTGCGCTGAGGGAGCCTGTCCGGACCCGACGGCCCGTTCGCCGCGCTGCTATGGGCAATGAGGCTAGCCTGGAGGGCGGGGGAGCCGAGGGGAGGCTCCCGCCTGGCCCCGCCGCCGGGCACCCGTCGCCAATCGGAGCTGCCAAGCCGCCTTCAGCACCAGGCACCGGCGGACAGCTCCCCGGGAGGGCAGCGGCCCCAGCGTCCGCCGACAGGTGAGCTAGTCCGGCCCAGGGTGAGACGGCGGGGGGCGGCCTGCGGGGGATCCAGGGCCGAGGTGGGGGGAGCCTGCAGGGAGAGCGGGGGTTTCGGGCGGAGGAGGGGGTAGCCTGTGAAGAGAAGAGGGCATCTAGGATGGAGGAGTAGGCGGCCTAGAACAGAGGGTCGGGGGGTAGTGTTAAAAGAGGATGGAGGGCTGAGTGGAGTTTAGGGGCAGCCTGAGGGGAGGAGGAGGATCTAAGCGGGAGGGGATTGCAATCTGCAGGGAGCAGGGGGAGACAAGGGGGGCAATGTGCAAGGAAGGGGGCTAGGTGGAGGGTAGGGGCAACTTGTGGAGAGGAGGTGGACATTTAGGACAAAGATTGGGTCAGTGTGCAGGGTGGAGAAGGGTGTAAGGGAGTGAGGTGCAGCCTGTGGGAAGGGGGATGTTTAGAGGTGTGTGGGCTAGAAAGTGGTATGGGGAGAAGGCAGGATGTCGCCTTTAGAATGGGTTGGAGTACAGCCTACATATTGGATATGGGGGGAAGAAGGTGCATCCTGAACAGATTATGGCTAAGGGAGAGGTGGGGGGTACAGTCTGAGTGCAAGGGTTGTGCAGTGTAGCCTTCAGAGAGGTTGAGGTGAGGGTAGGAAGTAGAGGAAGTAGGATAGATGATGGGGTGAAACCTGCGGTGGAGGTTAGGAGAGGAGGGTTACAGTCTGTGTGCCAGTGGCAGAGAGAATCAGGGCGAGGGTGTAACTGATGTAGGGGAGAACTAGGGGAAAAGGTGTGGGCTGCTGCTTATAAGGTGAGTGGGGGAGAAGATGATGGTGCAATCTGCAGGGGACACTGAGGGAGTGGGTCAGATGGGTGCAGGGGTGAAAGTAAAATTGAACTTTTACCATTACGGGGGCCGGCTCCACCCCCCCAGAAGGGGCGGGGCCTCGGGCAGAAGGGGCAGGGCTGGGGCTCAGCGTCCCCCAGCCAGCCCGTCCGCTCTGTCTGGCCCGTGCTGCCCAGGGCTCCAGTGGTGATTTAAAGGGCCCAGGGCTCCGGCCACTGCCCTAGGCCCTTTTAAATCGCTGGCCCGGGGCAGCTGCACCTTCCCCCCACCCCGTTGGTGGCCCGGAGTGGGGGCAAAAGGGCAGCACTTTAAAGTCAGCTGTACAGGCCGGTACCGGCAGCCACTTTTTACCAGTATGCTGTACTGGCCCATACCGCCTTACTTTCACCACTGGATGGGGGGCCTGTTTGTGGGGAAGGGCGGGCCTAGGGAAGGGGGGGGAAGTGGTGCTCTGTGTTCAAGGTGCAAGGGTGGGTCGCAGGCCCTGGGGAAAGCTAGGAGAGAAGGCGGAGGGGCTAATTATGGTTGGGGAGCTAGGAGAACGTAGGAGGACAAACCTACCTTCCTTGGAGGACAGGGGAAGAGTGCCAGAGTGCAGCCTGGTGTCAGGGAGAGGACGGGGGTTGAATTGATGAATAGGGTGAGCCAGAAAGAATATCTCCCTGATTGCATCCCCTGTGTTTGTGCCTGGGTCTCCAGCCTTTTTTTGCTCAATTTATTGCAATGCCAGTTTGTGGAACACCAGTGACAGTGATTACATCTTACATGTACCCCAAATATAGCTCCCCTAACTGTAGCTGATTTGTGACATAAAAGAGAAAGGTGGTTAGGTAACTTAAATAAAGTACATGTATGTAGAGAAATAATTGATGTAAAAGCTTATTGTGATATATATACAATGCCATCTTGTCTACTAAAAATCACAAAATAGGAGTGAAATGTTTTGAGAGCATATGTTGGAGAGGGGAATAGGATTGAATGTATTCCTTAAAAAAAACACCCCTAAAAGTAACTGATGATTTAAAATGTCTTATCCTCATCTATGAATTTAAAAGGACTTGCAATCTGGCCAGTTGTTGTGTTGTTTGGAATTCAGAAAATATAAAAGGATGTTGTGGTTAGAAATCCAAATAGGAAGCTGTTCACAGTTAAGCTTGTACTTAGATTTGAACTTAAAATAGGACTAAAATTACTGTTCTCGCACTTTAATGATTGAATTCAGTCTCCAAATTTGGCTCAATAACTCTTCAGAGGACAATTAAATTTTCTGTATAATTTTCTCTGTAAAATCTTTACTAACTGTTGAAGAGCAAACCTTTTAAAATGCTCCTTTTGAAATTTTGCCCTATTTTCCTCATGTCTTTGAGTTCCTCTAGCTAAGCAATCATAGACCCTTAATTCTTGACCTTCTCTCTCTCTCTCTCTCTCTCTCTCTCTCAGTGATAACATAGATGTAGTGTGTTTTTGAAATTTTAAAATTAAAATGCAGCTATCACCCTTATTCAGGCCACCCTCAGATTTACACTAAAATTAGCCAATGGAACTGCTCAGGTCTCCCAGCTATTTCTATTCTCTGATGCTGCCAGTCAGCCTCTCCTATGCATCAACTGGGCTCTTCCTCCGTGAGTCTGGGGGCTGGTTGAGTGTCAGAGGGTATGGAGGGGTGGGCTTTGGGGGACAATGGAAGGGGTGAATGGGATGTTTGTAGTGTGGGTGGTGGCAGAATGAATCAGACTTTGAGGGCAGTGAGTAGGGCTTTGGAATGACTGTAGGCTAACAGGAGTGTCTGGGTGGCCTGGAGAGGGAGTGCCTAATTTCTTTTCACTGACTCTCTGTCTCTTGAAGGATTCCCCTAATGCTGCTGCCTACATTTCCAGGTAATGTCACCTCAGGAAGCCAAGTGCCTTAGCGCTTTGCATGACACTGCTGCTATGATGGCTGTGGAGCAGTGTTGCAAAGCTCTTCAGCTACTGCTGCCTCAGTGCAGAAGCACCGGTCTCCTTCCAGCCGAAGGTCACTAACACAGTCCTGTTCCTCCACTCTATGGCTTCCCCACAAAAGCTGATAAAACCCCACTTTCTAGCCTGTTGGAAATTCCAATATTTTGGAATCTGATGAACCTGAATGTGGATGAAAAGGCAAAATATCAAAACTTTTTCTGAACAAAAGGTTCTGAAAAATCGAGATTAGCTTTTTTTCCCCGCTTTCCCAGTGGAAAATCCTTGTTTAAAATTTTTTTGTCCAGATCTATTTGCCACATGTCCCTGACTATATCTGCTCTATTTATGTGACTGCCCCCTAAAAGGGCTGACCACCCTTGGAATAGGAAGCGATGTGGGATGCAGGGGCCTGGGAATTAAGGGCAGATTGGGGGCCTGGGAGGTAGGTGGAGGAGGGGAGCTGTGGTATCAAAGGAGACACGCTGTACCTTCCAGCTATCTGTATAGCCCTGATCACCCCTCTGCCTCCCCACATCCCTACACATCCCTTCACCCCATTCTTGATTCTCCCTGCATACCATGCGGAACTGAAGTGCTAAGCACTGCAGCCATATAAATGGGAGATGGGGTGGAGCGTTGATGTCAGGGGTGGGGAGAGCATGAAGAAAAAGTGGGGCTTCTACTCCACCCCACTCTGCGATGATGGGGGAGATGGACTTTGAGGAAGTCCCTGGGATTTGTCAGTGTCGCTCTTCTCAGGGCTCGTCTTTACTGCACCATTAGCAGAAGCAATAACTTGCCCCTAATCTAACTCCCATACACACACAAAAATCTCTATTTCCAATTAAGTTGTGCTTTAAGCTTGAGCTAGCTGGTTAATAGCTCAAGTGCTGTTGATGTTCAAGTTAGAATAATGCAGTAGAGATGAAGAAGTTATAACTCATCAGCTGTTAATCCAGTCACTTCAGTGTAGCTCAGGTGTTATTTTGTAGTGTGATCACTATCAGGGTACATCTAGAATGGAGTTGGAAGTGTAATTTCCAGCATGGGTAGACATATGCGTGCTAGCTCTGCCATGATGGTGGGAGTGGTAGGATGGGCTAGCCATCCAAGTACATACTTTGAGTTTCAGATGTGGGATCATACTGCTTCTTATGCCATTGCAGCTATGTTTCTATTTTTATTTCAGTAACTCTGATTGAGTTAGCATTGGTTACCTGAACTGAAAGTTACACCTCCAGCATAGATGTATACATCCAGGCTCCTCCCAGCTCAAACCAACTTCTCTCATATTCCTTTCACATGCAATCAAAATTCCTCTATACCTTTTACCCTGCACACATTGTCCCCTTCTCCACTGCCCTGAAAAACCCTGTACTCCTCCATGCTTCCTATTACCCTACGTGTTCAAATATTAACTGTTGATATGTGTAGGTGTTTAAAAGCTGAATGTGGAAAATAGGGGGCATGTTATAGGGAGCAGGGATAATATTTAGGTTTCTTAACTCAAAGTTAACAAAGCTTTTGGAGGGGGAGTTTGAAAAAGAAAGGCCTTGACAGAAAGTAATTTTTGTAAACTGCAGGAATACACATGGAAAATATGTTAGATCTAGCAAAACAATCTAGTGCTGGTGAATACAATATACAGTAGAACTTCAGAGTTATGAACACCAGAATTACAAACTGACCAGTTAACCACACACCTCATTTGGAAATGGAACTACACAGTCAGGCAGCGGCAGAGACAAAAAAATAAAAAATAAAGCAAGTATAGTACAGTACTCTGTTAAACATAAACTATTAAAAAATAAAGGGAAAGCAACATTTTTCTTCTGCATAGTAAAGTTGATGAGCTGCATTAAGTCAGTGTTCAGTTGTGAACTTTTGAAAGAACAACCATAACATTTTATTCAGAGTTATGAATAACCTCCATTCCTGAGATGTTCGTAACTCTGAGGTTCTAGTGTATTCATACTGATAGATTCCAGGGCTGGAAAGGACCATTGTGATCCTCTAGTCTGACTTCCTGTATAACACAGGCCATACAGCTTCCTCAAAATAATTCCTCAAGCATTCAATCTTGATTTAAAATGTGTCAGTGGTGGAGAATCCACTATCACCCTCGGTAAATTGTTCAAATAGTTAATTACTCTCACGTTAAAAATTCATGCCTTATTTCCAGTGGAAACCTCAATCTTTAAAAACCTGGTGGAAGGGAACTTGAGAAATCCAAAGAGACAAAGCAAGCAAAATGGAACATGCAATCTTTAAACATTGTCTCTAAATTAAAACAGCTGAAGCCATAGACGAGTCAATTTAAGCAGTAGGATGCACTGTTCCGAAGTGTAATTTTTGCTACTTGCTTTATAGTATATAAGCTACTAGGTTGGATTGGGATATTAATTTTGATATTTAGATTGTTAGAAATTATGCATTGTGTTGTCAACTAATTTGTGCTAGACTTCAGAAGGCAGTAAGAGGGTGCTAAAGAAAAATAGCATTCTAAAAGTAATATGTGAACTCGTGACAATGTTTTATAACATTAACACTAAAAATAATATATTTTTAGTCTTTTTGGTGATGATCAGTTTTATATTAAAGGTTCCAGCTAGACCCAAGCTGTCAAATGTTTAAGCTACTGTGTAATCACTAGGCGCTTGCTGCAAATTCAAACTGTCTGAATAGTTCAGTGAGGCTGAGGACTACTTATAGGAATAAAGGTTTAGAGGATTGAACTGTAACTCACGTGAGTAGTCTTTGAATGAGTAGTCCCATTTAGTTCAATAGGAGTACTCATAAATCAATAAAGCAATATAAATCATTGATACTAGCAGAACCTGGAATAAGAGTCCTGACTCCCAGGCCCCCTGCTCTAGCCACTTGACCACACCTAACCATGCCTGGCACTCATGATCAGGACATGTTCACTGGGGAATGCCTGACTCCAAGACACAGTGTCGTCTATTCTCTTTATGATCATCTTCCTCTCAAGAATAATGACATATACAGTGAGCTGAACTGCAAACCCTGCTTATGAGGCTCCTGGGTCATCTGTCGCTGGTGGATATAGGGAAATAATGCCCAGTGGATGGCAGTCTCCTCTGCAGGCTGGGCTTTCTCTCTGAGCTGGTTCGCAAAGTAACTTGTGAAGAGATAAGGGTTTGTGGGCGTCATGTCAATTGCTTTAGAAATGTATATAAAATATTTTACTGTTTTTTTCCTCATAAAATTGGGAAGAAAGTAACAAAGTTATAAATGTTTAGGAAGCAAAAGCATAATAGTAAAATGTGAAGGTTGGAGCCAAATATAATCTGAAATGTTTTAAAATAATACAGAGAGCACATGTGGAAGGATGAAACTTCGGGCTAAATTCTGATCTTATTTACACTGATGTAAATCTGGCCTAAATCCATTTATATTAGTTACAGTGCTGTAAATCAGCTGAGATCAGTATTAAGTGCAAATTGTAAGAGGGAGAGTATGGTACAAGTGAGACTGAAGGAAGCTGTTCTCCAAGATAAGGGATACAACCTACCTTTGGGAAAGCACAGTTTACATCTATGCTTATGATCTCTTAGCTTAATTATGGCTACTGTAGGTTATTCCACTTCCACCTGGATAAACTTAATATTTGATTTTAGAGTTAAACTGAAAAAATAAGAGGTTCTTACATTTAGATTTTTGCTGCCTTTCTCTTATTAGGCCTCCACAGTAAGTTCTTCAAGGTATGTGCTAATTTTCTTAGTCAAGACTGTCTTTTTATGTATATGTAACTTAATTGGCAAACAAATCTTGGTGGTTTTAAGCCTTTTTGGTATTTGATGCTGATTGGATCAGAATGTTGCATTTAAAGAGACACTCATCAACATAAAAGTGAAATTTTGTACAGAAATGATGTGCAGCAGCCTGGCCAGCTCCTGTGCCAACTGCTCCTCACCCAGCATAGGTAATGTGTCTGGGGCAGGATGGCATGTGCCTGCACTCTGCCAGTTTTCCACTGGAATGTGGTCCCTTGGGAAACATAGCCAAGTAGTGTAAATTGAGAACAGGTCTTTGGCTGCTGTAATTTATGATTTACACTGGGGCAGCTTGAGAATCAAGGAGCCATAACCAGCTGCTTGACTGCCTTCCCACTCTCCTTTGTCAAGTGGATCTAGCACAATAGACAATCAGGGCCATTATTTTTGAACAATCAGCATTTTGCTCTTTTATAGACTTCTGTTTTTCTATTTTCTCTTAGTATAAGGTGTGTCACGGACTCACAGATCGTGCCCACTCTTGGCCCCGTGCGGGGTGCCCCTTTCAGTGAGACAGCCCTTCTCGGGGGTCCACTCTCTCTCGGGGTCAAGCCCCTCCACCTCTTGGAGCCACACCTCTCTGAGCCTTAGCACACCTGTTTCTTGCTGTGGGCCCCCTCAGGGAGTCCACTCGCTCTGGACCCCCTGGGCTTCCACCCCCGAAGGGGTTGATGCAACCCTGTTCTCTAGACTGGAGTGACTCTTAGCCAGCGTAAAACAGGAGGGTTTATTGAGAGTGGAACACAGCACAGGAAACTCTCAGGACCTCAGGCCTGGCCCCCCTCAGCCAGCACACCCCCATCTCCCCGCATCCAGGTGGGCTCTGCCTGCTTCCCCTCCCCAGCCCAGAGCCCCCCTGCTCCCAGCTGGGCATCTGCTATCCTGGGCCCCAAGCCCCGCCTCTGTCCATTGTCTTCTCTCCAGGTAAACAGGGTCATAAACTGGGGCCTCCTCTCCTCGCTTCTGTCCTCTGGCTGGAACTGGCTGGTTAGGTCACTGGGTCCTCTCACTGCAGCCCATTGTTCTCCCACTGGCCAGAACCGGCTGCAACTCCTGAGCTGGGTCGCCAGGTCACCAGTCGCTGGGGTATCCATCCTCCAGGCCATTGGCTGGGGTCCCAAGTTCCCTCTCCGGTCCTCTGCAACAACAAACTCCCTCTCCCCTCACCTTGTTAAACCAGTAACACCCAGGGAAACTGAGTCCCACCCCCTCCACATGCAAACCATTGAAACCCCACAGAAAACAAGAAAACCCCCCACTTCGTCACAAGGTGTTGCAAAAGTCAGTTGTGAGGAGATAGTCAGCACTCACCCAACTATCAGCTCAGCAGGAATGGCCAGGCAATTAGTGTTCCTGGAAACTAAAGCCAGTGCTGCAGTGTGAATTCATCAACTGATGTTGGAAAAGTGCTAAGCCCTTTCCTGGCAGTCTGCTGTGTACTTCTCATGATGTTTTCCATGAAACAATGTGGTGATACCCCCGAGATTCTTCTTAGAAGACAAAGAGTAACCCAATTATATGTGTGTAACCCAAGTATACAGAAAAGGTTTAAAGTATGTGAAATTTACTTTGATCTCATCCTGCAGGGTACTGAGTGTCTTAAATTGCCAGAGTTGAAGGAATTCAGCACCCTCTAAGATTGTTTCATTATATCTCCAGTGGCCTTGATATATGAAAGTTTGCCATTTTTGTTATGTATTGCATTTTCAGATTTGGATGTAATCATCGAATCCTCTAAAACTTGGTTTACATACATGTTGTTTGTTATGATATTTCAGCACACCAAGAAGACCGGCTCAATCGGATCTCCCAGTTGGAGAGAGATCAGCTTCCCCATCCCTTAAACAGTCTGCCCAGACCCATGAAAGCACAAGAGAGATGCTGAGCCATGGTCACGCCAGCCAACAAGCAGATGGACCTAGGAGGACACTCCAGGTGGACACCAGAATTCAAAGATCAGGACGATCTCCCTCTGTATCACCAGATCGAGGCAGCACCCCTACCTCACCTTATTCTGTCCCACAAATCGCACCCCTTCCAAGCAGCACTCTCTGTCCTATATGCAAGACAACAGAACTCACCTCCTCTCCTAATCAGCCAAACTTCAACACTTGTACACAGTGTCACAACAAGGTCTGCAACCAGTGTGGATTCAACCCCAACCCCCATCTCACTGAGGTAATTGCTTCTTTTATTTCTCAGATTTTCAGCCTGAGATTTTTGACTCAGGAGGTAGCAAGTAAGATTGCTCTAACACCAGATCACCTTTGGTGTTTTTAGGAATCATGGGAAACAGTCAGGTTGGTGTTCTCAGGAAACATCATGTGCTGCCAAATAGTTCAAATTTCAGGCTGTCTTGCATGCTCGAAGCCTTGAGGTTGCATCCTCATCTTCCACGTTCATGACAGGTTAGCATCCTTGTCCTTTAACAGTGACACTGCTGGCTAATCAGTGGATGGTTGTAGTGATCTGAGGACTGTAGAGAAAGAATGGGAAGCTTATATAAGGGAAAAGCTTACCAGGGGTTCTCAAACTGGGGGTCGGGACCCCTCAGGGGGTCGCAAGGTTATTACATGGAGGGTCGCGAGCTGTCAGCCTCCACCCCAAACCCCGCTTTGCCTCCAGCATTTATAATGCTGTTAAATTTATAAAAGTGTTTTTAATTTATAACGGGGGTCGCACTCAGAGACTTGTTATGTGAAAGGGGTCACCAGTAAAAAAAAGTTTGAGAGCCACTGGCTTAGACCTTCATGGAGGTACAGTTTCCATCTAGATTCCTCCCCCCACCACCGAGGCCATGGATTTCCTGACCCAGGTTAGTTCCACTTGCATAGAAATGTCATAGCTGTGAGGGTTGTACCATAGTGGGATCTTCATGAGGTGGTGACCGGTGGCAGAACAAGTATTTGAATGCTGAATATTTCAGATTCTGAGTGATTCAGGTGATAGTTTTTGGCTGTGAATGCCTGACAGAATTGGAAGCAGATATTTTCTTCTGACTAGGTGGGAGATAAGTGAAAATAATCATTTGCAAGTTAATGTCTACTTGTAAGGTGTTTCAACCAAGGTGTCTGATGTGGGCTGTGTAAAATTGTAAGCATGAGATTCCCGGGGGCAGATTTGACAGTGTTTGAAATAGTTGAGTGATGTAATGCTGAGGATATGCAGGTGTGTGGGACTCTTTGAAACACCTGATCACTCTTATTTACATTTGTGACTTTAATTATGGGTACATGTAAATTCCTAGCTGAAAGATCAAGGTAGATGTACTTTTGTAGCTATTAAGGAGATGTATAATTAAGACTATTAGTATCCATAAAACTTTCCCATGTAATAAAAAATACCTTAAATCCTAAGATTTTATTAAAATGTTCAAAAGTGCTTATGTGAGTTAGGAACCCAAATCCAAGGGAAGTTGGGCTCCTAAGTCACATAAGTTCTTTTGAAAATTGTCCCTGTAATTTCAGTGATCTGCCAGTGACTCCTCTGGATTCCCACTTCACTAACAGAAATTTCAGTTTCTAAATGTTGTTGCCTCATATAAAGCCTCATTGCTGTCAATATTTGTTCTTTGGAAAAGGAAAGGTTAGGAGGACTACTATCCCTTGCATAGCAAGTTATATGATACTTATGCCAGCTGCATGTTTCTTTATAATCATTAGTTAGGCTCACAATAGAGGTCTTTCTATGAAATGGGGGAGTAGGCAGATACCGGACACAGTGTTGGTATATAATACTCTAAATACTTTTTATTGATTACAATATAAACCCCACTTGCTCCACATTCATACCTCGTTCAGAACGAAGTCCCGATGGCCAGTCGAAATTCAGTCCGATCACAAGGTGTGGAGAGTGGGCACTCCGCACACCTGCTTTATCAGGGTTCTGGATGATGTCTGACTCCAAATTTCAGAAATGTCAGGCAACTATTTATAGACCAGTCCGTTGCGTCATCAGCTCGTTGTCTCTGTTTCCTAAGCCTTTCACCCATAACTCCGGGAAAATTGTTCCAGGCAGGCCACCATAATCCAAGACATTCCATTTCCTCTTATGGACATGACAAACTTCCTTAACACCAACCAGTCCTTTACTGCTTATAACCTTAAATCCTCACTTCAGTTGCCAACACATACCTCACGTACTCATGTCAAGCACACAGCATTCATACTAGGCCTCAATGGCCTATAGCGTATTACAGCATATACTACTATATATCCCAGGGGTCGGCAACCTTTCAGAAGTGGTGTGCCGAGTCTTCATTTATTCGCTCTAATTTAAGGTTTCGTGTGCCAGTAATACATTTTAATGTTTTTAGAAGGTCTCTTTCTAGAAGTCTATAATATATAACTAAACTACTGTTGTATGTAAAGTAAATAAGGTTTTAAAAATGTTTAAGAAGCTTTATTTAAAATGCAGAGCCCCCCGGACTGGTGGCCAGGACCCGGGCAGTGTGAGTGCCACTGAAAATCAGCTCGTGTGCCACCTTTGGCACGCGTGCCATAGGTTGCCTACCTCTGATATATTCCAACAGTCCCTCTTTTGATACATGATTAATAACATTGATTATTGTATCACTTGTATAATTTTTCAAGCAGCTCAGCTTTATATATTTCCTGATTCAAAATTCCTTATTGTTTTCTTATTTGACAATACAAACACAGCATGACAAAGGTTAATAGAATCATTAACATGAACAATATAACAATAGGATGCAATGCCAGGAGGGCTGTGGCACTGGGAGACCATCCTTTAAAGACATCGTACCAATGGTGGACTGTCAATTCTTCCCTTGTTTTCCCAGTATTTGACCATTAGGCAACAAGATACTTACCTTTCCTAGTTGGGCAGATTTAGACAGATCCTTTGCATATTACTTTATTCTTTCACTTTTATCAACCAATTCCTCCTATTGTTCCCAATGTACCCCTAGATCAAAGGATCAGTCCACATCTTTTGATTCCCAGACGATTTCCTTTTTTAAAAATAAGGGTCCCCGATAAAAAGTCCCTTCAATAATAACCTCCATTACATTAAATTTGCATGACTCAGTTGGACCTTTTTCTGTCATATTTCTCCAAAATATATATTTTTCAGTGGTTACCACACAAATACACCCATTGCCTAAATCAAACACTCTTGTGTCATTAGGGGCTAAAAACATTGTCCACTTGAATGGTTTAGATAACATCCCTCTAAGGAGCAAGTTAGCTGTGGGCACACCCATTTATTTTGCCCCCAGTCCTCACAATGTTTTGTGAATTCCACCAATTTATAGCCCCCCCCCCTTCCTGGATCAGATGTGTTCCACTTATTTCTATTTGCCTTAATAATCTTCGGCAGCACCCAGGCCACTGCTGCTCTTTCTCCCCCCCCTTCCCCTGTATTATGTAATAGCATCCTGCCCTTCCAATCCCCTCTTAGAGTGGTTTGATTCCAATTAAACCCAACATGTTTCTTCCATCCTATAATTTGTTGTTTCCATATATGGGAATCTTTGAACCATTCAAAGGGCCATTGCCCTTACTCAGTAGATTGACTATCCTCTCTATATACTGTATCCCATAAGCTTGCATCTGTACACATCGTATTGCTAGTGCAGTTTTGTTATTAATTTCTCACATTTAGAGACATTTCCAAGGCTTGTATTTGTTTTAATTGGAGCACTACATTCCTTTTTCCTTGCTCCGATAACACTGGTCTACAATTTTTGAGAAGTCGTCTGTTTCAGAGATAAAATGTGCTATTTATTATGTATTTTGATGTGCTGAATTCAAATATGATAATTAAAACAACTGATTGGCTAGTGTTTCTAAGATATTTAAGTTTTTACATTGTATGTCTATGTATATTGTGTAGATAGTAGAGTTTTAATCATAAATTGTAAACCTAGGTCTTTTCATGTGTTTATGGTTGCTTTACATGATAATATTTCACCTGTCCTGTTTATGTAACACTTTAAAAATCAGCAAAAGGGTTATATAAATAAAATGTATTATGAAACAAAAGGCAAAAAACTATTCTGTACATAGTTTAGTCCTATTCAGTGTCTACTCAGCGCTTCTTGGCTTGTCTCTTGTATTCATTAAATGGAGCATCTCTTGTCACTGTCCAGCAATAGTCTGCAAGCATTGATGGGCTCCATTTGCCCTGATAGCGTTTCTCCATTGTTGCAATGTCCTGGTGAAATCGCTCGCCGTGCTCATCGCTCACTGCTCCGCAGTTTGGTGGAAAAAAATCTAGATGAGAGTGCAAAAAATGTATCTTTAGTGACATGTTGCAACCAAGGCTTTTGTATGCCTTGAGGAGATTTTCCACCAACAACCTGTAGTTGTCTGCCTTGTTGTTTCTGAGAGAATTTATTGCCACTAACTGGAAGGCTTTCCATGCCATCTTTTCCTTGCCACGCAGTGCATGGTCAAATGCATCATCTCGAAGTTCACGAATCTGAGGACCAACAAAGACACCTTCCTTTATCTTAGCTTCACTTAACCTTGGAAATTTTCCACGGAGGTACTTGAAAGCTGCTTGTGTTTTGTCAATGGCCTTGACAAAGTTCTTCATCAGACCCAGCTTGATGTGTAAGGGTGGTAACAAAATCTTCCTTGATTCAACAAATGGTGGATGGTGAACACTTTTCCTCCCAGGCTCCAATGACTGTCGGAGTGGCCAATCTTTCTTGATGTAGTGGGAATCTCTTGCACGACTATCCCATTCACAGAGAAAACAGCAGTACTTTGTGTATCCAGTCTGCAGACCAAGCAAGAGAGCAACAACCTTCAGATCACCACAAAGCTGCCACTGATGTTGGTCATAGTTTATGTACCTCAAAAGTTGTTTCATGTTGTCATAGGTTTCCTTCATATGGACTACATGACCAACTGGAATTGATGGCAAAACATTGCCATTAGGCAGTAAAACAGCTTTAAGACTCGTCTTCGATGAATCAATGAATAGTCTCCACTCATCTGGATCGTGAATGATGTTGAGGGCTGCCATCACACCATCGATGTTGTTGCAGGCTACAAGATCACCTTCCATGAAGAAGAATGGAACAAGATCCTTTTGACGGTCACGGAACATGGAAACCCTAACATCACCTGCCAGGAGATTCCACTGCTGTAGTCTGGAGCCCAACAGCTCTGCCTTACTCTTGGGTAATTCGAAATCCCTGACAAGGTCATTCAGTTCACCTTGTGTTATGAGGTGTGGTTCAGAGGAGGAGGATGGGAGAAAATGTGGGTCCTGTGACATTGATGGTTCAGGACCAGAAGTTTCATCCTCTTCCTCTTCCTCGTCTGACTCAAATGAGAATGATTCTGGTGCATCAGGAACTGGCAGTCCTTCTCCGTGGGGTACTGGGTGTATAGCTGATGGAATGTTTGGTTAATGCACAGTCCACTTTTTCTTCTTTGACACACCTTTCCCAACTGGAGGCACCATGCAGAAGTAACAATTGCTGGTATGATCTGTTGGCTCTCTCCAAATCATTGGCACTGCAAAAGGCATAGATTTCCTTTTCCTGTTCAACCACTGGCGAAGATTTGTTGCACAAGTGTTGCAGCATATGTGTGGGGGCCACGTCTTGTCCTGATCTCCAATTTTGCAGCCAAAATAAAGGTGATAGGCTTTCTTAACCATAGTGGTGATACTGTGCTTTTGTGATGCAAAAGTCACTTCACCACAAACATAGCAGAAGTTATCTGCACTGTTCACACAAGTACGAGGCATCTCTCCTCACTTTGGCTAAACAGAAATGTGTCCCTTTGCAAAATCAAACACTGACAAATAAGAGCACGACACTGTATGATTTCTAGAGCTGATATAGGGCAATTTGTTCAGCAGAGTGATGTAAGCTTCGTTATGATTACATCATCCATGACTTCTAGGAATAACATGATGCAATTCATATCATGTATGATGCAATTCATATCATGTATGATGCAATACCAGCTTCAGATTGCATCATTCATTGTTTTGCCTAAAAAGCAAGAACTGTCCAAACCTAGTCATAGATTTATTCATAGATCCAGTCAAAGATGTATTTTAGTCATTTCTGGTTTAAATTGAGATCCCTTCCCTTTATAACTCACTTATCCTCCGCCATTCCCAAGTCAAGGGTCGTATATACTGACCCAATAGCATATCTTGAAAACTAGAGCCAATCAACAATTTTAAGCATCATTTTCGTTCTCAGTGACCCAGAATTAGTAAAGTTTGACTACATTTATTTCAGAAGCATTTTGGCTACAGAGCAGTGTAATATGCCAAATTTTTTATATGCATCTGTATGACTCCGAAAATCTCACACAAAGTTGACATTTTCCCTCATAACGTCTCAATATCAAACAAATTCAACACCCCGTCCCCAGCACCAATGACACCCACAAGATATTCTCCTATACCTCTCTTACTACTTTTAGCTCCCTCTCCCCATTGTTGTTGCCATGCTAGTAATAGAAGCAAGGCATATGGCATACACTCTCTGAATGTTGTGCACTCACATTTAATTGCAATTCCTCCAGCCAGATGGTTTGGTCCACAATAGTTGGGGCTTCAATTACTTCCCCCCTTCTATATGGATGTTCATCTGCCGTGATTCTTGGTGTGGTTTTATTTACTGGTGTTTGATTAAGAAACACAAAATACTGACCATATCCCCAAAAGTATATTCCTCTATCAATTCTCCTGAAACAGCTTAATTTTACCATTATGGAAGAATTTACCATAACGTCATACAGCCACGCTTTGAGAGACGTTGACTTATTCCAGGGGTTGGCAACCTTTCAGAAGTGGTGTGCCGACTCTTCATTTATTCACTCTAATTTAAGGTTTTGTGTGCCAGTCATACATTTTAACGTTTTTGGAAGGTCTCTTTCTATAAGTCTATAATATATAACTAAACTATTGTTGTATGTAAAGTAAATAAGGTTTTTAAAATGTTTAAGAAGTTTCCTTTAAAATTAAATTAAAATGCAGAGCCCCCCGACCGGTGGCCAGGACCCGGGCAGTGTGAGTGCCACTGAAAATCAGCTCGTGTGCCGCTTTCAGCACGTGTGCCATAGGTTGCCTACCCCTGACTTATTCCATCCCACATGGACATTAATCCATTCTTTTTCGTGAATCACATCCAGGGTAGTTACATTAAATTCCAAAAAGTGCAATTCAGGATGTTTATATTTGGGTTATTTTCATTATAACTAAATTTAAACATCAACCAGCCACCCTTTTATAATATAAAAATACCTCCCTTGCTTCTCCACGTCCTTTGGTTTTTAATATTCCCATGTCAAATTCTTACCATTTCCCTACCATATTTCAAATTTCACCTCAAAAGGTTTCCCCTCACATCTGGTTTTGTTTGGTCCCATTTTCCCCATTGTGTCCCATGGGTAGTTGAACATATTTTCCTCTTTAATCCATACCTGCACATTAGAGGTGCTCCCATGTGTGTATCCTTGTACCCCTAAGCTTCCCCAAATACTCACAATACATAAAAACCAGAAGCCATATCCCCACCCTTCAGGGTGCCATTGACTTTCCCATTTTCCCCTAATCATTGGAATTTCTGATAGTGTTAGAACTTTTACTTTAAAATCAATCTTCATTCCTTGAAAACTTTTCTTTTGTCTAGTTCCACTTTTGCACCCCTCTTGTGTTGAGGTCTTGGCCATTATTCTGAAGAATATTGTCCAGTGCCTCTCACTATACTACCCCAAGCGCCTTTGCTAAGCCTTTGCTAAACTCTTCTGTCTTTGCTTGAGCTCTGGTATTCTTCTACCTAAAATGTAATTCACACAGCACAAACTTTCAACCAGACAAATAATACAAAGTAAAGCAAGCATAAGTAGCAAGCCAATTGCAAAAATGTTAGTACCGTGTCCACACTCCTAATCCAGGATCTGGTTGGGATATCCTCCTGTGCAGTTGGACATTTCCCTTTTATCTCTGTAAAACAAATGAAAAGGTTATCTAATCTTTGGGCCATAACTTTAATTGCTAGGTGTGTACCCATTTCCCCTTTTCGTCCTTATTAATTTGCACTACAATGGAGGAAATTTTATTCATAATTGAAAATGGTCCAACCCATTTTGATTCCAAAATATGATCTTTTGGTGTCAACCTCAGATACATCACCTTATCCCCAGTGTTCCACAATTTTGTATCCTGAGTGGCCTATGAGTCCACATATTCTTTTGCTTTCCAAATTGCATCTGTTAGTCTAAATTCCATTTTCTTAAGTTCAGTCAGTAACACTTTAACCCATTGGGTAACTGACACTTCCTCTACTTCCCCTTCTCCTGGGTATAGTAGAGGGCTCCACAGTCTATAGGCCTTCCATAAAGAATTTGGTATGTCTGGTACCCTGTACCTAACCAATCACTACTTCGAATTGCCGCCAACACCAATGGTAATTTCTCATCCTTTACTTGCCTCTTGTACTATCTTTTACAGAGCCTACTTAATTGTTTGATTCATTCTCTCTATGATCCTGATGATTGAGGATGGTAAGGAGTGTGTAACTGCTGCTTTGTTCCTAAAGCCTTCAATAAACTTTTAACTACTTCCCCCACAAAATGCTGCCTGTTATCCGAATCAATCACTCCCGGAGTTCCATACCTGCTAAAAACAACTTCCCATAGTCTCTGCAGTATGGTTCCGGGTATGAATCGCCTCCACCCATCCGGAAAAGGAATCTACCACCACCAACAGATACTGATTTCCCCTAGAAGTTTTCAGCAACTTATCAATATAGTCCATTTGTATTCTATTCCATGGCCCTACAATTCTCTGATGTAATAATGGCCCTGCACTAGGTGTTTTATTGCTGTTTGTCATGAATGTTATACAATTGTTAACAAATCTCTCTACATCCTCCCGTACTCTAGGCCAAATTCTGATTTGTTTTACCTTAAAAAATGTGTTCTTTATTCCTTGATGTGCCATGGAGTGGCAGACATTAATGATTTCTTCCCTTTGGGTTTTTTCGGGTACCCACTTTACCTCTCCTGTCTTTTTGTTCACTGCATACCCCCTTTACACTCCAGTTTCCCCATTTCTCCTCTGGCTTAATCTCCTGCACTATAGCCTGCGCTCTAGTAACTATCGCAACTCCCAAAGGCTCCTTTGCTGCTGTTTTGGCCAAGGCATCAGCCTTATCATTCCAAAATTTCTTGCTCCCCTCTCGCTTTTGATGGCCTCTTCTAATACGTTGTACCTTCAGTTTCCCTGGATTCCTTTTTAATCAATAATAAATTTGCTTCCAGTCCTCCTTTTGGACTAATCCTATACAACAATCCTTCTACTACAAAATCTGAATCCATATAAATGTTTAAGGCAATCCACTGTTCCATTCTTCTGTTCTAACAAATCACTAAGGACCAGGGTGGATTTAATTTAAATCAAATTGATTTAAATCACTAGTGAGGAAGACTCGATTTAATCATGGATTTCTACAGAAAAGTGCATTCTTGTTGGTTGTTATAAGCTTAATACACATTCTTCACAACTCAGAGATAGATGTAGGTTTCATTTTTAGAAGGTACACACTATACATTTTTAAAGTGATTTATTTTGAAAACTTTTCAGATTAGTTTCACAGCTGTATCAGAAAATGAATGATTGGTAATTTCATTTACCAAAGGTAATTGAAGCAGATATTTATGAAGTCATTGGGAGGTGAACTATCTCCAGTTCAACAGGTTAATCATTAATATTTGGAGGATTTTCTTGCTATGTTGTATTAGGAGGCGAACATCATGAGACAGACATTTAAATTGTTTTATTTAACTAAAACAACAATGTTATGTATTCTGGATTTTTTTATTCAACAGCAAACATATAATATTTTAACAAAACAAGCAGATGAATTTTTGAATTTAGTTGAACATTCAAGTTTTTTAAAATCAGGTTTGTTTTTGTTAAAATTGTTTTAACTAAAATAGTTAAATGAAATATTAAAAAAAAAAATTAGATCGACTGTGTCAGCCAGGTCAATGTGAGAAACTTAAAATATTGGCCTCTGCAGCTAACTGAGTCGTCTTCACCTTCATTTTCCTGTTTGTTCATAATCTGGAAAAGAAAAACAAGCTATCCTGCTTTTTCAGGTCCCAAACAATTTCTCAATTTGGAATGAATTGGTCCAAAGGAAAAAAATATTCTTTCTACATGGGCAGAAGAAGCTACTGCTGTTTAAAAGTGAGATTATCACTTCAACAGTCTCTGAACCGAAGTGCTTAAGTGACATCCACCAGTTCACTGGTGTGACTTTCTTTAAAACATCATCAGCAAACATATATTTCTCGAATGGCTCACCCTTAGCTCTGAAGTTTATTATAGTTGGCATTATGGAGGGATGATTGCTGGATATCCATATCTTCTTCAGCACTTAAGGTTTGACCTTGGTACTGGGTATTGAGAATATTTGCAAGAAAATGAGCTGGAGATAGTGCTTCTCCCATTTGTTTTTTTAATGCTTATAATTTAACTCTGTCATTGCATATTTCTCTTTTTACGATCTCACTCAGTTCCTTCCAAATTTCAACAGCGTCAGCAATAAAACAGCTATTTCCCTGCATTTTGTTCAAGGCTACAGAAACTGGCTTCAGGGTACGCAGCATGTGTTCAACATTTCTCTTAAGCCCAATGTTGAGAACTTTGGCTGTGACAGTGCCATCTATTTTTTTTCCACAATTTTGTTCACAAATTGTCATCAGATTAGGCCAGTTCTTGATATAGTGTGCAAAAAAGTCCACTACTAAGTTCCATCGCACGTCTTGTGGCAGAGTTTGCTTGGTTCCTCCCTCTTTTTTCAGAGCAGCTGCTGCAAAGTGGCTGTTATGGAAGTATTTTGCAGTTTCAACAACATTAGCCTTTATTTTTGGAACACTGAAGTCTTTGGCTAGGAGGTGCATTAAATGAGCACTGCAACCATATGTTATTATCTTGGGACTCTCTTCTAAATAATTTCTTCTCATCTTGGATACATTTGCAGCATTGTTTGTGACCAAGCTGTGTACTAGACATCTGAATTATTTTTCTCAGTTTGTTATAGCTTTTACTGCTACTTCTTGTAAGTATTCTGCTTTGTGTGCGTTTCCTGATGTATCAGTTGTTTCTGTAAGGAAGACATTCCCTTCTTCTGTTGACATACAACAGGATCATTGTGGACATTGCTCCACTCATCAAGACTCAGGGTTAAGAATTTTACCCTTTTGCACACTGCTCAATTTCTCTTTCATACACTTTATCCAGCAATTTGCCTGTGACATCTTCTCTGTTGGGTGGACTGTATCCTGGTCTTAATGATTGAACCACGTTAATAAAGTGTGGGTCCTCAGTCATATGGAAAGGAGAGTTTGTTGTATAAACAAACCAGGCAATTTTTTCATCTATTACCTCTTTTTGTAATCTGCTGGTTCTTATCACAAACTTATCTATGGTTGTTTCTAGATGATGGAGATTTTTTTTTCTTTTTGCTACAGGTGATATACTGTTGGTCTGTGATATACATGATGTGACTGAAACACTATCATTGGCAGGTATCAGAGGGGTAGCCGTGTTAGTCTGAATCTGTAAAAAGCAACAGAGGGTCCTGTGGCACCTTTGAGACTAACAGAAGTACTGGGAGCATAAGTTTTCGTGGGTAAGAACCTCACTTCTTCAGATGCAAGTAATGGAAATCTCCAGAGGCAGGTATATATCAATGTGGAGATAACGAGGTTAGTTCAATCAGGGAGGGTGAGGTGCTCTGCTAGCAGTTGAGGTGTGAACACCAAGGGAGGAGAAACTGTTTCTGTAGTTGGATAGCCATTCACAGTCTTTGTTTAATCCTGATCTGATGGTGTCAAATTTGCAAATGAACTGGAGCTCAGCAGTTTCTCTTTGGAGTCTGGTCCTGAAGTTTTTTTGCTGTAAGATGGCAACCTTTACATCTGCTATTGTGTGGCCAGGAAGGTTGAAGTGTTCTCCTACAGGTTTTTGTATATTGCCATTCCTGATATCTGACTTGTGTCCATTTATCCTCTTGCGGAGTGACTGTCCAGTTTGGCCAATGTACATAGCAGAGGGGCATTGCTGGCATATGATGGCATATATAACATTGGTGGACGTGCAGGTGAATGAGCCGGTGATGTTGTAGCTGATCTGGTTAGGTCCAGTGATGGTGTTGCTGGTGTAGATATGTGGGCAGAGTTGGCATCGAGGTTTGTTGCATGGGTTGGTTCCTGAGTTAGAGTTGTTATGGTGCGGTGCGTGGTTGCTGGTGAGAATATGCTTAAGGTTGGCAGGTTGTCTGTGGGCGAGGACTGGCCTGCCTCCCAAGGTCTGTGAAAGTGAGGGATCATTGTCCAGGATGGGTTGTAGATCACTGATGATGCGTTGGAGAGGTTTAAGCTGAGGACTGTAGGTGATGGCCAGTGGAGTTCTGTTGGTTTCTCTTCTGGGCCTGTCTTGTAGCAGGAGGCTTCTGGGTACACGTCTGGCTCTGTTGATTTGTTTCTTTATTTCCTTGTGTGGGTATCGTAGTTTTGAGAATGCTTGGTGAAGATCTTGTAGGTGTTGGTCTCTGTCTGAGGGGTTGGAGCAGATGCGATTGTACCTCAGTGCTTGGCTGTAGACGATGGATCGTGTGGTGTGACCGGGGTGGAAGCTGGAGGCATGAAGGTAGGCGTAGCGGTCGGTGGGTTTTCGGTATAGGGTGGTGTTAATGTGGCCATCGCTTATTTGTACGGTGGTGTCCAGGAAGTGGACCTCCCGTGTAGATTGGTCCAGGCTGAGGTTGATGGTGGGGTGGAAGCTGTTGAAAGCATGGTGGAATTCTTCCAGGGCCTCCTTCCCATGGGTCCAGATGATGAAGATGTCATCAATATAGCGTAGGTAGAGAAGGGGCATGAGTGGACGGGAGCTGAGGAAGCGTTGTTCCAGGTCAGCCATAAAAATGTTGGCATATTGTGGGGCCATGCGGGTGCCCATAGCGGTGCCACTGGTCTGGAGGTATATATTGTCACCAAATTTGAAATAATTGTGCGTGAGGATAAAGTCACAGAGCTCAGCAATAAGTTGTGCTGTGTCATCATCAGGGATACTGTTCCTGACAGCTTGTATTCCATCTGTATGTGGGATGTTTGTGTAGAGAGCCTCTACATCCATGGTGGCTAGGGTAGTGTTTTCTGGGAGGTCACCAATGCATTGTAGTTTCCTCAGGAAATCTGTGGTGTCACGGAGATAGCTGGGAGTGCTGGTGGCGTAGGGTCTGAGTAGGGAGTCCACATATCCAGACAGTCCTTCAGTGAGAGTGCCAATGCCCGAGATGATGGGGCGTCCAGGATTTCCAGGTTTGTGGATCTTAGGTAGTAGATAGAATAACCCCGGTCGGGGCTCTAAGGGTATGTTGATTTGTTCCTGTGTTAGTGTAGGGAGTGTCCTGAGTAGATGGTGTAGTTTCTTAGTGTATTCCTCAGTGGGATCTGAGGAAAGCGGCCTGTAGAATTGGGTATTGGAGAGTTGTCTGGCAGCCTCCTTCTGGTAGTCAGACCTGTTCATGATGACAACAGCACCTCCTTTATCAGCCTCTTTGATGATAATGTCAGGGTGGTTTCTGAGGCTGTGGATGGCATTGCGTTCTGCACGACTTAGGTTATGAGGCAAGCGATGTTGTTTTTCCACAATTTCTGCCTGTGCACGTCGGCGGAAGCATTCTATGTATAGGTCCAGACTGTCATTTCGACCCTCAGGAGGAGTCCATGTGGAGTTCTTCTTCCTGTGTTGTTGGTGGGAGGGTATCTGTGTATCAGTGCGCTGTTCAGTGTTATCATGAAAGTATTCTTTGAGTCGGAGGCGGCGAAAGTAGGCTTCCAGATCACCACAGAACTGTATCATGTTTGTGGGGGTGCTGGGGCAAAAGGAGAGTCCCCGAGATAGGACAGACTCTTCTG
The DNA here is from genome assembly GCF_011386835.1 of Chrysemys picta bellii. NCBI lineage: Eukaryota > Metazoa > Chordata > Testudines > Emydidae > Chrysemys > Chrysemys picta. The sequence continues at coordinate 51,662,214 of NC_088797.1, forward strand.
CTGGGTTGAGTGTGTAGCTGGATAAATTGACGATATTGCTGGGTGAGTTAGGGGTACCCCTGTTGTGGCCCCATGTGGCAGGTAGGATTTTAGACAGCTTACGGTCCTTTTTCCTTTGTAGAGAGGTGAAGTGTGTAATGTAGATCTCCTGTCTTATTTTAGTAAAGTCCGTTTGTGTGGAGGGTTGGTTATTTATGAGAGTCTCCAGGTTGGAGAGCTCTTTCTTGATGTTTTTCTGTTTGCTGTATAGGATGCTGATCAGGTGGTTCCTCAGTTTCTTTGATAACGTCTGGCATAATCTCTCACTCTCAGAGATTATGCCAGACGTTATCAAAGAAACTGAGGAACCACCTGATCAGCATCCTATACAGCAAACAGAAAAACATCAAGAAAGAGCTCTCCAACCTGGAGACTCTCATAAATAACCAACCCTCCACACAAACGGACTTTACTAAAATAAGACAGGAGATCTACATTACACACTTCACCTCTCTACAAAGGAAAAAGGACCGTAAGCTGTCTAAAATCCTACCTGCCACATGGGGCCACAACAGGGGTACCCCTAACTCACCCAGCAATATCGTCAATTTATCCAGCTACACACTCAACCCAGCAGAAGAGTCTGTCCTATCTCGGGGACTCTCCTTTTGCCCCAGCACCCCCACAAACATGATACAGTTCTGTGGTGATCTGGAAGCCTACTTTCGCCGCCTCCGACTCAAAGAATACTTTCATGATAACACTGAACAGCGCACTGATACACAGATACCCTCCCACCAACAACACAGGAAGAAGAACTCCACATGGACTCCTCCTGAGGGTCGAAATGACAGTCTGGACCTATACATAGAATGCTTCCGCCGACGTGCACAGGCAGAAATTGTGGAAAAACAACATCGCTTGCCTCATAACCTAAGTCGTGCAGAACGCAATGCCATCCACAGCCTCAGAAACCACCCTGACATTATCATCAAAGAGGCTGATAAAGGAGGTGCTGTTGTCATCATGAACAGGTCTGACTACCAGAAGGAGGCTGCCAGACAACTCTCCAATACCCAATTCTACAGGCCGCTTTCCTCAGATCCCACTGAGGAATACACTAAGAAACTACACCATCTACTCAGGACACTCCCTACACTAACACAGGAACAAATCAACATACCCTTAGAGCCCCGACCGGGGTTATTCTATCTACTACCTAAGATCCACAAACCTGGAAATCCTGGACGCCCCATCATCTCGGGCATTGGCACTCTCACTGAAGGACTGTCTGGATATGTGGACTCCCTACTCAGACCCTACGCCACCAGCACTCCCAGCTATCTCCGTGACACCACAGATTTCCTGAGGAAACTACAATGCATTGGTGACCTCCCAGAAAACACTACCCTAGCCACCATGGATGTAGAGGCTCTCTACACAAACATCCCACATACAGATGGAATACAAGCTGTCAGGAACAGTATCCCTGATGATGACACAGCACAACTTATTGCTGAGCTCTGTGACTTTATCCTCACGCACAATTATTTCAAATTTGGTGACAATATATACCTCCAGACCAGTGGCACCGCTATGGGCACCCGCATGGCCCCACAATATGCCAACATTTTTATGGCTGACCTGGAACAACGCTTCCTCAGCTCCCGTCCACTCATGCCCCTTCTCTACCTATGCTATATTGATGACATCTTCATCATCTGGACCCATGGGAAGGAGGCCCTGGAAGAATTCCACCATGCTTTCAACAGCTTCCACCCCACCATCAACCTCAGCCTGGACCAATCTACACGGGAGGTCCACTTCCTGGACACCACCGTACAAATAAGCGATGGCCACATTAACACCACCCTATACCGAAAACCCACCGACCGCTACGCCTACCTTCATGCCTCCAGCTTCCACCCCGGTCACACCACACGATCCATCGTCTACAGCCAAGCACTGAGGTACAATCGCATCTGCTCCAACCCCTCAGACAGAGACCAACACCTACAAGATCTTCACCAAGCATTCTCAAAACTACGATACCCACACAAGGAAATAAAGAAACAAATCAACAGAGCCAGACGTGTACCCAGAAGCCTCCTGCTACAAGACAGGCCCAGAAGAGAAACCAACAGAACTCCACTGGCCATCACCTACAGTCCTCAGCTTAAACCTCTCCAACGCATCATCAGTGATCTACAACCCATCCTGGACAATGATCCCTCACTTTCACAGACCTTGGGAGGCAGGCCAGTCCTCGCCCACAGACAACCTGCCAACCTTAAGCATATTCTCACCAGCAACCACGCACCGCACCATAACAACTCTAACTCAGGAACCAACCCATGCAACAAACCTCGATGCCAACTCTGCCCACATATCTACACCAGCAACACCATCACTGGACCTAACCAGATCAGCTACAACATCACCGGCTCATTCACCTGCACGTCCACCAATGTTATATATGCCATCATATGCCAGCAATGCCCCTCTGCTATGTACATTGGCCAAACTGGACAGTCACTCCGCAAGAGGATAAATGGACACAAGTCAGATATCAGGAATGGCAATATACAAAAACCTGTAGGAGAACACTTCAACCTTCCTGGCCACACAATAGCAGATGTAAAGGTTGCCATCTTACAGCAAAAAAACTTCAGGACCAGACTCCAAAGAGAAACTGCTGAGCTCCAGTTCATTTGCAAATTTGACACCATCAGATCAGGATTAAACAAAGACTGTGAATGGCTATCCAACTACAGAAACAGTTTCTCCTCCCTTGGTGTTCACACCTCAACTGCTAGCAGAGCACCTCACCCTCCCTGATTGAACTAACCTCGTTATCTCCACACTGATATATACCTGCCTCTGGAGATTTCCATTACTTGCATCTGAAGAAGTGAGGTTCTTACCCACGAAAGCTTATGCTCCCAGTACTTCTGTTAGTCTCAAAGGTGCCACAGGACCCTCTGTTGCTTATCATTGGCAGATAACTCTGAAACTATAGGTTTCAGAGTAACAGCCGTGTTAGTCTGTATCCGCAAAAAGAACAGGAGTACTTGTGGCACCTTAGAGACTAACAAATTTATTAGAGCATAAGCTTTCGTGGACTACAGCCCACTTCTTCGGATGCATATAGAATGGAACATATATTGAGGAGATATATATACACACATACAGAGAGCATAAACAGGTGGGAGTTGTCTTACCAACTCTGAGAGGCCAATTAATTAAGAGAAAAAAAACTTTTGAAGTGATAATCAAGCTAGCCGAGTACAGACAGTTTGATAATAAGTGTGAGAGTACTTACAAGGGGAGATAGAGTCAATGTTTGTAATGGCTCAGCCATTCCCAGTCCTTATTCAAACCGGAGTTGATTGTGTCTAGTTTGCATATCAATTCTAGCTCACCAGTCTCTCTTTGGAGTCTGTTTTTGAAGTTTTTCTGTTGTAATATAGCCACCCGCAGGTCTGTCACTGAATGACCAGACAGGTTAAAGTGTTCTCCCACTGGTTTTTGAGTATTTTGATTCCTGATGTCAGATTTGTGTCCATTAATTCTTTTGCGTAGAGACTGTCCGGTTTGGCCAATGTACATGGCAGAGGGGCATTGCTGGCACATGATGGCATATATCACATTGGTAGATGTGCAGGTGAACGAGCCCCTGATGGTATGGCTGATGTGATTAGGTCCTATGATGATGTCACTTGAATAGATATGTGGACAGAGTTGGCATCGGGGTTTGTTACAAGGATAGGTTCCTGGGTTAGTGGTTTTGTTCAGTGATGTGTGGTTGCTGGTGAGTATTTGCTTTAGGTTGGGGGGTTGTCTGTAAGCGAGGACAGGTCTGTCTCCCAAGATCTGTGAGAGTAAAGGATCATCTTTCAGGATAGGTTGTAAATCTCTGATGATGCGCTGGAGAGGTTTTAGTTGGGGGCTGAAGGTGACAGCTAGTGGTGTTCTGTTATTTTCTTTGTTGGGCCTGTCTTGTAGGAGGTGACTTCTGGGTACTCGTCTAGCTCTGTCAATCTGTTTTTTCACTTCAGCAGGTGGGTATTGTAGTTTTAAGAATGCTTGATAGAGATCTTGTAGGTGCTTGTCTCTATCCGAGGGATTGGAGCAAATGCGGTTATATCTTAGAGCTTGGCTGTAGACAATGGATCGTGTGGTGTGTCCTGGATGGAAGCTGGAGGCATGTAGGTAAGTGTAGCGGTCAGTAGGTTTCCGGTATAGGGTGGTATTGATGTGACCATCGCTTATTAGCACAGTAGTGTCCAGGAAATGGACCGCTTGTGTGGATTGATCTAGGCTGAGGTTGATGGTGGGATGGAAATTATTGAAATCATGGTGAAATTCCTCAAGGGCTTCTTTTCCATGGGTCCAGATGATGAAGATGTCATCAATGTAGCGCAAGTAGAGTAGACACAATCAACTCCGATTTGAATAAGGACTGGGAATGGCTGAGCCATTACAAACATTGACTCTATCTCCCCTTGTAAGTACTCTCACACTTATTATCAAACTGTCTGTACTCGGCTAGCTTGATTATCACTTCAAAAGTTTTTTTTCTCTTAATTAATTGGCCTCTCAGAGTTGGTAAGACAACTCCCACCTGTTTATGCTCTCTGTATGTGTGTATATATATCTCCTCAATATATGTTCCATTCTATATGCATCCGAAGAAGTGGGCTGTAGTCCACGAAAGCTTATGCTCTAATAAATTTGTTAGTCTCTAAGGTGCCACAAGTACTCCTGTTCTTCTTTTTTCTGAAACTATAGAAAATGATGGTGATCTTGAAGGTGGATAGTCCAGAATCCTGTATGTTGAGGATGGATTCTTCTAAACAAAATAAGTCAATGCAGTTATTTAATTGTTATTATCATACTGCTCATTTAGTATTACTCATTGCATTCACTGACAGTACTACTTTCAAAGTAAAATTGTAAAGGGAAGATCTTCCTATTTCAGCTATTTATTTTTTTTATCACATCTACATCTAAAATGATGGTACTATAGAGTAACAACTATATTTTTTGCTCAAACATGAGAATTCAAGAATAGTCCAGAAGGAAGACGGGCAGTCCTTAAGAAAGAAGTATGAAATAAAGAAGTTTACCAACCTGAAGATCCTGCATGTTCAGACATGTTTCATCATCTTCAACGCAGCTTCCTCCTGAGCAGGAACACTTCTCATGATGTTGTTTCATTCGGGCAAGCAGGCCTTGCATTTCTTTGTTGCACTGTTTGCATTTTGCATGCATGCCTGTCTTTACCCACAGGGAGAGGAACTTCATTAAAATATTCCCAAACTGGGTCTCTTTTTCGGTCTGTTGCCATTATAGGTTTTCCCTTCTAGTAAGAGAATGGTATGGAAGATCTCAAATCAATGAAGGCTACACTCAGACCTCAAGACTTCTGGAATATGCAGCTCAAACAGTTTTACTTTTGTTTCTATTGCCTGTCTCTCCCTTCTCACATTTATCTTCAGACTTCTTCTCGTTGTCCAGATCTATTCTGCCCCCAACAATCTTATATTCAACTTATATATAACTTATATTGAACTTTTTGAAACTTTGCACTTTTAGAGAGAGGTAAGGAATTGACTCTGTGTACACAAATGTGCAGAGGGACAATAGGGTTGAGGTCTGTTATTTCTCACCTCTGTATATTATTTATTTATTTAAAAACATTGTTTGCTGTTAACAAGCATGTTATCTCTGAAGATACAAATCCACAGTTTGAGAACTGCAAAACTAAGCATTTCTGATGGTATCTTCTAGACTGAGTCCCATTGGGTAGATAGAAAGATTAACCTAAATAATCTATACAGAAGCCCCTGGGACCTCATAAGATTGGATCCCTAATCCATGAACTATTCGAACTCATTCACAAAACTTCTTAAACATTACATGAATATATTGTCTCATACTATAGAATTAGCATTTATAATCCCTATTCCACGATGAGACATTATAGCTCAAAGATATATCTTAATTAAAACTATCTTTAGATTGATTTTTTTTCCTCAAACAGCATTTTATTAAAAAAATCTGATTTAAATAAAAAAATCCATTTTTTTAAATCATTGATTTTTATCCACCCTGCTTTGTAGTTAATAAATTTGTTTGTTTATTCTACCTGAAGCAGTGCGTTTGGTTTGAAGCATGTCAGAAACTCCCCTTGGGATAACAACCCCAGTGCATATCAATTTCTTTGTTAAACTGATGAACTCCTATAAGCTTGCAGTGTCCAGTGGGCATAACTGGACACTGCAAGACGGAGGTTCCTAGGGTTGTGTCTGGGACCAGAGATATTGGCTAGTGTCATTTGGTTGCACAATCCAAGGAGCAACTTACATGCTAGAGGCTGTGCATGAACAGCCCAGGAGTGGGGTTCTCAGAGCAGAACAGGGTAAGGCTGGCTCCCAGAGTCAAGTATTGGAGTAACCTAGCAGGTCACCGGTCCAGATTACACTAGAGGGGAACGTCACATGGAGGTCCTCTGGTCTTGGCAGATTCATCAGTGATTTCACCATTTGTTGATCCACTTGAATTCCCTGTTCTCCCAGGGTTACCCCTAAATAAGCTACCTTCCTTTGTACCGATTGGGCTTTCTCTCTATTAACCTTAAAGCCCATCTTCTGAATAAGTTTTAGCACCTCTCTAGTGCGTTCACTTACCTCCCCCTCAGTATCTCCCCAAACCAATATATCATCCACATATAAGGTGACATTCTCCCAGTCCTCTTAAATAACTGGTCCAACATCTCCACCACGTGTTGGTGTGCAATGTCCGGGGCATTATGCAATCCCTGGGGTATTCTTTTAAACAGATATTGTTGTCCTTTAAATGCAAAGCAGGCCCGGGAATCAGGGTGCAATGGAATGGCAAAGAAACAGTTTTCCAAGTCTATTACAGAGAACCATTTAAGGATCCCCTGTATCCTTGCCATCACTTGAGGCAAATCTGCTACTATCGGTGCCATAGGGGAAGTGGCTTTGTTCATTTGTCTAAAATCTACTGTCAATCTCCAGTCTCCTGAGGCCTTTAATCTGGGCCAAATTGGGCAGTTGTATGCCAAATTTCCCTTTTCAATTACTCCCTGTTGTTCTAATGATTCAATTATCTTTCCAACACCTGCCTCCACTTGTATGGGGGTATTTATACTGTTTCAGTGGTGGTACTTTATCCCCCACAATTTTAACACATGCCTCAATTCTACCACATTCTGGTTTATTTTTAATCTATACATCAGGGAACTCTTTTACCCACATATCCTGCCGATCTAGATTACCGTATATACTCGTTCATAAGTCAAATATTTTTGGTTAAAAAGTGAACCATCAAAGAGCAGGGGTCGGCTTATAAATGGGTCTATACCAAAATTTGATGATTTAAAACTCTATGGAATCATTGAATTGAATATCTAATACACTGTCATTTTGTTTACCTGGAGCGTCTGCAGGTATGGAGCCCCTTGGCTCCCTGTGGCGTGGTTCGCCGTTCCCAGCCAATGGGAGCTGCAGGAAGTGGCGCACCACTTCCCACAGCTCCCATTGGCTGGGAACAGCAAACCGCAGACACTGGGAGCTGAGGGGCTCCGTGCCTGTGAACGCTCCAGGTAAACAAAACATCCAAGCCTGCTAGCGGCTTACCCTAATGGGCCAGGAGCCAAAGTTTGTCAACCCCTGAAACATGGGGTCGGCTTATGAAAGGGTCATACAGTTTTTGCTATTTTTACCTAACCATCTTGGGGGGTTGGCTTATAAACGAACAGGCTAATGAATGAGTATATATGGTAATTTCCTCTTCTGCTTTTGCAGCACATATTCTCAGAATGTATCCCACTGTCAGAGCACCCTCCGTCCAGCCGTGCGCTTGCCATAAGATTTCATTGGTTAAGTCCAAAACCAGCCGATTTTCCTTTAGAAAAGGAGTCTCTACTATTACTGGATTGGCCGCTTGATCTATCTGCAGCATTCGTTTTCATTGGCCTCCCAGAGCATGTGCTCCTATTTTCAACTATACATAAAATATGGCTTTGGAGAGTTGCAGATCATCCATATGTACTAGATGACCAGCCCAGCGAAGTTGCATCTGTATGATTAGGGATTCAATGCTAGTCATGTAGCACTGGTCCAGGACTTTTAATATTTGGTGTCCTGTCCAACCACTTGATGTTACAGATGAGACTCAAACAACACATGCTTAATGCAGTTTGTGACAAAGAGAGGCTCAGATGAAGCACCATTTTCCAGCACTTGAGCTAGCATGCTGTCATGGAATAAGTGCATGATGGTGATGAATTTGTGTGGGCATCTAACTTTGTGCAAGATCTGCCAGAGACCCTTGTGACTAACAGTGTTAAAGATTTTTGTCAGGTCTACAAACACCATACAGCACTTTTCCTGAATTTGGTGGTGCTTTGGCACAGCACTGTGATGCAACTAGTGCTGTGTGTTGCATAGAGTCATAGACTTTAAAACCAGAAGGGACCATTGTGATCATCTATTCTGATCTCTGGCACATTGCAGGCCACAGCACCTCACCCTTTCACTCCTGTAATAGACCCATAACCTGTGAATGAGTTACTGAATTCCTCAATTCAGTTCTTAAAGACTTCGGGTTACAAAGAATCCACCATTTACTCTAGTTTAAACCAGCAAGTGACCCATGCCACAGACTGCAGAAGAAGGCAAAGACCCCTCAGGGTCTCTGCCAATCTGACCTGGGGGAAAATTCATTCCCAACCCCAAATATGGCAATTAGTTAGACCCTGAGCATGTCAGCAAAACCCACGAACCAGACACCTGGGAAAGAATTCATTGTAGTAACTCAGAGCCCTCCCCATCTAGTTTCCCATCTATGACCATTTGGGATATTTGCTACTAGCCGTTGCAGATTGCCTACACTGGCATGTGGCCATCTCCTCATACCATCCCCTCCATAAATTTATGAAGCTCAGTCTTGAAACCAGCTATGTTATTTTTGCCCCTACTGATCCTCTTAGAAGGCTGTTCCATCTAATTTCATCTAATTTCAAGCCTAAACTTGTTGACAGCCATTTTTTATCCATTTGTTCTTGTGCCTTAATTTAAATAATTCCCCTCTCTCTCTGGTATTTATCACTCTGTTGTATTTATAGCAAGCAATCAGGGGGGAGGGATAGCTCAGTGGTTTGAGCATTGGCCTGTTAAACCTAAGGTTGTGAGTTCAATCCTTGAGGGGGACATTTAGGGAACTGGGGTGAAAATCTGTCTTGGGATAGGCCCTGCTTTGAGCAGGGGGTTGGACTGGAGGACCTCCTGAGGTCCCTTCCAACCCAGATATTCTATATCTGCCCTCAGCTTTTGTTTTATTAGGCTAAACAAGTCAGGATCCTTAAGTCCCCTCTCATGATGTAGGTTTTCCATTCCTCTGATCATCCTAGTAGCCCTTCTCTGCACCTGTTCCAGTTGAATTAATCTTTTATAAACGCGGGAGACCAAAATTGTGGCCAGTATTCCAGATGAGGTCTCACCAGTGCCGTATATAATGGTACTAACACTTCCTTATCTCTACTGGAAATAGCTCACCTGATGCAGTCTATTACTTTTTTCCCGTTTCTTAAAAATAGGTCCTATATTAGCATTTCTCCAGTCATTGGATCCAATCCCTGAGTTTATGGATTCATTAAAAATCCTTGCTATTGGGCTTGCAAATTCATGTTCCAGTTCCTTTAATATTCTTGGATGGAGATTATCTGGGGTCCCCCCCCAATTTGGTCCCATCAAGCTGTTTGAATTTGGCTTCCACCTCTGATGTGGTAATTTCTGTTAGCCATCCTGCCACTACCCCAAAGATTCTCATTACCATTATTAAAAACTGAGGCAAAGTATTCATTTAGGTGCTGTGCCATGCCTAGATTATTTTTAATCTCCATCCCATCCTCAGTGTTTAGCGGTTCCACTACTTTTCTTGTTTTCTTTTTATTTATATGCATGGACCAATATGTTGGGGAAGGCCGTGCCTCCCTAAACAGCCCCACGTGACCCTGCCCACGCTCCTCCCCAAAGCACACCCCCCCTCGCTTGCCTTTATCCCCTTACCTCCAGTCATGACAGACAGGCTGCTCTTTTTCTGTGCTGGGGCTGGGGTGGCCGGGACTGGACCGTGGCTTGGCACTCGGGCAGTGGGGGGTTTGGAGGCGCTGGGGCTGTCTGCCCTGTGCTTGGGGGCTGGGGGCACTGGGGCTGAGGGGCCCATGTGCCGCCTGCCCTGCGCTCGGGGCCCACCCGCCCTGCGCTCGGAGCTCAGTGGGGGCCACATGCCCACCCACCCTGCACTCAGAGGCGGGGGGGTGCACACTGCCCGTCTGTCCACACGCTGTCTGTCTGTCCCACATGCCCACCTGGTGCTTGGGAACCGAGGGGGAGGGACTACACACTGTCCGCCTGCCCTGCGCTTGGGGGCTGGGGAGGGCCCTGCGCCCCCCGCTTGGGGGACTGCACGCTGTTTCTTCATGTGTTTTCAGCTCCCCCAGCTGGCGGTTTACCTGCCTCCCATGTTCATATGACTATAGAACCTTTTACTATTCGTTTTAATTTCTTTTGCAAGGTCCAACTCTGCTTGGCTTTTGCTAGTTCTCACTTTTTCCCTACACTTTCTGACCTCCAAGAGGTAGCTTTCTTTGCTGATCCATCCCATCCTCCATTCCTTGTAGGCTTCCTGTTTTCTCTTAATCAACTATTTCAGATGTTTCCCCATCCAGTTTGGTCTGCAACCCTTCCATACAATTTTTTCCCCCTTGCCTGGGATGCAAGTTTCAGATAGTTTCTGCAACTTTGGTTTAAAGTAATTCCAAGCTCCTCCACATTCAGATCCATGAGTTCGTCAGTCGAATCCATTTCCCTAACTAATTCCCTTAATTTTTTAAAGTTTGCCCTTTTGAAACCAAGGACCCTAGTTGCAGACCTATATCTGTTTATCATTCCATTTAGTTTAAACTGAATTAGTTCATGATCACTCAAACTGTCTTATAGCACATACCCTTCAAGACCTGTACTCCAGTCATGACTACTATTCCCCTATGTTTCTTTTATCCCTATACTGTCTGGTTTCACTTTCTGCACCAGTAGTTCTAGTTCCTCCATTTTGTTACCCAGGTTCCTTGCACTGATGTACAGACATCTTAGTTGTTTCTGCTTGACTTTGCCCAAATTCTTCACTCGATTAGGTACTGTCATTCTACTGTCAATATCAACTGACTATTAGTGCCAATTCTAATTACGCTTATTTTTCCTCTTGATGTCCATTCTCCTACTCTTTGTTGTTCCTTTCTCCATTGCTATATCCTCTCTTTTGTAATTTTAATTCTGCTTAATATTGGAATCAGAGGTGGAGATTATATGAGCATCTCCCAGCCATCTCCCCATAATTCCTAGTTTAAAGCTTTTATTAATTAGTTGTGCCAATCTCCTTCCCAGAAGTCTATTTTCTCCCTACTCAGGTGGGGTCCATCCCATGAAAACAGTCCTCTGTCAGTGAATGCCTCCTAGTAGTCAAACATCCCAAATCCCTCCTTGTAGTGCCCTTGCCTGTGCCACCTGTTGATCATCATAATCTTGTCTCACCTTCACTCTCCTCCTCTAGGGACAGGTAAAATCCCACTGAAGGTCACCTGAGCCTCCATTTCTTTAAATTTCTTCCCCAGTCTGGAATATTCTCCCTTGATGCGTTCCAGTGAAAATCTAACAGTATCATTGTCTTTCATGTTGGAATAAATCAGTGGATTGTTCCTGCTCTTATTAGGATCCTCTTCAGCCTCAAGTCAACATCCCATATCTTAGCTCCTGGCAGACATCACATCCTTCCGTTCTCTGGATCAACTCTGATAACAGACCTGTTCATCCTTCTTAGTAGGGTGTAGTGTGATTGCCTTCTGCTTCTCGCTTCATACTCAGTCAACAGCTAGCTTTGGTGAAAGGACAGCAGAGTATGTAAGCCCTTTTTGCTGGTATGTAGCAATTTACTATGATTCCTCTGAGAATGAAAAATACAAGGAACAGGAAGTGGTCACTGTAACTTTCTGAGAGACTGGCTGAAGGTAAAAAAAAAAAAAACCCAACCAAGAACAAAATAAAACAAAACCTGGGGCACAACTGCCCACTTCGGCAGAGGATCCCTTTGTACATCTTTCCCCAAATAGCTCCAGGAGTGTAGGTGGGGTTTCTGTGTTCAGAGAACAGACAATAGTTCTGCTCCCATCGGAGCTGTGGATCTTCCCAGATCCACACTCATTACTGAGCATTCGAAGGAGTCCAGGGCCATCTGTACAGAGACTCTGTATCTCTGTCCTTGCTCTGGGGCCCCTTGTCCCCTTCTACAGTTCCAGAATGGCTCCATTTGAGCCATGTTACAAGGGATTCCTCCAGCCCATACTGCTCTCAGAACTTCCCTTTCCAGCTTGGATGGGCCATGCAAAACCTAATGCAGTCTCAAGGCTGGTCTACACTACACAGTTAGGTCAACATAAGGCAGTTTATATCAACCTAATTATGTCAGTGTATACACTACAGCCTTCCTCCCACCTATGTGAGTGCCCTACAACACCGACATAATAACTCCACCTCCATGAGAGGTATAAGGCTTATGTTGGTGTAGTTAGGGTGATGCAGTGTCTGTGCATCCCTTACATTTGGCTGTCTTGTCAATTTCACAGGAGGAAATTGACAAGGAAGTCTCCACTCCCCTGGAGAGCTGGGCGGCTGGACTCTGCTCCTAGCTGGGAGCTGGGATGAGAAGCTGGGGCGGCTTCAGACCCCATGTGAAGGATTGGACCCCCCCCTTCCGGGGTGCCACCTGATGTACTGGAGTCCCACTGAGCTCGCCCATTCCACCAGCCTGCTCCCTCACCCTGTCCTGCACACACTCAGGTAGGGACGCACCCAACTGTGGAATATCACAGTCTGCGTGGGAAGACTCAGCTCAGGGATTGCCCAGCATTCAAGTGCACACACCCTCTGGAGTGTAAATCCAAAATTATATTGTCTTGTGCTGTATAGAGATCTATACACCATAAGCTCATGAAATTCACTCCCTCCCTCAATGTGGAGGAAGATATGCACAGCTTTTTGTCCCTCCTCCCCAGTTATGAATTGCACAAACTGGGTTTTAGAATAAACAATAAACAAGGTTATTAAGTGATTATAAGGGATAGTGATTATAAGGGATAGAACAAAGCAGATCACTGAGAAAATAAAACAAAACATGCAAACTAAGCTTATTACACTAAATGAGCTGATTAATATTAGCAAATTCTCCCCCTAAATGTTGTTTTATGCAGGTTGCAGAGTTTCTTGAAGGTAAGCTGCACTGCTTGCAGCTTAAATCGCCAGGTATTCCCTTCACAGGCTAGATTTTTCTCATCTGGGCTCAGCCCCTACCCCTCTGCCCCCGCTTAGTTCCTTTGTTTCTTCATGTGTTTTCAGCAGTCTTCCTTCTTGGGCGGGGAGGCAGTGGAGAAGAACCAAGATTAACTCACTTCCCAGCCTTAAATAGGATTTGCATATGGTGGGAATCCTTTGTTTCCCAGTTTGACTCCCAGCTCTTCTTAATGGAAAAACACTAGAAGTCCAAGATAATGTCCAATATCAGGTGACATGATCACCTGACCCTGCAGTGTCAAAGCAGCATCCCAGGAAACTTCTCAGGAAGGAGGGAGATTAGCATCTTCAAAGTCTGGATCTGGAGGTTGGTGTGGACTGCACTCTCAGCAAGTTTGCAGATGACACTAAACTAGGAGGCGTGGTAGATACACTAGAGGGTAGGGATCAGATACAGAGGGACCTAGACAAATTAGAGGATTGGGCCAAAAAAACCCTGATGAGGTTCAACAAGGATAAGTGCAGAGTCCTGCACTTAGGACGGAAGAATCCCATGCACTGCTACAGACTAGGGACCGAATGGCTAGGTAGCAGTTCTGCAGAAAAGAACGTAGGGGTCACAGTGGACGAGAAGCTGGATATGAGTCAACAGTGTGCTCTTGTTGCCAAGAAGGCTAACGGCATTTTGGGCTGTATAAGTAGGGCATTGCCAGCAGACCGAGGAATGTGATCGTTCCCCTTTATTCGACATTGGTGAGGCCTCATCTGGAATACTGTGTCCAGTTTTGGGCCCCACACTACAAGAAGGATGTGGAAAAATTGGAAAGAGTCCAATGGAGGGCAACAAAAATGATTAGGGAGCACATGATTTATGAGGAGAGGCTGAGGGAACTGGGATTGTTTAGTCTCCAGACGAGAAGAATGAGGGGGGATTTGATAGCAGCCTTCAACTACCTGAAGGGGGGTTCCAAAGAGGATGGAACTCGGCTGTTCTCAGTGGTGGCAGATGACAGAACAAGGAGCAGTGGTCTCAAGTTGCAGTGGGGGAGGTCCAGGTTGGATATTAGGAAAAACTATTTCACTAGGAGGGTGGTAAAGCACTGGAATGGGTCACTTAAGGAGGTGGTGGAAGCTCCTTCCTTAGAGGTTTTTAAGGTCAGGCTTGAGAAAGCCCTGGCTGGGATGATTTAGTTGGGAATTGGTCCTACTTTGAGCAGGGGGTTGGACTAGATGACTTCCTGAGGGCCCTTCCAACCCTGATATTCTATGATTCTATGAAGTCTTATTGTCCTTCCTAATGGCCCATCCAGGCTGATTGCATACTGTCTGGTATGCATTTTCCAAGTGTACACACAGTTGTAATTGTTTTGTAGTCAATATTCCTAACTTCAGATACAGAAATGATACATGCATATAAATTGGATAATCACATTCAGTAAATCATAACATTTCCAGTGATATCACACATGACCCATCTTGCATAAAATACATCTTAGTTATGCCATATTCATATCATAAGTATATTTCGATGAAGAATATGGGGCATAATGTCACACCCCTCTCCCAGTTAGCAGCATGGGTGAGAAGCTGGGGTGGCTTCAGATCCCAATCCCAGCTGGGAGTCTGGGGCAAGAAGTCCAAGCGGCCCACCACCCACTGCCTGCGTGGAGCCAGAAGCCTTGTCAGTTTCACAGGAGGTTCCGACACCACTGGATGGAGACAGATCCACAGAAGCAGCAAAACCTCCTTCCTTGTGTGGGATGGTGTGCTTTTCAGTAGATAGTGGGGAAAGAACAGTTTTGTTCTTGAAATGAAGAAGTAAGAAGTGGACTTACTAAGAATATACAGGTTTCAGAGTGGTAGCTGTGTTAGTCTGTATCAGCAAAAACCTAGGACCTAACCACAACAACCACACTATCAGGGGCTCATTCACCTGCACATCTATCAATGTGATATATGCCATCATGTGCCAGCAATGCCCCTCTGCCATGTACATTGGTGAAACTGGACAGTCTCTATGCAAAAGAATAAATGGACACAAATCTGATATCGGGAATCATAACATTCAAAAACCAGTAGGAGAACACTTCAGTCTCTCTGGTCACTCAATAACAGACCTAAAAGTGGCAATTCTTCAACAAAAAAACTTCAAAAACAGACTCCAACATGAAGTTGCAGCACTGGAATTAATTTGCAAATTGGATACCATCAGATTAGGCCTGAATAAAGACTGGGAGTGGTTGGGTCATTACAAAACCTAAACTTAATTTCCCCAATACTAATTTCTCCCTACTGTTACTCACACCTTCTTGTCAACTGTCTGTAATGGGCCACTCTCTTACCACTTCAAAAGTTATTTTTCCTCCCTTGGTATCCTGCTGTTAATTGATTTATCTTGTTAGACTGACCTCACACTTGGCAAAGCAACCCCCATCCTTTCATGTATTTATACCTGCTCCTGTATTTTTCACTTCGTGCATCTGATGAAGTGGGATCTAGCCCATGAAAGCTTATGCCCAAATAAATTTGTTAGTCTCTAAGGTGCCACAAGGATTCCTTGTTGTTTTTAAGAATATACAGAGTCAGTTAAGGTTTGAAGGGAAAATATAGGGGCAACACAAAGCAGAGTAAATCAATGTTGCCAAAGAGGTTAAGGAACAAGAAGGTCTCTTTCAGATACATCAAGGAAAAGAGAAGCGTTAGCGAGAAAGCAGACAGATTGGGAGGCCTATCACTTGAGACATTTAAATTGGACTGGCTAAAGCAAGTGTGAGGAAGACTCTTGCCCTGGCCCTTCTGGGATGAACTAGACAGCCTAAAATTCTTCCATTTTCAACTAGTAAGAACAGACAACGCTCTCCCTGACATGTTAGCAATTCACTCTAAGTGATACCAATCTATGCAGGAGAATGGAGTCTACAAAAGATGGGAGGCTAGGATGACTTTGAGGAAGTCAAAAGGGAAAAACTGCCTTCCTTTTGAAATACAAATTCACTCCTCCTGTAAAGAAATCTCGTAGATAACTTCTCTCTCATTTGTTGTCACAAATACATTTTCTCAATGGTTTTCTGGTTTTAATTTTAACTTAAGTTACACATTAAAAATTTAACACTTTACCCCTGCCCTTCTTACTCTCTTTGCCCTGTTCTCCTCACATTCTTCCCTTCCTTTTTCTTTCTGTTTAGCTGATCCCCTCCTAAGTAAACCTACACCGTAAATAAAATCGTGGAGCTATCATGTCGGTTGCTGCCATCCCGTTGTTCACTCTGTGTGTGCTACCCTGTGTCTGTCTGATCTATTTAGACCAGGGGTCGGCAACGTTCAGCACGCGGCTCGCCAGGGTAAGCACGCTGGCGGGCCGGGCCAGTTCCCCAAGTTTAACGTGCATTTCAGCAGTGAACAACCTTTAAGCATATGACTTCCAAATAGATCCCTAAGGGAATTGGGCTTTGAAAGTGTCTGCTGATCTTATTGTGGCATATTATATAACTGGGTGGAAATCAGAATTGAAGCAGTTACTGCATTTCTTTAAAAACACCAGGTCCCCTACAGTATTACTTCTGTTGTTACATAGTCTCTAAAAAGGTGACTAAAGGTGTCTCTACACTTAAACCGCTACAGCGGCACAGCTTCAGCGTAGACACTACCTATGCTGATGGGAGGGGTTCTCCTATTGACATAGGTAATCCACCTCATAGAAACATAGAATATCAGGGTTGGAAGGGACCTCAGGAGGTCATCTAGTCCAACCCCCTGCTCAAAGCAGGACCAATCCCCAACTAAATCATTCCGGCCAGGGCTTTGTCAAGCCTGACCTTAAAAATCTCTAAGGAAGGAGATTCCACCACCTCCCTAGGTAACCCATTCCAGTGCTTCACCACCCTTCTAGTGAAAAAGTTTTTCCTAATATCCAACCTAAACCTCCCCCACTGCAACTTGTTCTGTCATCTGGTACCTCTAAGAACAATCTAGATCCATCCTTTTTGGAACCCTCTTTCAGGTAGTTGAAAGCAGCTATCAAATCCCCCCTCATTCTTCTCTTCTGCAGACGAAATAATCCCAGTTCCCTCAGCCCCCTAATCATTTTTGTTGCCCTCCGCTGGACTCTTTCCAATTTTTCCACATCCTTCTTGTAGTGCAGGGCCCAAAACTGGACACAGTACTTCAGATGAGGTCTCACCAATGCCGAATAGAGGGGAATGATCACGTCCCTTGATCTGCTGGCATGCTCCTACTTATGCAGCCCAAAATGCTGTTAGCCTTCTTGGCAACAAGGGCACACTGTTGACTCGTATCCAGCTTCTCGTCCACTGTAACCCTTAGGTCCTTTTCTGCAGAACTGCTGCCTAACCACTTGGTCCCTAGTCTGTAACAGTGCATGGGATTCTTCCGTCCTAAGTGCAGAACTCTGCACTTGTCCTTGTTGAACCTCATCAGATTTCTTTTGGCCCAATCCTCCAATTTGTCTAGGTCCCTCTGTATCCTATCTCTTCCTGAGAAACGGTAGATAGATTGAAGAAGAATTCTTCTGTTGACTTAGCAGCGTGTATACCAAGGGTTACATCGGCATAGCTATGTCTCTCAGGGGTAAATCCACAGCGCTGAGACATGTAGCTGTGCCGATGTAAGTTCCCAGTGTAGACCAGCCCTGAGAGTGAATTAAAGGGAAACAGTTGTCATATAATTCATTTAATCTTGATGAGAGAGGTCAGATTATCACAGCCAGAATGTCCTTCATCAATAAATGATTCTTGGGAAAAGTCAGATAAAAAGGAATGACTAATGATTCTTCTTATAGTCTTGGACCAGCTTTCCAAACGTGATTAATGATTCTGTATACCTCAGTTTTGGGCATCTAATTTGAGATGCCTTACAAGGTTCTGATTTTCAGAAAGTCCTGCACACATGGCCACACCCTCTCCTCTGCCCAGAACACCCCTTGCCTACTTCAGCAGGGGCTCTTTCAGGGAATGGGAAGGGAAAACTAGACTAATGCCCATTTTGTGGCCACTGTCTAGCTGGTATAAAGTGGTTTGAGGGCAGCTGAAGTGCTGTGGCTGTAGAACACAAATGAGTGCATGAATCCCAAGATCAGAAATAACAAACCAGCCCACAAATTCTGGGACTAGAAGCAAGAACAGTGTTTATGAGGTGTGTGCAAGTATATATGCGGGATGCACACACAAGAAGTTTTAGATTTTGTTGAAAATTTCTATGGTTGCATTCATCTGGAGCGATTTTGAAATTAAAATAGACAGTGGAATCGATGTTAGTGCTAGGTCAATTTTGGGCCTGATTGTGCTGACCTGATATCTTCAAGGTTAATGTCATACTGCAAAGTACTGCATGGTTACTCTACACTGTGTTCGGAATGTGTGCTCCTAAAGAGATCAATAGCAGGAGCCATACATCATCCTTGCCCTAGAAACCTTTCACTCTGGGTTAGGGCTGGGCGAACAGTTTGTTCAATGAATATGCCTCTTGGTTTCTTCAGGAATCTGTGACTAGACCATGATTTTTACAGATTTGCTCATTATTTACAATTATTTGATATTGTTTGTTTATGCAATATTCCCCACGATTGTTGCTATGAGTAGTCATTTTTAGTAGTATTTGTGATGGATTCCCCCCGGGGTGCCACCTGGAACTGGGGTACCACTGAGCCCGTCTGACCCACCAGTCTGGGCTCTCTTTACACTGTACTGCTGTGACAGGCCCTCAAGCCCCCTCCAGCACACATACAGGTAGGGACACACCCAACTGCAGCTACATACAGATGCTGAGATCAGCTCTGCATGGGAAGGCTTCAGCTAAGGAGCTGCCCAGCTACTCAAGTGAACATCCTCCTCTGGAGGGTAAACCCAACAGTATACTGTCTTGCACAGTACAGAGAATTGTACAGCTCAGCATAAATTCATGAAATTCGCCCCCTCCCTCCATGTGGAGAGGAATATATACAGGTTTCTGCACCAAGTTATGATTCCCACATGCATTGGTTTTAGACAAAGCAAAAATAAATTTATTAACTACAAAAGATAAATTTTAAGTGATTATAAGGAGTAGCAAACAGATCAAAGCCGGTTACCTAGCAAATAAACAAAAATGCAATCTGAGCTTAATATACTAAAGAGATTGGATATAGGTAGCAAATTCTCACCCTAAATGATGATTTAAGCTGGCTGCAGGCTCTTAAGGGGCAAGCTTCACTTGCTTGCAGCTTAAAAACTCCAGGTATTCCTTTCACAGGCTAGAAATCCCTCTAGCCCGGGTCCAGCACTTCCCCCCAGTTCAGTCCTTGTTCCTCAGGTGTTTCCAAGAGTCTCCTTTGGGCAGGAAGTCAGTGAAGAACCACAATGATGTCACTCCTCTGCTTTAAATAGCTTTTGCATATGGTGAAAACCCGTTTGTCTCCAAGCTTGGTTCCCACGCCTTTCAGTGGAAAAACACTGGTATTCCAAGATGGAGTCCAGCACCAGGTGATCTAGTCCCATGCCCCTGTAGTGTCATAGCACCCAGGACTCAAAGGCTATTTGAGTGTCCTCAGTAAGGCTCCCTGGTGGGAGATTAGCTTCTTCTAAGACCGATTGTTCCCCCTAATGGTTCATTGACTTGAATGGGCTGTTCCCAGCCAGCCATCTAGACTGACAGTCTTTTGCCTAGTGGGCGTTCCCCAGGTGTGAACGCATTTTTAATAGATACATAGACAATATTCCTAACTTCAGATACCAAAATGATACATGCATACAAATAGGATAATCATATTCAGTAAGTCATAACCTTTACAATGATATCTCACATGACCTATCTTATATAAAATACATCATAGTTATGCCATAATCATATCATATAATAATATCTCTATGAAGAATATGGGGCTTAATGTCACAGTATTGTTTGTACTTTCTGACTGGATGACCTCTGAAGCCCCAAAAGAACATCAAGATGGCTGCACAAAACACTTCCAACATCATTTTTTATGTGACTACGTATTTCCATGAACATCTGGGTGTGAATACATTTTCACATGAGTTTTCATGACGCTTTCACTTCCAGGCTCTAGGAAGGCAGAGAGGCCATAAACTTTGATACTCCTTCTCCTCGCATTCAAAATTCCATGGCAGGATTACATTACCAACATGAAAATAAGAAGAAATAGTCAGGTTGATAATTCTTCTAAGCAAAAAGAAGCCAAGAACAGAATTTGTGCTTTTCTTTAGCACCTGCCCTATTGTGTGAATGTCTGAAACAGCAGGAGTAAGAAGGTGGGAACTGCAGTAGTTGTTTGACATGCCACCTGGGTGTTAATCAGTTTTCAGTTACTTACAACCACAGTGAAAGTATAAAAGAGCTGTTTTCTTGATTTAACCATGTGTGTATGTCTCTTATACCGGCACATAGATTAAATATACATAGGGATATAGGAATTGTTGTATTGGATCAGAACAGTGGTCCATCTAGCCCGCTATCTTGTCATTGACAGGGATCGATACTAGATGTTTCAGAGGAAGGTGCAAGAAGTCCTACAGTAGGGAAGTATGGAATAATTGGATCATATGGAAAGCTTTTTCTTAATCCCATAGTTAAAGGCTGGTTTATGCCATAAAGCAGGACAGTTTATATTCCTTCCAGAATTCTTGTTTTACTCTTCTTTTATTTCAACCATTACAATTTTAACCGTGTAGTCTTATTATGCATACAAATGTGCAATCATTTTTTGAATCCTACCAAGCAATTGGCCTCAGTGCTATCGTGGGACAATGAGATTCATGGGTTAATTGTGTTGTATGAAAAATGTTGCTTTTTATCAGTTTTATATATGCGACTATCAATTTCATGACTGTACTTTTGTTCTTGTATTCTGAGACAGTAGTTCCAAGTCTACACTGTCTATACTATTCATTATTTTGTATATCTTATCATATCCCCCCATATTCATTTCCTCTCTTAAGTATGCCATCTCAATATTTTCAGTCTCTCTTCCTGTGGCCATTTTTTCAGGCCTTTATTCATTCTCGTCATTTGTCTCTGAACCTGCTCTACTTCTGCTATAAAGTTTTTCTTATATCTTAAATGGAAATTTGGTGCACAAAGCTTTTAATGCAGAATTAAGGCAAGAATTGTAATGTGCAAAAGTTAGCAAATGGTAAGGTTCCAATAGCAAAATTAAGTCATCTACCTTGTTCACATGTCATAAGTAGTATTTTGGAATACTGTATATGCTGTTAAATGCCATGTGGCAGTGTTGATGTCGCTATAGGAATTTTAACTTCCCAGTAAAACTTGTATTTTTCCTGGTTTCCATATGTTTTTCTGCAAATCTTTCTAGAACTTTTCTGGTAATATCAGAACTCCTCTGCAGGTGAATGGCTAAGTTTCAAGACTGTACAGCAGGTTAGGAAATCCTCTTTCTGTACATCTTTTATTTAGCATTAGTACTGGTACTCCTGTGGCTGTTTGATTTATTGACATTACAAAATCTTCAACTACTTGGATTTGCTTTTACTTTTGTATATGAGGGATAATCCCTGGGCCCTGCTACCTTCTGCATTCCTGTTGAATTTTAGGATTTGCAGCAAATTGCTAATTTGAGGCATTAATAATTTTTCCATGTTCTCTGAAATTTTTTCTTGGGGTCTGTTGAATCATTTCTCTTCCCTTCCCAGTTATGAGGGTTTTTAAAATCTTGGTGTATTCTGTTATCTATTGTCTGAGGCTCAAATTCACATGCTTAAGGGTTTTGCTGAATTGGTGCCTAAATGCTTGTCTGATGCTGGAATATGATCGATTTTGCTCTGAAACTCTTTGAGGTTATGGAAATTTTTTGCTGTCTGTCTCACATTTCTGTTATGATTTTAAAGCTTTTCATTTGGAAAATTGGGTTCAAATCCACTGAACAGATTTATTATTTTCTGCATGCAAGGAGCATATTTTGGGTTTATTTATTTCACTTTGTATTTACCAGGATCTCACTTATCCTGAATACTTTTTGAGTTTCCTCTCTTTACTGCCTCATAGAGTGTGATGGCTTCTAGATACAGACAGCTTTCCAGATTTAACTCTGAGCTGCACATTTCTGACTTTTTATTTTTGTATTGAAGAGGTAGATATTTATAGTATATTACATACAAAAATCTATGTTACAAGAATGCTAGGGTTGTAAAGTCAAGCAGAGTTTAAGAAATGCCAGAATTAAGATCAACCTCTTGTACATATACGTTATTATAATCTTTAATTGCACCATTGTTCCTACAAGGCACTGCCTAATTCGATGTGCGGGATGGACAGTGCTCAGGGAGGGAGAAAGATGTTATAACATTCCTTTTTATCTTCATCATTCAGTTTGTGGCCCACACCATCCAAACCCTGCACTGAATTTGCAATTATTAATTTACTCTTGTAGTTTTCTGTGGAGCTCATTACCACAGTGGTGGAGTATCTCACAAATATCAATGAAATTATGTGCACAACACCTCTGCAAGGTAGACCAGGAGCCACATCTACAGAGAAGTTAAGGCCAAAAGTATATAGGAAGATCCAATAATTTTAGGTGCCCGTGATGGGGTGACCAGCCCCTTTATAAATGTAGTGGTTCCTAGTGGTCAGCTCATCCCTGTCATGTGCCAAGGCCCTTTAAGAGTTTGGGTTGATCAGATACACAAAGACACAGGAGATCTGAGGAGAGAGGAAATATGTAATAAGTAGCGTTTGGAAGGAATCCTTACTGTATTGATGAGGAGCATTGTAGAGTGGTGGGGCAAGGCTCTCCTCTCCTAGCCAACTGAGATGAACGTTGGGGAAGGGGATTAACATATATGCCCCCCCCACACACGCACCCTGGTAGCAAGGGAAGCATCGGCAGGAGAAGATTGGCTTGCTGAACCCTCCAAGCTGGAGGACTAATTGGAAAAAAGGGTCCAGCTGAAGATGAAGCTAAAGTCCTGCAGCTGGCTTGAACCACCGCCCCACCTCCATGTCGGACAGTTGGGGGGACAGTCCTGTCTGAAAGAGGGAGATATTGCTAGGTTGAGCCATAACCCCAGCTCCTCAAGGAGGGCTGAGGGAAACTCCAGCCTTAAGGAAGGAAACCATAAGGACAGTTTGGAATGGACGCTAAGACATCTTGGAGTCATTGTGGATAGTTCTCTGAAATCATCCACTCAATGTGCAGCAGCAGTCAAAAAAGCAAACAATGTTGGGAATCATCAAGAAAGGGATAGATAATAAGACAGAAAATATCATAGTGCCTCTATATAAATCCATAGTACGCCCACACCTTGAATAGTGCGTGCAGATGCGGTCGCCACATCTCAAAAAAGATATATTGGAATTGGAAAAGATTCAGAAAAGGGCAACAAAAATGATTAGGGGTATGGAATGGCTTCCGCGTGAGGAGAGATTAATAAGACTGGGACTTTTCAGTTTGGAAAAGAGGGGACTAAGGGGGGATATGATAGAGGTCTATAAAATCATGAGTGGTATAGAGAAAGTACCGTATTTTCCGGCGTATAAGACGACTGGGGGTATAAGACGACCCCCAACTTTTCCAGTTAAAATATAGAGTTTGGGATATACTCGCCGTATAAGACTACCCCTCTTCCAACGCACACCAAATAAAAATTTAAAAAACCATCAGATTTGATTTCAATATGGTAATTTTAATTCAAATGCTTATGACATGCAGGTACTTAGCAGGAAAACTGTCACTTATAAACATAAGGCTGTTTGTCATCAAACATGTAAACATAAAACAGTGCAAGTGGATTAAACTTTTCCTAATTCACTCTAAAGCTGAAAGGAAGGATAAGACAATAAACCCATGGGAGCTGCCATGCTGTTTGTTTTCTAAGCTGTCAACCAAACTGGAACTGATGATGATAGGAGGAAGATAACAAACAATAAAGAGAGAGCAAGTGCCGGGCAAGTCCCTGGCGAGTTAGCAACACCCATCATAACTGCAAGCTACGGTATTTTTACAGGTTTTGCTGGCATGACAGTTTCCCTTTAAAAGCCTTCAAAATCCTCCTGTTCG
The DNA here is from genome assembly GCF_011386835.1 of Chrysemys picta bellii. NCBI lineage: Eukaryota > Metazoa > Chordata > Testudines > Emydidae > Chrysemys > Chrysemys picta. Next base: position 51,686,598 of record NC_088797.1, read on the forward strand.
TCATCTGATATCATAAGTACATCAATGACATCTTGTGAGACATTTGTAAGGCAGTCATCGTATGGATCGAATTCCGTATCAGATGGTGTGGTCTCAGCTTCGGCTTCCTCTTCATCTTGCCACAAGTAGTCGTCCTCCATACCATCTAATGAATTTGATATGCCACACTTCTTGAAAGACTTGATTACTGTTTCTGCATCAATATCATTCCAGGCTTTTATGACAAACTTGCACAAAACATCCAACTGTGGAGCACGCATGTTTCCTCCTTTTGTGAATGACTTTTCGCCGCTAACCATCCATTCATTCCACTGTTCTCGAATGCGATCTTTAAATGGCTTGTTTAGGCACACATCCAGTGGCTGTACCAACGATGTCAATCCTGCAGGAATAACTGCCGCATCTGTGTTTAGTCTTGCAAGCCTTTGCTTGGTGCTGGGAGTTAAATGAGCCCTGAACATATCCCACACCAGTAGACTACATTTTTGAATAAGTCCACCTGGTCGCCTGCTCCATACATTATCAAGCCATAGCTTTACCCCTTCTTCATCCATCCAGCCTTTTTCATTCACATGTACAAAACAACCAGCAGGGAACTTGAATTTCGGCATTGTTTTTCTTTTAAAAATAATCATTGGTCTCAGTTTGGCGCCATCAGCTGTGCATCCTAGTACCACTGTAAAACTGGACTTCTCATGTCCTGTTGTTTTAATTAAAATTGTTTTTTCACCTTTTTGATGGACAGTTTTATTTCCAACCATATCAAAATTCATTGGAGTTTCATCCATATTTCCAATACTACTTAACGCATAGCCATGTTTAGTGCGCTGTTGTATTACGTATCGATGGAAACTATTTACTTTGCTATCAAGATCTGCAGGTAATTTTTGGGCAATTTTCGTCTTTTGCCTCAGTACCATATTATGCCTTCCCATGAATCTAGTACACCAGGATACAATGGCCTTAAATCTGTTGCTGTGATCTGGGTTAGATTTGGCCCACTGAAGTGCAAACAAACTTATTTTATTTCGTGTCACTACATAACTGTTTTGGCGATGCTCATTCACCATGTCTGCTACATGTTTTTCGAGTTCTGGCCAATGTGGGGTGCCTCTTCTTAATGCACACTTACCCCTTGGCATACTCTTTAATGCTTTTTCATTTGCTTTCCAGTCCCGAACTATCTTTTCTGTTACTCCATATTGTCTTGCAGCAGCGCAGTTATTATGTTCCATGTCAAAGTTTACAACTTAAGTTTGAAACTGGCTTCATATTTCTTTCTTCTTGCTGGTGGAGCCATGATGGGGTTTTGACTGTTGGACATTTGTATACTGTACTGTATGTACTGGTGCTATACTGTATGAACAGGTACAGATACTGGTGCTGTACTGTATGTGGTACCCAGTATACAACAACCAGCCAATCACGGCAAGCGATGTACCTTGCCGGCGATTGGCTGGTTGTTGTATACAAAGCCTGCTTGGATTGGTCAGCTCTCCCTGCCTGCCCAGCCCTCCCTGTCTCCAAGACTATCAGAGCGGTAGCGCAAACACGCCTCTTTCACCCGTCTGGCCCGCCCTTGTATCCTATTACCTCCTTCTCTGCCTCTCAGATCTTGCACATGCGCGCCTGCGCCGCTTCACTGCAGTCCTCAGGAGCGAGATCTGAGAGGCAGAGAAGGAGGTACGGTAATAGGATACAAGGGCAGGCCAGACGGGTGAAAGAGGCGTCTTTTTCTGGGCACAGCGCCGCTCTCTTTTTTCCATACCCCGGGCGTCCCGGACGCCTGCAGCTTGCTCCGCCCTTCACTTACACCTTCCCGGTGAGGCGCCCCCTCACCTCGTCATCGGGCGGGGATGCGGCCGCGGCCGTTCTTGAGCTCCCCCCACCATATGCAGCGACCGCAGATTCTCCAGTCTGGCTCGGAAGTTTCAGCACCCGCCCTATAAGACGACCCCTGTCTTTTGAGAAGATTTTCCTGGGTTAAAAAGTTGTCTTATACGCCGGAAAATATGGTAAATAAGGAAGTGTTGTTTACTCCTCACAAGGGACCACCGAATGAAATTAATAGGTAGCAGGTTTAAAACAAACACAAGAAAATATTTTTTAACGCAACGTACTGTCAACCTCTGGAACTTCTTGCCAGAGGGTCTTGTGAAGGCCAGTACTATAATGGGGTTCAAAAGGGAGCTAGCTAGATTCATGGAAGATAGGTCCATCAATGGCTACTAGCCAGGATGGGCAGGAATGGTGTCCCTAGCCTCTGTTTGCCAGAAGCTGGGATTGGGTGACAGGGCATGGATCACTTGATGGAAACCTGTCTGTTCATTCCCTTTGGGGCACCTGCCATTGGCCACTGTCACAGGATAGGATACTGGGCTAGATGGATTTTTTGGTCTGACCCAGTATGGCCATTCTTATGTTCTTATGTAATATAGCTTGGTGGGTGCCAGTGAAGCCAAGGAAGGCCTGAAAGCAAGGGAATATGAGTAATAGACCATGAAAAGCCACCCGTGAAACCAGGATGTCAGAAGGAGAGGACCATAGGGTGAACCAGAGGAACAGTCTCCACGAGCAGCACAGTAGGAAGCAGGCCAAGGAAGCAGTGAAGGGTTGGAAGTGGTTGGTACCAACCACTATATGAAGTGCCCTGGCCTGGAGCCCAGAGAGAGGCGGGGGTCCTGGCTTCCTCTACCAAACCCATCAGAAGAGTTTATTAAGGCCTTGCATTGGACTTCTTTGCACTCTGAAGGGGGAAAGCACTACTAACAACCTAGTTGGAGGGCTGAGGTTGTGACTGAGGGCCAATCAGCAAGCTCGATGGCGAAGTGGCCATCAGAGAGAAGGAGGGAAACTCAGGCAAGCTTGTTGCAAGGAGGCACTGAAGACTGGAAATGACCAGTTAACAGTGCCCAATTTGCTTGATTTTTCAGAGGTGCCGAGTAAAAGTAATAGAGGTCAAGGAAGATGAGAAAGGAAGACAGCCTCTGGGATTTGCCAGGAAAAAGTAGTTAGAAAGCTTGGTGACTGCAGTTTTATTGAAATGGAGCTGGCGGAAGCCTGACTAGAGATGTTCCAGGATGGAATTGCAGGAGAGAAACTCAAGACTGTGGTGGAAAACGACTCATTTAACGAGTGACAGAACTGACAGAAAGAAGGAAAATAGAGCAGTAGTGGGAGACACAGGTAGGGCCAAGGGTCAGACTTTGAGTATGAGGAAAGTAGGGGATGCAGTCTAAAAAGTCTGGGAAGTTAGAGGAGAGAGTGGTAGTGGGAGGGAACAGATGAGAAACCTTAGTGTTGGTGATAAGGGAAAGAAGGGAGGTATTCTCACCATAGATGGCAAGAGAGATGCTTTTCTGTTGGATATGTATTTGGTGTAAATTGAACCATGATTCACTTTGGCACAGGGACTGCAGAAGACTAATGGACTCGTTACCTCAAAGGGGGCAGACAGCAGGTGATTCCTTACCCTGAATTCTACAACAGCCACCAGAATGCCATATTTCAGATGCATCCTCTTAAGGGTGAGCAACTATGTTGTCCTATGATCCAGGAAATTCAAGGAGATACTGCACCTTAGTGAGGTCCAGTGCCTCCTGGAGCTCTCAGTGTGGTAACATAGAGCTCTCTGTTAATAGCAGTGCTATGGTTGAAGACCTGCAGGATCAACATGTTCATTTCCATGGCAGTAACAATGCTGAGTTCTGAGTTTTCTGTACAATCTGTGACAAAGGTCCTCCTCTATCTTGGTGGGTCCTGCGCTTATTGGCGGATTTTCCTGCCTCAGAGATTCACCATGTGGGTTGGGGAACAGCCCAGAGACCTTCCCCTCTGGAAGAACCCACAGTCCAGGTCAATTGGGAGGTTTGCGGGGAACCCAGGCCCGCCCTCTACTCCAGGTTCCAGCCCAGGGCCCTGTGGACTGCAGCTGTCTAAAGTGCCTCCTGTAACTGCTGCATGACAGCTACAACTCCCTGGGCTACTTCCCCATGGCCTCCTCCAAACATCTTCCTTATTCTCACCACAGGACCTTCCTCCTGGTGTCTGATAACTCTTGTGCTCCTCAGTCCTCCAGCAGCACACTCTCTCATTCTCAGCTTCTTGCTGCCAGCTCCTCGCACTCTCCCTACAAACTGAAGTGAGCTCCTTTTAAAACCCAGGTGCCCTGATTAGCCTGCCTTAATTGATTCTATCAGCTTCTTCTTAATTGGCTCCAGGTGTCCTAATTAGCCTGCCTGCCTTAACTGGTTCTAGCAGGTTCCTGATTACTCTAGTACAGCCCCTTCTCTGGTCACTCAGGGAACAGACAACTGTTCAGCCAGTGACCAGGGTGTTTGCCTTCGAACAGACTCCTGTACCTCACTGGCCTGGAGGGAGAGAGGTAGAGAGCTGCTCCTCCTGCTGCTGCTATTAGGCCCTGGGTTCTCCCTACAACTGCTGTCTGTTGCGGCTGCTGCTCCAGCTACTCCCCTGGCTGGACTAACCCCCCAGCATCTCTGCTACCTGCTTGCTGGCTGGCCGGCTGCTAGACCCTCCCCCCCACCCTTGGTTGTTGCTGCTGCTCCAGTCACAGCCCCTTGAGGGGGGGGAGGGGGCTGCTGGCCCACTCCCCGGAGGAGGGGAGGGAGGGAGCCAGCCATTGCTCCTGCTGCTGAGGATGCCACCACCATCGACCACCACCTGAGAAGAATCCTTCCTGCTGTCCACCAGACTGCCAGCTAAAGCTGCTGTGTTTGCTGCTGAGAGCTGCTGAAGCCCCGAGGAGGAGGAGAAGGAGAAGAGGACCATTTGCCAGTAGAGGAGCGCGTAAGAACATACCACCGTGGAGGGGGTTCTCATGGACTGAGTAACTTCTGAACTGTGCTCTTGTGGTGGGGGTCTAGACTGTGTTTGTGGGACACAGGGGGTGTGGCGTGGAGCCCCCTGGTCCGTCTGTGTCCCCCCCCGACCCCCACCACCACCATCGTCGTTGCCCCCTCCACCACCCCCACTGGCTACTTACCATCTACCTCAAGCTCCTGCCTCTGGGATTTCAGCTGCTCACCTAGGCTTGCTACGCCCTGTTGCCACCATTGGGCCTGATACAGCAGCCAGCTTCCAAGGACTTTCTTTTTGTTGCAAGCGCACCTGGGTGCACGTACCTGCCCCCTTTTTGACTGACCCCCTCCCCCCTGCAACAAGCCCCCAGCTTTGCCCCTGCTGCCTACCCATTTGCCCCTTGCTGCCTTTTGCCCCTCCCCCTTGCCCCAGCCCCTCGCTAGCTCCAGTTTGTTTGCCTGCCCTGCCCTTTCCCTCTGCAGCCTTTGTTTGACCCGCCCCAGCCTCCGAAGCTAGCCCCGTGGTTCCTCTGCCCCATTTCCCGCCTGGTTACTCCCTTCCCCCTGCGGTCCCCTTGCCCTGATTTGCCCCTCCCCTCGTGCGCCCATGTCCCCTCCTATGCGCTTGTACCACTCCCCCTTTTAGTTTAATTCTATCTCACTGCACCCCCCCCCAATGCTGTTATATCCTCTCTTCCTTGGTGCAACAAGAAGAGCCGGAAACCTTCCCTGAGTCAGTGACTGACCCCTAGCCCTTGATAGCCCCCCCCATCCACCCCCCCCTTTTTTGGCGCCCTCCTCCCCTGCCTACAGCCCAGTGGGGAGGAGTGGTCGACCTGCTTCCCCTTTCCCTACCCCCCTCCAGTGTTTGCTTTCCCCCCGTCCTCATTATGGCAGGGGACGAGGAGAGTGAGACCCCTCGGACAGACCCTGCTGCCCCTCCTCCACCCGCCCCACCATCATCCCCCCCCTAGCCTCTACCTCAACCGCCGCTGCCGAGCCACCTACTACCATCCCTGCTGGAGCGCCGGCAGCGGTGGGTAACGAGGTGACTTCCGCTGCTGCCACGTCCCTCGCCCCCTCTGACTCTGGGGGAGTCCCCCCAGCCGGCAGGAAGGGCCAGGGCACGAAGAAGGGTAAAGCCCCCGCTAAAAAAGCCAGGCCCTCCATGGCAGGGGGTGCCCCCACTGCCGCGCCCCGCAACAAGCCGCGGCGTCCCTCCCTGCTGTTCCCTCCACCAGCTCTATGGGTGTCCCACCCCCAGCTCCCAGGGCATACGCCCAGGTGGCGGCGGCCCCCCCGCCTGCCGCTATGTCATCTCCCCCATCCACCACCTCTGCTACCATCTATAGCGGCCGGGGCCCCTTCCCCACCTTGACCAGGAAGCATGGTGTCCGTTGCCTCCTGGTACCTGCCTCGCCCCACGTGGAGACCTATGTGCGGGCGTTGGCGAGGGTGGTGGGGCCCACAGCCATTGTGGCGGCCTCCAAGATGTACGGAAAGGTCGTCTTCTTCCTAGCATCGGAGGCCGCCGCCCAGGAGGCAGTGGAGAAGGGCCTGGCGGTGGGGGGGCGTGTATGTCCCCCTGGAGCCGCTAGAAGACCTGGGCGCCCGACTGGTCCTGACTTCTGTCCTTCCCTTCCTTCCAAATGCCGCCCTGTTACCCGCCCTCTCTACCCTGGGGAGGCCGATCTCTGTGGTCAGCCCTCTCCCATTGGGCTGCAAAGACCCCGCCCTCCGTCACGTCCTCTCGTTCCGCCGGCAGGTCCAGTTACAACTGCCGCCGGCGGCACGTGACGGTGAGGCGCTCGAGGGGTCCTTCTTGGTCCCCTACCAGGGGGCCCACTACTGGGTACATTATTCAACGGGGAGGCCCAGTGCTACCTCTGCCGGGCGATGGGACACGTCCGGAGGGACTGCCCTTTGGCCCAGCACGGAGGGACATCCGGGACCCCCGAGCCCCGGCAGGGTGCCGGCCCTGTCATCGCCGGCGCCCCTAGCTGCCCGGTGCCCGAAGCCGCCCCTCCTCCTTTCCGGCCCACCAACGCTCCCGCTCGGGCCCAAGGGGTATCTCCCCCAGTGCGCCTAGACGAGCGAAAGGGCCGTGCCTCTGCCGCCTGCGATCTGGCGGGGCCTGTGGAGGAGGGTGAGGTAGGGATATCGCCGGGCATAGAAGAGGGCATGCTCCAGATAGAATCCTCCCTCCTACGTGCTGCCCCACCATTGCCTCCCCGAGTCCCTAAGCCTTCGCTCTTGCTCCCTTGACCCAAGTCCTGTTAGCCAGCCCCCGGATGATGCCATGGAGGGCTGGTCCTTAGTACAGGGGAAGCGGGGCAAGCGGAAGGCTCGAGCTCCACTCCTTCCATCTGATGCGGTAGCCCCCCGGAAGACCAGGAAGGGGGGAACCGATGCTGAGCCTTCCGCTTTGCCCCCGGGTGGGTTTTGTCCCCCATTGCCGGCTAGGGAAGACGTGGCAGCATCGGAGGAAATCACTACCCCTCCTCCGGTGTCCCTTCCTATGGAAACCCCTGATGGAGCCCCTGCACGCACCAAGGCGAGCGTCGCTTCGGGTGCAGGAGGGGAGAGCCCTGGGGTGGTGGAAGGTGATCTCCCTTCCATTTATGAGGAGATCGAGGCCCTGGGTCTGACCCCGGTTACCCAGGGGGAGGACGACCCTCTACCAGCGGGCCTCAATCTGAGCGACCTCGCCTCGGCCCCCCTTTCCCCGTATTCCGTCCACTTACCCACTGCTTCCACTCCCGCCTCCGAGGAGCCCCTGGACTCTTCCACTATCCCAGCTGCAGATGGCACCCCGCTAGCGGCCGCCGAACTCTTGAGGCGACGGCCAGTGCCACGCAACCGGGACCCGAGTCGCCAGGGGACTCCCTCATGGCTGAGGGACAGCCGACCTCCTTTCCGGGTGGGGGCCCCTTTATTGATTCTCCACCTACGGATGCCGTGGCCTTACCATCTGCCTTGGAGCATGAGTCCGGCATCGCCGAGGGCCCACCTCCCTCCCTGCAAATCCCTGAGCCCCTTTGTGGGGTGCCACCCCCCCTCACCCAGTGGCCCGGCTGCTGAGGCCCCCGATCCCACTATCGCCCCTTCCCCTGTCCCTATTCCTGACTCCGACCCTGCCCCTGTCACCGACCCCATCCCTGTCCCCTCCACTTCCCATGATGCTATTGCCGCCTCTGGGGTTGTCTCCTTCCATATCCCAGAGGATGACCCCCAAGGAGCGGCCTTTGTTTTTCCCTGTCCCAACCCACCAGGGGCTGCTATTTTTCCTCCGCCGCCCCCCATTGAGCCAGGGTCTGAGGCGGGCCACGGGGCGCCAGCCCATCGGACGCCACGTTGAGGGTCTGCCCCCTGTTTGCCCGTCTCGGTGGGCCACGGGGCTGTGACAGGGGCCCCGCTGGGGGATAGCCATAGATCAATAACCCCACCCCCCCCATACGCTGAGAGAGGAGCTACGGGACTTCCTTGAGGACGTCCGAGGCTCCCGCAACAAAGTACAGCTTGCACTCCAGCGATGGGGGGATTTCCATCAGATCCTCCGGGCCGCGAGGGCCCTCATGGGGGAGGGTAAGAGGACCGGGAGGCAGGCCGCCGCGGCCTACCAACGGGTCCGCCTCTTCCGTGACTCCTTAATCGCTTATGGGGTAGGTCATGGATTGTTGCGCGGCCCGACGGAGGCCGTGGGTGTCTCTGCTAGCGAGGATCCCCCCCAGCCCTCCTCATGGCACCGATCATCTTTGCAACATTAAACACCCGGGGCTGTAGGATGGGTCTCCGCAGGAGCCAGGTGCTCTCCTTCCTTCGGGAGGGGGGTACTCTGTGATTTTCCTGCAGGAGACCCATACGGATCCGGCCGCTGAAGCAAGCTGGCGGCTGGAGTGGGGGGACAGGGTCTATTTTAGCCACCTCACAGTTCGTACGGCTGGAGTGGCGACCCTGTTCTCCCCCGACCTACGGCCCGAGGTGCTGGGGGTCACCGAGGCTGTGCCGGGCCGCCTGCTGCACCTCCGGGTCCGCATGGAGGGGCTTGTAGTTAATCTCGTCAATGTTTACGCCCCGACTTTGGGCCCGGAGAGGTTGTGTTTTTATCAGCAGGCGTCCGCCTTCCTCGGCACCTTGGATCCTCGCGAGTGCCTAGTCCTGGGCGGGGACTTTAACGCCACCCTTGAGGAACGGGACCACTCGGGGACCGAGCAGCACCAGGCCGCCGCGGACGTCCTCCGGGAGATCGTCGAACATCACTCCCTAGTGGATGTCTGGCGCGACCACCACCCGGATGACGTTTCAACATTCACTTTTGTCCGGGTGGAGGTCCATCGGTCGTACCACTCCCGGTTGGACCGCATCTATATGTCACGCTTCCATCTTTCCCGGGCCCACTCCTCCAGCGTCCGGCCGGCCCCTTTTTCAGATCACCATCTAGCCACCGTGACAGCCTCTCTCTGCGCGGAGAGGCCGGGGCCGGCCTATTGGCACTTTAATAATAGCTTGTTGGAGGATGTGGGCTTCGTGGCGTCCTTCCGGGAGTTCTGGCTAGCCTGGCGAGGGCAGCGGCGTGTCTTTCCCTCGGCGCGACGGTGGTGGGACCTGGGGAAGGTGCGCGCCCGGCTCTTCTGCCGTGACTACACCCGGGGCACCAGCCGACGGAGGGATGCGGCGATAGGGCAGTTGGAACGGGAGGTCTTAGAGCTGGAGAGGCGTCTGGCCGCCAGCCCCGGTGATCCATCCCTCTGCAGAGCATGCCGGGAGAAGCGGGAAGAGCTGCGGACCCTCGAGGACCATCGGGCCCCAGGTGCCTTTGTTCGATCCCGCATCCGCCTCCTTCGGGAGATGGATCGCGGTTCCCGCTTCTTCTACGCCCTGGAGAAAAAGAGGGGGGCTAAAAAGCACATCACCTGTCTTCTAGCAGAGGACGGCACCCCCCTCACGGATCCGGCGGAAATGTGCGGGAGGGCCAGGGCCTTCTACGCAGGCCTTTTCTCCCTGGATCCGACCGATCCTAACGCTTGCAGAATGCTCTGGGATGAACTCCCGACGGTCAACGCGGGCGACCGAGACTGGCTGGAGCTGCCTCTCACTCTGGCCGAGTTCTCGGAAGCCCTCCGCCGCATGCCCACCAATAAATCTCCGGGCATGGACGGGCTGACCGTGGAGTTCTACCGCGTGTTTTGGGACGTCCTTGGCCCGGACCTTGTCACCGTCTGGGCCGAGTCCTTGCAGGGCGGGGTCCTCCCTCTTTCGTGCAGGCGAGCCGTGCTGACATTATTGCCGAAGAAGGGGGACCTCCGCAATTTACGGAATTGGCGTCCCATCTCGCTCCTCAGCACGGACTATAAAATCGTAGCGAAGGCCATCTCGCTGCGGCTAGGGTCCATTTTGGTGGACGTGATCCACCCAGACCAGACCTACACCATCCTGGGCCGCCCCATCTTCGACAACTTGTATCTAGTCCGGGACCTCTTGGAACTCGGGTGTAGGGATGGTCTGTCGTTCGCCCTCCTGTCCCTGGATCAGGAGAAGGCGTTCGACAGGGTGGACCACGGGTATATCCTGGGCACGCTGCAAGCGTTTGGCTTCGGGCCCCAGTTTGTGGGTTTTCTGCAGGTGCTGTATGCCTCCGCAGAGTGTTTGGTCAGGCTCAACTGGATCCTGACCGAACCGGTCATCTTCGGGCGAGGAGTACGTCAAGGATGCCCCCTCTCGGGCCAGCTGTACGCTCTGACGATCGAGCCCTTCCTCTGTCTCCTCCGTAGGAGGTTGGCAGGGTTGGTGCTGCGGGAGCCGTAGCTGCGGCTGATCCTTTCGGCGTACTCCGACGATGTGCTCCTCGTGGTCCAGGACCCGGGCGACTTGGTGCGGGTAGAGGCTTGCCAGACCATCTATTCGGCGGACTCCTGCGCCCGGGTCAACTGGGTCAAGAGCTCTGGCCTGGTGGTAGGGGACGGGTGGCAGACAAGCTCCCTCCCACCCACGCTTTAGGCCGTCCGGTGGAGCACAGGTCCGCTGCTTTATCTCGGCATTTACCTTTCTGCCACGCATCCGTCTCCACTGGAGAACTGGCTAGGTTTAGAGGGCAGGGTGTTGGAGCGGCTTCGGAAATGGACAGGACTGCTCCGGTGTCTCTCCCTTCAAGGGAGAGCACTGGTGCTCAATCAGCTGGTCCTGTCCATGCTCTGGTACCGGCTCAATACCCTGGTCTCGGCCCCGGGTTTCCTGGCCAACCTCCGGACGTCGATTCTGGAGTTCTTTTGGCCAGGACTGCACTGGGTCTCTGCGGGGGTTCTCCATCTACCCCTGGAGGAGGGAGGGCAGGGCCTGAAGTGTTTGTATGCTCAGGTCCATGTCTTCCGTCTCCAGACCCTGCAGAGGCTCCTTTATGGTACAGGTAGTCCGGCGTGGAGCGTATTGGCGCACGCCTTCCTGCGCCGCTTCCGAGGGCTCCGATATGACCGGCAGCTCTTTTGTCTCCATCCGAGAGGTCTTCTGCGAGACCTCTCCGGGCTGCGGGTCTTCTACCAGGACCTCCTCCGGACCTGGAAATTGTTCTCAGTGACCAGGTCCGTGGCGGCCACCGTGGGGGCAGATCTCTTCGCGGAGCCCCTGCTACACAACCCCCAGCTCCGTGTGCAAGTGGCGGAGTCCCCCATGGTGCACCAGAGGTTGGTCCTGGCAGAAGTCACCAAAGTCGGAGACCTCCTGTACTATGACCAGGGAGATTGGCTGGATCCCCTGACGATCGCTCAGCACAAATGTCCTGTCTTACTAAAATAAGACAGGAGATCTACATTACACACTTCACCTCTCTACAAGGGAAAAAGGACCGTAAGCTGTCTAAAATCCTACCTGCCACATGGGGCCACAACAGGGGTATCCCTAACTCACCCAGCAATATTGTCAATTTATCCAGCTACACACTCAACCCAGCAGAAGAGTCTGTCCTATCTCGGGGACTCTCTTTTTGCCCCAGCACCCCCACGAACATGATACAGTTCTGCGGTGATCTGGAAGCCTACTTTCGCTGCCTCCGACTCAAAGAATACTTTCAAGATAACACTTAACAGCGCACTGATACACAGATACCTTCCTGTGTTGTTGGTGGGAGGAAAAACTCCACATGGACTCCTCCTGAGGGTCGAAATGACAGTCTGGACCTATACATAGAATGCTTCCGCCGACGTGCACAGGCAGAAATTGTGGAAAAACAACATCGGTTGCCTCATAACCTAAGTCGTGCAGAACGCAATGCCATCCACAGCCTCAGAAAGCACCCTGACATTATCATCAAAGAGGCTGATAAAGGAGGTGCTGTTGTCATCATGAACAGGTCTGACTACCAGCAGGAGGCTGCCAGACAACTCTCCAATACCAAATTCTACAGGCCACTTTCCTCAGATCCCACTGAGGAATACACTAAAACTGCACCATCTACTCAGGACACTCCCTACACTAACACAGGAACAAATCAACATACCCTTAGAGCCCTGACCGGGGTTATTCTATCTACTACCTAAGATCCACAAACCTGGAAATCCTGGACACCCCATCATCTCGGGCATTGGCACTCTCACTGAAGGACTGTCTGGATATGTGGACTCCCTAATCAGACCCTATGCAACCAGCACTCCCAGCTATCTCCGTGACACCACTGATTTCCTGAGAAAACTACAATGCATTGGTGACCTCCCAGAAAACACCATCGTAGCCACCATGGATGTAGAGGCTCTCTACACAAACATCCCACACACAGATGGAATACAAGCTGTCAGGAACAGTATCCCTGATGATGACACAGCACAATTTATTGCTGAGCTCTGTGATTTTATCCTCATGCCCAATTATTTCAAACTTGGCGACAATATATACCTCCAGACCAGTGGCACCGCTATGGGCACCCGCATGGCCCCACAATATGCCAACATTTTTATGGCTGACCTGGAACAACGCTTCCTCAGCTCTCGTCCACTCATGCCCCTTCTCTACCTACGCTATATTGATGACATCTTCATCATTTGGACCCATGGGAAGGAGACCCTGGAAGAATTCCACCATGATTTCAACAGCTTCCACCCCACCATCAACCCCAGCCTGGACCAATCTACACGGGAGGTCCACTTCCTAGACACCACCGTACAAATAAGCGATGGCCACATTAACACCACCCTATACCGAAAACCCACCGACCGCTACGCCTATCTTCATGCCTCTAGCTTCCACCCCGGTCACATCACACGATCCATCGTCTTCAGCCAAGCACTGAGGTACAATCGCATCTGCTCCAACCCCTCAGACAGAGACCAACACCTACAAGATCTTCACCAAGCATTCTCAAAACTATGATACCCACACAAGGAAATAAAGAAACAAATCAACAGAGCCAGACGTGTACCCAGAAGCCTCCTGCTACAAGACAGGCCCAAAAGAGAAACCAACATATCTCCATTGGCCATCACCTACAGTCCTCAGCTTAAACCTCTCCAATGCATCATCAGTGATCTACAATCCATCCTGGACAATGATCCCTCACTTTCACAGACCTTGGGAGGCAGGCCAGTCCTCGCCCACAGACAACCCGCCAACCTTAAGCATATTCTCACCAGCAACCACGCACCGCACCATAACAACTCTAACTCAGGAACCAACCCATGCAACAAACCTCGATGCCAACTCTGCCCACATATCTACACCAGCAACACCATCACAGGACCTAACCAGATCAGCTACAACATCACCGGCTCATTCACCTGCACGTCCACCAATGTTATATATGCCATCATATGCCAGCAATGCCCCTCTGCTATGTACATTGGCCAAACTGGACAGTCACTACGCAAGAGGATAAATGGACACAAGTCAGATATCAGGAATGGCAATATACAAAAACCTGTAGGAGAACACTTCAACCTCCCTGGCCACACAATAGCAGATGTAAAGGTAGCCATCTTACAGCAAAAAAACTTCAGGACCAGACTCCAAAGAGAAACTGCTGAGCTCCAGTTCATTTGCAAATTTGACACCATCAGATCAGGATTAAACAAAGACTGTGAATGGCTATCCAACTACAGAAGCAGTTTCTCCTCCCTTGGTGTTCACACCTCAACTGCTAGCAGAGCACCTCACCCTCCCTGATTGAACTAACCTCGTTATCTCCATACTGATTTATACCTGCCTCTGGAGATTTCCATTACTTGCATCTGAAGAAGTGAGGTTCTTACCCACGAAAGCTTATGCTCCCAATACTTCTGTTAGTCTTAAAGGTGCCACCGGACCCTCTGTTGCTTTCTAGTGCTTTAGTGTCTGATATTGTTTCTGAGAATCAGTGTTTTTGTGAATCACTTATTACCTGATCTAAAGTCCATTGAGTTCACTGGGCTTTGGATAAGTTCGTAATGCAGGCCTATTCACATCTCCAACACCTATGAGTCTTCAATTCCTACTTTGTATATATCCTGGTGAAATCCTGGCCTCACTGAAGTCAGTTGAAAAACTGTCCTTGACTTCAGTGGGACCAGGATTTCATGCAGAGTTTGGAGTCAAATATACCTGAAAATTATTTTGTGGTGAAACAGAAGACAGATCCATTTTTTTGTAACTTGTGTATCCGGGATCGGGAGGAAGGGCGGAATCCCTAATTCCCGCCTCCATTTACTTTGAAGTGCTTCCATGCTTTGTGTCCTTAGTTAAACAAGCACATATTGACATGGTCATCTGACAGAGTGCCCGTTTTTTCCTATGCATTTTTGCAAGTCTGGCAATTTCAATACTGATATTGCACTGGGGCCTCCCATCCAAGTACTGCCCAGGCCTTACCCTATATAGCTTATGAGATCAGAGGGCTGGACATGGGAGTAGTGGAGAAAAGGCTATGAATGTATTATCTGATTTATAGGGAATTAATGTATATGCTTTTATAAGAGGCCCCATCTCTTCTCTCCCTGTTCCCCAACCACAGCAGGTCACTCTGCATTGTGTACCATTAAAAAATAAACAACAGTTTTAGAAAACCTTCATGCTTCAGGGATTAAACCAGCCTCTATCTGTTGGGGATCAGGAGAAAAATTTCCCTGGAGCAGTTTATCTCAGAACTGTCTGTTGCAAGGTTTCTGCACCTTCCCATGAAGTATCTGGTACCAGCTGCTCTTGGTGACAGGTTACTGGACTAAACAGGCTACTGGCCTGATCCAGTCTGGGACTCCTCTGTTCTTGTGTCTTCCAGCTCTGAATAATTCCATGTTTGAAGCAGCCCTCTACAATTTGGATGGATGCCATGAAGGAGTTCTAGGTTATATTCATGCATTTTCTATTCTTACTGTACAGCATTGCTCACAAGGTTCTCCTCTGCCCTTGTGACCTTACACGCTATTCATTTTCCCAGTTGTGAAGCAGATTTTAATCTGAGATGCTTGGCATGCACACTGTATTTTAACTTGAAAAAGCTATTACTTTACTCATGCAGAAATATTTAAAGAATATTGAATTTTTTCCTCTTCAGAGCGGGTGTCAGGCTGAAAAATACGGGGATTCAAAATGCAAATCTCTCCCCTTAATGGGCCACAGTAAACTTTTAAAGAATATTATATAACTGGCTTTCAGAAGAGAGGATATAAGAACCTCATAAGGGACAAATTATATATTCATATAACACACACAACAACTGATGATTGGTTTTATGTCCTCTAACATTAGAGTTTATAGCTCTCGTACCTTTTAATCCTATCAGATGTAACTGTGGATGTACTTGCTATCCATATAGATGTCTAATTCTTTTTAAAATCCTACTAAATGCTTGGCTTCAATAACATCTTGTGGCAATGAGTTCCACAGGATAATTATGGCTTGTGTTTTTAAAAAAGCTACCTTAGGTAGAAGTGCTGCCTATTTGGTCTGGCTGTGGGCCAGTCACTGCCTCAGTTTCTTCTCACTCGGGTTGAATCTCCTGACCTTCCAGCCTGGTTTGGTTGCTGCAGTGACTTGGCTTTCCACCCAAGTCATAAAAGGAAAAAGTCCACCCCTTCCAGGATATCCAAGTCCAAAACAAATAGAGTCTTCCATCCCCAATTTCAAACTGGGCAGAGCCCATCCTTCCTGACATTCAGTCTGTCTTCCCTCTTCACACTTCAAATGCTGCTCAGCCCACTGTCTGGGCTTTGCTCTCACCCCTCCAGCTCTTCTGTGCTCCTTTTGAGTCTCTTCCTACTTGCTACTGAGCAGCAACTCCCAGGGCTTCCTCCCTGGAGTCTCCCTGCTCTCCCCATGCTTCTGTTTTATCTCCACCCCAGAGGCGTGATTGAGCCACATGATCTACCTGTTATGGGACTTTGCTCATTTGCTCCCCTTGGGAGGTGAGCTAACTGTGGCACAAGTGGGGCTGGATCCATCTCCCTGTAAAGGGACAGTCATCCTGTGACACCTTGTATTCTTAAATTTGCTGCCTTTCCAGTCCATTGAAAGCTTGCCAGAAGCAAAGCATCTCATGTAGCAAGCCCCTTGCTAGTCCTGTAACAGTTAATTGAAGTTCAACTAAAAATGGCCGCACAGGCTTTTAAATGCCACAACAAAATAAGCAATTTGTCACATGCTTTAAATGATGGTGCAGCAAGATTGTTAGGCTCTGCCATTGGTGTTTTGGGTTAGGACATGGATGCTCCTCTCCTGTCCACCTTCACCCAGCACTTCCCCTTAGAAGAAGCAGGCAAGCCTTCTTATCTTGGTAAGTCCTGATTGGCTACTGCCTCCTCCCAGCCTTCTGGGGCTTAGACTAGATGACACTTGTGATCCCTTCTAACTCTGATTCTAGCCCCTGGAGGACCAAGTCTTGTTGATTCTACTAGTACCAGAGCCTGAGTGACTTCTCTAGGCAGTGCTCAAAGGTCTAAACTCACTGCCTCTCTTTTCCCAGGTGATATTTTTCCTTCACGCAGGTATGTTAGGATGGTGAAGCCTTCAGTGGAGGTTGGAGGGGGGGGCAGAGAGGATTTTGTACACCTATCATGATCCCCCCCCTTTTTTTTGTTATGAGAGAGGACCGCCTAACTTGCCTTCTCTAAATCGTTCATTATTTTTGTGCATCTCTATCACTTCACCTCTTACTGGTCTTTTCCTTAAACGAAATATTCCAATTCTCTGTCATCTCTTCTCATTTGGAAGTGTTTCCATGACACTAATAATTTTTGCAGTCTCTGGCTTGGGCCTTAATGGGGTGACCAGAGGTAAAAACTCACTATTGATTTATAGAATGGCATATTTCACTAATATTCCCTAAACTTTAAATACAAATTACTTGTTTGCCTTTTTGACCACTACTGCATGCTGTCAGGGTTCCCTCCCCACTCTGAACTCTGGGATACAGATATGGGGACCCGCATGTAAGACTGCCTAATCTTATTTCTACCATTTTAGATTAAAACTTCCCCAAGGCACAAATCCTTTCCTTGTCCTTGGATGGTATTGCTGCCACCACCAAGTGATTTTGACAAAAATCCAGGAAAAAGGGCCACTTGGAGTCCCTGTTTCCCCCAATCCCCTACACCCCTTTCCTGGGGAGGCTTGAGAATAATATACTAACCAGTTGGTTACAAAGTGAGCACAGACCAACCCCCTGGGTTTTTAGGACACTGAAAATCAATCAGACTCTTAAAAGAAGAATTTTATTTAAAAATAAAAATAAAAATAAAAGAATCACACCTGTAAAATCAGGATGGAAGGTAACTTTGAAAATAAAAATAAATATATAAAAAGACTTAAAACATAGAGGATTCCTCTCTGACTTTGCTTTCCAGTTACAAAAGAGGAATGAAATTACCTCTAAGCATAGGAAAAATTCACAAGCTAAAACAAAAGATAACCTAACGCACTTCCTTGCCTTACTTACAATTTTTGTAATTTTAAATGGATCATTTCAGGTATCTTTTCAGAAGATGGTTTACCTGCTTGATTTCCCCCCCCCCCCCACCTCTCTAGAGAGGGAACAACAAAGAGAGACCAAACAAAACCTTTCCCCCTCCTCCCACCCGATTTGAAAGTATCTTCTTTCCTTATTGGTCCTTTTGGTTAGGTGCCAACCAGGTTATTTGAGCTTCTTAACCCCTTACAGGTAAAGTGATTCTATACCTCTGGCCAGGAGAGATTTTATGTTACTGCATACATAAAGGTTGTTACCCTTCCCTTTACATTTATGACATGCCTCCCAAGTCACAGACGGGGCTGGATAGCCTGATTCACACTGGCTGAGATTTCTTCCTGGAGTTCTAGGAGAAAACAGAGTTAATAAGACACATGCACCTTTAGATATACTACTGATTATATAAAAACTAACAATATTTCCCACATTTCAAGGATGATTTTAACCAGTTGATTCTGGGAAACTTTCACAGGAGGGTGCATCAACCACTTTGTTAGAAGCGCCTGAAATGTGTTGTATTTCAAAATAAAAATCTTGGAGAGCTAAACTCCACTGAAGAAGTTTTTTCTTATTTTCCTTGATGGTATGAAGCCACTTCAGCCCAGCATGGTCAATTTGCAGGTGGAAACGCCGTCCCCAAATGTATGGGCGCAGCTTTTCCAGAGCGTACACAATGGCGTAACATTCCTTTTTGGTGATTGACCAGTGGCTTTCCCTCTCAGACAGTTTTTTGCTGAGAAACACGACAGGATGGAATTCTTGATCTGATCCTTCCTGCATTAAAACTGCTCCCATGCCACTCTTGGATGCATCTGTGGTTACTAGGAAAGGTTTGTCAAAGTTTGTGGCCCTTAGCACAGGGTCAGACATGAGTATCACTTTAAGCTGGTTAAAGGCCTTCTGACACTCATCAGTCCACTGAACTGCATTTGCCTGTTTCTTTTTGGTTAGATCTGTCAGTGGGGCAGCGATTTGGCTGTAGTGCAGTACAAATTGCCTGTAATAACTGGCCAAGCCTAAGAAGGATTGGACCCGTTTCTTTGACTTTGGGACAGGCCACTTTTGGATAGCATTCACTTTGGCCTGTAGGGGGTTGATAGTTCCTTGACCCACCTGGTGTCCAAGGTAAGTCACTCTGTTTAGGCTTATTTGACATTTTTTAGCCTGAAGTTAGTCCTACCTCCCTTATGTGTTCAAAGACTTTTTGTAGATGCTCCAGGTGTTTCCTGCCATGAATCAGAAAAGATGGTCACATCGTCAAGGTAGGCAACTGCAGATTCTCCCAATCCCGCTAGGAGACTATCTACAAGTTTCTGGAAGGTGGCGGGTGCATTTCGCAGCCGGAAAGGGAGCACATTAAATTCAAACAGCCCTACATAGGTGATGAAGGCTTAATTTTTTTTTTGGCGGATTCATCTAGCGGTACTTGCTAGTACCCCTTGGTTAAGTCTAAGGTAGAGATGAACTGGGCACGTCCCAGTTTCTCCAATAGCTCATCTGTGCATGGCATTGGATAGTTGTCTGGGTGAGTCACAGTATTTAGCTTAGGGAAATATGCTTTTGCGTGGATTACCATATCTGGTTTGGGAATTAGAACCACTGGAGATGCCCATGCACTTTTAGAAAGGCGGATTACCCCCATCTGTAGCATGTCCTGGATCTCCCGCTCTATAGCAGTTTTGGCTTGAGGAGACACCCAGTAAGGTTGATCTCTAATTGGGCGAGCATTACCTGTGTCAATGGAGTGGTATGCCCGTTCGGTCCATCCTGGGGTGGCTGAGAACATCGGTGCGAAGCTAGTGCACAGCTCCTTGATCTGCTGTCTCAGCATACCTCTGAGGGTCATTGAGAGGTTCACCTCTTCCATGCCACCATCACTTTTTCCTTCATAGTAGACACCTTCAGACCACTCAGCGTCATCTCCTCCCTGGGCTGTAAACTGACAAACCTTTAATTCTCTGTAATAAAAGGGCTTTAGAGAATTAACATGGTACGCTTTAGGTTTGAGGTGGGGGATGCTATGAGATAGTTAACAGCTCCCAGGTGCTCTTGGACCGTAAATGGCCCATCCCACGATGCTTCAATCTTATGGGCCTGGAGCACCTTCAGGACCATGACCTGGTCCCCTACTTTGAAGGAACGCTCTCTGGCATGTTTATCATACCAGGCCTTTTGCTCTTCCTGAGCATCTTTTAGGTTTTCTCTATCAAGGGCTAAAGAGTTTTGGAGGGTGTTTTGTAGGTTGTTTACAAAGTCCAGAATGTTAGTTCCTGGAGAAGGCGTAAACCCGTTCCATTGCTGCTTCACCAACTGTAATGGCCCCTTAACCTCGTGGCCATACACAAGTTCAAATGGTGAAACCCCTAAACTGGGATATGGTACAGCTCTGTAGGCAAAGAGCAACTGCTGCAACACTAGGTCCCAATCATTGGAGTGTTCATTTACAAATTTACATATCATGGCCCCCAAAGTTCCATTAAACTTCTCCAGGAGGCCATTTGTTTGATGGTGGTAAGGGGTGGCAACCAAGTGATTCACCCCATAGGCTTCCCAAAGGCTTTTCATGGTCCCTGCCAGGAAATTAGTTCACGAATCCATAAGGATGTTGGAGAGCCAACCTACCCTGGAAAAAATGTCTGTTAATGCCTGGCACACACTTTTAGCCCTGGTGTTGCTTAAAGCTACTGCTTCCGGCCATCGGGTGGCAAAATCCATGAAAGTCAGTATGTACTGCTCTCCTCTGGGTGTCTTTTTTGGAAAAGGACCCAGAACATCCACAGCTGCTCAATGAAATGGAACCTCAATTATGGGGAGTGGCTGGAAGGGGACTTTGACCTGGTCTTGTGGATTCCCCACTCTTTGGCACACCTCACAAGACCGGACATAGGTAGAAACGTCCTTGCCCATTCCTTTCCAGTGAAATGACCTCCCCAAACGGTCTTTGGTCCTGTTCACCCCAGCATGGCCACTAGGATGATTGTGGGCTAAGCTCAAGAGCTTTACCCGGTACTTAGTGGGAACTACTGACTGTCTTTCAGGATGCCAGTCTTCCTGGTGTCCACCAGAAAGAGTTTCCTTGTATAAAAGTCCTCTTTCTACAATAAACCGGGATCGATTAGAAGAGCTGAGAGGTGGTGGGTTGCTCTGTGCCGCCATCCAAACTCCCTGGAGGCTGTCATCTGCTTCCTGCTTGGCCTGGAATTGTTCCCTTAATGCTGGAGACATCAGTTCCTCATTGGATTGTGGACTTGGGCTTGGTCCCTCTGGAAGCAATGTAGGTGATGGGGCTGTTTCCGTTGACTGTGAACCGCTCTCCGCTGGTCCACTATGTTGTATTTCAGGCTCTGGATGAGCCTCTTGTGATGGTTTATTTGCTGCTGCCAGTGCAGGCTCATTACTGGGTCTCTGGGTTGATGAATTTGGGGTCCACTAAGGATCGGTGGATAGCTGACACCTGTGCTCCAGTGTCCCTCCACGCAGTAACCTTCTTCCCGCCCAAAATCACAGTTTCACTTCGCTCTGAGGGTATCTGGGAGGCATCTGGGCCTGGGGACCTTTGATGTGATTCTGGTGTAATGAACTGCAATCTGTTGGGGTTCTTGAGGCAGTTGGCCTTCACATGCCCCAGTTCATTACATTTAAAACATCGTCCAGCTGACTGGTCATTGGGGCGAGGTGGGTTGCCGGAGACTGGTGTGATGGGATGATAAGGGGATTGGGGTTTTCCTTGAGATGTAGGTGGGGCCTTGGGCTGCCCCCGGTGGTAGGGTGTTGTTTCGGGTTGCCCCTTCTGATATCCGCTCCAACTGCTACTAGCTTTTTTCTTTTCCGCCACCTCCAGCCATTTGGTTCCGATCTCCCCCGCCTCAATCCAGTTTTGGGCTTCCCATCTAGGATGTACCTTTCTATTTCCTCAGGAACACCCTCTAAGAACTGCTCCATTTGCATTAGGAAAGACAGATCTTCCAGAGATTGAACACTTGCTCCTGATATCCAAGCATCCCAATTTTTTACAATGTGGTAGGCATGTCGGGAAAATGCCACATCTGTTTTCCACCTTAGGGCTCTGAACCGCCGACAGGTATGCTCGGGCATTAGCCCCATTCTAATTCTGGCCTTTTTTAAAAAAAAAGTTCGTAGCTGTTCATGCGTTCTTTAGGCATTTCAGCTGCCACCTCTGCTAAGAGTCCACTGAGTTGCAGCTTCAGCTCCACCCTATACTGATCTGTAGAGATGCTGTACCCAAGGCAGGCCCTTTTGAAATTTTCTAAGAAGGCCTCTGTGTCCATTGCCTACCTTGTATGTGGTGAACTTTTTAGAATGGGGAGCGGTACCTGGAGAAGGATTGTTAGGGTTATCTGGTAGACCCAGCTTTGTCCTTTCCAGATCTAAGCGCTTCAGCGCTAACTACGTATCCAAGCATTTTGCCTCCTTCCTTTCCTCCGCTTCCAACTCCAAGCGCTTTAAGGCCATTTGTCTTTCATGTTTTTTCTGTCTTGCTTCAGCTTCCAATCTGGCTAATTCTAGTTTCTTTTGGACCTCACTTTCCATCATCCTAGCCTTCCTGCGCTTAGCCTAGTCTAACCCGAGAACTAGATAGAAAAAAAAAAAAACCCAGCTTGTGAATTCCCGTGCAGGAACTTAGCTACTCTGCTGTCAGGCAAAGAAAAAAAAACGCCAGCTGCACTCAGCTTAAAAAAAAGTGTCCTTTAAAAAAAAAAAATCTCTGGTTTTCGAGCAGCCAAAAGAAAATATGTGTCCTTTTAAAATCCTGAGGTCTGTGCTTCTGGTTCAAAATGATCCCACTGCGCTGCCACCATGTCAGTGTTCCCTCCCCATTCTGAACTCTGGGGTACAGATGTGGGCACCTGCATGAAAGACCCCCTAAGCTTATTTCTACCAGCTTAGGTTAAAACTTCCCCAAGGCACAAATCCTTTCCTTGGATGGTATTGTTGCCACCACCAAGTGATTTTGACAAAAATCCAGGAAAAAGGGTCACTTGGAGTCCCTGTTTCCCCAAATATTCCCCCAATCCCCTTCAGCCCCTTTCCTGGGGGGGCTTGAGAATAACCAACTAACCAGTTGGTTACAAAGTGAGCACAGACCAAACCTCTGGGTTTTTAGGACACTGAAAATCAATCAGATTCTTAAAAGAAGAATTTTATTTAAACAAACAAAAAAAAAGTAAAAGAATCACACCTGTAAAATCAGGATGGAAGGTAACTTTACAGGGTAAATAAAAAGATTTAAAACACAGAGGATTCCTCTCTGACTTTGCTTTCCAGTTACAAAAGAGGAATGAAATTACCTCTTAGCATAGGGAAAATTCACAAGCTAAAACAAAAGATAATCTAACGCATTTCCTTGCATTTACTTACAATTTTTGTAATTTTAGATGGATCGTTTCAGGTATCTTTTCAGAAGATGGTTTACCTGCTTGGTCTCTCTCTCTTTCTAGAGAAGGAACAATAAAGAGAGCCTAAACAAAACCTCCCCCCCCCGGTTTGAAAGTATCTTCTTTCCTTATTAGTCCGTTTGGTTAGGTGCTAACTAGGTTATTTTAGCTTCTTAACCCCTTACAGGTAAAGTGATTCTGTACCTTTGGCCAGGAGGGATTTTATGTTACTGCATACATAAAGGTTGTTACCCTTCCCTATATATTTATGACACATACTGAGACTAGGTTTAATTAGGTTGTCAACAATGACACGCAAGTATTTTTCCAAACAGATTATCGTTCATTTAGAACCCAGCAGTGTGGCTGAATAATTCAAATTGTTCCTTCCAGTGAACATCACCTTTGCTTCTCTACATTTAGTTTTATTTATAAAGCTGGTCAAACAAATAAAACATTTATTTGAAGAAAAATGTCAAAAATCTGTTGGCTAAATTATTCAGTGACTAATGCAGCAAGTATTACTCATGTTCCTCTTTAGACAAACTCACCAAGATTATTTTTTTATCCACAAATTTTGGTTCTGATGTTGCAAGGAAGCAGGACCAAGGAGAAGTTCTTGAGATATTTTAAAAGTCACAGTAAACAACAAAAAGGTCCAGTTGAAACATTAAACTCTCAGCAAAGGCTGTGGGATTGTGGGTTTGCTTGTAGGAGTGTGACCATGGGGTGGAGAGAGAAGTAATTAAAGCAGCTGGAAGCAGAGGCAAACACTTCCGATGGATACAGATCAGTGTGCTTTCTTCCTGGTATTTCCTTTTGCTTGTTAAATTTCACACACAGCAAGATGAGCAGTGATTCTGGCTAACTCTACTTTTATTTCTCTCCAGTACTTTATAGTCATTTTGTTATAGAGATGGATACATCTAGAGAGCCTTATCTAAGGTCATAGCAAACTACTGCCCTTGAACCTTGGCATCTCTCTCTCAGCCCATATTAAAAAATGCCATAAAAAAATTAAAAATGGGGAAAGAGGTGGCTGGGAAGTGGAATTTTTGAACCATGAAAAATTTCAGGTTTTCAAAAAACAAAACCAGCGTCCTGATTTGGGATAAAAACTCAAATGTTTTGGGACAGCACCTGGGACAAACAGGTTCAGGGTGAAGAAAGTAGGAATATTGGGAGTGGGGGTCTGTGGGCATGCCTACACCTCCAATGAACTCCTCTTAGCTCAGAGCCCTTTGTGTATCAGCTACTGCTCACTATCTCCTCCATGGCACTTGTGACATTTGAAAGGAGAGCCTGGTCCTGAAGGGCTGTCAGGAGGGCATCCCCTATTGTGTTCCTCTGATGACCACTCCTGCTGGCAAATAATCTGTGGTTCCCTGGCTAAGAGTCTTTCTGACAAACCATGGATGGTTTGTTGGGGCCAGACTTATGGTGGGAGAGAGAGACAATGATGCGGCACCTAAGAGGCATTTGTGGATTTTACCACGAGACAATGGAAAGGGGAGTCAGAAGGGGAGGGCACGAATAGTCTCTCCAAAGCTTATAGGAGGAGCAGGGCTGAGGGGAGAGAGAGCAGTGTGAACCAATGGGAATATGGGGAGCCACAGGAATCACCCAGTGAAGTCCCACAACAGTGTCCTCACTGCTTGTTGGGAAATAGGTTCTCTACTCCACAGTAGTTCCCCATTACCGGAGCTTCTGAGCTCTCTTCTGCCCCTGAGCTTGCACCCCTGCTCTGCCTCTATGTTCAATGTGCTCTTTTGACACAGGGGCAGAGCAGTACCTGTAGGCAGCGCCAGACCAGAACTGCAAGCTCAGCTGCTGAGCCTGCTTCTCCTTCTAGCAAAAGATTCTGCTCTATGATGTGGGGAAATCATTAGCTATGGGGCTCCTGGAGCTTGGTAATGGAGCATGATTGGAAGATAGACCTGCCCAGCAGCCCCCATGGTCTGTTTTGGCCATTATCTTTCCATTCTTCTTGTCTTGCTTTCTGTCTTTCAGGATCTTGTCTCTTTGAAAGAGCAACAATGCAACTTTACAGCCTTTGATTCTTCCCTGAAATGTTTTGTCTGTGTGGAACCCACTCAAGGTGTCATGCCCCTTTATGTATTCGAGATCTTGTCCATGAGGCACCTGTTCACTGTTTATGGGATCCAGACGGACAAAACATCTCAAAGAGTCACAGTTACTATAAAGTAAATAACCATTCCTTGCCTTTTCTTGTTTGTCACATGTGATACCATCTTCAACGAAGTGTTAGGCGAAATCTCTAAATTGTTACACCACAAATCCTGTGTTGTGTTAACACAACTAAGTTTTGCACATGGAAGTTAACTCTTATGCTGAAGACAGGGTTGACATCAGTGAATGACTAACTCTTTTGTGGTAAAAATTTCTCAAACTCCATGTATTCATTGCCCCAGTCAGTGCTCTAATTTACTAAAATATGTGACCCTCTTGCTACCTGTGAAACTTGAGGATTCTGTGTCTTGGCTTCTCACTAGTGTAATTCTGAACAAGAGTGAGATTCCCAGTCTACAAATCTTGACAAGGTGATTTTTAACACTCTAACTTCACAACTACATAATCTTCTTAACAAACTTACTTTAGAAAATTCAGAATTGCTAAGATTTGTAACTGAAAATATTTCTTCTCCCTCCCCCCCAAAAACAGCTTGAACAGAAATATAATTCAAAGGGTAGGTCTACACTTACCTCCCGGTCCGGCGGTAAGCAATCGATCTTCTGGGCTCGATCCCGGAAGTGCTCGCCGTCGACGCCGGTACTCCAGCTCAGCGAGAGGAGTAAGTGGCATCGACGGGGGAGCCTGCCTGCCACGTCTGGACCCGCGGTAAGTTCGAACTAAGGTACTTCGAATTCAGCTACGTTATTAAGGTAGCTGAATTTGTGTACCTTAGTTCGAAATGGGGAGTTGGTGTGGACCAGGCCAAAGACTGCATTATAAGGAAAGTCCTAGTGCAATCCTAACTATAGCGCCACTAGCCCTTTCACTCAGCACTCAGAGCTAATGTCGAACATGTTCTAGTAAGTATGCACAAGTGGTGATTTCCCGTGACTTGTAACTTGGTCAAATCTGTGGATTTTCATGAGGACAGGTCAAGGCATCTCCAGGATTATCCCCCTGCCAAATATCAAGTTCACACTGCGAATTCCTGAGTAACGAAAGCTGTTTAAAAATATGGCTAGCATTTTTTTTCAACAGTGAAAAACCTAACTTCTGGCTCTGAGAGCTGAACTCATCCATCCTGAGTCTGAGGGTATGTCTACACTACTGCAGTAAGTTGACGTATGCTATGCAACTCCAGCTACGTGAATAATGTAGCTGGAGTCGACGTACCTTAGGTTGAGTTACTGTGGGGTCTACACCATGGTGGGTCAACGGGAGAAACTCTTCCGTCGATTTACCTTACTTTTCTCGTCCGGGGTAGAGTACAGGGGTCGACTGGAGAGCGATCTGCTGTCGATTTGGCAGGTCTTCACTAGACCTGCTAAATCAACTGCCGGTGGATCGATCTCAGAGCATCGATCCCGGCTGTAGTGTAGACATAGCCTGAGACTAAACATGGAAAATTTTAGCCCAAACAGTTCATGTGTGCCAAAGTTATAAGCAGTTGAAAACAGAGGATTATTATGGGAAACATCAGGCAACCTTAACTCCTAGTAGGTATCGCTGCCAGTTATACCTCTCATACATTGCTGACAACTGCTTCATCAAACATTATATAAATTCAGTGCATCAGAGATGCCTCTCAGCTAAAGAACTTCTGTCTAATGAATAGCAATTAGTGACTTCTTTTCATCAGTGTTCTGGTTGATGAAGAGGCTTTTAAAAAGATTTGATACTGTTTTGCAGAAATGGCTGTATCCATATGGTGCTTGGCTTTGACCTAATTTTGAGCTAATCAAAGCTGTTGTTTACAAAACTGTGTGAGCTCTTGTCACCAAAAAAATCCATCTTGCTTTTCTAATCATTGCTTTTTTCCTGTTCCTCTCTTTCATCTTTCGCCTACCACTGGTCACCTTTGGGTGCGTAAAGGCTGCAAGCGGATTTGCTTTGAGTAACAAGTTGAAAAGGGAAAGACGTGTCTGAGAGTGGCAGTATTAGTATTATGGAATATTTTTTATTGAAGTTCACTCATGTGAAGCTTCTCAGGGCCTTACCGCAAGCTTATACAACCTTGTTTCTATTATGTGTGTGTGATTGCTCATCAAGACACATGATATGCAAACATGCTGCTGGGCAGCCCTTATTTGAAGGGATGAAGTGCTGATTGAGCTATGAAAACCAAGTTATTTGTAGTTTTGATTTAAATGTCACTGAAAACTTTTTGATCAAAGACAGCCCAAGGGATTGAATTTTTCAATTCCAAATTTGGTGCATACTGTTAATGTTCTGTACTGTTGGATTCAGCTTTGTTCTCTGATTGGAATCTAACGAAAAGCAGGTAAGATCACACTGTAGAGAAATGCAGAAAATGAAATGCAGTCTCCCTTAACAGAACTAAAGCATGTGTAACAGAGCTGTTGCACTAAAAGTGTATCATCGGCAGCACAGAAGGAACAGTTGGAACACTGGATTTGCAATATGGGATGAGAACATTGGCCCATGAAGTCTGGTGTGCTGCTTTTGTCTGGGCCAGTACCTACTGCTTAAGATGAAAGCAAAGCATTCATAAAGTACCTGGGCAATGGAGCAGTGATGTCAAAGGATGCTGGAATACTTTCTTTCACTGAGGTGGATCCCTACATAGGATTGTTCAGTATAGGACCTTGTGAATTTTAATATACTGTTGAGCAGAAGGATCTTTCCTGTGTATTACTTTTCCTTGTTTTTCCAGAAATGTGCCCAGAAAGTGTCTTCACAAGCTGGCTTCCTGTCCTCCTTTTTATAGTATAGTTACCAGGAGCCCCAAGAAACACTCTAAATAAATGAAAAGGATTTAAATAGGTTGTAAATGCTGCTGCCCCAGGCTTGTGTCTGGCCAAAAAGTCTGGTCATGTTTTTCATAGTGTACATTTGATTTTTTTTTCTTTTAATATCAAGGCTCCGTTACGCCTCTGGTCAGTCTGACTTGGCTTAGTAGGGCCAAGAGGAGATGCAACAGTGTGGGAGGCATTATGCCATTGAAGGGTTGTGGAGGAAAGCCCAGTGCAGAAAGGAGGTGTGATCAACACTCTGCCTGGCATAGCCAGCCTGGAGTCTGGGTGGGTGATGCCCAACCCAGAAATGCTCCCTCTGGGGTCAAGTCAGCACTGCAGATAGTGCTAGTTGTGCCCATCCCCATTTTCATGCCAAGGTGAGGGCAGATTTAGTTGGGGATTGGTCCTGCTTTGAGCAGGGGTTTGGAATAGATGACCTCCTGAGATCCCTTCCAACCCTGATATTCTGTGATTCAGATGGATTATGCTTGTGCCAATGCACTGGAAAGGGAAACGTTCCACCATCCTTTCCAGCACACCCCATAACTTAGCCACAGATCTCCAGGCTATAACTATTGTTAGCTGGATCCCTAAAAAGTGGCTCCCACATCTCCCCAACATATAACTTATTCATTTGTATTATGATAACACCTAGAGACCTGAATAAGGGGCCATGGCCCAATTGTGCTAGATCCTGTATAAAAAACCAGAAGACAGTCCCTGCACCAAGCAGCTTGCTAGCTAAGATTATAATAAGACACAAGGCAGACGAGAGGGTGGGAGGACAAGTTAACAGTAAAAGAAGCGTGTTTTGATCATTAGCAGGAGCCTGAGCTGGTCCCCTGCCTAGCCGTTATCAGACAACAGTGTCCCGTTGATCACAGCACAGTTAACTCTTCAGGAGAACAGAGGTAGTGGCTTTACAGTTTTTCCTCTTCTTTCTCTCCTGTGTCTCCCTCTCTGGATAGCTGCCTGTGGCTCTTACCCCTTAATTAGCCTCCTTAGGGTCTCTCCTTACTTCTCTCAAGGTCTTTTCTTGCCCTCCCTCCTTTAAATTCCACACTCTGTCTCTTAGGGTATCTCTTCTTGTTCATTGAGCTTCCCTGTTCTCCTTTCCTCACTGAACTCAGCCTTTTACTTTACTTTTTCCCTCGGCCATCCACTCTCTTTCCAGATTGCTCAAAGACAATCCTCCATTGTAGTCAACTCTTACTTCTCCATAAGCTTCCCCATACTCACCCTGTCTTCCCTCTGCACTGCCTTTTGGTTCCATTTCTTAGCTCTTCCTGCCTCCTGCCCACAGGCAGCAAATGGCTAGAGCTAGATGGAGCCACCCACTGCCTGCATGCATATGATTGGAAAAAGGCAAATATAGTGCCCATCTTTAAAAAAGGGAAGAAGGAGAATCCACCTCACCTCAGTCCCTAGAAAAATCATGGAGCAGGTCCTCAAGGAATCCATTTTGAAGCACTTGGAGGAGAGGAAGGTGATCAGGAACAGTCAGCATGGATTCACCAAGGGAAAGTCGTGCCTGACCAACCTGATTGCCTTCTATGATGAGATAACTGGCTCTGTGGATATGGGGAAAGCAGTGGACGTGATATACGTTGACTTGAGCAAAGCTTTTGATACGGTCTCCCGCAGTATTCTTGCCAGAAAATTAAAGAAGTATGGATTGGATGAATGGTCTATAAGGTGGATAGAAAGCTGGCTAGATCATCGGGCTCAATGGGTAGTGATCAACCGCTCGATGTCTAGTTGGTCGTCAGTATCAAGCGGAGTGCCCCAGGGGTCTGTCCTAGGGCTGGTTTTGTTCATCTTTATTAATGATCTGGATGATGAGCTGGATTGCACCCTCAACAAGTTTGCGGATGACACTAAGCTGGGGGGAGAGGTAGATACGCTGGAGGGTTGGGATAGAGTCCAGAGTGACCTAGACAAATTGAACAATTGGGCCAAAAGAAATCTGATGTGGTTCAACAAGGACAGAGTTCTGCACTTAGGACGAAAGAATCCTATGCACTGCTACAGGCTGGGGACCAACTGGCTAAGCGGCAGTTCTGCAGAAAAGGACCTGGGGATTACAGTGGATGAGAAGCTGGAAATGAGTCAACAGTGTGCCCTCGTTGCCAAGAAGGCTAATGGCATATTGGGCTGCATTAGTAGGAGTGTTGCCAGCAGATCGAGGGAAGTGATTATTCCCCTCTATTTGGTGGTGGTGAGGCCACATCTGGAGTACTGCGTCCAGTTTTGGGCCCCCAACTACAGAAAGGGGATGTGGACAAATTGGAGAGAGTCCAGCAGAGGGCAACAAAAATGATTAGGGGACTGGGGCACATGACTTATGAGGAGAGGCTGAGGGAATTGGGCTTGTTTAGTCTGCAGAAGAGAAGAGTGAGGGAGGATTTGATAGCACCCATCAACTACCTGAAAGGGGGTTCCAAAGAGGATGTAGCTAGGCTGTTCTCAGTGGTGGCAGATGACAGAACAAGGAGTAATGGTCTCAAGTTGTAGTTGGGGAGGTCTAGGTTGGATATTAGGAAAAATTATTTCACTAGGCGGGTGGTGAAGCACTGGAATGGGAAGGTGGTGGAATCTCCATCCTTAGAGGTTTTTAAGGCCCAACTTGACAAAGCCCTGGCTGGGATGATTTAGTTGTTGTTGGTCCTGCTTTGAGCAGGGTGTTGGACTAGATAACCTCCTGAGGTCTCTTCAAACCCTAATCTTCTATTATATAATAACCCTGCTTGGCAGGCAAAACCCTGGCTCTGGTGGCACCAGGTCCAGCTTCATGCTGAGGTCCTGGCTGCCCAGAAGCACGATGTACAGGGAGTTCCTGGAGCCCTGGCATGAAACGAGTCTACAGGGCCCCAGCAGGGTGCAGTGGACAGAGCCAAGCCTGAATGCGGTAGCATCCAAGGAGCTAGCCCCATCCGTGGTGCGGGGGCAGCAAGTCCGCCCCTCCCTTTTACCTGTGATTGGAGCTAGAGCTGGTACCCACAAGGGAGGGAAGGAGCGAGTGAAACAGAGGGAGAAGAGGATGGGGAAGGGACAGTGGAGGAGGGAAATAGAGCTAGTTGTGGCCACCTGCACCGCCACACACCTCCCTGCACTCCCAGTGCCCTACCAACCCTCCTGCCATAGACCCCTAAATATCCCCCCCATAGCTCCACATCTGGCCCCGAATAACCGCCTGCCATAGTCCCACAACCTGTCCCTTCCCCAACCCCCACTTAAACCCAACCAATCCCCTGCTATCTGATCTCCATATAAAGACATTCCAACCCCTGCTATCTCCCCAAATAAACTCAAATCCCACAAAACCTCCTCTTGCCACAGCCCTTGACCCTCTCCCCTCCCCTACATGCCAAACCCCATCTCCCAAAATAAATGCTCCTATAAAACAAGACCCTGCCAAAACCCTGCACCAAGCCGTCCCTCCTGTGACGTTGCGCTCTGTATGATTTTATGAAA
Source organism: Chrysemys picta bellii (assembly GCF_011386835.1). NCBI lineage: Eukaryota > Metazoa > Chordata > Testudines > Emydidae > Chrysemys > Chrysemys picta. Next base: position 51,718,153 of record NC_088797.1, read on the forward strand.
ATATGCTAATGAGTGTGAATATAATGTAACTGGAATATGCTTAATGTAATGATACCTTACAAGGTCTCTTGTAAGGTATCATTACAAAGCTTATAATCTACTGAGTGTGGTCATCGTATTTGTATAAATGTATCACTCTTGTAGCTGAAACTAGAAATATGAAATATAACTCTGAGGTCCTATTGTAGTTATGCAAAGTGTGAGCCATTAATGGTGGTTTGGAATCTTGATGGCTCCCATCAACCAGGACAATTGACTGTAGATGGCTCTGTTTGCTTGCAGGCGTTTCTGTGAGTCAGGCTGGGAGGAATGAAGGCTTGGAGTCTTACAGTGACATGTGATCATGTCACCTGAACTGGAATCCATCTTTAACCTGATGCTTTTCCATTTAGAAGGAGGAGTGGGAACCCAGAGAGGGACAAAGGATTCCCACCTTATGCAAAAGATATATAAGTGGGTAGAACAGAACAAAAGGGGCTGCAATCACGAGAAATCCCTGAGCTACCACCTGAGCTGGAACAAGGGCTGTACCAAGGGAAAGGATTGTGCCCAGACTAGGAAGGCGTCCAGCCTGTGATAGAAGCATCTGAGGGTGAGATTTTATCTGTATTCTGTTTTCTTACTGTGTTAGGTTTAGACGTGTGTGTTTCATTTTATTTTGCTTGGTAATTCACTTTGTTCTGTCTGTTATAACTTGGAACCACTTAAATCCTGCTTTTTGTATTTAATAAAATCACTTTTTACATATTAATTAACCCAGAGTATGTATTAATACCTGGGGGTGCAAACAGCTGTGCATATCTCTCTATCAATGTTATAGAGGGCGAACAATTTATGAGTTTATCCTGTAAAAAGCTTTATACAGGGTAAAATGGATTTATTTGAGGTTTGGACCCCATTGGGAGCTGGGCATCTGAATGTTGGGGACAGGAACACTTAGGCTGTTTTCAGTTAAGCCTGCAGCGTTTAGGGGACATGGGCCAGACCTGGGCCTGGGTTTGTAGCAGGCTCAAACAGACAAGGTTCTGGAGTCCCAAGCTGGCACGGAAAACGGGTTAGAAGTAATCTCAGCACATCGGTTGGCAGTCCCAAAGGAGGTTTCTGTGATCCAACCTGTCACACCTCCACTCCCCAAAGCCCCTCATCTCTACCCCAAGCCCTCCCCTGCCACTGCTCACCATCCCACCAAGCCCCATTTCCTTTTAAAAGCTCTCCCAGCCCCCCTCTTTCTCTCATCTCCCCAGCCGCTTCACAATGGGACCCCATGGGACCTTCTGTGTGCTCAACACCCAAATCCATCTGCCCTACAGATTCATCCAAATGCCCCCAGGTCCTGGCTGCACCACCCCCTCCTCCCTTCTACAATTGTTCCAATCCCCTGTGGCTCACTCAGGAACCCCCCACAGGGTCTCTCACCCCTTCAGCACTGGCCTGTGCATCCCATTTTCACCTTGGAGTGTTGTGTGGGGCTGGTGACCTTTTCCCCTCTCCTTTGCTCTCTCTCTCCTCATTGTCTTGGGGTGGTCAGATGGATAGCCCCTCCCTCACATTTGGAGGAGCCTGCTACAGCAAATCTGTGAACAACAAGAGCCAACAGGCCAGAGTGGGACCTGGGCCCAGCCACAGATGATAGGAGCCACTACTGCGGGTGAGTGCAGGACACGCTCCCTCTCCAGCCCCCTTTTGCCCTGGGTCTCTCTTCTGCCCTGGGCTGGGATAGAGATAGTGACCCTCACATTCTGGACAAGGAACCTTGACAGTTTTACTCAGCCTCTGACCCCCCAAAAATATATTCACCAGCTGTCTATGCTCCTGCTCCCAGCCCTCTGGGCTCCCATCAGGTGCCATTGCCTTCTTTTCCCACTCCCAGTGTAGTGTTCATAGAATCGTAGAAGATTAGGGTTGGAAGAGACCTCAGGAGGTCATCTAGTCCAACCCCCTGCTCAAAGCAGGACCAACACCAACTAAATCATCCCAGCCAGGGCTTTGTCAAGCTGGGCCTTAAAAACCTCTAAGGATGGAGATTCCACCACCTCCCTAGGTAACCCATTCCAATGCTTCACCACCCTCCTAGTGAAATAGTGTTTCCTAATATCCAGCCTAGACCTCCCCCACTGCAACTTGAGACTGTTGCTCCTTGTTCTGTCAGTGATTCAGTGTTCAGTGATTTCAGTGCTTAAGGTGCTTGCAAGAACTCTGCTTTATTCAGTGTCTGGTTCCTTCCAACTGGCTGTGCATCACAAGCGCTTCAGTGCCCCGCTCAGACTCTCTGTCTGGGAATCTCTGCCCTTTAAGGCACAGCCTCCAGTACCACATCTTCTCTTCCAAGCCAAAACAACACCACTTGAAAACCAGTGTTAATATATAACACACAATTAGATAAACCTGACAAGTTTTTTCTCATACTGACATACAAAATCTAGCTCTGTACTTTGTTCCATTTCACTTTTGTCAAATGCTCTAGAATGTGAGTTTGCAACCACCAGATCTCTCCCTGGTTTGTATTCTGTTTATAACTTGTACATTTGTAGCTGAAAAAATAATCTCTGTATTCGCAGGAGAGTGCTTGCCAGCCCCCTTTGGCAATAGCAGTGATTTGTGGTCTGTTTCAGCTAATACAGACCTCCCATAAATAAAGACATGAAATTGTTTAAAGCCATGGACTAAGGCCAAAACCTTCTTCTCTATTTGAGCATGTTGTTAGCATCTTTGATGCATGAACATTGGTCTACAGTTTTGACCATATGCTGTGAAAGGACTGCACCAATAACTTCCTGTGAACAATTTAGTTTTGTGGCTTATTGTCATAGTACCTCTTAATACCTCATAAGGCCTCTTAAATTCCTTTGGTTTCTCAAACTCTGTATAAAGATTTGTATCTTACGTCCATTGGGTGGCTTTGCACACTAGTGCTCTCAGGTTGTTGGTTTTGGCAGCTAGACTAGGCACAAATTTCCTTATGTAGTTCATCATTCCAAGGATCTTTGCACCTTCCCTTTTGTGTTGGGGCAGTCAGTCATACCACAATGTCTCCGCTCATGGTCTCAAGTTAGCAAGTTAACATTTAATTAATACTTTGATAAAATGTTATTAGTATAAAATATATATGTTGAATTCTGATTTGGGGTTCATAGGAACGGAGCAACTCCTTTGATTGTCCGACAGGTACGTGTCTAGGGGATAAAGCAAAGAAACTGTGAAAGCATATGGAAATAGAGATTGTCTTCTTTATGTCTTAAGGCAGGGCATTGGTCCCTTGGAAGGGAGGTGGAAGGATGCCATATCATTATAATGACATGTGCCAATATTTCATAAACTCAAGGTTGGATTTGTGGGAAGACTGTTTTCCATTCAGGAGAAACACAATAGGAACAGGGATTCTTTGTTTAATTTGAAACATTGGATGAAACATAATTATTCAGTTATTGCTTCAACATCTGGCATTTCTACTGACCAAGCATATCTTAGCAAAGGCAATGTCATCTTGTTCATTCTGCTTTCTCTTAGTTAATCAATATTAGCTAGGCCTCTGGTCTCTTAACCAAACTCTGGACTTCGGGTCTGAGAGAGAGCTGGCAAATCCATATACCAGGTTGTTATATAACACGCACATGGATTTTAACCCTTCAGTCCCTCCTCTTGACCCTAGGGTTCCGTAACCCGCCAGGTCAAATATACCAATTTTAATGTACCCACCCTGCTGCAGAGTTGCCGATAAAGCACCAGTACCATTAGGAATGTTAGGATAGACACTCCCCACATAACTTGACAAAATAGCTCCCAGATTCATCCCCAGGGGACCTTGTCACCTGAGATGGCATCGCCCATAATTATCGCTTTAACCTTCACTGCCTGGTTTCTTGCCTTTGAGTACTTCACATCGGCCTGGTTCACGGTTTCCCCTATCTGAGTGTACCTTAGACGGCCTTCCCCAATATGCCTCTGGGCCTTGGCCACCAACTCCTCGATCTTCGCCTGCAGGGCCTGTAGACCCTCCTCTAGATACTTACTGCTGTAGTGCCATTCCGGATTCCATGTTAGGTTACCCATCATTGGCGGAGTACGGTGGAGCCGCATCCCGTCAATAGTCAGGGTTGTCCTTTGGGGGACCGTCATGCACACGGATGGATGTCTCGAGGGCCAGGGCTTTCCATTTAGCTCGATGGAGTGGTTCTGGGCAGTCACACACCAGTAGGTACCGTTCATCTGGACCAGCTTCGTGTGCGCCAGATTCTCAGTAATGGCCACTTCGAACCTAGACAGATTCGTTAGAACATTATATGGACATGTACACAGAATTTTCTTATCAGAATGGGTGCAACATTTACTAGGATACATTGCTCTCCCAGCGACCTTAGCGTATGCAACGCCTTCTATTTTAATAACATGACCTCTCCTCCATACTAGCAAGGGTATCTAGTAATCCCCTCTTCTGTCTAGTTAAACGCTTACCAATTTGGTTTGTTAGGCTAGTAATGTTTTTACTTATTTGAGGCCTGATCTTTGCACATTGTTTGTTTACTTCCTCTAAAGGAATACGCACCTCGACCCTGTAAGTGTGGAATACCACCAAGGTGAGGACCGGTAGGGCTGGTTCTATCATTATCAATCGTGGTTTTGGAACAGGGATTTGTTCAGGGAATGACACACAATCGGGTGGTTCCACTCTGTCTCTGATAACCCAGTTAATTGTTACCAGTCGTGAACATTCTAACTTGGGCCATTATTTAACAAATGTATGCCATGCCTTTGGGGTTACCTCCATCTGTGCTTTAAGTGGTAAGCTCCATCCTGATTCAGCAGGCCCAACCTCCACTGGTACCATGTCAGTATAATTGGCACATAATCGTTCATGAGTGTTTGATTTCTTTCCCACAAAATCCCATACAAATTCCAGTATCAAGGTCTGTGTGTTTCCTTCCAAGCCATCGTGGCAATATGCCATGTAATTGTGTTCAAATGAGGGATAGCCCAAGACTTTGTAGTCCCCTTCACACATGGCACATTACTTGCGTCCTTCATGCACCACAGGGACAGCAGGAGCCACAGCAGAAGCCTCCCCATGGTTGCTCTGGTTGTCCTGGTCACCCTTCAGTCCTTTCTCTTTCACCTTTTGTTGTTTACCTGTGGAGACACTTGTGGAAATATTGTTAGTATTGACAGATGCTGATTTAAACAATGTAACTGATTGTGGTGACGCCAAAATGTTCCCAATTTCCCCCCAAATTTTTGCACATGTATTAGTAGTTAGAAGGACCCTCATAGGGCCTTGCCATTTTGGCTTTAAATTTTTTTTTAACTTTTGGGTAAATGCGACATTACCAAATTTCCAACTTTAAATGCAGGTTTGTTCAGACTGCTATTATTATTCAGCTGGGTTTGATTTTTCTTTACCTTGTTGTATAAATTCTTCAACTCTCTGTTCAATGCCTTGATGTAGTTTTGCAGCCTGTTTGCAAAAAGCCCTGACACCTTCCCCCCCCCCCCCCCCCCAACCCCCCCCCCCCCCAGGGAGGATCACAGTGCTAGTCATTCTTACTGCTTTTTCTGTCATTAGCTTAAAGGGTGTTAGTTGAGTTAGCCTATTTGGGCTGCCTTTGATTCGATACAATACAGCAAGAAGCATACGAAGCCCACCTTTTTTTTGTATTTAGTACTGCTTTTGTTAAGGCTGTTTTTATTGTTTTGTTTATTTTTTCCACCATTCCCACGCTTTCAGGATGGTATGGTATATGGAATCTTTGCTTTATTTCTAGTGCCTTGCATGCCTTCTTTATTACTTGCCCTGTAAAGTGAGTTTTTTGGTTAGAGTTTATTGACAGTGGTAAACCCCATTTGGGTATTATTATTTTTTTGCTAGGATTTGAGCTACTGTTGTAGCAGTACAATTTTTGGTTGGGAATGCCTCTACCCATCAGGTAAAGGTGTTAATAATTACCAAAATGTAAGTGTACCCTCTGCTTTGTGGCAAGGGTTTAGTAAAATTAATTTGCAAATTTTGCTCCGGTCCCTTTGGTTGTGGTTGGTGATTCAGAGGCACCTTTTTTCTTCTACCCACATTCACTTGTGCACATGTTACACATTTTTTGAGAATTGTAAAGCTTTTTTTTTTTATGGTTAGCCACCACCAGTATTCCAAGGCGGCCCTCATTTGTTTTCACCCCAGATGAGCTGGAGAGTGGATGGCATGGAGCAGTAGAGCCCGTATGCACTCCAGGGCTACCAGCTCCTCCCCCCAGCCCATACCAGAGGTGATTTTTATATACACAGCCTTGTTTTTTCAATTTACTTTTTTTTGGGGGGGGGCTTATGGTTGCATATAGCTTTTTTTAAATTCACTTTCTTTTTTGGCACTTTAGCTACACAAATTTTAATAGGACTTGCTTGTGCAATTTTTTTTGGCACGTTTATTTGCCCAATAATTTTTTTGTTTGTTTCTTAGGCTGGGTCTACACTACCCGCCTGAATCGGCGGGTAGAAATCGACCTCTTGGGGATAGATTTATCGCGTCCCATCGGGACGCGACAATCGATCCCCGAATCGACGCTCTTACTCCACCAGCGGAGGTGGGAGTAAGCGCCGTCGACGGGAAGTCGCAGAGGTCGATTTTGCCGCTGTCCCTACAGCGGGGTAAGTCGGCTGCGATACGTCGAATGCGTATCTTAAATCGACCCCCCCCCCCCGTAGTGTAGATGTAGCCTTACTTGAGATTTTATTATGGGCTTTTATTTTTACTACTGCTAGTTTTTATGACAGTTTGGCAGCTTTTGTTAGTTTTTGAACTGCTTTCATATTATTAATTGGCTTGCCAGTTGTTGTTATAAAACCTTTGCGTGACCACACGTTCATGTAGTTATGCACTACTTTAAATGCATATTTCCTGTTTGTATATACAGTGAGCTTTTTGCCTTTTTCCACTTTTAAAGCTTTTGTGAGGGCTGTTAGCTCCGCTTTTTGTGCTGACTTTGATTTTTTCATCTGACCTGACGCTATTACTGTTTTATTACTGAGTACCACTGCCCATCCGGTGTGTGGCACTTCATTTTTATACTTTTTTTATTCATTTACATACAAAACTATATTTGGATTTTTAATGGCTTTTTTTAAATTTTTCCCAACATTTCCTCTTCTCCATTTATAAGACATTTGTGTACCTCTCCCTCTATGTTCAGACATTTGGCTACATTTATTCCCTTGTCTCTTAGTATGGAGAAGTTAGGGTTTTGCAAGCACAATGTTGATTTCCACTGACTCCTGCGGGCATTTGTTACAGATTTTAGTCGCCTGGTGTTGAGGATATCAATAAGTGTATGGGGTGTATGAAGCACTAATTTTCCCATGACAGTGTATGATTCACAAGCTTTCACAGCCCACGTAGCACAATCTAGAACTGCTACGCACTCCGGTAATTCCTGGGATACAGGGGGTCTTATGGTAGATAGGTATGCTAGGACGCTGTCTGTCTTGGTGAAGCTGATTAGTACAGCAGAATACTGGGTCCCGCTATGGCTACAGTAAAGGTGGAACGGCTTTCCCATATTGGGTAAGCCCAGGCTGGGGGCGGAGGCTAAAGCCTGTTTTATTTTTATAAATGCCTTCTCTTGCTTTGTGCCCCATATTACTAACTTATTTGCAGGCTTTCCCCCTCTAGTGAGGTTTTGAATTGGTTCCACCATCTCTGAGTACTCCGGTATATAGGTTTTACAGAAATTAAGGAGTCCCAGGACCTTTCGGACTTCCTTAACTGTTCGTGGTTTTTTTAACCCTCAAATTGCTTGCTTTTTGTCTATTGTGAGTGCCTTTTTTCCCTGTGATATGTTATGCCCTAGGTATAAAACTTGCTGCTGTTGCAATTGAGCTTTTTTTGGGTTTAATTTAAATTCTGCCTTGCAAAGATACATGAACAGTTTGTTTAGGGTTTTTAAATGGTCCTTTTCATTTGAACTGGCAATTAGTAAATCATCTACATACTGCAGTATTACAGTATCCCCTTCCAAAGGCACTTGTGCTATTACTTCTGCCATTGCCCTGTGAAATATGGAGGGAAAATTATGGAACCCCTGAGGTACTCGGGTTCAAGTGTACTGCTGGTCTTCTACTGTAAATGCAAATTTTTCCTGACTCTCCTTTGCAAGGGGAATACTTCAGAATCCATTAGCTACGTCCAGGACTGAAAATACTGAATGTCCTGGTGTTAGCAAATTAAGAATAGTGGCTGGGCTTGCCACAATAGGATGTGTCTTTGGAGTTAAGGTGGGTGTAGTTTATAGTTAACCTTCAGGTCCCATCTGGCTTTCTGATGGGCCAAATTGGGGAATTAGTTGTGGAGGTGGTTTTTCTAATCACCCCTCTGAATTTCAAATTAGTGACTATATCTTTAACTGCCTTTAAGGCTTTTGGTTTAATTGGGTACTGCCTGTGGGCTTTGTGAGTTGGTTCTTTTACAGATATAGGCTTCATGTTTACTAGCCCACAATCTTGTTTATCTGTTGCCCACACTTCAGGGTGAAGGGAACACAGGGTTTTTACTGGGCTTCCCCCCCACTCTGGTATTATTACTTTATTACTGGCAATTATGGCTATATTTTGAGATGATTTTTCCTGTTTGGACCCTTTGGCCCATTCAGTGCAGCTAGCTCTGGGGTTGATTACTCCCCCGAGCTTTTTAAGGAGATTTATGCCGCAAATTGTCTCCTTGCTCGGGACAAACGCAGATTTGACTGACTGTGACCATATCCCTAAATTCTATTTTTACCGGCTGGCTAATCTTCCCCCTCCCACCCCTTCAATCCATATTGTTTTACGGGTGAGGGGGAGATCTTGGCTGGTTATAGATACCAAGGCTCCTGTGTCTATTAACATATTGCATGGTTGGCCCCCCACTCGCGCGTTAAGAAACATCCTGGGGTTGCCTTCGGTTCCAGCCACAGAGGTCACTGATACCTATTTGCTAGCCAGAAGTTTGAGCAACTCCTGGATTTGTTTATTCTTATTTTGTTCTTGGGTACTAGTTGTACTGGTTTTATTTTGCTTGTTTGGCCACTGCCCTTCCTTACCCCCTCCGGGGTAGAAGCAGTTGTCCTGTAAGTGGCTGCTTCTTTTACAATTATTGCATGTTTTGATTTTATTTTACTTTTACAGTCACGTGCCAGATGTTTAGGCTTATTGCACGTGAAGCAGGTAGTGGTTTTGACTGCATGCACAGCTACCACTTCTTCAGAGGGGGCGGTTGCTGCTACCTTCCTCTTTTTTCTGTTTTTTACTTCTGTGGCCCATTTCATTACTGCTGAGTATGTCTCGCCCACTGAGATGCCTAATGCCAGGACTGCTTGGTGATCTGCAGACAGCCCCTCCTTTAGGATTTGAAGGAATACATCATGGTCTCGGGATGTTATATTCTCCAGACCTGAATAAGCTCGGAATGCATTTCATTTCTTTTTAGCATAGGACATGGCAGACTCCTCCTTCTGCTGAACCACAGACGGCAGAGCCCCCCAGTTAGTGGTCTGGGCTCCTAGAACAACAGATAGTGCATTCCTAAATTCTGTTACAGTGCCTGCGTCTGGGTTTGGAATTTCTGCTGGATCTTCAGCCCAGCGCCCTGTCTTCCATTTATTATCTAGATTTTCCCACACATCCCTGGGGCACTTGCACTTAACCAGGATGTGAACGTCCTGCCTATGGAGGCCATGTATTTCTGTCAGGCCATCCAGCTTGTCCCATAACTCAGTATTCTTGTTATCACGCTTGAGTTCGGGTAAATCAGACAGTAGTGCCTGTTTTTCCTGGGGGGTGAAGGGACGGTACATTTCTGAACCTCCTTAACTGTGTTTTGATTGGAGCCATACGCTGTACTTGCTCCCCTGGGGCAATTAATGCTTGTGATGCTCCTTTATTATCTCTGTGGGTGCTTAAATTTGGCCTGTTATTCGAAGAAATGTATGGAGGGGGTTCTGATTCCTCCCCTCTGCTTTGTGCTGCTGAGTTTTCCCACAGATAGTTAATCGGCGGAGCGGTGGGCTGGCAAATGCCAGGAGTTTGCTCTCCCCCTCCCAATCTGGAGGTGTATTCCAGACATGATGATTCTTTTTCTCTGGGATCTTTTCCAATTTCCAGACAGTTACATATTTTAGAACATAGGCTCTTATCTCTCAGAGCCTGGTTTTGAGATCTTAACGTTGCAATTTCTTTCTCCTTTATGTTAAGAATATCCAATAAAACTATTACTGCTTTGTCTGTTTTGTCACTTTTCTGATGATTCCACCAAGTAACCAGATCTGCCTCTGGTCCGGCTGCAGAGTAGTTTGCTTTTTTAGCTGCTGCCTGCCGAGTTTTGACATGTTTATATTCCAAGTACTCTTGAGGAATGATTATTGCCTCTCCTTTTGACGCCATGGGTTTTTCGTCACCCCGGCTGCTGACCTTGAAGGGAACTTGCGTCTTCCCCTCCTAAATGCTTGTCAGCCTTTGTGAGGAGTTACTTTTCCCCCTTTTTATGCTATAGTTTCAACTCTCCACAGCCTTGAATTTCATGAGGACGTCTCCCCACCCTTAATACCGCGCGTGTCTTCAATTATACACACATGCTGGACTTATTGGTTGGAGACTTTGTGCTATTTGAAAGCATGTACGTCACATGCCTGGGGGGGGGGCACTCCTCTAGGACTTGCAATGTTACGTGCAATGAGGAAATGGACCACCAGTTTGCACTGCCTACCGCTTGCGTACCCAGCCAATCCTGGGCTTAACTCATGGCCAATCGCTTGCTGGTGGGTTATTCAAGTCCTCTGTAACACACCCCTTAGTTGTTTAAACAGTACATGACCCTCTTGCACAAGTCTTCCCTCCCAAGTGGTACCCTTATTTAACCCCACTGCTTTGACCACATGTGTCTAAGGTCCTTCACACAAATTAAAAAAAGAAACAAGATGTGTCTGAAAGGGGATGAGAGACTTCTATCCCTGGCCTAATGAGGTGGTAAAGTAAACATACTCATTTCTTTTGGATTTCAGTCTCAGATCCTCAGCCAGTTCACAAACTTGCATCCCGGATGAGCCCCCAAACTGAAGGACATAAATCCACACTGTGTAGAGATTAAAGCATAGGGGTTTATTACACACAGCGCTGGTGGAGTGTTACCTGGCTTATTAGGCTCGGAGACACTGTCAATCAATTGATTACAATAGAATATATAGATTTTCCATGGGCAGAGGAAAGTGACGGGGTAGGCAGTTCCACACCCCGGGATAGGTTTTGCAGCAAGACAAGTTAGCACAATAGCCAATGGTTAAAAGGTTACACAATGTCTCTGCCCATGGTCTCAAGTTAGCAAGTTAACATTTAATTAATACTTTGATAAAATGTTATTAGTATAAAATATTTATGTTGAATTCTGATTTGGGGTTCATAGGAACGGAGCAACTCCTTTGATTGTCCGACAGGTACATGTCTAGGGGATAAAGCAAAGAAACAGTGAAAGCATATGGAAATAGAGATTGTCTTCTTTATGTCTTAAGGCAGGGCATTGGTCCCTTGGAAGGGAGGTGGAAGGATGCCATATCATTATAGTGACATGTGCCAATATTTCATAAACTCAAGGTTGGATTTGTGGGAAGACTGTTTTCCCTTCAGGAAAAATACAATAGGAACAGGGATTCTTTGTTTAATTTGAAACATTGGATGAAACATAATTATTCAGTTATTGCTTCAACATCTGGCATTTCTACTGACCAAGCATATCTTAGCAAAGGCAATGTCATCTTGTTTATTCTGCTTTCTCTTAGTTAATCACTATTAGCTAGGCCTCTGGTCTCTTAACCAAACTCTGCACTTCGGGTCTGAGAAAGAGCTGGTAAATCCATATACCAGGTTGTTATATAACATGCACATGGATTTTAACCCTTCAATCATCTAGTCTGACCTTCTGTATGATACAGTCCAGAGAACTTCCCTACAATAATTCCTAGAACAGATCTTCTAGAAAAACATCCAATGTTGATTTAAAAACTGCCAGTGATGAAGAATCCACCACGACCCTTGGTAAACTGTTCCAATGGTTAATTATTCACTGTTAAAAATTTACACCTTATTTCCAGTAAAATTGAGGCCAAAGGGAATTTACCTATGGGCATAAATTGTGGCATCTTTCAGCTTTGTTCTGTGCTCTGAAACCTTCCCTATCCTTTGCAAGACATCCTCAAACTCTTCCTCAATTGTTTTGGTCTCCTACCCCTCCAGTGAGTAACCCTCTTGATGAAAACGTATCTGGCCTTTGGGAAAAGATGTAAGAAATGCAATAGATTTACATGAGTTTGCAAATGTGAGCAGTGTGTGCACAGCTGTGGACAAACTCATGCAAAGTCATATATAATCTACTGCATTTCTTGCATCTTTCCCCATGTATCAGGACATTCCCTTGTGCTGGTTTTCACAGCATGGGCAGCTCCATGTGCTATTTTTGCTGGACTCTGACTTTGTGCTCTACGTGCATTTCTGCTCCAGGTCACTTTTTCTTTAGTATTTTGGATTCTCTATCATATCTATGACAAGTTTCAGAGTAGCAGCCGTGTTAGTCTGTATCCGCAAAAAGAACAGGAGTACTTGTGGCACCTTAGAGACTAACAAATTTATTAGAGCATAAGCTTTCGTGGACTACAGCCCACTTCTTCGGATGCATATAGAGTGGAATAAATATTGAGATATATATACACACATACAGAGAGCATAAACGGATGGGAGTTGTTTTACCAACTCTGAGAGGCCAATTAAGTAAGAGGAAAAAAAACTTTTGAAGTGATAATCAAGCTAGCTCAGTACAGACAGTTTGATAAGAAGCAAGTGTGAGAATACTTACAAGGGGAGATAGATTCAATGTTTGTAATGGCTCAGCCATTCCCAGTCCTTATTCAATCCTGAGTTGATGGTGTCTAGTTTGCATATCAATTCCAGCTCAGCAGTCTCTCCTTGGAGTCTGTTTTTGAAGTTTTTCTGTTGTAAGATAGCCACCCGCAGGTCTGACATTATCCAAGACTCAGTTACCAATCCCCCCCCCATCTCCCCGATAGCAAGATTAACTCTTCAGTCTCTGATTAGTTACAAACTGTTGTATGGTTTTACCTTCTTTCTGTAACCTCTGATTACAAACTTTTCATGTATCATTTTTATGTGGTGTGCGGTACTCCTCATATTTCTAGGAACATAAGAATGACAATATTGGGTCAGACCAGTGGTCCATCTAGCCCAGTATCCTGACAGGTTTCAGAGTAGCAGCCGTGTTAGTCTGTATTTGCAAAAAGAAGAACAGGAGTACTTGTGGCACCTTAGAGACTAACAAATTTATTAGAGCATAAGCTTTCGTGGACTACAGCCCACTTCTTCGGATGCATATAGAATGGAACATATATTGAGGAGATATATATACACACATACAGAGAGCATAAACAGGTGGGAGTTGTCTTACCAACTCTGAGAGGCCAATTAATTAAGAGAAAAAAAACTTTTGAAGTGATAATCAAGATAGACCAGTACAGACAGTTTGATAAGAAGTGTGAGCATACTTACAAGGGGAGATAGAATCAATGTTTGTAATGGCTCAGCCATTCCCAGTCCTTATTCAAACCGGAGTTGATTGTGTCTAGTTTGCATATCAATTCTAGCTCAGCAGTCTCTCGTTGGAGTCTGTTTTTGAAGTTTTTCTGTTGTAATATAGCCACCCGCAGGTCTGTCACTGAATGACCAGACAGGTTAAAGTGTTCTCCCACTGGTTTTTGAGTATTTTGATTCCTGATGTCAGATTTGTGTCCATTAATTCTTTTGCGTAGAGACTGTCCGGTTTGGCCAATGTACATGGCAGAGGGGCATTGCTGGCACATGATGGCATATATCACATTGGTAGATGTGCAGGTGAACGAGCCCCTGATGGTATGGCTGATGTGATTAGGTCCTATGATGATGTCACTTGAATAGATATGTGGACAGAGTTGGCATCGGGGTTTGTTACAAGGATAGGTTCCTGGGTTAGTGGTTTTGTTCAGTGATGTGTGGTTGCTGGTGAGTATTTGCTTTAGGTTGGGGGGTTGTCTGTAAGCGAGGACAGGTCTGTCTCCCAAGATCTGTGAGAGTAAAGGATCATCTTTCAGGATAGGTTGTAGATCTCTGATGATGCGCTGGAGAGGTTTTAGTTGGGGGCTGAAGGTGACAGCTAGTGGTGTTCTGTTATTTTCTTTGTTGGGCCTGTCTTGTAGGAGGTGACTTCTGGGTACTCGTCTGGCTCTGTCAATCTGTTTTTTCACTTCAGCAGGTGGGTATTGTAGTTTTAAGAATGCTTGATAGAGATCTTGTAGGTGCTTGTCTCTATCCGAGGGATTGGAGCAAATGTGGTTATATCTTAGAGCTTGGCTGTAGACAATGGATCGTGTGGTGTGTCTTGGATGGAAGCTGGAGGCATGTAGGTAAGTGTAGCGGTCAGTAGGTTTCCGGTATAGGGTGGTATTTATGTGACCATCACTTATTAGTACAGTAGTGTCCAGGAAATGGACCGCTTGTGTGGATTGATCTAGGCTGAGGTTGATGGTGGGATGGAAATTATTGAAATCATGGTGAAATTCCTCAAGGGCTTCTCTTCCATGGGTCCAGATGATGAAGATGTCATCAATGTAGCGCAAGTAGAGTAGGGGCGTTAGGGGACGAGAGCTAAGGAAGCGTTGTTCTAAGTCAGCCATAAAAATGTTGGCATATTGTGGGGCCATGCGGGTACCCATAGCAGTGCCGCTGACTTGAAGGTATATATTGTCCCCAAATGTGAAATAGTTGTGGGTGAGGACAAAATCACAAAGTTCAGCCACCAGGTTAGCTGTGACATTATCAGGGATACTGTTCCTGATAGCTTGTAGTCCATCTTTGTGTGGAATATTGGTGTAGAGGGCTTCTACGTCCATAGTGGCCAGGATGGTGTTTTCTGGAAGATGACCGATGGATTGTAGTTTCCTCAGGAAGTCAGTGGTGTCTCGAAGATAGCTGGGAGTGCTGGTAGCGTAGGGTCTGAGGAGAGAGTCTACATAACCAGACAAGCCTGATGTTAGGGTGCCAATGCCTGAAATGATGGGGCGTCCAGGATATCCAGGTTTATGGATCTTGGGTAGCAAATAGAATACCCCTGGTCGGGGTTCTAGGCATGTGTCTGTACAGATTTGTTCCTGTGCTTTGTCAGGGAGTTTTTTTAGCAGATGGTGTAGTTTCTTTAGGTAATCCTCTCAGAGTTGGTAAGACAACTCCCACCTGTTTATGCTCTCTGTATGTGTGTATATATATCTCCTCAATATATGTTCCATTCTATATGCATCCGAAGAAGTGGGCTGTAGTCCACGAAAGCTTATGCTCTAATAAATTTGTTAGTCTCTAAGGTGCCACAAGTACTCCTGTTCTTCTTTTTGTCTTCTGACAGTAGCTGGTGCCAGTTGCATCAGTGGGAATGAACAGAACAGGGTTGTTATCAAGTGATCTATCGACGTCGCCCAGTCACAACTTCCAGCAGTCTAAGGTTTTAGAACACCCAGAGCATGGGGTTGCATCCCTGTCCTAAATTAAACAGAAATAAGTCACCAAGATCAGATGGTATTCACCCAAGAGTTCAAAAGGAACGCAAACATGAAATTGCAAAACTAGTAACTGGTATGTAACTTATTGCTTAAATCAGTCTCTGTAGCAGATAACTAGAGAATAGCTAATGTGACACCAGTTTTTTTAAAAAAAAGAGGTGATCCTGGCAAGTTTGGGTCTAGTAATTTAGAGCTTCTGTTGGGGTTTTATCATTTTGTTCTGCCTTTGTGTTAGTTGCTCACAGTGCAAAGGTGCTGCCTGTAATCACTGGAGATGCAGGGTACTGTGCATGCCGCAGACACTGAGTTGCATTGAGGACGATTGAAAATGGTGGTGCCTTTGCCACTCTGATGCACTTGGTTTCTCCAAGTGAACAAGCTCTGTGCATAACTTAATGGGCTTTCAGTGGCATCACACATGATCATGAGTGACCAATGAAACTGTAGAACATGGGGGCAGCAATTCAGATGTCCCTGAGCATCCTGTGAACCCCTCTCTCACTCTTCTTCATGTGCTGAAAGTTGTGAGTGCTGGCAGCTCTCTTCTTGTTCCAGAACGTTCCCAATTCATTGGGCTTCCAAAGTGGGTGTTGTGAGGAGTACTGCTGACAGACTGGAGAAGGCTGAGAGAAAAACAAGCAGCAGTGATCTGTATGCTCTGTATAACCTGTATGCTCAAAAGGTCTGTTACACTCCCCCCCCCCACCTTGTCTCCTCTCCCTCTTTGAATACCTGTGAAGTGGCTTTCCCCCACCCCTCCCTCCTGGAATGCTTGTGGGATGAATGGGCTGCTTAAACAGCTCCTAGATCAGAAGAGCTCCTAGATAGACAAGATGTCTGGGACTCTAATTAGGCAGCACTCACACACCCAGTGCATGGACAGTGGCTGAGGTGGAGTGTGACCAACCAGACGCAGCCAAGTCATCTCTAGTCGCAGGCCATGAGGAGCAGGTCGTTAAAAGGGGAAGGGGCCATGTGCTCAGGAGTGCACTCACAAGCTTGTACCTCCCATGAAGGCCCTTCGCCTGGACCGCCTGGCCAGTGGTTCGCTGCGTTGCATTCCATCGTGCCTCGGGAAGACTTACCTTCATCGCACCGTCCATCGCTGTGCTGTGGGACACTTACCTTGAAGGATCCTGACATCTTCAGTGCCGTGTCTGTCCTGGGAGCATGAGTGTGCGAGTGTGAAACACACACCCCTTTTGAGCTTAGCTATCAATATAAGGTGCTGCTTTCTGCCAAACTCTGGTGGGTCATTAGTCCTCCCTAAGCTTACTAGCTGACCCAATTTCGGGTAACAGCTCTTGTGGTGGGATAGTGGAGCCTGGGCCCTCCAGCTCCCTTTGCCTAGCATGACAAACGACCTCCTGATCCAAACCAGGCACTGAAAGTCTCCAGCCTTTTCCCAGCCATGTCTCCTTCTGGTGAAGGTTAGTAGTCTGCAGTAGGCCAAGTTGTCTTCGCCTTTTACTGTGGGGGATATACTCCTTTCTCCTCCTCCTCTTCTTCTCCTAGACCAATGGTTCTCATCCAGGGGTCCGGGACCCCCTAGGGGGCTGCGAGCAGGTTTCAGGGCTGGCATTAGACTTGCTGGGGCCCAGGGCAGAAAGCCAAAGCCCCACCTCATGGGGATGAAGCCTGGGGCCCCAAGCCTTGCCACCTGGGCTGAAGTTGAAGCCTGAGCAACTTAGTTTCATGGGTCATCCTGTGGCATGGGTCTCCAGGTAGTTGTCCTGTTTGCTACCCCCTAACGCTGTTCCTGGCTTTTATATGCAGAAAAACAGTTGCTGTGGCACAAGTGGGACGTGGAGTTTTTATAGCATGCGGGGGGCTCAGAAAGAAAACGGTTGAGAACCCCTGTCCTAGACCTCTTAGACCCTATGCAAAAGCCTTCATTGCAACCAGATCTTAGATGAAGTTTCCTGCCTCCATTGTGACAAAACCAATTGAACCAGCTGCAGTAAACAGTGCAAGAGCCTACTGCTAAGTTTTTCTGTGTCCTGCCAGTTGAGATCATTAACTATTCCTGCTGAAAACCCAGGTGATAATGTTGCTAATGTTATAGGTCACACCCTTAAGGGCCTTGTCCAGAATCATAGAATATCAGGGTTGGAAGTGACCTCAGGAGGTCATCTAGTCCAACCCCCTGCTTAAAGCAGGACCAATCCCCAACTAAATCATCCCAGTCAGGGCTTTGTCAAGCCTGACCTTAAAAACCTCTAAGGAAGGAGATGCCACCACCTCCCTAGGTAACCCATTCCAGTGCTTCACCACCCTCTTAGTGAAAAAAGTTTTTCCTAATATCCAACCTAAACCTCCCCCACTGCAACTTGAGACCATTACTCCTTGTTCTGTCATCTGGTACCACTGAGAAGAGTCTAGATTCATCCTCTTTGGAACCCCCTTTCAGGTAGTTGAAAGCAGCTGTCAAATCCCCCCTCATTCTTCTCTTCTGCTGACTAAACAATCCCAGTTCCCTCAGCCTCTCCTCATAAGTCATGTGCTCCAACCCCCTCATCATTTTTGTTGCCCTCCGCTGGACTCTTTCCAATTTTTCCACATCCTTCTTGTAGTGTGGGGCCCCAAACTGGACACAGTACTCCAGATGAGGTCTCACCAATGTCAAATGGAGGGGAATGATCACGTCCCTCGATCTGCTGGCAATGCCCCTACTTATACAGCCCAAAATGCCGTTAGCCTTCTTGGGAACAAGGGCACACTGTTGACTCATATCCAGCTTCTCATCCACTGTAACCACTAGGTCCTTTTCTGCAGGACTGCTGCCTAGCCATTCGGTCCCTAGTCTGTGGCAGTGCATGGGATTCTTCCGTCCTAAGTGCAGAACTCTGTCCTTGTTGTCCTTGTTGAACCTCATCAGATTGGGATACCCTATTGCCTTACCTCATGTTCGCCATCTGGGAGGTTCTGCAAGCCTCCACGGGTTTCTCTCCGTTTGAAGTACTATATGGGCCCCACCCCTGGGGCATATTGGATATAGCCAGAGAAGCCTGGGAAGAGGAGCCAAATCCCGGAAGGAACATAGTTGAGCATGTAGTGCAGATGAGAGATCGGATAGCCTGAGTTACGCCCCTTGTACAGGAACACTTTGAGAGAGCACAGGAGACCCAACGAACCCATTATAACCACCAAGCGAAGCTTCGACGGTTCCAACCAGGGGATCGGGTGATGGTACTGGTGCCCACAGCAGAAAGTAAACTGTTGGCCCAGTGGTAATCGAAGTAATCCAAGTAATCGAAGCCGTGGGAGAGGTGAACTATAAGGTACAGCAGCCAGGCCACCGGAAACCGGAGCAAATGTACCACATCAATCTTCTAAAACCTTGGCACAATCGAGAGGCATGCTTAGTCACACCAGGAGACCCTTCCCCAGGAGGACAATTTACAGGAGCAAGTGAGGATATCACCCGACTTGACGCCGATCCAAAAGATAGAGGCAGCTGACATGATTAATCGCAACTGAGATGTGTTCTCTACAAAACCGGGGCAGACGACTGAGACCTATCACCATATCCGCACGATCCCCGGAGCCAAGGTAACATTGAGACCCTACCGTATCCCAGCAGTCAAAAGAGAAGAAATCAAGGCCGAAGTAAAGAAAATGTTAGAATTAGGGGTTATTGAAGAATCTTACAGTCAGTGGTCCAGTCCAATCGTTCTAGTGCTTAAACCTGATGGTACCACGAGATTCTGTAATGACTTTCGCCGACTGAATGAAGTATCCCAGTTTGATGCATACCCTATACCACGCATCGACGAACTGGTTGACCGTCTGGGTAGTGCCCAATTCTTGACTACACTGGATCTGACAAAAGGGTACTGGCAGATTCCCCTGACCAAAGAAGCTGAAGAAAAGGCAGCGTTCTCCACCCCAGATGGGCTATTCCAGTACACCGTCCTCCCTTTTGGGCTACATGGGGCCCCAGCCACATTCCAGCGCCTCATGGATAAGCTGCTGCGCTCCCATACTAGTTATGTAGTTGCATACCTAGATGATGTCACCATCCATATGCCAGACTGGGGAACCCACTTGGAGAAAGTTGAGGCAGTACTGTGCACCTTAAGGCGGGCTGGCCTCACTGTAATCCTGCTAAATGCTCCATAGGGCTAGCAGAGGCTAGGTACCTGGGATATATTGTAGACAGGGGCATAGTGAAGTCCCAAACGAATAAGCTAGAGGCGATTCAAAACTGGCCCCGGCCGACCCGAAAGAAGCAGGTCTGCGCGTTCCTAGGCATGGTAGGCTGCTACCGACGTTTTATTCCCCACTTAGCCACAAGGGCAAGTCCCCTAACAGACCTGGTGAAGTGGATCGATGCAGCAGAGGGGGCGTTCACAGACCTTCGGACGACCCTCTGTAATGATCCCGTACTCATAACCCCGGACTTTAACATGGAATTTATTTTACAAACAGACGCTTCCAAGGTGGGGTTGGGGGCGGTTCTGTCACAAATGGTGGGAGAAGAGGAACACCCGATCCTCTACCTAAGCAGAAAGCTTCTCCTCTTAGGCCAGTGATTTACTCTTGTGACAGACCATGCACCCCTCCAGTGGATGCAGCGGAATAAGGAAAAGAATGCAAGGGTCACCAGGTGGGGTTCTTATCCCTCCAACCATTCCAGTTCTGCATACGGCACAGGGCTGGATGCCACCATAGCAACGCTGATGGTCTTTCACGAGCACGCTGCCTGGCGTCCCAAGTTGCCCAACTCTCTGGTGTTGGGGGGGAAGATATGTGACAGGGCAAGGCCAGATGGCTATAGAAAAGTAGTGGGAGACAGATATATTAGCCCCAGGTTAAACAAATCCCTGGTACCAGGATAAGTAAATGGCAGCTGCTCCAGGTCAATTAAGACACCTGGGGCCAATTAAGAGCTTTCCAGAAGGCAGGGAGGATGCTAGGTTGATTGGGACACCTGAAGCCAATCAGGGGCTGGCTGAAATTAGTTAAAAGCCTCCCAGTTAGTCAGGTGGGTGCGCATGTCAGGGGCTGTGAGAAGTTGCGCTGTTGGAGCTGTACACAACATATTAGGCACAAGGAAGGAGGCCCTGAGGTAAGGGTGAAGTGGAACTTGAGGAAGTGGGGGCTGCTGTGGGGAAGTAGCCCAGGGAATTGTATGTGTCCTGTTCCCAAAAGATCAGCTACCATAGCGGATACTGTTAGGGTCCCTGGGCTGGAGTCCGGAGAAGAGGGTGGGCCCGGGATCCCCCCTTTTGTCCCCCTGATTAATCACTGAGACTGGGAGACAACAGAGACTGTGCAAGGGAGGATAGCTTCTCCTCACCTCCCTCGCTGGCTTATGATGAAAATGGCTCAGTAGACTGTGACCCTTGTCTCTAGAGAGAGAAGGGTTAAGTGGAGGGTCACAGTGAGCAAAATCCATCAGGAAATGCAGGACCCACAGAGACAAGGACAGAGCTTTGTCACACTGGTCTCTACCCGAGAACACCACTTGCGCCTCAAAATCCTTTATCCTTCTTCCCAGAGCCATGTAGTCTGCAGTGATCCACTCAAGGTCATTCTTGGCAGTATCATTGGTGCCCATGTGGAGAAGCAGGAAGGAGTAGCGATCCGAGGGCTTGATGAGTCTCAGCAGTCTCTCCGTCACATCATGAATCCTAGCTCCTGGCAAGCAGCAAACTTCTCGGTTTTCCCTGTTGGGATGGCAGATAGATGACTCAGTCCCCCTGAGAAGGGAGTCCCCGACCACCACCACCTGCCTCCTTCTCTTAGGAGGGTAGTCGTGGAACCCCCATCCCTAGGACAGTGCATCTCATGCCTTCCAGTCGATGGAGTCTCCTGCTGATATGTATTATTTAGTCCACTCTCTGCATTAGTACCTGTGGAGAGAACATGAAGACGGTTGCTCACCTGTATCTGCATTGCTGGTACATGGACGCTCCTCTTTCTTCATCTGGAGGTCACATGCTGCCAATTTTCTTCACCGTCCTTCTGTCCCCGCTGTGCAGCCTGCTCTGATTCTTCAGAATGTTGTGCCTGTAGAAGCATATCCTGACGTCTGTCCAGGAAATCTTCATTTTCTCTTATGCAATGCAGGGTTGATAACTTGTTTCTCCAGACCTTGAACCTTCTCTTCCAATATGGAGACCAGCTTGCACTTTATACAGACAAAGTCGCTTCTGTCCTGTGGAAGAAAGACAAACATGGCACATCCTGTGCAGGTCACAGCAGCTGATCGCTCACCATCCGTATCACCTTTCTTCTAAGAGCTTCCTCAGCTGTTGCAGCAACTACTCAGAGAAGCCTGCAAGATAAAAACCTAAGTGGGCTCTCCCTGGGCGAACTCCCAGGCGAACTCCCTCTGTTAGCCTCTCCGCTGTTCACCGCTCAGCTAGTTCGCAGCTGACTGCCTTTTTATAAGTCACTCCCCTGTGGCTGGAAGCAGCTTGTCCCTTCCTGCCCCCATAGTGTTGAAAGGCAGCTAACACCTCCAGGCTGCTACTGGCTTCCAACATAACCCAGCTGCAGCGTGAGCAGGAAGGGGTTAAGCCCTAAGGATTTGTTGTGCCAGGGCCCCAGGAACCTGACTGCAGGGGCTTTAGCGAACTGGCCAGAGAGGTGGCTCAGCAATGGAGGTTACCTAGGGGATGGAGCAGCCCTGTGCTCCCTGGGGGCAGGACCCAGGGTGGGAGGGGGGTGGGTGAAGAAGGTGCTAAGACCCTGCTTGGGGAACTGCTGTGGAGCCTGCAGGGTCGGGGCGTGAACAGGCTGGAAATTGCTTCCCCCCCTCCACTCCAGAGATTAGCTGAGGGGTGGAGAGACTTCCCCATGCCAGAACTGCATGGGGCTTTGGCACATGCAGGGCTCGGCTCCTCCTGGCCAGCACCCTAGGCCAGAGGGTCTTGAGCTTTCTTGGGGCCCTGTCCCAGCCAGAGGCAGTGGGGGAAGGAAGGAGTCTGCCGGCCAGGCTGTTGGTGAGCTGAGCGCTCTGACCAGGCGCTTGTTCTCCGCACAGCACTGGGAGTGGGATGCGCCCTGCTGGGGGGAATATGGAAGAACAACAGGACTGGGGGCATGAAGGGGCAAAGCAGGGAGAGGGCAAGCATGTAAATAGTGGGCAGCAGAGGCAACATGTAACCGGCCACCGCCTGGTGCCTGCCGCACTCACCAGCCACTGCACCTTGCAGCGCGCAGCCAGCACTGGCCGGAAATGGGACGGGGGCAGGGCCCTGCTGGCCGAGAGTCGGGGACAGAGGCCAGCCCGGTGCGCTGCAGCTTTCCCCCCCACCAGGCTTGCACACCCACCTCTATCATCGGCCACTGGGCTCCACCCCCAACTCACCCTGGTGGCAGGCGACTGGCAAGAAGGGATCCAGCCAGCAGTAGGACCCACCAGTACTGATGGGAGGGAGACAGAAAATACAGGACAATTTGCCCGTTTTTAAGAAAAAGTCAGGACACCTACAGGAGGGTTTAAATACAGGACTGTCCCTTTAAAAATGGGACATCTGGTCACCCTATTTATATTTCATTGTAAAGAGGAAATCCATCAGAAGCTATTGTATCTTGAATTTCAAGTGGCTCCTCTTCAGAATCCCACATGACTTGGAGGGGTCTCGGTTAGTTAGACAAGTTAGATGTCTTGTCCATCTCCCTGAGTTCTGCAACTTGTTCTAAAAGCTTCCATGTGCATGGTGGACATGTTTTTGAGTCAGTGCTCTCCAGCAGTATGACACAGGAGATTTTTCCTGTTTCTTCCCACGAGTATGATAGATTAAAAGATAAGGGCACAAGATCTGCTATATTAGACCAGATCCATGATCCTTCTGGTCCTCTGCTCTCTCAAAGTGGTCAATCCCAGAGGAAGGGACAAGAAACTCTGTTGTGGGCAGTTATGAAATAACAAGCCTGTAATTAAAGTTTCTTCCTAAGCCCCATTTTTAGAGCCTGGACATGCAGATTTCTAGCCCTCTTTTATCTATGAAATGATGCATACAATGCACAGTCAACCTGTGGAACTCATTGTCAGGGGATGTTGTGAAGGCCAAAAGTATAACTGGGTTCAAAAAAGAATTAAATAAGTACCTGGAAGTTCAGTCCATCAATGGCTATTAGCCAAGATGGTCAAGGATGCAGCCCCATTCTCTGGGTGTCCCTAGCCTTTGACTGCCGGAAGCTGGAAGCGGACAACAAGGGATGGATCATTCAATGACTGCCTGTTCTGTTCATTCCTGCTGAAGCACCTGGCATTGGCCACTGTCGGAAGACAGGATACTGGGCTAGATGGGCCACTGGTCTGACCCAGTATGACCGTTTGTATGAGAGGCATTGTTATCTTCCATTCATGCCCAGTTGGAGCTCTACAGATGAAAGCAAGAAGGCATATATTTGGCATTCCAATCTCACCTCTGCCCCCCTCCCACCTTCCAACTGGAAGTTCTGCTCTTTATCGTCTGCAGGGCTCAGATAGTGCACACTACATAGCTTTGGAGACAGATGGCACATGCTTTGTGAAAGGCAGTGTATATAATGGGCTAAGACCCACAAAGGGATCTAGGTGTCTAATTGCCATTTTGGGCTCCAAAGTCCAACACTTAGATCCTCATAACCCGCCTTCAGCTGCTGCCTAACATTGTAGCTGCCTAAATTCCCTAGGTGCCTAACTTTCCATTGGCAAAGTCCTTATGGTGCCTAAAAATCTGCCAGTGAGCATTGGAATGTAGGACTGGAAAAGACCTCAATAGGTCTTGTGACAGACCCAGACCAGTGGGGTACAGGAGTCTGGTAGAGGGCAAATGTACTGGTCACTGGATGAGTAGTTTTCTGTTCCCTGAGTGACCAGAGCAGGGGCTGCACCAGATTCATAGATTCTAGGACTGGAAGGGACCTCGAGAGGTCATCGAGTCCAGTCCCCTGCCCGCATGGCAGGACCAAATATTGTCTAGACCATCCCTGATAGACATTTATCTAACCTACTCTTAAATATCTCCAGAGATGGAGATTCCACAACCTCCCTAGGCAATTTATTCCAGTGTTTAACCACCCTGACAGTTAGGAACTTTTTCCTAATGTCCAACCTAGACCTCCCTTGCTGCAGTTTAAACCCATTGCTTCTGGTTCTATCCTTAGAGGCTAAGGTGAACAAGTTTTCTCCCTCCTCCTTATGACACCCTTTTAGATACCTGAAAACTGCTATCATGTCCCCTCTCAGTCTTCTCTTTTCCAAACTAAACAAACCCAATTCTTTCAGCCTTCCTTCATAGGTCATGTTCTCAAGACCTTTAATCATTCTTGTTGCTCTTCTCTGGACCCTTCCCAGTTTCTCCACATCTTTTTTAAAATGCAGTGCCCAGAACTGGACACAATACTCCAGCTGAGGCCTAACCAGAGCAGAGTAGAGCGGAAGAATGACTTCTCGTGTCTTGCTCACAACACACCTGTTAATACATCCCAGGATCATGTTTGCTTTTTTTGCAACAGCATCACACTGTTGACTCATATTTAGCTTGTGGTCCACTATAACCCCTAGATCCCTTTCTGCCGTACTCCTTCCTAGACAGTCTCTTCCCATTCTGTATGTGTGAAACTGATTTTTCCTTCCTAAGTGGAGCACTTTGCATTTGTCTTTGTTAAACTTCATCCTGTTTACCTCAGCCCATTTCTCCAATTTGTCCAGATCATTTTGAATTATGACCCTGTCCTCCAAAGCAGTTGCAATCCCTCCCAGTTTGGTATCATCCGCAAACTTAATAAGCGTACTTTCTATGCCAATATCTAAGTCGTTGATGAAGATATTGAACAGAGCCGGTCCCAAAACAGACCCCTGCGGTACCCCACTCGTTATGCCTTTCCAGCAGGATTGGGAACCATTAATAACAACTCTGAGTACGGTTATCCAGCCAGTTATGCACCCACCTTATAGTAGCCCCATCTAAATTGTATTTGCCTAGTTTATCGATAAGAATATCATGCGAGACTGTATCAAATGCCTTACTAAAGTCTAGGTATACCACATCCACAGCTTCACCCTTATCCACAAGGCTCGTTATCCTATCAAAGAAAGCTATCAGATTGGTTTGACATGATTTGTTCTTCACAAATCCATGCTGGCTGTTCCCTATCACCTTACCACCTTCCAAGTGTTTGCAGATGATTTCCTTAATTACTTGCTCCATTATCTTCCCTGGCACAGAAGTTAAACTAACTGGTCTGTAGTTTCCTGGGTTGTTTTTATTTCCCTTTTTATAGATGGGCACTATATTTGCCCTTTTCCAGTCTTCTGGAATCTCTCCCGTCTCCCATGACTTTCCAAAGATAATAGCTAGAGGCTCAGATACCTCCTCTATTAGCTCCTTGAGTATTCTAGGATGCATTACATCAGGCCCGGGTGACTTGCAGGCATCTAACTTTTCTAAGTGATTTTTAACTTGTTCTTTTTTTATTTTATCTGCTAAACCTACCCCCTTCCCATTAGCATTCACTATGTTAGGCATTCCTTCAGACTTCTCGGTGAAGACCGAAACAAAGAAGTCAGTAAGCATCTCGGCCATTTCCAAGTTTCCTGTTACTGTTTCTCCCTCTTCACTAAGCAGTGGGCCTACCCTGTCTTTGGTCTTCCTCTTGCTTCTAATGTATTGATAAAAAGTCTTCTTGTTTCCTTTTATTCCCGTAGCTAGTTTGAGCTCATTTTGTGCCTTTGCCTTTCTAATCTTGCCCCTGCATTCCTGTGTTGTTTGCCTATATTCATCCTTTGTAATCTGTCCTAGTTTCCATTTTTTATATGACTCCTTTTTATTTTTTTAGATCATGCAAGATCTCGTGGTTAAGCCAAGGTGGTCTTTTGCCACATTTTCTATCTTTCCTAACCAGCGGAATAGCTTGCTTTTGGGCCCTTAATAGTGTCCCTTTGAAAAACTGCCAACTCTCCTCAGTTGTTTTTCCCCTCAGTCTTGATTCCCATGGGACCTTACCTATCAGCTCTCTGAGCTTACCAAAATCTGCCTTCCTGAAATCCATTGTCTCTATTTTGCTGTTCTCCCTTCTACCCTTCCTTAGAATTGCAAACTCTATGATTTCATGATCACTTTCACCCAGGCTGCCTTCTACTTTCAAATTCTCAACGAGTTCCTCCCTATTTGTTAAAATCAAGTCTAGAACAGCTTCCCCCCTAGTAGCTTTTTCAACCTTCTGAAATAAAAAGTTGTCTGCAATGCAGTCCAAGAATTTGTTGGATAGTCTGTGCCCCGCTGTGTTATTTTCCCAACATATATCTGGATAGTTGAAGTCCCCCATCACCACCAAATCTTGGGCTTTGGATGATTTTGTTAGTTGCTTGAAAAAAGCCTCATCCACCTCTTCCACCTGGTTAGGTGGCCTGTAGTAGACTCCTAGCATGACATCTCCCTTGTTTTTTACCCCTTTTAGCCTAACCCAGAGACTCTCAACACTTCCGTCTCCTATGTCCATCTCTACCTCAGTCCAAGTGTGTACATTTTTAATATATAAGGCAACACCTCCTCCCTTTTTCCCCGTCTGTCCTTCCTGAGCAAGCCGTACCCATCCACACCAACATTCCAATCATGTGTATTATCCCACCAAGTTTCAGTGATGCCAACAATGTCATAGTTGTATTTATTTATTAGCACTTCCAGTTCTTCCTGCTTATTCCCCATACTTCTCGCATTTGTATATAGGCATCTAAGATACTGGTTTGATCTTTCCTCCCAGTTTTGTCCTGACCCTCCTTTCTCTCTGCCAATATAGCCCACACTCCCTCTCGTTTCCGACCCATCTCCCCGGTCTCCATGTTCCCCACTTACCTGTGGGCTTTGCTCACCTGTCCCCGTCGAACCTAGTTTAAAGCCCTTCTCGCTAGGTTAGCCAGTCTGTGTCCAAATAGGGTCTTTCCTCTCCTCGAAAGGTGAACGCCATCTCTGCCTAGCAGTCCTTCCTCGAATAGCATCCCGTGGTCTAGGAAGCCAAAGCCCTCCTGGCGACACCATCTTCGCAGCCAGGCATTCACCTCCATGATGCATCTGTCTCTGCCCGGGCCCCTACCTTTGACAGGAAGAATTGAAGAGAATACCACCTGCGCTCCAAACTCCTTCGCCTGTACTCCCAGAGCCCTGTAGTCACTCTTGATCCGCTCAGTGTCACACCGCGCAGTATCATTTGTGCCCACATGGATGAGTAGCATGGGGTAGTAGTCAGAGGGCTGGATAATCCTCGACAATGCCTCCGTAACGTCCGGATACGGGCTCCCGGCAGGCAGCATACCTCCCGAGATGAAATGTCAGGGCGACAGATGGGCGCCTCCGTCCCCCTCAGCAGAGAGTCTCCGACCACCACTACCCTACGTTTCCTATTCGCAGTGGTGGCAGCAGACCTGCCAGCCTTAGGGGTACGAGGCTTCTCCTCCTTTACTGTAGGGAGTGATTCCTTCTTTCCTGTATCAAGAAGAGCATAACGGTTACCTATTACCACGGCAGGAGGCTTCGGAGCAGGGGTGGAGCACTGCCTGCTGCCAGAAGTAACCAGCTGCCAGTGTCCACCCTGAGCCATCTCCTCCTCCACCAGTGGTGTATCAGCAGTCCTGCGTACTGAGACAGCTACCTCAGCTGTCTCCACATGGACACTGTCGAGGAATTGCTCGTGGATTCGGATGCTCCTCAACCTAGCCACCTCCTCCTGTAGCTCTCCCACCTGCTGCCTGAGAGATTCCACCAGCAGGCACCTCTCACATTGGATGGTCCCCCCAGCCTGGATATCAGTAAGTGGAAATTGCAAGTTACAGTCTTTGCAAAACCACACCAGGATCTGGGTAGAAGCATCCATGCTCAGGCGCTCTGTCTGGCTACAGGCACAGGTGGAGGAGACAGAAGCAGTGCTGGCACAGGTGTTGCGGGTCTTCCTAACCATCGTAAGCCTCCCTCTGTCAAACTCCCGTCTACAGCCCCCTGTCCGCTGAAAGGGTTGTTTAAGCAAGAAGTTTTGAATGTAGTTGGTTTATAGGTATTAAGGGGAATAAAGAGAAAACAGATGGAACCGGCAAGGGACCCTCGCCCCCTTCCTGCTCCCCTTCCAAACTCCCTTGCGAAACTCCCTGTTAGCAGCCCCTGTTCACAAAGCTCCCTGGTCGCTTGTGCGCTGCTTTATAAAGCCCTGGCCTGTATGAATGCCCCGCCCACTGATTAAGGCTCAGCCACTTACCAGAGGCTTCTAGATTTCAAACCTTCCTTTGAAGCTCACAGCTTCCAACTACCAGCCACAGCACACGGTCCTTCAAACAACCAAAACAAACAAACAGACAGACAGACTGACAAACACAAGCTCAGCACACAGCAAGTAACCCTCAAACACAAACAAACACACACTACAGACAGTCACTTACCCCAAAAGGGTGCTGTATTGCTCCTCCTTCACCTGGAGAACTCCCTTGCAAAACTCCCTGTTAGCAGCCCCTATTCACTAGAGTAATCAGGAACCTGCTAGAACCAGTTAAGGCAGGCAGGCTAATTAGGACACCTGGAGCCAATTAAGAAGAAGCTTCTAGAATCAATTAAGGCAGGCTAACCAGGGCACCTGGGTTTTAAAAAGGAGCTCACTTCAGTTTGTGGAGGGAGTGTGAGGAGCTGGGAGCAAGAGGTGCAAGGAGCTGAGAGTGAGAGTGTGTGCTGCTGGAGGACTGAGGAGCACAACCGTTATCAGACACCAGGAGGAAGGTCCTGTGGTGAGAATAAGGAAGGTGTTTGGAGGAGGCCATGGGGAAGTAGCCCAGGGAGTTGTAGCTGTCATGCAGCTGTTACAGGAGGCACTATAGACAGCTGCAGTCCACAGGGCCCTGGGCTGGAACCCGGTGTAGAGGGCGGGCCCGGGTTCCCCCCAAACCTCCCAGTTGACCTGGACAGTGGGTTCTTCCAGAGGGGAAGGTCTCTGGGCTGTTCCCTAACCCACATAGTGAATCTCTGAGGCAAGAAAATCCGCCAATAAGCGCAGGACCCACCAAGATAGAGGAGGAACTTTGTCACACTGGTGTCAGAAGTGGGATCCTGGGGTGCACAGCATGGCGGAAAAAGGAGGGTGATTTAAACAAAAAACAAAAAAAATAAGGGAGAGGGTTTTTTTTTTTTCACCGCAATGGATGACGTAGTGCGGGCACTGATACAAGCTCCGGCAGCCCAGCAGGAGGCTACCCATGTCCAGGCAGCCGCCGAACAGGAGGCAGTGTGGCTGCAGCAAGAGACTAATCGCCTGCTGATGGACCAGGCTGCTCAAGACCGAGCTATGTTGCGGGAACTGGTAAACCAGGTAAAGTCCCTTACAGAGCTGAATTGCGGCTCATAGAGGCCAGCCATTGGCTGCAGAAAATGACATGGGAGGATGATGTAGAGGCATACCTTCTGGCCTTTGAGAGGACAGCCCTACGGGAGGCCTGGCCTCGAGATCAGTGGTCTGGCATCCTTGCCCCATTCCTGTGTGGGGAGGCCCAGAAGGCCTACCATTATCTGCCTGAAGAGGCTGCGGCAGACTACCCCCAGCTGAAAGCAGAGATCCTGGCCAGATCTGGGGTAACGACAGCAGTACAGGCCCAGCAGTATCACGGTTGGAGGTACCAGGAAGACAAAACCCCGCGGTCCCAATTCTATGACCTCATCCATCTCGCACGAAAGTGGTTGCAAACAGAGTCCCAGAGTCCGGAAGAGATACTAGCGGTTCTGGTCATCGACCGATACATGAGGGGACTACTACCATACCTTCGTGCCTCGGTAAGCCAGAACGAACCCTCCACCTATGATGAGGTTGTCACCCTGGTAAAGAAGCGAAGGACAGCGAGGGAGCTGACTCGACCAGTTAAGGAAGAGGCACCCCGGGTTAAACTAGCCGCACCAAGCCCTAAAGTTCGGGTGACTGGGCCACCAGGAGGGCCCAGGTGGAAAAGGAGAGAGGCTGAAGGCCCATTAGAGGCCACAAAGAGTCGGAGCACTGAGGGAAAAGAGGATTGTGATGTTAGACTGCCCAAACCAAGAGACCGGGGAACGCCTAGGGCTCCATACAGATGTTATGCCTGCGGGGAGTGGGGACACATAGCTGCACAGTGTCCCAATGCTGAGGAGCTTATGCAGTGTAACCTGGGGAACTGGTCAGATCCATGCTCCCTAATCCACCTTGTGGGGGTCTCACTAACCCCACATATGTATACCAGACCAGTGAAACTAAATGGGGTAGGGACCACGACACTGGTTGATTTGGGGAGTGCTATCACGCTTATCTCACGGAAGCTCGTGAAGCGTAGTCAGCTGCTGCAGGCTAAACATACGGGGATAACATGTGTCCATGGGACAGTTAGTTACTACCCCACCATCCCAGTAAAAATCGAGATCCAAGGGAACACTACTGAGGTAGCAGCAGGTGTAGTCCCTAAACTCCCATACCCGGTTCTCATAGGGAGGGACTTCCCAGGGTTTGGAAACTTACTCCCAGTAGGGGGATTGGAGAAAGATGGGGATCCTAAAATTGATGAGGCATCCACAGCAGACTGTCAACCCCCAATCTTCTCTGAAATATCCCCAGATTTGTTCTCCACTCCCAGACAGAGTAGAAAGACAAAAAGGGAAAGAAGGGCAGCTAAGGCCTTGGGAACCCGAATACTGACCCAAAGCCAGAGGGTCGCTCTTGTAGGTAGGCGGACCCGTACAGCTGAAAAGGAGGTTACGCAGGAGGGAGAAGCACCTGAGTCTGACCCCCACCCTAATGCTTCTGAACCAGTAGAGGCAACAGAGACTGGGCCCCTAGATCTTGGGCAGATTAGTCCCGGGAGAGGAAATTTTGGACGGGACCAGGCAGAAGACCCAAGGTATGACAACATTAGGAAGGAGGTGACTGAAATAGATGGGGTCCCCGTGGAGGGAAAAACCCAGGGACCAGTACCCTACTTCATAATGAAGAAGGCTCTCTTATACCAGGTTGCACCTGTACAGGGGAAGAAGGTACAGTAGATCCTAGTACCTCAAAAACACCAGAACGCTGTATTAAGTCTTGCTCATAGTAATCTTTTTGGGGGGCATTTGGGGGTAGAGAAGACCCTGGCATGAGTCCTACGACAGTTCTTCTGGCCTGGAGTACATGAAGAAGTGCGGAGGTACTGTGCCTCCTGCCCGGAGTGTCAGCTGCACAGTCCCCGTCCCCACTTGAGGGCACCTTTAGTACTCTTTCCCGTCATAGAGGTCCCCTTCGAGCGAATAGCCATGGACCTAATGGGACCCCTGGAGAAGACGGCTCGGGGCCACCAATATATACTTGTTGTTTTGGACTATGCTACTCGCTACCCAGAAGCCATCCCCCTGCGGAACACGGCCTCTAAAACTATAGCCAAAGAGCTGGTGGGGATCTTTGCTCAAATGGGGCTACCGAACGAGATATTAACTGACCAAGGAACCCCATTTATGTCGAAGCTAATGAAGGACCTCTGTACGCCGCTCCATATACATACCCTGAGAACTTCGGTCTACCATCCACAGACTGATGGGTTGGTAGAAAGGTTTAACCGAACCCTCAAGGCTATGATAAGGAAGGTGGTAAGTCGGGATGGGAAGGATTGGGACACCCTACTACCCTACCTTATGTTCGCTATCCAGGAGGTACTACAGGCCTCAACTGGGTTTTCCCCCTTCGAGTTATTATATGGGCGTCACCCCCGTGGCATAATAGATATCGCCAAAGAGATCTGGGAAAAGGAACCCAATGAGGGGAGAAATATAATAGAGCATGCAATGCCGATGCGAGACTGGATAGCCCGGGTTACCCCTATTGTACGGGAACATTTGGAGAAGGCATAGGTGGCCCAGCGAACCCATTACAATCGCCAGGCAAAAGTGCGACAGTTCCAACCAGGGGATCGGGTTATGGTGTTGGTACCCACGGCAGAAAGCAAGCTTCTGGCCCAATGGCAAGGGCCCTATGAGGTGATTGAACCCCTGGGGGAAGTAACCTACAAGGATGCAGAAAACAAGAACAGATTTATCACATTAACCTTCTGAAACCCTGCATGCACAAGAGGCATACACAATGGTCCAAAAAGACCTAACCCAGGAAAACAAGCCTTCCAAACAGGTGAGAGTGTCTCCCGATTTAACACCAAACCAAAAGAATGAGGTGTCTGAGATGATCTTCTGGAACCAAGATGTGTTCTTGACAAAACCCGGTTGAACAACCGAGACCTATCACCACATCGTCACGAACCCTTGGGCCAGAGTAACAATGAGGCCCTATCGGGTGCCAGCGGCAAAAGGAGAGGAAATAAAAGCAGAAGTGAAAAAAATGCTGGAGTTGGGGATCATCGAAGAATCCCACAGTCAGTGGTCCAGCCCAATCGTGCTGGTGCTCAAACCTGATGGCACCACAAGATTTTGCAATGACTTCCGGTGACTAAACGAAGTATCCCAGTTCGACGCGTACCCCATACCTCGCATAGATGAGCTAGTGGACCGTCTGGGTAATCCCCGGTACTTGACTACCCTAGACTTGACAAAGGGGTACTGGCAGATTCCCCTTGCAGAAGATGCAAAGGAAAAGACTGCGTTCTCTACACCAGAGGGTCTTTTTCAATATACTGTCCTCCCTTTTGGACTACATGGGGCCCCAGCTACCTTCCAGCGCCTCATGGACAAGCTATTACGCCCGCATAACAGTTATGCTGCTGCCTACTTGGACGATGTGGTCATTCATACCCCAGACTGGGAAACCCACCTGGAGAAGGTGGCGGCAGTCCTCAATACCTTCAGGCGAGCTGGCCTTACAGCAAACCCTGCCAAGTGTGTTGTAGGGTTTACAGAGGCCAGATATCTTAGCTACATTGTGGGAAAAGGTCTGGTAAAACCCCAAGTGAACAAGTTAGAGGCCATCCAAAATTGGCCCCAACCAAGTCTCAAGAAACAAGTCCGGGCGTTTCTAGGTGTGGTGGGGTATTACCGACGATTTATCCCCCACTTTGCCACAAGGGCAAGCCCCCGACAGATCTTGTGAAAGTCCGTGGACCTGATCTGGTGAGATGTTCTGACGCCGCAGAGGAAGCATTCACAGACCTACGGACTGCCCTCTGCAGTAACCCCGTACTGATAGCCCCTGATTTCACCAAGGAGTTTATCCTGCAGACGGATGCATCGGAAGTAGGGTTGGGGGCCGTTCTATCACAGATGGTCGGGGAGGAAGAACACCCAATTCTATAGCTCAGTTGGAAACTCCTTCCAAGGGAACAAAAATATGCAGTGGTGGAGAGAGAATGCCTCGCTGTAAAATGGGCCATGGAAACATTGCGCTACTACCTGCTCGGGCACAGATTTGTCCTTGTGACCGACCATGCCCCTCTTCAATGGATGCAGCGGAACAAGGAGAAGAACACAAGGGTGACCAGATGGTTCTTATCCCTCCAACCTTTCCAGTTCCGTGTGGAACACAGAGCAGGGAGCCGTCATGGCAACGCCGATGGCTTGTCACGTGTGCACAGTCTGGCGTCTCAAGCTGCCCAACCCATTGGCGTTGAGCAGGGGGGAGGGATATGTGACAAACCCAGACCAGTGGGGTACAGGAGTCTGGTAGAGGGCAAATATACTGGTCACTGGATGAGTAGTTTTCTGTTCCCTGAGTGACCAGAGCAGGGGCTGCACTAGAGTAATCAGGAACCTGCTAGAACCAGTTAAGGCAGGCAGGCTAATTAGGATACCTGGAGCCAATTAAGAAGAAGCTTCTAGAATCAATTAAGGGAGGCTAATCAGGGCACCTGGGTTTTAAAAAGGAGCTCACTTCAGTTTGTGGAGGGAGTGTGAGGAGCTGGGAGCAAGAGGCGCAAGGAGCTGAGAGTGAGAGTGTGTGCTGCTGGAGGACTGAGGAGCACAAGTGTTATCGGACATCAGGAGGAAGGTCCTGTGGTTAGAATAAGTAAGGTGTTTGGAGGAGGCCATGGGGAAGTAGCCCAGGGAGTTGTAGCTGTCATGCAGCAGTTACAGGAGGCACTATAGACAGCTGCAGTCCACAGGGCCCTGGGCTGGAACCTGGTGTAGAGGGCGGGCCCGGGTTCCCCCCAAACCTCCCAATTGACCTGGACAGTGGGTTCTTCCAGAGGGGAAGGTCTCTGGGCTGTTCCCCAACCCACATGGTGAATCTCTAAGGCAAGAAAATCCGCCAATAAGCGCAGGACCCACCAAGATAGAGGAGGAACTTTGTCACAGTCTGTGATGGGTTGGATCACAGAATCCCCCCCTGCCAACTGATGTGCCAAGACTACCTCTGCTCTTGTTTTTCCTGCCAGCTCAGGACTCCAGCACCCTGTCTTGCTGAACCAGACACTCCCGTCTGCTCCAACAAAGACCCAGGGTCTGAATTACTTGCCCCAAAGCTGCAGGTTTACGTGAAAACAGCTCACAGAAGTGTGCTTGTCTTTAGCACTCATGCCCATCTCCCAGTGGGGTCTAAACCCAAATAAATCTGTCTTACCCTGTATAAAGTTTATGCAGGCTGGGAAGCCTGACTTCAGCACCGGGCAAACTGGCTGAAACGATAGTAAATAACAAAATTGTCAGACATATAGATGAACATAATTTATTGGAGAAGAGTCAACATGGTTTTTGTAAAGGGAAATCATGCCTCACCAATCTACTAAAATTCATTGAGGAGGGTCAACAAGCATGTGAACAAGGGGGATCCAATGGATATAGTGTACTTAGATTTTCAGAAAGCATTTGACAAGATCTCTCACCAAAGGCCCTTAAGCAAAGTAAGCTGTCATGGGATAAGACAGAAGGTGCTCTCATGGATTGGTAACTGGTTAAAAGATAGGAAACAAAGGGTAGGAATAAATAGTCAGTTTTCAGAATGAAGAGAGGTAAATAGTGGTGTCCTCCCAGGGGTCTGTACTGGGACCAGAACTATTCAACATATTCATAAATGATCTGGGAAAAGGGGTAAACAGTGAGATGACAAAATTTGCAGATGATACAAAACTACTCAAGATAATTAAGTCCCAGGCAGACTACAAAGAGCTACAAAAGGATCTCTCAGAACTGGGCGACTGGGCAACAAAATGGCAGATGAAATTCAGTGTTGCTAAATGCAAAGTAAAGCACTTTGGAAAACATAATCCCAACTATACATATAAAATGATGAGGTCTAAATTAGCTGTTCCCACTCAAGAAAGAGATCTTGGAGTCATTGTGGATAGTTTTCTGAAACCATCCACTCAGTGTGCCGTGGCAGTTAAAAAAGGGAACAGAATGTTGGGAATCATTAAGAAAGGGATAGATAATAAAACAGAAAATATCATGTTGCCTCTATATAAATCCATGGAACACCCACATCTTGAATACTGCATGCAGATGTGGTCGCCCCATCTCAAAAAAGATATATTTGGAATTGGAAAAGGTTCAGTAAAGGGCAACAAACATGATTAGGAGCATGGAATGGCTTCCATATGAGGAGAGATTAATAAGACTGGGACTTTTCAGCTTGGAAAAGAGATGACTAAGGCGGGATATGATTGAGGTCTGTAAACACATGACTGGTATGGAGAAAGTAAATAAGGAAGTGTTATTTACTCCTTCTCATAACACAAGAACTAGGGGTCACCAAATGAAATTAATAGGCAGCAGGTTTAAAACAAACAAAAGGAAGTAATTTCTTCACACAACGCACAGTCAACCTGTGGAACTCTTTGCCAGAGGATGTTGTGAAGGCCAAGATTATAACAGGGTTCAAAAAAGGACTAGATACATTCATGGAGGATAGGTCCATCAATGGTTATTAGCCAGGATGGGCAGGGATGGTGTCCCTAGCTTCTGTTTGCCAGAAGCTGGGAATGGGCGACAGGGAATGGATCACTTGATGATTACCTGTTCTGTTCATTCCTTCTGGGGCACCTGGCATTGGCCACTGTCAGAAGACAGGATCCTGGGCTAGATGGACCTTTGGTCTGACCCAGTACGGGCATTCTTATGACAGTATGCAGCCCTGTAAGCTACACCGGCATCTTGAAACAAGATACCCTATCTTAGTATCTAAACCCATAGAGTTTTTTCAGAGGAAGCTCAATGAGTTAACAGGACAAAAAAAAAATTGTTGACGTGTACAGCACTGTTAATGTGAAGGCTACTGAGGCTTCTTTCTGTGTGGCTTTGTGCATTGTCCAAGCTGGTAAGCCGCACAAGATAGGTGAGAAACTACTACTTCCAGCTGAAAAGGCTATGTGCGTGGTGATGATAGGAGAGAAGGCAGCATCACAGCTGGATGTGATTCCACTTTCTAATGACAATTACATCCCATATTGCAGAGATGGCCACTCATGTAAAAGAGCAGCTTCTAGAAAATCTTCATCAGAGCCCATATTATTCAAAACCAATAGGTGAGTCTACCGATATATCATGCTGGACGGGAGTGTCTGGCTCAGCAAGACAGGGTGCTGGAGTCCTGAGCTGGCAGGGAAAACAAGAGCGGAGGTAATTTTGGCACATCAGTTGGCAGCTCCCAGGAGGGATTCTGTGATCCAACCCATCACAGTGGCGTAGTCAAGCAGGATCTGTGCACAGCTGATTGCTTTGAGATAGTGGTAGTGATTTTAAGTGAGTTTTAAGTGTGGTGGCTGGAGAACAGACAAAGTGGTTACTGGTTTGTTATTTTCTATTTGCTTATTTCGGGTAAGGGAAGTAGGGACAGAAAAGGAAGCAAAATAAATAAGATTAAAGTTCAGAAGAAGCTAGAACTATACAAGTTGCAAATTGCCCAGAAAGGCTAAACACGGGGCTCTGGGAAAGTCTCTGTTAACTAAGAAGCCCCTGAGCTGAGTGCATCTCAGTTTCAGCGAACTGCAGAGCGGTTGTGGCCAGCACAAGAAAGCAGGAAAATGAGTACCAGTGACGCCGCTAATAAACTAGAGCTGGCCAGTCTGGAAGCAAAAAAGAAAGAAAACGAACATAAGAGACGGCTAGAACTAAGAAAATTAGAAATTAATGCTGTGGAGGCAGAAAATGCCAGGGAAGAAGCTGCCCACAAGAGGGCTATGGAGGCAGAGGAAACTGCCCACAAGAGGGCTATGGAGGCCCAGAAGCATGAACTGGCTGTTTTAGAGTTGAAGAGACAAAACCCTCCACCTGCTGGCTCCACTTCCCCAAAAATCCACAAATGGGAAAGACTACGTCCACAGTATGACGAGTCCAGCGATATTGCCGAATATTTCATCACCTTTGAGAGCCTGTGCACCCTCCATGCCATCCCTGAAGATCAGAAGATGACCACATTGATAGCAAAATTGACTGGCAGATCTCTGGACATATTCAGTAAGATGCCTATTAATGATGCTTCAAACTATAGTAAATTTAAGGAACTGGTTTTGAAACAGTTTCAGGTTACACCTGAAACCTACAGGGTTAAATTCAGGAGTCTTAAGAGGCGATCTGGATTGAGTAATGTGGCTTAGGCCAATGAAATGAGAGATTTAGTAGATAAGTGGGTGCGGGGGAAAGGCATTATAAGCTTTGAAAGGATGTGTGATCTGGTTACTCAGGAACAATTCCTCAATATGTGCAGTGATGATGTAAAACAGTATGTGTGGGACAAAAAGGTAAATGCAGAGGATGAATTAGCTGGGTATGCAGACTCTTATGAGCAAGCACAAGCTGCAATCAAACAAACCACTGGCAGAGGGGTATAAGGTTGGGGAAAAGCAGAATCAATAACCGTTTTACCCCTGGGAAAAAGGAGGTTGGGCGGTCACCTTCCCATTCCCCTGGTACTCGGCCCAAATTTCCTGTGCAAGCAGAGGAGCCCAAGAGGTGCTATCATTGTAAGTCCACTGAGCACCTGAGGAATAAGTGTCCCTTGCTGAGTGGAAACAGGTAACAAGTAACACATGAAGCTGCGGCTTCTCAGAGCCAGGCTGTGGCCTCTTTCCACACAGGATTTGTAAAGCTTGCTTCCACACAACCAAGCAATGAGCATATGCATGCTGTTAAAATTAATGGTGAAGTCGCTTAGGGGATTGAGGGACACGGGTGCTGAGATTTCTGTGGTCAGGAGGGACCTGATCCAGGAGAAGGATTTGTTGCCAGGTAAAATGGCAGAATTAGAGCTGGTGGGGGGATACAAAGTCCTTGCACCTTTAGCTAAAGTACACATGCAAACTCGGGATTTGCAGTCTGAACTGATGGTTGCACCCAATTTTGCACCGTTTCTACTGGGGAATGATTTCTTTAATGTGGCAGAATCTGTCCCAGGGTTGGTTAGCAGTGAGAAGGAATATTGTGCTAAAAGCCCTGGGGGGGGGGAGGGATGAAGTCACATGGACTACTGGGGGAATAGGAGGGTGTCTCTTAGATTCCTCTGCAGCAGTAAAGGATGCAGCTTCGGGGACAGGGATGGTTGTAGACAGTTCCTGTAGCCCCAGGGCTCAAGGGAAGTTCCAGAGGGAGGGGCTGGATGAAGCCAGCTCCTGTCCCGTGATCATCTCCCCGGGAGAGGGGGATGTACCACCTTGTAACAGGGGGTACACAGCTGCTGACTGCCAGGAAGTTGCAGGTCAGCAGGGGGCAGGGCCTGCCCTAGGGTGCACAGAGACATGTGGAAGTTGGGGTCCTGGTGACCACTGCGGTGGGAACAGACCCCAAGGACTCTGTAGCTGGGTGCCAGCCCAACCCAAGTGAAAGGGGGGGGATTCTGCTGGCTAGTGAGAGGTCTGTCATAGCTGGTAGCTGTGAACCCACAGCTGGAGCAGGGTCACCATCCCTTTTGGGGGACACAAGAGTGTCTGACCTAGAGGGGGGCCAGAGAGTCCACCCACCTTTTGTAGGAAATTAGTCTGTAAAAGGGAGCATTCTGGAACTGGTGAGGATCTTATCTGTATTCAGCTTGATTAGACATAGATTTGCGCATTTTATTTTATTTTGCTTGGTGATTTACTTTGTTCTGTCTATTACTACTTGGAACCACTTAAATCCTACTTTCTGTATTTAATAAAATCACTTTTTACTTATTAATTAACTCAGAGTATGTATTAATACCTAGGGGAGGAAACAACTGTGCATCTCTCTCTAACAGTGTTATAGAAGGTGAACAATTTATGAGTTTACCTTGCATAAGCTTTATAAAGGGTAAAACAGCCCACTTCATGGCGGGTTAAGTATCCTCACACCTTCTATGGGTCATCTCGATTATCACTTCAAAGGTTTGTTTTTTTCTCCTGCTGATGATAGCTCATTTCAATTGATTGGCCTCTTACAGTTGGTATGGCTACTTCCACCTTTTCATGTTCTCTGTATGTATAAATATCTTCTTTCTGTGTGTTCCATTCTATGCATCCGATGAAGTGGGCTGTAGCCCACGAAAGCTTATGCTCAAATAAATTTGTTAGTCTCTAAGGTGCCACAAGTACTCCTGTTCTTTTTGCGGATACAGACTAACATGGCTGCTACTCTGAAACCAGTGGTTTGATAGAAGTTTCAAACGCTAATTGGAAACAATTTCAGGAGAGGAATGAAGATCACATGATTAAGATACAAAGCGCTGAGGTCCCAGCTAATTGACTTGATCCACCTCGCCCGGAAGTGGCTCCGCCCTGAGATCCATGGGCCGGAGAAGGTAGTGGAAATCCTGGTGTTGGACAGGTACATGAGGGGGCTGCCACCGGGCGTACAAGGTTGGGTCCGCCAAAATGATCCCTCCTCGTATGATGAACTAGTTGCCCTCGTAGAGAGACACTTAGCAGCCCAAGAACTTTCTCGGACCACTGGGGAAGGAAGGTGCCAGAATCAGAGACCAGTCTCTGCACCGAGGCCCCGGTTTGCCCTAGTGCCAGGCCGGACAATGGAGGTAGAAGAAAATGACCCTGGGACTCAGGGTGTGGCCCAGATTGTTAACCCTCCCCTGGCCTTCCATGAATTTAGCCAGGATTTGTTCTCCCTGCCGGGGAAGTCCAGGAAGACTAGGAGGGAACGGAGGGCGGATAAAAGGAGGGGGACGAGGGTCCTGACCCAGTGCCAGAAGTCTATGCTTGTAGGGGAAAGAAGGGGCCCGACTGACAGTGGGACGGGGTCGGCGATCAACAACCCTATCGCCGGACCTGGTTCCCCAGGGGCTTTCCCCGAGGGGGAGACGGAGGTAGACCCCCCTGAGTTTGGACAAATGGGGACTGCACTTTTTTTGGTCAGGATCAGGCCAATGATCCGATATACCACAATATTCTCAAAGAAGTAGTCGAGGTAAACGGGGTACCCATGGAGGGGAGAGTTAAGGGCCCGGGGCCATATTATATGATTAAGAACGACCTGCTATACAGAGTAGTCCGGGTCCAAGAGCAAGTCATACAACAACTCTTGGTCCCACGGAAGCATCAAAGAGCCGTAATGGATCTGGCCCACAGCCACCTGTTCGGGGGCCATCTAGGGGTAGATAAGACCCTGGATCGAATTCTACAGAGGTTTTTTTGGCCTGGCATTTTTGCAGCGGTCCGGCGATATTGCACATCCTGTCCGGAATGCCAGATACATGGGCCCCGACCACACTTAAGGGCCCCTCTGGTACCTCTGCCAATTATCGAGGTCCCGTTTGAGCATATAGCTATGGACATAGTAGGGCCATTGGAAAAGTCAGCCCAGGGCCATTAATACATTCTGGTAGTACTAGATTATGCCACCCGATACCCTGAGGCCGTACCTCTACGGAATACCACGTCCAAGACCATAGCTAAAGAATTAGTCCAGATTTTTTCCAGAGTAGGAGTAACTAAGGAGATCCTGACGGACCAAGGGATCCCCTTTATGTCTAAGCTGATGAAGGACCTATGTACAATGCTCCACATACGGACCCTTAGAACATTGGTCTACCATCCCTAGACCAATGGCCTGGTCGAACACTTTAATAGGACATTGAAGAACCTGCTACGGAAAGTGATTAGTCATGACGGGAAAGACTGGGACATCCTGCTGCCTTACTTGCTGTTTGCCGTATGGGAGGTTCCTCAGGCTTCCACTGGATTCTCCCCCTTCGAGCTGTTATATGGTCGCCACCCCAGGGGCATACTGGACCTGGCTAAAGAAGACTGGGAAGAACAGTTGAACCCTGGGAGAGACGTGGTTGAACATGTGCTGCAGATGAAAGCCAGAATAGCCCAAGTTGCCCCCCTTGTGCGTGAACACATGGAGAAGGCCCAAGGGGCACAACGGACAAACTACAATCTCCAAGCAACGACCCGGAAGTTCCAGGTGGGGGACCAGGTGATGGTGTTCATACCCACGGCCAAGGGCAAGCTCCTGGCCAGGTGGCAGGGGGCCGTACGAGGTAATAGAAGTGGTAGGAGAAGTCGACTAAGGTCCAACAGCCGGGCCGCCGGAAGCTGGAGCAGATCTACCATATAAATCTGCTGAAACCTTGGCAAGATAGAGAAGCTCCGGTGGTTGCGCTGGGGGCGCCATCCCCTAAAAGCAACCAGCCCGACCTGGTGGGGATATCCCCGGAGTTGACTCCGGAACAACGATCAGAAGTGATCAGCCTGATCGAACGCAACCAGGATGTGTTCTC
This sequence comes from Chrysemys picta bellii, assembly GCF_011386835.1. Taxonomy (NCBI): domain Eukaryota; kingdom Metazoa; phylum Chordata; order Testudines; family Emydidae; genus Chrysemys; species Chrysemys picta. Next base: position 51,760,281 of record NC_088797.1, read on the forward strand.
CGAAAAGCCAGGCAGGACTACGGAGATTCACCATCACATCCTCACGGAGCCTGGAGTGAAGGTGAGCATTAAACCATACCGGATCCCAGAGGCCAAGAGAGAAGAGATTAGGACAGAGGTCAGGAAAATGCTGGCCTTAGGAGTCATTGAGGAATCTCATAGCCAATGGTCCAGTCCCGTGGTTTTAGTGCCTAAGTCGGACAGCAGTATGAGGTTCTGCAATGACTTCCGCAAACTCAATGAGGTGTCCCAATTTGATGCCTACCCTATACCCAGGATAGATGAGCTGATTGACAGATTGGGAAAGGCACAGTTTATGTCTACCCTTGACTTTACCAAGGGCTATTGGCAGATCCCCCTGGCCAAGGCCGACAAGGAGAAGACACCCTTGGCAACTCCAGAAGGACTATATCAGTACACTGTTCTCCCCTTTGGGTTGCATGAGGCCCCCGCTAATCCCTCCAAATGTTCGACCGGGTTAGCTGAGGCCAAGTACCTTGGGTATATAGTGGGGAGGGGCATGGTGAAGCCCCAGCTCAACAAGTTAGAAGCTATACAGAAGTGGCCCCGACCACTCTGGAAGAAACAGGTCAGAGCATTCCTGGGACTAGTGGGGTATTATAGGCGGTTCATTCCCCACTTCGCCACTAGGGCATGCCCATTAACGGACCTAACAAAAGCTCGGGGCCCTGACATAGTAAAATGGTCTGCTGCAGCCGAAGGCACTTTTGCGGATCTGAGGGCGGCCCTCTGCACAGACCCCGTACTAGTAGCCCCAGACTGGGGGAAGGAGTTTATTCTACAAACCGACGCCTCTGAAGTAGGGCTGGGAGCGGTGCTTTCCCAAATGGTCGGAGATGATGAACACCCCGTCCTCTTCCTCAGTAGGAAGCTCCTACCTAGGGAACGGAAATACGCCGTGGTGGAGAAGGAATGCCTGGCCGTGAAATGGGCCATAGAAAGCCTCTGCTACTATCTACTTGGACGGAGATTTACTCTTGTCATGGACCATGCCCCTTTACAGTGGATGCACCAAAACAAGGTCAAAAATGCGAGAGTAACAAGATGATTCCTGTCGCTTCAACCCTACCACTTCACAGTACGACATAGGTCTGGAACCCAACATGGCAATGCGGATGGCCTGTCGAGAGTGCACTACTTTCCGACCCAAGTAGTCCAACCTGCCATAGTTGTGGAGTGAGGCTTTCATCTGAGAAATACTATTTACAGTTAAGAAAAATTGTCTATTTTCATTTGACCTGATCTGCCGATTTGAGATTTTTTAAAAAATACTATTTAATCTAAAATCCCCTGGAGTCTATACCCAGCATTTATATTGGATTATATAAACCAAACAGTTCTCTGTTTGCTTTTTAAAGAAAGTATTGATTCTGAGGAGAGAGAAGAAAATGTTAATTTTTTTCTGCAGGCTTTTTATGCACTCTGTGTTCTGAAACTTAGTCTAACCCATCTGGCCCTCACTGCAAGATGAGTCCATCAGGGTCTTAAGCACACTATAAAATAGGGCTCCCATTGCCTATCCTATACTATGATCATACCCCTTACTTAGAAGAGCAGTAGCAAAGGGTGCACCTCCTCTTCCAGAGAGGTGGGAAGGGGCATGGAGTCCTCTTCTCCCAGTGCCCCAAAATGGCAGCAGAGCCTCTTCCCCTTGGGAGCAACAAGGGAGCCCCTTGCCTCAGGCAGGGGTGACAGCAGGGGTCCCTCCAGTACTTACCTTTAGCAGGTAGAGTGCATCTCATTGGCTGGATGCATTGGGCCTGTTGCAATCCTGCAGCATGAGTCCTCTGATGGGTTGATGTGGACAGGGGACCTTGGAGCAGTGGGCCTTAGAGTTAACACCCCATTATGATGTCTAGTGCAGCTAGTCTCTCTCAGAGCTGTTGCTATCTGCAGACTATAGGTAGACATTACCACACTGAGTATATTCAGGTCCGTTTTCAAGCTTTTCTTCACAGCCATGAGGGCTAGAAACTTACTTTCATTTTACTCCTTCTGAAGTAATCACAGGTGTGGGAATTGGGGCTCTAGGCTTTGGCTTTCAGTGCCTGTGCCTTGCTCTGGCCTGCTCACAGTTGGAGGGGTTGTTACCAAGAAATACTTTTTAGTAAAGTAAGCAAGTATTCAGATAGTTTCCTTCTTCCTGGATTGGGGTTCAGGGTTCAACTCTAATAATATGTAACAGTCTCTGCCTCTGTCCTTTCATTTATTTTAACAAGAGAGACTGCTCCCCAAATGGGATCCTCAATTGCAGACTTCAGGGATAAATGAAAATGCAGTTTTCCTTCGATTGTCAGTCATTTGGTTTGAGAGTACCTTTTTCTTGGCCTCAGGTAGCCCTGGAAGCATCGGTTTCTGGGTCTGGAGGTCCAAGTGGGTGACCTTTCCAGCTCCTGTGGGTCAGATACCTGAAAGAATCCACCTTTTGCTGATAAACTCCAGAGAGCAGATAACAGTTCTAACATGAGTCCCTGCCATCTTGGCTCTAGGATTTGGTCCTGTATGGTAGTGGCCCTAGTCACCAGTTGGGGATAGACAGTTGGGTTAGGTTTCTGTCCCTTTCTTTGGGACTCTGTTTGTCTTCACAAACAAACGAAGAAAAGTGTTCAGAAAGTAACACAACGGTCTGGTTAGGGGTTCAGATTGGGGTCCTCTGGCCTCTTATACATACCAGCCATGTGGACAATATAAAGGAGAACTCAGCACTATGAAGGAAGGGGGAAGCCAGGAGAGAGAATACTCTCTGGTAACCAGAGCAGGAGGCAGCTGGCCTGCCCTGTGTAGCCCCCTGGGTTGGAAAGGGCCCTACCTAGTTGATATTGGAGGCTTGGAGGCTGTCTCCCCAAAAAAGACTGGTCATGCAGGATGGTAAATGCCACGGATGCGTAGGTCACTTCCCTTTGGAGGCGCACCAGTCTGCTGCCTTTGGAGCACCAGAAGAGAAGCTCCCTAGAAGTGGGGGGGGGGGGGCCACCAGTGCCTGGACCATGGCCCGCCAGCTCCCCACCCCGAGGCCCTCTCTGCTTGCTTCTCTCTGCCTCTTCCCCTTATGCCCCCCTGCCTGCTGCTCGCTCCTCTCTGCTGTGGAGAAGAGGGAGTGAGTGGCCAATGGGCGGGTAGGCCTCGGGGAAGAGGCAGTGAGGAGCAAGTGGTGGGCCGGGGGGGGTTCTTGGGGGAGGAGTAGGAGAGGAGTGAGCAGGCCTCAGCGAAAGAGGTGGGACAGAGCCAACAGGGCGGCCTTGGGGGAGGGGGTGGAGAGGAGCAAGCTGCCTGGTGTTCTCAGGGGAAGAGGCAGATAGGAGCGAGCAGCAGGTGGGGGGCCTCAGGGGAGGAGGAGGAGAGGAGTGAGCTGCAGAAGGGTGAGGGAGACTTTGGGGAGGGTGTGGAGGGGAGTGAGCAGGCCTCGGGAAGAGGCGAAGAGGAGCGAGCAGCAGCCGGAACTCGGGGTGGGGGCGGAGCAGGGGCTGGAAGAGATGAAGTAAGGGTCGGACTTCGGGGGATGAGGCAGAGTGCGGGAAAGGCCACAGTCTGGGTGCCAGTGGCCCCCCCACTTTTAGGACCTCCCCAAATGGAAAACTCTCACATCACCTATGATTGTCCAGCTGAGAATGAGGGCCAGTCATGAAGAGCTGTATCAGCTGATTCCCAGAACATAAGAATGGCTATACTGGGTCAGACCAAAGGTCTATCTAGCCCAGTATCATATATTCCGACAGTGGCCAATGCCAGGTGCCCGAGAGGGAATGAATAGAACAGATAATCATTACATGATCCATCCCGATGCCCATTCCCAGCTTCTGGCAAACAGAGGCTAAGGACATCATCCCTGCCCATCCTGGCTAATATTGATGGACCTATCCTCCATGAATTTATCTAGTTCTTTTTTGAACCCTGTTTTAGTCCTGGCTTTCACAACACAGCACCTGTCAGGTTACTTTCTGGGGCAGGATCAGCTGCTCCCTGTCTTCTCCTGTCACAGCTGTTCAAGGGGAAAATCACCCTATTACAGGTTTGTACTTTAAACTTAAACTGGCATAGCTATGTTGATCATGGGTATGAAAAGACCACACCCCTAATCAATATAGCTGTGCCAACCCCCAACTCCCCTGCCCCCCCACCCCTCGTAGATACAACTATGCAGACCGAACAGTACTTCTGTCAGCATAACTAGTGTAGTTCTGAAGAAAAATGTCTGTTGGTGTCGGCTGCATCTATTCTAGCGGGCTATGCCAAGATCGGTTCCATAGCCTAGCAATATTTGTAGATCAGATCCACTTGTAATTCAGTTGAATTAATACATATTAAGGTCAGAAGGGACCATTACATTCATTTAGTTTGACCTCCAGCACAGCATTGGTCAGAGAATTTTACCCAGGGGTTCCTACCTCAAGCCCATAACTTCGGGTGGAGCTACAGCCAAGGTTTTACAGACATCCAGTTTTAATTTAAAGACTTCAAATGATGGAGAATCCACAGTGTCTCTAGATAAGGTGTTCCAATGGTTAATTATTCTCACTGTTGGGCCCAACTTTGTATCTGAGTGTAGAAAAAACCCAAATGAGTTAAGGCTACCACGAGGTTTTTAGGGAAGTAAGAAGAGCTACTGGAAAAATACCTAGGGAAAAGAAGTTGTTACCTCAGTTTCACTAGAGACCAACCCAGGATTACACCTACATTGGTTTTATTAAATGTCGCTATTGGATCAAACCGAAAAGGGATAGAGCTTATTCATGCACACACACATTCATCGCATTCATACCCTCATGCACCCACACACTCTCGCAGGTGGAGAGTTACCAGAGACAGCAGAGGAAGCCGAGAAGCCAAAGCATAGTAGATCTGGTGTGTCCACCTGTGGTCATGGATCTGGGCCGGCGAGCAGGTCAAGAAGAAGAAGGGCTTATGAGCATGCTTTCTTCCTTTTATTGGAACTGGGCGGCTCCTGTCACGTACACTGAGTTTTCCTTCTGTGCCTGTCAGTAAGAAGCATTCCCAGACCTTGTTCTTTTCATGCATACCAGGTTCTTCTTTTCTTTATGGCACCCCGTGACATCAGACACACCTGTCTCCTGTCTCCAGGCTCTTTTCTCCTTGCACTTTCTCTCCGCCCAGTCCCACACACACTCCCTTGTTCACACTCCCTTATCTCCCCCACACACACCCTTATCGCATGATGGAATGTTGCAAAGCTTGGATGTTATACAAGTAGTAACTGAAAAGGTTACAAACCTTACAAAAGTTACAAAATTTAAAAGGCTATGCTAATAATGTTACAGAGTTTGCAAAAGGTTACAGAACTTAATGATCATACTTGCAATGACTGAAAAGTTACAAATCTTACAATCACATTCTACTGGTGTCATGAATATAGGGGGAAGGGTAGCAACCTTTATGTATGCAGTATCATAAAATCCCTCCTTGGCAGCTGTACTGGATTTCCTTACCTGTAAAGGGTTAAGCAGTTCAAATAACCTAGTTGGCACCTGACCAGAAGGGCTAATGAGGAAAGATACTTTCAAATCTAGGGGGGGAAGGATTTGTTGGTTTTTTTGTTCTGTGTGTTGTTCCCTCTCCGGACGGAGGGAGAAGCCAAGCAGGTACAATATCTTCTGAAAAATATACCTGGAATAAACAGAAACTCTGAGTAGGTCAAGGAAATGCATTAGGTTATCTTTTGTTTTGGCTTGTGAATTTTCCTATACTACAGAGGTAGTTTCATTCCTGTTTTTGTAACTGTGAAGCTGAGTCCAGAGGGGAATCCTCTGTGTTTTAAATCTTTTTATTACCCTGTAAAGTTATTTTCCATCCTGATTTTGCAGGTGTGAGTCTTACTTTTTTCTTTATAAATAAAGTTCTTCTTTTAAGAACCTGATTGATTTCAGTGTCCTGAAGACAAAGGGTCTGGTCTGTGCTCACATTGCTAAGGCAACTGGTTGGTATATTATTCTCAAGCCTCTCCAGGAAAGGGGGTGAAGGGTTTTGGGGGGATAGGGATTCCAAGTGACCCTTCCCTGAATTTTTGTGTTAATCACTTGGTGGTGGCAGCAATACCATCCAAGGACAAGGAGAGGAATTTGTGCCTTGGGACGTTTTAACCTAAGCTGGTAGGTCCCCACATCTGTACCCCAGAGTTCAGAGTTGGCGGGGGGCGGGGAGGGGGGACTCTGACATGGTGGCAGCGCTGTGGGATCATTTTGAACCAGAAGCACAGATCTCAGGATTTTAAAAGGATACATTTTTCCTTTTGGCTGCTTGAAAACCAGGGAGGTTTTTTTTTTTTTTTAAGGGACACTTTTTTTTTTTTTTAAGCTGAGAGCAACTGGTTTTTTTTTTCTTCTTTCCCTGAAGGCAAAGTAGTTAAGCAGCAGCAAGGGAATTCACAAGCTGTTCTTTTTTTCCTTCCTAGCTCTCGGGCTAAGCTATAATAGGAACAAAAAAGTAAGCAAAATGAGTGATAGTGAAGTGCAAAAGAAACTTGAACTTCATAGAAGCCAGATGGAAGAAAGGGAAAGGGAACATGAAAGACAAATGGAATTAAAGCTCTTGGAGTTGGAAGTGGAGGAGAGAAGAGAGGCGAAGCGCTTGAAGGCGGAAGAGAGAAGAGAGGCGAAGCGCTTGGAGACGGAGTTAGAGCTAAAGCACTTAGAGCTGGAAAGGGCTAAGCTGGGTCCAGCAGGTAATCCTAATAGTCCTTCTCCAGGTACCACTCCCCATTCCAAGAAATATTCCACATACAAGGTAGGCAATGATACAGAGGCCTTCTTAGAAAATTTTGAAAGGGCCTGCCTTGGGTACAGCATCTCTACAGATCAGTATATTGTGGCAAAGTACCTCCTTCTCCTCAGCAGGCTCAGTCTTTTTTAGCCTTGGAGACCCAGGCTTGGGCAAAGCAAAACCCTGTAGGTAGCACAGGGGCTGGCTATTCCTTCCCTCAGTCAGTCCCTTGTGCTTGTTTGTCTTCCCTTCTGGGGACAGAGTGCGGCCTTCCTTGCTGGAAGGGTTCAGAGCCTTGCTGCTCCTAACTTACTGGCAGCTTCCCTGGTTCTCTCACTCTCTCTCCCCGCCTTCCACGCCGGGGAGGTTTTAAAAAGGTCCCAAGCAGTTGGAGCCAGCTGAACCTAATTAGTTCCCTAGTAACCCCTTGCCCAGCTGAACCTTATTTCCCCATGGTTCTCTCTCTTCAGTGGCGTGGGAGAGGCCTTTTTAACCCCCTGGGACTGATTACCACCCCCCCCCCCTTTGTAGCTGTTTGTCCTGGGTTTGCCACAATATGGTGGAGCTGAGGCCACAGCTCAGTGGACCCTTAGCAGAGGTGGCCGCTGAAATGCCTAAAGAACACATGAACGAGTACGAACTTTTTTTTAAAAAGGCTAGAATTAGAATGGGGCTAGCACTCGAGCATGCCCGTCGGCAGTTCAGAGCCCTAAGGTGGAAACCAGACGTGGCATTTTCCCGACACACTTACCACATTGTAAAAAATTGGGATGCCTGGATATCAGGAGCAAGTGTTAAATCTCTGGAAGATCTGTCTCTGCTCATTCAAGTGGAGTAGTTCTTAGAGGGTGTTCCTGAGGAACTAGAAAGATACATCCTAGATGGGAAGCCCAAAACTGTAATCAAGGCAGGGGAGATTGGAACCAAATGGATGGATGTGGTGGAAAAAAAGAAAGCTAGTAGCATTTGGAGCCGATATCAGAAGGGGCAACCCGAGACAACACCCCACCACCGGGGGCAGCCCAAGGCCCCACCTACTACCCCAAGGAAAACTGCAGACACCTTATCGTCCCACCACACCAGTCTCCAGCAACTCACCTCGCCCCAGTGACCAGTCAGCGGGACAATGTTTTAAATATAATGAACTGGGGCATGTGAAGGCCAACTGCCCCAGGAACCCCAACCGATTGCAATTCATTGCACCGGGGTCACACCAAAGGTCCCCAGGCCCAGATGCCTTCCAGATACCCTCAGAGTGAAGGGAAATTGTGAGTGTGGGTGGGAAGAAGGTTACTGCATGGAGGGACACTGGAGCACAAGTGTCAGCTATCCACCAGTATTTAGTGGACCCCAAATTCATCAACCCAGAGGCCCAAGTGATGATTCAACCCTTCAAGTCAAACTCTTTTAACTTGCCTGCAGCCAAGTTTCTTGTCCAGTACAAGGGCTGGTCAGGGATGTGGACTTTTGCAGTCTATGACGATTATTCCATTCCCATGCTGCTGGGGGAAGACTTGGCCAACCATGTGAAGCTAGCCATGAGGGTGGGAATGGTCACCTGCAGCCAGGCTAAGCAAGCCTTCACACCTATCCCTGTTCCTGAGCCTTCTACAAGGGCCCCATCTGTGTTACCAGAGATCCAGACTAAGGTGGTGGAACCAGATCCCATGCTAACGCCTGCGACAGCAGTAGTGGATCCAGTCCCAGAGAACCAACCGGAATTTGTGGGCCATCCATGCCTGGGGGAAACGCTTCCTCCATTCCTCCTTGCTATCCCCAGTCATTGCCTCCACCCCCAACATACTACGCGTCAGCAATCCAGTATCTCCCTTCCTTACTTCAGGGATCCAGTCTTCCTTTGGGGTCCTCCATAAACCTTTGTTAGCACAATCAACCACTATTCCTCCCTCCCGCAAGCAATCTATGCCCAAAATTGGTTCTGAAGTTCTGGGGCTATAAATGCAGGGCCATCTTCAGGTAAGATTCCCCACCCGGGTGACCAGTCATCCCAACACTTGCCACTGCACCGGAGTACCATCAAATCCCTGAATCTCAATGGTTCTCTGGATTGACATTCCCAGCATGTGGCAGGGAAGCAGTGAAACAGCTGCACCGGTGTCCACCAGCGCCACAAAATCTACTTCAGATGTTTCAGGGCGTTCATGTGCCCTTCACGAAGGCGCACCCGCAACCTTCCTCGTGAATCCACCTGGAGAGGCCTCACCCATGTCCATCCCTGGGTGCTTTCCTCTCCCAGTGGACTCGGGGAGGTGGGGCCCCCCAATCTGAAGTTGCTTTCTTGGCCCCAGTGTCTGCCCCCGGTTCCAGGAGCTTTAACCCCAGCTGAATACAGCGGAGTGCTAAGGACTCCGTGGGTTTCCCATCCCATTGGCCCATGGGTTTCCCATGGTCCTTTAAGGTCATCCACAACTGTGTGCGGAGCCGACTGGTTTCCGATCAGGGGCACGTGTGTCAAGGCGCTGGGGCTGCGGCTGCAGCAACAGGAGTAGACGCCCCAGCTCCAGGCTGACCAACCACTCTGGTCGCCTGGCGCGCAGCTTCCTTAAGGTGTGATATGTCTAGGGACTCTCCTTGCCTCCACACTCCCATAGCCATCTGAACATGTTTGGGCAACATTGCTGCAATAAGCCTTAATTCGGCTGTTGGAACCACAATCTTGGACAAGGTCCTGGGGATCACCCTCCCCGGGGCACGGGTCGGATATCCCCCAGTTAATCCCACTAATACCATTCTCTCCACAAAGATGTCAGGGGCCTCTCCTGGAGTGCGGGAGCCTGCTGCATACTGAGGGCTGACCTCCTGCAGTGCCTCTCCTTGAGCCAAATTGCGAACCAGTGTAAACGGGGACTGCCACCGTCTGGCCGCCTGCATCCGCAGTGCGATTCCCATATTGCACCCTGGTACTGTGGATGCCATTCTCAACAGCTTCCTAACCTCCTCTGGGTTTAACCCTTGATCCTCTATCGCCATCAGAAACTGATAACGCCCATTCCAAGAATGTGCTCGCCTTGGCTGGCCCTAACCCCGGGCCCAGAGAAGTTATTTCAGTGGGGGTCAAAGCTTTTTCCTGTATAGTTACCCCAGTTACGGGTCCAGGGCTCCCTCCCTGAGTCGGGGTTGCTGTGCTGGAAAGTTAACCATTGCACAGCTGCCACCGGGGCTGGCCGAGCTCCCGGCCCATCTGGCGGCCATCCCGGGTCCAGGTCATACCATATGTCCCTGTCCCAGTCTCCGGGGTCATATTGGAGTGGTGCCTTTGTCCCCGATCCCGGGGGTCCCGCTGCTCTCCTGCCTGGATGGGTCCCCTGCTATAACACCAATCCCCACAAACACTCCACCTGGACCTTCAACTCCTTAGATTGTTCCCTCTCTTCCTAGGCCTGTTCAGCTCTCTCTGTTGCCTTGATGGCGGAGATTGCTAGCTGCTGACAACTTGCCCCTGCCTCTTGCGCTTGTGCCTTTCACATATTCCTTTCCGCCTTTACTCGCTCCAACTCCTGCTTCACTTACATAGTTTCAGAAGTATAATCAGCTTTAGCAGTTTGCCAAGCACAACAAGTTTGCCACAACAGCCATGCTGACGCCCAATCCTTAGTCTTTGAATCTGGATGATAAAACTCACAATATTTCTGGTACGTATTTTCTATGTCCGCCATGGTGTCCACTGATGAAACCGCCTCTGGGACCCATGGGTCAATGCCGTTGGAGTGTGCCCAGAGGAGGAGGAGGGGAAATTTTGCCACCTTCCCCTCCATTGTGGATTCGGGGGGGTTCTTTCCCTTTCTGAACAGTGGCATCATGCACAAAATCAGGAAGGGGGAGCAGGCACACTGGGATTCCTAAGCTACCCATACACGCTCTCTACTCTGTGTCGCCCCTTTCCACTAGTGAACCCTATTGGTGGTTGCCCGCATTCTCCACCAATAATGTTACCTCAGTTTCACTAGAGACCAACCCAAGGTTACACCTACGTTGGTTTTATTAAATGCCGCTACTGGATCAAACAGAAAAGGGATGGAGCTTATTCACACACACACACACACACACACACATTCATCACATTCATACCCTCAGGCACCCACACACTCACGCAGGTGGAGAGTTACCGGAGAAAGCAGAGGAAGCCGAGAAGCCAAAGCATAGTAGATCTGGTGTGTCCGCCTGTGGTCATGGATCCAGGTCAGCGAGCAGGTCAAGAAGAAGAAGGGCTTATGAGTGTGCTTTCTTCCTTTTATTGGAACTGGACAGCTCCTGTCACATACACTGAGTTTTCCTTCTGTGCCTGTCAGTGAGAAACATTCCCAGACCTCGTTCTTTTCATGCATACCAGGTTCTTCTTTTCTTTACGGCACCCCATGATTGCCTTCTCAGGGCAGATTACATCAGACACTCCTGTCTCCGGGCTCTTTTCTCCTTGCACTTTCTCTCCGCCCAGTCCCACACACACTCCCTTGTTCACACTCCCTTATCTCCCCATAAGAATCTAACAAATTATCTGGTATCCTTGGTCTCGGTTTTGGAGTATGCTGTAAGAGTATGCTGTAAGAGGGGAGTCTTGCAGTATGTGATTTCAAGAAGGTGACAGTAGGTTCTTCAAGTTGTCCTTTGGGAGGGCAATGAGAAGGTGCATACTTTGAATCACTTGAGTTTATATCTGGGCTTGGATGATCACAGCTGGAAGAAGAAATGGCCTTTCTAATATGTAATCCTGCAAAGCTAAAAGTTTGTAGATCCACACCAGAACCTTAAAGTGGACCTAATAATGAATGGGAAATCAGTGTGTTCCACTATGGCTAAGTATATGTTTGTGAAGAAAGGGCTCAGATATTAGGAATTAACTCTGTACAGCTTGGCTAAATGGTGACTAAGGGCCTGGTCAAAAACCTATTGAAATTAATGGAAAGAAGGGTTTTGGATTATGTGCCTTGAGGGGTGGGGAAGAGATATTACTGTCCCCTTATTCTAGATATTTGTAATATGCTCATCATGTAATATATAGGTGCCTAATAGAGCAATTGAAATAAATGTCTAGTAGGACTCTGAGGTTGTACATCTAACTTCTGTAATTATACTGTTGTACAGTGCTGTGTTGGGACCCCACTGAGAATACTGTTTTAAGCTCTTATCTCTATGTATAACTTCCAGAAGGTTTCAGTTGTGGTGTCAGCTGAATGGCTTAAGTCTCAGCCTTTGGAGAAAACAAGAGTATTTGGGGTATGTTCTTGCAGTGATTGCAGTAACTTAAGGGGTATTCCCAAATGCTTCAGTGGGGGACTGTTTGAACAAAGCAGCTGTACAAGAAAAATGCAAACACAGGACAATATTGGCACACTCCTAGAAATTAAGCAAAAAAAAAAAATAGAGTTGTCCTTTAGGTTGTATATATGGAGGGTCTTTCTGAGCCCCATGGGTTAGTCAGCATTTTGGACTCTTCTGCCTTAGAAGTTGCTCAGAGAATCCATCTTAACAGGATTCAACTTCTAAAACAATAAAAAACCAAAACTATGACTTGCCATCAGTGGTATCTCTGGGTATAAATGAAATCATCCACTGCATCATGGTAATTTTTGCTTCAATCTTGGGACTGATCAGATCACCATGTTAGGGGATGAGAAGGAAATTCTCACAACACACTTTGGCAGTTTTTGATTTTTCCTGTGGAGCACTGACTGGGGATCATCTGTTAGGATCAAGTGAGTGTATCACATTTGATCAGGTTCCTGAGACTGATGGGGAGAGCCTGGGGCCTCTCACCAATGTTTCTGTGAAAGTCGTGAAATTACATCACTGAAGATTTGTCACTTTTATAATAAGTTGTTTGGATGCTTTTATTTGAAAAGTCTGTCCCATGTTTGGGCTAAAAAACCTATAGCAGTGATTTAGTCCTCTTTTGATACTATAAAATCATAGAGGATTAGGGTTGGAAGAGACCTCAGGAGGTCAAAGCAGGACCAACCCCAACTAAATCATCCCAGCCAGGGCTTTGTCAAGCTGGGCCTTAAAAACCTCTAAGGATGGAAATTCCACCACCTCCCTAGGTAACCCATTCTAATGCTTCACCACCCTCCTAGTGAAAAAGTTTTTCCTAATATCCAACCTAGACCTCCCCCACTGTAATTTGAAACCACTGCTTCTTGTTCTGTCATCTACCATCACTGAGAACAGCGTAACTCCATCCTCTTTGGAACCTCCCTTCAGGTAGTTGAAGGCTGCTATCAAATCCCCCCTCACTCTTCTCTTCTGCAGACTAAATAAGCCCAGTTCCCTCAGCCTCTCCTCGTAAGTCATATGCCCCAGCCCCCTAATCATTTTCGTTGCTCTCTGCTGGACTCTCTCCAATTTGTCCACATCCTTTCTGTAGTGGGGGTCCCAAAACTGGACACGTTACTCCAGATGTGGCCTCACCAGTGCCGAATAGAGGGGAATAATCACTTCCCTCGATCTGTTGGCAACGCTCCTGCTAATGCAGCCCAATATGCTGATAGCCTTCTTGGCAACAAGGGCACACTGTTGATTCATATCCAGCTTCTCGTCCACTGTAATCCCCCGGTCCTTTTCTGAAGAACTGCCACTTAGCCAGTCGATCTCCAGCCCCATGGCCAGATTCACTGGTATGCTGTACGGCCCTGATCCAGCAAAACACACAAACACATGCTTAAAAAGCATGTGCTTATATGCTTTGCTGAACTGAGGCCTAGCTGCTTTGCACAGCTCTAATAAGACAAAACAGTCATATACCCTGTTTAACTGGCCCGTTACGGTTGCTTTGCGTCTCTGGAGCAGCGCAAAGGTGAGCATGCTGCTGATTGTGGCCCATTGATTGTGTACTAAGTTGGGGTTGGCCTTGCTTTGAGCAGGGGGTTTGACTAGATGACCTCCTGAGGTCTCTTACAACCCTAATCTTCTATGATTATATGTTCAGGAAGATCATTCATTACAGCCTTGTGAAGTGATAAAAGGCCAACTTGCCTGGAACAGTATCATGTGACCAAAATAATTGACCAAGTGCACCTCCTGACCCCTTACTTGGTTTCTGAGTGCACCCCCTCAAGGTGTTTGGCCTCTTTCACTGTTGCATCAATGAACTCAGCCTGGCTGGGGCCTAGTTGCTGCTCCTGTCGCTACATCAATACCTGTCATCCTCTTCCCTGCTTCCCTCTGGGAAGTTGTTCCCAAACTCTCCCAGTCCTGCTAGTCCATTCAGGCCTCTGTCCCCTGGGGCATCTGCCTGGCCTGCCAGAGCACTGGCTTATGGTCTGGGGCTGGTACCCCATTCTACTTCTGGTCAGCTTCATGTAGCATCACCAGAGCTGACTTTTTTAAAGCTCTTTGAAATACAGATTTCTTTCTTTACACATCTCTATTAACTAACCTTTCCTAAACTTTTAGTAACATTTTTTCTGTCTAGTATCAGAGGGGTAGCCGTGTTAGTCTGAATCTGTAAAAAGCAACAGAGGGTCCTGTGGCACCTTTGAGACTAACAGAAGTATTGGGAGCATAAGCTTTCGTGGGTAAGAACCTCACTTCTTCAGATGCAAGTCTGCATCTGAAGAAGTGAGGTTCTTACCCACGAAAGCTTATGCTCCCAATACTTCTGTTAGTCTCAAAGGTGCCACAGGACCCTCTGTTGATTTTTTCTGTCTGTTTTTCCAGTTCTATTCCCATAAAGAACACAAGACACATTTCTCTTGCTTTTTCCTTCTACAATATTTGTTTTTACTCCTGTTTTCACTTATTGGAAATTCATCACTAATATGTCATATGTTCAGGACTAGCTGCACCTCTGACCCTTTGTTTGGTCGACCTGAGTATACCCCTGTCTAGGTCTTAAGCCTTGAGAGCTTTTACCTCCCTGAGGAGGAATCCTGCAATTCTCCCACTCTCAGACCAGGCTTTGGGCTTCCTATGTACCAATAGTGATTGCTCAACAAGTTCGATGGGGTTTGGCTCCCTGCGGTTCTTCCCTTCAGGAGTTGTGATCAGTAGTGAATACGTTAACCAAAGCCAGCCTTCTTAAAACAAAGTATCATTTAATCTTAACAGTAGAAACAACATAACAAAAGAAAAAAGATTTTTGAACCAGTGAAACAAGCTATACACACATCTTCTTACTTAAAGACTTAAGTAGGCCTGTTTTACTCCAGACACAAGGAGCGTAGAGGAGCTCAGAGAACATGCACAATCAGATTTTAAATAGCTGCACAATCTGCATGTGGCATCTCATTCTGGTGACTCACAAGGATGGACCTTATTTGGGGGACAGAGCTTGGAAGAGTACTCCCCGACCCCTACCCGCACTGCTCCCTGACCCCTGGAAAGGGGCTTGGCTTCTGACCCCTGCACAGAGCAGGGATTCCACCTTGAATCCACCCTCACCCCTACCCTCACCCTCAACCTCACTCTCACCCCTACCCTCACCGCTAACTACACCCTCACCCCACTTTCACCCCTACCCTCTGTGATGAGTTGGGTCACAGAAACCCCCATGGGACTGCCACCTGATGTGCTGAGACTACCTCTGAGCCCGTTTTCCCTGGCAGCTTGGGACTTCAGTACCCTGTCTTGTTGAGCCAGACATGCTAGCCTGCTGCAAACACAGACCCAGGTCTGAACCACATCCCCCCAAAGTTGCAGGCTTAACTGAAAACAGCTTAAGAAATGCTTCTGTCTCCAGCACCCAGATACCCAGTTCCCAATGGGGTCCAAACCCCAAATAAATCCGTTTTACTCTGTATAAAGTTTATACAGGGTAAACTCGTAAATTGTTTGCCCTATATAACACTGATAGAGAGCTATGCACAGCTGTTTGCTCCTCCAGGTATTAATACTTGCTCTGGGTTAATTAATAAGCAAAATATGATTTTGTTAAATATAAAAAGTAGGATTTAAGTGGTTCCAAGTAATAACAAACAGAACAAAGTGAATTACCAAGCAAATTAAAACAGAAATACGCAAGTCTGAGCCTAATACAGTAGGAAACTAAATGCAGGTAAATCTCACCCTGAGAGATGTTCCAATAAGCTTTTTTCACAGACTAGACTCCTTCCTCGGCTGGGTTCAGCAATCACTCACACAGCCATAGTTACTGTCTTTTGTTCCAGTTTCTTTCAGGCATCTCTTTGGGGTGGAGAGGCTATCTTTTGAGCCAGCTGAAGACAAAATGGAGGGGTTTCCAGGGCCTTATATAGTCTTTCTCTTGTGGGTGGAAACCCCTTTGTTCTCCTGTGTAAAATCCCCTCAACAAGATGGAATTTGCAGTCACCTGGGCAAGTCCCATGTCTATGAATGATTCAGCTTTTTGCAGGCCGACGCCATTGTTTACATGTTAGTTTGAACGTTCCCAGGAAAGCTCACATGTGGACTGGCATCTCCCAAAGTCCATTGTCAGTTAAGTGTTTCTTGATTGGGCACTTACTGAGAATAGTCCTTTCTCAAGAAGCTGACCAAATGCTTCACTGAGGCTACTTAGAATCGAACAAGTACATAGCCAATATTCATAACTTTGAATACAAAAATGATACACACATACAGACAGCATAATCATAACCAGCAAACTACAACCTTCCCATAGACACCCCACTTGGTCTCCTCTGTACAAGACCTGGTGCAACCATAGGACTCTGGTTGCAACAATGATCTATACGGTCACAGTTTATGTCAATAACATCACACCCTCACCCTAACTCAGTATATGCATAAAATATACAACACTATAATCTAGTCTAGATACAATCTTCATCAATTATTACAGGCAGCTCCAAATCCATCACAATGTTACACCATTGCTCCCTCAGTTGGTCAGTATTCTGAATCAACATTGACTTTCTAGCCATTGGATAGGATGCGATCTAAACCCAAGGAAGTTCTGTTCAGCACGATGCTTAGGGCAGTTACTTGTGGCGACATTTAGCTGTATTCTATGCTTAATTCTCATTCTCTCTCCTACATCCCCTCACTCCCTCTTTGCACCACCTCCACAGCTCCTTCTTCTCTCTCTTGCTCTTCCCCCCACATACATGGCAACAAATAACTCAAAGCCCCCTCTGTGCCGCCTCTGTGGCCTTATATGACAGCTGAAGAGAGACCAGGCAAGGAGCAGCAGTCTGGCGATGTCATAGTTTCTCTTGCTCTCTCATTTCTCATTAGCTGATCAGCTTGTTCTGTGGACTGGGTGAGAACAGATGTCACTTCCACGCTTTTGTTGGTAAACTGACTGTTGATAGTGGTGTCAGGGGAGGTCCAGGTGCTTCTGCTTAGATCCAGAACAGTTACTAGTACCCCAGCTTGTAGTGCTGATGGAGAATCAAGTCCTCTATCAGCCTTGCTACCCTTTCTTTAGCTACATATGAGACCAGATGCATGCAATCCCCTCTGCCAGTGGCTCTGAGTTGGAGAAGATGGTGCTGTGAGAGAAGGAGGCCTTATTAAAATCAAAGCATACCTTGCCAAAATCAAGCATGGTAAGAAGAATTATGAAACCATGTGTCAAGTGAATGTATTTATATTTAAACATCCATATGTTTAAAACAATTTCTGGTTGCTGCTGGCAGTTGCGCAGCAACTGAACATGGCGGAGTGCCGTTTCTGGGCCTGAGAAACAAGCATTGACTGGTGGGATCACATCATTATGCAGTTATGGGATGATGATCACTGATTGCAGAACTTTCGTATGTGCAAGGCCACTTTCCAGGAGCTGTGTGTAGAGCTCTCCCCAGCCCTGCAGCGTAGTGACGCTAAAATGAGACCTGCTCTGACAGTGGAGAAGCGAGTGGTGATTGCTATGTGGAAGCTTGCAATGCCAGACTGTTACCAGTCAGTGGGGAATCAATTTGTAGTTGGTAAATCCACCATGGGGGCTGTTGTGATCCAAGTATGCAGGGCCATTAATTGCCTTTTGCTAAGAAGTGTTGTGACTCTGGCCAATGTGCAGGAGATACTGGATGGTTTTGCTGCAGTGGGGTTCCCTAACTGCAGTAGGGCGATAGATGGCACACATATCCCTATCTTGGCACCACACCACCTTGCCAATAAGTACATAAACAAGAAAGGGATACTTTTCAATGGTGGTGCAAGTGCTGGTAGATCACTGGGGCATTTTACTGACATCAGTGTGGGATGGTCAGGGAATGTGTATGACATGAGCATCTTTAGGAACACAGGTCTATTCAGAAAGCTGCAAGCAGGGACTTTCTTTCCAGAATCCAAAATAACCATTGTTGATGTTGAAATGCCAGTAGTGATCCTGAGAGACCCAGTCTGTCCCTTACTCCAGTGGTTCATGAAGCTGTACACCTGACACCTGGACAGTCTCAAGGATCAGTTCAACAATAGTCTCAGCAAGTGCAGAATGGTGGTTGAATGTGGCTGTTTAAAGGGTTGCTGGAGCAGTTTGCTTACTAGGTTAGACCTCAGTGAAAGTAATATCCCCATGGTTATAGCTGCCTGCTGTGTGCTTCATAATATCTGTAAGACAAAGGGAGAGAAGTTTCCATAGGGGTGCAGGTGGAGAGGCTGTCTGCTAATTTTGAGCAGCCAGATACCAGGGCTATAAGAATTGCTTAGTGTGGAGCACTGTGTCTCTGGGAGGCTTTGAAAACTCGTTTCAGTAATGAGCCACAGTAATGTGTGCTGCTTCTCGGTATTGTGCCTTCCCGTAGTGTGAACCTTGCTGTGACTGCTGAGTTTTTGTCTTCAGCACATCCCCTCCATTGCTTCAGTTTCCCTATCCCTCCCTCCCTGCCATTTTAAATTAATAAATATTATTTCATTCTCAAGACATGGACTTTTATTAAATAAGCATACTGAAACTTAAAGATCACAAATAGAATTTAACATTGGATATATGGTGGAATAAAATGGGGAGGGGAAAAACACATTAATCTTGTCTTTTAAACAGAGTGGCCGTGACTGTCACAAATCATCGTATGTGTGGCTTTTATTCCTAGGACCCTCTCCTGGGGTTGAGTGGAGGGGAAATTGCATTCGCCCTCTTTGTCTCCTGGAATGTTTGGAAGAGGGGGAGGGAGAATATGGCGATGTTGAAATGTCGTTCTGCAGGGGCTGCAGAGAGAGTCTTACCTCAAGGTGTTTCTCCTGAAGGTCAACCAGACGCCTCAACCTCTCTGTTTGCTCCTTTAGAATCCCCAGTGTCTCCTGTTGTGTGCCACACTCACTCTCCTGGGCTGCTGTCCTGCTCGCCATGTCCAGTTTTTCAGAGCGAGCCATCCTCCACGCTCTCTGCTCGGTATCAGCTTTCCCAGAGGCATTCATAATCTCATTAAACATGTCATCATGCATTCTCTTTCACCTTCGGCTTATCTGGGAGAGCCTCTCCGCTGGTGTGGAGGAAGAGCTGAAGGCCACACTTTCAGCTGTAAGCCATGGAAAGCACAAAGCAACCATTGTCAGTGCAGACCCAGTGTCTAGTGCAGAGTTGCTATATAAAAATACCCCTTATTTCATTGAAGTTTAAGGAAGAATATTTTCATTTACACAAGGTATTCATTTAACCAGTTGCTGTCCCAGCCATAGTGAGTATGGCCCAGGGGGATGGGTGCTGGACTGTCAGCAGCATTGGGTGGGCAACCCACAGCAGGACCAGAGGAGGCCCGGGGGCCATGCCAGCTCCCATTTGTAATATGGACATTACGTGGAGATCAGGAACCAGCATTGACCCTCTCAAACTGCAAGCTTTGGCAGAGGCTACACCGGGGGGAGAGGAGGTACTTGCGGTGGCAAGTGGGTACCACTGAATTTCCCTTTTCCCTAGCCCACTCGGGTGCTGCTGCTGCTAGCGATCACCGGAGGCTTGCAGTTACTAAGGTCAATACTAACCCCTGCCATGCAAAGTACAGCCATGTTTTGGACACTGTGGGTGAAGGGGCGTAAAATCACAATGGGAGAGGGAGCACAGGCACTATTTTTTGCTGTCCAAGCAGTTGAAATGAAAACTACTACCGTCTCCACTAGGTGGCCCTAGCTGATATCACTCTCTTGAGGGTAACAGAGGTGGCAATGAAACTCATGCTGCAAGCATCCAGGTACTGACCGGGTCCTTATGCTGCTATGCTGTGTAATTCAATGATGCCAGCTGAATTGATACTGAAGTGGCTTGGGAAAGTGTCCTGCCATGGTGGAAGAAATAAGGCAGCCCTCTCCAGAAACCTTCTGCAACTGATTGCAGAGTACCTCCATGAAAGTTTCCTGGAGATCTCTGTGGAGGATTCCCAGGTCATCCCTGTGTACATAAGTCTTTTTTTTTTTTTGTTATGACTCTGTTTTTCTGCCTGCCGCGTATCTTTGGGTGAATAAACAATACTGTGGTTTTGAAAAAGCTCTTGAGTCACTTAAATCAGCTGCTGGTCACCTCTTCCGAAGGAAAGTCTCCTGCAGAGGCAAAGCCCAGTTGGTCCTGCTAGAGGAGCCGTGATTGATAAACTGCGGTGCAAAGAAACAGTCAAACTGTTGGTTCCACCCTGTTGAAAGGTGAAGGAAGCAAAGGCTGCAACCAGAGGGGAACACTCAAGAGGGACTGCAAAAGGATCTAAAGGGCAGCTTGTCCTGTAACTGTAACAGAGAATAACTCTGACAAATGAGAATTGCACCCAGGTGACTGAGAGCAGAATGTGGGCAAAGTCTCAACA
The DNA here is from genome assembly GCF_011386835.1 of Chrysemys picta bellii. Classification (NCBI taxonomy): domain Eukaryota; kingdom Metazoa; phylum Chordata; order Testudines; family Emydidae; genus Chrysemys; species Chrysemys picta. The sequence continues at coordinate 51,780,680 of NC_088797.1, forward strand.
GTCTCTGTATATGGAGACAAGACTCCCCTCCAGAGGCACATAACATGTTGTGCAAGGTACCTGACCTCAGTTTCTTAGGGTATGTCTATACTACCCGCCGGATCGGTGGGCAGCGATCGATCCAGCGGGGGACGATTTATCGCATCTAGTTTAGACGTGATAAATTGACCCTCGAGCACTCTCCTGTCGACTCCTGTACTCCACCGCTGGGAGAGGCGCAGTCAGAGTCGACGGGGGAGCGGCAGCAGTCGACTCACCGCAGTGAAGACAAAGCGGTAAGTAGATCTAAGTACGTCGACTTCAGCTACGTTATTCACGTAGCTGAAGTTGTGTAACTTAGAGTGATCCCACTCCTCAGTGTAGACCAGGCCTTAGAGTCCGAGCCATTGCTGGCTAGTAGCCCTGGAAATGAAAACATTGCTTTCATTGCCCTGGGGAGTCTGATGAGTGTGGCATTAGCATGTCGTATCCTTGACCTCCCTCCCCCACTTGGCCAGATGGTAGCTCTCTCCGTAGAGGAAAAGAATGTGATGGAGGCTCAATGCATGGTATAGTGAGAACATAAAGTGCTGGGGTAGGGAAGAACATTCAAACCTGTGAATACATTTAGTTTATTTCACTGAACTACCAACTGCAGAGCCCACTGCAGAATCTGCTAGTATTATTGTAATGGCTAGGAAGAATTCTTTCCTGCACTTTCAGAGGAAGAAGTAGCATTTATAAGGTGAGAGAAATTGAACCGGGTCTCACACATAATGGAGCATGTAGAGCCATACACATAGCAAATGAATTAAGATTTTATTCCATATTACCAGCAGGAAGCTGACCTGCATTTAAAGTCATCATATATAAACCTATTTACCCAGAGCTCTTTCTAGTGTTCAGAGTAGCAGCCGTGTTAGTCTGTATCCGCAAAAAGAAGAACAGGAGGACTTGTGGCATATATATATATGTTCCATTCTATATGCATCCGAAGAAGTGGGCTGTAGTCCACGAAAGCTTATGCTCTAATAAATTTGTTAGTCTCTAAGGTGCCACAAGTCCTCCTGTTCTTCTTTCTAGTGTTATAACTTTTGTGAATTACATTGTTACTGTCCCTCCAACCGACCACTCCCTCCCTCCCACATGCACACTTTAATCATAAAAATCCAACATTGTCTTGTATTTCTTCTGCTTCAGGTTCAGTGTACTAGTGAGTGGAAACAATTCTGAGCACCAGTGATCCTTCTTGCCTGCAGCTTCCCCTCCCTCCCAAGTTGCTATTTTAATTCTGAGGAAGACAAAGAATAGTTACCAGGACCTGAGGCCTCTTGTTACTCTGGATGTCTATCCCTTGCCTCTTTCTTTGGAGCACCAAAAATCATCCCAAATGCTGTTTTCTTGATTCAGAAGGCTGCCATCTAGGTATTGTGGGATGCAGAATGGGAGAGGCTCAGAACTGTATATAAAGCACAGCTATGGTCAGAGCTGCAGAGGCTAAAAACTGGGGTTAGCTTTTCACAGTTCTTGCTTGCGAAGCACAGAGGAAAGAATTCTCTCTGCACACACACATGCTTAAACCTTTCAGTGTGTTCCTGAAGATAGGGAACAAAGACCATCTAAATAGAAGCTAGTGAGGCGGCAAATTGCACAAGAAATATTTCCTAATGAACTGGAAGGGCTTGCCCATGTGCCTTCAAGAAATATTTAGCTAGATACGATAGACAGCTCATTGTCTGATTTGGAGAATTGCACTGGAAAGAGATGCTGTGTGGTGGCTCTGCAAGGATAGGAGAACACTTACAGTTGCTGCCCATGTCACATTTGTTTCTCTCTTTATCACTGTATTGAAGAAACAACCCTTTAAATTCACCAGGGACATGGCAAGCCTGATCACACTTTTAGCTATTGAAAACCTTACTGAAGAAGAATTGTCTCACATCTAACTGTAAACCAAGATCAGTAGCAGGGATTTTGTGTGTAATTATTTTTAAAATGTTTATTTCATATTTCTGCAGGGTGAGGAATACAAACCAGAGAAGCAGCTGGGAGTTGCCTTTAAAATTGGCTAGCTCTTAGTTTCTGTTTAAAACTATGTTTACATAAATTGAGAGTTATAGGGGTGTCCCCATCTAGACATATACATGGGGAAGCCTCTTCATGCATATAAACAGTGGCTTGATTTTGATATCACACCATTGTATCTTGGGAGTAATGCCCCTGAAGTTGATGGAATTACAATGGGGTAAGTGAGAGGAGAATCAGGCCCAGCATGTACATCCAAACCCTTCATAGTCAGGTGCAGCAGGGAGGCATGGGCTTTACAAATGTGTGCAATAACAGCATTGCCTCCTAGCAGCATGTTGAGAAAGAGGAGAGGTGGAACATGCTGTTCAGTGATGCTGGCTTAAAAAACCTTTGTAGCCTCCCCACTAACTAAAGGAATTCCTGACTGCTATGTCTGTGCAAATGGCGGTGTAGATAAAAGTGCTATCTCAACAGAGGTATACCACAGAAGCATGGATCACCTACTAAAAGTGTATGACAGACAGGTGTGCGCATGTACTAGAAATCACCGAGAGGTATTCTTTCCAATTTTATACATGCCCAGACAGTGATTACCCTGACGGAAGGGTGTGAAGGGAGCATTCCTATTTATTCATCCTTCTCACTTTTTCTTTTAGATTCAGCACTGCCATTTAGTATTTGTGATTTCTCTTCAATTTGAAAGCAGAATAAGATGATAGTTGTAAGAAGGAAATGATTCTTCAGAACTTTGGGGGAAAGAACACACAGACTGGCTCATCCCCCTTCTGGGATGCCACCTGATGTACTCAGATTTCACTGAGCCTTCCCTGCTCAATCAGCCAGGGTTCCCTCTCTCTGCTTTGCTGAATTAGGCTCTCCGGCCTCTTGCAGTACACAAACACAGGTAGGGCCACACTCCGCTGGAGACACAGACTGAGTCAGCTCTGTATGAGAGGACGCCACCAGCACTCACATGCACACCCCTTTTAGGAAATAAACCCAAAATAATACTGTCTTGCGCTGTATAGAAAAATCTGCACAGCACAAGCTCATAAAAATCCATCCTCTTCTTCAATGTAAAGAGAGATGTGCACAACTTCTTGCCCCCGCCCCATTAGAAATTGCATAAACTGGGTTTTATTATAAACAAGAAATAAGTTTATTAACTACCAAAGGTGGATTTTAAGTGAATATTAGAGATAACAGACAGAACAAAGCAGATTACTAAGCAAATGAAACCAAACACGCAAACTAAGCTAGTTTCACTAAAGAAATTGGTTACAAATAGTATTTCTCACCCTAGATATTGTTCTAGGCAGATTACAGAAAGTCTTGAAAGGCGACTGCACTGGTCTCCCTCTTGAGACCTCAGGTATTATTACTCACAAGCTAGACGCCCTTCCGGCTTTGGTTCAACCCTTCTCCCCTCAGTTCAGTTTTTGCTTCCTGGTGTTTTTTCAGTGTCTCTTTGGGTGGGGAGGCAGAGGAGAACCATGATGATGTCACTCTCCTGCCTTATATAGCTCTTGTGTAAGGTGGGAACCCTTTGTCTTCTAGTGAAAAACCACTGGCATTCCAAAAGGGAAGAGCGGTATCCAGTACCAGGTGACTTGGACCCATGTCTCTGCATGGCTGTGGGAGCCATTGCTTGTAGGCTGTCTCCAGCGTCCACAGGAAGACTAAGTTCTTTCACAGGCCATTGTCTCTGCCCATTAGCTCTGGCTTTTCCATTGTTGTACCTGAAGGGCTGGTTGGGGGTGACACCCAAAGTAACACATTTGAAATATAGATCATAGAATCATAGAATATCAGGGTTGAAAGGGACCTCAGGAGGTCATCTGGTCCAATCCCCTGCTCAAACCAGGACCAACCCCCAACTAAATCATCCCAGCCAGGGCTTTGTCAAGTCTGACTTTAAAAACCTCTAAGGAAGGAGATTCCACCACCTCCCTAGGTAATCTATTCCAGTGCTTCACCACCCTCCTAGTGAAAAAGTTTTTCCTAATATTCAACCTAAACCTCCCACACTGCAACTTGAGACCATTACTCCTTGTTCTGTCATCTGGTACCACTGGGAACAGTCTAGATCCATCCTCTTTGGAACCCCCTTTCAGGTAGTTGAAAGCAGCTATCAAATCCCCCCTCATTCTTCTCTTCTGCAGACTAAATAATCCCAGTTCCCTCAGCCCCCTAATCATTTTTGTTGCCCTCCACTGGTCTCTTTCCAATTTTTCCACATCCTTCTTGTAGTGTGGGGCCCAAAACTGGACACAATACTCCAGATGAGGCCTCACCAATGTCAAATACAGGGGAATGATCATGTCTCTCGATCTGCTGGCAAAGTCCCTACTTATACAGCCCAAAGTGCCATTAACCTTCTTGGCAACAAGGGCGCACCGTTGACTCATATCCAGCTTCTCGTCCACTGTAACCTAGGTCCTTTTCTGCAGAACTGCTGCCTAGCTGTTCGTTCCCTAGTCTGTAGCAGTGCATGGGATTCTTCTGTCCTAAGTGCAGGACTCTGCACTTGTCCTTGTTGAACCTCGTCAGATTTCTTTTGGCCCAATCCTCCAATTTCTCTAGGTCCCTCTGCATGCTATCCCTAACCTCCAACATATGTACCACTCCTCCCAGTTTAATGTCATCTGTGAACTTGCTGAGGATGCAGTCCACGCCATCTTCCAGATCATTAATGAAGATATTGAACAAAACTGGCCCCAGAACCTTGGGGCACTCCGCTTGATACTGGCTGCCAACTAAACACGGAGCCATTGATCACCCGTTGAGCCCGACGATCTAGCCAGCTTTCTATCCACCTTATAGTCCATTCATCCAGCCCATACTTCTTTAACTTGCTGGCAAGAATACTGTGGGAGACCGTATCAAAAGTTTTGCTAAAGTCAAGGAATAACACATCCACTGCTTTCACCTCATTCACAGAGCCAGTTATCTCGTCATAGAAGGCAATTAGGTTAGTCAGGCACGACTTCCCCTTCGTGAATCCATGCTGACTGTTCCTGATCACTTTCCTCTCCTCTAAGTGCTTCATAATTGATTCCTTGAGGACCTGCTCCATGATTTTTCCAGGGACTGAGGTGAGGCTGACTGGCCTGTAGTTCCCCGCATCCTCCTTCTTCCCTTTTTTAAAGATGGGCACTACATTAGCCTTTTTCCAGTCATCTGGGACCTCCCCCGATCGCCATGAGTTTTCAAAAATAATGGCTAATGGCTCTGCAATCTCACCCGCAAACTCCTTTAGCACCCTCGGATGCAGCGCATCCGGCCCCATGGACTTGTGCACGTCCAGTTTTTCTAAATAGTCCCGAACCACTTCTTTCTCCACAGAGGGTTGGTCACCTTCTCCCCATGCTGTACTGCCCAGTGCAGCAGTCTGGGAGCTGACCTTGTTCGTGAAGACAGAGGCAAAAAAATCATTGAGTACATTAGCTTTTTCCACATCCTCGGTCACTAGGTTGCCTCCCTCATTCAGTAAGGGGCCCACACTTTCCTTGATTTTCTTCTTGTTGCTAACATACCTGAAGAAACCCTTCTTGTTACTCTTAACATCTCTTGCTAACTGCAACTCCAAGTGTGATTTGGCCTTCCTGATTTCACTCCTGCACGCCTGAGCAATATTTTTATACTCCTCCCTGGTCATTTGTCCAATCTTCCACTTCTTGTAAGCTTCTTTTTTGCGTTTAAGATCAGCAAGGATTTCACTGTTTAGCCAAGCTGGTCGCCTGCCATATTTACTATTCTTTCTACACATCGGGATGGTTTGTTCCTGCAACCTCAATAAGGATTCTTTAAAATACAGCCAGCTCTCCTGGACCCCTTTGCCCTTCATGTTATTCTCCCAGGGGAGAATATCATATTCATATTCATATCATAAACATATTTTCATAAAGAATATGGAGTGAAACGTCACATATGGCATAGCCCTGATTTACTGTAGAATCATCTAGGTAATGCAGCATTATTAAATACACATGAAGATCTATTTAATAGCATATTTCTAAGGACAACTATGGTCAGAAAAGTGACTATGTGAATGAAATGGCACCACTTTACTCTATTGCTCTATTCCCGCTGCATATTCAGTATTCATGTCTGCTGACTTCAGTGATAAAAATACATTGTTGCTGCTTTTTACTCCCCTATACCCTGCAGATCTAACACAGCTCTGGGAGAACTGGGTTGGATTCTTTTCTTGCCCATGTATCATTAACAGAATGATGAACTATGCCCATATGATCCCCTTGTGACCATAAGCCCTAGGGGCCAGATTTTGAATTGTAGGTGCCTCGTGGGATTTTCACTTACATGAATTTAGGCACCTGGGTGCAATCCCACTAGCTATCTGGCTGCACCTTTAAGCACCTAATTACCTTTGATAATCTGGCCTTAGGTAGGAAACACATTTTGCAGCTTCCTTGGTATTTTATAGTCCAAGCATTCCCCCCACCCCAGGCTACAGGAAGTACAGAGAACAAAAGGCAGTTGAAAAGTCAGCCCTCTTCCCTAGCCCTTCAGTTCTTGCTCAACCCTATGGAGTCACTCTGACTGAGGTCATGTCTCAGACATGGTATTGTGGCAGCCTCTGGATGTGTTCTCGATCTCCTGCGACTTCTTAGTCTCTGAGGAGGAGCATGATCCTTAAAACTGCTCCTTCCTCTGCCTCCAGCCTTCTTCCACGTCTTTTTTTCTGCAGCTCTTCAGAAATGTGGCTACAATTCGCTCCCATTCCTAAAACACTTATGCACATGAGTAGTCTCATTGAGTTCATTCAGACTCCTCAAATGAATAAAGTTATACATGTGTAAGTATGTGCAAAATCAGCCCCATGTTTGTGTTATCAAAAGCCTGCTAGATGTAGCAGGAGTCTGGTGCTCCTTGTATACTCTATTTCAATTAAGAAATGTTTATTGATAAAATTAATAAACTGATTGAATAATATTTGCCAAATCATTCAGAGAATGTTAAGGTTCATCACTTAAATTATTTGATTAATATTTTTACATGTATGAATTAATAACCCTATTGTTGCACTAATAGTTTGAATTTAGTAAAGAACTTGACGGTGTGCCTCAAAATATTGCTTGAAAAAGGTAATTTCAGTTGGCATTCATATGATCACTGTTAAATGGAGGGAGATCTGGGCAAAGATTGGAAACAAAGGGTAGTGATAATACCATGTAAGATATTGGAGTGGGGGAAATCTAGTGGAGTACTGCAGAGATCAGTGCTAGGTCCTATCTTACTTAACATCTTCATTCATCATTTGAAGAAAGAACAAGCATCCCGTTGATGGAATTATTCACACGTGATACTAAATTGGGAGGAGTTGCGAACACATGGAAATAATACAATGGAACTCTGAAAGGTGAGAAATTTGAGTAGAACAATTTGCACAAAAGCAAGTCAATGCAACTGCTGGAAAAATAATCCAAATTCAGATATTCAGTGGATAACACTCCCTCACTTTTCCTCCCCCCCTCCCCTCTGGAAACAGTAATGCTAAAAGAAATTCCTGGGTGATAGTAGATAGCAAACTGGACTTGAATTTGTAATGAAACGTGGCAGCTAAAAGACAAATGCAATGTTGGGCTGCAATGCAGAGCCCTGCTGGAGAAGAATGGTGATGGTCTCTTTCTCTAGATGAATATAGTGACATTGCACTTCACGAGAGGGATCATGAAACAGTGGAATTCAGAGAAAGGAACAAAAAGGATCCATAGAGTTTAAGTCCAGAAGTTATGCATGACCTCCTGCATAACACAGACCATAGTTTAGGCCATGACTAAAGAGCCGATAAGGATAACTTTATGGGGAAAAATATAAGTACACTTCTACCCCGATATAACTCTGTCCTCGGGAGCCAAAAAATCTTACCGTGTTATAGGTGAAACCGCATTATATGGAACTTGCTTTGATCTGCCGGAGTGCGCAGCCCCGCCCCCCCGGAGCAATGCTTTACTGAGTTATATCCGAATTCGTGTTATATCAGGTCGCATTATATTGGGGTAGAGGTGCAGTAAATAAGTATGTCCTGGCTAAGTGATGACTTATGCATTGCGTACATGTAAACTGGATTCAGTTATACTGGTATAAAGGTGCTTATACTGGTATAGCTTATTCCCATATGAGAAGAGGAATAAGGTATCCAGGTATAAGGCACCTTTATCCCAGTATAACTGCATCCATTCTAGGGATTGTACTAATATAACTATATCAGTAAAAAAAAAATCACACTCGGACCTAACATACTTATACCAGTACAAAATCTGTGTGTAGACCAGGCCAAAGAGGGGACATGTCTATCTAGCTGAGGAGTGTAAGCATTGTGACCTAATTTAGGGATATACTGGTCTGCGTTGGTGGTGCTGGGGATCTGTACCGCCTCAAAGAGGAATTCAGGTAGCACTGAGCCTCATTTCTGGAGGGAAGGTTGGAAACCAAGGGCTGGAAAAGAGTCATGAACCAGGGAAGGGGAGTCTCACAACATTGTTGTTCCATACAGTGACACAAAGTTTGGAGATGTTTCCATTCTATCATGTCTTTACTTTCACTAAACACACAGTTCTTCTTCGAGTATTGTCCCTACTGCTCCACGGTAGGTGTGTCTGCATCCCAGCTCCTCTGATCAGAAATCTTTGGTAGCAGTGTCTGTTCGGCCGGCAACTGCGCCTCCCTCCTTCATGCTCTGCCTCAAGGCTAATTAGCGCTGCATGGACAAACCACCCTCAGTTCTTTCTCAACCACCTCTGGCCTAGAGACGTAGCTAATAGCATCCACTTTCTCTTACCTCAGAGTTTTAGAGTTCAGTTTTGTTTTAGGTACTATTTGAGTTTCCGTTAGAATTTCTTAGTATTATAGGTAAAAAGAACAGGAGTACTTGTGGCACCTTAGAGACTAACAAATTTATTAGAGCATAAGCTTTCGTGGACTACAGCCCACTTCTTCAGATGCATACAGAGTGGAATAAATATTGAGGAGATATATATATACACACATACAGAGAGCATAAACAGGTGGGAGTTGTCTTACCAACTCTGAGAGGCCAATTAAGTAAGAGAAAAAAAACTTTTGAAGTGATAATCAAGCTAGCCCAGTACAGACAGTTTGATAAGAAGTGTGAGAATACTTACAAGGGGAGATAGATTCAATGTTTGTAATGGCTCAGCCATTCCCAGTCCTTATTCAATCCTGAGTTGATTGTGTCTAATTTGCATATCAATTCCAGCTCAGCAGTCTCTCGTTGGAGTCTGTTTTTGAAGTTTTTCTGTTGTAATATAGCCACCCGCAGGTCTGTCATTGAATGACCAGACAGGTTAAAGTGTTCTCCCACTGTTTTTTGAGTATTATGATTCCTGATGTCAGATTTGTGTCCATTAATTCTTTTGCGGAGAGACTGTCCGGTTTGGCCAATGTACATGGCAGAGGGGCATTGCTGGCACATGATGGCATATATCACATTGGTAGATGTGCAAGTGAACGAGCCCCTGATGGTATGGCTGATGTGATTAGGTCCTATGATGATGTCACTTGAATAGATATGTGGACAGAGTTGGCATCGGGCTTTGTTACAAGGATAGGTTCCTGGGTCAGTGGTTTTGTTCAGTGTTGTGTGGTTGCTGGTGAGTATTTGCTTTAGGTTGGGGGGTTGTCTAAGCGAGGACAGGTCTGTCTCCCAAGATCTGTGAGAGTAAAGGATCATCTTTCAGGATAGGTTGTAGATCTCTGATGATGCGCTGGAGAGATTTTAGTTGGGGGCTGAAGGTGACAGCTAGTGGTGTTCTGTTATTTTCTTTGTTGGGCCTGTCTTGTAGGAGGTGACTTCTGGGTACTCGTCTGGCTCTGTCAATCTGTTTTTTCACTTCAGCAGGTGGGTATTGTAGTTTTAAGAATGCTTGATAGAGATCTTGTAGGTGCTTGTCTCTATCTGAGGGATAGTATTAGTATTATAGGGTTTCTGTTAGTTTTTCCCCATTTAAAAACCCCCCACCTTTTCCTTACCCCTGTTTTCTTCCCCTTTCCCCCTCCCCCTTATTAGGACCACCCCTAATAAGGGCATGCTCAGCTCCCCCAGGTTTAAAAAGTGCCTCTCCTGCAGGGAGGCAATTCTGGTTATGGATGGTCACTCCCATTGTGTCCAGTGCCTCGGGGAGGCTCGAATTCTGCAGAAGTTTACTGTCTGCCAACAAGTGAAGGCTAGATCCTGAAAAAAAACAGGAAGTTTGAAACTCCTCGTTAATGGAGGGTGCTCTTTAACCTGTGTCCGACCCTGGTACTGAATCTGCTCTGTGGCGCAGACCATCCCTGGGCCTTCTACTTCCAAAGAGAGTGAGCTGAGGAGGAAATCTTCGGACTCCCCTCACAAGGTCACCAAAAGGAGAGCTGCAAGCCCTCAAACTGAGCCCCTGACCTGCCAGAGGAAATCCCTGGCACGATTGGTCCCTTGGCACCAGCAGCATCAACAGCCCCGAAGCACGGTACCCATAGGACACATAGGTCCAAGCAGACACAACCTATAAGCCTAAGGACCTGAAGGGCACAGGCTCTGAAGCAACAGCACTGCCTATCAAAGGGAAGAGCGCAAACCATACCATCTCTGTGAAGGGGGCACCAGTGTGGAAACCCTCGGTACTGACTACTTCCAAGCAGCCCTCATTGGACCAACCATCTCAGGCAAGATCTCTGCCAATTTCCTCAGTACTGGTGAGTCAGCACCGACAAGCCCTGACGGTACTGATCACCACGATACTGCAGGAGTTTAATTTTTCTAGAGATCTCCTGGTGGCTGGGATTCCAGAGTCCCCGCTACTTGGTACTGGGGCCTTGGTACCTATCATATCTTGATCCTCGGAATAACCACTGGCACTGGGATGTTCACCTCCAGTCTCCTTGTCAGCTCCACCGCTTTCCAGCGAGGACTCAGATAGTGACCTCTCACTACCGTCACACCATGGCCAATCTCTACACCAAACAGGGCCTTCCCAGTCACACCCTTTGCCTAAGCCTCAGCCCTCTTGGTATGACCACCCACGGGTAGTGTGACCCCTGCTATTCCCCCAACCCCAGTGGCCTTACTGGGCTCCATGGGCAGCCTAGTGACACCATGCTTCTCAGGCATCTAGCGTCTCATATGGAGGATCAATAAAACTGTCTCCTTCAGCCTGTGTGTCCAGAGCCCCAGAACCTTGAGAGGAAACTTTTGAGGAGGAGGAAACAGATTAGAAGAGGAGAGATCAAAAGGCACAGCAATATTAGTTCAGAGATTCTCCAAATGGGTCTTGAACTGTATTAACTACTGCTATCATACTTACAATTTTTTACCCCCATCCAGATTCTGTACACACTCCACAAGATCAGTTTCCACTTCTGTCGCCTTAATTAAAAATATTTCCATTCCAGAAATCTGCAGGGAAGCGACTCGATTGTCTGCTCACACTTTCACAGAACACGCTGCGATTACTAGAGACTCTGCTTCTGATGCCATCTTCAGCTCCACAGTATTGTCACCCATAATGGACTCGACTCTGAAGCTCCAACCCTCCATCGGGGATACCTACAGTGGAGCACCCATAGGGACACTACTTGAAGAAGAAGAGGAAGTTACTCACCGTGTGCAGTAACGACGGTTCTTCAAGTTGTGTGTCCCTATGGGTGCTCCACAATCTACCCTCCTCCCCTCTACTTTGGAGTTCTCAATAGGGACTCTGCGGTAGAGAAGGAACTGGTTCGCCCACACAGCACTAATTAGCTCAAGGCAGAGCATGAGGAAGGGAGAGCGCACATGCAGGCCGAATGGACACTGCTACCAAAGATCTCCAATCAGAAGCACAGGGATGCAGACACACCTACAGTGGAGCATCCACAGGGACTGGCATCTCAAAGAACTATCATTACTGCATAAGGTGAGTAACTTCTTCTGACAAGAGTTACAGCAATTGTCACAAAATATCCACACACTATTATTACACTTAGAAGCTGCTTCCACAGAAAGAGGTAGAATTTAACATCAGACCAAGCCATGAGTTTTTTCAGCAGAAGTTTTTGGATCTTGAGAAGGGTTGGCAGGGGTACCAGTGTGCACTCAGGGTGGCATTACCATTATTTTTTCTTTGTATGGAAGGATTGTCTAATTCACTTCAAATTCTATTAGCCCCTATTGCAACCTTGACTTTCCATAACATTCCATTGTTCTTTGAGAATTTGTCCACGTGGATCCCGGTCTCAGTGTGTATGCACTACATACATGTGAGATTGGAGTTTTTTGGTTATCATTGCCTATTGAGGTTGCACATGTGCCCTGCATGCCCCTGAGCCCATATCCTGAGGCATAAAGGGAAGCTACACAATTCCTTCTTACCACCTAAGGCTGCAAGAGTCCTTTGCTTCCTTATGGTTATGGCTTCTGTGTAACTGTGAGTGTACATAGTATTAGTTTTCTCATAGTTTTAGTAGTAAACATCTTGTTAGCCTGTGGGGGGAGGAGAGAGAAGAAAGAAAAACAACTTTTTATTCCTTTAAGGAGTTTTCTTCAGTACCAAGATACCACTACTCTGGTGGAGGCCAAGTTCTGATTTTAAGATCTGTCCAGCCTATGAGGCAGCCATTTCCCTGAATGATGGGCAGTGTGTGATTTGTAAATCTTGTAAGAAGTGGACTCCAGAGGCTAGAAATGACTTTTGTTAGTGAGCTCCATGAAGGGAGGATCGGAGGCTTACTTATAGTTTCAAGTGGAAATGGTTTTCAATATGGCTTCAATTTTCACCCTGTCAATGCATCTGTTCCTATCATCCTGGATTATCATTGAAGCCCTCAGATCTCTTAAAAGAGTTATATTAAGGTTCATCTAGCAGTAATATCTGCCTTTCATCCTCCAGTTCAGAGATGCAATTTTTTCCAATTCTATGATAGCCACTTCAAAAATTTGGTGAACACATGTTTTTCTGCCTGTTAAGGATTTTTCCCTTCTGTTAGACTCCTCCTGTCTCTGATAGAACCTGCATTTGAAGTTATGTCCACCTTTCTTTGTATGATTTGTCTATTAAGATAGCATTCTTGATGACTATTACCTCTGCTCCCAGAGTGAGTGAAATTCGAGCACTGATGGCATGACCACTTTATACCATCTTCCAGAAGGACAGAGTTACTCTTCATCCTCATCCTACATTTCTGCAAAAAATGGTTTCAAAATTTCTCTTAAATCAATTTATTCGCTTACCAGTATTCTTTCCAAGACCTCATTCATCTCCTGCAAAAGCTAATTTCAACATTAGGCATTTTATGAGCTCTTTTGTATATCACCTCAATAGGACAAAACCATTCTGCAAATCACCCAGATGTTTTCTCTCTTTTGATAATAAATCCAGAGGACAGGCTGTTTCAACACTGAGACTATCAAATTGGGTGTCAGACTGCATTATAATTTCTTATGAACTGAATAAGTTAACTCTGTCATCTTGTATCAAGGCATGTTCTATTAGAACTCAGGCAGCTCAAAGCTTGTCAGATGAACTGAAGCTACCTCTGGGGCTTCTGTGTTAAGGACAGCTTCATTATTATAGGTTGGATGGGGCTTAGCTTCTTTTAGCTCAGGTGCTCAGTGGAGTTACATTGGAAACACCTTCTTGGACCCTCCTCATTCACAGGAGGCTTGTGATGGGGATTTCCAGGAGGGGAATGATTTTGTGGGGGTGAGTGTCTGGGCTTCCAACCACCCTCCTTCCCAGCGGTAAAACAGGATCCCCCTTTTACACTGTGTTTGTACCCCTCATCTGTGGCTTGCACTTATTGGGCATCTGGGCTTGCACAAAAGAATTGGCCAGAGTGGCCATTTCTTTCACAGAGTTTAAAAATGTATCCCACACACTATTTCTAACATCTTCAGTGTATATACTTAGGAAATTTTCTTGAGCAAAGAGATCAAACAATTAGTTATAATCATCAGTCCCCTTCAATTTTAACCATTTTCCCATTAGGTCACACATCTTATAAGCATATTCACCATAACTCATGCCAGCACTTTTCTTGAGATTTCTAATTTTCAACCTATACATCGCAGGAGTAATTTGAAACGGTTGTAAAACAGCCTTTTAAGTTCACAATATATCAAAGCTTCCCGAATCAGCATTTAATTAAATACATTCAAAGCTTTACTAGACAGTTTTGCAATCACTATGGGGATTTGCCTGTCCTCAAGAATATTATGAACCTCACATAGCCTTTCAAAAGTGGTAAGGTATTCCTCAATGCTGTCTAATTACACTGCTCTACAGCCAAAATGCTTCTGAAATAAATGTAGTCAAACTTTACTAATTCTGGGTCACTGAGAAAAAAAATGATGCTTAAAATTGTTGATTGGCTCTAGTTTTCAAGATATGCTATTGGGTCAGTATATACGACCCTTGACTTGGGAATGGCGGAGGATAAGTGAGTTATAAAGGGAAGGGATCTCAATTTAAACCAGAAATGACTAAAATACATCTTTGACTGGATCTATGAATAAATCTATGACTGGGTTTGGACAGTACTTGCTTTTTAGGCAAAACAATGAATAATTCAATCTGAAGCTGGTATTGCGTCATACATGATATGAATTGCATCATGTTATTCCTAGAAGTCATGGATGATGCAATCATAACGAAGCTTACATCACTCTGCTGAACAAATTGCCCTATATCAGCTCTAGAAATCATACAGTGTCATGCTCTCTTATTTGTCAGTGTTTGATTTTGCAAAGGGACACATTTCTGTTTAGCCAAAGTGAGGAGAGATGCCTCGTACTTGTGTGAACAGTGCAGATAACTTCTGCTATGTTTGTGGTGAAGTGACTTTTGCATCACAAAAGCACAGTATCACCACTATGGTTAAGAAAGCCTATCACCTTTATTTTGGCTGCAAAATTGGAGATCAGGACAAGAGGTGGGCCCCACACATATGCTGCAACGCTTGTGCAACAAATCTTCGCCAGTGGTTGAACAGGAAAAGGAAATCTATGCCTTTTGCAGTGCCAATGATTTGGAGAGAGCCAACAGATCATACCAGCAATTGTTACTTCTGCATGGTGCCTCCAGTTGGGAAAGGTGTGTCAAAGAAGAAAAAGTGGACTGTGCATTATCCAAACATTCCATCAGCTATACGCCCAGTACCCCATGGAGAAGGACTGCCAGTTCCTGATGCACCAGAATCATTCTCACTTGAGTCAGACGAGGAAGAGGAAGAGGATGAAACTTCTGGTCCTGAACCATCAATGTCACAGGACCCACATTTTCTCCCATCCTCCTCCTCTGAACCACACCTCATAACACAAGGTGAACTGAATGACCTTGTCAGGGATTTGGAACTACCCTGAGTAAGGCAGAGCTGTTGGGCTCCAGACTACAGCAGTGGAATCTCCTGGCAGGTGATGTTAGGGTTTCCATGTTCCGTGACCGTCAAAAGGATCTTGTCCCATTCTTCTTCATGGAAGGTGATCTTGTAGCCTGCAACAACATCGATGGTGTGATGGCAGCCCTCAACATCGTTCACGATCCAGATGAGTGGAGACTGTTCATTGATTCATTGAAGACGAGTCTTAAAGCTGTTTTACTGCCTAATGGCAATGTTTTGCCATCAATTCCAGTTGGTCATGCAGTCCATATGAAGGAAACCTATGACAACATGAAACAACTTTTGAGGTGCATAAACTATGACCAACATCAGTGGCAGTTTTGTGGCAATTTGAAGGTTGTTGCTCTCTTGCTTGGTCTGCAGACTGGATACACAAAGTACTGCTGTTTTCGCTGCGAATGGGATAGTTGTGCAAGAGATTCCCACTACATCAAGAAAGATTGGCCACTCCAACAGTCATTGGAGCCTGGGAGGAAAAGTGTTCAGCATCCACCATTTGAATCAAAGAAGATTTTGTTACCACCCTTACACATCAAGCTGGGTCTGATGAAGAACTTTGTCAAGGCCATTGACAAAACACAAGCAGCTTTCAAGTACCTCCGGGGAAAATGTCCAAGGTTAAGTGAAGCTAAGATAAAGGAAGGTGTCTTTGTTGGTCCTCAGATTCGTGAACTTCTTTGAGATGATGCATTTGACCATGCACTGCGTGGCAAGGAAAAGATGGCATGGAAAGCCTTCCAGTTAGTGGCAATAAATTTTCTTGGAAACAACAAGGCAGACAACTACAGGTTGTTGGTGGAAAACCTCCTCAAGGCATACAAAAGCCTTGGTTGCAACATGTCACTAAAGATACATTTTTTGCACTCTCATCTAGATTTTTTCCCACCAAACTGCGGAGCAGTGAGCGACGAGCACAGTGAGCAATTTCACCAGGATATTGCAACAATAGAGAAACGCTATCAGGGCAAATGGAGCCCATCAATGCTTGCAGACTATTGCTGGACAGCGACAAGAGATGCTCCATTTAATGAATACAAGAGACAAGCCAAGAAGCGCCGAGTAGACACTGAATAGGACTAAACTATGTACATAATAGTTTTTTGTGTTTTGTTTCATAATAAATTTTATTTATATAACCCTTTTGCTGATTTTTAAAGTGTTACATAAACAGGACAGGTGAAATATTATCATGTAAAGCAACCATAAACACATGAAAAGACCTAGGTTTACAATTTATGATTAAAACTCTACTATCTACACAATATACATAGACATAAAATGTAAAAACTTAAATATCTTAGAAACAGTAGCCAATCAGTTGTTTTAATTATCATAT
Source organism: Chrysemys picta bellii (assembly GCF_011386835.1). NCBI lineage: Eukaryota > Metazoa > Chordata > Testudines > Emydidae > Chrysemys > Chrysemys picta. The sequence continues at coordinate 51,797,421 of NC_088797.1, forward strand.
TTGAATTCAGCACATCAAAATACATAATAAATAGCACATTTTATCTCTGAAGCAGACGACTTCTCAAAAATTGTAGACCAGTGTTACTTGTGTGCAGGACACAACTTGTCCAAGCTGAGGGTTCCTTGAGTGGAAGGAGAGATTAGTGATTCTGGGATCAGTCCATGTTTTTCCATCATGTCCAGGTCATACATCCATTCCTTCTCCTTTTCTTGGGCCTCTTCCTCTCCCAGCTTCCCAGCTTATTTATGGGCAGCTGCTTCCCATTATGCTGTCACTCAAGACTTGAGAGAAGATGCTAGAGTTGGATGAGCTGTTCTCCAATCTTTATTCAAATAGGCTCTAATCCCACTTTCTGTTTCACGGTTTGTGAATCACTAAGATTGGAATGCACATGTGGCAATCACTGGAAGAAGAAAAAGCATTTACTAACCTGTTTGGTAACTGTTGTCCTTCAAGATGTATTGCACATGTCCATTCCACAACTCACCCTCCTACATTTCTACAGTGGAGATCTAGCAAGAACTACTGAAGGGAGCTGGAGGCAGCTCTGCCCTATATGCCTGCATGCAGTGGCATGTGGCAGCAGAGGGCTACTCAAGCCACCCAACAGGGAAAAAGTTTTTGATGGCGGTGCACTGGATGCACAGACACCAAAAGTGGCATGGACATGTGCAGTCACTCAAAGAACAACAGTTACTGAACAGGTTAGTAGCTGTTTTTTCTGTAGCCTCATGCTCCTTGCACAAGGGGATTCAAGGATTCCTTCCCTGCTGGAGTAGTTCAGCAGTAGAGGTGCCTCTGATCTCTGGGTAACAGTTTGGAAGGATAGGGTTTCAAACTCTGGATGAGAAGATAAAGCGGAGAGATTTAAATGTATTAGGTACTGGCAGGAGCGGTGCCAGGGTTTTTGCTGCCCTAGGCAGCAGTGCTCCTCCTCTGAGCATTCGGCGGCGGGGGTCCTTCTGCTCCCGCGTCTTCGGGGCATTTCGGCGGCGGGTCCTGGAGCGAGTGAAGGACCCGCTGCTGAATTTCCGCCGAAGACCCGAAGCAGAAGGACCCCCACCACCAAATTGCCGCCCCCCAAATCCTGCCACCCTAGGCAATCTCTTAGGGTCGCCTAATGGAAGCGCCGGCCCTGGGTACTGGCGGACTCATTGGGGACGAGAGAGCCTGCTCAGAAGGGATGGGCTCTGCCTTTAATCAAAGGGGTCCCAGAAAGCTGACAAGTTTTTAGGGACTATTTCAACTACAAGCTTGGGGAAGCTGATGTGCTGATGAGCATTCGAGACAATGACATCTGCTGGACATGTCAGTAACAGAACAGAAACTGCCGTGAAGTAGAGTAATGAGGAGAAATCCCAGGTTATGAGAATGCAATTACAGGATCTCTGGCCTTGTCGAGGCTGCTTCCCCACTCTGAACTTTAGGGTACAAATGTGGGGGCCTGCATGAAAACTTCTAAGCTTAACTACCAGCTTAGATCTGGTCCGCTGCCACCATTCCCAAGTGGATTCCCTTCCCTGGGAAGCCTTGAGAAACTCTTCACCAATTCCCTGGTGAATACAGATCCAAACCCCTTGGATCTTAAAACAAGGAGAAATTAACCATCCCCCCTCCTTCCTTTCACCAACTCCTGGTGAATACAGATCCAACCCCCTTGGATCTAAAAACAAGGAAAAATCAATCAGGTTCTTAAAAAGAAGGCTTTTAATTAAAGAAAAAGGTAAAAATCATCTCTGTAAAATCAGTATGGAAAATAACTTTACAGGGTAATCAAACTTAAAGAGCTCAGAGGACCCCCCCCCTCTAGCCTCAGGTTCAAAGTACAGCAAACAGAGATAAACACTCTAGTAAAAGGTACATTTACAAGTTGAGAAAACAAAGATTAAAAACTAACACACCTTGCCTGGCTGTTTACTTACAAGTTTGAAATATGAGAGACTTGTTTAGAAAGATGTGGAGAACCTGGATTGATGTCTGGTCCCTCTCAGTCCCAAGAGCGAACGACAACCAAAAACAAAGAGCACAAACAAAAGCCTTTCCGCCCCCCCAGATTTGAAAGTATCTTGTCCCCTTATTGGTCTTTTGGGTCAGGTGTCAGCCAGGTTACCCGAGCTTCTTAACCCTTTACAGGTAAAAGGATTTTGGAGTCTCTGGCCAGGAGGGATTTTATGGCACTGTACACAGGAGAGCTGTTACCCTTCCCTTTATAGTTATGACAGGCCTGCAGATCAGAATACTGATAGCAAGGGCACAACATTGAGACAGAGCAAAGAGATCATGAAATCTGCTAAATAGTAATAACTTGAACTACCCAAATCTCAACTGTTTAAATTGCTCATATAGGGCAGTCTGGAGAAACACTCGGCATGTGTAATTGTTGGAGAAGAATTGAGGCTTCTCTTAATTTAGTTCTAAGTGAAATACTCAAGAAGTAACTTGTGAATATAGTAGCTCAACATCCTTGAGGGAGGCATTGTACCAAAACTGAGCACCATGACCCAAAGATGGTTGGGTTAGGTCTATCCCATAGCCCTCCTGGCCCCAGCATAGGGTGTGGGGTTGAGGGTGTGGCTGAGGAGCAGGCCTGGCCAGTTCATTCTTGTGTTCTGGGGATCCCTAGCTGTGGAATGGCCCCTTGGGAACTTGTGCAGCCATATATAATTTAGAGCACACCTGAGGCAAGCATGCTAGTCCTCAGCTGGCCCCAGAATCAGGGAAGAGCAAAACAAGACTAAAACCCACTTTTGCTCCATCCCTTTCTCAGCTCTGCTGGTTCTTAATATGAAAGGAAGTTCATAAGGGGGTGCCCCAGAACTGGGGTTATTTAATATCTGTATTCATGATCTGCAGAGGCAGTTGAACAATGAAATGTCAAACTTTATGGGTGATGCAAAAGTACTTAATTTAGGTAAGTCTAGAGAGGACTGTATGGAAAACGGAAGGACCTTGTGATGAAGTGGAGAAACTGCCTGCCAGCATGGCATAGGTTAAAGAGAGCCTTGGGGCCCCAGCTAGCCCTGCAGCAATGCCAGGCCTGGAGAGCGGAGGACAGAAAGGACCTTGCTCAGTTGGGGGCTGACTGGCAAAGAGGCAGGAGCTAGCAGCTTCCCTACCGGAGAGAAAGGGTTACTAGCCTGCCAGCTGAGGCAGCCACCAGGCAGTAAGGACTGTTTCCCCAGACAAGGGAGACTGTGGAGGAGCACTAGGAGTCACTGGTAATGGAGATAGCCGGGTGCCTGAAGCAGGGAGACATTTTGGGGTTTGGCCTGACCAAACTTATGGTTTCCCAAACTTATGGCTTCCCCACCCAAAGGTTTATTCATAAAAAGAAAGAAATATAGATGAGAGTTAGAATTGGTTAAATGGAATAAATTACATATAGTAATGGCAAACCATTTCATGGACACCTTACATGACCTCCTTTGTACAAGATTTGGTGCCACTATATGACCTTGTTTGCAACAATGATCTATACGGTCACAGTTCATGTCAATAACGTCACAGCCCCAACGCAAAATTGATGCAGGAAGGGATGACACAAACATTACTGACTGCATCCCAAGAGATCCCCATCCTTAGGGTGACCAGACGTCCCAATATTATCAGGACTGTCCCGATTTTAGGGGATTTGTCCCATGTCCCGACCTTACATCGATTGGGACGCCCTTTGTCCTGATATCGGGGACTGTCCAGACCGCGGCTGCAGCGGCACAGCTGTGGCACCACCGCTTCCCGCTTCCTGGGGCAGCTCCCAGCGCCCGCCTGCCGGCAGGAGCACCACATGCTGCAGGGGCGGGGCTTCCAGGCGCCGGGAGCGGGCAGAGAGCCCTCCGCCCCCTGCACCCGACCCGACCCACGACCCTAGGAGCCAGGGGGATCAGCCTGCCGGATGCTTCCTGGGATGGGAGCCACCCCAGGTGCGCACTACCGGGACTCCCCACCTCGCCCCCTGGCTCTTAGGGTGGGGGGGTTCTGCATGCTGCTGGCACCGGCAAGCCCCGCTACGTGACTCCGGCAGCTCCCATTGGCGCTTTTCCCGGCCAATAGGAGCCACGGAGCTTGCGCTTGTGGCGGGCGCAGCATGTGGAGAATCTGGAGACCCCCCTCGCCGCTCTCACCCTAGGAGCCAAAGACCTCCCAGCAGGGCTGGTGAGTGGGGCCAGGGAAGGGGGCAGGGTGTGATGGAGTGAGTGTCTGGGAGGGTTGGGGGTTGCTGGGCTGTGAGAGTGTGGAGGGTGCTGGGCAGCGGGGGGAGGTTTGTGTGTGTCAGGACAATGGGCAGTGCAGGTTTGTGTGGGGCATTGTGTAGTTGTGGTGGTGGGGCTGTGGGGAAGGGCACTGGGAGGGAGGAAGGAAGGGAGGGAGGTGAAATCTGTGTGTATTGAGAAACGAGCGAGTGGGGGGTTCTGTGTGGGGTGCTGGGCAGCTGTGGTGGGGCTGTGGGCAGGGGGGCACTGGGCGGATGTGTGTGCACAGCACTGTGCATTTGTGGTGGAAAGGTTGTAGGGGGGCTATGCGCATAGTGGAGCCAGGGGGCGCTGGGCAGGATACTTGTGTGGCGCAGCATGGGCCCACCCCCAACAGGAAGGGGCAAGCTGGTAGCACAGGGCCAGGCGGACCAGTGTGTCTCTGGCTCCAGTCAGGGCTGTGCACCTGTGTCTGTCTACTCCTTCCCCCGCCCGCTCGCCAGATGTGTCCTGATATTTCACTCTTGCGATCTGGTCACCCTACCCATCCTTGGTTCTGCCTTACTACAGCTAGTATTGGGTTAGAAGCTGTATCAGTGTATAACAGAAATGGTTTTTCTAAGTCATGTTCAATAAAATGATTGAACTTCTTTACAAACTCAAGGTAAGACTTGGTTAGAACAATAGTGGATTGGATCTGCTCTTGCAGCATGGTTCCTGTATGACTCATGTGATCTTGCCAAGAGCTAAAGAACATAGCTACTTTATCCATACAAGCTTACAAGAAGTGAAAGCTTACAAGAAGTGGAAATTTGGACAGATGACTAGGGAGGAGTATAAAAATATTGCTCAAGCATGCAGGGGTGTAATCAGGAAGGCCAAGGCACAATTGGAGTTGCAGCTAGCAAGGGATGTAAAGGGTAACAAGAAGGGGTTCTACAGGTATGTTAGCAACAAGAAGAAGGTCAGGGAAAGTGTGGGTCCCTTACTGAATGAGAGAGGCAACATAGTGACAGATGATGTGAAAAAACCTGAAGTACTCAATGCTTTTTTTTGCCTCGGTCTTCACAGACAAGGTCAGGTCTCAGACTGCTGCACTGGGCAACACAGTATGGGGAGGAGGTGAGCAGCCCTCAGTAGTGAAAGAACTAGTTAAAGACTATTTAGAAAAGCTGAACGTGCACAAGTCCATGGGTCGAGATCTAATGCATGCAAGGGTGCTGAGAGAGTTGGCTGATGTGATTGCAGAGCCATTGGCAATTATCTGTGAAAATTCATGGCAATCAGGGGAGGTCCTGGACAATTGGAAAAAGGCAAATTTAGTGCCCATATTTAAAAAAGTGAAGAAAGAGAACCTGGGGAACTACAGTCCCCAGCAAAATCATGGAGCAGGTCCTCAAGGAATCCATTTTGAAGCACTTGGAGGAGAGGAAGATGATCAGGAACAGTCAACATGGATTCACCAAGGGCAAGCCATGCCTGACCAACCTGATTGCCTTCTATGATGAGATAACTGGCTGTGTGGATATGGGGAAATCGGTGGATGTGATATATCTTGACTTTAGCAAAACTTTTGATATGGTCTCCCACAGTATTCTTGCCAGCAAGTTAAAAAAGTATGGATTGGATGAATGGACTATAAGGTGGATAGAAAGCTGGCTAGATTGTTGGGCTCAATGGATAGTGATCAACGTCTCGATGTCTAGTTGGCAGCCGGTATCAAGCGGAGAGCCCCACGGGTCGGTCCTGGGGCCGGTTTTGTTCAACATCTTTATTAATGATCTGGATGATTGGATTAATTGCACCCTCAGCAAATTTGCAGATGACACTAAGCTGGGGGGAGAGGTAGATATGCTGGAGGGTAGGGATAGGGTCCAGAGTGACCTAGAGAAATCAGAGGATTGGGCCAAAAGAAATCTGATGAGGTTCAACAAGGACAAGTGCAGAGTCCTGCACTTAGGAAGAAAGAATCCCATGCACCGGTCTGCAGGCTGGGGACCGACTGGCTAAGCAACAGTTCTGCAGAAATGGACCTGGGAATTAAAGTGGATGAGAAGCTGGATATGAGTCAGCAGTGTGCCCTTGTTGCCAAGAAGGCCAACGGAATATTGGGCTATATTAGTAGGAGCATAGCCAGCAGATCGAGGGAAGTGATTATTCCTGTCTATTCGACACTGGTGAGGCCACATCTGGAGTATTGTGTCCAGTTTTGGTCCCCCCACTACAGAAAGGATGTGGACGAATTGGAGAGAGTCCAGCAGAGGGCAATGAAAATGATTAGGGAGCTGGGGCATATGACTTATGAGGAGAGGCTCAGGGAACTGGGGTTATTTAGTCTGCAGAAGAGAAGAGTGAGGGGGGATTTGATAGCCTTCAACTATCTGAAGGGGGGTTCTAAAGAGGACAGAACTAGGCTGTTCTCAGTGGTGGCAGAGGACAGAACAAGAAGCAAGGGTCTCAAGTTGCAGTGGGAGAGGTCTAAGTTGGATATTAGGAAACACTATTTCACTAGGAGGGTGGTGAAGCACTGGAATGGGTTACCTAGGGAGGTGGTGGAATCTCCATCCTTAGAGGTTTTTAAGGCCCGGCTTGACAAAGCCTTGGCTGGGATGATTTAGTTAGTGTTGGTCCTGCTTTGACCAGGGGATTGAACTACATGACCTCCTGAGATCTCTTCCAACCCTAATATCCTATGGTTCTATGATAAGCTCTGGCAAATGTTTGGAACCCAATTAATATCAAGACAATGTAGATATTAATATTGTGCATAGTATAGAAATCTTGGCATTTAGTGGTAAAAGCAATATGGTAGTGTGCCTCAGTTTCCCTTTTCATACAGCACAGTGGTTTGAGGCAGTCCAGTTTACTCTCTTATAATACAAGAACAATGGGACATTCAATGAAATGAAAAGGCAACAGATTTAACACGGATCAAAAGGAAATACTTCTTTACACACCATGTAATTAGCCTGTGAAATTTACTACTACATATTGCTAAGACTGAGAGCAGAATTTTTAAAAGTGTTGTCATTTACATTAATAGGAATATTTGGACCCAGTAATAATTTTTTTTCTGAGCATATTAGGAGGAGGAAAAATCCAGTTATAATGGGAATGTAGTTACCCCCTTAACTGTGGTGTGGGTACTGCCTTGCCATATTTAGCCTGGGTACATCCAGCTAGGATTGCTGTTGGTGTCTGTCACTCGTGGCTATGTGCAGGCTTGCCCATGTAGAAGGTGAAGCTATGTGAGTGGGGTACTAGTTTGTACCTTCGTTCTGAATCTCTTGCCGACTGGCATCAGCTGCACCTCCTCTAGCTAGGCCAAGCAAGCTCTACATTCCCTCTGTACGAGCAGAAGTACAGTGTGCCCCCTCATGGTTCATTGGGTGGAAGTGCTGGACACATCTTGTGTCCTGAAGGTCAGGTCAGCAGCGATCTCAGTTTCCAGTTAACAGTCCAGGACTTTTATGGCTTAGGCAGGTCTCATTTGCGAATGGTGTTTTCCTTTTTAGGGCCCTAATCGCTTGTCTCAGAGAAGCACTACGTATGCAGAGCTGATTATCCTGCAAACAGTTTTATATATTAATATTTATACAGATGCATGGGCGTCCTGGGGATTCTTAAAATCAAAAGGCTCACAGCTCCTATACAGCCTCTTTAATTAACTTAATGCAGACATTAGTGTGACACAGGGAATGTCTCTCAAGGGGGGAGTTTTTCATTTATCGCTACTTAGCCAAGGCATTTTATACTTTTAATTTCCATCCAGTAAATCCTGATTTATGGAGTGAAAACTAGCCTTTTGCTTTCACAGTCAACAGTTTGCCTGCCCGGGAGAGATGACAATCCCCAGGCAGAGCGGTCGGAATATCTCAGAGCTGTGCCCAACTCACTCTTGCCTCTGCCCCAAAGAAGCCCAGCACCAGCTGGTGCCACCCCCTGAAGCCAACCTCTGCCCGCAGAGCCTGCCTGCCATGAGATGCTTCCTGAGGCACTCGCTTGCTGCTGCCTGGGTAGTGCCCAGCTGTTTAGAGGTGGCCTGACTCAGAGACCAGGGCAGGGAGAGCTGCTGGGCAGAGAACTAGGGGCCCGAACGAGCCAAGCGGCTCCCACCACCTTCCGATCAGCTGTCTTCTAGCAGGAGGCAGGGCTGGCTCCAGGGTTTTGGCTGCCCCAAGCAGCCTCAGAAAAAAAAAAAAAAGCAGCCGCGATCGCGATCTGCGGCGGCAATTTGGCGGAAGGTCCTTCACTCCGAGCAGGAGTGAGGGACCATCCGCCGAATTGCCACTGAATAGCAGGACGTGCCGCCCCTCTCCGAAGTGGCCGCCCCAAGCACCTGCTTGGCAAGCTGGTGCCTGGAGCCGGCCCTGGCAGGAGGTGATGGTTTTCAAACTGGGAAGTGCCCCTTGCAGTTTGGAAACCTCTGTGCTAAATTGAAGGCAGAAATCTGGGGAGGCACGTGACCCCCCCACCGCTCCATTTTCCCATCCCTGCAGCTTTTCACCCTGGCTGCCCTGCTCATCTCACCCTGGTTATGGCTCTGGGCACTGCAACCCCGGAAGCTGCAATACCCAAAGTGGAGAGCCAAGCCCAGCCAGCCCCACAGCACAGGAGCTGCAGGAGCCACCACTGTGGGGTGAGTGCTGGGCAGGATCCTACTTCCCCAGGGGGTAGGAGCCAACCAAAACCACCCCAGGGCCTCCACTCCCTTACTGCATTGTGACAGGCCATAAACATTTATAAATGAGCCCAAAAGAGGTTTAGAACCACTGCTGTAAGGTATTAGACATACAAGAACGGTGCACTTCTCTGCACATGTCTCTAGCCACAGGTGGGGTACAGAAGAATTGTACCTGAAAGAGCCCTCTGCTCATGCTTATCTAATTGCAAAATGTTTCTCAGCATAGAGAGGTTGTGATAGTGCCTTAATTATGTTCCTAGAGTTAGCAGAGCCTGGGCAGTTAGCTTTGAGGTTGGTAGACAGGTACAGAAAACTGCTTGTGTTGCCATTGGCTGTGTGGATCCTGTCCTTGATCATGGTCAGTATCCATCACTCACTGCATTGTCTTTTTTGCCTTTTAGGTGAAAGAATGGTTATGTTTGAATTGCCAGATGCAGAGAGCTTTGGGAATGGACATGATCACCGCACCTCGCTCCAAAAGCCAGCAGCAGCTACATTCCTCTTCACTTTCTCCATCCCACTCTCCAGCCAAACATCCCCAGCCTCCATTCCTGGGAATGACAGGACAGGAGAAACCACCAGGAACTGTGGAGCCAGGCATTAGGCATGGTGCTGGTGTTCTGCAATCAGAGTCACCAAAACCACCCCCAGCTACAGCACAGAGGGAACAACACACCCAAGGCCAGCCAAAACCTGCTGCACCTCAGGAAGTGGGGAGGTCTTCCCCTCAGCATCAAGCAAAGCCTTCCTCCTGTGACCAGAGACAGACTGTGGGAGACTCCCCAGCAAAGACTTCAGCACCCCCCCACAGTGCTGCAGCACAAGAGCAACCCCAAGAGGGTCTCACAGGAAAGCTCTTCGGGTTTGGGGCTTCTCTTTTGACCCAGGCAAGCACACTCATGTCCGTCCAGCCAGAGGCCACCCTGCAAAGTCAGCAGTCCCCTGGCAAAGTGCCTCCAAAAATTCTCTTCAGTGATGCCAGCAAAGAAGCTGGACTCAGAGCCTCAAGTGCTGCATCTGGAGCACAGAGTAGGCCTGGGACTGCCCCAGCTACAAAGCAAGGAAAAGCAGAACAAGTCATCAAGCCAAAGGAAGTGCCGAAGGAAAGGGTCTTGTGCCCCCTTTGCAAATCAGAGATCAATGTGGGCTCCGGGGAACCCTCCAACTATAATACCTGTACGACCTGTAAACAGCAGGTCTGCAACATGTGTGGATTCAACCCAACACCTCATCTTGTGGAGGTAAGGAGGCTGTACACTGGGCTTGCCCATGTAGTAGTTTACTGGGAATCCTGATTCTGTTCTGAGATTCAGATATTAATAACATGGCAAAAGTTGGTGCATTTTCCTTTTAGGTTTTAATAGACTTCTAAAAAAGCCTTGACAAAGTCCCTCTCAAAAGGCTGATTAATTTGCAACAAGTTAGGGTGCTTTAGAAATAAATCACACCGCAGTGGTGCATTACCCCATTGTGTAGACAAGCCCTAGATGTGTACTTGGGCCATGTGTTTGGATCTTGGTTGTGTTGGGATTTTACCATATTTGATTTGGGGTGGCAGGGTAGAGTTGCTGAAAATGGCCTTTGCAGTTTGCTTGGCACGTCCTTGTTTGGCTGCAGCCCTTTAATGGCATCTTTGGGTGTCCAAGAGGATAGAACGTGGCTGCTGCTTGCTGCAAGGGCTTGGAGTCCTCAGGCCCTATGGTTATGGGCAGGAGGAAACAAGGTGAAGGAAGATTTTATGTTAGGCAGGGGCCTGTAGCAAGACATTTGTACTGTCTGTTATTTCTCAGGACAATAGGGTACTGGAAGTGGATCCTGGCTTTGGAGTCATACTGTTCAATGGAAGGCTGGTGGTGAATAAATCAGTAATCATCCATGATTTGATAAGGGATGAGGCTCCTTACTTTGGCTGCCTAATTCTGCAGGACTGGTTTTGGTGCAGTTGGTTCCATCTGGGAACGAGGTACAGTGTGATTTAAAGGGGGATTGTTGGGGAGACGATGTGGCTGTGCTGTATATGTCCAATATAAAATGTAAGAGACATCCTGCTCCCAAACTAGCTCTGATAGAGTGCATCCATTGGGTATGTAGGATAAAGGTCGGGTGGAGTACCATTGCTGGTGTATGGTTCATCATGTTGCACTGCATTATTCCCTGCACGAAGATCCTCACAGGCACAGAGGCCGGTAGTGCTCAATGACTTTAACGTCCATGTGGATCTCAAATTTGCTGGGCTTGCTCAGGGTTTCCTGTTCACTGTAAAGACCAGGGTGGCTGTCCAAGGTGATTGAAAGCTTGGCTCCTACAGGTGGCTGAACTTTGGCTCTGGTGTTTGGTTAGAGTTAGAGTGGGAGATTGACTATTATACCCTTGTCTGTTGCTGTATGATATTAAATCAATTGTTTCTCAAGATTTTAAAGACATCTAATGAGAAAACACTGAAAAACATCCTATTTGTAACCAGTTCTGCTTAAGTACAATGTATAGTTCAGGTATGCCAGATGTATTTTTTTTAATTAAGAATACTGGCATAAAAACAGCAATTTGGAGCCAATTTTCACCATTGGTATAAAACAGTGCAATTCCATTTACTCCAATGAAGTTGCTCCTGCTTATGCCTGTAGTGAATCTGGGTCCTTATTGTTCAGGTCCCAGGTTTTCCTATTGCTAGTGCCACAGGAAGTGGTGCTGCTGATTCAGTAGGTGCCACACTCTTCTCTGAGTTAGTAGTAGAGCAATGCTCTAACTTGATGTTGTGCTGCTGGAGTGTCTGTCATTTTGATGGGATATTAAACCAAAGTCATTTAACATTCCCATGCACTTTGCCCAAAGAGTACTGATGGTAACCCTGCTATCCTGGCCCAATTCCATTATGGGTAAGGCTACAATTTTATCACGGAGGTCACGGAATCCTTGACTTCCAGAGACCTCTGTGACTTCAGCTTGCAGTGGGTGGGAGCTGCAGGGTCCCCCTGCGGTGGCTGGGAGCAGCAGGGTACCACTGCCACCTCCAGTGGCGGGGGCCTCCTGGAGCTCCGAGCCGCCGCAGGCGGTGGGAGTACCCCATAGCTCTTGGCCACTACAGGCGGGTGGGGGAATCCCAGAGCTCCAAGCCACTGGGGGCGGCAGGGTTACCCTGCAGTTCCCAGCTGCCTGGGGCCACCGGGAACTTTGAGCCGCCGTGAGCAGTGGGGGTACCCCACAGCTGTCGGCTACCCAGGGCCCTGGGAGCTGCAGCGGGGGTACCCTGCAGCTCCCGGCCACCTCAGGCAGTGGAGGTACCTCACAGCTCCTGGCCGCCCAGGGCCCCTGGGCACTCCGAGCCACAGCAGGCGGTGGGGAACCCTGGAGCTCTGAGCCCCCCACAGGTGATTGGGGTCCCTGGAGCTCTAAGCCGGGCCCTGCAGGTGCCCAGCCACTGTGGGTGGTGTGGGGACCCCACAGCTGAGCTCCCCATTTTGTCATGGATATTTTTAGTAAATGTCATGGACAGGTCATGGGCTTCCATTAATTTTTCTTTATTGCCTGTGACCTGTCCAGGCTTTTACTAAAAATATCCATGATAAAATCTTAGCCTTAATAAGAAGACAGTAAATATCTTAATGCCTCCATATAAATCCACGGTACTCTCACACATTGAATACTGTGGGGAGTTCTGGTCACTCCATCTCAAAAAAGATATATTGGAATTGGAAAAGATACAGAAAAGGGCAACAAAATTGACTAAGGGTATGGAACAGCTTCCATATGAGGGGAGATTAAAAAGACTGGGACTGTTCATCTTAGAAAAGAGACAACTAAGGGGTCTTATAGAGGTCTATAAAATCATGAATGGTGTGAAGAAAGTGAATAAGGAAGTGTTATTTAATCCTTCACATAACACAAGAACCAGGGGTCATCCTATGAAATTAATAGGCAGTAGGTTTAAAATAAGCAAAAGGAAGTATTTCTTCACACTACGCACAGTCAATCTGTGGAGCTTGTTGCCAGGGGATGTTGTGAAGGACAAAACTACAACAGGGTTCAAAAAATAACTAGATAAGTTCATGGAGGATAGGTCCATCAATGGCTATTAGCCAGGATGGGCAAGGATACATGTCCACGCTCTGGGTGTCCCTAGCCTCTGATTGCCAGTGAACAATGGGAGTGATCATTTGATGATTACCTGTTCTGTTCGTTCCCTCTGACACGTCTGGCACTGGCCACTGTCGGCAGACAGGATAGTAGGCTAGTTGGACCATTGGTCTGACCCAGCCTGGCCAGGCTTATGAAGTTTGAATGTTGGAAAAGTATCTAACAATAGTCGTCAATGGAAATGGGTTTAAATTAACACAGCTTTAAGGGTTTGTGAATTATGTACTGAGCATGTGCAGGATCTTTTTGCAGAACCACATTATGGGTGAGAATTAGCCTCCACTTACCACTTACTCTTCACTTTGAGAGCTTAAGTGGGACTTGCAGGTAGGTGGTGTCCAGGCCTTGTATGGGGTGAGCCCCAGCACATGTGTTCCCCTAAGGACTGATGAATGGTGTATGTCATTCAGTGTGCATTGTAATGCTCCACACCAGCCAGGAATGCTTTCAGATCTGGCCTATTTTCAGGAAATCCAGAAGCTGAAAAAAGGGATTAACCACTTCCCCTCCTCCTCATCTCACCAACTTGCCCATGGAATTCAGCTCAGGAATAAGAGTTCTGTTCCCACTGATAATACTTTGTACAAACCCCATTTAGTGAAGCCTGGTACCAACCCTTCGATGTAGTTTGTCACTGTGCCTCCGTGGATCACAACTGAGGATACCAAATTCAGGACAAGCTGCTGAGAAATAGGGTAGACACAGCCCAAAACTGGTGGTTATTCTTTCATAAGATGTACCAATCCAGCAACAAAAGTAAACTTCTGTCTCACCACATTGGCTAACAAGAAATGGAGTCTCCTTAGGTATTCCAGTCCTGGATTCAACACCCAGACACTAGACTTAATGATGAGTGGTTATTTAAAACCAATTTCAGCCACATACCCAGGTCAATATATAACTCAGATCTTACCCAATAATTACGCTGTTGTGAACTCTTTAGTAGCTAATATCTAAAAATGTATTTATAAAAAGAAAGAAAGGTGGGAGTTAAAATTGGTTAAAGAAATCAAATGCATACAATACTTGCAAGGTTCTTGGATCAGGCTTAATGCAGTGATGAAATAAACTGCTGTCTTATTAAGACTCTGGTGGCTTCCAAATGATTTGAAAGGTCCTCAGTCCCTTGGTTAGAATGCTCCCATTGGTTCATAATCCAGAGGTTTGAGCAGGAAAGAAGCAAAATGGAGATGTTTCCAGGGCCTTTTATAGCTTCTGCCATGTGGAGGGAAACCCATTGTTTTATTCAAAGCCCTCCACACAGCTTGTGGAAAAATAGAGGTAACAAGATGGAGTTAAGTATCACATGGTCTTGTCACATGCCCTTGCATGATTTGCTGAGTCATAGCAGGGGCCATTACTCATACTCTAGTTCAGGGGTGGATAAACTACGGCCCACGGGCCACATCCGGCCTGCCAGCCTTTTTAAGCCAGCCCTCGAGCTCCTGCTGAGGAGCGGGGTCTGGGGCTTGCCCCGCTCTGGCACTCCGGCACTTCAGCTGCAGTGCAAGGTCGGGAGCCGCTCCCCACGGCTCCCAGAAGCAGCGGCATGGCCCCCCTACAGCTCCTATGTGTAGGGGCAGCCATGGGGCTTCACTCTGCATGCTGCCCCTGCCCCAAGCGCTGCCCCCACAGCTCCCATTGGCCAGGAACCACCTGGCCGTTCCTCCGTGTAGGAGTCGGAGAAGGGACATTCTGTTGCTTCCAGGAGCTGCTTGAGATAAGCGCCTCCTGGAGCCGGCACCCCTGAGCTTCTCCCCACGCCCCAACCCTCTGCCCCACCCCTGATCCCGCTCCTGCCCTCTGAACCCCTTGGTCCCAGCCCAGAGCACCCTCCTACACCACAAACTCCTCATCCCCAGCCCCACCCCAGAGCCTGCACCCCCAGCCAGAGCCCTGACACCCCCACCACATCCCACTCCCCCGCCACAGCCCAAAGCCTGAACTTCTCATTTCTGGCCCCACCCCAGAGCCCACACTCCCAACCAGAGCCCTGACCCCCTCCCACACCCCAACTTTGTGAGCATTCATGGCTCGCCATACAATTTCTATTCCCAGATGTGGCCCTTGGGCCAAAAAGTTTGCCCAGCCCTGCTCTATTTAAAAGGTTCACATGAATGTCCATCAGGTGTGGCTAGGCGTCTTCCATGGACCATTGTGAGTTAAGTGTTCCTTGATGAGCCATTCAACTTGAATAGTCCCTTCACAATGTGCAGACTAAATATCTTGTGGCTGCTATCACAGGAGCAAACATTTGAAATACAGGTACATAGTTAATATTCATGACTTCAGATACAAAAACAATGCATGCATACAAATAGGATAATCATATTCAGCAATCCACAGCTTTTCCATTGACACCTTACTTGACATACTTTGTACAAGATTTGTTGCAATTATATAACAGTGGTAGCAACAATGTAGATTCTACATGGTCATATTTTAATCAGATAATGTCACATAGGTCACCTGGGATCACCTCCAGTTTCAGATGGAGTAACTGAGGCACAGAGATCAAGTCCCACATTTTCAAAGGTGTCCACTGACTAGGGCTGTCCCAGTTCTGGTGTACCCAGCTTTAGACTTCTTAGGCCAAATTCATCCTTGATGTAATCCCACCGGAGCCAGTGGAGTTACACCAGGGATGAATTTGGCCAGTGGATCCTAATTTTCAATGATTCCTGTTATCCGTAGCTCCCATTGACTTCTGATTAGAGGAGAGAGTCCCTCTGTGTATGGTACTGAGGAAATGTAGAGTGCTGCATAAATAGCAAGGAGGGAGAGCAGATTTTCTGAGGCTGCTCTAAAGGGTTAGAACTAGGAGAACCTGGATGGGAGTGAGCAAAGGCAATAAAAACATTCCCTGATGCTGAGGTCTATTATGTCTGCCGAAGGAAGTAACAGGAGCCCTGCCCTGTTGCTTGGCTCAGAGCACCAGAGTTTATGTGGGGGTGAGCAATCCTGTACTGGCTGAGAAAGTACAAATTAAGTGGCTTGCACAGAGTCACGTAGGACGTTTGCAGTAAAAGTGGGAGCGGAACACTCCCAGCTCTCTGATGTGCTAAAGTTGTTTTTTCTCCACTAGACCTCCATGTTCTCAGGCAAATTTCCTCAACTCTCCATAGCGTAGCTATGCCATCAGTAGAAGGGGCTGCTCATGCATACCTGGTTTTGCAGAGCACTTTGTGGTGATCTGTAGTGCAGTGTAAGCATCAAGCATTATTTTTAATCCCATGTTACAGAGCACCAGTAAGTGAGGTCTCTCTATGAGTCAGGCTGGCTCTGCAAGGGGCTCAGAAACAGGCTACTGGCCCCTTTCCCCAAGATGACTCTGCTGGGGGCTTGGGACTAGGTTGCATCTCCCTCTCCCAGAGCTGCTCTGGGTTTGCCAGGGAACTCAGTATTGGACTGCAGCTTTCTCTTTTTGAGCTGGGCTGACTCTGCAGTGCTAACAGCAGTGAAAGCTTATTTTAGACACTGAGGTCAGCAGATGGGACTCTGAATATGCCAGGGAGCTAATCTGTGAAGGAAGTTGAGGCCATTTCAGACTGTTAAAGGATAATAAATACATTCCTAATGGATGTTATATTTTTGCATTCTGGTTGGTTGAGCATACAGTACATGACAGATTTTCAACTATTTGGACACATGATCAAAATCATGAAGGTTGATTGGTCAAAATGACATGGAACTTTGTGAAGCAGAAGATTCCAGGAGACATTGCCATGTAACAATCACTGCCAAAAACAGCCAAAAGAAAATACAAACTGAAATGAAGGGAATTTGCTACATCCGTGAAGTTGAAGGTACATGAGGATGGGAACTGGATGTGACAACCAGGGTCCTAACCAGAGGCAATGCTGAAGTCCATCTCGAAGAGGCATTGAACTCCAGTCTACAATTTACCTGCTACTGTCACTGGTGTAAAGGAAAGTGATAGCTGCACTGTGAGGTGGAGAGTCTCCATCAGATGTTGATGTACACCTCTACCTCGTTATAACGCGACCCGATATAACACGAATTTGGATATAACGTGGTAAAGCAGTGCTCCGGGAGGGTGGGGTTGCGCACTCCGGTGGATGAAAGCAAGTTCAATATAACACGGTTTCACCTTTAACACGGTAAGATTTTTTGGCTCCCGAGGACAGCATTATATCGGGGTAGAGGTGTAGTTGGAATCATTCTTTAATGCTGTTCACTAGTGACAGTCCTATGTAGATTTCACTTAGCATGGCGCCCTTTCCTCACCCTTATCAATTCCCTATTAGTACAAGCCACCAGATTACCCTGTCCTTGCTGGGAGGTACTGCCTAAAGGAACCTGTCTCTGGAGGTTAAAGCAACGGGGCCAAATCCCAGCCCTGGCTCAGAGCCCAGCCAGAGCACTGTCACTCAGCTGGGCTCCACAGCCACCACCAACAATTCAGATCCTGCCAGTGGAGACTTTACAGCAGCAGTTGCAGAGCTGCTGTAAAGACAGAGCCATAGAGACTCCTCATCCACTCCCCCCACCACCACATATGGTGATGAGTTGGGTCACTGAGGAGTGACATTTCAGTTGCAGGGGTGGGATCTCCCAGCCCAATAAGAGTGGAGCAGCCTGTGAGAGGAGAGGGAAAAGCAGGTCCCTGATGAGGGCCAGTGCCAGCTCCATTTGGAGCAGCCAGCTAGGCAGAGTAGGGGTCCAGGCTAATGAAGGAATACCCCGTTTCCAGGGTGAGGAGAAGGGTGCAGTAGAACCTCCTTCCCTACAAGTCAGTCATAGCTGAAGGTGTAATCAGGTGGCCTGCCCCTTCCCAGTTCAGGCAGGGAGCCAGCCCTGTTCATTTCTCAGATCCAGATGGCAGAGTCAGCACTAGGCATAAGCAAGCTAAGCAATTGCTTAGGCCCCTGAGCAGCTCAAGGGGGACCCCTAGTCACTTATTATTATTGTGTGGGGGCAACAATATTCCTGCTTAGGGCCTCCAATAGGCTAGCACTGCCTCTGCCAGCTGGGAATGGGTCAGTGGTTTCTATAAAGGGCTGAGAGAGCACGCTTGGAAGGGAGCTGCAGGAGGGAGGTTGGCTCCTGTGACTAGCCATGGAACAGAGTGAAAGGCCTCTGAGCCCCAGCAGCCTACTGAGGTTGTGAGTTTTTTTGTTACTTTGCAAGTTCATGTTTGAATTAATAAAATAGTGCCCTGGAATAAGGGCCTGAAAGACTCTGGGCATGACAGCGAGTCCCTCATGGGCTGGGGAGCCAGGCCATCATCCCACATGTTAGGGGGAAGGTGGATTGGTGATGAGCTCCTGGAACTGGGGGGAAACTGGGGCAGTAGCTAGCCTGAAGCTAGACAGTGTAGCTGACACTGCTACCAAGGGGCTTGGTCTCCTCTCCTCACAGATATCTCTGCCAAGGTTACTGAGGCCCATGTGTAATAGACAGAACAAGGAGTAATGGTCTCAAGTTGCAGTGCAGGAGGTTTAGATTGGATATTAGGAAAAACTTTTTCACTAGGAGGGTGATGAAGCACTGGAATGGGTTACCTAGAGAGGTGGTGGAATCTCCTTCCTTCGAGGTTTTTAAGTTCAGGCTTGAGAAAGCCCTGGCTGAGATGATTTAGTTGGGGATTGGTCCTGCTTTGACCAGGGGGTTGGACTAGATGACCTCCTGAGGTCCCTTCCAACCCTGATATTCTATGATTCTAGACACCCTTGCCTAGAATCTGTAGGCTTAGAATGATTTTATTTTTATTGGTAAATCTGTTCAGTGTTGATTTCACTGTACACCCACAAACCGAGGGCAAAATATTTCCATTAATAATAATTGAAATTAACAGATAGACAAAATAAGAAAAATGCTGCTTGAGATCTTATTACAGTTTGGTTTAAGGATATTTATTTTGCATATTTTGACATGATGCTGGCAATTTGTGTTTGGCTATAAAGCTTGAACTTTTTGTATCTGTGTCTATTGTCATTAAATCATTATTGTTTGACACCCCCCATAATTTCTTCAACCGTGAAAATTATATATACAAAAATAGAAAAATATGCTTAAAACCTATAATTCTGAACAACTGTGAAAATGTCAATTAATAAAAAAATGAAAAATGCTTAAAAATAAACACTGATGTTATCTGTCAAAATCATAAATATACAGAACACTGCCAAGCGTGAGGAGCTGTGTAGGGCCAGAAATAGGGCAAACAGTGCCTCTGTCTTCTTGGCCCCCTTCTGGGCTTCCATGGATACAGTGAGGAGTGGCCAAATGTGTGAACCATAGAGCTGCCATGCACAGGAATAAGAGGCCTACGTGGCCCTTGGCTGGGTCAGGATTTGGCCCATGCAGGCTGAATTAATCTGTGTTGTCTGACTGTTATGCACACCTTAGGTTTATTGGAATTGGTGGGATGAGAGAGCCAATGACATTTCTTTTTTTGTAGGGATCTGAGTTCATATGGCCCTTTTTGTGTTTTCTGTCCATCCACAGGACATGGTAGGTGGGAGATTCTTAGCCCTGGGGTATGAGGACTTTGTGCAAGGATAGAGTTTGGGGGTCCAGTGGTCTTTAAATGAGGTGGCAATCAGGTAATGGGATTAAAGTCTCAGCCCCTCCTGCCTAGATTCCGTCCTTGGAGCTTGATTTCTGTACAGGGCTTTTGAGGTTGGAATAGCACAGCTGCTGTGGCCAGGGTATGGCAGTTACTCAGGGCAGGGATCCCTCGCAGTGTCTTAGGGAAGGCCCCTACCCAGCACAAGCTGAATGAAGCTTTGTGGTATCTGGCCATAACCAGGAATTGCCAGAGTAGCTGTAGTGGGGAGTGGGAAGAGAGTTGTGCTGGGTTTCACCCCCACTGATCCAGCACCTAACAGCTTGCTGCAGCAATACACTTCCCCTTTTCCTGTGCCAGGGCACCACATAGGGCTGGAGCTACCCCAACTCCTAAAGGAGAGGAATGAGAGAGAGGTTAGGGAAGAGAGAGAGAGAGAGAGATGGGCTGGACTCCCCCCAGTAACTCTTGGATGCAGTATCCCACCCTCTGGGGGCATTACATGGAGCAGAAGCAGTGGAGAGAAAGAGACAGGCTGAGCTTCTTACCAGGGCCCAACAGTCAATCACCCATTTGAGATAACACCCTCCTCCTCCTACTGGCTAATGAGCTAGCTCTGCTCTCATGCTGGAGATTCAGGGTTCAAATCTTGCTGATGCATGGTTGGGGAGGAGCGTTATTACATTACTAAGGCCCAGGCCCCATTGTCTACTCAGGGCCGGTGCATCCACTAGGCAAACTAGGCAGCCGCCTAGGGCGCCAAGATTTGAGGGCGCCAAAAAGCGGTGCCCAAAATGTCTGGGATGCTCACCCGGTGCCGGCTAAATGTGTAACCCTCTTTGATCAGCTCCAGCCAGCCGGGAAGTGACGTCATTCTTCCTCCGGCCGCTGGGGGTGCTGCGCTGCTCCCTGCTGCTCTGGCTCTTCCCCAGGGCCCAGCCCCTGTTCAGCCCCGCCCTGCCCCCACTCCCCTGAGCTCTGCAGCAGGGCTGGGGCTGCAGGAAGTACAGAGACCCGGCCCCAGCCACGCTGCCAGTGAGTGCTGGGGGGTGGTTCCCTCTTGCCCCCCAAGCCAGC
This sequence comes from Chrysemys picta bellii, assembly GCF_011386835.1. Lineage (NCBI taxonomy): Eukaryota > Metazoa > Chordata > Testudines > Emydidae > Chrysemys > Chrysemys picta. The sequence goes on from NC_088797.1 coordinate 51,818,041, forward strand.
TCTGACCCCCCAGAGGCCTGCCCCCCCAGAAGTCAGCCCCCCCCGCTCCTACCTCCCCCACGGAGGCCTGGGGCATCCCCCCACTCGGGGGGGCTGCGTAGGGCCCAAGAATATCTAGCGACGGCCCTGGTACCTGCCACCCTGCCCTCAGCCAGCCCCACACCTCCTGCCCTGCCTGCAGCCAGCCCCGCACCCCCACCTCCATCCAACCCCTGCAGCACCCCCATGCCCCAAGCCAGCCAGCCCCACACCCCCCATCTCCAACCAGCTCCGCATCCCCCCTGCCCTGCCCGAAGCCAGCCAGCCCCACACACCCCTGTCTCCAGTCAACCCTGCACTCCATCTCCAACCAGCTCCGCATCCCCCCTGCCCGGCCTGAAGCCAGCCAGCCCCACACCCCCTGCCCTGCCTCCAGCCAGCCCCGCTCCCCCGCCTCCATCCAACCCCTGCAACACCCCACTCCCCAAAGCCAGCCAGCCCCACACTCCCGTCTCCAGCCAGCCCCTGCTGCACCCCCGTGCCCGAAGCCAGCCAGCCCCACACCTCCATCTCCAGCCAACCCTGCACCCCAGCTCCGCATCTCCCCTGCCCGAAGCCAGCCAGCCCCACACACCCCTGTCTCCAGCCAGCCCCTGCCACACACCCCTGCCCCAAGCCAAGCCACCATGTCAGGTTATTCATTTATTTTCATTAAATATGTAATCTAAATAATGAAATTAATAAATTTTCAAGCCAAATATATATTATTCTAATGAACAATGCCATATTTTGCAGTATTCATTTTTGAAAGTTTATAATAAGCGATTCTCTGGGGGAAGGGGTGGAAGGCGCAAGGTGGAAGTTTCACCTAGGGTGCAAAATATCCTTGCACCGGCCCTGTGTCTACTCAGGTTCTCATGGAGCAGCCCACCATGGACTGCAGAAAATCTTGGAGTTGTGCTTGGGGATCCTTGCTTCTTCTTTCTCCTTCTCCCTGCATCTCAATGAGCAGCCCCAGGTGTGGTACCCATCCTCCCAAATCTGGTGTGGTACCCTCCCACCAGGGGCCTTACTCAGCCATTACTGCAGTACCTTGCTGTAAGGGGTTGGACTCACCCCTGCGGCGCCTCCTGCTGATTGCTTCGGGAATTAGCTCAATCCAGCCTCCGGAGCGCCCTCTGCAGGCCGGTGATCCACCTTGCCCCTTCTGGCCCCCGTGTCCCTCCAGGACCCCAGTGCCCCTTGCTCTGGGTGCTGCCCCCTGGCAGTACCCACACACGCTGGGACTCCCCTCCCAGGGGAACCCCCACTCACTAACCCCACCTCACCTCAGTGTAAGGCTACTGCCAGTCACCATCTAGCCCCATTCCCTGGGACAGACTGCAGTATCAGCCACTCATCACAGGCAAGGTTGGGAATGCAAACCCAAAATTATACCATCTTGCGCTGCACAGAGAACTGTACAGTGTAAGCTCATAAAATTCACCCTCACCCTCAATGTGGAAAGAGATATGTGCAGCTTTTTGCCCCCCACTCCAGTTACGAGTTGCACAAACTGGTTTTAGAGAAAACAAAAACAAGTTTATTGACTACAAAAGATAGATTTTATGTGATTATAAGTGATAGCAAACAGATCAAAGCAGATTACCTTAATAAATAAAAAACGCAAACTGAGCTTAACACACTAGATAGGATATCAATTAGCAAATTCTCACCCTGAGTGATAAACAGGCTAGCAGATTCTTAAGGCACAAGTTGCCTTGGCTTTCCCAGGTTTTCATACACAGGCTAAAAATCCTTCTAGCCTGGGACCATCACTTCCCACAATTCAGTCCTTGCCCCTCAGGTGTTTCCAGGTGTGTTGTTGCAAGGAGAGTCAGGTTCCCCCATGGTGTCGTTGTCCCCCTTTTCTATCTTCTTCCCACTTGCTAGAAAGCTCTTTTGCTGTGACCTGGGTCAAACACTTCCCATTGTGTAGTGCTATCTCTGAGAGGTTTTTATTGTACACAGTTCCGGGGGTAATCCTTGTGCTTGAGTGTATTTCCTCAATAAGACATTAACATTGTTTGCCCTTTTTACTGTTGTACCGGAAAGGCTGTTTGTGGGTGCTTTCAACCTCATAACATTTTTCAGTAACACATACATAGCCAAACTTCATAACTTCACATACAACAATAACACATACAATCCAATGAAATATTGCTGTCTAGCAGATCAAGACTTTTAGAATGATACCTTAGAAGACATACTTTGTACAAAACATATCCTAATTACATTACAGTGGTGAATATTGGGGTATCAGGGTGTCACAGTCCTCTCCTCAGTGCTGCTCAGTAACTCATCAGCTGGTGGCAGACTTACCCACTGGGATAGCTGGCATCAGCAGCAGACAGTAGGGCCAGGCTCAGGGCACAGGAATCTGACTGCAAGGGGCACTGAGCTCAGCTAGCATAGCCCCACATTTGGGGAGAGCAGAATCAGGCCAGCTGGAGGATGTGCTGATTCTGCAAGTCTCCTAGGGAGCCTCTAACAGCAGTGCCATGGTCGACCTCTCTACAGGGCATTGCCTGCTGCAGAGCAAAGCTATAGAAATTGCCAGAGGGCCAAAGGAAGGGTTCAGTTATGGGGAAAGAGCTGAGTAGCTGTAGCTCAGTTCAGCTAAGGAATGACTGGGGGCAGGGGGGCTGTGAGAACTGTCTGTAGACACCCGGAATAGGAAGATTATTTAGTGTGAGATGAGGAGCCAGAGGGGAAATGTAGGGCAATTGAGGATGAGTATCTTGAAGAAAGGGGTGCCAGGGTTGTGGGCTCTGGACCTGATTTAAGTCCCATTTAAGTAAATGGGGCCCTTCCATTGACTCCAGTGGGAGCAGAACTGAGTTCTGTCAGACGGTGGGCAGATGAATCCAGGGCAAGGAGGGGGAGAAACCCAGAGAACTACATTTCTGCAGGCCGAATCTGCTCCTATCAAGGAAGTACAGTACAAGGAATCTGGTGTGTCTCCAGCACAGTTTCCCGTCCAGGGAGGTTGGTTTTTAAGCCCCTGTTTAACTGTCCCTACAGAATCCCTGCAGTTGACCCACTGCACTATAGCACAGATCCCTAACATGCTTGGAACACATCTTGTGGGACTCACCCCATGTTAGAGTTTTTGGCTATAACTGTGCTTGAAAACTATTTCAAACATGGTTACAAACCCTATTAGGGAGAGGTTCTAACCCTGGGAAAGACTTGAGTCATGTCACTTCATCCTTCTCCACTCAGCCTGGGCACCAGTGAGAACAGTAAGAGCACAGGAGAGACTGTCTCCTTGATCTCTGTTCTGATGCTCAGCACTATGGCAACCCCCCACCCCAACTGCCAGGAGGAGCAATTCCAGGAAAAGTGTTGTCCAGCCCTGGCATCCCCAGGATGAAGCATGCTCCATTGCCCCATTACCACTACTTATCCTTCCTGTGTCTCTTTCCATCCACATTCTAGCTGTCCTTCAACCATTGATCTCCTCAGATAATTTCACAGGGATCAGAGCTTAATGCCCAGAGTTATGGACAACAAGTTTTCAAACTATCCCTTAATTTTGAAAGTCACAAGAAAAGCCATGCAGCCCCCCCTTCTCCTGGCTCCCTCTCCTTTTGCAGCTCAGCTGGGCATAGCTCTCCCCAACCTTAAATCAAAAAGGAAATGAGGGTTTCCTAGGCAGCCATGTAACTAGACAATGTATGAAATTTTGTAATTTTTTAAAAAGCAAACAAAAATAAACATTTATTTCATCATTTGGACTCTCCACATAGTCATCATCAGTATGGGACCTCTAGATCCCCTGAGCAGACCTCTGCCTCCTGAGCTAAATGATTAGCTGGTAGTAGTAGAGTGTTACCTTCTGTATAGATCAGCCACTAGCGGGGGCTGTGACACACACTTTGCCAGAGGGTTTCACAGCTATTTGTCAGGACTCCTGTTGAATTCCTCTGACAAGAAACATTGTTAATACACAGTTAAGGTTGCCTGGTATATTGTGCCCTTCCAGAACATTGAGTTCAGCAAAACCTCAAACTTCTGAAGACCAGGAAATGAACAGTTAAGGTGCACGCCCACACAACCTTAACTCTGCCTTCTTTGAGTGCTGCTGCAATCCACAGCACATATTCCCACTCTGCCTTTGCACTGTACTGAACAGGAGCTAGCTACACATACACTACACTCACACAGCCTAAGTGACAGGAAAAACACCACATCTGCTAAATTTCACAGTCCCTTCAACAGCCTCTTCACCCTTGTGTGCACAATGGCATTTACCTTTTATTACCCTCAGATCACACTCATCTCCTATCTAACGGCTGATAGTCCCCATGGCAAGAAAACTCCTATTCGCTGCTACCGACGCAACCTACACAACACAGTGCTGAAATGAGGTATGCTGGATCTCTCAAAGTACACATGCAACTTTGTTCTTTGGTCACCCACAGGAGACAGGGAGAGGAGCTCACAGTCTTCCCCCATCCCCACTCTCCAAGGACCACAGCCCTCCCCAGATCACCTCGTGTCACAATCACAGCTCTGTTAAGCTACTTCAACTAATTGCTCCACTATTCATTAAAGCTACACCTAACACAGTAAATGCTGCTGCAGTGCATGCAGATAATTGCTGGTAGCTATTGCCAATTCCTGGAGGTGCGGGAGTGGGGGGGGGGGGGAAACAGAATTTAGGTTCATAGACTTAAGATTAGGGTTGGAAGAGACCTCAGGAGGTCATCTAGTCCTGCTTAAAGCTGCTGGCAATGCTCCTATTAATGCAGCCCAGTATGACATTAGCCTTCTTGGCAACAAGGGCACACTGCTGACTCATATCCAGCTTCTTGTCCACTGTAATCCCCAGGTCCTTTTCTGCAGAACTGCCGCTTAGCCAGTCGGTCCCCAGCCTGTAGCAGTGCATGGGATTATTCCATCCCAAGTGCAGGACTCTGCACTTGTCCTTGTTGAACCTCATCTGATTTCTTTTAGCCCAATCCTCCAATTTGTCTAGGTCCCTCTGGACCCTATTCCTACCCTCCAGCTTATCTACCTCTCCCCCACAGGTTAGTATCATCCGTGAACTTTCTGAGGGTGCAAACCATCCCATCATCCAGATCATTAACGAAGATGTTGAACAAAACCAGTCCCAGGACAGACCCCTGGGGCACTCTCTTGATACTGGCTGCCAACTAGACATTGAGTCGTTGATCACTATCCATTAAGCCTGACGATCTAGCCAACTTTCTATCCACATTATAGTCCATTCATCCAAGCCATACTTTTTTTAACTTTCTAGCAAGAATACTGTGGGGACCATATTAAAAGCTTTGTTAAAATCAAGGTATATCATGTCCACACTTTCCCCATATCTATAGAGCCAGGCAATCAGGTTGGTCAGGCATGACTTGACCTTGGTGAATCCATGTTGACTGTTTCTGATCACTTTCCTCTCCTCCAAGTGCTTCAAAATCGATTCCTTGGGAACCTGCTCCATGATTTTTCCGGGGACTGAGGTGAGGTTGTAGTTCCCAGAATTCTCCTTCTTCCCTTTTTTAAAGATGGGCACTATACTTGCCTTTTTCCAATCATCCAGCCATGTACCTTACCTCTGCTTTTGAGAAGTTTGAGTTTTGCTGAACTCATTCTGGAAGGGCACAGGCTACTAGTAGGCACCCTTAATACTGCCTTTATTGTCAGTGAATAGAATTAGTTTTATCTTTTTCTTTATAAAACAAATAAAATAAAACCAATAAAAAACAAAACAAAGACCCCAAACACCTAGGAATTTATTTATACAAATCATTACTTTAAAAGAACATGTTTAAGCTTGCAAAGTCAAGGACTCAGAAGTTAGAAATGCCTGATTTATGATTGCTCATGTGACCTTAATTCTTCCCTTTTGTGCATATGCATTTTGATACATTGTGTAATTACACGATCACATTATTTTTTGTCACATGACCCCTTCCTCATTCAGTGCACAGCACGCACACACAAGAGGAGAAAATTAAGGTTTGCATAAGTCTGGCATTTCCTAACTTTGGAGTATTTAACTTTACAAGGTACATAATTTCCTTTCAGGATCAGGACCTCATTATGCTAGGTGCTGTATGAACACATGGGAGAGCATGATCCCTACTCCAACCATCTTAAAATCCAGTGTGAAAAAAGATGCAACGAGTGTAACAAATCACTGGAAGGGAAAAGGCAGGAGGCCACGCTATGGGATCAAGTAAGGAACTTAGCTCTGTGCACAGCTTGGAGGATGCAAAGCACTGGAAAGGATTCTTTTTTGTAAAGAAAAGTCAGCCTTCCCCAGATGGTGTTTTGCCTGGTCATCACTTGTAGGGGTGCCAGCAAAAAGAAGGCTTGGGGAGGGATTAAGTCCCTGTGGGGATGGAAAGTGTGTGGGCATAAGAGGAGCACTCATAGGTGCAGGAGTATGATGAGCCCACCCAGCAAAAACTAACCAGAGATCATTTTTCAGTGTGACAGCCAGGCAAGGACAGTGACACTTAAGGAACTGATAGCAGAATCAAAAAGGGTCTACAAAGTCAAAGGGTCACCCAGTGAACAGCTACTGCCTCCTGTGGGGGAGCTACCGCTGTGCCTAGCTTGGGTTCATAGAGTGTTTTCACAACTTACTTTAAGAAAAAATGTTAACACTATCATGCGGTCACTCTGGTGCACTGGAGACCCAGCTCCCTCCCCGACCATCAATCTTCAGCTGCCATCAGCAAAAGGATGTTCTCCAGGAAGGGCCCTTGACCTTGAGGATCACTTCTGCCCTGGATGCGCCAGAATCTGGATGTGTTAACCTTTTAACTGCACAGTGAAACCCACATCTTTGCCCAGGCCTTGGAGAGGAGGTGGATGAATGGAGGGTGGGCTAGATGAGGGCATCTGATGAGTTGTTAATTGAGGCAAGGCAGCCTGTTGAAATGATCACCTTCCTTCTTTGTGACGTGAGTCCTCTGCACATTCTGCTTTGAACTGTATGGATGTTTTTATGCTGCCATATTGCTTGGCAAGCTCTTGTGTCCTATTTGCTGTGCACTCTCCCCATTGCTACTAGGTCTTTTTCAGCATCACTGATCTCTGTGTGTCTTCCTCCCACTGAAGAGTTTGGGTTGAGGTGCGTTTCTGCATTTTTCCAGTCTAAATCACACGCTGTTCTTCTTCGCTGCTATTTCTAACATCCTTGATCCTTTTTACAATTCTCCTGTCCTTGCTGGTGTTTCATTGGCTCCCCAGTTAGTATTACCATTAAATGCTGTGTGTATCACCTCATTATCTGGGTTCTGTATCATTAGTAAAGATATTAACTAAAAATAGGGCTACCAGAAGGTCCTTCAAACACTTCATGGTAGATGTCCCCTATCTGATTAGTCCAAATTGGCTAGGGTCCTTCAGGGTCCATGTGACACTATGTCAATGGCATATACAAGCCCATTCAAATGGATTTTTAATGTAAGAATTTGTGAAGCATTGTACCAAATGCTCTATTAAAAGCCAAGAGCTTTTAGGATCCAAGAACACTCACTGAAGTTACTTACATCCTGCAGGGGGAGAATTGGGCCAGGATAAAACATCTACCAGCTAGTACATTGTGTGACTTGGATTTGAAGTTACATTGACAAAGAAAGGGATGGGGAGAATGGAGCAGAGCCTGCCCTATTTGCAGAAGCAATTGCAGCATCTTGCATTTGGCTCCGTGGAAGAATGCTTGTGGAAATGATAATTAAATTATATGAAAACTCCATTTGCTCACCATTTGAGGAGAACTTGGTGCAGCCCGAGACAGCAAGAGAATGGGGGCTGGGTGAGGTTTCAAGTCCCAGTGATATGTATATCAGCAGAGTCCTGAGAGTAGCTTTGGGCCTGGCTGACTGCATTGGGACATAAGTGGGCCTTGTTCTGTCTCCCTCCCTCCTGAGTGCTGCCATTGACGTGCACAAGGGGGTTGACATCAAGCCCTCTGCCTCCTGTGCATTGGGTCCCGTGCTGGAGATAGGAGCAGTTACCTGTCGGGTGCCCTTTATGTGATCTCACACCAGCCTCTTGCCTTTACAGGTGCCACCATAAAGGGGCACATTGTCAGTAACTCCTGGCCAAGGAGGGTTAGCAGGGCTAAAGCAATTCAGGCAGCTTAGTGCTACCCCCCCTGCAAAAATCCCAGCTCTCTCGGGCTTCGTGCACACAGCTGCTCCACAGAGCACTTTCCTTCCAGGAAGGAGGAAACCAAGCAGACTAGAACGGGTTAGAGAAACTCCAGCTAGCCCTGCACTGATGTGCAAATGCATGGAGCGGGGAGCGAGGGAAAGGCAATTATAGGGACCAGCTACAAATGCAGGACGGTGTGAGCCCCACATTCCTGGAAGCCATAGCTTTCTCCCCAAAGGGGCAGGATGAGTGCAGGGCCAGCCAGTGGTGCTGAACCAGTATGGGTGGGACGCTTACACCACTCCCATTAAAGCATGTACACTTAGGGAGGAATTTGAGGGTTCCTGCTGAGCTCTCCACACCCACTTACAACATGTGGGCTCAACGGGCTCAACGGGTAGTGATCAATGGCTCCATGTCTAGTTGGCAGCCGGTTTCAAGTGGAGTGCCCCAAGGGTCGGTCCTGGGGCCGGTTTTGTTTAATATCTTTATTAATGATCTGGAGGATGGTGTGGACTGCACTCTCAGCAAGTTTGCAGATGACACTAAACTAGGAGGCGTGGTAGATACACTAGAGGGTAGGGATCGGATACAGAGGGACCTAGACAAATTAGAGGATTGGGCAGAAAAAAACCTGATGAGGTTCAACAAGGACAAGTGCAGAGTCCTGCACTTAGGACGGAAGAATCCCATGCACTGCTACAGACTAGGGACCGAATGGCTAGGTAGCAGTTCTGCTGAAAAGGACCTAGGGGTCACAGTGGACGAGAAGCTGGATATGAGTCAACAGTGTGCTCTTGTTGCCAAGAAGGCTAACGGCATTTTGGGCTGTATAAGTAGGGGCATTGCCAGCAGATCGAGGGACGTGATCGTTCCCCTTTATTCGACATTGGTGAGGCCTCATCTGGAATACTGTGTCCAGTTTTGGGCCCCACACTACAAGAAGGATGTGGAAAAATTGGAAAGAGTCCAGCGGAGGGCAACAAAAATGATTAGGGGTCTGGAGCATATGACTTATGAGGAGAGGCTGAGAGAACTGGGATTGTTTAGTCTCCAGAAGAGAAGAATGAGGGGGGATTTGATAGCAGCCTTCAACTACCTGAAGGGGGGTTCCAAAGAGGATGGAGCTCGGCTGTTCTCAGTGGTGGCAGATGACAGAACAAGGAGCAATGGTCTCAAGTTGCGGTGGGGGAAGTCCAGGTTGGATATCAGGAAAAACTACTTCACTAGGAGGGTGGTGAAACACTGGAATGCGTTACCTAGGGAGGTGGTGGAGTCTCCTTCCTTGGAGGTTTTTAAGGCCCGGCTTGACAAAGCCCTGGCTGGGATGATTTAGCTGGGAATTGGTCCTGCTTTGAGCAGGGGGTTGGACTAGATGACCTCTTGAGGTCCCTTCCAACTCTGATATTCTATGATTCTATGATTCTATGTGCTGGGTCTTAAAAGCTCCAGAATGGCCCTCAGCTTTTCTCATGGGAAGCCAAGAGTAGCTTCTAGTAGCCAGGAGGGGGAAACTTAAAAGAAAACCTTGCTCACTCCTGGCAGCGCTGCCTTGAGCGACGTTTCGGCTGGCATGAGAGTTTGTGTGGGAGCAGCGACAGCCATTTAAGGCTTGCACAGATCATTTTATGTAAGAATCCAGGTTTATTTACTACCATTGGCCATAGGAGACCCGAGGCTACCAGGCTAACATGATTTCCTTCTCCTAACTTAACACTGAGCAGCTGTTCCCAAACTCTCTACTCACCACCCTTTTATGGCTGTTCTTTAAATCAGTAACCCTAGTGGTGACAGCTTGCCAGGATGGTCCCCAGGGCTGTAGTCTAGGGCAGAAGTCTATTCCCATAGAAATCAATCCCCCTCCTCATCCGTGGGAGAACAGGAGAATTGCTGAATCTCTGTCCTACTCACCACACCTGCTTGGAGAAGTGGGGAGGCAGGAATGCCCCTGGGGATCCAACACAGTCTTAGCAGCTGCATGCAATTTGTGGGCTTGCGATGGGAATCCTGCATTGAGCTAGGGTGCCCCTTCAGTCCAGGGGTTGGTACATCCCCTCACCCTGTTGTCAGGATCCCTCTGTTAAGCGGGTGATTTTGGCCAAGTGGGTCCTGGCCCCAATGGGGTCACTTAGACAAACAATCCATAGTCTCTGGGTGGGCAAAACAAGCAGTCTGGAGCCCTGTAGTCTCTTGGCTGGGGCAAAACGAACACCCAGTCCAGAGCCCTGCAGCCTTCTGGCTGGGGCAGGCAGCAGTACTTGGGGAGTGTCAGAGGGGTAGCCGTGTTAGTCTGAATCTGTAAAAAGCAACAGAGGGTCCTGTGGCACCTTTAAGACTAACAGAAGTATTGGGAGCATAAGCTTTCGTGGGTAAGAACCTCACTTCTTCAGATGCAAGTAATGGAAAATTCCAGAGGCAGGTATAAATCAGTATGGAGATAACGAGGTTAGTTCAATCAGGGAGGGTGAGGTGCTCTGCTGGCAGTTGAGGTGTGAACACCAAGGGAGGAGAAACTGCTTCTGTAGTTGGATAGCCATTCACAGTCTTTGTTTAATCCTGATCTGATGGTGTCAAATTTGCAAATGAACTGGAGCTCAGCAGTTTCTCTTTGGAGTCTAGTCCTGAAGTTTTTTTGCTGTAAGATGGCTACCTTTACATCTGCTATTGTGTGGCCAGGGAGGTTGAAGTGTTCTCCTACAGGTTTTTGTATATTGCCATTCCTGATATCTGACTTGTGTCCATTTATCCTCTTGCGTAGTAACTGTCCAGTTTGGCCAATGTACATAGCAGAGGGGCTATGTACATTTTTTGTAGAAAAAAAAGAAATCAACAGAACTCCATTGGCCATCACCTACAGTCCTCAGCTTAAACCTCTCCAACGCATCATCAGTGATCTACAACCCATTCTGGACAATGATCCCTCACTTTCACAGACCTTGGGAGTCAGGCCAGTCCTCGCCCACAGACAAACCGCCAACCTTAAGCATATTCTCACCAGCAACCACGCACTGCACCATAACAACTCTAACTCAGGAACCAACCCATGCAACATGCCAACTCTGCCCACATATCTACACCAGCAACACCATCACAGGACCTAACCAGATCAGCTACAACATCACCGTCTCATTCACCTGCACGTCCACCAATGTTATATATGCCATCATGTGCCAGCAATGCCCCTCTGCTATGTACATTGGCCAAACTGGACAGTCACTATGCAAGAAGATCTTGCGTACTTGCAAGTACCATCTCATAATCCATGTCTTTCTTAGAATGGAGCCATTTGTGATAAGTTGGAAGTGATTCCCCAGCAGGTAGTATTGTAGTGCTTCGACAGCCCATTTCACAGTCAGTACCTCCTTTTCTATTTTGGAGTACCTTGTCTTGCCAGGTGTGACGTTATTAATATGAACTGTGACCGTCTGAGATCATTGTTGCAACCAAGGTCCTATAGTGGCACCAAATCTTGTACAAAAGAGGTCACATGAGGTGTCTATGAAAAGGTTATGATTTGCTGGTTATGATTATGCTATCTGTATGCATGTATCATTGTTGTATTTGAAGTTATGAATATTGGCTATGTACTTGTATCGCAATGTGTTTGATTCTAAGTAGCATTAGTGAAGCATTTGGTCAGCTTCTTGAGAGAGGAATTTGCAGATTAAGTGTCCAATCAAGAAACACTTACCTGACAATGGACCTTGGGAGACTCCAGTCCGCATATGAGAAGTCTTTCTGGGATGTTCAAGGTAGCATGTGAGCAATGGCTGCCTCCTGCAAACTGAGTCATGCATGGACATGTGACTTGCCTATGTGACTCCAAACTCCATCTTGCTGTTGTGATTTTCCATAGTAAGAACAAAGGGGTGTCCTTCCACATGGCAGAGGATATAAAAGACCCTGGAAACCCCTCCATTTTGTCTTCAGTCCTGTTTCTTACCTCTGGAGGAACTTTGCTACACTGAAGCTCTGAAAAAAAGGACTGAATCCAAGCTGTGGATGTACTCCAGAGACTTGATTTGAACCTGCAGTTTATTCCATCACTGCTACAAACCTGAACCAAGAACTTTGCCATTACTGTATGTAATTGATTCCATTTAACCAATTCTAGCTCTCATCTATATTTCTTTCTTTTTATAAATAAACTTTTAGATTTTAGATTCTAAAGGATTGGCAACAGCGTGAGTTGTGTGTAAAATCTGACTTGTTTATTGACCTGGGTTTAAGGCTTGGTCCTTTGGGATCAGGAGAACCTTTTTTCTTTTACTGGGGTATTGGTTTTCTTAAGTATTTATCCCCATAAGAAGTGGCTGCTGGTGGTGATACTGGGAAACTGGAGTGTCTGAGGGAATTGCTTGTATAACTTCTGGTTACCCAGTGGGGTGAAACCGAAGTCCTCTCTGTCTGACTGGTTTGGTGTGCCTTAGAAGTGGAGGAACCCCAGCTTTGGGCTGTAACTGCCCTGCTCTAAGCAATTTGTCTTGAATTGATACTCTCAGTTGTGTCCCATCAAAGGCCGCATCGTTACACCAGGGAATAACTTTTTACTCAGATAAAGCATCGGTCTGGAGTATAAACCATTTTGAAAAATCCAGGTGAAAAAGGACTGGTTTCTGATTTAACTGCTCCTTCAAGGTCTGGAAAGCGTTTTCGCAGTCCCTGGACCACTGTACTCTCTTGGATTGGGAGTTTTTTGTCAGGTCCATTGGGGTGCTGCTAACGTGGCAAACTCTTGAACAAAGCGTCTGTAGTAGCCGGCCAGGCCCAAAAACTGTCTCACCCGCCTCTTAGTCGTGGGGGTTGAACAGTTTCTCAGGGCTTGGACCTTATCCACGAGTGGATGCAGCTGCCCCTGCCCCACCATGTATCCCAGATATGTTACCTCTTTTTGCCCTAGGTGACACTTGGTGGGCTTGGCCGTCAACCCAGCTTCTCCAAGGACTTGCAGCACCGCAGTGAGGTGTCTAAGATGGGCCTGGCAGCTGGTATTGTATATCACTATATCGTCGATATAAGCTGCCATGTATTGCTCGTGTGGCCGAAGTAGCTGGTCCATAAGCCTCTGAAAGGTTGCAGCAGCCCCATGTAGCCCGAATGGCATCGTCATAAATTGGAAGAGGCCGAACGGTGTGGCAAAGACTGTCTTCTTGCGGGAAGTTGGAGTCAGGGGAATTTGCCAGTATCCCTTTGTTAGTTCAAGAGTAGATATGAACTTGGCATTCCCCAGCCGTTCCAATAACTTGTCCACCCATGGTATGCATCAAACCGGGATATCGCACTTACTTTCCGAAAGTCTGTGCAGAACGTTGTGGACCCATCTGGTTTTGGAACAAGGATGATCAGACTTCTCCACTCACTAGGGGACTCTTCCACAACCCCCAAGGCTAGCATCGCCTCAAGTTCTTCCTTGACAATCCCTCACATTTTTCAGGGCAACAGCCGGTGATGATCTCACACTTCCTGTCCTGGGCTGGTAGCTGTGGGATGGTACACTATCTTTGTCCGTCTGGGTCAGGGTGATAGGACGGCTGGAAAGGACTGGGTTGGTCGCTGCACTTATTGCCGTTGTTCTTCATTGAGCTCCTGCCCAATGGCAACCGTTGTTGCGTCGGGGGGATTCAACACGTCTGCCCCTAATTCAGGGTCGGCCAGGTAAGGGGCAATTAGCATGCTGTCTTGGGCCTTCCAGGCTTTTAGGAAGTTGATGTGGTACACACGGGTATCGCATCGCCGTCCAGGCACCAGACCTTGTAATCTATTGGTCCCATCCTTCGGACCACCTTAAATGGCCCTTGCCATTTGACTAACAGTTTGGACTCAGATGAGGGGAGTAAGAACAAGACACAATCACTAGGTTTGAAGGTCTGGAGATGGGTGCTTTGGTTGTATCTCTACTCCTGGGTCTGTTGTGCTTTCATTAGATTTTCATGGGCAAACCCTCCGAGCCTCTTAAGGTGCTCCCATACTCATAATATATATAGAACTGACCCTGTAACTCGGGACTCTTATTCCTCCCAGGTCTGTGAAGGAGGTTCAGGATCCCCCTGGATTGCCTCTCATACAACAGCTCAAATGGCGAGAACCCCGTGGACGCTTGGGGTACCTTCCGTATCGCAAACAGCAAGGCAGGCAACAGTTTATTCCAATGTGGCAGGTCATGCTCCAAAAATTTATGGAGCATCGATTTCAGGGTCCCATTAAACCTCTTGACTAAGCCATCAGTCTGGGGATGGTAGACGGAAGTCTTCAAATCCTGGATGTTTAGTAGCTTGCATAGCTCCGCCATTAGTCGAGATGAAAAGTTGGCGCCCCAGTCTGTCAGTTTCTCTCTTGATATCCCAACTTTGGCAAACATTTCCAAGAGCTTCTTTGCTATGGTGGTCGCAGTCGTTGAATGTAAGGGGACTGCCTCGGGGTATCAGGTTGCATAGTCTACCACCACAAATATGTAGCGGAACCCCGAGCCACTTTTCTCTAAGGGCCCAATTAGATCCATGCCTATCCTCTCAAATGGCACTTCTACCACTGGGAGGGGGGTCACGGACACCTTGGGTATTTCTTTGGGGCTGGCCCATTGGCACTCTGGGCAGGAGGCAGAGAAATCACTCACTTCCTTATGGATGCCAGGCCAGAAAAACCTAAGGGCCACCTGGTGTAGGGTATTCTCTCGCCCCAAGTGTCCGGCCCAGGGCACCAAGTGAGCCAACCTCAGCAGGTCACTCCGGAACTTACGTGGCACCAGCAGTTGTTGGATCACTTCTTGAGTTTGTGGGTCCTTTGTCATCCGGTATAGGCATTCATTGTGGACCTTGAAGTGGGGTCCTTAGGGTGTCCGTCAGTTGGCGTCCCCTTCCTCCTCAGCTGTACTTCCATGCACAACTCAGGGTGGGGTCTTCCCTTTGCTCTCTCACGAAGTCCCCGTTAATCATCAGCCATTCATGCTCCGCTTCCAACATCTCTCCTCCCATCCTTTTTCTTCCTTTTGGCCTAGGAGTCCCCTTGCCCATGGCCTTTGGTTCATTTCTGCCGGCGGACGGTGCCCCCATTCTCACATGACCTCCCCATACCAGCACCAGCTTCAACCTAGGACTGTGGGATAAGCCATTTTTTTGGCCTGGCCGACCTGGCATGTTTCCTCATGACCGCCCACCGTTAGCTTTACCTTAACAGTGGGGTACAGTTGTACATCCCTGTGGCTGCACTGGAGGTATATAGGGGCCTCTGTCCAGTCCAGTGACTTCACCAGGTTGGCCCGTATGAGGGTCTGGCTGCAACCTAAATCAATAAGACTGGAGACTGGGGTGCCATTGACCTGCATAGGGATTATCAGTTTCAGTAAGCCTCTTGGCCGGGCCTAAAAACCTGTTACCCAGACCTGGTGATAATTGCAGTCCATGAAGGAGCAGTCACGTCTGAAGTGTCCCTCCTGGCCGCACTTATAACATCGACCCTTCAATGTGTCTGTCTTGGAGTTCTGTGGCACTGGCCCAGGCCCACCGTCTGGGGCCTCTTCCCCTTGGAGTCGCACGCTAGGTCTCCATGCAATTCCTGGGTGGGGTGGGGGGGTTGACCCTTGCAGCCCTGGCCTACTCCGAGATCCCTCTTCTTCTGGTTTGGATTGTCTCCTGACTGGGTCCCTCCTACGGTCCCCAGGGCTCCCTTATTTAGGAGCTGGAAGTCAGGTTCCCTCTGCAGCCAAGTCATCTTCCATCAAGGACACTGCCTCAGCGAGCACCCTCGGCCGATAGTGGTGGACCCATTCCTTCCCCCCGGGGGGAGGATCAGTGTAAACTGCTCCAGGATGATAATCTCCCCCACTTGAGGCCCAGTCAACATCTCGGGCTCCAAACACCTCCAGCAATAATCACGGAGTCGCTGAGCCACTAACCAAGGTCATGCCCCTAGGGAATATCTCTCCTGTTGAAACCGCTGATGGAACACGTCGGGGCTCATCCCGGTGTGGTCTAAGATGTCAGCCTTTACTTTTGCATAAACAAGGGCTTCCATAGGGTCTAAGTTCCGGTAGGCCGTTTGTGCGGGTCTGGTTAGGTATAAGAACATAAGAACAGCCATACTGGGTCAGACCAAAAGTCCATCTAGCCCAGTATCCTGTCTGCCAACAGTGGCCAATGCCAGGTGCCCCAGAGGGAGTGAACCTAACAGGTAATGATCAAGTGATCTCTCTCCTGCCATCCATCTCCACCCTCTGACAAACAGAGTCTAGGGACACCATTCCTTACCCATCCTGGCTAATAGCCATTAATGGACTTAACCTCCATGAATTTATCCAGTTCTCTTTTAAACGCTGTTATAGTCCTAGCCTTCACAACCTCCTCAGGTAAGGAGTTCCACAAGTTGACTGTGCGCTGTGTGAAGAAGAACTTCCTTTTATTTGTTTTAAACCTGCTGCCTATTAATTTCATTTGATGACCCCTAGTTCTTGTATTATGGGAATAAGTAAATAACTTTTCCTTATCCACTTTCTCCACATCACTCATGATTTTATATACCTCTATCATATCCCCCCTTAGTCTCCTCTTTTCCAAGCTGAAAAGTCCTAGCCTCTTTAATCTCTCCTCATATGGGACCCATTCCAAACCTCTAAGCATTTTAGTTGCCCTTCTCTGAACCTTTTCTAGTGCCAGTATATCTTTTTTGAGATGAGGAGACCACATCTGTACGCAGTATTCAAGATGTGGGCGTACCATTGATTTATATAAGGGCAATAATATTTCTCCGTCTTATTCTCTATCCCCCTTTTAATGATTCCTAACATCCTGTTTGCTTTTTTGACCACCTCTGCACACTGTGTGGACATCTTCAGAGAACTATCACGATGACTCCAAGATCTTTTTCCTGATTTGTTGTAGCTAAATTAGCCCCATCATATCGTATGTATAGTTGGGGTTATTTTTTCCAATGTGCATTACTTTACATTTATCCACATTAAATTTCATTTGCCATTTTGTTGCCCAATCACTTTGTTTTGTGAGATCTTTTTGAAGTTCTTCACAGTCTGCTTTGGTCTTAACTATCTTGAGCAGTTTAGTATCATCTGCAAACTTTGCCACCTCACTGTTTACCCCTTTCTCCAGATCATTTATGAATAAGTTGAATAGGATTGGTCCTAGGACTGACCCTTGGGGAACACCACTAGTTACCCCTCTTCATTCTGAGAATTTACCATTAATTCCTACACTTTGTTCCCTGTCTTTTAACCAGTTCTCAACCCATGAAAGGACATTCCCTTTTATCCCATGACAACTTAATTTACATAAGAGCCTTTGGTGAGGGACCTTGTCAAAGGCTTTCTGGAAATCTAAGTACACTGTGTCCACTGGATCCCCCTTGTCCACATGTTTGTTGACCCCTTCAAAGAACTCTCATAGGTTAGTAAGACACGATTTCCCTTTTCAGAAACCATGTTGACTTTTGCCCAACAATTTATGTTCTTCTATGTGTCTGACAATTTTATTCTTTACTATTGTTTCGACTAATTTGCCCGGTACCAACGTTAGACTTACCGGTCTGTAATTGCCGGGATCACCTCTAGAGCCTTTTTTAAATATTGGCGTTACATTAGCTATCTTCCAGTCATTGGGTACAGAAGCCGATTTAAAGGACTGGTTACGAACCCTAGTTAATAGTTCCGCAATTTCACATTTGAATTCTTTCAGAACTCTTGGGTGAATGCCATCTGGTCCCGGTGACTTGTTAATGTTAAGTTTATCAATTAATTCCAAAACCTCCTCTAGTGACACTTCAATCTGTGACAGTTCCTCAGATTTGTCACCTACAAAAGCCGGCTCAGGTTTGGGAATCTCCCTAACATCCTCAGCCGTGAAGACTGAAGCAAAGAATCCATTTAGTTTCTCCACAATGACTTTATCGTCTTTAAGCGCTCCTTTTGTATCTCGATTGAGGGGCTCCACTGGTTGTTTAGCAGGCTTCCTGCTTCTGATGTACTTAAAAAACATTTTGGTATTACCTTTTGAGTTTTTGGGTAGCCGTTCTTCAAACTCCTCTTTGGCTTTTCTTATTATATTTTTACACTTAATTTGGCAGTGTTTATGCTCCTTTCTATTTAGCTCACTAGGATTTGACTTCCACTTTATAAAGGAAGTCTTTTTATCTCTCACTGCTTCTTTTACATGGTTGTTAAGCCACGGTGGCTCTTCTTTAGTTCTTTTACTGTGTTTCTTAATTTGGGGTATACATTTAAGTTGGGCCTCTATTATGGGGTCTTTAAAAAGCGGCCACGCAGCTTGCAGGGATTTCACTTTAGTCACTGTACCTTTTAATTTTGGGGACCACTAGTGTAGCCCAGTGCTCTGGAGGCGGCGCTCTGCGGGGGGTTCCGGCGGCGCGGCACGGCGCTCGGCGGGGGGGGGAGCTCAGCGTGGCGGCGCTTTTTTTTGCTGCTTGGGGCAGCAAAAAAGTTAGAGCCGGCCCTGGTCACACAGAGCACTACAGGTTCAAACACATTCACCCTGTCAGGGTCAGTGGGGAGTGGTCAGAGCATGATGCAGTGCATCAATCCCCAGCTGGCAGCTGGTGCTGGTTAGAGCAGCTGGGAGGGCCTGTGCCCAGGATTGGAGCCAGGTGGAAAATCAGGGCACTAAAATCAGCTCTCTGAGGCCTTGGCTACACTTACCGGCAAGTTCGACGGCTGGAAATCGAACTTCTGGGTTCGACTTATCGCGTCTAGTCTGGACGCGATAAGTCGAACCCGGAAGTGCTCGCCGTCGACTGCGGTACTCCAGCTCGCCGAGAGGAGTACCGCGGAGTCGACGGGGGAGCCTGCCTGCCGAGTGTGGACCAAGGTAAGTTTGAACTAATTCGAAATAAGGTACTTCGAACTTCAGCTACGTTATTCACGTAGCTGAAGTTGCGTACCTTAGTTCGAATTAGGGGGGGTAGTGTAGACCAAGCCTGAGTGTCTCCCCATCTCTGTTGCACCCCATGGAAGCACGATGCAGCAGAGAATCTTGAGCCATATGTCAGTTTGTTTCTTGTCTCTTCTGCAGTCTTCACAGAGAAATCACTTCTCCCAACTTTCTAGAGAACTAGACTGCAGCAGAGGTGTGATTACTTTGCTAAATTTCTCCCTGTGTTAAGCCAGTTCTTTTCCAAAGTATGGACACAGTGTCATTGAATGTTCATAATTAACAGCAGTTGCTTCTGGATTCTTAATCCTGTGTGGGGGTTCTGAGAAGATAACATATCCTGCTTCAGTTTTGATTGAGAGCTGAGCCTACGTAGAGAAGTTAATGTAGTTAAGGAAATGCTTGTCAAGTTTTTGAATTTAATGAAATTGCAAACGTTACTGCACTGTGGGATACCTAGCTACAACTTTGGGAGGGGAAATGTTGAGACATACACACCAAAGGACTGGGGAAACAGGTTAGGAGCCTTTTAAAAAAATTGTTGCTTTTAAGGCAGATTGACTTGCAATACTCCAGAGTTTGCTTTTTCTAATTAAGCAGATTAATCTGAATCACATGGCAAGAGAATTACTGAGATGCAAAAAAATGGCTAAGTTACAGCTTCCCCAGATGTTCTTCCCACGGTAAAATCCCCTGGCAATGGACTTGGCCCTGGTTTTCTTTCATCATGGTTCCATCATTCTGTGTTTGCTTCCAGGACCTGTATCATTGTCTGCCTCTCTCCTATTCCCCTTTCTCCATGATATCCTGGGTTCCTTCCTGCACCCAGTCTCTATTTCAGATTCTTTAATTTTCAGCATGAGCTCACCCTACTGCCCAGCGTGACTTTTAAGCCTCCTTGTTTTATCCAAGCACAGAGCTACTCCTGGGTCCACCTGCTGCCCCACTTTCTAACTGCACTAGTAACAATACTTAACAAGTTAATTTGTTACCTCCTATTAACCAGTTAACAGGGGTCCAAACTTCCTTCCCTTCCTCGGTCAGGATTCAAAAGGGTTCCCATTACCCCTGCAGAAAACGGAAAGGTGTCAACTTTATATGTAGTGTTCTGATTAACCTCTTGAGTTAGTCACTGCTGCCCACATATACAGACTCTGTTCAGCGTGGCTAGCCGTAAAGCAACACATTTCAATCACAAACCTGATGGTGACCGAACAAGGTCAGAACCTTCCATTCTCCTTGTTTCTGAATGAAATTACCTTAGCAGTAAATGATCCCTTCTTGGTGATTGTTTGACTTCATCGTGGTGGTTATCACCATAGATACTAAGGCCAGAAAGGGACCATATGATTATGTTACCTTGTCCGAGTGAACCAGCCTTATCAGAAGGTTGCCCTTGCATGGTGTGGAGCAGCCCATTTCTAACAGGACATTTACCTCTCTACATGGAATCTGCTGCTAGGAGCTGGAGCTGCTATCCGCTATCTGAAATGATTGGGACTATGAGCACCAAGCTCTGAGATCCCCGGCATATGGACTGTTTTGCTGTCACTCTCAGTGGGCCAGCATTGCACAGAAAGCGGTGTTTGGCTTTTGGAGTCTTTGTGCTGTGGTGGTATAGCTCACACTGCTGAGGTAGTGGATGGGTGTCAGAGTGAATTATTGTGCAGAGTTGTGAGGCTGGCTTTCACATTTTCCTCTCTGGAACAGTTCATGTGTGTTGGGAGCTGTTGTGCTCTCTCAAAGGCTGAATGCATTACAAAAATCTCTTAGGCTCACTTAAGAATGCTAATATAGCTAGCTGAGTGCTGCATGCAGCTAGAGCTCCAGGGTCAGGGCAGCGGAGCACAGCACAGTGTGATGGAGGACAGGGCAGCAGCTGCAGCATGAGGAGGGAGAAGAGCTTCTCCTGCCCTCCCCTTTGCTCTCTCTTCCTGAGTCCTAGCTGGCCCTGGGTTTTGGCAATACTGCTGCAGCCCCTTGTCTATCCCTTAGTGACCTGCTTGCGTGTGGTGAGCCAAGCCATTTGAGAAGATGAAGCAATGGTAGTGCTGTGACACTGAAACAGGCCAAAGAGCTCAAGCCACAGAAGCCCTGCTTTCCTCAGTCACATGCATGTTAGATGTCCTTATGGAGTGCTCCAAGTCCAGCTGTTAGGAGAACAGTACACCTGAGCCATAGGGTTAACTTTGATTTCCACAGCTGAGCCACTCCAAGATCTAGATCTGTTTTGATAATGACATACACAACATGTAGCCTCAATAATTAGTCCTTTAGGAATTTTGGATACTGTTTCCACCTGATTTATACATGCATTACATTGTCAATGGTTGTATAATGTGTTGTATAGTTTAATGAGTCTCTGGAACTGGGATTGAAAATCCCAATTTCTTAGAAATGAGGTGTAGACTAAATAAACTGCCACAGGATAAAGCAAGAAAAACTAGACTGAACAGTGCATTATTAACACAGTCATGAGACAAAACTCAGGAACCACAGGAATATATTCATTTTTTTCTCAGTGAAATGCCTAAAGGGCTTTGTAGAAGAATCTCTGCCTAATTCTGTAATGGGTTGCGTAACCTATATGCCTTCTTAGAGATACAGAACTAAGACATTGCCAGTCTACTTAGGCTCAGCATTGGATTGACTTTAAGATGGTTATTCCCACAAAGAAAAAGCAAATAAACTTATGTTAAAGCCACGGCTGAGCCCCTCTGGATGGTCCCCAGAGGGGACCCAACCTTTGGCTCGCACATGCTTCTAAGCCAATTAGGTGTGAGCAGCATCCCAACACTGTTTCTAGTTCTGGCCTCCAGGACACAGTCCTGGGGTGCAGATTCTGTCTTTGGCACCCTCCATGGGATATGGGACTGCACAGTCCAGCTGCCATAAGGCCTGAAACAAGTGCTGAACCGGCCTAGTCTCCCCAGTCACTTATGTACACTCCCCTCAGAGCTCCGCCTTCTTGGGCACTCTGGTTTATAGTTTAAGTTTTCAGAGACATGTGGCTGTTATAGCAAGGAACACAGGGCTTTGCAAGGGATTCCTTTGACACACCAACGCTTTACTCATGGACATCACAGGAGTGTTACAGATCTAGGCAAAATAAAACATACCTGAATGCTGTCCTCTTTCTGAGCCCTTCCCATTCCCGAAAGTCGTTGTGACTTGTCAGTACCCTCGGGACAAGGCAAACTCCTCCTGCCCCACTGCTCCCACTGGGAAGTCTCCTTCTAGGGATGAAATGGCTTCCTTGCTCAGAGAGGATTTCACTGTTAAAAGTAGGCTCTGACACCTTGTCTCTTTCTCCTCTTCCACTGGGATTTTCTCAACCCTCCTCTCCCCTCCCAACACCACCTCACCCCACCCCACCCCACCTGTGGGCTGCTGTGCAGAGTTATTAAAAGTCAGTGGCTCTACTGATACACCACCATTGTTCTACTAGCATAGGATTACTAGGTGTAGTTGGCCCCTTGATTATTTATCTTGTTTCAGCTTCCCAGTCACAGTCTGTTCCTGCTGCAGGATGGAGGTTCTAATCCACACTGAAGGTTACAATCAGAAATGTTATTTAACAAAACAGAAAGGAATTAATAAATTAACACAGACATATTCCCCAAACTATCACAGCTTGCTTATGGGGAACAAAGACCTCCCTGTCCCTGAAAATAAAGATCTGTCCAACTCTGGATCCTTCTTTAACATTCTTAAGCTCCCACTTTCACTGATGGTATGCCCACTCTCTTCTAGAAACAACTCATATACCTCCAGCACATATTGTAGCGAGCTACACACACATGCGGTATCACAGTACATGCAGCACATTCCTCAGAACCTCACTAGAAGGCAGAACCCTAATGCTGACTCCAAGAGGGGAGAAAGGACAGGATAAAAGGAAGAGACATTTGCCATGCTCCTCCTCTCTCTTCCATCTCCATCTACAGACGTCACCACCAAGCGACTGAAGTGCTGATCAAAGGGGAGAGCCTGGGTGAAAGGCAACCAGCTAGCTTCTGGTGAGAAGCATCTAAGTTTGTAAAGGCTCTAAAAGTGTTAAGATCAGCTTAGAATGTGTTTTGCTTTTATTTCATTTGACCAAATCTGACTTGTTGTGTTTTGACTTATCATCACTTAAAATCTATCTTTGTAGTTAATAAATCTGTTTGTTTATTCTACCTGAAGCAGTGTGCTTGGTTTGAAGCGTATCAGAGACTCCCCTTGGAATAATAAGCCTGGTACATATCAATTTCTTTGTTAAATTGATGAACTCATAAAAACTTGCAGTGTCCAGCAGGCATAAATGGACATGGCAAGAGGTTCCTAGGGTTGTGTCTGGGACTGGAGATATTGGCTAGTGTCGTTCGGTTGCACAATCCAAGGAGCAGTTTACATACCAGAGGCTGTGTGTGAACAGCCCAGGAGTGGGGGTTCTCAGAGCAGAGCAGAGTAAGGCTGGCTTCCAGAGTCAGACAGAACCCTTCCTAGGAACCACAGAGAAATGTGTCTTAGGAGGGAGCCCAGAGGAGGAAACTGGTGAAGGAATAGTGGGGGTATAGGAATGTCTCCTCACTAGTCTCTTGGGGCAGGATGCCCAGGACACTAGGAGGATGGCTGGGTCAGCAGCTGTACACCCAGGCACTCAGCCTGTGACCCAGGTTTTGAGAAGGAACTGTGTTACTGACCTCCTAGAGGGGAGCAGTCACACAGCTGATTTCTCAGCGACAGAGAAAGGGGTGGCGGAGGGTACCCCAATCAAGGTCCCAATTTTTCAGGATGCTATTTCTGATACGTTTTTGGAAAATCACGGTGTCTCTTTAAATCAAGATGCAATTCCAATGCTGGTGATAACAGAGGAGTTGAGGCCAGGAAGTTGTCAGGTGGTAGTTTGTGAGAATACAAATGGCCCAACTGACAGAGAAGGGAGTGTCTTCCCCCATGCTGGTGAGACACAGAAGGCAGTTATGGGAAAGCTGCTGGGAAAAGGTGCATCTGATCAAAGGGTAAACATACCTAGCCTACAGAACACAGATCATAGTCCTCTAGCAAAAGGGGGCAAGGAATGACTCAGTGCTGGGAGGGGGAAACACTGGGTAACCCCCAAAAGGGAACTGGCTTTTCTGTATATGTACAGTCCTGGGGTTGGGAGACTGCTCCCCAAAGGGCCAGCCAATGTGCAGGAACCCCCTGAACCCCTATCTTGCCAGACCCTGAGGCACCAAAATTCCAGAAACATGATTAAACGAAGAGCCCACACAGCGGGGAACACTGGAGGGAAAGAAAAGCCAGTGACTGATTACATGGGAGAGAGTCAAAGGACACCACGGGTAATGAACAAACTAACCTCAAACTACACTACAGAGGGTGTGATATCATAAAGATACTTGTAAACGCACATCTGTGATAAAAATGTTGGTATTAATGTTAAGTTTTGGGGATAAGAATTTTGACATAGATGTTAAACCTTATGATAATGCTACTTTTTAATTAATACCTGTAAACAGACTTAAAGCTTACCACAGTGGAGAAACCATAACAAACCTGGTTTGCTGGATGAGGGGGAAACTAAGGCACGCTGCCTCATGTCCTTAATGGCTGGATGCCATGAGAACTACAACACAAACACGCCTTCGAGATAATCAGTGACTAACCCTCTTTCAGTAAACTAAAGGGGCAGGTGTGACATTCTGTACCTCGTGGGAACACCCTGCACCCCCATGTTCATCCTTATAATATGATTGTGTGGTATCCAATGCAAATTTGTCATGTTGGGTGTCTTCGGAAGGCTCATGATGCACTGAGCATTGTTGTTATAGTAATGTTATAGGTTGTAATTTCATGTATATAGTTATGAGACTGAAAATGTGTCCTCATGGCTTAAAACAAGCCCAGGCAAAAATTCTCCAGGAGCAGAGGCCTAGGCAAAACTCTCCAAGAGCAGAGGGGCAGTTCTCACCTCATCAGGCCATGTATGGAATAAACCCAGCCCAGCCTCACAGGAACAAAGGACACTGGCCTAGGCAGCAACAAAGGATCTGTTGGGAGTGAGTCACCCCCCTTCCCTTGGTCAGTTTGGGACTATGATGAGGTAATGCTCACTTGACTCTGTCGTGGGGGGCAAAGCCAAGAGGGAAGAAAGATCATGATGAAAGGGAGAGACGTTTGCCATGTTCTTGCTCTCTCTTCCACCTGCATCTACACCACCAAGCGACTGAAGTGCTGATCAAAGGGGAGAGCCTGGCTGAAGGGCAACCAGCTAGCCTCTAGTGAGAAGTATCTAAGTTTGTAAGGGCACTGAAAGTGTTAAGATCAGCTTAGAATGCGTTTTGCTTTTATTTCATTGACCAAATCTGACTTGTTGTGTTTTGACTTATCATCACTTAAAATCTATATTTTGTAGTTAATAAATTTGTTTGTTTATCCTACCTGAAGCAGTGCATTTGGTTTGAAGTATGCCAGAGACTCCCCTTGGGATAACAAGCCTGGTTACATATCCATTTATTTGTTAAATTGGCGAACTCATATAAGCTTGCAGCGTCCAGCGGGCATAACTGGACACTGCAAGACGGTGGTTCCTAGGGTTGTGTCTGGGACCAGAGATATTGGTCATTTGGTTGCACAATCCAAGGAGCGGCTTACATGCTAGAGGCTGTGCGTGAACAGCCCAGGAGTGGCGGTTCTCACAGCAGAGCAGGATAAGGCTGACTCCCAGAGTCGAGGATTGGAGTGACCTAGCAGATCACCAGTCCACATAACACCAGGGGAACGTCACAATCACCCAGTCTGACTACCTGCATAACTCAAGCCAGAGAATGTAATTGATTTATTGGCAGTATTAATTATATATACTTGATTGGTTTTGAAAGTAGTTTGTGTGGGTGAAAGGGGATAAGTAATACATCGATCATGTCACCCTGCAATGTCTGAGCCTTTTCTCAATGTTCTGTTTGACAGGATACAAACACTGGGGAAATAGCAGAATCCATGTATGATTCAAAAATTGGTCACATCACTCTCTTCATAATGCTACTCAATAGCTTGGTTAGGTTTTTTTGAAGTCTATTAATGTTATCATGTTGCTCTCATTCCTCCTCATTCTTACAGTTAAATTTGGGTGTAACTTGTAAGAATTCATAGATTCCAAGGCCAGAAGGGACCATTGTGAAGGTCGAAGTCTGACCTCCTGTAAGTCACAGGCCAGAGAACTTCCCCAAAATAACTGCTATCCCATACCGGCAGTGTAGGGCAACTTACACCACATCCCGTCTGTACCACCCCCATATTTGTATCTGTTCCTCCCTCTGCCTTACAGGATAAGTTCTGCTGACAGGCTCTGTCCACTTGATACATGTAAATGAGATGCCACTGATAGGAGACCATGAAGATGTGTGTTCTGCTGGCCTTCTTCAGCTTTGCTCTCAGATTTCCAGGTTTGCCTCCTGCTTTGTTGGGTCCTCCTTGGACTCAAGTCCATCTCAATGGTCTCCCTATTGTAACTGTCATGGAACAACCTGATCTATTGATGAAAGTCTGATTGCTCTGCAGAAATATCCTGAAAGACACCTGCTAAGAAAATGGCCGTTCTTGCCAAATCATAGGCGACGGAGACTCAGTGTAAGCCTGGAAATCAGCCATAAAAGAAAGTGATGGGAAATCAGCCCTTTCGGGTTAGACCTCGCTGTATGAAAGGGAGTATGAAAACCTTTACCAGGTCTTCTCAATAAGAAATGGAGTTAACAAGGGGCTGCTGTATAACCATGTCACGTGCTGAGTTTGTCTGAGCAGTGAACTGGAATAAGCCTATTTCAAAGTCTGTAAAGTTCCTGTGCAGTGAAATTTGCTTAAAAGAAGAAATGCCAAAAATATACGTCAAGATAAAGTGAAGTTGATCAAACCAAAAAATGTATATCGATATCCTGTCTACTTTCTATAAAATACTTTTATGAAACCACTGGCTGGTAGTCATGCGGTAGGCCTATCAGAATACACCTTTTCTGCAGTGCTCCAATGAGCAGCCATCAGACCACATGTAATTATGTGCAATAAAAGAAAACTCAGTAGTGTAGAACGTTGTCACAGGGTAAATGTCTCTTCCTGTGAAAATGAGAGTCACTACTCCTCAGATCAAGATATATCAATTTCCTGCCAGTTTTGAGCTCCTCCAGAACTACATGCAGGGTGGACAGAGCTCTTTGCTGAAGAATGTTAGGAGCTTTGGGCTACACATACTGTTAGTATGTAAGTCTGTTTGTTAGCCTGGGATAGAATTTTGGGTTTGACTTTTTGATACTCTTATATCTTATACTAATATGTGTAAACAAAGGACAAAGACTGTATATGTTGCTTCTGGCTAGTCAGATGGATTTGTTAGTACAATGGGAACAGATACGAGTGGTTAAAGTGTTACTCGAGAGCACACTTTAAGATTGTCTCAACCCCTATCTCAAGGCAAAGTCAGGCAACCAGTCTGGAGAGGCAAAGTGGTTTGGGGGGGAAAGGTACAAAACAATAAAAGACCAAAGAAATGCCTGTCCCTGACCGCAGCACAACCTCACTCCTTACCCCTCTCATGGGGTACAAAAGAGGTGGGACGAAGACCCCAGACCCAAAATGGAACATGACCCTAAGTTGTAAGAGGTGGGAATGTGGGCATGCATTGCAGGTATATTTGAGCCTGCTAAGAAGAAGGAGGAGGGAATAGGGAATAAGAATGGGGAATGGGAAATGAGAATGGGGAATGGGGAACAGGGACACAGGCAAGGCTCTGTGGTGTCAGAGCTGGGAATGGAACACTGGGAAACAGACTCTGCCAGTGTGTACAGCTATGGATATGTTTGCTTGGAATTAACCCCAATAAACATTGCATTGCCTACGCTTCAGACTTCTGGTCTTCTGCTTTCAGTCTGCATGATAAGAACCAGGGGACGGGGTGAAGGGAAAGCCCTCTAACACATACAAAGGTATTGTGGCACATAGAGATGCAGACAGGTGGCTAATGGAACTTACAAAAGCACCTGGCTTCCATTGAGAGTTGGGCATCCAACCCGCTCAGGTGCTTCTGTAAATGCCACTAGGAGCCTGTCTTCATCTGTAGATGGTGAAATACCTTTGTACAAAAACCTTTCTAAGCTAAAACAAAACCTGGACAAGAAATTTCTGGTTAATTTGTCAGGATCTGTGCTGACTATT
Organism: Chrysemys picta bellii; assembly: GCF_011386835.1. Classification (NCBI taxonomy): domain Eukaryota; kingdom Metazoa; phylum Chordata; order Testudines; family Emydidae; genus Chrysemys; species Chrysemys picta. Next base: position 51,846,273 of record NC_088797.1, read on the forward strand.
TTGGTTGGCTGTTGGGTCTGAGTCACTTGATGCTTAGCTTCCCTTTCTGCACCTGGCTCTAAAGGACAAAAAGGCACATCTAAGTGGCTCAGGTGGGGTATATCTGAGGCAGATAAGATAAAGAGCTTGTCTTCACCTTCTCTTAGGCCAGGCTCCCGAAGAGCAGCAGTGGCCTCTTGGTGGGAGATGTACATGTGTTTAGAAAAGATCTGCAAAGGTGGCCCACGTGGTGCCCAATGCATTCCTTCATTAAGTATTTCCAACTAGTGAGATGAAAGCCTCTTCTGATATTGTTGTCAGGGATGCTGTCTTAAACTGCAGTGCCTCAGACAATCAGCAAACAGTCTATACCCATAACTGCTACAATTTGGGTTATATATTGTTTCCTCTAGCTACATACTGCTGATAAAATCCTATTGTAGGATCACACTATATTGAACAGGAAAATCTCTTAGGTGAGATATACCCAGATGAATCCAGCAGGTGATGATGCCCCATGTTGCAAAGGAAGGTGAAAAAGCCAAACTGACCTGGGGGAAAATTCCTTCCTGACCCCAAATCTGGCAACAAGTTAGACACTGAGCATGTGAGCAAGACTATCAGCAAAGCATCTGAGAGAGAATTCTCAGTACCATCTCAGAGCATCATCCTATCCTGCCACGTGTTTCATCTCCAGTTGTGGCCATCTCTGATGCATCAGAGAAAGGAGACAAAAAACAAAACAAAACCCAACAACACACACACACCCCAGAATTCATCAAGAACAAAAAATTCCCTTTCTGACCCATACTCATAGTGTGAGCTTTCACATACAGGCCTGGTCTACACTAGGAGGGGGGATCGACCTAAGATACGCAACTTCAGCTACGAGAATAGCATAGCTGAAGTCAACATATCTTAGGTCGACTTACCTCACATCCTCACGGCACGGGGTCAACTGCCGCCGCTCCCCCGTCGACTCCGCTTCCGCCTCTCGCTGCGGTGGAATACAGGAGTTGACGGCAGAGCGATCGGGGATCGATTTATCGCGTCTACACTAGATGCGATAAATCAATCCCCGATAGATCAATCACTACCCGCCGATCCGGATTTCCAAAATGCTTTTCCATACCTTTTCCAAACATAGCATAGACTCCCCCTCCACCACCTCCTTCTCCTTTTCCACAGCTCCTTTCACTGTATTAACCAGATAGAGATGTTTTAAACCAGGGGTCGGCAACCTTTCAGAATTGGTGTGCCAAGTCTTCATTTATTCACGGTAATTTAAGGTTTCACGTGCCAGTAATACATTTTACATTTACAGGGGCTGGCAGATGGAACCCCAGACTGGTAGTGGGCTGAGCGGACCGGCAGCTGGGACCCCAGGCCGGCAGCGGGCTGAGCAGCTCAGCCCACTGCCGGTCTGGGGTCCTGTCCGCCGGCCCCTGCCAGCCGGGGTCCTGGCCGCCTGTCCTGCTCAGCCCGCTGCCGGCCTGGGGCTCCATCCATCCAGGCCAGCAGCGGGCTGAACAGGGCCGGCAGCCGGGACCCCAGACCGGCAGCAGCATGCCACAATAAATCAGCTCACGTGCTACCTTTGGCATGCGTGCCATAGGTTGCCGACCCCTGTTTTAAGCAATAATTGAAAACTAAAACTTTTCAGCTCAATTCCAGCAAGACTAGAGGCATAAGGAACCCATTGAGAGATGAGATGTAGAGTCAAGCACTTTGTAGAGATGTAGAGTCAAGTCACAAGTGATGGTGACTCAAGAGAGGCAAGTTTACTTTGTGAACCAGAAGGATGCCTGAAATAGTTGGTGGGATCTGGAGTTAATTTGGGTACTTGCAATATTACAGCAAGGACACTGTTAAGGATTTCTAAACATGTTGCTTGAAATGACACCTAAAAGGAGTGAAATCTGCTGGGAAATGTGTACATTTAACAGTTATAAATAAGTAGCTTATTAAAGGAAACACCATGCACTTCTGCATGTTACAAATGTGTCCTACTTAAACATTTTTGGTATTCTAGTGTGGAATGTTGTCTGGAACCCAAGTATTTTCTATCCCTGATCTGACCAGAAATTGTCTCCCCATTTTAGTGAGATCATACTAATATACACCGAGTGCTCTATCTGCATGAGTTCCCTCCATTGCTTGAGAGCAGCAATTAACTCACAAGCATTTTGAATGAAATTCTCCTCTTTCACCTGTAGCTCTGATCTCTTTCTTTGCATGAAATCTTAGAGAGCTACTCTGCAGCGCTGAGAACAGAAATTCATATTTGGCCTTTACACAAGAGTCAGAAGAGCAGCTGAGCCAGCTGAACGCCTTCGCAGTGCTGGGCAGCGGGATCTCGGAGGAACTGCTGAGGGACCCACATGCCCCATGCTGAGGTGCCAAGAGCAGGCAGGAAGCAGCAGTCTCCCCAGAAGGAGCTCTGCCTCCTTGAGGCTGCCACCAGAGAATCTCGCTATGTATAGAGAAAACCACGAGGCTTTCCGGGCTGCTGAGGCAGAGATAAAACAGGGGCTGCTGAGGCAGAGATAAAACAGGTCAGGATCAGGAGAGAACAAAATGTCTCTGGATGTTTTTAGGGAGCCTCCTGAGCAAGGGGGAGCAAAGGAAAAGTGTAGAAGGAAAGCTACCTAGCATCCTCTTGCACTGGAATAAATCCCTTTAAGCCAGCAGTGGCTCGCAGCCCCCTTTTAATGGGATCACTAGGGCCAGCTTTAGACTTGCTGAGGCCTGGCGTTGAAGCTGAAGCCTGAGGGCTTCAGCCCTGAGCAGCAGCGCTTGGCCTTGGACTTCAGCCCCACCCTCCTCCCCCGTGCACAGCAGAGCTTGGGCTGTGGTTTCAGCCTGGGGCGGCAGGGCTCAGGTTTCAGATTCAGCCCCACGCCACCCTACCCCCCCAACCCGTGCAGCTGGGCTCAGGCTGCAACTTCAGCCCCCGCTTCCCCTCCCCGCAAGACAGCGGGGCTCGGGCTGCACTTCAGTCCAGGGCAGCACAGCAGGGCTTGGGCTTTGACTTCAGGCCCCCTCCCCCACTTTTGCAGCAGGGCTTGAGCTGTGGCTTCAGCCCCATGTATGGGGCGGGTTGGCATCTTGTAGTGATTTTTGTTGTCAGAAGAGGATCCTGATGCAATGAAGTTTGAGAACCGCTGCTTTAAGCTGATTACTGCCGGGGTCCCTCCTGCAGCCACAGTGACTTCCGACTTGTTCCTGTGACTTCCCCTTGCACTGGCCCAGCCCTCCTCTGCCTCTGGAGAAGTAAGGCTGTCAGAGATCTCTCTGGTACCTCAGTGTGGCTGCAGTAGGAACCAGCACAGAGAAATGTAAAGGGTCCACTCCTCCGCCATGGGCTGAGCATGCTGTCTCCAGGGATTACCAGCTCTTGCCAGTGTAGCCAGGGAGCAATGACTACATTAGGGGCTCAAGTTCTGGGTCCTTGGTAGGGCTAGGCTCCCATTAAATCTGGAAACTTGGACAGATGACTAGGGAGGAGTATAAAAATATTGCTCAAGCTAGCAGGGGTGTAATCAGGAAGGCCAAAACATAATTGGAGTTGCAGCTAGCAAGGGATGTGAAGGGTAACAAGAAGGGTTTCTACAGGTATGTTAGCAACAAGAAGAAAGTCAGGGAAAGTGTGGGACCCTTACTGAATGGGGGAGGCAACCTAGTGACAGACGATGTGAAAAAATCTGAAGTACTCAATGCTTTTTTTGCCTCGATCTTCACAGACAAGGTCAGCTCCCAGACTGCTTCACTGGGCAGCACAGTTTGCGGAGGAGATGAGCAGCCCTCAGTGGTGAAAGAACAGGTTAAGAACTATTTAGAAAAGCTGGACATGCACTAGTCCAGGGGGCCGGATGCAGTGTATCTGAGAGTGCTGAGGGAGTTGGCTGATGTGATTGCAGAGCCATTGGCCATTATCTTTGAAAACTCGTGGTGATCACGGGAGGTCCTGGACGATTGGAAAAAGGCAAATATAGTGCCCATCTTTAAAAAAGGGAAGAAGGAGAATCTGGGGAACTACAGCCTCACCTCAATCCCTGGAAAAATCATGGAGCAGGTCCTCAAAGAATCCATTTTGAAGCACTTGGAAGAGAGGAAAGTGATCAGGAATAGCCAACATGGATTCTATGGGGAGGGATAGTTCAGTGGTTTGAGCATTGGCCTGCTAAACCCAGGGTTATAAATTCAATCCTTGAGGGGGCCACTTAGGTATCTGGGGCAAAAATCTGGGGATTGGTCCTGCTTTGAGCAGCAGGTTGGACTAGATGACCTCCTGAGGTCCCTTCCAACCCTGATATTCTATGGGTCTCCAAGGGCAAGTCATGCCTGACTGACATGATTGCCTTCTATGATGAGATAACTGGATATGGGGAAAACAGTGGACATGATATACCTTGACTTTAGCAAAGCTTTTGGTACCGTCTCCCACAGTATTCTTGCCAGCAAGTTAAAGAAGTATGGATTGGATGAATGGACTATAAGGTGGATAGAAAGCTGGCTAGATCGTCGGGCTCAATGGGCAGTGATCAACAGCTCCATGTCTAGTTGGCAGCCAGTATCTAGCAGAGTGCCCCAGGGGTTGGTTCTGGGGCCAGTTTTGTTCAACAACTTAATTAATAATCCTGATGATGGAATGGATTGTACCCTCAGCAAGTTTGCAGATGACACTAAGCTGGGGGGAGAGTCAGATATGCTGGAGAGTAGGGATAGGGTCCAGAGGGACCTAGACAAATTGGAGGATTGGGCCAAAAGAAATCTGATGAGATTCAACAAGGACAAGTGCAGAGTCCTGCACTTAGCACGGAAGAATCCCAGGTACTGCTACAGGCTTGGGACCGACTGGCTAAGCGTCAGTTCTGCAGAAAAGGACCTGGGGTATTACAGTGGACGAGAAGCTGGATGAGTCAACAGTGTGCCCTTGTTGCCAAGAAGGCTAACGGCATAATGGGCTGCATTAGTAGGAGCATTGCCAGCAGATCGAGGGAAGTGATTATTCCCCTCTATTCGGCACTGGTGAGGCCACATCTGGAGTATTGCGTCCAGTTTTGGGCCCCCCACTACAGAAAGGATGTGGACAAATTGGAGTGAGTCCAGCGGAGGGCAACAAAAATGATTAGGGGGCTAGGACACATGACTTATGAGGAGAGGCTGAGGGAACTGAGCTTATTTAATCTGCAGAAGAGAAGAGTGAGGGAGGATTTGATAGCACCCATCAACTACCTGAAAGGGGGTTCCAAAGAGGATGGAGCTTGGCTGTTCTCAGTGGTGGCAGATGACATAACAAGGAGCAATAGTCTCAAGTTGAAGTGGGGGAAGTCTAGGTTGGATATTAGGAAAAACTTTTTCACTAGGAGGTTGGTGAAGCACTGGAATGGGTTACCTAGGGAGGTGGTGGAATCTCTATCCTTAGAGGTTTTTAAGGCCCAACTTGACCAAGCTCTGGCTGGGATGATTTAGTTGGGGTTGGTCCTGCTTTGAGCAAGGGATTGGACTAGATGACTTCCTGAGGTCTCTTCCAACCATAATTTTCTATTATTCTATGAAATGATTAGGGCAGGACAGCACCTCCACTCTTTCCTCTCTCACTAGTGCAAAATGAATAGATGCTAAACATCTCTCCCTTCAGCACTCCCACACACATGGGGGGACTTAGATCTAAATCCTCATGGAGCAGGACTGTCAGGTTCCAGGTAAATGAAGACCTTTAGTATATAGCACTGTAGAGTTCAGGCATTTTCCTTTAGAGAGGGAGGTGAGCATGAGTATGTAGGCTGGCAGGGCCGGCTCCAGGCACCAGCCCACCAAGCTTGTGCTTGGGGCGGCACCTGGAGGGGGGCGGCGCGGTGCGGTGCTCCGGCTCCGGCCGCCGGGGAGAGCGGGGCCACGGCCGGGCTCGCCGCCCTCCCCCGGCGCTCTGGCCGCCAGGGAGAGCGGAGCCCTGGCCGGGCACTCTGCCCTCCTCCCAGGGCTCCAGCTGCCCTACCCCCCGGTGCCCTCTCCCCGGCCGGGCACTCCGCCCTCCCCCTGGCGCTCTGGCCGCCAGGGAGAGCGGAGCCCCGGCCGGGCACTCCGCCCTCCCCCCGGCGCTGTGGCCGCCGGGGAGAGCGGAGCCCCGGCCGGGCACTCCACCCAAGCTTGTGCTTGGGGCGGCACCTGGAGGGGGGCGGCGCGGTGCGGTGCTCCGGCTCTGGCCGCCGGGGAGAGCAGGGCCACGGCCGGGCTCGCCGCCCTCCCCCCGCCGCTCTGGCCGCCAGGGAGAGCGGAGCCCCGGCCGGGGCTCGCCGCCCTCCCCCCAGCGCTCTGGCCGCCGGGGAGAGCGGAGCCCCGGCTGGACACTCCGCCCTCCCCCCGGCGCTGTGGCCGCCGGGGAGAGCGGAGTCCCGGCTGGGGCTCGCCGCCCTCCCCCCAACGCTCTGGCCGCCGGGGAGAGCGGAGCCCCAGCCGGGCACTCCGCCCTCCTCCCAGGGCTCCGGCCGCCCTCCCCCCCCGGCGCCCTCCCCCCGGCCGCCGGGGAGAGCGGAGCCCAGGCCGGGGCTCACCGCCCTCCCCCCGGGGCTCTGGCCGCCCTCCCCCCGCACCCTCCCCTGCCGCGCTGGGGGCGGGGGGCGGCCGGAGGCTTTTTTGCCTGGGGCGGCAAAAAACCCAGAGCCGGCCCTGTAGGCTGGTGACAGGAAAGCAGCTCTGAAGAAAAGTTTTAGCTTTCTTAGGGTGCTGCTAGAATTGCTACTAAAAGCTCTTCAGGTGCTTCTGGAAATGATTTTTCAACAAAGCAAATATATCAGTTAATTAAGAACCTGTTTCCAAAGCTCTGGATAATATTTTTCAATTTAAACAATTTTCCAGTGTTTTGGGAACAGAAACTGTTTAAAGGCGCAGCTGCTGCTGTCTATCCATCAGAGATGTACCACTAGAATAATGACTGTATTTTCTTTTTTTGTACTTGCTGATGTGACTTGAGAAAATAAACAGGGCAGCTGGATGTGTAGCTCCAAGGCTGAGCAGCATGATTTCAGAGAGTTCTTACCCTGATGTACTGAGCTTGCAGGGAAATACAGTAGAATGCCAGCTTCAATCCAGCCAAACATAAAAAGGTCTAGAGCAGGGGTAGGCAACTTATTGCACGCGTGCCAAAGGCAGCACGCAAGCTGATTTTCAGTGGCACTCACACTGCCCGGATCCTGGCCACCGATCCGGGGGGGCTGTGCATTTTAATTTAATTTTAAATGAAGCTTCTTAAACATTTTAAAAACCTTATTTATTTTACATACAACAATAGTTTAGTTATATATTATAAACTTATAGAAAGAGACCTTCTAAAAACGTTAAAATGTATTACTGGCACACAAAACCTTAAATTAGAGTGAATAAATGAAGACTCGGCACATCATGTCTGAAAGGTTGCCGACCCCTGGTCTAGAGTCATGAACTTATGGTTGTTTGTGGGCTTCCCTTCTCTACAGAATTATCCATCATTATAATACCACGAGAAGGCAAACATAAACCTGAAAAACAGGGAAATGTGGATACCACAAAACTCCTCTTGTAATTTTCATACCTAGGCATGTGCTATTCTAGTGAAATCCAGTAGGCAGTCCTGTAGCTTTCGGCTCACTCACAGGAACATGTACAGATTGTCGGGCAGTGGGTCTGTATTATAGGCAAAGGGAAGTCCCATGCTCCACCTCATCTTTATCAAAGAGAGGTGCTGAAGCCAGGGAACATTCTGCATTGCCCCTGCACCCAAGATTTATTAGTATGAAAACATACCTAGGCTACAGTGGGTCTCCTTCCATTTAGTGGCAGTTACTGAGGTTCTCAGTTTAATGCATACTATCAAGGTTTGCTGCAATGAGTGCTGTTGTCAGCTCTTTTTATTGAGTTGTCAGGAACTAACTCATTAGGGCCACTGGTAAGCTGCCCTGGGGGCATCCAGGAAAATAGAATTAAAACAGTGTGGGAAACCTTCCACAGCAAGTCTGTATTTCAGAAGCCATCCTCTTTTGCTTTTCATCTGCAAGGTTATATTCCAGTTACCATCCACCTTCACTGCTAAAATAAACAACTCTACTTTAGAAATGACATTACATGCTTTCTGCCACATGCTGCAGTACTGCTTACTAGGCCTGCTGTCCTTGGGAAGTCACAGTGTAAGGCCCCTGCACAGGTTTCTCAGAATGCTGATTTGGTGTTCTGCCATTATCATTTATAGGGCCTGTGTCAAGCTGGCTTGCAGTGACTCAGGAGTGTTAGTACCAACCTCAGGGCAGACTGTTAAAACCAGGACACAAACCCCACATTGGTCTGAGTTCAATAACTAGATTTCACCAACCAATACCAAATGTAAATTCCTCAGGCACTATAACAGTCTAAGCATGGAGTCACAGACAGTCCTCTATCTTGCCACCCAGGGAAGCCTGCCTTTGTGATAGATGGTCCCTTACACCAAGAATCACAGCAATATTCAGGTTTCTCCCACTCCCAAAGGATCAGTCACTTACCCCAGTCAATTGCACTTCAGATCTCACATCAAAATTGAACATCTGTAGCTAATCGTGTAATAAACTATATACAGATTTATTAAAAAGGAAACAAGAAAGTTATTTTTGTGGTTAATGCAGGTAAACATATATATACAATTGACTTACAATCTTAAGTTTCAAAAGATAGTAGAAGTTTCTATAATAAGCAAGATCTATATATCCTTTAGGGCTAACCCAGGCTGAGCAGTTAGGGATCCCTGCGCTTAGAAAACCTTGTCCTTCAGAATCCAAGGAGCATTGAGATACAGTTCCTTCTTCTTAGAGATTTTTATTCCCTTTCCCCTGTGTACTTTTAGCTATGAACTCAGTTGACGGGAGAAATCCGAAGATCATAAGAACGGCCATACTGGGTCAGACCAAAGGTCCATCTAGCCCAGTATCCTGTCTGCCAACAGTGACTAATGCCAGGTGCCCCAGAGGGAATGAACAGAACAGGTTCAAGTGATCCATCCCCTGTCGCCCATTCCCAGCGTCTGGCAAACAGAAGCTAGGGACACCATCCCTGCCCATCCTGGCTAGTAGCCATTGATGGACCTATCCTCCAGGAACTTATCTAGTTCTTCTCTGAACCCAGTTATACTTTTGTCCTTCACAACATCCTCTGGCAAAGAGTTCTACAGGTTGACTGTGCGTTGTGTGAAGAAATACTTCCTTTTGTTTGTTTTAAACCTGCTGCCTATTAATTTCATTTGGTGACCCCTAGTTCTTGTGTTATGAGAAGGAGTAAATAACACCTCCTTATTTACTTTTTCCAGTCATGATTTTATAGACCTAAATCATATCCCCCCTTAGTCATTTCTTTTCCAAGCTGAAAAGTCCCAATCTTATTAATCTCTCCTCATATGGAAGTTGTTCCATTCTCCTAATCACTTTTGTTGCCCTTTTTGAACCTTTTCCAATGCCAATATATCTTTTTTGAGATGGGGACCACATCTGAACACAGTATTCAAGATGTGGGCATACCATGGATTTATATACAGGCAATATGATATTTTCTGTGTTATTATGTATCCTTTTCTTAATGATTCCCAACATTCTGTTCGCTTTTTTGACTGCCACTGCACATTGAGCGGATGTATTCAGAGAACTATCCACAATGACTTCAAGATCTCTTTCTTGAGTGGTAACAGCTAATTTAGACCCCATCAGTTTATATGTATAGTTGGGATTATGTTTTCCAATGTGCATTACTTTGCATTTATCAACATTGAATTTCATCTGCCGTTTTGTTGCCCAGTCACCCAGTTTTGAGAGATCCTTTTGTAGCTCTTCGCAGTCTGCCTGGGACTTAACTATCTTGAGTAGAGGATGCCCAGAGGGAACTCGAATGCTGGGGATTTTGTCTGCGAACAAGCCATGCCTGGGAACAAGCAACGACCCCCCCACCCCCAGCCAGAGGCAGGGGATGGTGCTCGTCACCCAAAAGGGTCCCGCGTTGAGATCCGGAGGGACAACCTCTACCAGGTTGTTCAAGACCCCCCAGACACAGGAAGACCTGACAGCTGCTAGTTCTGTGAAGGCTATGCTGTGGCCTCCTGCACTTGGCCCACTTGATGCCATGGGCAGGACACCTCCGGAGAGAGAAGACCCTCCAAAGGGTGGCCCAATGCTTCTTCTAGCCAGACATCCACTAGGAGGTACAGTAGAACCTCAGAATTACAGACACCTCAGGAATGGAGGTTGTCCATAACTCTGAAGTGTTCATAACTCTGAACAAAGCACAGTTCAGGCTCCAGATCCAGCAACTGACACTGCAGGCCAGGCTTCAGCAGCAGCTGAGCTCCCTACTCAGCCCCAGCATGAGTTTGTAAGCTTGTCCCCATCCCAGCAGGGGTGTGTGTGTGGGAAAATAGTGCGTCCCCCTCCTGGCTGGAGAAGAGGGATAAAAACTGTGCATCCCCCTCCCTGCTGGGGGAGGGAAGGGAGGAGTGAATGCGGTGCAGACCCCAGCACTGCTCCTACTCTGCTGGCTGGTTCCGGCTGCCTTGGGCTGGCAGTATAGCATCTTGCTGTAAGTGGCTGCCCTGCGTGTGGGGGTGAGGGTGGGGACAGACTGCCCAGATGTGCCTACCTTTAAGATGCAATACAGGCTTTTTTTGCTTTTATTTATTTATTTATTTATTTATTTATTTATTTATTGGTCTCTGCTGCTGCCTGATTGGTTGCTTTCAGTTTCACTTGGTGTCCGGTTGACCAGTCAAGTCCATAACTGTGGTGTTCGTATCTTTGAAGTTCTACTGTAAAGGATTACTGTGCCTCTTGCCCAGAGTGCCAGTGGGCCTGACCGAAGGGAGTACCCAAGGTACCCTTCATCCCCTTACCCATGATGGGGTCCCATTTGAACATATCGGCCTGGACCTGGTGGGCCCACTGGAAAGGAACGTGATGGGAAACTGCTACATCCTGGTGATCATTGACTATGCCACCTGGTACCCCAAAGCTGTCCTTTTGCGGACAGCCGGCACCTAAGATTTCTGCCGAGCTAGTGAAAGTCTTCACCAGAATGGGGATACCGTGAGAGATCCTAACTGGTCAAGGTAACAACGTGGCGTCCTGTCTGATGGCTGAACTCTGCTGCTTACTCACTGTCCAGGCTTTCAAGACGTCGGTGTACCACCCTCAGACTGATGGGCTGGTAAAGTGTTTCAACCAGATGTTGAAAATGATGTTGCGTAAGTTTGTGGAAGAAGACCCCCAGCACTGGGACACTTTACTCCCGGCCCTGCTGTTCGCCATGCGGGAGGTACCCCAAGCATCAACAGGCTTCTCAGCCTTTGAGCTCCTCTGTGGAAGGCAACCCTGGGGCATTCTCAACTTCCTTTGGGAGAATTGGTAGGAGCAAGAAACCCTGGTCACAGGTGTGGTCTGCTATGTGTTGCAACTGCACGAGTGACTCCATACTTTGGGGACTTTCGCCCAGCGGAATCTGTTACAGACACAACATGTGCAAGAACAGCACTATTACAAAGGGGTCAGACTCTGCAGTTTCAAGCCGGAAGATTGAGTCCTACTCTTGCTACTCACTGCAGAGTCCAAACTGATAGCCAAGTGGCAGGGATCCTATGAAGTCACCAGATGGGTGGGGTCAGTTACTGGTGCGACAGAAAGAGACACGCATATACCACGTTCACCTACTGAAGGCATACTCTCCATCTTGTAGTGGTGGAGAGGCTTGCATGTCTCAATGACCCCAAGAGCAATTCTGCCTGGAGTCATGTACTTCCTTAGGATCACCCATGGCAGAACAGTCAAGGGCGAGGCTCCAGACAAAGTATGATCCAAGAAGTCCCTAACAGCAGAGCAGACGGAGGATAACTGCATAGTGGAGGTGAAACTGTTGTGTAATGTTACAACAGCTGTGAAGGTGGATGAAGGCTGCAGCAAATAGAGGATTTCCAATCATCATGGTGTCCATGCCATTGTTTTTAAGTCCCCTATCTGTCAAGGGCAGTGTGGTGACTGTTGTGCACCAGTCTCCCCACTTTAAAAGAAGTCCCGCACAGGCATCTTCCAGTTTTGGGGAAAATAACATTTGCACAAGTCAAAAGTCCGGTGGCAATCAGTGAGTGGCGACGGGAACAGGACAGTGAAATCTGGAAGTTCCTAGTCACAGACCGACACACAGGCGGTGGGTGTGTGATACAGTCATCTTGCTTGAGGTTTGAGGCAGGTCAAGCATCTCGGCAGCTGCTCCCACGACTGAGCAGTCCTTTTTAGGATCCACTCTGCTCACCCACATGGGGAGGGGGTTAGAAAATGTACCCTAAAATAGTCTTGCCTCTGTTTTTCCTGTCTGGATAGACACACCCAGCAGGATCACCACCTCAGCTGTTGAAAATGTAAGAAACTTTTCAACTTTGGAACTTGGAACATACATACCCTGGTGGACAATTCAAACAGCGACCGACCAGAGCGATGTACAGCTATAATTGCTCGTGAATTGAATCGGTTTAACATTGATATTGCTGCTTTGTCTGAAACTAGAAGAGCTGATGAAGTAGGCGAGGTAGGAGAAAGGAGGATATACCTACTTCTGGAAGGGGAAATCTATAGATGAACCCCGATTGTATGGAGTGGGCTTTGCTATAAAGAACAAGCTCGTAAGGTGCCTCTCCGAGGTACCAGTTAGCATCAACAAGTGGTTTATGACAGTCTGACTGAGGCTCACCCAAAATCAACAGGTAACTATTGTGAGCGCCTATGCACCAACACTGGATGCCGATGAGAATGTAAAGGAAGATTTTTATTCTCAGTTGGAAACCATTTTATCAGAGACCCCTACACAAGACAAGATCATCCTTCTGGGGGATTTCAATGCACGTGTTGGATGAGACTCAGATATGTGGAAAGGAACAATCGGGAAAGAAGGAGTTGGTAAAAGCAATTCAAATGGAATTCTGCTCCTGACCAAGTGTGCTGAACACGAACTTATTATTACGAACACCCTTTTCCGTCAAAAGGAAAAGTTCAAAACATCTTGGAGACACTCACGGTCAAAGCACTGGCATCTCCTCAATTACGTCATAGTTCGTGCCCGAGATCATAGTGAGATACTTCTCACAAGAGCAATGACAAGTGCTGATGACTGTTGGACTGATCATCACCTTATTCAATCCACACTGAAAATTAAGATCGCTCCCAAATGCAGGCTGTAAAAGAAGCAGGTCAGGCGCAAGCTGAAGGTTCAAGATTTGAAGGATCCTATTAAGTGTGACCACTTCCAAGCAGTCTTAGAAGAAAAGATCCCATCAGAGTTTCCAGAAGAAATTGAGGAACATTGGAGCCAGTTGAAAGCAGTAATCATCAATGTCTGTGAGGAAACCATAGGCTACCAAACCAGAAAACATCAGGACTGCTTTGACGAGAATGATGCTGAAATTGAGCAACTCATCAATGAGCAGGACCGGCTCTAGGCACCAGCAAAACAAGCACCTGCTTGGGGTGGCACATTCCCAGGGGTGGCACAGCAGCTGGTAGCAGTTGTGGAGGCAGCTGGGCCCACATGGCCTCAGCCGCGCAGTGCAGGGCACAGGGCATCTGCAGCACGGGGGTGCCACTCACCACCTCAGCCAGGTTGTCGTGGCGCACGTCGCCCATGCCGGACGTGTCGATGAGCAGGCGCAGTGCCCCGTAGCTCACCCCCTTCACCCGCAGGATGTCCGGGGACTTGGCTGCCAGCACCGACTTGTGGGCTCGGATCTGCCGGCTGGACACTTCGATCACCAGGTCCCGATCCTCTGAGACCAGCTGCTGCGGGCCCCAGGGCTGCGCTCCAGCCTGTGGAGAGTAAGTACCAGGTGGCGGCCGGGTGATGTCGCTTCCTCCTGCCTCAGACTCGGACTCGCGCGTTGTTAATCTCCCACTGGCTCTTCCCCACCTGGCTGCTGGAGGAGGCTGCTCCAGGATCCTGGTGCGGGGCTTTGTCCACTGCCCCGGGCGAACTGGAGCACAAGGAGGATCTGAAATCGCTAGGAGCTTGCAAAGGGAGCGCGGCTCTTTCCCCACCCCCACTCTCCTCTTCCCCAGCTGATGTGCTCCCTTCCATGGAGCCAGGCTGCTGCTGGCTGCCCTTGCTTCTCTCCACTTCCCCCAGAGCTTTCCCCGGTGGCCCTAGCTGCTGCCCTGCTTCTCCGCAGAGCCTTTTTGGATAGGCTCTAGCAGAGGCTGGACCTGGCTAATGTCCCCCCACACACACACACACACAGCTCAGCAGCACAGTCAGGTTCCCTTCGCCTTCCTCTTCTATCCCTCCCCCCCCCCCCCGCACCCTTGCCTTTTTCCTTTTTTTCCTTTGTGGTTTAAGGTTGAACGTTACTGTGGGTTTTCCTTGCTCAACTCTCCTTCTTGGCACATGGTCAATTTCAGCCTTGTTTCTCAGCCTGGCCTCCTCTCACATGCTGACAGCAGAAAGAGGTGTGGGGCAGCTGTCCCTGCAGCCACTCGCTGCTGAACTTTTCAACTCCATTAATTTCAACATTGTGTAGATATCTGTAACCATCATATGTTTGCTGCAGCTTGATTGCTCAGACTTTCCGTGAGTGGCATTGACAGATTAATGTATAGTAATAAAGTATCTCAATTCCTGTTCCTTGGGGGAGTTGGATTTTTTTTTTCCTGGAGCAATTTAATTTTTTATGAGCCTTTTTCCTATTTATTTTTCTTCAGAGTAAGTGACACATGTTCTTTAACAAGTGAAAGATCACTGAGTTTTAACAGTTTTGATTTATCTAGATGTTCGTATCAGCCTGCATGCAACTCCCAAGATCAGTTTGACTAATTGCACTGTTTTATTTCAGCTCAAAGAGGAGCTAAAGATTTTCCTTGGACTTTCTGCTCTGAAATTTGCAGCAACAGAGTCAACTAAACATGCTGATGTGTGATTATATTCTGCGATTATTTCCCCAATATGCAAACATGTGTAAAAGCCAAAAAGAAAGGGGGAGGGGGCCGCCAACATTTTTTTTGCTTGGGGGCGGCAAAAAACCTAGAGCCGGCCCTGTCAATGAGAAGAGAATGGCATTTCGTGCTTGGCAGAATGACATCAATTGTAATATAAAGAGAGAAGCCCATGCCAAGGTGAGTGCGGAAGCACAATGTAAAACCAGAGAACTTAAGAACAAATGGTGGACTGAGAAAGCGCAAGAACTCCAACATCTCGCGGACATCCACAATAAATGTGGTTTCTTTAGTGCCTGACTAACCTAATTGCCTTCTATGACGAGATAACTGGCTCTGTGGATGAGGGGAAAGCAGTGGACGTATTATTTCTTGCCAACAAGTTAAAGAAGTATGGGCTGGATGAATGGCTTATAAGGTGGATAGAAAGCTGGCTAGATCATTGGGCTCAACGGGCAGTGATCAATGGCTCCATGTCTAGTTGGCAGCCGGTATCAAGCGGAGTGCACCAAGGGTCGGTCCTGGGGCCAGTTTTGTTCAATATCTTCATTAAGGATCTGGAGGATGGAGTGGATTGCACCCTCAGCAAGTTTACAGATGACACTAAACTGAGAGGAGTGATAGATACACTGGAGGGTAGGGATAGGATACAGAAGGACCTAGACAAATTGGAGGATTGGACCAAAAGAAATCAGATGAGGTTCAACAAGGACAAGTGCAGAGTCCTGCACTTAGGAGGGAAGAATCCCATGCACTGCTACAAACTAGGGATCGAGTGGCTAGGCAGCGGTTCTGCAGAAAAAGACCTAGGGGTTACAGTGGACAAGAAGCTGGATATGAGTCAACAGTGTGCCCTTGTTGCCAAGAAGGCTAACGGCATTTTGGGCTGTATAAGTAGGAGCATTGCCAGCAGATCAAGGGACATGATCATTCCCCTCTATTTGGCATTGGTGAGGGCTCATCTGGAGTACTGTGTCCAGTTTTTGGGCCCCATACTACAAGAAGGATGTGGAAAAATTGGAAAGAGTTCAGTGGAGGGCAATAAAAATGATTAAGGGGCTGGAGCATGTGATTTATGAGGAGAGGCTGAGGGAACTGGGATTATTTAGGGTATGTCTACACTACGAAATTAGGTCGAATTTATAGAAGCTGGTTTTATAGATATCGGTTTTATACAGTCGATTGTGTGTGTCCCCACATAAAATGCTCTAAGTGCATGAAGCCGGCGGACCGCATCCACAGTACCGAGGCTAGCGTCGACTTCCGGAGCCTTGCACTGTGAGTAGCTATCCCACAGGTCCCGCAGTCTCCGCCGCCCATTGGAATTCTGGGTTGAGATCCCAATGCCTGATGATGCAAAACAGTGTCGCGGGGGGTTCTGGGTACATGCCGTCAGGCCCCTCCCCCTCCGTCAGAGCAACGGCAGACAATCGATTCGCGCCTTTTTACCTGGGTTACCTGTGCAGACAACATACCATGGCAAGCATGGAGCCCGCTCAGCTCAGCTCAGTTCACCGTCAGCATATGTCATCTGGGTGCCGGCAGACGTTGTACTGCATTGCTACACAGCAGCAGCCCCTTGCCTTTTGGCAGTAGATGGTGTATTAAGATTGATATCCGTCATCGTCGTATTCCAGTTCAACCAGAGGCACCTGGGCAGACATGCTTTGTCTCCTGGAGACTCAGTCCTGCCGGCTGTCCTATTGAACCATCTTGACGATGATGGCTAGCAATCGTAGACAGTATCTTCTGCCAAGCACCCAGAAGATGCCAAGGGCTATCAGTCATGCTGCACCGTCTGCTGCCAGCTTAAGATGTAAAAAATAGATGTATTCATTTGCTTCCCTCTCCCTCCGTGAAATCAACGGCCTGCTAAACCCAGGGTTTTGAGTTCAATCTTTGGGGGGGCCATTCTGTGTGACAGTTGTTTGTGTTTCTCCCTGATGCACAGCCACCTTTGTTGATTTTAATTCCCTGTACCTGTACGCCATGTCGTCAGTCGCCCCTCCCTCCCTCCGTCAGTTTCGCGCCTTTTTTCAGCCCAGACACCATAGCACTGGGATCATGGAGCCCGCTCAGATCACCGTGGCAATTATGAGCACTATGAACGCCACGCGCATTGTCCTGGAGTATATGCAGAGCCAGGACACGCCAAAGCAAAACCAGGACCAGCCGATGAGGCGATTGCAGCGCGGCGACGAGAGTGATGAGGAAATTGACATGGACACAGCCCTCACACAAGGTACGGGCCCCAGCAATGTGCAAATCATGGTGTTACTGGGGCAGGTTCATGCTGTGGAACGCCGATTCTGGGCCCGGGAAACAGGCACAGACTCGTGGGACCACATCGTGTTGCAGGTCTGGGACGATTCCCAGTGGCTGCAAACCTTTTGCATGCGTAAGGGCACTTTCATGGAACTTTGTGACTTGCTTTCCCCTGCCCTGAAGCGCCAGAATACCAGGATGAGAGCAGCCCTCACAGTTGAGAAGCGAGTGGCGATAGCCCTGTGGAAGCTTGCAACGCCAGACAGCTACCGGTCAGTTGGGAATCAATTTGGCGTGGGCAAATCTACTGTGGGGACTGCTGTGATCCAAGTTGCCAGGGCAATCAAAGACCTGCTGATATCAAGGGTACTGACTCTGGGAAACGTGCAGGCCATAGTGGATGGCTTTGCTGCAATGGGATTCCCAAACTGTGGTGGGGCGATAGACGGAACCCATATCCCTATCTTGTCACCGGAGCACCAAGCCACCGAGTACATAAACCGCAAGGGGTACTTTTCAATGCTGCTGCAAGCCCTGGTGGATCACAAGGGACGTTTCACCAACATCAATGTGGGATGGCCAGGAAAGGTACATGATGCTCGCGTCTTCAGGCACTCTGATCTGTTTCGAAAGCTGAAGGAAGGGACTTTCTTCCCGGACCAGAAAATAACCGTTGGGGATGTTGAAATGCCTATAGTTATCCTTGGGGACCCAGCCTACCCCTTAATGCCATGGCTCATGAAGCCATACATAGGCAGCCAGGACAGTAGTCAGGACCTGTTCAACTATAGGCTGAGCAAGTGCCCAACGGTGGTGGAATGTGCATTTGGACGTTTAAAAGCGCGCTGGCGCAGCTTACTGACTCGCTCAGACCTCAGCGAAAAGAATATCCCCATTGTTATTGCTGCTTGCTGTGCGCTCCACAATATCTGTGAGAGTAAAGGGGAGACATTTATGGCGGGGTGGGAGGTTGAGGCAATTCGCCTGGCCGCTGATTACGCGCAGCCAGACACCAGGGCGGTTAGAAGAGTACAGCAGGGCGTGGTGCGCATCAGAGAAGCTTTGAAAACGAGTTTTGTGACTGGTCAGGCTACGGTGTGAAACTTCTGTTTGTTTCTCCTTGATGAACCCCCCCGCCCCCCCGGTTCACTCTACTTCCCTGTAAACCAGCCATCCCACCCTCCCCTTCCCCCTTCGAGCACCGCTTGCAGAGGCAATAAAGTCATTGTTACTTCATATTCATGCATTCTTTACTAATTCATCACACAACTAGGGGGATAATTGCCAAGGTAGCCCGAGAGAGGTAGGGGAGGAGGGAAGGAAAAGGACACACTGCAGTTTAAAACTTTAAAACTTTAACACTTATTGAAAGCCAGCCTTCCGATGCTCGGGCAATCATCTGGGGTGGAGTGACTGGGTGGCCGGAGGCCCCCCCCACCGTGTTCTTGGGCGTCTGGGTGAGGAGGCAATGGGACTTGGGGAGGAGGGCTGTTGGTTACACAGGGGCTGTAGCGGCGGTCTCTGCTCCTGCTGCGTTTCCTGCAGCTCAACCATACGCTGGAGCATATCAGTTTGATGCTCCAGCAGCCGGAGCATCGACTCTTGCCTTCTGTCTGCAAGCTGACGCCACCTATCATCTTCAGCCCGCCACTTGCTCTGTTCATTCCGCGATTCAGCCCGCCACCTCTCCTCTCATTCATATCGTGCTTTTCTGTAGTCTGATATTGACTGCCTCCACGCATTCTGCTGTGCTCTTTCAGCGTGGGAGGACATCTGGAGCTCCGTGAACATATCATCCCGAGTCTGCCGTTTTCTCCTTCTAATCTTTGTTAGCCTCTGCGAAGGAGAAACATTTGCAGCTGGTGGAGGAGAAAGGAGAGGTGGTTAAAAAAGACACATTTTAGAGAACAATGGGTACACTCTTTCACATTAAATTTTGCTGTTCACATTACACAGCACATGTGCTTTCGTTACAAAGTCGCATTTTTCCTCTTATATTGAGGGCCTGCCGGTTTGGTGTGAGAGATCACTCACACGGTGCCAGGCAACAGAATTCGGCTTGCAGGCAGCCATGGTAAGCCACAGGCTTTTGGCTTTTTTAACCCTCATAACGTGGGAATGGTTTCAAACAGTAGCGCCCTCATTTCCCATACCAAGGACCCGTTGGGTTGGCCATTTAAAATGGGTTTGCAGTGTAAAAGGAGGGGCTGCGTTTTCCGGGTTAACATGCAGCACAAACCCAACTACCCCCCCCACACACACACATACACACTCCCAATTCTCTGAGATGATCCCTTCACCCCTCCCCCCCACCGCGTGGGTAACAGCGGGGAACATTTCTGTTCAGCCGAGCAGGAACGGGCACCTCTGAATGCCCCCTTAATAAAATCACCCATTTCAACCAGGTGACCGTGAATGATATCACTCTCCTGAGGATAACAAAGAGAGATAAGGAATGGATGTTGTCTGCATGCCAGCAAACACCGGGACCATACGCTGCCATGCTTTGTTATGCAATGATTCCAGACTATGTGCTACTGGCCTGGCGTGGTAAAGTGTCCTACCATGGCGGACGGGATAAGGCAGCCCTCCCCAGAAACCTTTTGCAAAGGCTTTGGGAGTACATGAAGGAGCGCTTTCTGGAGATGTCCCTGGAGGATTTCCGCTCCATCCCCATACACGTTAACAGACTTTTCCAGTAGCTGTACTGGCCGCGGTTGCCAGGGCAAATTAATCATTAATCATTAAACACACTTGCTTTTAAACCATGTGTAATATTTACAAAGGTACACTCACCAGAGGTCCCTTGTGGGTCCTCAGGGTCTGGGAGCACGCCTTGGGTGAGTTTGGGGGTTACTGGTTCCAGGTCCAGGGTGATAAACATATCCTGGCTGTTGGGGAAACCGGTTTCTCCGCTTCCTTGCTGTGAGCTATCTTCATTGTCTTCATCATCATCATCATCTTCCGTGTACCCTGAACCCGCTTCCCTGTTGCGTGTTTCTCCATTGACGGAGTCAAAGCACACAGTTGGGGTAGTGCTGGCTGCACCCCCTAGAATGGCATGCAGCTCCACGTAGAAGCGGCATGTTTGCAGCTCTGCCCCGGACCTTCCGTTTGCCTCTCTGGCTTTGTGGTAGGCTTGCCTTAGCTCCTTAATTTTCACGCGGCACTGCTGTGCCTCCCTGTTATGGCCTCTGTCCTTCATTGCCTTTGAGATCTTTTCTAATATTTTGCCATTTCGTTTACTGCTACGGAGTTCAGCTAGCACTGATTCATCTCCCCATATGGCAAGCAGATCCCGTACCTCCCATTCTGTCAACGCTGGAGCTCTTTTGCGATCCTGGGACTCCATCATGGTTCCCTGTGCTGATGAGCTCTGCGTGGTCACCTGTGCTCTCCACGCTGGGCAAACAGGAAATGAAATTCAAAAGTTCGCGGGGCTTTTCCTGTCTGCCTGGTCAGTGCATCTGAGTTGAGAGTGCTGTCCAGAGCGGTCACCATGAAGCACTGTGGGATAGCTCCCGGAGGCCAATAACGTCGAATTCCATCCACACTACCCCAAATCCGACCCACAAAGGCTGATTTTAGTGCTAATCCCCTCGTCGGAGGTGGAGTAAAGAAACCGGTTTAAAGGGCCCTTTAAGTCGAAAGAAAGGGCTTCGTCGTGTGGACGTGTCCAGGCTTAATTCGATTTACCCCTGCTAAAGTCAACCTAAACTCGTAGTGTAGACCAGGGCTTAGTCTGCAGAAGAGAAGAATGAGGGGGGATTTGATAGCTGCTTTCAACTACCTGAAAGGAGGTTCCAAAGAGGATGGATCTAGACTGTTCTCAGTGGTAGCAGATAACAGAACAAGGAGTAATGGTCTCAACTTGCAATGGGGGAGGTTTAGATTGGATATTAGGAAAAACTTTTTCACTAGGAGGGTGGTGAAGCACTGGAATGGGTTACCCAGGGAGGTGATGGAATCTCCTTCCATAGAGGTTTTTATGGTCAGGCTTGACAAAGCCCTGGCTGGGATGATTTAGTTGGGTATTGGTCCTGCTTTGAGCAGGGGGTTGGACTAGATGACCTCCTGAGATCCCTTCCAACCCTGATATTCTATGATCAGGTGGCATCCCGGATGGGGGGGTCCAACCCGTCACAATGGCAATCTCTGATATGTAACACTGGGCATTCCAATACAACGTGTACTCAGTATGTTTACTAGAAAGTGGGAACTGAGTGGTGCTGTTAGGAATGGTATCATTCTCTGTGGGGATAACCAGACAGGAAACAGCAAGAGAACCCACCTAAGAAGCCACCAATTTAGAACTTTCTTCCTATGTTTGGAAGATATGTATGTACTTGCTTTCCACATTTAGCACTGATGTCTGAGGATTGGTGAGAGGGGGTGCAGTCTTCTAAATGGGAGGCTTGGTTTGCTGATCTAAATAGGAAGGAGCCCAAATTAATGTTACAATATACAGTGCACAACAGTCTGTCTTAATGGTTTAATATGAGATATGAACAACCTGTAATAATAGCTGTTCACTTGCCTGGGATTTGTTATTCTCTTTAACTTTTATATTCCTAAGCTTTCTGGACATCATTTCAAACTTTAAATACAGTGCTGTCTCCTTTTCCTTAGAGAACTGGATTTTAAAATATGCTGCTCATTTTAATTTCTCTTTCCTCTGCCTTTTTGCAGAGTGAGATAGAGAGCCTGATCCAAAGCCCATTGAAGTCAAGGGAAAGCTGCCACTGACCTCAATGGGTTTGGGATTAGGCCCTAAATCCTTGTAAAAGCCTCAGTCTGGCAAAGTGTTTAAGCACAGTGTGGTTGTGAATAATTCTTAGAACTGTGAACCTCAGTATAACCAATGCAGTGAGGGTGAGGACAGGCAGTTCCTCCCAGGCTCAGTCACTGTTGACAGCTGTCTGCAGCCATTGCTGCATCAGTGACACTCAGGTCACATTTTTAAGCTTTTCTTCACAGCATTGAGAGCTAGAAACCTTTAAATAGTGAAAACTCAGAATCAGGGTGTCTGGGAGCTGGGGCCTTAGCCTCAAGCCTGTTGTGCAGTGTGCCTCAATACAGTCCTGACCACCTACAGAGGGGGTGTCAAGTGGGAGGAGCCCAGCAGAGCATGTTTGATCAGACTTTGAGCATCTGATTTGGGCATGGGAAGCCTTTTGTTCATGGGTGGAGGGACACTTGACTCGGGTCCTCCTTGCATAGATCCACATGAGGAAGTCCAGCCTCCCCAGCTCTCCGTAGGCAGGTGAGATGCAAGGCTGTGCATTCCCATGTGAGGGAGCTGCATGGCGGGTTGGGTATCTTTAGGAGTTGGAAGCCGTGTCCCTGTGTGTTACTGACAGACAGCATTTCCTGGGGTGGCTGGAGACTTGTGCCTTACATTGGCATTTCCTTGGATTCTCCAGCCTCAGGGACCCTCCAGGGTGATGCTACCTATTAACAAGGTCATCCTCCAGCATAGGCAGTGTGGTACACCCCTGCCTCCTGTGCCCCCACACCTAAGCAGGTGGAGAGGAGATATTTTGTACTTGCTAAGGGGGTGGATTTTCTTTCTTCTCATCCACCCCCCTCCTTGTCATTCACATGGCAGCAGAACGGGCATGCCAGCACCTGCAGAAGTCGACTTCTCCAGACCGGATGGCAAAGCGCATTGGCCTGCTGGGGAGGAAAGTATTTTCCTCAGTCACACTATAGTTCCAGATCACGGATGGGCCAAGGGAGGGGACTGGATACTCAGAAGGGCTCCTAGCTCACATCTGCTGACAATGGCTGCAGCACTGGGGGCCCCAGAACCAAAGCCAGAACCAGAGTACTTCACAATAATACATTGTAAAGATAGGTACTTCAATCCTGGGTTTCTGTCTGGGATTCAGGTTGATGCAAGGTGGGAATCGGGTCCATTGTAGCTGGGCAGGATTGGGGATGGCTTTCCAGCTGGCTGGGATCAGGGTCCTGAGTCCCAAAAAGATCCTGGATCTGAGGGGGCAGCTCATTTCCAGCATCCTTCTTCTCACCCTTTGATGGATCTGGCCAATCATCCTTGGTGGGTGTGAAAGTGCAGACAGCAGGCTCCAAATGGTGTTTGGGATGGACTGTACTATAAATGTGTAGTATCCTGTCCAGTTCATCCAAATATGGACAGGTCACATGCCCCGTGCTGAACTGTCTCCTTGTGTCCCTTGTATCAATATACTTTTTTCTGAGCTGCTTACTCTTTCTCTAAAAAAAGAAGAACAGGAGGACTTGTGGCACCTTAGAGACTAACAAATTTATTAGAGCATAAGCTTTCGTGGACTACAGCCCACTTCTTCGGATGCATATGCATATGCATCCAAAGAAGTGGGCTGTAGTCCACGAAAGCTTATGCTCTAATAAATTTGTTAGTCTCTAAGGTGCCACAAGTCCTCCTGTTCTTCTTTTTGCGGATACAGACTAACACGGCTGCTACTCTGTACTCTTTCTCTGGCACTGCTCGGCATCCTGGTCACCTGCTTTGCAATATCCCCAAAAAGGTTTTTATTCTGGTGACTGGCCACAAGAGCTTCCTGAACTAATGCTTCTCCCCAGTTGGCAATGAGAGCCAGGATCTCAGCACAGCTCCAGGCAGCTATACAAGGCATGGTGTGGAGCTTTTGGCATGCAATCACAGTTGTATTACAAGAATGATATACTGGGATCCAGGAGCAAAATGACACAATCTGTCTCAGCGCCAGCTTTTAAAGGAGGGAGGTGTCATCCCTGGAACTTGACTCCATTGCAGGGGAGAGCACACAGGTAAACAGGTCAGCAATGGTCAGCCTGCAAAGCACTGTGGAATAGCCACTGGAAGCATGCAAAAAGTGGTGTGCAGCAGTTGCATCCACACAAACAATAGACCAAACTAATTCAGTTTGAAGCAAGAGGACTCTACAGTTTGGGATAAATGCAGAGTTAGTGCGCGGTGATGGATTGTGTCATGTGAGGATCCTCCATCCTTAGAGGTTTTTAAGGCCCGGCTTGACAAAGACCTGCCTGGGATGATTTAGGTGGGGTTGGTCCTCCTCTGAGCAGAGGGTGGACTAGATGACCTCCTGATGTCTCTTCCAACCGTAATCTTCTATGATTATGTGATTCTATGTTACCAAGTGTTTTCAAACCAGATTAACTTGATTTGACCTGGTTTAAACTCCTATGTAGACAAGTCCTCAATTAGCACATAAACTGAGGTTTCTTTATTGCAGATAGGTTGAGGAGGGGGAGATAACCTTTGAGTTCATCCATGTAGTATGAAAATCACCAATAAACCCATACAGGTTCCTAGGGCAGCTGCTGTCAGGGCTGATGCCAGGATCTAAGGCTAGCTGTCTCAGGGGATGTACATGTAGATGATAGGTCTCGTGACTTGGCTTGGGACTCCATGGGCTGACAGCAGGCAATCCCTGGCCATACACATGCAGGTGGCAGACTGTCAAAAACAGGGCGGACATCCCAAACTGGTGGTGTGTTCTATAATTAGTTTCACCAAGCGAGTAGCAAATATGAACTGCTGGGTCACTATAACAGTCTTACTATGGAGTCACAGGCAGTCCCCTTGGACTCTCCAGTCTATCTGGCCACCTAGACAAACTGGACTTAATTGATAAATTGTCACTTATACCACATTCATGGGCAAGAATCCCTGAGCCCAGGCTCCAGCCCAAGCCCTAATGTCTACACAGCTTTTTTAGCCCTTTGAGCCCGAGTCACCTGACCCAGGCCAGCTGTGGCCATGCTGCATGTCTTTTATTCCAATGTAGACATACCCACTGTGGTTCTATGCAGTTGGAAAGTGAACATGCAAAGAAACTGCTGTGTGTTGGATGAGGAGCAGTGCTTCTAGGGCTGGTTGAACATTTTCTGTCAAAAAAAATTCTATAGAAAACTGGTGGGGGAATTCATGAAATTACAATTTTTTGCAGAAAGTGTCTGTTTTCCTTGAATATTCTCAATTTTGTTTTATTATTATTAGGGCTGTCAAACGACGAAAGAAATTAATCACGATTAATTGCATGATTAATTTCACTGTTAATAATAGAATACCATTTATTTAAATATTTTTGGATGTTTTCTACATTTTCACATAAATTGATTTCAATTACAACACAGAATACAAAGTATACAGTGCTCACTTTATATTTATTTCTGATTATAAATATTTACACCATAAAAAACAAAATAAATAGTATTTTCAATTCACCTAATATAAGTACTGTAGTGCAGTCTCTTTATCATGAAAGTTGAACTTACAAATGTTGAATTATATGCCAAAAAAAACTGCATTCAAAAATAAAATAATGTAAAACTTTAGAGCAGTGGTTTCCAAACTGTGGGTCACGACCCAGTACTGGTTCGTAGAATGGAAGGCACGGGGTCGCGGCGGCTTTGGTCAGCACTGCCGGCCGAGCCATTAAAAGTCCCGTCGGTGGTGTTGCCCAGCTAAAGCAGGCTAGTTTCTACCTGTTCTGACACTGCACAGTGCCCCAGAAGCAGCCAGCAGCAGGTCTGGCTCCTAGGCAGGGGGGCCACGGGGCTCCGTGTGCTACCCCCACCCTGAGCACTGGCTCCCGCACTCCCATTGGTCGGTGCCTGCGGGTGAGAGCCTCCGCCTAGAAGGTGGACCTGCTGCTGGCTGCTTCCAGTGTGCAGTGCGGTCTGCAGTGCCAGGACAGGCAGGAAGCCTCCCTTAGCATGCCTGCTGCGCTGCTGACAGGGAGCCGCCTGAGGTAACCCCCTGCCCCAACCCCCTGCCCCAGCCCTGAACCCCCCCAACCCAGAGCCCCCTCCTGCACCCCAAACCCCTCATCCCTGGCCCCACACCAGAGCCTGCACTTCCAGTCCTGATACCTGACCCCCTCCTACATCCCAACCCCCTGCCCCAGCCCAGAGCCCCCTCCCACACCCTGAACCACTCATTCCTGGCCCACCCCGCAGCCCTCACCCCTGCACCCCAACCCTCTGCCCCAGCCCTGAGCCTCTCCCACACCCCAAACCCCTCATCCCCAGCTCTGTTGGGTCAGGGGCATTAACAATTTTCTTCAACTGGGTTGCCAGAAAAAAAGTTTGAAAACCACTGCTTTAGAGCCTACAAGTCCACTCAGTCCTACTTCAGCCAATCACTTAGACAAACAAGTTTGGTGACATTTGCAGGAGATAATGCTGTCCATTTCTTGTTTACAATGTCACCTGAAAGTGAGAACAGGCGTTCACATGGCACTGTTGTAACCGGCGTCGCAAGATATTTACATACCAGATGCGCTGAAGATTCATATGTCCCTTCATGCTTCAACCACAATTCCAGAGGACATGCATCCTTGCTGATGATGGGTTCTGTTCGATAATGATCCAAAGCAGAGTGGACCAATGCATGTTCATTTTCATCATCTGAGTCAGATGCCATCAGCAGAAGGTTGATTTTCTTTTCTGGTGGTTCGGGTTGTAATGATGCTGCCCTTGGTGGGACACTTCTGAGAATGCCAATTCAAATAGCTTACTAATAAGGCAAACCAAACCAGCCAAACAGAGAGGACTTTGGTTTTCTAACCACAAGTCACACAAGCAATTCCCTTAGACATTCCAGTTTCCCAGTATCACCACCAGTGCCACTCATTATGGGGATGAATGGTTATGAAAACCAATGCCCCAGTAAAAGAAAAAAGGTTCTCCCGATACCAAAGGACAAAGCCCCAGACCCAGGTCAATATACAAATCAGATCTTACCCACAAATCACGCTGTTGCCAATCCTTTAGAATCTAAAGGTTTATTCATAAAAGGAAAAAGATATAGATGAAAGCTAAAATTGGTTAAATGGAATAAATTACATACAGTAATGGCAAAGTTCTTGGTTCAGGCTTGTAGCAGTGATAGAATAAACTGCAGGTTCAAATCAAGTCTCTGGAGTACATCCACAGCTGGGATGGGTCATTCAGACCTTTGTTCAGAGCTTCTGTTTGTAGCAAAGTCCCTCCAGAGGTATGAAGCAGGATTGAAGACAAGATGGAGGAACTGCAGCAGCTTTTTATAATCTCTTGTCATGTGGCCTTTCTTTCTTTGTTCGAAAGACAACCATTCCAGCACATGGCAAGAAAAAACCTTAGAGTTCTGTCCATAGGCATGTCCCTGCATGCTTACCTGAGTCACAAGGTGTATCTGCCTTCTTTCAATGGGTCAGTTGTATAGCTGATGGTCCTTAAAGAGCCATCAAGCAGGCTAGGCAGTGCTGATGCCAAGCTGTCTGGGGTGTCACCCAGAAGCATAGCACAAGTTTGAAATACAGACAGTATAGAGCCAATACTTATAACTTTAAATACAAAAATGATACATGCACCCAGATAGCATAATCATAACCAGCAAACCATAACCTTGTCGTAGACACCTTATTTGACCCCCTTTATACAAGATTTGGTGCCACTACAGGACCTTGGTTGCAACAATGAGCTATATGGTCCCAGTGTGTGTCAATAACATCATACAGGTTCTGTAGTTTCCCCATCTGAGTGTTGCACTTTTAAGACTTCTGAAAGCATGCTCCACACCTCGTCCTTCTCAGATTTTGGACAGCACTTCAGATTCTTAAACCTTGGGTCGAGTGCTGTAGCTATTTTTAGAAATCTCACATTGGTCCCTTCTTTGCATTTTGTCAAATCTGCAGTGACAGTGTTCGTAAATCAAACAACATGTGTTGGATCATCATCTGAGATTGCATTAGATATATGGCAGAATGCGGGTAAAACAGAGCAGAGGACATACAATTCTCCCCCAAAGAGTTCAGTCACAAATGTAATTAATTCACTATTTTTTTAACAAACATCATCAGCATGGAAGCATGTCCTCTGGAATGGTGGCTGAAGCATGAAGGGGCATATAAATGTTTAACATATCTGGCACGTAAATACCTTGCAACACTGGCTACAAAAGTGTCATGCGAACGCCTGTTCTCACTTTCAGGTGACACTGTAAATAAGAAGCAGGCAGCATTATCTCCCGTAAATGTAAACAAACTTGTTTGTCTTAGCGATTGGCTGAACAAGAAGTAGGACTGAGTGGACTTGTAGGCTCTAAAGTTTTACATTGTTTTGTTTTTGAGTACAAAAAAAATGTACATTTGTAAGTTACACTTTCACAATAGAGACTGCACTACAGTACTTGTATAAGGTGAATTGAAAAATACTATTTCTTTTGTTTATCATTTTACAGTGCAAATATTTGTAATACAAATAATATAAAGTGAGCACTGTACACGTTGTATTCTGTGTTCTAATAGAAATCAATATATTTGCTAATGTAGAAAAACATCCAAAAATATTTTTAAAATTTCAATTGTTTAAAAGTGCGATTAATTGCGATTAATTATTTTAATTGCAGATAATTTTTTTGAGTGAGTTAACTGCGATTAATCAACAGTCCTAATTATGATTAGAAAACCAACCCCCCTTTTTGTTTGTTTTTCTTTTCAACTGACATTTTTCTGTTTTGTGTCAGTTTTCTGCCAACATTTTTTGGTTTTCTAGGATTCGAGTGTTTTGATTAAGTCAAAATTTTCCAAACTCCAAACATTTCCAAACCAGCTGTAGCTATTTCATAAGAAGTAGACAATGAGATATATAAGACACAACTATCCGGCGGTGATTAATGTGAAGCAGCAACACGTCTCCTCCCCGCGCTGTGATAGTGCTTCATTGCAAATGAAATTTGTGAACCCCCATGTACGATGTTCAACAGAAAGACCCCAGGCATTATTTCAAGACTGTTACTGTACAGACAATGTGCAGAGTTCCTTTTACTATTGGTAACATTGGCTAAGAAATACATCCTGATGGCGTGGACTGTTAAAGATAAGACCAGCTAGCTGTCTTGAATAAATCTAGTTAAAGAACACTTAATCATAGAGTAAATTACATTGCGGGACTGGGATCGATTCAAATGAAAATGAACAACTATACATGACTTCTTTATCAATGAAAAAATAGACTTACAGCTCCTGTACAAATGAGCAATTGTATGTGACTGCTGCCTCAGTGACTTGTTGAAAATATATTGATTTTCAAATACTGCATTCCTAGCACAGGTAAGACAAACAAGAGCTTACAGGATGGAGCCCCGCTATGGGCTGCTGGGTGAGTGAATTTGGGTGTGTTGTGAGCAGAGCTGAGTGAATGATGGATTTTTCAGTTCGCTGGGAATTCAAGAAATGGGGAGGGGGTTGCTTTGGGTCAAACCAAAAACAATTTTTTTGACATTTTAATTGAATCAAAAATTTTGTTTCAAGTCAGTCAGAATGTTTTGTTTCAACAAAATCCAATCCATTCCTTTTGATTTTGACAATATTTAAGCATTTTTTATTTAAAAAAATAAAATTAAAGGAAATTTTAAGACAAAAATTCATTTTTTACTGAAAAAGTCAAAATGTTTCCTTTGCTCTTGGGGAAGAAGCCAAACCCTGTGTTATGTGCTGTGATAAATGAAGGGGCGGGGGTAGCTCCCTTTTATGGACACCCAGCCAGCCAGTAGCTATAAAATCCCTCTTAGTAGCTGTTTTCTAATTGCTCTACCTATTCAGGGTTAAAAAGTCTCACTGCTATGCGAGGGCATCTGGCCAAAAGAGCCTATGGGAAGGCTAGAACTTCTTAAACTTGAAACAAGACTCCCCTTTTGTCTGTCTGTTGTTGTTCTCCCAGGGAGATGTGGACAGGGCAGAACTGTGCTGTAAGAAGCTTGGGCCAGGTATGAAAAATCATCAGTATCATACCTAGAAACTAATCATTTAAAACCACAGATATGTAAGTAGATCAGGAAATGTCTAGGAAGACGCGATTAGGTTTATCCCTTTTATTTCGTTATGGCTTGTGGATTCCTCTGTGCTAACCCCCAGTGCTTTTGTTTTGCTTGTAACCTTTAAACTGGACCTCAAAAAAGCTATTCTTGGTGCTTAATTCTTGTAGTTGCTCTTTTAAAATCTAGCAATAGCCTGAGTCCCCAAATGTATTTTCTTTCTTTTTTTTATTAATAAAATTTACCTTTTTTTAAGAACAGAATAGAATTTTTGTGTCTTAAGAGGGTTGTGCACGTGTTGTTTAATTAGCTGGTGGCAACAGCTGATTTCCTGGATGTTAGGAATCATTACAAAAGGGATAGAGAATAAGACGGAGAATATCTCATTGCCCTTATATAAATCCGTGATACGCCCACATCTTGAATACTGCATGTTAGATGTGGTCTCCTCATCTCAAAAAAGTTATACTGGCACTAGAAAAGGTTCAGAGAAGGGCAACTAAAATGATTAGGGGTTTGGAACAGGTCCCATATGAGGAGAGATTAAAGAGGCTAGGACTTTTCAGCTTGGAAAAAAGGAGACTAAGGGGGGATATGATAAAGGTATATAAAATCATGAGTGGTGTGGAGAAAGTGAATAAGGAAA
Source organism: Chrysemys picta bellii (assembly GCF_011386835.1). Lineage (NCBI taxonomy): Eukaryota > Metazoa > Chordata > Testudines > Emydidae > Chrysemys > Chrysemys picta. Next base: position 51,876,922 of record NC_088797.1, read on the forward strand.
AGTTATTTACTTGTTCCCATAATATAAGAACTAGGGGCCACCAAATTAAATTAATGGGCAGCAGGTTTAAAACAAATAAAAGGAAATTCTTCTTCACAAAGCGCACAGTCAACCTGTGGAACAGCCTGAGGAGGTTGTAAAGGCTATAACTATAACAGGGTTTAAAAGAGAACTAGATAAATTCATGGAGGTTAAGTCCATTAATGGCTATTAGCCAGGATGGATAAGGAATGGTGTCCCTAGCCTCTGTTTGTCAGAGGGTGGAGATGGATGGCAGGAGAGAGAACACTTGATTATTACCTGTTAGGTTCACTCCCTCTGGGGCACCTGGCATTGACCACTATTGGTAGACAGGATACTGGGCTGGATGAACCTTTGGTCTGACCCAGTATGGCCTTTCTTATGTTCTTACATTTCTTTCTGGGAGCCTGCCAGCTCTGCGCCAACTGGACTTTTAGCAGCCCGGTCAGCAGTGCTGACTGGAGCCGCCAGGGTCTCTTTTTGACCGGGTGTTCTGGTCGAAAACCAGACACCTGGCAACGCTACTGCCTAACTTTGGACAGTAACCAAAGGGAAATGGTGTATCTTCCTCCTCAGTGTCATCTTTGGCAGCCCATTCTGAAGCCTTTGTATTATCATCCCGAATCCAGGGAACAGAAGATGCAATTGTCCCCCACGGGGGTCCTGATATTATACTTTGTTCTTGTCCTATTTCTCTTTTGCTTTCAAAACTGCTATAATTTCTCCCACTTTTCTTCCTAAAAATAGCTTAATCTATTTAATTCATCCAGGAGAAGGGTACTTTATCACAGTCTATAGGTACCTACAGGGGGATGAGATTTTTGATAGCAGAAAGGTGTTTACTCTGGCAGAAAAATGCATAATGGGAGCCAATGGTTGGACACTGAAACTAGACAAATTCAGACTAGAAAGAAAGCACAAATTTTCAACAGTGAGTGGTAATTAAACATTTGAACAGCTTACCCGTGGATGAGTTGGGTTTTCCCTCACTTGGTATCTTATAAATCAAGACTGGATTTCTTTTTAAAAGATATGCTCTAGCTCAAACAGGTGTCATGGGCTTGACGCAGAAGTTACTGGGTGAGGGTCTCTGGCCTGCCTTATTCAGGAGGTCAGACTAGATGATCATAATGGTCCATTCTGGCCTTAGAATGTATTATCTTTTGTAAGAAGTAAAGCAGAGAGGGGCTGCAATGTGAGCCCCTCATAGCTCTTCTGGGGAAGAGGCTGCATTCGAAGACTGTATTTATTTTATTCATAGACATTATTTCTAATAATAATGGAAATAGGACTGCGTTAATGTGCTTTAGATGTCCTTTAGTTCATGCCAGCAGCATCTACATGAGGCAATTAGAGCGCCATACGTTAAAGTTCTCTACAGTACACACCCCATAGGCCAGCTGCAGCACTGTGCAGACAAATACTAACTAGGCCCCTAAATTGAAGACTTTGGTGACAAAAGGTGGGAAAATGCCCTCAGTCATGGGGGCTAATATAATCTCCATTGTCTCCTCTGCTTGCTCCCCCTAGCCCACGATAGTCACTTAAGTCTTATCCAGGTGGAGTCTGCTGCTTGTTCTCATCCAAATTCCAGTGTCATTCCAGCACTGGGAAAGATGCTCAAACACACTGCCAGGGCTGTCCTTAGGCATACGCAGCATATGCGGCTGAGTTGGGCACCCAAAAATTTGGGGCACCCCTGGGTTTTAGTGTCCACCCTTCCGCCTCTTCTTAACCCTGTTCGGACCCTTCCTGCAGGCTCCCACCACAGCTGGCTGCTGCAGCCTGTTGAGTTTTCCTTCCGAGGGGATCTAGTACTTAAAAGTGAAAAAGCCTTCCAGCCTGCCAGACCTATTAGCACAACATTAAAACTGTTAAAGAGCCATTCAAGTGGTAATGAAGCCATTTAACGGGCATTTGCCAACCTGCAGGTATATACTGTCAGTTTCTGAATTTACTGACAAAAACAGTCTCTCTGGTCCCGCGCCTGCAACGCCTCGAGATGCCTGGGTAAGAGGATCGGCTGCTGCTGGAAGTGGTGCGAGGAGCACCGGGAGCTGGGAATACTGGTGCCACGCTTAAAGACCCCGGACCACACCATCGTCACCCCAACCGCCAGAGCTATGCTGGAAAGGACCCTGAAGGACACCATCCACTGCCACTACGCCGAGAACCTCAAGCGGAAGCTGGACCAGGGCAAGGTGTTCGACGTGTCCAGCAAGTGGGACGCCAGCAACCACTTCCTCCCCGGGGGCAGCTTCACCAGGTTCACCGACTGGCGGTTCGTCCACAGGGCCCGTCTCAACTGTGTTCCCCTCAACGGAGCAGTCCGCCACGGCAACCAGGACAAGCGCTGCAGGAAGTGCGGCTATGCAAACGAGACCCTGCCCCACGTCCTGTGTGGATGCGAACAGCACTCCGGAGTCTGGCGGCACCGCCACAACGCCATCCAAAACCGGCTGCTGAAAGCCATCCCACCGTCCCTGGGGAAGATCACCCTCGACTCCGCCATCCCCGGGACAGACAGCAGACTGCGACCCGACATCATCGTGACGGACACAGAAAAGAAGATCTTGTCATAGACGTCATGGTCCCTTTTGAAAACCGGTCACCAGCCCTCCACGAGGCCCAAGCACGGAAGACGTTGAAGTACACCCCGCTGGCCGAGACCCTGAGAGCCCAAGGCTACGAGGTCCAGATACACGCCCTGATCGTGGGAGCCCTGGGCTCCTGGGACCCCCACAACGAGCCAGTTCTGAGAGCGTGCCAAGTTGGTCAACGCTACGCCCGGCTCATGAGACAGCTCATGGTGTCTGACATTTATACGGAACACATCACAGGACACCATCAATACCACACTGAGTAACCGAGACCGCTGACCAGGTAAATAACCCACTTTCTTCCCTGACAGACCAAGGGTACCCCACCCATGTACTTATCCACTACACCAATACTGACTTGGACTCCTTATTCATTCCATGGGTGGCGTACCCGAGCTCACTTATCCACTGACACTTTAAAAACTCTTGCACCTCAGTCTGGGTCTATGCAGGTTATGTGATATGTATGTATCTTTACATCCTTGCAAACGATACCTGTAACCCCCCATAACCCAAGCCTGACCCCAGATGTACAGTACCTTCCCTCTTAACTCGTGTATATTTCATTTTAAACATTCGCTTTAATAAAATTTTTAAATTTACTCAGAACATGTTAGTCTATAGGACCTTAGTTTAAAATTTGCTTTAAAAATATTTCATTAGTGTGTTTCTGAAGATTATAAAATCACATCTCTAAAAAATCCTTGCATCGATTTTTAGATGCACAATCTGAGTATTCATCTTTAGCCTTAAATGCTTGGATCTTCAGAGATACAGTTTTTTAAATAAATCCTTCAAAAGACCACACTTAACTAAAATACACATGCGAGCCCAGGCTGCCGTCAGGCATAGGGACACCAGTTTAATAATACAGCATAGGGCCCCATAAATCTAAGGAAGGCCCTGCTCACTACCCAAGCTGGACAAGAGGGTAGTATAAAGCTGCGTATTATCAAGTTCCTGAAAAGTCTTCGACCTGTGCCTCTCCACTGACCGACCTTACACCTCACACATGCATTCAATAAGAGAGATGGCAACCTAGAACCCTGGGTAGCTCTGTTGGAGAGAAGATTTACACTACACAGCTTTCTGCGGTCTCTCCAAGAGAGACTAAGACCAGTCTGCTCCTGCCCACTACCAGTCAACCCCACCTCCCTCAGTATTGAAGGGAGCTGATAGATCAACAGCAGCATGGACACCTGAACATCCTCCATGTCTAGGAGCACCACAGTTGCAATGTCTTTGCCCAACCCAGACTGCAGTGTCAACTCACAAGGATCAAGGAACTCAAAGGTAACAAGTGACTGAGCATTCTCTCACTGAAGTCTTTTCCAAATTCTCAACCAGACATGGAGGCCAGGTAAAATTGGCTAGATTGAGTGTCCACCTCTAGAGATGGCTTTTTGAGTACAGGATGAACACATGCTTCAGTTAAAAGCGATCAGCACATTATTTGTCTCAAAGAAATCATTGGCGCTCTCTGCAGGCAACATAATTAGTACTTTCCCAGTGGTCTTCCACCTGCCAGAAGGGACAAGGGCCCAAAACAAAGGCCATATGTGACGTTCCCCTGGTGTTATCTGGACCAGTGATCTACTAGGTCACTCCAATCCTTGACCTCTGGGCATTGGATACCACACAATCAAATTATTAGGATGAACATGGGGGTGCTGGGTGTTTTTCCGAGGTACAGAATGTCACACCTCCCCCCTTAGTTTACTGCAAGAGGGTTAGTCACTGACTAACTTGAAGGCAGTTTGTGTTATAGTTTTCTTGGCATCCAGCCTTCAAGGCCATGAGGTGGTATGTCTCAGTTTCCCCATTCACACACAGCAAACCAGGTTTTTGGGTAGGAGAATGTTTAGGCTCCCAACCTCCTTCTCTCTTCCCAGGGGCAAAATTGGATCCTCCCTTCCCACCAGTTTTAAACCCCTTTTTCTGTGACCTGCCTTCAGCAGACACCTGAGTCTGTTCAAAGGCATCAGCTAAAAAAATCATCTCATCCACAGTCTTTACATCTTTATCCCATAGACACCACTTTACATCTGCCTTACATATGCTTAGGAAATGCTCTTGAGCAACAAGATCAAGCATTCCTTCAAAACTTGCCACTTCTTTATCCCTCACCCATTTTCCCAACAAATCTTTCATTTTGTTTACATGTTCCCCATTACTCATCCCAATATCCCTTTTATGATTCCTAAATTTGATTCTATATGTTTCAGGGGTAATCTGAAAACTTCACAAAACAGTATCTTTAAATTTACAATAGTCTAAAGCATCTTCAATAGGCTTTCCATTGAATACTGTTAGAAGAAAGAGCCAGCTGACCCAGAGGCGGATTTGAGTAGATGGGCTTCTTTATTGTGGTACTTGTTCCCCTGGACCCAATTGTCCAGTAAGCCCCGAATTAGTTACAGCACATTCTTTTTGTTTGTTAGTATGTACATGCCTACATTCGTTACAACACCCCAAAAACCCTTACTAAGTAATAAAAACACCCATTCTATTAGTAAACCCACCTCTATCTATTGTTCACAGCATTACGCATATCACACAGGCATTTTTACCTTGAAAATACATTTCTTTACAACAATCTGTTGCCACAAATCTCCCTGGTCAGCAATTCTCAGGGGAGGGAGGAAGAAGGGCCATGAGCAAGGACTCGTTTATGTAGCTGGGAAAGGAAGGGAGGGGAGAAATAATACTGCTTTACACAAAAAGTATCTTTTAGATCCCCATATTCCTTATGCAGCTGCGAGCTTATCTATCCCCAACAAGCGAAGAAATGGTGCTTGCCTGTGACTTTTCTCCCGAATACCATACCAGCACGCCAGCGGCTCCCAGGTCTCTACTTAACCCTTCCATATCCCAACAAATACATTTCAAGCTTTACCAGTCAATTTCGCAATCAGGGTAGGAACTCTCTTATCATCAGGATTTCATATATTACACACAGCCTTTCGAAGGTAGTCAGATATTCAGCAATATCATCCTCTTCACTGTATGCAGGAAATAAATGTTCTCATTTGTGGATTTTTGGAGTGATGGGAGTCGTTGAGTTCGGGGGGTTCTGGTTCTGCTTCTCTAGCAAGTCCAGTTGGTGTTTTCTCTCTCTCTCTTTCTTCCCGCTCTCTTTCTCTTTCTCTTTCTTCTCTCTCTCTCTGTTTCTTCCATGGCCCTTCTGTGTGCAGCCTCCTCTCTGTCTGACTCTTTTTCTTCTCTCTCTCTCTCTTTTTCTTTTATCTCCAGTTCTTTCAGTTGCAGTAATCTCTGGTGCTCTCTCTTCTTTTCTGCAACCTGCAGCCTAAAAAAAACCTGCAGCTTTGCAATTGCTTCATTGCTTTCACTGATTTTCCTGCTTTCCTGTTCTTACTTCCCTTTCCCGAAATAAGCAAACAGAAAATAACAAAACTGTGACCTCCTCCTGATTGTTCTTAGCCACTGCACTCATGTAATATCACAAATATCAGTGCTTGAAGTGTGAACTCCACTTGGAGTAACAGGCTGCACGTACACGCTGCTCACTGTGCTACTGTGATGTTCCCCTGGTGTTATCTGGACTAGTGATCTGCTAGGTCACTCCAATCCTTGACTCTGGGAGCCAGACTTACCCTGCTCTGCTGTGGAGAGCCCACTCCTGGGCTGTTCGTGCACAGCCTCTGGCATGTAAACTGCTCCTTGGATTGTGCAACCAGATGACACTAGCCAATATCTCTGATCCCAGACACAACCCTAGGAACCTCCAACTTGCAGTGTCCAGTTATGCCCGCTGGACACTGCAAGCTTATATAAGTTTGTCAATTTAACAAAGAAATGGGTATGTACCAGGCTTGTTATCCCAGGGGGAGTCTCTGACACACTTCAAACCAAACACACTGCTTCGGGTAGAATAAACAAACAAATTTATTAACTGTGAAAGATGGATTTTAAATTATTATAAGTCAACATAACAAGTCAGATTTGGTCAAATGAAATAAAAGCAAAACGCATTCTAAGCTGATTTTAACACTTTCAGTGCCTTTAGAAACTTAGATGCTTCTCACCACAGGCTGGCTGGTAGCCCTTCAGCCAGGCTCTCCCCTTTGATCAGTGCTTCAGTTGCTTGGTGGTGATGTCTGTAGATGGAGTTGGAAGAGAGCGGCAGAGCATGGCAAACGTCTCTCCCTTTTATCATGTTCTTTCTTCCCTCTTGGCTTTGTCCCCAGCCCCTTCAGAGTCAGGTGAGCATTACCTCATCGTAGTGCCAAACTGATGAAAGGAAGGGGGGTGACTCACTCAAGAGTCCAAAAGATCCTTTGTTGCTGCCTAGGCCAGTGTCCTTTGTTCCTGTGAGGCTGGGCTGGGTTTGTCCCATACATGCCCTGATGAGGTATGAACTGCCCTTCTGCTCTTGGAGAGTTTTTCCTGGGCCTGTTTTAAGCCATGAGGACACATTTTCAGTCTCATAACTTTATAAATGAAATTACAACCTATAACATTACTATAGCATCACTATAACAACAATGCTCAGTGCATCATGAGCCTTCCGAAGACACCCGACATGACAAACTTTGCATTGGATACCACAATCATATTATTAGGATGAACATGGGGGTGCTGGGTGTTTCCCCGAGGTACAGAATGTCACACCATGGCCCCAGGTTCTCCTAGTACACCCAGAATGTCTGTGAGCAACACTGGCCAGCACCCAAGCAGAGAAGACCTAACATTTGTCCCCTCCAGATATTGTCCCACCTCCGCAGACAAAGAGAGATTGGTCTAATTACAGTCAATTTTATCTGCAAAGTAACCTCAGCTTTCCTCACTTTGTAAGGGACTCACATCAGCCACGAAGTGCAAACTGCTTAGGTTAATCAGGTTTCAGAGTAGCAGCCGTGTTAGTCTGTATCCGCAAAAAGAACAGGAGTACTTGTGGCACCTTAGAGACTAACAAATTTATTAGAGCATAAGCTTTCGTGGGCTACTGCCCACGTCTTCGGATGCAGTAGCCCACGAAAGCTTATGCTCTAATAAATTTGTTAGTCTCTAAGGTGCCACAAGTACTCCTGTTCTTTTTAGGTTAAACAAGTGTCTACCGCCATCTGATGGAGACTTTGCAGATCCTTTGGTGGAAGCAAAAAATCTTTGTTCCCTGCACACAGTGTAAGAATTAAACAAAACCTACATGATGCAAGAGGTCAGCTTCTACCTGAGACTTCCACCATCCGTACTTCAACCATCTTCCCTAGACAGCAGTCTTACAGTGGAATCAGTAGCTAAATCCTGGGTTGCTCCACAGTTGCAATGTTAAGGAGGAGACTTTAAACACATGAGTCTAGACAATCCCAGAGCAATATCATTTCACCCATATTGCACAGAAGTCATTTTTTGTTGTTAAGTGCATTCTTTATTCCAGAGGATACCAGTAAAACCCAGTTAAGGTAGGTCTCAATTTCCACTGAAATGGGAGCTTGTTTGCAGCCCTGTAAGCATACCCCTTGGTTTTGGAAAAATCAAAAACATCAGAGTACTCTCCTGAGTGCCACTGAGTTTTTTTAAAATGAGTTATGTGGGGACATGTTGAGTAGGGGGAGCAAGATGTTCTCACAAAGCACTAGTATCAAGATTTCAGGCAGCCACATCTCATCTTTTTTTTTAAAACCCTTCATCAAGGCCACACAGCACACAGGCCCCTAGAATATGGTTCTGATTTGTAGACTTGCTCACTTGTGTGCAGAATGCTTTTGAAATGTCTTTAACTTCTAAAATACAAGTGTTATAAAGATTCTTCATTCTAACAGAGATCCAACATGATCCAGTGACTGAAAGTTGAAGCTAAGCAAATTCAGACTGGAAATAAGGTACAGATTTTTAACAGTGAGGGTAATTAACTGTTGGAACAATTTACCAAGGTGTCTTGATGGATTCTCCATAACTGGTAATTTTAAAACCAAGATTGGATGTTTTTCTAAAAGATCTGCCCTAGGACTTATTTTGGGAAGTTCTCTGGCCTGTGTTATAGAGGAGGTCAGACTAGATTATCATGATGGTCCCTTCTGGCCTTGGAATCTATGAATCTATAACTGTGGTCTGGAAAACATGCCTTAAAGAGAGAAACTAAAGGAACTCAGTCTATTTCAGTTGTTGAAGAGAAGATTAAGAGGTGACTTGATCTTGGTCTTTAGGTATTTACACAGAAGACTTCTAACAGAAGAGGACTTTTTAATCTAGCAGGCAGAGGCAGACTGAGATCCAATGGCTGGAAGTTGAAGCTGAGAAAAATTAAAACTGGAAATAAGGTGCAAATTGGAGATACAGGTTAATTAACCATTGGAAGAGATTGCCAAAGCATGTGGCACATTCTCCATCATTTAGAGGGGCCTCCATCACTTCAGGTCACTGATAGGTAAGGCTTAGATTTTGTCACAGATATTTTTAGTAAAAGTCACGGATGGGTCACGGGCAATAAAGAAAAATTCATGGAAGCCTGTGACCTGTCCTGACTTCTATTAAAAATATCCATGATAAAACGAGAAGGGGCTGGGCAGATGCTGGGTGGCTGGGAGCTCCAACTCCCCACCACCTGCTCCTGGGAGCTGCAGGTTTCCCCTGCCCGCCATGGCGCGGGGAGCCATAGAAATCTCCCTGCAACCTGCAGTGGCAGGAAGCTGCGGAGATCCCACTGTTGCCGGCGGCGGCCAGGGAGCTGCAGGGTTCCCCCTGCCTGCCGTGGTGCAGGGAGCCACAGAAATCCCCCTGCCACCGACAGCGGCCAGGGAGCCACAGGGGTCCCCCATGCCACCGCCAGCGGCCAAGGAGCTGCAGGGGGGATTGCGGGGGTCCCCCATGCTGCTGGCGGCGGCCAGAGAGCTGTGGGGATCCCCCTGCCACCACCAGCTGTGGGGAGCTGCTGGGGTCCCCCATGCTGCACGTGGCAGCTGGGGAGCTTCAGGGTACCCCCCATACATATGGCTGCTGGGAGCTTGGGGGCATTGCTGCCTGAGGCGGCGGGGGTACTTCACAGCTCCCTGCTGCTGCGGGAGGCTGTGGGACCCAGTAGCTCCCAGCCACTGGGGCTGAAGTCATACAGGTCTTTGGAAGTCATGGATTCCATGACTTCCGTGACCTCCGTGACTATGTCGTAGCCTTACTGATAGGTTTCAGGGCCTCACTTTCTTTATGGCCAGATGGGCAGGAGGGATCAAACCCTTTGTCTCTTGGACCATGGGGTCATAGTGTGGAACAGATTGAGAGTGACTGTCCTAGAGTCTTTAAATGGAGATGAGATGCCTCTTCCTGAAAGATATGCTCTAGTTCAACAACACATTAGTGGGCTTAATGAGGGAATCATTGGGTGCAATTCGGTGGTCTCTGCTATGCAGAAAGGCCAGAATGGCCCTTTCTGGCTTTAAATCTGTGAGTCTAATGTAAATTTGACATTTGTAGGGTCAGTGGGTTTTAAGTTACTTGATCCCAAAGACAGTTGCCAGGATGTTTTTAAGGCATAAAAAGACAGATGATTGTCACACTTCCCCCACTCAGAAACGGATTCACATTTTCTGAAAAATCCCCCTTTGAGCTCACACTGAGCATGTGAAACTTCAACCCAAAAGAAGGAAATTTTGAGAAAGTGAAGAATAGAGACACTGGCTTAATGTTAGGTACTGGAATATAGCTAGTCTGGTCTAGTGGTCAGAGCAGGTATCCAAGTCAGGGAATGGAATTAAGGGTCAGAACCAGAGTCAACTGCCTGGTACCAGAGCCAGGGGCTAAGCAAGAGTCAGAGGCAGGAATCAAAGCTCAGGGTCAGGTACTAAATAACAGAGCCAAAGCTCAAGCCAGAGTTGGAACCAGGGGGCCAGAACCAGGACAGGTGACTGATGGTCAGAAGCAAGGCATAAGGGCAGGAACTGTGGGAGAGGCAAGGATCAGGCATGGTGGGAACTAGGAGTGAAGGCAGGGCGAGGCAGGAACAGAGTCCACTGCAGCAGCAAGGAATGACCTAATTGCTCATTCTGCCTCATTCTGGCTTAAATAACATGGTTGGACTAATTGATGGAGCCAGGCAATGCTCCAGTCGGGGCTGCCATGGATGGTGCTTTGGCCAAGGCTGGACTCCTGCTAGCTCTTTGGTTTTAGCAGACAGCAGGTGGGAATGCACAGGCCTCAGTTTGAGATATCACGCTTGATTACAGCACTGCCATTTTTAATAACCTGAATGATTTGCTTTGCATTTGTTCTGGTTTGTTTAAGGTAAGATTTGGGAAAACCCTTTCTGAAGGCCACATAAATAATTCAGGGGAAACGCACCAGGACTGGCAAACAGTTTATCTCCTGCACGCACATGTTGGTGCTCAAAGGAGCTCATTGATTTTTCTGCACCATTCCACTTTTGCGCAAGGAGTGTAAGCAGATAACAAGATGCTTAAGTTTGAGGGAAGGTACTGTTTGATTTGTACCCTTGGAAGTGTTGGGTATTGATCCATCAGTAAAAAAATCAATGCTGTGAGATAATGACCCACAGTTTCTACCTAGCAACAAGGGTGGGAACATAGAGCCGATTGTCAACCTCTAAATTACCAAGAAAGGCCTGGCACGTGTCTAGAGAGAGAATATGTTTTGCACTGTTTGTTTGTTCCACCTTCCTATGTCTGTATATCTCCTTGTCTAGCAGTAATGCTTCTGCTGGCATTACTATGGCAGCTTAGCTTTGATGTTGCAGTCTGGAGGCAGCTATCACACCCAGGCTGATGGGTTTGTAGCGATTGTGCAGGCTTCTCTCTTCCAGTAATGCAGTGTTTCCAAACTTGGGACTCCGCTTGTGTAGGGAAAGCCCCTGGCTTTGGTTCGCTGCTCCAGACCAATGGGAGCTGCTGGAAGGGACGGCCAGTACGTCCATCGGCCAGTGGGAGCTGCGATCAGCCGGACCTGTGGACGCAGCAGGTAAACAAACTGGCCCGGCCCACCAGGGGCTTTCCCTACACAAGCAGCGTCCCAAGTTTGGGAAACTCTGCAGTAATGGATAAGCTAATCAGTCTTGTCCATCACTAAGCTTGTCCCCATAATTACTATAATAAAAAATTGTCCGGACTTGGCAAGACTACAGAATTGTTCATCTAAGGAAAAGGAATGGAAATGTCACTGTTGCTCAGTAGTAATCAGTCAGAGCTGTTCAGCTGGGATTATCCATTACAAGCTATTTCATCATGTTAACATTAAAGGCTGCGTTGAGTCAAAATGGTGGACATTATTCTGCTGACTTACTGTGTGCACCCAAAAGAACCAAGCACTCAGCAACAAGGGGCAGGTTGGTATCACCAGCCAGTTCCTCGTAGCTTGTAGAAGGATTTTTTTAAACTAAGATAGTTGGTTTTTACTCAGTCTTTGTCTTCAGTCAGCATTTGCTGGCGGAAAGCCATCAGGGTTTGGCCCAGCACTGATGGTCCCTTAGATCCAGCATTTCTTCCCTGTCTCAACGATGGATTATGGATCACTAGTGTAAATGTTGGCGTGAAGAAGTCTGGGACTATATACACTGTCATATAACATGTGACCTAGGAATGAATGATTAATGCAGCGTGATAGGAGAAAGAGAGATGGGAAGCTAGAAAGAGGATCTGCAGCAGAGCGGCACATACAAGAAGAGGAATCTTATACACAAACATGAAGGAGACTAGTGGGATACCTCTGGGCATCAGTGGGGTCTTGTGGTTGTGAGGGCTCTTTAAGACAGAGGCCAATTAAGTAAGAGAAAAAAACTTTTGAAGTGATAATCAAGATAGCCCAGGACAGACAGTTTGATAATTCCAGCTCAGCAGTCTCTCGTTGGAGTCTGTTTTTGAAGTTTTTCTGTTGTAAGATAGCCACCCGCAGGTCTGTCATTGAATGGCCAGACAGGTTAAAGTGTTCTCCCACTGGTTTTTGAGTATTATGATTCCTGATGTCAGATTTGTGTCCATTAATTCTTTTGCGTAGAGACTGTCCGGTTTGGCCAATGTACATGGCAGAGGGGCATTGCTGGCACATGATGGTATATATCACATTGGTAGATGTCAACTCTGTCCACATATCTATTCAAGTGACATCATCATAGGACCTAATCACATCAGCCATACCATCAGGGGCTCATTCACCTGCACATGACAGACCTGCGGGTGGCTATCTTACAACAGAAAAACTTGAAAAACAGACTCCAACGAGAGACTGCTGAGCTGGAATTGATATGCATACTAGATACAATCAACTCAGGATTGAATAAGGACTGGGAATGGCTGAGCCATTACAAACATTGAATCTATCTCCCCTTGTAAGTATTCTCACATTGTCTGTACTGGGGTATCTTGATTATCACTTCAAAAGTTTTTTTCTCTTACTTAATTGGTAAGACAACTCCCACCTGTTCATTCTCTCTGTATGTGTGTATATATATCTCCTCAATATATGTTCCACTCTATATGCATCCGAAGAAGTGGGCTGTAGCCCATGAAAGCTTATGCTCTAATAAATTGGTTAGTCTCTAAGGTGCCACAAGTACTCCTGTTCTTTTTGAGTATAAATGTAGTCAGGGTTGCAACTGTTATCTATCAGATCTCTCCCTCAGCTTATGGCCATCAGTCCCCCACAGTTGGGGTCCCTCAAGGGGGATAGAACACTCTACAAGCTTGCATGAGTACAGTTACTATACGGTCTTCCTCTGGGGGAAGGTCTGTGTTCCCTCATGGAAGTGAAAGGCTGTTTGATCCCACAACTACCCATCCTCCACGATTCATGCAGATCTTGGGCCCTTTGCAGAGGTTGGGGCCATCCATGTGCACTTCCTGTGTATCTGCACTGCCTCTCAGTTCCCCCTTCCTTCCTCTGGCTCCTCATAGCATCGCTTCTCCTAGCAATGCCCCTTGAACCTCAGGGGAGTGGGGCAGGGGTTGGTTCCCATCATGGAATGGGTGGTGGGGAAAGTGCCTTTACCATGAGTCGCTATGTTCCCGTGGGAAGGCCCCCTCCACACCAAGGGTCTGGAGCTGTGTGTAATATTATTGCTCTTGCTAACTTATTGCCCAGAATGTGCAAAAAACCACCTGGTGTCTGAATTAAGAAGCATAACCCTTCTCTGTTGCCATTTCTCTTTCTGTGTGCCCAAGCTACAGCAAGTGAGGTGGCATACAAAGAGCAGCGAAAACATTACAGTGGCCCGGTGGGTTCTGTGACACTACGCCCCATATTCTTCATAGAAATATTGTTATGATATGATTATAACATATATAAGATGTATTTCATGCAATATGGGTCATATGAGATATCATTGGAAAGGTTATGAATTACTGAATATGATTATCCTATTAGTATGTATGTATCATTTTTGTATCTAAAGTTAGGGATATTGACTATATATCTGTACTACAAAAGTGTTTGCACCTGGGGAATGCCCACCAGATGTCAGGATGGGCCATTAGGAAGAACAATTGGTCTTTGAAGTTGCTAATCTCCCACCTTCCTGAGAAGTTTCCTGGGATGCTACATCCCAGGAACCTTTGATTCATGGCTGCTTTGACATTGCAGACTCATGTGATCATGTCACCTGGTACTGGACTCCATGATAGAATACCAGTATTTTTCCACGGGGGAGGGACGGGGGGTCAAGACACACTGTAAAACAAAGGGTTCCCACCATATGTAAAACCTATTTAAGGCCAGAGAGTGACTTAATCTGGGTTCATTGCTTCACTGAATTCCCACCCCAGGATGATTGCTGAAAACATCTAAGAAACAAGGACAAAGGTGGGGGGAAGAAAAGGACTAAACCCAGGTTGGGAAGGTGTCTGGCCTATGAAAGAAATACCTCGAGTTTTAAATGGCAAGCAAGAGCCGCTTGCCTTCAAGAAACTCTGCAATCTGCCTAAAACAACATTTAGGGTGAGAAATTACTATCTGTAACTATTTCTTTAGTGTATTAAGCTTAGTTTGCATGTTTGTTTTATTTGCTCAGTAATCTTCTTTGATCTCTTTGCTATCCTTTATAATCACTTTAAAACTATCTTTTGTAGTTACCAAACTTGTTTTTGTTTTCTCTAAAACTAGTTTGTGGAATTCATAACTGGGAGTGGGGGGAAAGCTGTGCATATCTTCCTCCATGTTGAGAAGGAGGCGAATTTCAATAAGTTTACGCTGTACACTTCTCTGTGCAGCGCAAAATGGTGTGATTTGGGGTTTACACTCCAGAGGGAGTGTGCACTTTAGTGCTGGGCAATTCCCTAGCTGAGTCTTCCCATGCAGAGATGATTTCAGTGTCTGTGTCTTTCTGCAGCTGGGTGTGTCCCTACCTATGTGCATGCTGGAGGAGGCTTGAGAGCCTGGCTCAGCAGAACAGTGTAAGGGAACCCAGGCTGGTGGAACAGGCAAGCTCAGTGGTACCCCAGTACATCAGGTGGCACACCAGAGGGTGTAGGAGCAACCGATACAGGTTCCATGTTAGTTTTCCAGGTGTTTCCAGTTTGGGACTGGGAAGCAAAGAAGAAAGTGTTCTTGATTATCAGTGTCTGTAGTGTCCCTTCCCATTAGATTTATACCCATGCAGAGCAAGTCTGCTTGGTTAAGCATCCATGGGGTGTATGGAGAAGGAGAGTAAAGCCTGTTCTTAATCTTGAGGTTGCCACTTAAACTGGGTTAGTTCCCCTGCTTCAGAGATGAAACAGTCTCCTGACTGCACACTGCTTGACTGGCCTGCTCAACTCAGGCATGTTACTGCAATTGGCCCCATTCCTATGGGAATAGTGCCCAGGGGCTAAGGATATGAAACAAAATATGGGTCATACATCCAAAATAGGGCTTCTTGCTCGGCTGGCACCTCCTTACTCCCTGCTTTAATGCTGCAATAGAAATGCAGAATGCAAGGTTGCTGTGCATTGACTCTGGACACTGATTGGCTGTCAGTGATGTCATGGCTATGGTGACAGTGTGCCATGAATTCTTCCTCTATATTGGCCTTTCAAGAGGATTGTTGCCATTGGGTTAGGGGGAGAGTTAATGACTCAACCTTTGCCCTTGGCGGCTTTGCAAGGAAGGTTATCCCTGGAGCAGGAGGTTAGTTGCTGGGCCTTTGCTCTCCAGGGCATAACAGATCCTTTTCTTTACAAATAAATAAATAAAGTTGCATAGAAGTGCACAAGAGTTTGGCTGAAATTTCGTAGAGCTCCTGTCTTTGTCTTCTGGCATGGACAACCCTCTAGACCAGGAGCTCTCAAACTAGGGGTTGGGACCCTTCAGGGGGTCACAGGGTTATTACATGGGGGGTCACGAGCTGTCAGCCTCCACCCCAAACCCTGCTTTGCCTCCAGCATTTATAATGGTGTTAAATATATAAAAAAGTGGTTTTAATTTATAAGGGGGGGTCGCACTCAGAGGCTTGCTATATGAAAGGGGTCACCTGTACAAAAGTTTGAGAATCACTGCTTTAGACAGTGTCACTATGAGAGTAGGAGAGCCGCATGCTGCAGTTTTCTACTCCTCATACCTAAATCTAGTGTAGATGTCATTCATTTTCATAATCTGGGATAAAGTGCCCAGGCAAATGGATCATATCAGCTTTGTAGAATAAGACTGTCATTTCCACTTTCATACCTGACTGTTGTTTCAGTTCCCTATGTGTGAGCATAATAGCTTGGAATAATAATTCCACAGGAAGCCCAGCTCTCGCTTTTTTCATGGCGTTAAAGAGTATCTTCCAAGGGGAGAAGTCTGTTTCTTCTGATCCAGCTCTCTTCTCTGTAATTCTGCTCACCATTTGTGTCCAAACAGGGGAGGGAGCATTCTTTCAGTGCTGAGGAATGTTGTTGATTCCTTCATTCATTTGCGGAATAATTGGGACTCACATCTGATATCATGGCCCCCACATAGAAAAAAGATTGATGACTAGAACTACACCTCTCTTCTTTTAACATAAGAACGATCATATGGGATTAGACCAATGGTCTATCTAGCCCAGTAGCCTGTCTGCCGACAGTGGCCGGTACTGAATGATTCAGAGGGAATGAACAGAACAGGGCAATTATTGAGTGATCCATCCCATCATCTATTCCCAACTTCGGTCAGTCAGAGGTTTAGGGATACCCAGAACATGGCCATTGATGCACCTATCCTCCATGATCTGATCTCATTCTTTTTTTTAACCTAGTTATACTTTTAATGTTCACATCCCCTGGCAATGAATTCCATGGATTGACTGTGTGTTTTGTGAAGAAGTACTTCCTTATGTTTGTTTTAAATCTGTTGCCTATTAATTTCATTGGATGACCCCCTAGTTCTTGTGTTATGTGAAGGAGCAAATAACATTTTCCTATTCATTTTCTTCACACCAGTCGTGATTTTGTAGACCTCTATCATATCCCCTTAGTCCTCTCTTTTCTAAGCTGAACAGTCCCTGTCTTTTTAATCTCTCCTCATATGGAAGCTGTTCCATACCCTTAGTCAATTTTAGTGCCCTTTTCTGTATCTTTTCCAATTCCAATATAACTTTTTTGAGACAGGGTGACCAGAACTCCCCGCAGTATTCAATGTGTGGGCATACCATGGATTTACATAGAGGCAATATGATATTTTCTGTTTTATTATCTATCCCTTTCCTAATGGTTCCTAACATTGTTAGCTTTTTTGACTGCCACTGCACATTGAGTGGATGTTTTCAGAGAACTATCCACAATGACTCCAAGAGCTCTTTCTTGAGTGGGAATACCTAATTTAGACCCCATCATTTTGTATGTATAGTTTGGATTATGTTTTTCAATTTGCATTGATTTGTACTTATCAACATTTCCCCATTCTCAGGATGTTCTCCGTATTGTTCTTAACAACCAGAAATATCTGGTTGGTGACCCACTTCCTCCATTGTTGTCTGTCTTCTCTTTAGTCCTGTGAACTAGAAGATTCAAATGTGGATTACCTTGGAGACTCAGCAACAAAAAGAAAAAAAGAGGGTGGAAGGGAGTGAGAAAATGTGCCATGAAGTGTAACAGAATGAAGCAGCCATTGCCAAGCCATGAATCCGCTGGCGTGAGATTACAGCATGTTCCCTAGTGCTGCTTTTAATCACGTTATTTGGGGTTTGAAGGCCACTGTCACATCACTGACACATCCTGCAGAGTAACTGGATAGAGTCTATCAGCTCCATCAGCGTGCAAGTGGCTACTAGACTCGACAGGAATAGATGGATGCTGGGAAACACACCACTCAGTTCACGTTGGCAAATGCTATTTCTAGCTGTGGACTGAAATAACCACATGGTTTTTCAGTGGGGCTAATCTATTAACTGTGATTCTTCTAAAACATGACTAGTTAATATTAATGAAGTAGATTAGTGTCAAGAAAGACAAGTAAGCTATGAAGGTCTGTGTGCCTGGTTCAGGTGTTTGCTTTCAGTTCAAAAGGTCAAAGGATCCCATAGTTTAAGATAGCACACTTACCAAGTGCACCTCTCCAGGAGGGGAAACGAAGGCTGCCCTCTGCTGCCCCACAAACCCTGCTTTGGCACTGAAACTTGCCAGGCTGGGCTTTAAGAACATAAGAACAGCCATACTGGGTCAGACCAAAGGTCCATCTAGCCCAATATCCTTGGCTTCTGACAGTGGCCAATGCCAGGTGCCCCAGAGGGAATGAACAGAACAGGTAATCATCAAGTGATCCATTCCCTGTCGCTCATTCCCAGTCTCTGGCAAACAGACGCTATAGACACCATCCCTGCCTATCCTGGCTAATAGCCATTGATATCCTTCCTCAACTGATCTAGTTTTTTTTTTAACCCTGTTATAGTTGTGGCCTTCACAACATCCTCTGGCAAAGAGTTCCACAGGTTGACTGTGCATTATGTGAAGAAATACTTCCTTTTGTTTGTTTTAAACCTGCTGCCTATTAATTTCATTTGGCGACCCCTAGTTCTTGTGTTATGAGACAGAGTAAATAACACTTCCTTATTTACTTTCTCCACACCAGTCATAATTTTAATAGACCTCTATCATATCCCCCCTTAGTCGTCTCTTTTCCAAGCTGAAAAGTCCCAGTCTGTTTATCGCTTCTCATATGGAAGCTGTTCCATACCCCAATCATTTTTGTTGCCCTTTTCTGAACCTTTTCCAATTCCAATATAGGCTTTTGTCTTGTGGTGCAGTTTTTGGAAAAACTTGGAGGAAAAATCTTGTTGGCTGATTTTTTAGGTCTGAGAATATGAAAAAAGTAATTCTTTCTGCCTCCAGAAAATAACTGTATTCCTATTCAGCTAAATCAGCAATGGCTGGGCTACAAAATGTCAATCTTCGAATGTCAGGGACAGATGCTGGGGGAAGGGAGGAGAAGATGTTGGCTTTGAATTACCATAGTTGTTATGAACATTTTGGTGTACTGTGAGGAACATGCCGTGTACCCTGTTGGAATAGGTCTGCTTGAGCACATTTTCACATAGGCACCCTGTCCATTTGTGTCTGGACACACAGTGCAGTGGCTAAAATGGAGCAGGTGTACTCTGCCTGATTTAAAAATGCTTGTAACTTGAACATCATGAGGTTATAAGTAAGTCAGAGTCATAAAGTCTGACTTTCTCCTTCAGGACTATGGAACTCTATCTTTCTCTGGTATTTCTGGTTAGCCTTAAATTTCACAGAACCTTCAGGGGACGGGGAAAGTGTTGTGGAAAGTTTGAGAAGAATTGGTTTGGATGGCTTGAGTTATTTGAGTTTAAAAATAAACAGAATTTTGTGTCTAACTCTTAAAGGGGACTGGTCATTTTGCAGAATATATAAAAACAAAAATACAATAAAATTATCAAAGCTGAGCTCTAAGTAGCAGCATATCCAGTGCAGTGTGAGCATTGCAAACAATTTCATTGCATAACCACAAGCGCAGCTATGGAAGTGCACTAAACTGCATGGCTGAGTTCCACAGCTCCTCAGCAAGATTAGAAGCTACCTTCCTCTTACAGACACACAGAGAGACTCCTTGTGTGAACACACTCATACTGACACTCTACCATTACTTTACAATGGTGACTTTGGAGCTTATAAGCTGCCTGGCTTGTTGCGTTCTTTTGACCAGCCCTGCTGCACATTAGTTATGCTGCTGTATCAGCTGGGATGGTATTTGTAGGTTATATCCAGGGCACTTAGAGCCAAAGGCACATTGATAATGTTTATAGAAATCCAAAAAAATAAAAATGATCATCACTTCAGAAACAGCACCTGTATGCAAATATAAAACCAGCCATGCATACAGAGGCAGGCTGAGTCACATGTATATGCTGATCCAACCCTTCACACACCACACACATGCACTGGGTTATACACACCTCTGCCACACCAAGCAGTACCTGTCACTCTCCTTTTGACATATATGGCATACATCCCGTGAAACACAAGCATGAGCACAAAAGACCTACAGCAAACACATCCACTCCACACACACACAGATATCTGCTCTGTACAACCCCCCTCCTCAGTCTGATCAGTGTATGCACCCCTGTAGCACTGTATAAATAGTAAATGATGATAAGCTGTGCATGCATACACACACACACACATGCACACACAGAGTTAGGACACGTCTTCATTACCCGCCGGATCAGCGGGTAGCGATCGATCTATCGGGGATCGATTTATCGCATCTAGTGTAGACACAATAAAATCGATCCCCGATTGCTCTGCCGTCGACTCCAGAACTCCACCGCAGCGAGAGGCGGAAGCAGAGTTGACGGGGGAGCGGCAGCGGTCAACTCGCTGCCGTCCTCACAGCCAGGTAAGTCGACCTAAAATACGCAACTGCGTATCTTAGGTCGACCTCCCCCCGGAGTGTAGACCTAGCCTTAGTGAATTACGGATCTCTGTCTGCCCACATACTTATGGTCATCCCCTCCAGATGTGCACGTCTGCATTTAGATTTTTTCTTCTTTTTATCCTTTAATTTTCCCTTTACTTCTCTTTCTTTTTTTTTTTTAAGACTGCAGCAGACATTTCATGCAACATTCAGAGAGCCTTGAAAACTGCACTGGCTAGTACAGAGTAGGGAAATTTCCTGGGCCAGAACCATCAACTTCTGTACTGTTGAAGCTTTTATTTACAAACAAAAATAAGTTTGTGGTTATGAAGATTACCTTCCAAACATGAACCAAGTAGAATCCTATGCAGTGCTGTCTTCTAAAGCCTGCAGCCAGCTACAGAGCCTCTGCTGTTACCTACAACTTCCTGAACTGTGAGGTCAGTTTTCCTTCCTGTTATTAGGAAACCCCTGAGCATAAGCAATGCTGACAAGTAGATACTCAAATTCAATCTGCTGCCACTTGGGAAGTCTATGAGCAGAGGCAGCCACTGGAGCAATTATCTTGTGTGAAGGACTCAAAAGGAGAGAGGCTGAGGAGAAGTGCATTAGCAGAGACCTCCCTTTCCTCCCCCACTGTACAGCACCCAGGAGCCTGGAATGAAGGTGTGGGAATTCAGGGAGAGAAAATGCTCCTCCCTAAAGATGGAATGCCATACCCAGATGAGAATCCAAGCTCGCTCCCCTTCCCCAGTAGCTGGGGGGGGGGTCTGGGCTTCTCTCCTGTGAATGACCCTGGTACACCCCATGGCACCCACCTTTACCCTGTTCCTAGGGCTTAAGGGGTAACCCCACACTCTAGGCTACCCACCCTTACCCCGTTCCTAGGGCTCAGGGTGTAACCTTCTGCAGATTTTCAGGACCTTTTACCAGTGAAAGAGCCTTACATAGTAATATCCTTAATCTCTATTTATTAACAATCACCAAGCAGAATACAAAAGCTAAGCATATGATGCTCTGCTCGCCAATCCTGATCATGCAGGCGGACTTTCCTTGTTGGTCAGGCAAGGTTGGTCTTGTCTGGGTTCTGGTTGCTGCATGTCACAGTCGTGCATAGGATTCTAGCATCTCTGCTCTCAGGTTGTGTCTTGGAGGTGAGTTCTTATTATTATTCTGCCAGGTCTTTCCTTTTTATTTTTATTTTTATTTTCCCTTTCCTTTATTTCCCAGCTAGTCCCCTTCTTAGTTTATGTAGTAAAACTCAAGTTCTGCTTAGTTATACCTTAACCAAGGATTTTACAAAATAATTATTTGACCAATCCTAATATATTGTGAAACAATTCTTTATCCAATCATACCCCATCACCTTACTTGATTTAAATCTTGCAAAATTAGTTATGCAATAGACAAAAACAATCAAAGAACTAGACAGAAATTGTGATGGGTTCAATAACAGAGACCCCCTTGGGACAGTCACCTGGTGTGCTGAGACTACCTCTGAGCCCATTTTCTCTGCCAGTTTGGGCCTCCAGAACCCTGCCTTGTTGAACCAAACATGCAAGCCTGATGCAACAGACCCTGATGAACTACATCCCCAAAGCTGCAGGCTTTAACTGAAAACCACTCAGCAGGTATTCCTGTCTTCAGCACCCAGACACCCAGCTCCCAATGGGATCCAAACCCCAAATAAATCCATTTTACTCTGTATAAAGCTTATGCAGGGTTAAGTCATAAATTGTCTGCCCTCTATAAAACTGATAGATATGCACAGCTGTTTACTCCCCCAGGTATTGATCACTTACTCTGGATTCAATAATAAACAAAAGTGATTTTATTAAGAAAAAAATGTAGGATTTAAGTGGTTCCAAGTAATAACAGACAGAACAAAGTAAGTCACCAAGTAAAATAAAGCAAAAACATGCAAGTCTAAGCCTAATATATTAAAAAACTGAATACAGGTAAATCTCACTCTCAGAGATGTTCCAGTAAGCTTCTTTCACAGACTAGACTCTTTCTTAGTCTGGGCCCAATCCTTTCCCCATCTCAGCTCTTGTTAGTTCCAGCTCAGGTGGTAACTAGGGGATTTCTCATGACTGCAGCCCCCTTTGTTCTGTTCCACCCCCTTTTATAGCTTTGGCACAAGGCGGGAATCCTTTGTCTCTCTCTGGGTTCCCACCCTTCCTTCTAAATGGAAAAGCACCAGGTTTAAGATGGATTCCAGTACCAGGTGACATGATCACATGTCACTGTAAGACCTCGTTCTCCATTCTTTCAGGGTTGGCCTGCACGTACCCAGGAAGGTTTGAAAGTAAACAGAGCCATTTACAACAAATTGTCCTGGTTAATGGGAGCCATCAAGATTCCAAGACATTATTAATGGCCCACACTTTGCATAATTACAATAGGACCTCAGAATTAACTTCATATTTCTAGTTTTAAATACAAGAATGGATGTACAAATAGGATGAACACACTCAGTAGATTATAAGCTTTGTAATGATACCTTACAAGAGACCTTTTGCATAAAGCATATTTCAGTTACATTATATTTACACTCATAAGCATATTTCCATAAACATATGGAGTGCAACATCACAGAAACCATACAAATAGAGAAGTGAGGACTATAAAGGCAAAACAATACAGAAGTATAGATTTCACAGTCACAACTGTTGATAAAAGAACTGGAATTAATTTGCAAACTGGACACCATTAAATTAGGCTTGAATAAAGACAGGGAGTGGATGGGTCACTATTTCCCAAAGTATTTCCCTATGCTAATTTTTCCCCTACTGTTACTCACACCTTCTTGTCAACTGTTTGAAATGGGCCATCCTGATTATCAATACAAAAGTTTTTTTTTTCTCCTGCTGATAATAGCCCACCTTAAGTGATTAGTTTTGTTAGAGTTGGTATGGCAACACCCATTTTTTCATGTTCTCTGTATATATATATCTTCCTACTGTATTTTACACTACATGCATCCAATGAAGTGGGTTTTAGCCCATGAAAGCTTATGCCCAAATAAATGTGTTAATCTCTAAGGTGCCACAAGTACTCCTCGTTCTTTTTGCTGATACAGACTAACACGGCTACCACTCTGAAAACTGTTGATAAGTGATTCCTTGCAAGACAGCTGCAGGTGAGATTCCCTCCTGTGCAGAGGGCCAGCACAAGTCTCAGGCACCACATAAGTCACAAAACAGGGCTTCTGTGGTGCACAGGGCCATGAGCTGCCCCTCTCCATGGTGACTTTCACCCTTACTGAGGAGTTTCCCAGTTAGAAAAAAGAAGGGAGGGAGAGAGGGAGAGTGACTGACTGATTTCAGGAGCCATGGGAAAGAAAAAATATAGAGGGGGAGGGAGAGAGAAAGGAAAACAGCAACAGGCCCTGGAAACACTCTGTGTGGTTTTATATTCAAGTAATCCACTAGTCTTAATAATAATTAATTGCTAGTAATTTAACAACAGTCTTTATTAGATACATAGTTAACATTATAGACAGAGCATCTTAACTCAGGTCTATCTGTCAGTCTAACCCAGGGGTGGGCAAACTTTTTGGCCCGAGGGCCACATCTGGGAATAGAAATTGTATGGCGGGCCATGAATGCTCACAAAATTGGGGTTGGGGTTTGGGATGGGGTGAGGGCTCTGGTTGGGGGTGCGGGCTCTAGGGTGGGGCCAGAAATGAGTTCAGAGTGTGGGAGGGGGCTTCTGGCTGGGAAGTGGGGTGCAGGGGGGGTTAGGGCTCCAGCTGGGGGTGTGGGCTCTGGATGATCAATTTGGGGGGAGGGATAGCTCAGTGGTTTGAGCATTGGCCTGCTAAACCCAGGGTTGTGAGTTCAATCCTTGAGGGGGCCACTTAGGGATCTGGGGCAAAATCAGTACTTGGTCCTGCTAGTGAAGGCAGGGGGCTAGACTCAATGACCTTTCAGGGTCCCTTTCAGTTCTGTGAGATAGGTATATCTCCATATATTATTTTTTTATATTTTATTTTATTATTATGGGGTGCAGGAGGGTGCTCCGGGCTGGGATCGAGGGGTTCGGAGGGCGGGAGGGGGATTAGGGCTGGGGCAGGGGTTGAGGCATGGGAAGAGGCTCAGGGGTGCAGGCTACGGGCAGCGCTTAGCTCAAGCAGTCCCGGAAGCAGTGGCATGTCCTTTCTCCGGCTCCTACTTGGAGGTATGACCAGGCAGCTCTGTGTGGAGCTGACCCTCTGCTGCATGGAGCAGCCCCTGACCCTGCGCCATGCCTGGAACACCAGAGCGCCAGAGCGGGACAAGCCCCAAACCCCGCTCCCCAGTGGGAGCTCAAGGGCTAGCTTAAAACAGCTGGTGGGCTGGATGCGGCCCGCGGGCCGTAGTTTGCCCACCTCTGGTCTAACCTAAAACTAACAGCCTCTTCCCACTGTCAGCTCCCACGCCTGGAAAAATCTCTTCATTCTCTTACCACCACAGTAACACTACATATCCTTTCTTTTATTATTTTAGCATAAATGAGGGTGTGTGGGTGTGTGTGTATGTACAGCTTTCTGTAAGGCTTTTAACAGGTCTCCTTTGATGCAATGACTGTCTAACTTCTATATTTGCTGAATCATTGAAGTTCATATACTTATTTCTTTCCTTATATCCTTCTTGAAGAAACCTAGGCAATCTGTTTCTAAGTTTTCTGCTAAATATCAACTGTGCAGGTGATAAACCTTGTTGTAATGGTGATGGTCTATTATTTAATAATGCCGAGTATAAATCAGTATTCATTTCTTCAGTTTTTGTTAGCAATCTTTGTACTATTTAACACCATTTTCAACTAACCTTAATAGGCTAATGATTGTGGGGAACCTGGATGTGATGTATTATGTTTGAAATCATATCCTGTGACAAAACTTTTAATCTCTTGACTGTGAAATTGAGGTCCATTATCAGTCATTATTTTTATTTAGAATGCAAAGCCTTGCAAAAATTGATTTAATTTTATTAATGACTTGTTTGGCACTTGTGTTTTCTAGTACAGCTATTTCAGGAAGATGTGAAAAATAATCAAGAACTATAACATATGCATGCTCTTTATATTCAAATAGATCTAAACCTAAAGTCGTAAGTTTTCATGAATAAATGTTCAGATTGAGCATTTCTACATTTTGACATGTCACATTCTTTTATATAATCCTCTGTGTTTTGGTTCATTTGTGGCCAATACAGAACCTCTCTTGATTTATATTTACATTTTTCTATGCCTAAATGTCCCTCATGTATGCATTTCTACATCTCTAGTGTTAACCCTAAAGGAATTATTATTCTATGATCTTTAAATGGAATTTCTTCAATTACTGGTAAATCTTGAATAAATGGATTATATGGCTTCGGTTTCGTATTTTTATAATATCCTTTTGCTGTAGCCGTAATAACCTTTTGTAAATTCTTATCCTGTCTAGTTGCTTGTACAGTTTCTTCCCATACTCTTTCTGGTGTAGGAAACAATTTTTAAGTACATCTACATGTGTAGGGTGACCATATTTCCCTAGGCTGAATACGGGACACCTGGTAAAATTACTCATGTTCAAGTGAGTTCAACGGCAATCAATCAGAACTATACAGTACAAATGTTCAAATTAACATCAAGTTGACTGAGCCCCTGTTAAAAATAAATACGGCGTAGTTGGATTAGTTTTATTAACCTTATCTTTAAGGCTTTAGGGTTCATACGGGGAGAGGTGACATACCCACACCCCTGTACACCTCTCTCACACAGGGGGAGTGACCGACTGACCCTCCCATCCCTGCCTGGCATTCGCCGTCCTCCATGCCTTTCCTGGTACCTGGCACCGTGTCTTCCCAAAGCAACACGTGTGTGGGAGGGGGAGGCATGCAGGGTCACATGCCCCCAATCCCAGATTTCTGCCAGCGTTCATACCAGAATGCAGCCTTCGGCACTTTGTGGGAGGAAAGGGAGGGGAGTTGCTTCCAGCCAGGGGAGGGGAGGAAGAGGGAGGGGAAGGTGGGGAGGGCATTGACCTGGCCCATGTCTTTGCAGAGCTCATCTCTTTCCCCCCCGCCCCGCCCCCCACCTCCCGTGGCTGGAAGCAGCTCGTCCCTTCCTGCCCGCACAGTGTCAAAAGGCAGCTAACATCTCCAGGCTGCTGCTGGCCACAGACATAACCCAGCTGCCTCCTGTCCCCTGGCTACAGCGCAGACAGGAAGGGGTTAAGCTCTAAGGATGCATTGTGCACCAAGGCCCAAAGAACCTGACTGCAGGGGCTTCTGCGAATCCAGCCAGAGAGGTGGCTCAGCAGGGGACGATGCCTAGGGGATGGAGCAGCCCTGCATTCCCTGGGGGCAGGACCTAAGGTTGCAGGGGGCAGGTGAAGGGAGTGCTAAGCCCCTGCTCCAGATACTGTGGAGCCTGCAGGGTCAGAGTGCGAACAGGCTGGAAATTGCTTCCTCCCTGCCACTCCAGAGCTTAACTGAGGGGTGGAGAGGCTTCCCTGTGCCAGTGCTGTCTGTGGATTTGGCACACACAAGGCTCGGCTCCTCCTGAGGATCTTGGGCTTTCCTGGGGTGCTGGCCCAGCCAGAGGCAGTGGGGGAAGGAAGGAGCCTGCCAGCCAGGCTGCTGGTGAGCTGAGTGCTCCGGCCAGAGGCTGGTTCTCCGCATAGCACTGGAGCGGGACTCATCTTGTCGGGGGGAGATGTGGAGGAGCAGCGGAGCTGGGGATGGGGGAGAGGGAGAGGAGCAAAGCAGGGAGAGGGCAGTGAGAGGGGGAGCATATAAAGGGCCAGTGGGTGGACAGCAGAGGTGACACGTAACCTGCTGCCGTCTGGCACCTGCCCGCATTCACCAGCCACCGCAGCTCGCAGCGTGCAGCCAGTGCTGGCCGGAAACTGAACGGAGGGCAGGGGCCTGATGGCTGAGAGCCAGCACGCAGTGGGGGCTGCGCTGACATACAGGCAGGGGGAGCGGCCGGCCCCATGCACTGCATCTTCGCCCCGCCACCAGCCTTGCACACCTACCCCCATTGTTGGCCACTGGACTCCCCCACTCACCGCTGGTGTGTGGGCAGCTGCTGAGCAGGGATCTCTCCCACTAGTACTTATAAGGGGAAGGAAACAGAAAATATGGGACAATTTGCCTGTTTTTATGAAAAAGTCGGGACACCTGCAGGAGGGCTTAAATATGGGACTGT
The DNA here is from genome assembly GCF_011386835.1 of Chrysemys picta bellii. Lineage (NCBI taxonomy): Eukaryota > Metazoa > Chordata > Testudines > Emydidae > Chrysemys > Chrysemys picta. Next base: position 51,904,491 of record NC_088797.1, read on the forward strand.
CCCTTTAAAAATGGTACGTCTGGTCACCCTATACATGTACCACATCATGTTATTTTTCTGTGACATTAGTTACATCATAAGCTCTAGAAAGATATCAGCAAATATTGATTTGTGTGGCTGATATTGAAATTTTAAATCATATAAATACAATTGAAAAATAATCTTTGTAATCCAGGTGGTATGTCTGTCATGTTCCTTTTTGAAATATTAACTAATGGTTTATGATCTGTTTCTGCCACTTCAGATCTACCATATATAAATATGTGACATTTTTTGCATCCAAAAACAAATGCCAAAGCCCTTTTTCTATCTGAGCATACTGGCATTCTGCTGGACATAGCTCTAGAGGCATAGATCACCATACTTTTGAATAGAACTGGTTTGGATGTATCTGAAGAGAATTTTGTAATTCTGTTATGATCAAATATTTTTAATACTGGAACTATTTTTATTAGTTGCTTAAACTGCTCAAATTCTTGTTGATGTTGACAGTCCCATTTCCACTGATTATTTTTACAAAGTTAAGCCCTTACATTTGTTGTTTTTTTCTGCTAGGTTAGCTATGTATTTTCCTACAAAATTATCCATGCCCAAAAATTTCTGTAGTGACTCCTTATCTTTTGGGTGAACAATATTATCAATGGCTTGTACTCATTGGGGATCAATCTGTAATCCCTGACTTTTCAGTTTTTCTCCTAGAAACATTAATTCTTGCACTTTGAATTTACATTTATTGTTGTTAGGTTTCAATCCTTCTCATTTTACTCCAGATAATGCTTTAGTTAATCTTCTATTATGGTGTCCTAAAGTTCTTCCCCATATTATCATAACATCTATGTACACTTGTGCGCCAGCTATATTTTCGAAAATCATTTGTATTGCTCTGTGAAATACCTCTGGATTTAAACATAATCCAAAAGGTAGTCTTTTAAAAATAGCAATGTCCAAAAAGTGTGTTAAACCTACGTAGCAATTGACTGTCTTGCTCCAGTGGTATTTGCCAATATCCATTCAAAGCATCTAAAGAAGAAAAGTATTATACTCATGACATTTGTCCAAATATTTCTTCCCTGGCAGGTATTTTTAAATCATCTGTTTTAACCTACTTATTTAAGTCTTTTGGATTTAACTAGGGCTGTCGATTAATCACAGTTAACTCATGCGATTAACTCAAAAAATGAATTGCGATTAATCACAGTTTTAATCGCACTGTTAAACAGTAGAATACCAATTGAAATTTATTAAATATCTTGGATGTTTTTCTACATTTTCAAATATATTGATTTCAATTACAACACAGAATACAAAGTGTACAGTGCTCACTTTATATTATTTTTATTACAAATATTTGCACTGTATAAACAATAAACATTCAAGTATCATAGTGCAATCTCTTTATCATGAAAGCGCAACGTACAAATGTAGATTTTTTTTGTTACATAACTGCACTCAAAAACAAAACAACGTAAAACTTTAGAGCCTACAAGTCCACTCAGTCCTACTTCTTGTTCAGCCAATCGCTAAGACAAACAAGTTTGTTTGCATTGACAAGAAATAATGCTGCCGGCTTCTTATTTACAATGTCACCTGAAAGTGGAACAGATGTTCACATGGCACTTCTGTAGCTGGCATTCAAGATATTTACATGCCAGATCTGCTAAACATTCGCCTGCCCCTTCATGCTTTGCCACCATTCCTGAGGACATGCTTCCATGCTAATGACGCTTGTTAAAAAAATAGTGTGTTAATTAAATTTGTGACTGAACTCCTTGGGGGAGAATTGTATGTCTCCTGCTCTGTGTTTTACCCTCATTCTGCCATATATTTCATGTTATAGTAGTCTCAGATGATGACTCAGCATGTTGTTCATTTTAAGAACACTTTCACAGCAGATTTGACAAAATGCAAAGAAGGTACCAATGTGAGATTACTAAAGATAGCTACAGCACTCAACTCAAGATTTAAGAATCTGAAATGCCTTCCAAAATCTGATTGGGACGGGATGTGGAGCATGCTTTCAGAAGTCTTAAAAGAGCAACACTCCAATGCGGAAACTACAGAACCCGAATCATCAAAAAAGAAAATCAACTTCTGCTGGTGTCATCTGACTCAGACGATGAAAAGGAACATGTGTTGGTCTGCACTGCCTTGGATCGTTATTGAGCAGAACCCATCATCAGCATGGACGCATGTCTTCTGGAATGGTGGTTGAAGCATGAAAGGACATATGAATCTTTAGCGCATCTCTTTTTCTCTCTTTCACATGACATTGTAAACAAGAAGTGGACAGCATTATCTCCTGCAAATGTAAACAAACTTGTTTGTCTGAGCGATTGGCTGAACAAGAAGTAGGACTGAGTGGACTTGTAAGCTCTAAAGTTTTACATTGTTTTATTTTTGAAGGCAGTTATTTTTTGTACATAATTCTCCATTTGTAAGTTCAATTTTCAAGACAAAGAGATTGCACTACAGTACTTGTATAAAATGAATTGAAAAATACTATTTATTTTATTTTTACAGTGCACATATTTATAATAAAAAATAAATATAAAGTGAGCACTACACACTATGTATTCTGTGTTGTAATTGAAATCAATATATTTGAAAATGTGGAAAACATCCAAAATATTTATATAAATAGTATTCTATTACTGTTTAACAGCACGATTAATCATGATTAATTTTTTTAATAGCTTGACAGCCCTATTTAAACATAACCATCTTTCTTGTTTACTATTACAAATTAATTCACCTATTCAGTCGGCTCTTCCACACTTTTGATTATATCTAAATTAAACTAAGCTTTCCTATTCTTTTTGTCCCTTATTTCTTAAAGATAATGGTATTTTTCTAGTTGCATGTATAACTAGTTTTTTTGTTTCATTTACCAATGCCAGTGAATAGCTGTAAATTGATGTTCTATTTTCAGTGTGTCAGAACCCTGAATAGTCCGAATTCTTCCAGTTAGATTTAGCACTAAACATGTTTCTAAACTAAAGTAGAAATACCTTGTCCCTTAACTACTACAATTCTTACGTTTTCTATCGTTAACTATGACCAGTGTAAGCGTGCATGGTCATGCCTCCTGTTCTATCTCTAAGGGAGGTCATGCCTCATCACTATCGCGCCCTTTGCATGGCAATCAGTTGGGAGGAATTAGCTGTCTTTAAAGCTCAGGCCACTTGAGACAGGCTGAGCAATAATGAGTATATCGACCTCGGCTCTCAAGCAGGGTGGACCACCAACAGTCAGGGGCTCTGGCTGTGGTCTAGACAGTAGACTAGTACAGACCTCCTGGCCTACTATGGTGAGGCTGCCACCTCTGAGGTGGGGTGGTAGGGGGACCTGGACCCACGTGACTCCACCGGGTCCTAACCCAGCACCCTAACAGTGGTGGAGTGTTCACGACTGAGGTCAGTGGGGATTCCAGCCACAACACACTGCCCTATCTGCAGGCAGCACAGCACCATAGCCAGACTATAGTCGACTGTCTTTCAGAATACACCGCCAATGGTAGTCCCAGCAGCTCCTCAGTGTCTGGCGTGTCAGGGCACTTTGGAAGCTCAGGCAAGTGCTCGGGGCCACAGCAGTCCTCCTCAGCGTCCTGCTCTGGCAGCAGGGGAGAATCATCTGTCTCCCTCGGCAGCTCCAGCCAAACTGAGCTGCAGGGCCTCTTTTATACTTCCACATCCTGTCCCGCCCTATAGCTTCCTGCAAGGAGGGCATGGCTTTCCTGGCTCTACAACCCAAGGGGTGGGTTGTGGTCCCTCCTTGTCTATCTCTGAGGGAGGTCATGCTTCCTTGCTACAACCAGTAATTCACAAATACCCATAACAGGATTTTTTTTTACCACTATAAGATTATAAATTAATATGTATTTTTTCTCTTACTACAGGTTTTACTTTTAGACATTTTATAATTTCTTATAAAATTACATTAGCTTGTGCACAAAGGTCTATTACATACAGAATAGATGTTCTATTAGTAGATAACATAGCTGTCCAACCCTTGTTATTCAGAGTGATTGTTTCAAAATACCCAGAAACAAATTTTCTTCATCTTCATTTATGTCAGCTCTGTATTCCTTATTCGGTATCTTCTCTGAGACTTTTGAATTTTGAATTGAATGTATATTTCTAAGTTTTTCCAGATTTCTCTGTGTGAAGTTGGAATGCAGCAGCTCAAGAATGTGAGTACCAACCTCAGGGCAGACTGTTAAGAACCAGGACACAAACCTAAAATTGGTGAGAGTTCTATACTTAGACTTCACCAACCAATTATCAATGTAAACTCCTCAGGCACTCCTTAACGTGGAATCACAGGCTGTCCCCTGGGATACTCTGATCTGTCTCCCCATCTAGGTGAGTCTGTCTTTGTGATAGATGGTCCCTTACATCTAGGATCACAGCAATTTTCAGGTTACTCCCTGGTCCAAAAGACCAGTCATTTATCCCAGGTCAATTGCAGTTTAGATCCCAACCCAAAGACAATGCTTGTAGCCAATCCTATAATAAACTATCTAAAGATTTATTATATAGGAAAAGGAAACAAGAGAGTAACTTAGAAGATTAAGGCAGGTAAACACAGATACACACAAATGAGTTCCAGTCTTAAGTTTCAAGAAGTAACAGAAGCTTCTATAATAAGCAAGCTCTACATGTCCTTCAGGGCTAACCCAGGTTGAGCACTGGGGAGCTTTTGCTTATGCCTGATAATTCTTGCCCAGCAGAGTCCAAGCAGTATAAAGATCCAGTTCCTGCTTGTTGTGGGGTTTTATTCCCTTTCCCTCTTCTGCTTTGAGCTGCAAACTCAGATGATGGGAAGTATTCACTTGCAAGACTCATCATCTTCATGGGTGGGGAGAGAGAAAACAAAGTCTTTTGTTCTCTTTAATGTTCTACTCTGTATGGTGTTGATAGGCATTTCTTGTCGGACAGGACACAACACCATCTATTGGAGACCAGCCTTTCACACCAGCTAACGTCTCTCTCCTGTCTGGTGAGTTACAATTTACAGAGGCTTACAATGCAACTGCTCAAATATTGCCATAGAATATGGGATACAGCTGTTATAAGTGAGATGAATGCCGGCAGCAACTCACAAGCATTCCATATAGTCTGAACACATTCATATCATTCCAGTACCAGTTTTAACAAAACTAACAGACAGGTGAGCCAAACTAGTTCCAGCTAAGTATTTGTGAGACCTCAGTTGAGTCATGTAAAAAGCAACAGAGGGTCCTGTGGCACCTTTAAGACAAACAGAAGTATTGGGAGCATAAGCTTTCGTGGGTAAGAACCTCACTTCTTCAGATGCAAGTCATGGGGATCTTGGCAAGAGCTGGCACCTCATCTGCCAGCTTCGCACTCTATTTGCAAAGTTTCGCACAGTGATTCTGTTTCATGCAGATATGACAGGTTTGACTATATTCTGGACATTATCTAGGTTGGTGTCTCCTTCCACATCTAGAATATTCTTTCATACACTCACATGTTTTAATTTTAATACTTTCACCTTGTTTTGCTCCATAGACTTTTTTTTTTACTTTTTCCCATAATGTCTATATTCAGATCAGTTTGTTTCTGTTCTAAAATGCACAATTATTGTTGATTAAGTTCAGCAGTTTGGCAAATTTTCACTGTTTATTCCAGATTTAAATCTGGCTCTTCTAACAGTCTTTTTCTTACACTGATGTCTTTTATACCAATCACAATTTGATCTCTTATACTTGACTTAGAAATCTGTCTTCTTATCTTTAGACCTGCTAAAAAAGATTCAAAAGTCTCTTCCTCCATTTGATTTCTTGAGTGAAACTGAAATCTTTGAAATATTTCATTTCTTTTTGAAAACAGTCTTCCTCAATTTTTTTAAAGACAAACTCATCATCAGCTCGTTCTCTAACATTAAGCTTAAATGAATTTTATAATGAAATTCCTTCAGTACCTGCAATCTTTTCAGTACCTGCAATCTTTTGTTCAGCTTCCTTATGAATAGATTCTGATGCCCTCAAAAAAAAAATCAAATTCTTGTTTAGACATTTTCCCGTTTTGTGCAGCATTTCTTGACATTTTTAGAAATGCGGGAATTCTTAATTGATCCATCTTATTTCATTCAAACTTGTTTTTCATTTCTGAGTATCTTTTACCTCAGGTTTTTGTTTGTTTGTTTTAGCTTCTTCAGGTTCTTTTTATCACTTCCCGCACTCTTGATACCATGTGTTGTTTTATATTCAAGTAATCCACTAGTCTTAATAATAATTCATTGCTAGTAACTTAATAACCGTCTTTATTAGATACATTGTTAACATATAGACAGAGCATCTTAACTCAGGTCTATCTGTCAGTCTAACCTAAAACTAACAGCCTCTTCCCACTGTCAGCTCCCATGCCTTGGAGAGTCTGTTCATTCTCTTACTAACGCAGTTACACCACGCACTACTCAAAAAATACATCATCATTTACTCTGGGAAAGGAAAGAGCAAAGAGGAGTGAAGCAAGAAAAGGAAAGCAGTGTTAAAAGCAGGAGAGAGAGGTGACTCACACATGTTCATATCTATTAATTGACAATGTAACAATTAGATATAGTCCCCTGTAGACAGTGGTTAATGGGTAAGAACAGAGCTGAGGTAATATTCTGTATAACTAAAATGGTTCCCTTTTCCTGTTCCTCGGCCAACTTCTGCACTGAAGAACACACCAGAGCATAGCCAGTGGCTCTCTGGGTGTTTTCCCACACAGGCTAGAGTCTTCAGGCCTGTGCAGTTTTCCCCACTTTGTCGCTGTTCCATGAGTTGCAATGCAGGGTGAACCTTAGTGTGCACACTCCCTCCCCTCCAATCTTCTTATGGAGAGTTTCTGCAGTGTGGCATCAGAGGTGCACGTGTGTCACCTGATTCCTTAGAGCCCGCGAAGAATGGCAGCCCTACTCTTGCCCTTCAAATTCTGCAGAATCCCCTCAGCTGCCAGCGAGATCAGGCCTGTGTAGCCTGGATCCAAGATGGTGCAGCTCACATAGCAGACACATCTTAATCTTGCATCACACAGCCACAGGGCTGTCTCCAGTTCCCCTATTTATACCTGTCTCCCCCAGAGTGCTGATGGGCTCAGCTGTCAGACATGAATATGTGGGTCCTGAAAGACTGCTCGTCCTTCATAGAAACCCTGTGCACAGCTTCAGCAACAGCTACTGACCATGACCAGTATCTACCACGTCCCCAGCTCTAGGTGCTCTGTGCCCTTCTAAGTGACCTGCCCTGCCCTCCGCACATGTGCCAAGACTCAGAGGATTCAATTAAAATCCATGTTCCCTCCCCACTGCTGCACTCCCCTCTTTGGAGGCAACAGACATCAAATACTGCAATATAAGCATGTGGGTTACCAGTGCACAGCTACGTTATTACTCAGATTGCAGAGGACTGGCGCAGTCACAGCCCTCAAGCTGAGGAAGTGCAAAGACTGCTGAGTATAGTGTCCATTGCAGCACAGCCTGCATCAGGGTCCCCCCGTATGCTCTGTGCACACCAGCATTTGGGGGAGGGGATGGAATCTCCAAAACAGCTTGCAGAGTTTAACTGCAGCTGATTGGCTGGTGCTTTGTTGAGATTCCCCCTCTCTAAACCCTCTCTAAACCCATTTAGGCCTGGTCTACACTACGAGTTTAGGTCGAATTTAGCAGAGTTAAATCGAATTAAGCCTGGACACGTCCACACGACAAAGCCCTTTTTTTCGACTTAAAGGGCCCTTTAAACCGGTTTTTTTACTCCACCTCCGACGAGGGGATTAGCACTGAAACTGGCCTTTAAGAACATAAGAAAGGCTGTACCGGGTCAGACCAAAGGTTCATCTAGCCCAGTATCCTGTCTACTGACAGTGGCCAATGCCAGGTGCCCCAGAGGGAGTGAACCTAACAGGCAATGATCAAGTGATCTCTCTCCTGCCATCCATCTCCACCCTCTGACAGACAGAGGCTAGGGACACCATTCCTTACCCATCCTGGCTAATAGCCATTAATGGACTTAACCACCATGAATGTATCCAGTTCTCTTTTAAACGCTGTTATAGTCCTAGCCTTCACAACCTCCACAGGTAAGGAGTTCCACAAGTTGACTGTGCGCTGCGTGAAGAAGAACTTCCTTTTATTTGTTTTAAACCTGCTGCCTATTAATTTCATTTGATGACCCCTAGTTCTTGTATTATGGGAATAAGTAAATAACTTTTCCTTATCCACTTTCTCCACATCACTCATGATTTTATATACCTCTATCATATCCCCCCTTAGTCTCCTCTTTTCCAAGCTGAAGAGTTCTAGCCTCTTTAATCTCTCCTCATATGGGACCCGTTCCAAACCCTTAATCATTTTAGTTGCCCTTTTCTGAACCTTTTCTAGTGCCAGTATATCTTTTTTGAGATGAGGAGACCACATCTGTACGCAGTATTCGAGATGAGGGCGTACCATCGATTTATATAAGGGCAATAATATATTCTCAGTCTTATTCTCTATCCCCTTTTTAATGATTCCTAACATCCTGTTTGCTTTTTTGACTGCCTCTGCACACTGCGTGGACATAGTTACCCCTCTTCATTCTGAGAATTTACCATTAATTCCTACACTTTGTTCCCTGTCTTTTAACCAGTTCTCAATCCATGAAAGGACATTCCCTTTTATCCCATGACAACTTAATTTACATAAGAGCCTTTGGTGAGGGACCTTGTCAAAGGCTTTCTGGAAATCTAAGTACACTATGTCCACTGGATCCCCCTTGTCCACATGTTTGTTGACCCCTTCAAAGAATTCTAATAGATTAGTAAACACAATTTCCTTTTACAGAAACATGTTGACTATTGCTCAACAGTTTATGTTTTTCTATGTGTCGGACAATTTTATTCTTCACTATTGTTTCGACTAATTTGCCTGGTACAGACGTTAGACTTACCGGTCTGTAATTGCCGGGATCACCTCTAGAGCCCTTTTTAAATATTGGCGTTACATTAGCTAACTTCCAGTCATTGGGTACAGAAGCCGATTTAAAGGACAGGTTACAAACCTTAGTTAACAGTTCCGCAACTTCACATTTGAGTTCTTTCAGAACTCTTGGGTGAATGCTATCTGGTCCCGGTGACTTGTTAATGTTAAGTTTATCAATTAATTCCAAAATCTCCTCTCATGACACCTCAGATTTGTCACCTACAAAAGCCAGCTCAAGTTTGGGAATCTCCCTAACATCCTCAGTCGTGAAGACTGAAGCAAAGAATCCATTTAGTTTCTCCACAATGACTTTATCGTCTTTAAGTGCTCCTTTTGTATCTCGATCATCAAGGGGCCCCACTGGTTGTTTAGCAGGCTTCCTGCTTCTGATGTACTTAAAAAACATTTTGTTCTTACCTTTGGAGTTTTTGGCTAGCCATTCTTCAAACTCCTCTTTGGCTTTTCTTATTACATTCTTGCACTTAATTTGGCAGCGTTTATGCTCCTTTCTATTTGCCTCACTAGGATTTGACTTCCACTTTTTAAAGGAAGTCTTTTTATCTCTCACTGCTTCTTTTACATGGTTGTTAAGCCACGGTGGCTCTTTTTTAGTTCTTTTACTGTGTTTCTTAATTTGGGGTATACATTGAAGTTGGGCCTCTATTATGGTGTCTTTAAAAAGCGCCCATGCAGCTTGCAGGGATTTCACTTTAGTCACTGTACCTTTTAACTTCTGTTTAACTAACTCCCTCATTTTTGCATAGTTCCCCCTTTTGAAATTAAATGCCACAGTGTTGGGCTGTTGAGATGTTCTTCCCACCACAGGGATGTTGAATGCTATTGTATTATGGTCACTATTTCCAAGCGGTCCTGCTATAGTTACCTCTTGGACCAGCTCCTGCACTCCACTTAGGACTAAATCTAGAGTTGCCTCTCTCCTTGTGGGTTCCCGTACCAGCTGCTCCATGAAGCAGTCATTTAAAGTATCGAGAAATTTTATCTCTGCATTTCATCCTGAAGTGAAATGTTCCCAGTCAATATGGGAATAATTGAAATCCCCCACTATTATTGAGTTCTTAATTTTGATAGCCTCTCTAATTTCCCTTAGCATTTCATCATCACTATCACCGTCCTGGTCAAGTGGTCGATAATAGATCCCTAATGTTAAATTCTTATTAGAGCATGAAATTTCTATCCATAGAGATTCTATGGAACATGCGGATTTGCTTAAGATTTTTACTTCATTTGATTGTACATTTTCTTTCACATATAGTGCCACTCCCCCCCAACCCCCGCACGACCTGTTCTGTCCTTCCGATATATTTTGTACCCCGGAATGATTGTGTCCCAATGATTGCTCTCAGTCCACCAGGTTTCTGTGATGCCTATTATATCAATATCCTGCTTTATCACAAGGCACTCTAGTTCACCCATCTTATTATTTAGACTTCTAGCATTTGTGTACAAGCACTTTAAAAACTTGTCACTGTTTATTTGTCTGATGTATCACATTCTTTTTTATGTGAATGTTTATCATCTGATCTGGCCCCTACTTTATCCTCTTCCATCCATGTACTCAATGATTTTTTTGCCTCTGTCTTCACGAACAAGGTCAGCTCCCAGATTGCTGCACTGGGCAGTACAGTATGGGGAGAAGGTGACCAGCCCTCTGTGGAGAAAGAAGTGGTTCGGGACTATTTAGAAAAACTGGACGTGCACAAGTCCATGGGGCCGGATGCGCTGCATCCGAGGGTGCTAAAGGAGTTGGTGGGTGAGATTGCAGAGCCATTAGCCATTATTTTTGAAAACTCATGGCGATCGGGGGAGGTCCCAGATGACTGGAAAAAGGCTAATGTAGTGCCCATCTTTAAAAAAGGGAAGAAGGAGGATCCGGGGAACTACAGGCCAGTCAGCCTCACCTCAGTCCCTGGAAAAATCATGGAGCAGGTCCTCAAGGAATCAATTATGAAACATTTAGAGGAGAGGAAAGTGATCAGGAACAGTCAGCATGGATTCACCAAGGGGAAGTCGTGCCTGACTAACCTAATTGCCTTCTATGATGAGATAACTGGCTCTGTGGATGAGGGGAAAGCAGTGGATGTGTTATTCCTTGACTTTAGCAAAGCTTTTGATACGGTCTCCCACAGTATTCTTGCCGCCAAGTTAAAGAAGTATGGGCTGGATGAATGGACTGTAAGGTGGATAGAAAGCTGGCTAGATCGTCGGGCTCAACGGGTAGTGATCAATGGCTCCATGTCTAGTTGGCAGCTGGTTTCAAGCGGAGTGCCCCAAGGGTCGGTCCTGGGGCCGGTTTTGTTTAATATCTCTATTAATGATCTGGAGGATGGTGTGGACTGCACTCTCAGCAAGTTTGCAGATGACACTAAACTAGGAGGCGTGGTAGATACACTGGAGGGTAGGGATCGGATATAGAGGGACCTAGACAAATTAGAGGATTGGGACAAAAAAAATCTGATGAGGTTCAACAAGGACAAGTGCAGAGTCCTGCACTTAGGACGGAAGAATTCCATGCACTGCTACAGACTAGGGACCGAATGGCTAGGTAGCAGTTCTGCAGAAAAGGACCTAGGGGTCACAGTGGACGAGAAGCTGGATATGAGTCAACAGTGTGCTCTTGTTGCCAAGAAGGCTAACGGCATTTTGGGCTGTATAAGTAGGGGCATTGCCAGCAGATCGAGGAACGTGATCGTTCCCCTTTATTCGACATTGGTGAGGCCTCATCTGGAATACTGTGTCCAGTTTTGGGCCCCACACTACAAGAAGGATGTGGAAAAATTGGAAAGAGTCCAACGGAGGGTAACAAAAATGATTAGGGGTCTGGAGCACATGACTTATGAGGAGAGGCTGAGGGAACTGGGATTGTTTAGTCTCCAGAAGAGAAGAATGAGGGGGGATTTGATAGCAGCCTTCAACTACGTGAAGGGGGGTTCCAAAGAGGATGGAGCTCGGTTGTTCTCAGTGGTGGCAGATGACAGAACAAGGAGCAATGGTCTCAAGTTGCAGTGGGGGAGGTCCAGGTTTGATATTAGGAAAAACTATTTCACTAGGAGGGTGGTGAAACACTGGAATGCGTTACCTAGGGAGGTGGTGGAGTCTCCTTCCTTGGAGGTTTTTAAGGCCTGGCTTGACAAAGCCCTGGCTGGGATGATTTAGTTGGGAATTGGTCCTGCTTTGAACAGGGGGTTGGGCTAGATGACCTCTTGAGGTCCCTTCCAACCCTGATATTCTATGATTCTATGATCCTCTGCTCCTGACTATAACCTGGAGATTCTCTATCATTAGACTCTCCCCTAAGAGAAGTCTCTGTCCAATCCACATGCTCCTCTGCAGCAGTCAGCTTTCCCCCATCTCCTAGTTTAAAAACTGCTCTACAACCTTTTTAATGTTTAGTGCCAGCAGTCTGGTTCCACTTTAGTTTGGGTGGAGCCCATCCTTCCTGTATAGGCTCCCCCCATTCCAGAAGTTTCCCCAGTTCCTAATGAATGTAAACCCCTCCTCTCTACACCATCGTCTCATCCACGCATTGAGACTCTGAAGCTCTGCCTGCCTACCTGGCCCTGAGCGTGGAACTGGGAGCATTTCTGAGAATGCCACCATAGAGGTCCTGGATTTCAGTCTCTTCCCTAGCAGCCTAAATTTGGCCTCCAGGACATCTCTCCTACCCTTCCCTATGTCATTGGTACCTACATGTACCACGACCACCGGCTCCTCCCCAGCACTACACATAAGTCTGTCTAGATGCCTCGAGAGATCCGCAACCTTCGCACCAGGCAGGCAAGTCACCATACGGTTCTCCCGGTCATCACAAACCGAGCTATCTACGTTTCTAATGGTCGAAACTCCCAATACTAATACCTGCCTTTTCCTAGCAACTGGAGTTCCCTCCCCTGGAGAGGTAACCTCAGTGCAAGAGGCAACCCCAGCACCGTCTGGAAGGAGGGTCCCAACTATGGGAAGGTTTCCCTCTGCTCCCGTTGACTGCTCTGCTTCCCTGGGCCTTTCATCCTCCTCAACAGTGCAGGGGCTGTCTGACCGGAGGTGGGACAATTCTACAGTGTCCCGGAAAGCCTCATCAACATACCTCTCTGCCTCCCTTAGCTCCTCCAGTTCCGCCACCCTGGCCTCCAGAGTCTGTACGTGGTCTCTGAAGGCCAGGAGCTCCTTGCACCAAATGCACACATACGCCACCCGCCCACGGGGCAGGTAATCATACATGCTACACTCAGTGCAATAAACTGGATAGCCCCCACTCTGCAGCTGGGCTTCTGCCTGCATTGTCTCCTAGTTAATGAAGGGGTTGTTTAAAGCAAGAAGTTTTGAATGTAGTTTGGGCTATAGGTTTTAAGGGGAATAAAGGGTATAAGATAGAACCGGCAAGAGACCCGGGCTCCCTTCCTGCTCCATTTCCAAACTCCCTTGCGAAACTCCCTGTTAGCAGCCCCTGTTCCAGGTTGGATTTGGGGTAGTGTGGATGGAATTCGACGGTATTGGCCTCTGGGAGCTATCCCAGAGTGCTTCATTGTGACCGCTCTGGACAGCACTCTCAACTCAGATGCACTGACCAGGTAGACAGGAAGAGCCCCACGAACTTTTGAATTTCATTTCCTGTTGCCCAGCATGGAGAGCACAGGTGACCACGCAGAGCTCATCAGCACAGGGAACCATGATGGAGTCCCAGGATTGCAAAAGAGCTCCAGCATGGACCGAACGGGAGGTACGGGATCTGCTCGCCATATGGGGAGATGAATCAGTGCTAGCTGAACTCTGTTGCAGTAAACGAAATGGCAAAATATTAGAAAAAGTCTCAAAGGCCATGAAGGACAGAGGCCATAACAGGGACACACAGCAGTGCCGCGTGAAAATTAAGGAGCTAAGGCAAGCCTACCACAAAGCCGGAGAGGCAAACGGAAGGTCCGGGGCAGGGCAACAGACATGCCGCTTCTACGCGGAGCTGCATGCCATGCTAGGGGGTGCAGCCACCACTACCCCAACCCTATGCTTTGACTCCGTCAATGGAGAAGCACGCAACAGGGAAGTGGGTTCGGGGTACGAGGAAGATGATGATAAAGACAATGAAGATAGCTCACAGCAAGGAAGCGGAGAAACCAGTTTCCCCAACAGCCAGGATATGTTTATCACCCTGGACCTGAAAGCAGTAACCCCCGAACTCACCCAAGGAGTGCTCCCAGACCCTGAAGGCGCACAAGGGAACTCTGGTGAGTGTACCTGTAGTAAGGCAACTTGGCTACTAGTCGTCCCTGCGAGGGACGAGCCAGAACAGCCGCCAGAGTGGGCGGAGTCACCGCCACCTGTCCCCACCCCCCGGAAGCCAAGGGGCGGGACAGGAAGTATAAAGGCCCGGCCCCAGCGTTCACTTGAGCGCCGGTCCCGGGAGAGGATGGATGCTGGTGCCCGAGCTCCTGTTGGGACGAGCCTGCCCCGAGCCCGGTATCCTGAGGAAGACTGGCCGAGCCCTGCCCCGAGCCCGGTATCCTGAGGAGGACTGGCCGAACCTGCCCCGAGCCCAGTATCCTGAGGAAGACTGGCCAAGCCTGCCCCGAGCCCGGTATCCCAAGGAGCAGCCTGCGCCTCCCCTCGTCGAGGGTCCAGAGGAGCCGCCCAACCTACCCAACGCTCGGTACCCTGAGGAGCCCATGGTCTGGGACATGGTGGAGGAGGCTGAGGACATTCAGGTACCCATGGAGGGGGAGATTGGAGGTGGCCCAGGGATAGCAGACCCCGAGCTCATGTCAGTGTGTTGCGGTCAGGATCCCCACTGACCCAGCAGCAGACGGACTGCTGCTGTTAGGGCCCCGGGCTGGGACACAGTGGCGTGGGTGGGCCTGTGTCCCCCCTGCCACCCCACCCCGGGTGGCAGTCTCTCGCCCCCCTTGCCTTCACATCAACGCTCCGGTGTAGGAGCCCTGAAGTACTGTTTATTTGCTCAGCCCCTGCCTGAGGGCCTGAGCCCTGAAGTACTGTTTGTTTGCTCAGCTCCTGCCTGAGGGCCTGAGCCCTGAAGTACTGTTTGTTTGCTCAGCCCCTGCCTGAGGGCCTGAGCCCTGAAGTACTATTTGTTTGCTCAGCCCCTGCCTAAGGGCCTGAGCCCGGAACTACTGGTTGCTTGCTGCCCCACCCCGACCGAGGGCTTGGACTTGTGAGACTGAACGGTCGCCCAGCCTCGTGCCATGAGGCGACTTGGCTACCAGCTCGTCCCTGCGAGGGACGAGCCCCACCCCGGACATCTACACATGGTGCCTTCTCTGAGGAAATTCCGCTCAGGATGTGGGCGCGAACTCTCGACTCTGGGGAGAAGGGGGCCTCGGGAGAAAGATCCCCCTCCCGAGAGATGGATCTGTCTCAGTTCTTGGGTCTTATGACGGAAACCCAGAAGCGACAGCAGGCAGCCCAGTCGCGACAGCAACAGGAGCAGCAGGCCGCCCAGCGGCAACAGCAGCAGCAGCTCGTGGAGCAGCTAGGAACCCAACAGAATCAGCTCATTCAAGACCTGGTTACCCAGCATCAGGACTTTCAGCAGCAATGTCTCCGGCAGCTCGCGGCCGCGCTGGCCCGACCTGGGGAGACCCAGCCGGGAGCCCCGGCTGGGACCCCAAAGCCCAACCCCCCGATCCGGCTGATGAAGATGGTACCCGGCGACGACCCCGAAGCCTTTCTTGTCACTTTTGAACGGGTGGCGGTCGTCGTGGGGTGGGGCCAGGACCAATGGGCCTCCATCTTGGCCCCATACTTGACTGGGACTGCACAGACGGTCTATCGAGGCCTGTCGGTGGAGGCAGCCCAAGATTATAGCCAAGTAAAGGCCGCGATTCTGGACGCCCTGGACGTGAATCCAGAAACTTTCCGACAGCGGTTTCGGAGTCTGGCCTACCCCGCCGGGGTCCGGCCTCGGAGGGTGGCCCAGGAACTCCAGGAGACCTGCATGCGGTGGTTGCAGCCCGAATGCCGAACGTTGGAGGAACTAATGGAACAGGTGGTACTAGAGCAGTTCACCCAGGTTCTCCCACCACAAGGAAGAGCCTGGGTCCTCCGCCACAGGCCAGCAACCCTGGCCGCCGCCGTTACTTTAATGGAGGACTTCCTTGCGGCTGAAACGCCAATGGGCCCAGCGGTCCAGGTAGCCCCATCAGCGACGGAGCGCCCTAACTCCGAGAAGAAGGGGGCGCCAGCCCGAGTGGACTTACAGGTTGCCTCCCAAGGGGCCAAGGCCGGGACTCGTGTCCCGGGGGCACCCGGGCGATCCGCGCAGACCCCAGCTCCCACGGCGCGCCGAGACCACTGGGGCCCACCTGGGGGCAACCTCAGGATGCGGCTACGGACGGGACAAACAGCTTGTGAGGAGTACCGCCATTTCCACTAGGATTGCCCGGGGCTAGAATGTACCTTTGCTCAGGTCTGCTCAGGGGAAGCTCATGCCCGCCCTTCACAAGCTGCTAAGATCACCATACCCGTCGTTATTGAGGGATACCCTGACACTAGTCCTCCGACGCTTAGGTCCACAGGCTGACGCCCGCCTGGGAGAGATTCGGCTGCAGTGCATCCATGGGGACATACGGCCCTACCGGAGTGCCCGGGCCCAACTGACAATTGAGGGGGTCATCCAGCCAATGGTGGTGGGCCTCGCTCCGCGACTGGCATACCCAGTCATCCTGGGTCGGGACTGGCCAGAGTTCCCCGCAGTCCTCTGCCGCCACGCAGGGGGCAGCCCGCGGGTCACGCCAGCCTTGGAAGGGGAGGCCCCCGAGGGCGGGGGAGAGGAGAGAGAAGCCCCCGAGCCTCCCACCTCGGCGGCGGAACCAGAGGATGGTCCCCCGGGAGCGTCGGAGGGTCCCTCGGCCCCCACGGACTTTTGCCGGGATCAACGCGCCGACCCCACACTCCAGTGTAGGGCCCTGAAGTACTTCTCAACCTCCTGAACGAGGAGTTGCTTGTGAGAAGGGTCCCTGAAGAGGGATGGGAAAATGGGGGGGGCGGGAAGGAGGGGCAACCAAGAACTGCATGGTATAGCCCAGAGCTACTATGTCCAGGACCCAGTGGTCCCATGTAACCCGCAACCAGGACGAGCGGTAGGGAGAGAGGTGGTTGAGGAAAATGCGGGTAGGATCCGGTCGACTGACTGGGGTGTCGCTCTCGGGTGCACCCTCAAAATGGTCACTATTGGCCCTCTGGGTGTTTGGCGGCCCCAGGCTGGATTGGTGAGTGGGAGGAAGAAGGGCGATGATGACTAAAACTTGCGTCCCTACTCCTTGTAGATCCCTGATGAGGTTGCCACGGTTTTGGCGGCGGTGGTGGCTGGAAGAGCTTTCTGGCTGATTGAGGCGTGTGCATGCCCAATGAGCAAAGGACATAGTAGCTCTGGGCTATACCCTAGTGTCCTTCAACCCATGCAGCCTGGCATCTTTTTGATTCGAGAACAAACCAATTCCATCAAAGGGGAGGTCCTGGATCAAGGCCTGCATCTCCTGGGAGAGACCCGCCATTTGGAACCACAGCTGCAGCCTGACCACTGCCACCCCCTTTCCAAGGGAGCCGAATGGGCCTTCAATGCCATGACTTGAGTTCTGCATTTTAGATCCTGTGATGTTCCCCGGGTGTTATCTGGACTGGTGATCTGCTAGGTCACTCCACTCTGGAAACCACCCTTACCCTGCTCTGCTGTGAGAACCCCCACTCCCAGGCTGTTCACGCACAGCCACTGGCATGTAAGCTGCTCCCAGCTATGTGAGTGAGCACTTTTGGCCAGCCACTGCTTAGATTGCGCAACCGAATGACACTAGCCAATATCTCCGGTCTCAGACACAACCCTAGGAATCTCCATCTTGTACTGTCCAGTCATGCCCGCTATATGCTGAAAGCTTATATGAGTTTGTCAATTTAACAAATAAATTCATATGTACCAGGCTTGTTATCCCAAGGGGAAGCTCAGACACACTTCAAACCAAATGCACTGCTTCAAGTAGAATAAACAAACAAATTTATTAACTACAAAAGATAGCGTTTAAGTGATTATAAATCAAAGCACAACAAGGGAGATTTCGTCAACGAAATAAAAGCAAAATGCATTCTAAGCTGATCTTAACACTTTCAGTACCCTTACAAACTTCGATGTTTCTCACCACAGGCGAGGTGGTTGCCCTTCAGCCAGGCTCTCCCTTTTGATCACCGCTTCAGTCGCTTGGTGGTGATGTCTGTAGATAGAGGAGGAAGAGAGAGCAAGAACATGGCAAACATCTCTCCCTTTCATCATGTTCTTTCTTCCCTCTTGGCTTTGCCCCTCACTTCAGAATCAGGTGAGCATTACCTCATCGTAGTCCCAAACTGACCTAGGGAAGGGGGGTGTCTCACTCCCAACAGATCCTTTGTTGCTGCCTAGGCCAGTGTCCTTTGTTCCTGTGAGGCTGGGCTGGGTTTATTCCATACATGCCCTGATGAGGTGAGAACTGCCCCTCTGCTTCTGGAGAATTTTTGCCTGGGCTTGTTTTAAGCCATGAGGACACATTTTGATCCTCATAATTATATACATGAAATTACAACCTATAACATTACTATAACAACAATGCTCAGTGCATCATGAGCCTTCTGAAGACACCCGACATGACAAACTTTGCACTGGATACCACACAATCATATTATAAGGATGAACATGGGGGTGCAGGGTGTTCCCCCGAGGTACAGAGCATCACAGATCCCTCCTGCAGGAACTGACAGTCCACCCACTAGGCAGCAGGGATACAATTGGCCTTCATAGGAGAGCGTGGGTCTGTCGGTAAGCACATGAGGAAATTACTCTGCTTGAGAGTCAAAGCTTTTGAGGCCAGAAGGGCCCATTATGACCATCTAGTCTGATCTGTACAGCATAGGCCAGAGACCCTCACCCAGGGATTCCTGCACCCAGCCCATATCTCCTGTTTGAGCTATGGAGTATCTTTTATCCACATCTTCCCTTTCCAATGCATTTGGGCCAAATCCTGGCAGGAGGGGAAGCCAGTGGGAGTTTTCCAGAAGGACAGGCCCGGCCCTGTGCCATTGGGAATTTGTGAATCATAGAATCATAGAATCATAGAATATCAGAGTTGGAAGGGACCTCAAGAGGGCATCTAGTCCAACCCCCTGCTCAAAGCAGGACCAATTCCCAGCTAAATCATCCCAGCCAGGGCTTTGTCAAGCCGGGCCTTAAAAACCTCCAAGGAAGGAGACTCCACCACCTCCCTAGGTAACGCATTCCAGTGTTTCACCACCCTCCTAGTGAAATAGTTTTTCCTGATATCCAACCTGGACGTCCCCCACTGCAACTTGAGACCATTGCTCCTTGTTCTGTCATCTGCCACCACTGAGAACAGCCGAGCTCCATCCTCTTTGGAATCCCCCTTCAGGTAGTTGAAGGCTGCTAGCAAATCCCCCTTCATTCTTCTCTTCTGGAGACTAAACAATCCCAGTTCCCTCAGCCTCTCCTCATAAGTCATGTGCTCCAGACCCCTAATCATTTTTGTTGCCCTCCGCTGGACTCTTTCCAATTTTTCCACATCCTTCTTGTAGTGTGGGGCCCAAAACTGGACACAGTATTCCAGATGAGGCCTCACCAATGTCGAATAAAGGGGAACGATCACGTTCCTCGATCTGCTGGCAATGCTCCTACTTATACAGCCCAAAATGCCGTTAGCCTTCTTGGCAACAAGAGCACACTGTTGACTCATATCCAGCTTTCTATCCACCTTACAGTCCATTCATCCAGCCCATACTTCTTTAACTTGGTGGCAAGAATACTGTGGGAGACCGTATCAAAAGCTTTGCTAAAGTCAAGGAATAACACATCCACTGCTTTCCCCTCATCCACAGAGCCAGTTATCTCATCATAGAAGGCAATTAGGTTAGTCAGGCACGACTTCCCCTTGGTGAATCCATGCTGACTGTTCCTGATCACTTTCCTCTCCTCTAAATGTTTCATAATTGATTCCTTGAGGACCTGCTCCATGATTTTTCCAGGGACTGAGGTGAGGCTGACTGGCCTGTAGTTCCCCGGATCCTCCTTCTTCCCTTTTTTAAAGATGGGCACTACATTAGCCTTTTTCCAGTCACCTGGGACCTCCCCCGATCGCCATGAGTTTTCAAAAATAATGGCTAATGGCTCTGCAATCTCACCCGCCAACTCCTTTAGCACCCTCGGATGCAGCGCATCCGGCCCCATGGACTTGTGCACGTCCAGTTTTTCTAAATAGTCCCGAACCACTTCTTTCTCCACAGAGGGTTGGTCACCTTCTCCCCATGCTGTACTGCCCAGTGCAGCAATCTGGGAGCTGACCTTGTGCGTGAAGACAGAGGCAAAAAAATCATTGAGTACATTAGCTTTTTCCACATCCTCGGTCACTAGGTTGCCTCCCTCATTCAGTAAGGGGCCCACACTTTCCTTGATTTTCTTCTTGTTGCTAACATACCTGAAGAAACCCTTCTTGTTACTCTTAACATCTCTTGCTAACTGCAACTCCAAGTGTGATTTGGCCTTCCTGATTTCACTCCTGCACGCCTGAGCAATATTTTTATACTCCTCCCTGGTCATTTGTCCAATCTTCCACTTCTTGTAAGCTTCTTTTTTGTGTTTAAGATCAGCAAGGATTTCACTGTTTAGCCAAGCTGGTCGCCTGCCATATTTACTATTCTTTCTACACATTGGGATGGTTTGTTCCTGCAACCTCAATAAGGATTCTTTAAAATACAGCCAGCTCTCCTGGACCCCTTTGCCCTTCATGTTATTCTCCCAGGGGATCCTGCCCATCTGTTCCCTGAGGGAGTCAAAGTCTGCTTTTCTGAAGTCCAGGGTCCGTATTCTGCTGCTCTCCTTTCTTCCTTGTGTCAGGATCCTCAACTCGACCATCTCATGGTCACTGCCTCCCAGGTTCCCATCCACTTTTGCTTCCCCTACTAGTTCTTCCCTGTTTGTGAGTAGCAGGTCAAGAAAAGCTTTGCCCCTAGTTGGTTCCTCCAGCACTTGCACCAGGAAATTGTCCCCTACACTATCCAAAAATTTCCTGGATTGCCTGTGCACCGCTGTATTGCACTCCCAGCAGATATCAGGGTGATTAAAGTCTCCCATGAGAACCAGGGCCTGCGATCTAGCAACTTCTGCTAGTTGCCAGAAGAAAGCCTCGTCCACCTCATTCCCCTGGTCTGGTGGTCTATAGCAGACTCCAACCACGACATCACCCTTGTTGCTCACACTTCTCAACTTTATCCAGAGACTCTCAGGTTTTTCTGCAGTTTCATACCGGAGCTCTGAGCAGTCATACTCCTCTCTTACATACAACGCAACTCCCCCACCTTTTCTGCCCTGCCTGTCCTTCCTGAACAGTTTATATCCATCCATGACAGTACTCCAGTCATGTGAGTTATCCCACCAAGTCTCTGTTATTCCAATCACATCATAGTTCCCTGACTGTGCCAGGACTTCCAGTTCTCCCTGCTTGTTTCCCAGGCTTCTTGCATTTGTGTATAGGCACTTAAGATAACTCATCGATCGTCCCTCTTTCTCAGCATGAGACAGGAGTCCTCCCCTCTTGCACTCTCCTGCTTGTGCTTCCTCCCAGGATCCCATTTCCCCATTTACCTCAGGGCTTTGGTCTCCTTCCCCCGGTGAACCTAGTTTAAAGCCCTCCTCACTAGGTTAGCCAGCCTGCTGGCGAAGATGCTCTTCCCTCTCTTCGTTAGGTGGAGCCCGTCTCGGCCTAGCACTCCTTCTTCTTGGAACACCATCCCATGGTCGAAGAATCCAAAGCTTCTCTCCGACACCACCTGCGTAGCCATTCGTTGACTTCCACGATTCGACGGTCTCTACCCCGGCCTTTTCCTTGCACAGGGAGGATGGACGAGAACACCACTTGTGCCTCAAACTCCTTTATCCTTCTTCCCAGAGCCACGTAGTCTGCAGTGATCCGCTCAAGGTCATTCTTGGCAGTATCATTGGTGCCCACGTGGAGAAGCAGGAAGGGGTAGCGATCCGAGGGCTTGATGAGTCTCGGCAGTCTCTCCGTCACATCGTGTATCCTAGCTCCTGGCAAGCAGCAGACCTCTCGGTTTTCCCGGTCGGGGCGGCAGATAGATGACTCAGTCCCCCTGAGGAGGGAGTCCCCGACCACCACCACCTTCCTCCTCCTCTTGGGAGTGGTGGTCGTGGAACCCCCATCCCTAGGACAGTGCATCTTTTGCCTTCCAATCGGTGGAGTCTCCTTCTGCTCCCTTCCCTCAGATGGGTCATCTAGTCCACTCTCCGCATTAGTACCTGTAGAGAGAACATGGAAACGATTGCTCACCTGTATCTCCATTGCTGGTGCATGGACGCTCCTCTTTCTCCTTCTGGAGGTCACATGTTGCCAAACCTCCTCACAATCCTTCTGTCCCTGCTGCGCCTGCTCTGAATCTTCAGAACATTGTGGCCGTAGAAGCATCTCCTGATGTCTGTCCAGGAAATCTTCATTGTACCTTATGCAACGCAGAGTCGACACTCGTTTCTCCAGCCCTCGAACCTTCTCTTCCAACATGGAGACCAGCTTGCACTTTGTACAGACAAAGTCGCTTCTGTCCTGTGGAAGAAAGACAAACATGGCACAACCTGTGCAGGTTACAACAGCTGATCGCTCACCTTCCATATCACCATCCTCTTAAGAGCTTGCTCAACTGTTGCAGGAACTACTCAGAGAAACCTGCAGATGAAAGCCTCAGTGCGCTCTCCCCACGCGAACTCCCAGGCAAACTCCCGCTGTTAGCCTCTGCTAATCGTCTGGGAGCAGCTGCTTGTCTACAAAGGGATATATGATGTCCCTCATCCCACAGGCATGCAATGCCCTAACCCCAGAGGAGGAATTCTGCTGGAATTCTACTGCAGAAGAGGCAGCCCATGGGGTGTCTTTCTCTGGGGGCAGCGTAAAAGTGGGATGGGGCAGGATCCAGTGGATCTGTCTCTATGTAGATCCACAGGCCTATAAACCTCCCGTGTGAGGTGTTCAGGGCTCGGCAGCTGCTACTCAGTGGTCTGGAGTGGAGCAGCAGAACAGCTGATTTGCACCAAGCCACAAAGCTGAGATGGGGATGAATAATCTCCTCCCTGGCAATTCTTCCTAGATCCTTTGTGTAAAACCCATCTCCCCTCTGCCTTGGCATGGTGTGGGGCTAGACGACGTACCTGTAGTTCTCCTTCACAGAATTGTCATTTACGGGCCAATGTAAATGGCCAGGAGCAGTTGTAAATCTAAGGGGCTTTTGCTGTGTCCACAGGTACAGATGTCAAAGCAGCCAAAAGCAGAGGAAATGCAAAAGTCTCTGTTGGGGGATCTAAATCTCCTCAACGCGGAGAGAAATCTGACAAGATTGAATGCTTCCTCCTTATGACTGACTCTGCTGTCAACCACCTTCAGCTGTGAGTTAAACTGCACAAACAGAAAGGCTAATCCATTTCAGACACAAATGACTTGGATGAATGAGCCGCTCTCTCCCTAGCTTAGCCTGGAAACCAATTACTACATTGTAGTGGGGGAAAGGTTTTGATTAATACTGCGGAGCACTGATAAAACCATCAAGAAACCAAGAGAGGGATAGAAGAGCCATGCCCCTGGAAAGGGCCCCTTGTCTAGAGGGCGGCCCATCCTGGACAGCACGTGGGTATCATTGCTTCAGGTGTGAACATGTTTCCTGAACAATTCGTACATCAGCCTCTCAGGCAGGCAGCATGTTTCTAAGAGTATGTCTACACTATGAAATTAGGTCGAATTTATAGAAGCCGGTTTTATAGAAATCATTTTTATACAGTCGACTGTGTGTCCCCACATAAAATGCTCTAAGTACATTAAGTCGGCGGACCACGTCCACAGTACTGAGGCTAGCATCGACTTCCGGAGCATTGCACTGTGGGTAGCTATCCCACAGTTCCCGCAGTCCCCGCCGCCCATTGGAATTCTGGGTCGAGATCCCAATGCCTGATGAGGCAAAAACAGTGTCGCAGGGGATTCTGGGTACATGTCGTCAGGCCCCCTACCTCCGTGAGAGCAACGGCAGACAATCGTTTCGCGCCTTTTTTCCTGGGTTACCTGTGCAGACGACATACCACAGCAAGCATGGAGCCCGCTCAGCTCAGCTCACCGTCACCATATGTCATCTGGGTGCCAGCAGACGTGGTACTGCATTGCTACACCGCAACAGCTAATTGCCTTTTGGCAGTAGACGGTGCAGTATGACTGGTAGCTGTCATCGGCTATCTGGGTGCTGGCAGACGTGGGGCTGCATTGCTATATAGCAGCAGCTCCTTGCCTTTTGGCAGCAGATGCTGTATTACGACTGGTATCCATCGTCGTCGTACTCCTCAGTGAGTTCGGTCAGAGGCACCTGGGCAGACATGTTTTGTCTCCGGGAGACTCAATCCTACCGGCAGTCCTATTGCACCGTCTTGATGATGATGGCTAGCAGTCATAGTACAGCATCTTCTGCCAAACACCCAGAAGATGCCGATGGCTATCAGTCATGCTGCACCGTCTGCTGCCAGCTTAAGATGTAAAAAATAGACGGACCAGATTTGTTCTGTATTCATTTGCTTCCCCCTCCCTCCGTGAAATCAACAGCCTGCTAAACCCAGGGTTTTGAGTTCAATCTTTGGGGGGGGGACACATTCTGTGTGACAGTTGTTTGTGTTTCTCCCTGATGCATAGCCACCTTTGTTGATTTTAATTCCCTGTACCTGTAAGCCATGTCGTCACTTGCCCCTCCCTTCCTCCCTCCGTCAGACAATAGTTTTGTGCCTTTTTTCAGCCCAGACGCCATAGCACTGGGATCATGGAGCCCGCTCAGATCACTGCGGCAATTATGAGCACTATGAACACCATGTGCATTGTCCTGGAGTATATGCAGAGCCAGGACACGCCAAAGCAAAACCAGGCAAGGAGGCGATTGCAGCAATTGCAGCGCGGCGACGAGAGTGATGAGCAAATTGACATGGACATAGACCTCTCACAAAGTACAGGCCCTAGCAATGTGCAAATCATGGTGTTACTGGGGAAGGTTCATGCCGTGGAACGCCGATTCTGGGCCCGGGAAACAAGCATAGACTGGTGGGACCGCATCGTGTTGCAGGTGTGGGACGATTCCCAGTGGCTGCGAAACTTTCGCATGCGTAAAGGCACTTTCATGGAACTTTGTGACTTGCTTTCCCCTGCCCTGAAGCGCCAGAATACCAGGATGAGAGCAGCCCTCACAGTTGAGAAGCGAGTGGCGATAGCCCTGTGGAAGCTTGCAACGCCAGACAGCTACCGGTCAGTCGGGAATCAATTTGGAGGGGGCAAATCTACTGTGGGGGCTGCTGTGATCCAAGGAGCCAACGCAATCAAAGACCTGCTGATATCAAGGGTACTGACTCTGGGAAATGTGCAGGTCATAGTGGATGGCTTTGCTGCAATGGGATTCCCAAACTGTGGTGGGGCGATAGACGGAACCCATATCCCTATCTTGTCACCGGAGCACCAAGCCACCGAGTACATAAACCGCAAGGGGTACTTTTCAATGCTGCTGCAAGCCCTGGTGGATCACAAGGGACGTTTCACTAACGTCAACGTGGGATGGCCGGGAAAGGTACATGATACTCGCGTCTTCAGGAACTCTGGTCTGTTTCAAAAGCTGGAGGAAGGGACTTTCTAACCGGACCAGAAAATAACTGTTGGGGATGTTGAAATGCCTATAGTTATCCTTCGGGACCCAGCCTACTCCTTAATGCCATGGCTCATGAAGCCTTACACAGGCAGCCTGGACAGTAGTCAGGACCCGTTCAACTATAGGCTGAGCAAGTGCCGAACGGTGGTGGAATGTGCATTTGGACGTTTAAAAGCGCGCTGGCACAGTTTACTGACTTGGATAGACCTTAGTGAAGCCAATATTCCAATTGTTATTGCTGCTTGCTGTGCGCTCCACAATATCTGTGAGAGTAAGGGGGAGACATTTATGGCAGAGTGGGAGGTTGAGACAAATCGCCTGGCCGCTGATTACGCGCAGCCAGACACCAGGGCGGTTAGAAGAGTACAGCAAGGTGTGGTGCGCATCAGAGAAGCTTTGAAAACGAGTTTTGTGACTGGCCAGGCTACAGTGTGAAACTTCTGTTTGTTTCTCCTTGATGACCCCCCCCCCCCCGGTTCACTCTACTTCCCTGTACGCTAACCACCCTCCCCTCCCCCCTTCGAGCATCGCTTGCAGAGGCAATAAAGTCATTGATAATTCACATTCATGCATTCTTTATTAATTCATCACACAACTAGGGGGATAACTGCCAAGGTAGCCCGGGAGGGGTGGGAGCGGAGGGAAGGACAAGGACACACTGCACTTTAAAACTTTAAAACTTTAACTCTTATTGAAGGCCAGCCTTCTGATGCTTGGGCAATCATCCGGGTGGAGTGGCTGGGTGGCCGGAGGCCCCCCCACCGCATTCTTGGGTGTCTGGGTGAGGAGGCTATGGAACTTGGGGAGGAGGGCTGTTGGTTACACAGGGGCTGTAGCAGCGGTCTCTGCTCCTGCTGCCTTTCCTGCAGCTCAACCATACGCTGGAGCATATCAGTTTGATGCTCCAGCAGTCGGAGCATCGACTCTTGCCTTCTGTCAGCAATCTGACGCCACCTATCCTCTTCAGCCCGCCACTTGCTCTCTTCAGCCCGCGATTCAGCCTGCCACCTCTCCTCTCGTTCATATTGTGCTTTTCTGCACTGTGACATTGATTGCCTCCACGCATTCTGCTGTGCTCTGTCAGCGTGGGAGGACATCTGGAGCTCCAAGAACATATCATCCCGAGTCCACCATCTTCTCCTTCTAATCTTCACTAGCCTCTGTGAAGGAGAAACATTTGCAGTTGGTGGAGGAGAAGGGAGAGGTGGTTAAAAAAGATACATTTTAGAGAACAATGGGTACACTCTTTCACGTTAAATTTTGCTGTTCACATTACACAGCACATGTGCTTTCGTTACAAGGTCGCATTTTCCCTCTTATATTGAGGGCCTGCCGGTTTGGTGTGAGAGATCACTCAGGCAGTGCCAGGCAACAGAATTCGGCTTGCAGGCAGCCATGGTAAGCCACAGTCTTTTGGCTTTTTTAACCTTCCTAACATGTGGGAATGGTTTCAAACAGCAGCGCCCTTATTTCCCATACCAAGCACCCGTTGGGTTAGCCATTTAAAATGGGTTTGCAATGTAAAAGGAGGGGCTGCGTTTTCCGGGTTAACATGCAGCACAAACCCAACTAACCACCCTCCCCCCCCCTCAATTCTCTGGGATGATCACTTCATCCCTCCCCCCCCACCGCATGGCTAACAGCAGGAAATATTTCTGTTCAGCCAAGCAGGAACGGGCACCTCTGAATGTCCCCTTAATAAAATCACCCCGTTTCAACCAGGTGACCATGAATGATATCACTCTCCTGAGGATAGCAAAGAGAGATAAGTAATGGATGTTGTCTGCATGCCAGCAAATACCGGGACTATACGCTGCCATGCTTTGTTATGCAATGATTCCAGACTACGTGCTACTGGCCTGGCGTGGTAAAATGTCCTACCATGGCGGACGGGATAAGGCAGTCCTCCCCAGAAACCTTTTGCAAAGGCTTTGGGAGTACATGAAGGAGCGCTTTCTGGAGATGTCCCTGGAGGATTTCTGCTCCATCCCCATACACGTTAACAGACTTTTCCAGTAGCTGTACTGGCCGTAATTGCCAGGGCAAATTAATCATTAATCATTAAACATGCTTGCTTTTAAACCATGTGTAATATTTACAAAGGTCGTGTAGACGTCCGGGGTGGGGCTCATCCCTCACAGGGATGAGTTGGTAGCCAAGTCGCCTCACGGCACGAGGCTGGGCTACCGTTCAGTCTCACAAGTCCAAGCCCTCAGTCGGCGAGGGGCAGCAAGCAACCAGTAGTTCAGGGCTCAGGCCCTTAGGCAGGGGCTGAGCAAACAAACAGTACTTTAGGGCTCAGGCCCTCAGGCAGGGGCTGAGCAAACAAACAGTACTTCAGGGCTCAGGCCCTCAGGCCTGCAAAGGCCGATTTTAGCGCAAATCCCCTCGTCGGAGGTGGAGTAAAGAAACCGGTTTAAAGGGCCCTTTAAGTCGAAAAAAAGGGCTTCATCGTGTGGACGTGTCCAGGCTTAATTCGATTTAACGCTTCTAAATTCGACCTAAACTCGTAGTGTAGACCAGGCCTTAGTCTCAGGAGCCTATCCTATAGCTTCTTGAGGAGACATCCATTATCCCTTCAAGTCTTTTCATTTCAAATCAGGTCACTGTTCCAGACAGTTACAAGAGGTAAGGAACAAGATGGGGTACAACAGTGTAGCTGGCTATTTGCTAACAAAATTGGCAAGGCTACAACTACTCTTTCTGGGCTCAGTGGTTCAACCTTGTCTCCTTGTGACCTGGGTTTTAGTTTGTGTCACAAAATGTGTTAGACTAACCTGTCCTCTTCCTGCTTTGGGAACCAGGCGTTCTGCACAGTTCAGCACAATCAGCAGCCTGTGCCAAGAATGGAGCAGCATGGTCAGATGGAACGGGCAGAGCTGTGCAGTGCCTCTGGTCTGCACATAGATCCTTTAAGATGGTGTAAACAGCTTTAATTAGGAATAATGGGATACAGATAAGGAGAAGAAACCATCAGCTAATGCTCAGGAAACATCTTGCTGCATGTGGGATGAAACAGACTGTGAAGTAGGCATGTAGGGAAAGTGGGGGAGCCTCAGTGCTTGAGACATTCCAAATTCTACTTCCCAGAGCACAGCAGACTGACCTCTACAGAAGGCCATGCCCATGGAGTTCTGGCCCCTCCATGGGTTTCCTTCTCTGCTGAACCCTGACTCTCCCCCAGGTGGCTAGTGGCAAAGGCCAAACAAGCAAACTGAAGATCGTGTAAGAAAGTTCATACCCAAACTTGACAGCCCCTCCCTAGGTCTTTTCCTCCCTCCTGGGTGATCGTGCTGGGTGCCCCCCACTCCACAGACCTGGCAGCCAAGCCTAACAAGAGTCTGCCCTATCTCTGGCAGAGTATCAGTGCAGCTCCAGCTTCCCCTATCCTGCTGTTTATAGGTATCCCTTTGCCAAACATGCTCTGCTGCAAAGGCCCACAAATTCCATCAGCCCTCAATCAACATTTCAGAGTTTCATAGAATTTAAAGACAGAAGGACCCATTAGATCATTCCCAGGATTCCCTCTGGCTGGCTGAGAGAGAGGAAGCTTGCACTACTCACAATTCAAGGCTCCAGTCCTGCATTACAGGCAAAGTGAAGAGCCTAGCTTCCCCTTAAGCTACAACCTACTGCCCAGGACCACTTCCTGTTTTCCAGTTACTGCCTCCGGAGTCTGTGTTTGCAGAACACCCCTGGGAATGGGGTACCAAGTCTGAAAGTGCTAATAGAACTTGGTACCCAGAGCAGTAAGGCAGTTGCTACAGGAAACAGTAAGCCTAGGCAGGGAGCCAGAGCTGCTCTCTGTGATTCTTGGCAGGGGTGCAAGGATGCCTGGGATGTGACATTAATACACTGTAATGGAGAACTAGGTGATACCAGAATAAGCAAATGAGGGATTTGTGCCTTCAAAGAAGAAGAGTATCTGGCAATTCTTGGTTGGCAATCTATGTCCAGTCTACAGTAAAATAATGAAGCAGTTATTAACAAAGATCTATAAACACATAAGCATTGTCTTACAAATCATGGCATAAATCTGATTACAGAGTAGGAGGGGGAAGGGCAGGAGGTACATATAATATAGCTAGATAGTAGGAAAACATTTGATACATCTTACTTGAAAATTAATTTTGATTGACTTAGCTATGAGCGCTGTCAGCTGTCTTTATCAGAGCATTTAGGCAGGCATTTCTAGGCCATATCTATGGCTTGCTGAGCTGACCCTGTTATCCTGACTCTGTGGCTCCATGTAACTTGTCTCCTGAGATATGTTGCCAGTTGCCATTTGTGTTTTCTGCTGAAGATTGAGACTCTGGGCTGGGGATCAGTCGGTGTAAATGAGTGAAGCACCACTGGTTTCAGCAGAGTTGGTCTTTGGGACTTTGAAGGAGCAATCCTGATGTACACCAGCTGAGGATCCAGCCTTCTATTTTTGCTGATCAGACAATGGAGGGAGACTCCAACAAACAAACATAAAATCAGGAAGTCATGGAAGGCCCCAATCTAGCCAAGAGCAGATCCCAGGAAGTGACACAGTGACAGTCAGTCCAGTTTGGGTCAAAGATCACCCCAACCTGACAGTTTAATGCTGAAGCATTCATCAGGTGACACATTGGATTACTTCCTCATGCATTAAAGTTGGTGGTAAATACTATTCAAACTGCTGCTGACACCAAACGGAGTGTGAGAAGTTGCTGGGGAAGTTGAGAGCCAAGGTGTGGTTTCTGGGGAAGATGTTCCAGGCTGTGCTGAAAGGGAGATGATATACCACAGCTAGATTAGAAAGAACACCAGCTGAAGGATCCGTGGTTTATTTCAAACCATGCTGAGTGTGAGGCTCTGAAAGGAACCTTTCAGAAATGATTGTCAGAAGTTCATGATGTTAGTTTAGCTCCTGATTTGGATAGTGAGAGTGTTTTCCATATTTTCCAGACACCCATAGCCCACAATGATGAGCCCTGTGCAATGTCTATTAATAAAGTAATTAAACCATGACATTTTACACCTTTAATTCTAACATCTGGGATTTGGTTTGTGGGGTATTTATATTCCATGTTGCTTCTCTTATTTTGTACAGATTTTACCTGGGTGTAGTAATATTTATTACATTTTGATTATATAAACTAATAACGTAGATCTGAAATAACTGGACTGGATGGGGCAAAATCCTAGAGATTATAGTGCAGGGAACAGTCCTACACTGATTAGGGATGGACTGATGATCTGTAAGTTCTTTCACTTCTATGAGTCTGTGAATAACAGATGGGATTGCTGGTTGGGACTGAGGGGCATCAGCAGAGGGGTGGGGTTGGGAAGCCTAGGATTGGTATAGCAGAGGGGGTTTTGGGTTGGAAATCAGGGGCATTGGCAGAACGGTGTGTGTGGGGGCCCCCCAGGACTGAAATAGCTTGAGGAATTGCAGATTGGGTTTGAGGGACTGTAAAGCTGCCTGCTCTAACTCAGAGTGTGAGTACCAACCTCAGCACAGACATTTAAGAAGCAAGGTATAAACTCCAGGTTGGTTGTGAGTTCTATACTTAGATTTCACCAGCCGATTATCATGTGTAAACTCCTCAGGCACTATAGCAACTTAAACATGGAGTCACAGACAGTCCCCTGGAGTACTCTGATCTGTATTGCCACCCAGGGAAGCCTGCCTTTGTGATAGATGGTCCCTCACACCCAGAATCCCAGCAATATTCAGGTTACTCCCAGTCCCAAAGGCCCAGTCACTCACCCAAGGTCAATTGCACCTTAGATTTCACACCAAAGACAACACATGTGGTCACTCCTGCAATAAACTATATAAAGGTTTAGTAAAGCGGAAGAGGAAAGAAGAGTGTTATTTACAAGGTTAAAGCAGGTAAACATAGATGCACACAAATGAGTTCCAGTGTTAAGTTTTGAAAAGTAATAGAAGCTTCTCCAATAGCCAAGCTCTAGCTGTCCTTTAGGGCTAACGCAGGCCAAATGCTGAGCAGTTCTTGCTAGGCCTAGTAATCCTTGCCCCTCAGAGTTAAATCAGCACAGAGATCCAATTCCTTCTTATTATCTCCCTCCTCCCTTGGGCTTCCAGCTGCAAGCTCAGCTTACAGGAGGAATTCACCTGCCTGGCCCCTCTTCATGGGAGCAGGGGACAACATCAAACATTGTTTGTTATCTGTATTGCCCCACTACAGTCTGTCTGTCCTCACTTAGGGAACTTGGCCTTCTCTCAACAAGACCTATGCTTCCTCACTGGCCTTGCAGCAGTGGGGTGTGGTAAGGTGGCCTTCCAGCTGTGATTAGCTCTTATTTCGCATTTGGGGTCAGGTGGCTAGTCCTTTCCATGCAGTATGGGATATAGAATCATAGAATATCAGGGTTGGAAGGGACCTCAGGAGGTCATTTAGTCCAGCCCCCTGCTCAAAGCAGGACCAATCCCCAACTAAATCATCCCAGCCAGGGCTTTGTCAAGCCTGACCTTAAAAACCTCTAAGGAAGGAGATTCTACCACCTCCCTATGTAACCCATTCCAGTGCTTCACCACCCTTCTAGTGAAAAAGTTTTTCCTAATATCCAACCTAAACCTCCCCCACTGCAACTTGAGACCATTACTCCTTGTTCTGTCATCTGCTACCACTGAGAACAGTCTAGATCCATCCTCTTTGGAACCCCCTTTCAGGTAGTTGAAAGCAGCTATCAAATCTCCCCTCATTCTTCTCATCTGCAGACTAAATAAGCCCAGTTCCCTCAGCCTCTCCTCATAAGTCTTGTGCTCCAGCCCCCTAATCATTTTTGCTGCCCTCCACTGGACTCTTTCCAATTTTTCCACATTCTTCTTGTAGTGGGGGGCCCAAAAACTGGACACAGTACTCCAGATGAGGCCTCACCAATGCCGAATAAAGGGGAATGATCACATCCCTCTATCTACTGGCAATGCTCCTATTTATATAGCCCAAAATGCTGTTAGCCTTCTTGACAACAAGGGCACACTGTTGACTCATATCCAGCTTCTTGTCCACTGTAACCCCTAGATCCTTTTCTGCAGAACTGCTGCCTAGCCACTTGGTCCCTAGTCTGTAGCAGTGCATAGGATTCTTCTGTCCTAAGTGCAGGACTCTGCACTTGTCCTTGTTGAACCTCATCAGATTTCTTTTGGCCCAATCCTCTAATTTGTCTATGACCCTCTGTATCCTATCCCTACCCTCCAGCATATCTATCACTCCTCCCAGTTTAGTGTCATCTGCAAACTTGCTGAGGATGCAATCCACGCCATCCTTCAGATCATTAAGGGTAGCTAGTAACCTGCTCGCCATCAAATGCAGGAAAGAGCCTTCAGAGGGGCGGCCAGTCAGCCCATTCCACTATTCTAATGCAGAGAGATCAGGAGCCATTATCCCTCACCCTGCTGCTACTGACCCTGTAACACTTCCAGGACTGGAAAGGGGTAGGGAGCCTTGTACATGGTTGGACGGGGGATATGTGGGTCAGTAGTGCAGACAGCTGAGTGAAGAGCTAATCTCCAAGGGATGAACAGGCAATCATCTTTATGCCAACTTTTGGCTTCCCAATAGCATCAATAACCATGCTGTTTGACAAACATGTGACCCATTCAGCCCCTCTCTTCTCCTGGGAATTGCTGACCCTTCAGTCTACTTGCAATCCTTAGTGAGATAAGAGAACAAATAATGAGTGGAAGAAGCCCTGAAACGTCTACAGGTGATGAAGCCATGAGCAAAATCTTAATTTACTTCTACAAAATACATCTTGCCACCTTGAGCACAGCAGCTGTCTGCCAGGGAGAGGGGCTGGTGAGGGTCCACAGAGGAGCAGCTACCTATGTAGACTCCTGCATCTGGGGGTCCTTGTGGCACTGGCAGACCAGGTGCCAGCGCATGCCAAGGTCCCCATGTTTCAGCTGAACCCTGACAAATACAAGGCTGGAACCAGGCTGGCTCCCCTGTCTGTTAGTATTGTTTAAATAGTGGTTAGGATTGTAAGAATGTGTTCAGTGTTCAGATGTAATGGAATGGTTGTGAGTTGCTGCCGGCATTTGCAATACAAATGTTTGCGCATTTGTATTGCAAGCCTGTTGAACTGTGTAAATCACCAGACAGTTGAGAAATATTAACTATTGTGAAGTGCTGATCTCCAACAGAAAGTGTAACCTCTTACCCAACAGGAAAAGGTCTTCAGCACCAGATGGTCTATTGAGGGACATTAAAAAGGAATGAAGACTGTTGTTTGGTCCTCCCCCCACCATGAAGATGAATCATGTAAGGGGATTCCTCCCAACAGCTGAGTTCACAGCTCAGCATACTCGAGAGGAGCAGGGAAATAAAAACCTCTAACAAGGACTAACTGGATCTCTACGCTGATCGAACTCTGAGGGCTAAGGAGTACTAGGCATAAGCAAGAAATCCCCGGTGCTTAACCTGGGTTAGCCCTGAAGGACAGGTAGAGCTTGCTTATTATAGAAGCTTCTATTACCTTTCGAAACTTAAGATTGAAACTCACTTGTGTGTATCTATGTTTATTTGCATTAACCTTGTAAGTAACTCTCTTGTTTTCTTTTCCTATATAATGAATCTTTAGATAGTTTATTATAGGATTGTTTATAAGCATTGTCTTTGGGGTGAGATCTAAGGTTCAATTGACCTGGGGTAAGTGACTGGTGCTTTGGGACTGGGAGTAACCTGAATACTGCTGTGATTCTTCGTGTAAGGGATCATCTGTCACAAAGGCAGGCTCACCTGGGTGGTGAGACAGACCAGAGTACCCCAGGGGACTATCTGTGGTTCCATGTTCAGGCTCTTATAGTCCCTGAGGAGTTTACACTTGATAACTGGTTGGTAAAGTCTAAGTGCAGGATTGTTTATAAGCATTGTCTTTGGGGTGAGATCTAAGGTTCAATTGACCTGGGGTAAGTGACTGGTGCTTTGGGACTGGGAGTAACCTGAATACTGCTGTGATTCTTCGTGTAACGGATCATCTGTCACAAAGGCGGGCTCACCTGGGTGGTGAGACAGACCAGAGTACCCCAGGGGACTATCTGTGGTTCCATGTTCAGGCTCTTATAGTCCCTGAGGAGTTTACACTTGATAACTGGTTGGTAAAGTCTAAGTGCAGAACTCAGAGCCAATTTGGGGTTTGTGGCCTGCTTCCTAAATATCTGCTCTGAGGTTGGTACTCATGCTTTTGAGCCACTGATGGACAGTCTAACAGTTCCTTCTTTGTACCTCCTCAGGGTTCATGGGCTTAGGAGGCCTTAGTCCCTGCCCCTCGAGGCAAAAATTTCTAGTGAACTCCATGGGGGAGTTTTCCTGCCTCTTTGATCCCTCCTGTGGTTTTCTCCAGGGGGAGGAGGCACTAGCCACTGTTCTTAATGGAGCTAATCTACACGTTAAGTCTCTCTGTATAACTTTGAGGTAAGGAGACCATCATCCTGCTTATTTAAAGCTGATGTACTGGCCAAAACAGGAAGAGAACCTGGACTTTCCTTCAACTGGACAAAGGTAGGATTAATGCATAGGACAGGGAGTGTTGGCCCTGTTATCTCTTAGCATGTCCACGTATGCCAAGGGGAACCCCTGCCCTGGTGACTGTTGCACAGAGCTATACATTTGCTGCCTCTGCATTGCATAAAGTCTGTGAGGGCTGCTGCACTGGTAACGTGAAGTCTCCTAAATGCTCTGGCTGTGCTGGCTATAGAGTGCATCACCTCTGGCTTTCTCCTCTTCTCCTCGATGTTGTCATCATAATGGAACCATTATTTTCCACCTGGTCCCTGAGCAGCTCTGCTGTCCATTTACTCAGGCACTTGCTCTGTTTTATTCTGGCCTTGCTGTTTCAAAAGCTCTCTCAATTCATTGTATGGGGCTTTTTTCTACTCTGCTAGCTTCTTCTGCCTCTCAGCTGCTTTCACATTTGACTCCCATTCAGAACAACATGCAATGTTATATTGCTTCTAAAATACCCTGTTAAACTACCTTCTTTCCTCCTTCTAGCTGCTGACCTCATGCCATCAATCATAGAATCATAGAATCATAGAATATCAGAGTTGGAAGGGACCTCAAGAGGTCATCTAGTCCAACCCCCTGCTCAAGGCAGGACCAATTCCCAGCTAAATCATCCCAGCCAGGGCTTTGTCAAGCTAGGCCTTAAAAACCTCCAAGGAAGGAGACTCCACCACCTCCCTAGGTAATCCCATTGCACTGTCACTGTCAACATTTGCAATGTTCCTAGCATTCATCTCACAGCAGTAGCCTGCTAATATCAGCAATGATTGTGGGCCAGAAATATCTCAGGTTGTCCTTGCTCTAATTTTCACTGCTCCAGTGACTATAAACACTATGAAAATAAGCCCCTTTCCTCCTCTGACTGATTGATTGTAATTCTCAGTACACTCTGTTTTCTCCTATTGCCAAACACCTGCTCTCAGGAGGAGAGCATGGTTCCCAAGCCACTGGGATGGTGGAGCTCAAGTGAGGCAAGCATCTGGAACCCTGGTCTTTGTGAACCCATCAGAACCCAGTGGTTTAAAATGCAGTATATTATCATAACAGTATGCAGCTTAGGCATCCCCCAGCCCCATCCAAGGGAGAGGGGCTAGCAGCTGAGGCTGAGGTCTGCGTGTGGGAAACTAGGAGAAAAGTAGGGAAGCAGGAGCAGGAGCTTTCGTAATCCTCATACCACAAAAAGCTCTCTTCCCAGTCCACAAGGTCAGGCTACCAGGATATACCTGAACTGAGAAGATACCTGGTTTTGTATTTAGGAGATGGAAGGAGCAGGAGAGTGGGATAAAGGTCCCATTAAAGTATCCAGTATGCTGGGGCCATTTCCTGACAGTATTAGCTTCCTAGTGAGGTTGTGACCCAGGGACTGCTTGGTGCCAACTGGCAGAGGACTTAGGGGGCGCATGGGGTATTACAGGGATCCCCGGGATTGGATATCTGTATAATAGCTCATTGAAAGGTGGCATGTGAAGTCTCTATTGAGAGCCAGTAGCCCACTGGGCATTACGTACAGATAAGATTTAAGGGGTTATGGAGCTATACTGAAAATTATATTCTTAAGGCCTTGGACTTAAGGTAGCTCTCCAGTTGGTGACAGACCTTGGAAATGTTCTTTGCAGGCAGGTGGTAAAAGCCCCTGCCTCTGTCATTTGTGTGTTGTGTGCTTCACACTGAAGACCTATTTGCATACCGATTCAGGGGCAAATTGAGAGATTGTAAAATCTGCGAGAGGAAATTTGCAGATAGAAACAAAGAGCAGGGAGTGTCCTGTTTCTGAACAGGACAAAGGACTAGTCTGGTATATTTTGGAGTGCAAAGCCACACACTGAATCGTTCACCAAAGAGGCATACCAGCAGTGTGCCTGTCTCGTGAAAGGAGGGTCCCAGCCAGCCTGGCTGTGCAGTGCTGCAAGGATTTGGGATGAGCAATAATCTGTAGACATGAGATTATTGTGTTAATTAAATCTGGGCTCTAGAAAACATGTTATGATTTTATTTGATATGTAACCATTTGTTTCCAATACTTTTACTAGCTACTACTTGAATCCTTGTGCTTTCTTTAAATAACTTATCCTTGTTTTCACTGAGTGCTGTGAGTAAAGCAGAGTGGTATCTGAGGTGCTTTGGAAGCAGTGGATCTGTGAATCTTGTGCGTATCCAGTGGCCCAGGGGCTGGGCATTGCAGGGAGTTGCACAGGGCTCGAGGGTGGAAGTGCACCTTACTGGTCTGTAAAGTACCAGTGGCGGGCAGTGCTTGTGTTGCTAGTGCAGTCGGGAGCTGACCCACAGCAGGCAGTGGTAGGGCTCCCCCCATGAAGGGTAGCAGATACCCCCAGGAAGCATCAGAGACAGGCAGGCCAAAAGCAGCCATGGCCTCTGACTTTACAAACCCCAAGGCTCTTTCTACACTGCAAAATAGCCAACTATGGTAATGAGACATAAGCTGGAGGTGTATCCATGGCCCCCAGCCCCTCGTCAGCACACGCCCCCACAGTACACTAAGGATACGGCATGCCTCAAGCTAGACTAACCACTGTGCCATCCTTCACCAGTGTGGTGACAATGAGCATATGGATTGCTGGTTTAATAGCTCCATAGTCCTACCACCAACCCACAGTGCACTGGGCACAGCTTAGGAGGCCTGCCTAGGCTTAGTCTGCACTCCACAGCACAAGGCTAAGTTTATTGGAAGCACTTACCTGTATAAATAGCACTGCTGTTTTCCCAGTGAGCAGCCTCAGTAACTAGCACGTCTCAGAGGAGGCCTTCCTTTGAGCTGGCTGCACTGGCCCAAGAGAAATTCTGCTTGAGCCTATCACAGGTTCTCTACACTCCTGAGTGTCCACCAAAGGGACAATCATGGACTACCAGCAGCAATTCTGTCCTGTACTTCTCAGGCACCAGCACCTGCTAGCAAACCTCACCAGGGGGCCTCATTTTCCCTATGGGAGATGCTGTGTACAACAAACCTGCTCCTAGAAAAATCCCACCCTTTTGTTCCACAGCGGGGTGCTCTTCTGAGCTGTAGTCCTCTCCTTGTTCAGGGAAGGATCAGCCTGCTGAGCCTCAATAAACTCCCTTGGAGTCTCACTCAAGTTAAGAGCAGACTCTGGCAAAGCAGTGGAATCTCATCCCTTGCTCCCGCAGCCCTCCCTGCTTTCCATAGACAAGCCAGGCGAGATAGAGCCATAGGCTTTCTGGCTGCAAGTTATGATATTAAGCTGCTGAGACGTGGCTAAAATATCGTTACCAATTCAAACATCAGTGGGAAGCCGATTCCTAATGCCTGCAACATCTCCTTTAAACTCTTTGAGCTAGAGGTCGATCTTGGCCTATGGCACAGGTATGGGGAGTTCAATCAAAGCTAATATATTTAAACTCTTACCAGGAAGTCTGTCTTCCTCCCTTATCAGACTATCTGTGACCAAAGTGACTTGGGACGCTGTGTCCTTCCAGCCCTTGCAATCTATGCCATTTACCTTAGTATTTTTAATAAGTTCTTCACTACCCTCCCAAGGTTCAGTCCTGATATAGTTCACTATGTCTTCCTCCTGCTCTATTGCTGCTTCGGGGCAATGGGAGTGGCACTCACTGTGGCAAGTGGGGATGTAGGTCATGGGGTTACCTTAAGTTATGGGCAGTTTCATTTTATATGGCTGGTAGCCCCACAATGATGGCAGACTGCCTGCCTTCTCTTTTGGGAGAGGGCTTTAAAATTTGGATTCTCTGGTGTTTTTATCAAAGTTGGGGTTAGGTTTATTTCCAATCCCCCCTTCCCTCTTAACCTGGATGACAGAGGGACTTTTCTTCCCCTGGGATCCTCCATGGACCCTGGATTCAACATATTCATCATGGTATTTGGTCCTGCCATGCGGGCAGGGGACTGGACTTGATGACCTCTCGAGGTCCCTTCCAGTCCTAGAATCTATGATTCTATGAATCAGCAGTTTCCGCATCCTCTAAAACTGTGGCTGTTTTTTTCTCACAGATGGCTGCCTTTATGTCTGCTGTACCTACCCATAACAATTGCTCCTGGGCCATCAGATCAAATGGTTTTCCATAATCACCTTCAGCCCTCATCCCCATTATCCATTTTCTCATAAAATTACACATTTTGTGCACATATTCAAAACGAGTGACACTGTCAAATATTCTGAGGTTTCTGTACTTCAGTTGAAACAACGAGAAGTCCTTGTGGCACCTAGAGACCAACACATTTATTTGGGCATAAGCTTTCGTGGACTATAGCCCACTTCATCAGATGCATGTAGTGAAAATACAGTAAGCGGGTATAAATACACAGCACATGCAAAGATGGGAGTTGCCTTACCAAATGGGGGGGTCAGTGCTAACGAGGCCAATTAAATTAGGGTGAATGTGGCCCATTCCCAACTGTTGACAAGAAGGGGTGAATATCAAGAGAGGGAAAAAATTTTTGTAGTGACCCAGCCACTCCCAGTCTTTATTCAGGCCTAATTTGATGGTGTCAAGTTTGCAAATTAGATCCAGTTCTGCAGTTGCTCATTGAAGTCTGTTTTTGAATATTTTTTGTTGTTGTTGAACAATGGCCACTTTTAAGTCTGTTGAGTGTCCAGGGAGATTGAAGTGCTCTCCTACTGGTTTTTGAATGTTACAATTCTTGATGTCTGATTTGTGTCCATTTATCCTTTTGCGTAGAAACTGTCCAGTTTGGTCAATGTACATGGCAGAGGGGCATTGCTGACACATGATGGCATATATCACATTGGTAGATGTGCAGGTGAACGAGCCACTGATGGTGTGGCTGATGTAGTTAGGTCCTATAATGGTGTCCCTTGAATAGATATGTGGACAGAGTTGGCAATGGGGTTTGTTGCAGGGATGGTTCCTGGGTTAGTGTTACTGTTGTGTGGTGTATAGTTGCTGGTGAGTATTTGCTTCGGGTTGGGGAGCTATCTGTAAGCAAGGACTGGCCTGTCTCCCAAGGTCTGTGAGAGTGAGGGATCATCCTTCAGGATAGGTTGTAGAACATTGATGGTGCACTGGAGAAGTTTTAGTTGGGGGCTGTAGGGGATGGCTAGTGGCGTTCTGTTACTTTCTTGGTTGGGCCTGTCCTGTAGTAGGTGACTTCTGGGTACCCTTCTGGCTCTTTCAATCTGTTTCTTCACTTCCCCATGTGGGTACTGAAGTTTTAAGAATGCTTGATAGAGATCCTGTAGGTGTTTATCTCTGTCTGAGGAATTGGAGCAAATGCGGTTGTATCTTAGGGCTTGGCTGTAGATAATGGATTGTGTGATGTGGTCTGGATGAAAGCTGGAGGCATGTAGGGAAGTATAGCCATCAGTAGGTTTCCGGTATAGGGTGGTGTTTATGTGACCCTTGCTTATTTGCACTGTAGTGTCCAGGAAGTGGATCTCTTACGTGGACTGGTCCAGGCTGAGGTTGATGGTGGGGTGGAAATTGTTGAAATCCTGGTGGAATTCTTCAAGGGCCTCCTTCCCATGGATCCAGATGATGAAGATGTCATCAATGTAGCGCAAGTAGAATAGGGGCACTAGGGGATGAGAGCTCAGGAAGCTTTGTTCTAAGTCAGCCATAAAAATGTTGGCATACTGTGGGAAACCTGTACTTCAGTTGATAGATCTTGGGGTAATCTTAAATCTTTTCAGTACATTTTCTTTATATTTCTATACACCGTAGCATTGTTCACTTCCATATCATTTAAAAACTTGTCTGGCTTTCCCAATTAATCTGGTTAAGAGGACAGGCATCTGATTATCTGATGGGATATTGTGCATCCCACATAGTCTCTCAAAGGTGACAGGAATTCTTCCATATAGTCAGTTTCTTTATCAACTGGGCAGGCTTTCTCCCGCTCCCGTGTGTTGTGGCAGGTACTCACTGGATGGAGACGCTCCTTTTGCTGCATTGTATTGCATTGACTTCATTGCTTGAGCATCCATGAGCCTCCTGTGTGTCTGCTCCTGTCAGGGTTCCTTCCCCACTCTGAACTCTGGGGTACAGATGTGGGGACCCGAATAAAAGACCCCCTAAGCTTATTTTTACCAGCTTAGGTTAAAAGCTTTCCCAAGGCACAAATTCCAGCTTGTCCTTGAACAGTATGCTGCCACCACCAAGTGATTTAGACAAAGAATCAGGGAAAGGACCACTTGGAGTCCTATTCCCCCAAGCCCTACACCCCCTTTCCTGGGGAAGGCTTGAGAATAATATTCTCACCAGTTGGTACAGGTGAACACAGACCCAAACCCTTGGATCTTAAGAACAATGAAAAATCAATCAGGTTCTTAAAAGAAGAATTTATTTTAAAAAAATAAAAGAATCACCTCTGTATGTTTATGACAGCTCCTCAGCTTCTTCTTTGGCTGGCTACTGCCATTTGTTCCATGCGCCTTTGTTGGGCTTTCTCCTCATTTGTCTCAGCTGCTTTGGTCTCCCTGATCCACAGATCCACCTCAGTCCCTGGTGTTCTTGTTCTTCCTGGGCTCTCAGGTGCTGTAATTGGGCCTGCGGTGGGCTCCTGTGTGTCAACTGGGCAGGAGGGTTTTTGGATGCCACGGTTATTAACTCAGTTTCTTCTTCTTCTTTTAAATGCACACTACAGCCTGCGGGAGAGAAAGTGAGGGCCACTCTTCACAGACAGGATAGGTTCAGGCAGGCAGCAGGCGAGGGGGCTGATGATCTGCTCTTGGATGGAGAGGAGAATGAGAATGAGAGTTCAGAACATACACTTTCAATGAACATATAGTCAGGGCTCCAGAGAAGATCAGCACAGCTGGCCCAGCTCTGTGCCCTGCATCCGTAACTGTCTCACCTGCCAGTGTTTCTTATTGGACTGCCCCCTTCACTTTGGCTTCTTCACATCCATTTCTCAGGCAAGGCCCCCTTCCCATGACTGTGGCAAGGAAAATTGAAACCCCAGTGAGATGCACTTTATGACGACAAAATACTGTCCCTAAAGCTCTTGCATTTATAAATATGTCACCCTGGGTAGACAGTGCAACTGGCCTGCATGTTTATTTGCATATGTATAGATTCTGGGGGGGAAATCTCTCTGTGATTAGCACATTCTTTAATATCAATGCAACAACAATTCCCTCCTCCATAGACTCCCTCATCAGATCTAATACAAGTAATTCATAAACCAAGAGACAAGTGAATGCATCAACCAATCAGAATGATAATCCCAACCCTTCACAGCAGCACTTGCCAATAACTGTTGTCTCATCATACACTTCACAACTTCCCTCACCATGCAAATTCATAAAATGCGGTTGTGGTTAAAATTCAGATTTAATACATAAAACAAAACTTCACACCACTACAGCACAGAATACATAGCCATGCAGTTCCTGGTATGCTTTGTCCATCACTGCTAGCAGTGCCCAGCCCTGGCTCCTGAAGCTTGGCAGTGGTCTTCGATACATTGCTAAAGTCCTCTGAGCCTCGTAGGGTATCCTGCCGGAGCTGGGGCTTCCCTTTAGTATTTCTCTAGCATACTAGCTAGTCTGACTTCTTCTCCAGCAGGTGCTGCTGTGGGTGGGATCCCAGCACGGCTGGGAACAGTGTTAAAAATAAATTTCTGTTGGAATTTCAGAGCTTCTAGATGCTGCTGTGGGATTAGGGATTGCAAAGGCTTCAAGTTACCAATTTGCTCATAGAGGCAGTATTTTGAACACCCACTCAGTGCCTGTTTGCATTGCTAGGCGTCTCAATACCATTGCCAGTCTATCTCTGAGCTTCTGGCCACTTACCTCCCAGGGTGCTGAGAAGACAATCAGTTAATGTGTGTTCTGCCAGCTGAAAATATAAAGCACTAAATAAGGGCTAATTATTATTATATTAATCAGATCTTGTTAATCTTCAAGTGGATTTCAAAGCTATTAGCAAATATGCTAACTCGTACTATTTGCCCTTATGCCAGGAGCAGCCTAATCTGGTTGTCTGAAACATTCACTGATCAGATTTCCATTATAGATAAGCTCCTTGTTTGGAGAGAGCCTCTGGGTTCCTTCGCTGATGGAGCTGCATCATGGTCCCATTGAGGAATGAGTTGTGGCCACCCTCTTTGCCAGGTATCA
Organism: Chrysemys picta bellii; assembly: GCF_011386835.1. Taxonomy (NCBI): domain Eukaryota; kingdom Metazoa; phylum Chordata; order Testudines; family Emydidae; genus Chrysemys; species Chrysemys picta. Next base: position 51,947,749 of record NC_088797.1, read on the forward strand.
GGGGGTAGCCGTGTTAGTCTGTATCTACAAAAACAACAAGGAGTCTGGTGGCACCTTAAAGACTAACAGATTTATTTGGGCATAAGCTTTTGTGAGTAAAAACCTCACTTCCGAAGAAGTGAGGTTTTTACTCACGAAAGCTTATGCCCAAATAAATCTGTTAGTCTTTAAGGTGCCACCAGACTCCTTGTTGTTCCTCTTTGCCAGGTTAATTGACCGCCATGCCCTTTTCTCTCTGCCCAGCAACCTGCCTGCCCAAAAGAAGCTTTCCCACTGTGATTGCAAAGCCAGATGGCTGGTTGTAGCGGGGTGGACACCGCTCCTGCCCTGGAGGGCTTGAAACCAGCCCTGAAAGAGGGCTGCAGAGGTTAAAAGCAGCCCTGCAGAGGGCTGCAGCTCTAAAAGCTGGGCTGATTGGGGAAGCGGCAGCAGCTGGGCCACGCCCCAATCAGGCCACAGCTGGCCTGTATATAAAGGCTGGGAGCCAGGCGCTCAGACTCTCTCTCTAGCTGTAGAGGGAGATGGGTCTGGCTGTAGGGAACTAGAGACAGAGTACCTGAGTGGAGGAGGGCTGGGGAGCTCCAGCCTGGAAAGCCCCAGGCTGCAGCCTAGCAGAAGGCCAAGGGGTACTGGGGGTTGCAGAGGGCAGCCCAGGGGTAGGCCAAGGCAGCAGGTCCAAACCCAACCTTGCCAGTGATGAGTAGGCTGTTACTGCAATCTGCCCCAGGACATGGGGCTAGACAATGACTGGCAGTAGCCTTATACTGAGGCAAGGTGGGAACAGTGGGTGGGGGTTCCCCAGGGAGGCGAGACCCTAAGACTGAGGGGTTACTGCTAGGGAGCAGCACCCCAGGTACAAGGGCACTGGGGTCCAGGGAGGGACATGGGGGGCCAGAGGACAGGTAGACCACTGGCCTGCAGAGGGCACTCCAGGATGCTGGAAGAGTTAATTCCTGGAGACTACCAGCAGGAGACGCTGCAGGGGTGAGTCCACTCATCTACACTGGTTTAAGGTATGCTTGTTATTAGAATTGACATTTCTGAGCCTAGCTTTGGAAGCAGCCATCTAACTGAACAGTGATGTCATTATATCCTGAGTGTGGGAGACTGGAAGCCACTTAGCAGCCCACTTTGACACTCAGAAGAAAGATACTTGGCTTTAATAGCTGAATGTTAAATTTCTTACCAGTCTGACAGCAGAGTCTCTCTGTGTGATTGTTCAATCGTTAGCCAAAAGAGTGTGAAGCTGCTATTCTCCTGCAGTGGCTGAAGAGGCCCAGATTGGAATACACATTCAGAAAGCTGTGGAGGCCAAGCAGAATCTACACAGGGATCACTGCAAAGATCAGTCCCTCACTGCCTCATGTCTTTAAAGACATGTTTGCCTGATCTTTTGAAGTGTGCTATCATTAGTGTCGGGCTTCCACCCTGTGTGGTTCTACAACTGCATAAACTTCCATTAGTATTTTCAGGTATGTACTTAGTTTTTAGGGTATGTGCTGTTATTTTGCACATTTTGTAATGTCTTCTTACATTGGTCATGTCTTCTACCAAGGGAAGACTAGGTGGGATGATGCACTAACATTTCACCTCTGGAGATCTAGGTTAAAAGCCTGTTCAGTAAAATGCTGGGCTTATCTTAAAAGCAGCACACCATGCACTGCAACTGGCAATTACTGCTCAAGAGAGGCCTGGAACAAGAAATGCTGAGGCAAAGCTTATGCTGCTGGCCAGGAAAGAGCTGCATTAGCATTAGAATTGAAGTGTATTGTCAGGCGGGTCCCAGAATTGGAAGAGAAGAGACTATTATGGTCAGGATTGAGCAGTAGGGATTTGCACACAGTGCAGGTGTTGCATGCATGGATCACAGCAGACCAGCTCAACATGCCAGAGACCTAAATCATAGTTTAATAACTTTGTATTAATTAAGCTGTTGAGCTTGCTGGACACTAGGTCTCCCCAGGTGCATCCCAGTGTCCTATGTCCTATGAATCCTGCCTTCTGTTCAGGATGCAAAATTCAGCTCTAAACAGAAAGTTGGGTTGCAATTTATGATACAGCTGTCACTGCTTTACAGTACTGTAATTGTAGTAACCACAGTTAGTCCCTGGGCCATTAGACACTGTGTCAATGCATGGCTTCACTTATGTTGGTCTGTGAGTGATTAAAATACCCTATGTAACCCCAATAAATTCAACAGGGCTGCAGGGATGGAAGTCGTCAACAAGAAATGGGGAACTTTGGCCCCCTCTTTACTTCCATGGGGGTGTCCCCCCAAATTCAGTTTTGGAGAAGGGATTTGCCCCTCTCCATCTCAGCTTCCCATCCCGCTGAGCAAGTACTAGTCACAATTGCAGCACCTTCTTATGCTCACAGAGGGAGTGGAGAAGAGAGAATGTGCCCTGCAAAGAGAGGGGAATATACTGAAGGACTGAGTAGACCTGGTTGCTCTGGGAGTGACTGCGCTTCTCTGACCTACCATACCTGTGACATGCAGTCTATATGGTTTTATAAAAATATAAGTGAATATAATGTAACTGGGATATGCTTCATGCAAAAGGTCTCTTGTAAGGTATCATTAAAAAGCTTATAATCTACTGAGTGTGATCATCCCATTTGTATAAATGTACCACTCTTGTATCTAAAACTAGAAATATAAAACATAACTCTGAGGGCCTATTGTAATTATGTAAAGTGTGGGCCATTAAGGATGGTTTGGAATCTTGATGACTCCCATTGTCTGCAGATGGCTGTATTTACCTGTGAGTCTTCCTGTATATGTGTGTGCTGGCAAGTGAGTAATGAAGTCTTGCAGTGACATGTGATCATCTCACCTGAACTGGAATCCATCTTTAACCTGGTGCTTTTCCAGTGAGGGGGGGGTGGAAACCCAGAGGGACAAAGGGTTCCCGCCTTATGCAAAAGATATATAAAGGGGTGGAAGAGAACAAGGGGAGGAGGAGCCATCATGAAGAATCCCCTAGCTATCACCTGAGCTGCAACAAGAGCTGTACCGGGGAAAGAATTGTGCCCAGGCCTGGAAGATGTCCAGTCTGAGAAAAAACTTACTGAAGCATCTCTGAGGGTGAGATTATCTGTATTCAGTTTGATTAGGCATAGATATGCGCCTTTTATTTTATTTTGCTTGGTGACTTACTTTGTTCTGTCTCCTTAGAGACTAACAAATTTATTAGAGCATAAGCTTTCGTGGACTACAGCCCACTTCTTCGGATGCATATAGAGTGGAATAAATTTATGCATCCGAAGAAGTGGGCTGTAGTCCACGAAAGCTTATGCTCTAATAAATTTTAGTCTCTAAGGTGCCACAAGTACTCCTGTTCTTTTTGCGGATACAGACTAACACGGCTGCTACTCTGAAATTTGTTCTGTCTGTTACTGCTTTGAACCACTTAAATCCTACTGTCTGTATTCAATAAAATCACTTTTTATTTAGTAATTTACTCAGGGTATGTATTAATACCTGGGGGAGCAAACAGCTGTGCATATCTATCAGTGTTATAGAGGGCAAACAATTTAGGAGTTTGCCCTGCATAAGCCTTATGCAAGGTAAAACTGATTTATCTGGGTTTAAACCCCATTGGGAGTTGGGCATCTGAGTGCTAAAGACAAGCACACTCTGTGAGCTGTTTTCAGGTAAACTTGCAGCTTTGGGACAAGTGATTCAGACCCTGGGTCTGTGTTGGAGCCAGACAGGAGTGTCTGGCTCAGCAAGACATGGTGCTGGAGTCCTGAGCTGGCAGGGAAAACAGGAGCAGAGGTAGTCTTTGCACATTAGGTGGCAGCTCCCAAGGGGGTTTCTGTGATCCAACCCGTCACAATACCTCTGAAAGGTCCCCTGGGGTGGAGCTGATCTACACTTGTCCTGATCCAGGCCCGAGCCTGTCTGGCACAACTGAGCTCTAACCTTAGTGTAAAATCCTGGCCCCATTGAAATCCATGGCAAAACTCCCATTGATTTCAGTGGGGCCACAATTACCCCTAAAGTTTTTGTTTGCTCTTGCATGACAGCATGCACATCATGTCTATATTTTGGACTCCTGGGCGTGCCTAGGGAAAAGGTTTGCACTGATTCTGAAAGCTGCACCGAAAAAGCAGCTGACATTCTACTACCCAACATAGCCTGGCTTCCCACAAGCCAGGAGATTGCTGTCTAGTGTCAGGGAGGGGCCTTCCCAGCCTCCCAGACTTTGCTGTCTACTAGTCATTTTTCTGTTGGTCTCAGTGCTGCCTCAGTGAACTGTGCTGTAATGCCCCAGATCCTGATGGCTTGGTATTACTCTGTATCCCAAAGCAACACACTGGCACCCCCATATTTACCAGGGTGATATGTTTATGATATGTTTTGTACAAAGTATGCCTTGTGAGGTATCTTTTTAAAAGTCTTAAGCTGTTGAATTGTTGGATTGTATGTGCTATCGTTGTATAGAAAGTTATACAATTTTGCTATGTGTGTCACTGAAAGATGTTGTAAGGTTGGAAACACCCACAACCAGCCTTTCAGGCACAACAATGAAGGATCCAGATGTGTTGATGGCCCATTAAGAGGAATTCACACTCACAAGGACTATCCCAGGAACTCTATAAAATAGAGACCTCTCAGAGATAGCATGTCAGAGATAGACTGCTTGACTCAGGTCATAGCAAACGATGCTTCCAGGAAGCTATAAAAGGGGGAAGTGACAACATCACTTGGCCTCTCTCCCCCCACATCTCAACACCTGGAAACACGTCTGGAGGACAGACTGAACTGGGGAGGTGGTCACAAGCTCTGGGGTCCTAGGCTGGGGAGCTGTGCGAAATTGTCTGGAGTCTCTCTATCATTGGTTCATGAGTTGCTGGCAAAAGCATTCATGTAACTGAGCTGGCTGCGTGAGTGCAGGACCTGGAGAGGTTTGCAGTTTGTCACAGCGTCACATTGTGAGAGGGAGCCCAGGTTAGTAAGCCAGAGGTTCAGCAGTATCCCAGTTCCAGCTTGCACCCTGGGGAACCCGTCACAGTGGCTCACTGCTGAGCCTTTCAGGCACAACAATGGAGCAAGGTTTGTGGTGACAACGCAGGAAACAGAACGCCAGGTTTGTTGGTAGCCAGAGAGCTTTACAAGCCTCTTGCAAAAAGCCTCCCAGGAAAACTTTTCCTGGGGTTTTTATTTCTCTCCTTGCTTTGTTTACAACACTTCTTAGTGGTTACATTTCATGCGCATAAAAAGGCCAGGCAGTATACATGCACATAAGATAACAAACCCATCTCTTGAGCGCGTGAATGCCAGCTGCGAGGAAACAATCAAATCAGCCAAATAAGTTTCCCAAACATAGGCGCTAGAACAAGGTCACTCCTGCCTCATTGCCAAGGGAACAGTTTGCCGTTCTTCAAGGCTTGTGATTAGGGAGCAACACATTCCTACAAAGGTTCCCTTTGACAGCAGTGGGAGTGACACCCAACAAGATGGCAACATTTTGGATATAAAGTTGTGTTGGACAGCCAGCGCTTGGTGTGGCAGTGATCTCTGGAGATGCATTTTTTTTGCCCCTATTCCCTTGTGGGCTTTGTTAGCTGATTCTCTGAAGTGGATCTAGAAATAGTCTGGGTAATAGATCCACAGCCTTTCAGTTTCAGTTACAAATAAATAATAGCATTGTCCCTGGTGGGCGAGAACAAGAAATGACAAGCTTGCTAATCACATCAGTCCCTCTAGAAATGGGCTTTGCCTGCACTGAGACATGTGTTCAGACCCATGCACATCTCAGGGCATCTGTCCTAGACTAGGAGTTAGCCGTGCTCCCTGCTGGCCTGTGCTGCCAGGGCCTCTCCACTGGCCACTGCTGCTCAATTTTGTTAATTAACTTATGTTAATACTCAATCTGTATTAATTTAGGAAGAGGGCCCCTGCCCACTCTGCTGGCACCTCCCCAGCCTTGCAGAGACGATAAAGGGGAATGATGCTACAGAAGCTGTGCTGCTCGCACACAGGGTTCCATCAGGCCCTCCTCTCTCTGTTTATAGAGGTGCAAGGGGAGACTTTATCTCCTCTCCTTATTATCTGTATTTCCTGTCTGAGCTTGTTCGGATCATGGACATAGTAACCAGTCCTAGAGTGTTCTGTGTAGCCCTGGCCATTCTGTACCAAGTGTACAATGATGCTCCAGGTTCCTCTGAGGAGATTGTCTGACTAGAATACAGTCAGCAGAAGAGTGGCCTTTGATGGCTCCTTGTGAATTTCCTAAGACCTTCCTTACTCCCAGCTCTGAATTGTACCTAGTTGCTCACCTGTAGATTTTAAGGCCAGAAGGGACCATTGTAATTAACTAGTCTGACCTGAACACCATAGGTCAGAATTGGAAACTGAGGCAAAGAGAGATGAAGTGACTTGCCCAGTGGCACAGAAAGACAGCCAGGAAAGAGTCCAGGGCCTCCCAAGTCCCAGCCCAGCTCCTGAGCCACAAGACCAGCCCATAAGCATCAGATAGGGAATGCTGGCAAAGAAAGGATTGGCCAGGCCAATCCTGAAAACAACCAAAATGTGTCACATTTCCATTAGAGATGGATTCAGTTTATGACAAGCAATTAAATTTCCATTTCCAGTCTGAAATAATTACATAGTAGTCTGTGGGGAGGGGAAAATCTGATTCAGAAGCAAACTGATTAAGGTGAATTCTACAATAAAAGAGACAAATGTAATCATTAAGAGACAAAGGGCTGCACTTGCCTTTTCAGCAGACTTTGCTTTTGATTAAGCAGTAATTAAATATTGCTGTGCTGAAAGGGGGTTTTACGACCAGCCGAACCTGCAACTTATTCTTAAGATGTTTATGTGACAAGCAAGCTATGTGAACTCAGTCTTACAGCACATGTTTCATGGGGAGCTGGGGAGAAGAGGTACCAATGTGCTTACAATCCATAGAGCTCACTCACCTGACATCATGTGACCCCTGTGTCTAGAGCAGGAGGACAGAAAGGAGACCCTGCCCACCTTCCCTTTGGTGTCCTCTCTTGGGCTGTTTCCTTCCTCCTTGTGGTGCAGTGGGGTGCAGGTCCAGGCATGGTGTTGCACCTAGTTACTTCCTCTCTGAATTTGGTCCACATCTGCAGGATGTCTTCCAGATGGGGCTTATCCCTCCCCTCAACACCTGAGTGGCTTGGGAGCATTCCCCTGTAAAGGCAGTTGTCAGTCCTGCTCCTGCATGTGATTGTTCTGTGCTCCTGAAGCAGTGATGTTCTCGCTCAGGTGTCTTACAGGTCCATTCACTTCTTTACCCGCAACGATGTGAGGAGACATTCCTCTGTTGGTTGAGAGCTGTCTCATTACACCATTCCCCTAAAACAGAATTCACTGGATCCTGTGTAGACCAACATCTGTAAATACTAAGAGCTGGCAATGACTCAGGTCAGCACATTTGACAGCAGTCTCCTTACAGCAGCATGGCCTTGTCTTGCAACAGCAGGTAGTCACAGGTATAAAAGACCTGTGGCATGGCTGCAGCTGCTCCGGGTCAGCTGACCCAGGCTCACAGGGCTAAAAATTGCTGTGTAGACATTTGGTCTCAGGTTGGAGCCCATGTTCTGGGAGCCAGGGAGAATGGAGGCTGCAGTCCGAGCCCAAACATGTACACCACGATTTTTGCAGCTATGGAGCCTGAGCCCCATGAATCTGAATCAGCTGACCCGAGCCAGCTACAGGGTTTTATCCCTGTGTAGAAATACCCTGTGTCTGGAATGGACAGGGCTCACAAGGTTTCTAGTGACCCTCCACACAGTTCAAAAGGGTCTCAAAAGCCATGGTACCAGCCATCTTTTCTGTGATGTTTCGGTCCCTCTTGTGATAGCATGGTCTCTCGGTTAGAATACCGGGGCCAGGAGTTGTGGGTTCTACCCCAGCTCTGCCACAGGGCAAGTTCCCAAGGTTCAGTAACACTGATATAGCAGATTGGAACATTTGTGAAGACTGGATAAGCTCTGAGTGTGAGGTGCTACTCTGACTCCCATTCTCCAGCCAGCAGCTTGAAGCCTGGGCAGATGGCATCGACACGAGCACTGGCCCTGTGTCTGATGGGTGAAAGTTGCAGAGTAACTCCTGCTGGGGTATAATGAGGACCGCTCTCTTATAACTGAGCTGGCTTCAGAAACCACAGCAAACATCCCGATTTCAGGACTGGTCAAACTGAAGAGTGCCTTTCAAACAGTAGTAAAAGCTGCTTTGGGCATGTTTAGTCTGAGCCAGGCCATTTCTCCCGTGGCTGGCACACTCTCTACACTAATAGATTTACAAAAGAGGAATGCCAGAAGAATAGCTTTCACTACTGTGCTGTTAGCAGAACAGGGAAAAGATTTAAAATGACAAAACATCAAACAGGAAGAAAATGTCAAGCCCCCAATTCCTGGACACAGCTGTGGCAGTAAAAATAGCCCTTTCATGACTTGAAGGGAGCAAATGCTTCTGATCTATTAATGCAGAGCTCCTGCCTTACCACTGCAGGCTTTCTGCCACTTCCCTCCCCAGCAGCAAGCTGCTCTTTCTCAGTAGGCCAGGCTTGAAATGACAGCTCCTGCTGTGGATTTCACAAGACAAGATTGTCTTGTTCTTTTCTGTTCAGTGTGCTCTTTGGGGAATGTCTTTGGTGGGGGTGGGGAGTTCTTCCTTTCTGATAACCCAGAGAAAAATCCTGAAGTCTGCAATTGTGGTATGATCAAACATTCATTATACCCAGGAAACCAAACCAGAATAAAGGCAAGGCTGTTGTAGGCCAAAGAAGGGCTGAACTATATTAATCATCTGCATTTATAGGTGAGCCATAAACAATATTAGAAATTAGATTAATCTGGAGATGCTGAGGTGTTATGGGGTGAGCTTAATAATAAATGTGTCCTAACTATAGTCCCTCTATCAACAAAGTAATTGCACTTTTAAGGTCTGAATGGCAGTATTGTAGTAGGTGCCAGAGTTTTTAATTGCATAGTAGTTTACATTCTAATGGCTGTCTTCAGCTGCTCATAACAATGGGAAACATTCATCTTTTGGATTGCAATTGGTCATGCTTGGTGTCTCCCTGAAGAGTTGGAGTTGGGCGTGCCAGTTGCTTCTGTTTTGCTCTGTTGTATGGGACTGTATATTCAGGTTTTCCTTTCAACACTTCTGAATTTTGAAGCTCCCATAGGAGTTTTACCCTCATTTCAATGGGTGCAGGAGCAGGGCTTAGGTGTCCCTCATGCTCCAGCTGGAGTTGGTGGCACTCAGGTCCTAGGTGTCTCCATTTGGTCTCTTAAAAAATGAGCTATCCCAGTTCAGTGGGCACTTTTGAACATTTTGACCTACGTATCATATGCTCCCAGTGTGGGGTGACTTGAGAGAACTCCACACCTCCAGTCCTCTCTGATGGTATTTGTTGTTGTTATCATTATGGTAGGACCTAGGAGTGCCTGTCATGGACCAGGTCCCCATTGTGCCAGGCACTGTACAAACACAGGCCACCCCCTAGGTTATTCAGTTGGGGAGCTCTCTGAGTGTACCCTATTTTCTGCTGACTCTTGTAAAGTCACTGTGACAGGTTCCTACCCCTGGGAACTGGGGTACCACTGAGCCCTCTGATCCTCCAGCCTGGGCTCCCCCTCTCACTGTGCTGCTGTGACAAGCTGCAGACCCGCTCCTGGTCCTACACTTCCATCAGCATTCACACAGGTAGGGACATACCAAGCTGCAGTTACATGCCGAGTCTCTGACTAGCCATTGCACAAACTAACAGTAGAAAGGCTAAAGCTGAGTTAACGCTCAGCTCCCCAGGCACACACCCCCTCTGGAGGATAAACCCAAAATTATACCATCTTGCACTGCACAGGGAACTGTACAGTGTAAGATCATAGCATTCCCCCGGCCCCAATGTGAAGAGGAATATGCAACAGCCTTTGCTCTTTGAGCTGTGATTTCCCATGCATTTCACTCCAACTCACTTGGTTTAGATAGATTTTGAGTGATAAATGATAGCAAAGAGATCAAAGCAGGTTACCTAGCAATTAAACAAAAACTTAAACTAAGTCTAAGATACTAGAAAGATAGGATATGAATTAGCAAATTCTCATCCTGGCTGATGATACAAGCAGGCTGAAGATTCTTAAAGGACAAGCTGCATTTGCTTTACAGCTTGGAATCCCCAGTTGTTTCATTCACAGGCTAAAAATCCCTTTAGCCTGGGTCCAGCACTTTCCCCAGTTCAGTCTTTTTTTCTTGGGTTTTTCCAGGAGTCGTCTTGTGTGGGGAGTTAAGAACCGCCAGTGATGTCACTCTCTGCCTTATATAGCTTTTGCATATGGTGGGAACCCTTTGTCCCAAACCTCAGTTGTGGCAAAACACTGACATCCCAAGATGGAGTCCAGAGTCATGAGGCTGATCACATGTCCTTGCATACCTTGCTGAATCATAACAGCCATTACTTACAGGCTGTCTGGATCATTCTCAGGAAGGCTCACCAGGTGGGGGATAAGCTTCTCCTGAGGCCTGTTTTCCCTAATGGCTCATTACCCTGAATAGGCCCTTCCCAACCAGCTATCTAGACTGAAAGCATCTTGCCTAATGGGCGTCACCCACGTTGTAACTACATTTGAAATACACATACAAAGTCAATATTTATAACTTCAGATACAAAAATGATACATGCATTCAAATAGGATAATCGTATTCAGCAAATCATAACTTTTCCAATGACACCTCATATGACCCATCTTGTAAAAAGCAACAGAGGGTCCTATGGCACCTTTAAGACTAACAGAAGTATTGGGAGCATAAGCTTTCGTGGGTAAGAACCTCACTCTGGAAATTTCCATTACTTGCATCTGAAGAAGTGAGGTTCTTACCCATGAAAGCTTATGCTCCCAATACTTCTGTTAATCTTAAAGGTGCCACAGGACCCTCTGTTGCTTTTTACAGATTCAGACTAACACGGCTACCCCTCTGATATCTTGTACAAAATGCATCATAATTATGCCCTAATCATTTCATAATATAACTAAGAATGTGGGATGCAGTGTCAGTCACCATGTAAAAATCTCTTGCGCTATTTAGTCCCCTCTGTCTTCCACTCAGGTGATCTCTCTTCTCTGTGAACAAGGACGTCAGTTTGGTTTGAGTCTTGCTACTCAGTAGTGCATTTAAGAGATTCGTGCCCTTCTGCCACCTTTATCATATGAAGCTGTTCATTTTGCTCTTGCAGGACTGAGTGCTTTGCAGCACCACAGAGACTTGCATGTTGTGTGAGCTGATCTTTTTGATGCAGCGTGAGAGAGATTTCACAGGAGTATTTTTAATAAAAGTCGGACTTGAGCCAGACACACCCAGGCTCCCTGCAGCCCCTTGAAAACATGGCTGCTGAAGGAGGCTGCTTTCTGGGACTCCCTCAAAAGCTACTTCCCCCAGGAGTTCCTCACATTGGGGGAGCCAACCTTTCAGCCATTTGTCTTGAGGCTTCTTCTGAGTTTTCAGGGTGGGCAGAGTGGCATAACTGGATGTGGAGTTCTGAGCATGCTATTTAATTCTCGATGGGCAATGGAGATAGGAAAGGCCCTGTGGCTTCTGCTGCTCTTTTGCTTTGTGAACCCTGCTTTGCCAAGGAGAGCAATACTGTTTGGAGGAGCAATCTGATAATGGCTAGGAGATGTGATGAGGACCTCTGTGGCAATGGCTCCAAGAGGAGGGGAAAAGGGGGTTCTCTGCCAAAAAAAACCCTAGGCAGGGAGGGATGAGTGTCTCTGCTATGGTGACCTCCAATAGGGGTTTGGATGTGGCCCCATCACGGTAGCGTCTGACGTTGCCAGCAGGTAGGGGATCTTGGGGGACAACTACTGCACTGGTGGGGTGCAAAATAAACTTTATTAAGAAAATGCAAAAACAGGGAAAATTCAATAGTGAAGGGTATGGGGTTTAAGGTAGACAATTGGGGAGGGGTTTCTTTTAGTAAATAGGATAGGGGGTTTTAGTAGTGGGGTACAATACAGTTGGTAACACCTTTATACTTCAGTGTTAATTGAACAGGTAGCTAACAATTTCTATGTAAAGGGTGTGTCACAGCAGCATATAACCAACTAACAGTTATGGGTAAAATGTGTTAAATAACCAACAACCCTAGGTAAAAATGTGTGTCAGTGGTGTAAATGTAAAATGTGAGGGGTGTTAGAGAGAAAAAGGGTAACCAATGGTTTTATGCTAGACTTCAGTAATACAATTGAGGTTTGGCAGCAATAGGAGCGGGGTGAGCATGTGGGGGACGGGATTAAGAGAGAGAGACACAGAGAGCAGACAGGCTGCAAGTTTAAACAGCAGAGAGACCATTATAAAGAACACAGCAAAATCTTATCTATGATTTAACTTAACCAAGACGACACAAATTAGCAAGTAACAAAACACAATGCAACAATTCTTTAAGCCTAACTTACAGAGTACAATGCAAGCAATTTTCTAAACCTAACTTAACCACAACAATGCAAAATGAAATTACAATTTATCTAGACTAAAGGCTAAATCTAACCTAATGGGTGCACCTTATACTAGGGGTAGTTTCAGAGGGCAGAGTGGTATGTGCCCAGGATACAGCTTCAAGGGGGGTGGAGGGATGTTTAACTAGTGGTGGCTGCAAGCAGGCTTATTTCTAGCAGCAAAGGCGCTGCGGAGCTAGAAGCAGATTACAGATACAGACCAAGGAGTTAGCTTGGGTCTGCCTGCTGGGGAAAGAAAGCCAGCAGCTAGAACAAGGGGAGTGTGCAAGAGGTTTTTCCTTACCAATCCCCAAAGCAACAGCAGGAACCGCAGTTTCAGCATCAGAGGACGCAGAGAGGCCTCGATTCGCTTACAATAATCAGGAGATCTCCAGGCACAAATTCGTTGTTCGTGGGAGGGGAGTTTAAAAATGGGGGTACGCTCAAAAACAAACGAGAACAGGGAGAGGGCCCCCCAAAGACCCCCTAGCTGATCAGACCAGGTGGCAAAGCAAGGACCTTCTCCAGGGGTCTGATCAGAAAATGTTTGGTTTTAAGGGCAAATTCAGGCAGTTTCCCGCCAGTAACTTTGATTGGTTCCCCTTAATCCAGGGGAGGAGAGAAGGCAGGGAAACTGCAGGTAGGCACAGGACATGTCTGGGCAAGTTCTGAGTCACAGGTATGACTCATATGCTCAGCTATGTGGCCATTTTAGGTCTTGCATACCTGGGCAGAGCACCCTACACCGAGCCAGCTCCAAACAAAGAAGCTAGACAAAGGAGCGAAAAAGCCCCCGCCCCCTGCCTGAGCAGAGCAATGGCTCCAGTCAGTCTGCACAAGCCATTTCCATGACCAGGGCCAGGCTGTGACTTTGGTCAGTTCCATGGTCGGGGGGGGGGGGGGGTAGCCATTCAGCACAAACAGAAAGGAAGGGGGAAAAAGGAATCCAGCAGGGGGACAGCTGTAACAGCCATGCCCCCCTGGCTGACCCCACAGGCTGTGAGGGGGTTGCCCCATGCAAAGACCAAGGCCAGAGGGGTTACAGATCCTCACTATTTGAGTAATCTAGGGGTGATGGTTCACTGCTGTTAAGGGGAATGGAGGAGTACCTCGCCTGCAAGGGAAGGGCAGACACAACTCTGTGAACTAGCTGCTTGACCACTGCTATCCCCAACAGAAAGGCTACAAGAATAATAGCCACAGTAATAAGCCACTGCTTGATGGACTGGGCCCAGGATCCCAGCCCACAGCTGGACCACTGGGCTTGCCACCAATCCCACTGCTCACGCGCCTTACGAATCTGAACGGTGAAGGAGGACAGTTGGTTAGCCACGGCTGAGATGTTGTTCCACACGGGCTGAATGCGCAGGCAACATTGTCCCTTTAAAGCAAGGCTCAAGGTCCTCCAAGGCAACACAAGTCCTTTTGTAGGATGGTCTGGATTAGGAGACGGTTTTGCTCGGCGTAGTTGGCCAGGACTGTGAGAGTGTCGCTGGTTCGACGAAGCCCGTCGGCTGTGATGTGGCGAGGGCCTCCAGACCAAGCAACAGTCCACGGATTTGCTGTAAAGTTAAACTATACATAGCCCTTTATAACCATCTCAGTGGCCGACTTAAGCCACTCCCACGCGGTGGCTGCTCGTCGTTTGCGTGGTGAGGAGAAGGGGGGGCGATGGTGGTGAAAGAATCCCCCTCCCTCTATGACAAGTTGCCTGATGGCACATACCCCTTTTGGGAAGGTGGGTAGGGCAGTTCGGCCAATGTTGTTTCCACAGAACCACACTTGCCCTGGGGGAGAGGGTAGAAATTGTTTGTGGTGCTGGGGGGGCTCCTGGCTGGGGGGTGCATCAACCTTCATCCACAATAAGTGAGCGGTTCTGGCCTGTCTCAGTTCTATGTGGGTTAGAGCTGTGAATGAGTACTGGGTGAGGTTGAATGCTGTACTTGTTGGAAAATGGCTAACAAATTTGGTAAACTCAGTTCGGTACCGTGGGCTTCCTTTTTTGGGGTTTGGGTTGGGACGGGGTCCTGTGAACCACTGGGTGCAATTGGGGTATTGCCCCAATGGGGTAGGATTGGGGAAGCCGAAGAACACGATGCAGGGGGCTGCTGGCAGTGGTTCTGTTACCGCAACAGGGACGAATGAGTTGGGTTTCCGGTTGTCACTGCTGGTGTTGCACGTGAACAGGGGTCGATGGACCCAGTCTGTGTTGTTGCAGACTGAGGCTGGATACTGAGGAGTTAGGCTCGTGAGAGGGAGGAACTTCCAGAGGAAAGGGGATCCTCCATCTGAGGCCTCCCGTCTTGTACAGGTGACACAATCATGTGATGAGGGGACATCTGACAGGTTCCCGATGAGGACCTCCTGCAGGGCATAGGCTTTTACCCAGGCAACCAGAGGTTTTTCTTGAGGTGGGGTGGCAATCATGGCAGGTGATTCTTGTGAAGACATAAAAGAAAAGTGGCCCATCTAGGGCCTGTTATGACCGAACACTAAGCCAGTTGTGGTGGACCAGGTCAGGCTTGCCCCATCCATCTATTTGAATATGATAGGTGTTAGGGAACCGGCCAGGTGTGATGATGGTAGCTGCTAGTGAAGTGCAGGTTCTCTGGGCATTGGGAATAGAGACCCACACTGGCTGAGAAATACTGTAGGCAGGTTTCCAAGGTTCCCGTGGTTTAGGAGTGATCTCTGGCCATCGGCTGTATGCTGCATTAAGGGAAATGAGGGCTTGAGGCAGGACCCGGTCCCACCCCTTGTAATCAGGGGTGCCAAGTATGACCCAAATCTGGGTCTTCAGCATTCCGATCCATCTCTCCACGACTCCGTTGCTTTGGGGGTGATATGGCAGGTGGGTATGAATACGCACCCCCCCCCCCCCCCCCCGAGACACCATCTGGTCTATAGCTTTACTGGTGAACGGTGGCCCTCCATCAGTTTGGATTTCTTCGGGTGCCCCCCAGGCGTCAATTACCTGGAGAAGGGCTACAGAAACAGCTGGTGCAGTAGATTGCCTGAGGGAAGAACACATTAACTGGCGAGACCCTAGGTCAACTATTACAAGCCCCTTTGGATACCATTTTGCCCCTGGGAGGGGGCCAATGAGGTCCATCTGCCAGGTTTTCCCCAGGCTAAAGTGCTCAGGGCTATAAGCACCATGAGCATAGACAGGCTTGTTAGTGACTTGTGCCCGTTGGCAGCTTAGACACCCTTGGACAGCTTGGGTGCACTGCTGCCTAGACACGCTTGACGTTCGTCTCCCTCGGTTAGTCAACAGCTGATGTAGGGCACGGGCAGGCAGGTGCCCCCCTCTTTATGGAGCCAGGTGAGAAGGGATCGCTGCAAGAGATAATGTTAACCTGGGATGTGTTACCACTTATATTCTCGGAGTTGTAG
This sequence comes from Chrysemys picta bellii, assembly GCF_011386835.1. Taxonomy (NCBI): domain Eukaryota; kingdom Metazoa; phylum Chordata; order Testudines; family Emydidae; genus Chrysemys; species Chrysemys picta. Next base: position 51,963,619 of record NC_088797.1, read on the forward strand.
TGGTAGGTGGTGGTGGCCCTTCCTGGCTGGGCTGGCTAACAGCCTCCTTGGCCAAGGTCATTAGGGCCCCATGTAAAACGGTTACCTTATCAAGGGCCTGAGCCAGTATTTCATAGGCAACTGTGGCCACCTTTTGGGGTTTGTATACATCAGGCCACAGTTTCTTGGGCTTCCGAATCCCTTCTAGCTTCTGTACCAGGTCTGTTAGCATTCGGTGGGTGGGGGACCCCTGCAAAATTCGGGGTTCAGGGATGAGTTTAGATGGGGTCCCCCCCGCAGGCTTTCATGATCCTCCCCACCTCCCTCCAGAGGCGGGTAGGTTCTGAATCTGCGGCTGGCTCTCCTGCCTTAGTGCAGGTTAGCCGGAGGCTGGAATCAGCGGGGCGGCCCTGAGTGTGGGGTGACAAGTTAAAAGGCACCCCACATCAGTGAGTCCCAGGTGAGTAGTGTACACCCTGGAGCTCTGGCCTTTGCCAATTGTGCAGACCCACTCTAGGACCTCAGGCTGCTGTTTACTTGGCAGAGAGTGGTACTGCAGGTGGTTAGTTTGATCCTCATCTGTGCCAGAGGTCTTGGCCTCTTTCCAGGGACAGGGGAGGCAGCAATTGTTACCCCAAGATCCTGTTCATGACACCATGACCCTGCCAGCAGGTAGGGGATCTTGGGGGACAACTACTGCATTGGGGGGTGCAAAATAAACTTTATTAAGAAAATGCAAAAACATGGAAAATTTAATAGTGAGGGGTATGGGGTTTGTTAAGGTAGACCATTGGGGAGGGGTTTCTTTTAGTAAATAAGATAGGGGGTTTCAATAGTGGGGTACAATACAGTGGGGTACAATACAGTTGGTAACCAACTAACACTGAAGTATAAATGTAACAGGTAGCTAACAATTTCTATGTAAAGGGTGTGTCACAGCAGCATATAACCAACTAACAGTTATGGGTAAAATGTGTTAAATAACCAACAACTGTAGGTAAAAATGTGTCACAGTGGTGTAAATGTAAAATGTGAGGGGTGTTAGTAGGGCCGGCTCCAGGGTTTTGGCCGCCCCAAGCAGCCAAAACAAACAAAAAAAAAAAAGCCGCGATTGCAATCTGCGGCGGCAATTTGGCGGGAGGTCCTTCACTCCCAGGCGGAGTGAGGGACCATCCGCCGAATTGCCGCCGAATACCTGGACCTGCCGCCCCTCTCCAGAGCGGCTGCCCCAAGCACCTGCTTGAGAAGCTGGTGCCTGGAGCCGGCCCTGGGTGTTAGAGAGAAAAAGGGTAACCAATGGGGTTTTATGCTAGACTTCAGTAATACAATTGAGGTTTGGCAGCAGTAGGAGCGGGGTGAGCACGTGGGGGAAGGGATTAAGAGAGAGACAGAGAGCAGACAGGCTGCAAGTTTAAACAGCAGAGAGACAATTATAAAGAACACAGCAAAATCGTATCTATGATTTAACTTAACCAAGACTACATAAATTAGCAAGTAACAAAACACAATGCAACAATTCTTTAAGCCTAACTTACAGAGTACAATGCAAGCAATTTTCTAAACCTAACTTAACCACAACTATGCAAAATGAAATTACAATTTATCTAGACTAAAGGCTAAATTTAACCTAATGGGTGCACCTTATACTAGGGGTTTCAGAGGGCAGAGTGGTGTTTGCCCAGGATACAGCTTCAAGGGGGGGGGGAGGGATGTTTAACTAGTGGTGGCTGCAAGCAGGCTTATTTCTAGCAGCAAAGGCGCTGCGGAGCTAGAAGCATGTTACCGATACAGGCCAAGGAGTTAGCTTGGGTCTGCCTGCTGGGGAAAGAAAGCCAGCAGCTAGAACAAGGGGAGTGTGCAAGAGGTTTTTCCTTACCAATCCCCAAAGCAACAGCAGGAACCGCAGTTTCAGCATCAGAGGACGCAGAGAGGCCTCGATTCGCTTACAATAATCAGGAGATCTCCAGGCACAAATTCATTGTTCGTGGGAGGGGAGTTTAAAAACGGGGGTATGCTCAAAAACAAACGAGAGCAGGGAGAGGGCCCCCCAAAGACCCCGGCAGTTTCCTGCCAGTAACTTTGATTGGTTCCCCTTAATCCAGGGGAGGAGAGAAGGCAGGGAAACTGCAGGTAGGCACAGGACATGTCTGGGCAAGTTCTGAGTCACAGGTATGATTCATATGCTCAGCTATGTGGCCACTTTAGGTCTTGCATACCTGGGCAGAGCACCCTACACCGAGCCAGCTCCAAACAAAGAAGCTAGACAAAGGAGCGAAAAAGCCCCCACCTCCCTGAGCAGAGCAATGGCTCCAGTCAGTCTGCACAAGCCATTTCCATGAGCAGGGCCAGGCTGTGACTTTGGTCAGTTCCATGGCCAGGGGGCGCAGCCACTCAGCACAAACAGAAAGGAAGGGGAAAAAGGAATCCAGCAGGGGGACAGCTGTAACAGACAGAGTCCAAGAGCTTTTCTGTCTGTACCATATAGTGTCCTGCTGTGACAATAACAATGACTAGTAGCGTCCTAATGGGTCTTTCCCATGTTGAGTTTCTCCAAGTGGCTGATTGAAGGCTCTGTGCCGTGGAAGCAGAGAGGGCCTCAGTGCCAGTGTTCAAGCAGTCTTTGCCACCAGTAAGCTGGGTGGGTTTCCATCTTTTTCCCCCTGATCTGATCTGCCTTATCTGCTCCTGCTTTTTTTAATCCCCACTGCAATCTACAGTTATTAGCTAGAAGGACTCAGCAAGGTCTCTGGGTCAGAGGCTCATGAGGTGGGTGGCTCTTCTCCAAAGCCAATAGATTTTAGGCTTTAAACAAAATAGTAACATTGCATAAATAGATCTAGAGCAGAGGTTCTCAAACTGGGGCATGTGCCCTGCTGGGAGGTGCAGAATGTATTGGGGGTTAGGCATGAGAAACTTTAGGGAGGAAAACTTACTGCATACATTTTACCCACAGCAATGAATAACTAGCAAAGCTGATTCCTCCAGACATATCATTAGGGGTCTACTTAAATTATGGAAAAATAACACATTTTTTGTGGGTTGGTCAGAGCATAAAGAGCAAATTTCATGGATGTGTTCATACAGTTGCATATTCCATGCTGCCCTTACTTCTGCACTCCTGCTGGTGGAAGTGCTGCCTTCAGAGCTGGATGCCCAGCCATCAGCCACTGCTCTCCTGCCACCTAGCTTTGAAGGCAGTGCTGCTGCCAGAAGCAGCGGAGAAGTAAGGGTGGTATGGTATTGCTAGTCTTACTTCTCTGCTGCTGCTGGCGGCAGCGCTGCCTTCAGAGCTGGGTGGCCAAAGAGTGGAGTATCCAGTGTTATCCAAAGCTGCAATGAATATCTTAATTTTTTATGCATCTAGCTACTTATGCAAAACAGCCTTTTCTGCCCTAGTTTACATCAAAAACAGACAACGATCTCGAGATGTCTTCAGGCAGAAGGGGGTCTCTGGATAGCTGTCTCAAGCATCCAACCCAGGATGAAATTGCTCTGCTCCAAAAAACAGGCACACCCAACACACTAGTAACAACAGTCTAAAGGCAGTAAGCAGTATCTCACTTAAAATTTACATTACTATATACTTAAATGGCGCTCTTTGAATCAGTGGCTTAATGTTTTTAATATTTAGTGAGTTACATGTTGGTTGTGTGTTTTTGTTTTGTTTTGTTTTTTGTCATCAGTATATTTAGTTGTGTGGCAGGTGGGGGCATAAACTACTACAGACACAAAAGAGGGGCGTGATCAAAAATGAATTATTGGAGATATCTTATCTCCTAGAGCTGGAAGGGACCTTGAAAGGTCAAGTCCAGCCCCCTGCCTTCACTAGCAGGACCAAGTACTGATTTTGCCCTAGATCCCTAAGTGGCCCCCTCAAGGATTGAACTCACAACCCTGAGTTTAGCAGGCCAATGCTCAAACCACTGAGCTATCCCTCCCCACAAAGAAGTTTCAGAACTACTGACCAGAGCTATACTCTTTTGCTGGAGAGCTTGTCTGCTTGCGTGTGTTCAGGTTAGTACCAGCAACACTGCAGAGAAATGCCAAGGCTGGACAGCCCTAGGTGGAAAGAGTGAGTTTTACTTCTCTCCAGAACACTAAAAATATGTTACATAAGATATCTATTGTGCTTATTGGGGTACTCAGAGCATCATCCTTCACAGTACTTTAAACATAATTTCTTTTATGCAATAGAATGTTAATCCGCTCTGGGTTTGATATACCTGGGTACTAGTGTGGTAGCCATGTTGGTCCCAGGATATTAGAGAGACAAGGTGGGTGAAGGAATATCTTTTATTGGACCAACTTCTTCCTCAGACCTGAAGAAGAGTTCTGTGTAACTCAAAAGCCTCTCTCTCTCTCTCTCTCTCTCTTATCGACGGAAGTTGGTCCAATCAAATATATTTCCTCACCCAGCTTGTCTCTCAAATACCTGGATACTGTTATTCTATTTATGTACTGCCACAGCTGTGCGTTGGGTTTGCAGGTAAAGAAAAAAACACAGCTACGTCAATGGGCTCCTGGATGAAGTAAGTTTTAAGAGACTTGAAGGAGGAGAGGGTGGAGTTCTGTCTGGTGTGGAAAATGGCCTGGAAATGAGGGCTGGAGACAGGAAGAGGGAAAGCAGTGGTTTGGATTGGGCTGAGCAAAGTGGATGATGTGGGGAGTCAAAGCTAGTTTCTCATCTGATGAAGGACAGCAACAGATGGAGTATTTAGTCCAGTTGGGAGGCGAGCTGGTTGGAATGCAGCTGCAATGGGTAAAAATGATATCTGATTGTTCCTTCCTTTGAGACCACAAAGGAACAAGAGGTCATTCAAGGAAATCAATGCCTGGTAAATTTAGAACAAATGCTTCTCCCAGCTGGCAGGTAGCCTTGTGGAATTCACTGCAGCAGGAGGTCACGGAGTTAAATCATAGAATCATAGAATATCAGAGTTGGAAGGGACCTCAAGAGGTCATCTAGTCCAACCCCCTGCTCAAAGCAGAACCAATTCCCAGCTAAATCATCCCAGCCAGGGCTTTGTCAAGCCGGGCCTTAAAAACCTCCAAGGAAGGAGACTCCACCACCTCCCTAGGTAACGCATTCCAGTGTTTCACCACCCTCCTAGTGAAATAGTTTTTCCTGATATCCAACCTGGACTTCCCCCACCGCAACTTGAGACCATTGCTCCTTGTTCTGTCATCTGCCACCACTGAGAACAGCCGAGCTCCATCCTCTTTGGAACCCCCCTTCAGGTAGTTGAAGGCTGCTATCAAATCCCCCCTCATTCTTCTCTTCTGGAGACTAAACAATCCCAGTTCTCTCAGCCTCTCCTCATAAGTCATATGCTCCAGACCCCTAATCATTTTTGTTGCCCTCCGCTGGACTCTTTCCAATTTTTCCACAGGCTGAGTGATGACATTGTATAGCCATACAAGCTAGAGAAGGGGACAATTTAGGGGACAATTTCCTGGTGCAAGTGCTGGAGGAACCAACTAGAGGCAGAGCTCTTCTAGACCTGCTGCTCACAAACCGGGAAGAATTAGTAGGGGAAGCAAAAGTGGATGGAAACCTGGGAGGCAGTGACCATGAGATGGTCCAGTTCAGGATCCTGACACAAGGAAGAAAGGAGAGCAGCAGAATACGGACCCTGGACTTCAGAAAAGCAGACTTTGACTCCCTCAGGGAACTGATGGGCAGGATCCCCTGGGAGAATAACATGAGGGGGAAAGGAGTCCAGGCGAGCTGGCTGTATTTTAAAGAATCCTTATTGAGGTTGCAGGAAAAAACCATCCCAATGTGTAGAAAGAACAGTAAATATGGCAGGCGACCAGCTTGGCTTAACAGTGATATCCTTGCTGACCTTAAACGCAAAAAAGAAGCTTACAAGAAGTGGAAGATTGGACAAATGATCAGGAAGGAGTATAAAAATATTGCTCAGGCATGCAGGAGTGAAATCAGGAAGGCCAAATCACACTTGGAGTTGCAGCTAGCAAGAGATGTTAAGAGTAACAAGAAGGGTTTCTTCAGGTATGTTAGCAACAAGAAGAAAGTCAAGGAAAGTGTGGGCCCCTTACTGAATGAGGGAGGCAACCTAGTAACAGAGGATGTGGAAAAAGCTAATGTAATCAATGATTTTTTTTTTTTGCCTCTGTCTTCACGAACAAGGTCAGCTCCCAGACTGCTGCACTGGGCAGCACAGTATGGAGAGAAGGGACCAGCCCTCTGTGGAGAAAGAAGTGGTTCAGGACTATTTAGAAAAACTGGACAAGCACAAGTCCATGGAGCCGGATGCACTGCATCCGAGGGTGCTAAAGGAGTTGGCGGATGTGATTGCAGAGTGTGCCCTTGTTGCCAAGAAGGCTAACAGCATTTTGGGATGTATAAGTAGGGGCATTGCCAGCCGATCAAAGGAGTGATCATTCCCCTCTATTCGACATTGGTGAGGCCTCATCTGGAGTACTGTGTCCAGTTTTGGGCTCCACACTACAAGAAGGATGTGGAAAAATTGGAAAGAGTCCAGCAGAGGGCAACAAAAATGATTAGGGGGCTGGAGCACCCCTAATGTTTCTATGTTAATCATTCCGGCTTAATTAAGCAAAATTTACAAGCCATTAAAAATGCTGCTATTGTTTTCCATGCTGTATCTCTTAATCACACCTTTAGTTTTAAAAACCTCCTTCCAAACCTTGGGTCATGGTTTACGGGGCTCTTTCAAACAATTGTTAAATAAATTCTTTTCTTTCTATATATTATTTAAATAATACAATGTGCCAAATGCCTGTGTAATGCTATAATCAAAAGCCCTGCTGTCCATAAAAAAAAAAAACAGTATCTGTCCCTCCAGCTTAATTGCAAATTGTGTAACGGGCCTGACAATTTTGAAATTTGTCAGGCTCAAAAAAAACCCTGTAAAAATTACTAGTAACCCCCCTTAATAGCTAGTAGCCATTATGTCAGCCAGCGGCCATTAAAAAAAAAAAAAAGCAAACACCTTAAATACACAGTAGCCTGAACTTTTCAACTGTCTTCCCTTTCAAGGCCTTAAGGTAGTTGGAGCTGGTCCCAAGCCGGTTTTCTCTGACCAGATAGCAAAAGCACCGGTCTGACAACCACCAATCTCCTTCCTTAGAGGTTTTTAAGGGTTCATTATGGGGGCCAGCAGGACAAGCATCAGAGCAGCCGAAGACAGCTCACAGGAGGCCTGGTTTGTGCAAATGAAATAGACCCTGTCTATTTCATCAAAACCTGGGGTTTTGAGTAGCTAAAATTACCCCATTCAGACCCATTTCCCTCATGTGGCTTAAATCCTTACACCCCAAAACAACAGAGCCAGGCTGACTCTTCTGTCTGTGGCGCTTCCAGGCCCAGCTGCATCCCACAGTCTGACTCAGCCTCTCCTAGCAGCACTATTGAGGTCATTGATGCGGGGAAGTGGGTATTGCTTTGCACACAACACTGGGTTGACAGTGACTTTAAAATCACCGCAGATCTGGAGGGAGCCATCTTTCTTTCCTCTTGGAACAATAGGAGTTGCCCATAGCCCATGGGCAACTGGTATTAGACTCCATTTGTGACCAGGTGCTCCAGGTCCACTTCAGCCTTTGGCCTGATGGCATATGGCACAGTTCTGGCTTTCAGATATTTTGGTTGACTGTCAAGTTTAATGTTCAATGTCACAGTGATTCCCTTCATACTTCCCAGATCCTCTCCAAAAACAGCAGCATGTTTCATTAGTATAGCGGGCAGACTGGTTGTTTCTTTAGTCATTCAGTGCACTTCTGCCCCGTTCAGCTGGATCTTCCTAAGCCAAGACCTACCCATTAAGGCTGGGTAATTACCTCTCATCACAAACAATGGCAATTTAGAAGCCTATCCATTGAGCTCCACCTTAACATCAGTAGTGCCCAACATGGGCACAGCTTCTCCCATATATGTCTTCAGAACTGTTTTTGTTGCTTTAAGCGGAAGATACTGTAGCTTTTCTTTATACAGCCTCAGAGACCAGGGAGATGGCTGCACTGGTGTCCAGTTCCATGCGTATAGGTTTGCCATCCAACAGCGGGGTTACCAGTATTCATGTGAGCCCACTACCAAAGACAAAATGTGGAGTGGCTCTTCTTGTGATGAGGTGTCTCCTTGGTCATCCTGGGTCTGCTCTAGGGTATGCAGATTTCCCTTTTTGGTCGGCCAGACCACAGACCTCTTTTTCTTTTGTTTACAGGCACACTCAATGTGTCCCTTTTTTGCCAGTGTTGACACAACAGGTCCTTACACCAGCATTCTGATGCAGGGTGACCTGGCTTACCACAGCGGTAACATTCCTGACTCCCCACAGTTTCCTGAGTAGGTTCTTGTGACACCTTATGCACCCTAGGGGATGCACTGATGGAATGCGCCTCCTTTAACATCTCCTTAAATTGAGTGTTCTGCAAGCATTCTCATAGTTGCTACAAATTGTACAACTGTTTCATCTTCTTTCTGGTGGCTATTGTGGAACTTATATCTTTCAGCAATTACCAATGGTTCTGGAGAAAAATGGGACCCCAGGATTTCCACAATGTCACTGTAAGATTTGGTCTCTGGCTTAACAGGGTGTAGTAAGCTGCATAACAGGGAGTAGGTCTTAGCCCCTACAACACTTAAGAATATTGACACCACCGTCTCTTCTGTAATGTCATTTGCAATAACAAAAAGCTCAAAACGCTCAGTATATACATGCCATTGCACTATAGTCTCCTCAAAAGGTTCCAATGGCCCTGTAAGTGTAACCATGATTTTAGTTTCAGTTTGCACAGTCAGTGCAAACAAGCCAGTTCTCACCCCCTTCCAGCAGCAAAAAGTTGTTGGTGGGTGTTTTTTTTGTTTTGTTTTTGGTTTGGTTTTGGTACCTTAACTTCTACTTCCTTCTGTTGCTGGGGTAGCACAGACATCCCATCCTCGTCGTTATATCCTTGGGGGCAACAGTTTTAGGAAGAAATCACTGGAGACAGAGGTATAAACCTTAAAAGCAGCCATTTATTGCCACACACTGAACTAATCAAAAACCAGCCAAAACAGGCTGGGCTATCCCCTAATAATCTAACTCAGTTGCCATAACATCAACAAGATTCTATTACCCACGACAACCAAATACACAACCTTTTGTGCATCTGTTTATCCATTTCTATCACTCCCAATCACCATAGTAACCTTCCCCATTTCAGAGGGTTATTTTTACTCCCAATTTCTGCTGCACCATCAGTCTCCTGGGGTCACAGCTTACTCCTTCTTAGGGGGAGCAGGCTATATGCGAACTAATAGAGCTTCTTGAAAAGCCAACTCCTCAGCAGCATTAATTGCCCCATTCTCTGAGGTTAACCAGAATATCAGCAGCTGGGGCCAGTTAGAAAGGAAATCCAAACAAGAGCTGCAGTGTCTTCCTTATGTGGTGCCATGCAGAGAGGGAGTTCATCATGCTGCCCAGTGCCTTTTGCAGCAGACCAAGGGGTGCTGCTGACCTTGGGTTCCAAAGGGAATCTTGCTGAGGGCTTCTCATTCCAAAGGACATGATAGCAGCATGGCATCATGATGCTAGGGGCAGCAGTCTCGTGGCTCGTGCAGGTCCTGTAAGCAGAGGAAAGCAGGAAACAGATGGCAGCTTTTTGCTTCTCTAGGTCATGCCCACAGGTGTATGATCACTCTGTATAAGGCTCCCAGCTGGAGAGAACAGCAAGCTGCATTCTGAGTTTTTTAGTGCAGAATAGTTCTCTAGAAACCCTATAGCAAACCCATCCCTGGTTCTGGCAAGCTGCACAATAGTACTTCAGCAGGATTTAGTGCTAAGCCCTGGAAGATTTTTTTTTTTAATTTGTTAGCCTCAGGCCTCAGCTCTGGGAGTCCTGTGGATTTATCATGGTGCATTTCTGGAGCTGGGAGCAAATGTAAGTAGCCAGTGAATCAGACTTCAGTATATGGAAAAGGTCAGGGCTTGTGTGCAGCCTAGTGCCTCCTTTCTGAGAACATTTGAGGACAGAAAGAACTGGCCCAAGAAATGGGGCAGCCAGACTCAGGCTTATTCTTGCAAGTGGGATGGTACAAGCAAATCCCATCCTTCCCCCAGCATCCTCTGCTGCTTTGCTGGCTGTAAGGTCCCAAAGGAGGCTCATCACCCCATCCCCCCTCAAGCTGCTGTAGCACTGTTAGTGAGTACACTGGGGGTTGGCAGCCCAGAGAGCTTTGAAATCTTAAACTGACAAAGGAAAATGCCATTTAATGTAGACATCTGTAGCGTAATGAGTCTGGAGGCAATGAACCATCACAGAGAAACCTAGTTAAATGGCATTATCATACCACATCTTGGCTAGCAGAGAGATTGTGGGGTCATAGGGTGTGGAAGTCATCATACCTAGAGCTGTCATTAAAGGCAAGAACCACTGAGGCTGAAACCTTTGGAGAAGAGCTCTCCTCCTGCTTCTAGGAGAGCAGAGAGGATGCCACTTGTGGCCAGCTACACCCAGCCACATTCACCCAGCTGTCATTCCCACGCATGTCTCCGCCATATCTTCATTGTGAAATGTATGGCCACTTTCTGCTTGTGCCATGGACTTCTTTCAGTGGAGACATCCCACTCCCCTTGGAGACTTTTGGCCTCCCCTTTGAGCACCCCACATTGTGATACATTCTCCCTGCATAAGACGCTCCCTTCATTTACCAGTCCTCCCTCCACACACACAAACGCCCCACGAGGACATCCAGCCCCAATACTTGTGCCCTCCACTTACTGTTCACATCCCCGCCTGAGTCACCAGCTCCCCCTTCCACTCTCCACGCTGCTCCTAGGAAGGAATGCAGGCTTTTAAATGAAAGTAATATGCATTTAAGAAACAAAATGTATTTGTGTGACTAAGAACACAATGCTGCTTCCATTTCCTCCTCCCTGTAGGCAGAGCAGAGAAAAAAGATAAAATACCATTGTATGCTAGAGCAGTGTTTCTCCACAACCAGTCTATGGACCGACATGGGTCCCTGGCAGCCTCCTTGCCAGTCCCTGAGATTTCCCTGACCGAATAGTAATATTTAAAATGTAAAGTTTTTTGTACTTGCATTTTACATCATTGGATTCATTCAATTATTCCTGAACACTAACAAATAAATAAACGAACCGACTGGGTTGACATCAGTTGCCATGGTGTTGATATCAGAACCAGCCAGAGGAGTGGGCAACCACTCAGGGCACTGTGGTTGGAGGGGGCGCGTGGCACAGCAGGGCCAGGGCCTGGTGTGTCTGGGGGCCAGGGCAGTGCTGAGGCCTGGTGAATCGGGGGGCAGCAGGAGCAGAACTGGAGGCTACAGTCTGCCCCGGCTGGGCACTCCAGCAGCCCCATAAGTCATTGCAGGAGCACACCAGGTCTGGAGTGCGGAGTCCTGGGGCTAGAGGCAAGTGTGCGTGGTTCTCCCTTTGTGGACTGGCCTGGCCGCTCCACCCAGAGGCTGTGCGTGGCTGGAGCGGGGCAGTGTGGTGGGGGAGTGACAGCTGCTCCTCCAGGGCCCTTGGCGTGAAGTTTAGCATTCCCTGCAGCCCTGGTGCTCTGTGTGTGTGCCAGACACAGGGCTGCATGCCCAGGCTCTCCCCTTTCTTTCTTCCCTCCCCACTTCAGTATCGCACTGAGTGCTGGGCTTCATCTTCTCCTGCCTGGTGAGTCTGGGGGAGACAGTTCCCAATGGGACCCTGGGGTACAGAACAGAGCTCTTTGTCCTTCTGGCACCTCAAGACCTAGGCTCCCCCAGCCTCCCTGGCAAGTGCCCCAGTGAGCAGAGGTGCCATTTGGGGAGCGTCCCCCTGAGTTTCATACTATAGCAGAGTACAACCAGTAAATGAACTACTGCTCTGCGCTCTCGACAGTGGAACCGGAAGCCCTTAATTGTGGAAACGTATGTTGGCAAATCTACTGTAATATTTCCTTTCCAATTATCACTTTAAAATCTTTTCATCTTTCCTTTTTATTAAGCTAGTGCCAAAACTAATTTCTTCTCTAATTTGTTATTCTTCTAAAACATGGAGTAACTGTTTGAGGGGAAACTCAACTACTTTAGACTTTATAACTTTTTAATGAGAAATGAGATCTACAAATTAAGAGTGCATATGTTTGCTTGCATATAATTTTTCAGAAGGTAATATAAATAAAAGTTAAAAAGTACTGTATGTGGGTGTTTGAGGGTGATTGGTGTGACATTGAAAGAACAATGATATAGAGCAAAATATTCTGCATGAATTTTATTTCTGGATAAAGTTATTCTTTTATTTAGGTTCCAAAAGTGATATAAGAAAGTAAATGCAAAGTAATGCACACTGGAAAACATAATCCTAACTATACATACAACATGATGGAGGCTAAATTAGCTGTTTCCACTCAAGAAAGAGATCTGGGAGTCACTGTGGATAGTTCTCTGAAAACATCCACTCAATGTGCACCGGTAGTCCAAAAAAAGCAAACAATGTTTGGAACCATTAGAGGAAATGGAGGGGTGTGAGACCTTTAACCAAGTGCAGTTTAAATGCATGGTAACACTCTGAATTGTGCCTAGAGTATCAGTAAGGAAATCAGTGTAATTCACTTCACAGGCACTGTGGCTTTGTCTTGATTAGGATTGAAAGGTGTGTTGTTAGAAAGTGTTAGCTGCTATATTCTAACAAACACATTCTAAGTCTAGTGTAGACAAGGCAGGGTTGGGGTTAAAGTCTACAAGAAAATATAAATCACTGCTGAAAAGGTTTGTAGATAACACAAAGATTGGTGAGGGGCTGTAAATAATGATGGTAGTCACTGATACAGAATATGGATAGATTACCTGGTAAAAAGGGTGCCATCACATAGCATGCAGCCTAATACAAGCCAAAGCAAGGTCATGCATTTAGGAGCAAAGAGTGTAGGCCATACTTACATCGGATGGGGGCTGCATCCTGGAAATCAGTGACTGAAAAGAACATTGAGGTCATGGTGGTAACCAAGTGAAGATGAGCTCCCAGCACAGTGCTGTGGCTAAGAGGGCTAACATGACTGTAGATGTATAAGGCAGGGAATGTTAAGGAGTAGGGTGTGATATTTCCTCTGCGGGCAGCACTGGTGAGACCATTCGTGGTTACTGGGTACAGCTCTGCTAGCCACACTTTTAAAAAGCTATTGCAAAATTGGAGAGGGTCCAGAGGAAAAGCACAACTGTTTTTGCTGGAAAATACTCCTTCCATGGAGAGACCAAAGGAGCTCAGTCAGTCCTATCAAAGAGACAATTAAGAGACAACTTGGTTATAGGTACCTCTCCATGGCAGCTGGGCATGTAATTTTCAGCTCATGCAGATGAAACTGTACTAGCTGTTCTCTAGCTAGTTAGTTAATCATATATGTGAGGAGGATGCAGTGATACGGCTTCAGCATTGGCTGCACAAGCATGTACCAGGGGAATCAGGTGGGTTTGTGCAGTGTCTGCTAAAGCCTGTGTCCGTCATGGCATTCTCACTGCTACTGTTAGCTAGCTAGCTAGAGTTCAGCTGGCACGGGTCCATCTCCATGCACTGTCATTCACATCCCAGCTGCGTCAGAGACATAGGTAGCTGTGTGCCATAGGTAACTACACAGGAGTCGTTAATCTAACAGGCAGAAGGCACAATAAGAAGTTATGGATGTTGAAGACAGAAAAATTCAATTTGGAAATAAGATACAGGTTTTTAAGAGTGAGGACAACTGACCAGGAGCAGTTCCCTCAGGGATGTGATGGGTTCTCCATTGCTTTGAGTCACGACTGAGTATCTTTCTAAGAGACAGAGAGACCATAGTTCAACTGCAGGTTGGCGGGCTGGATGCAGGAATCACAAGGGGAAATACATGATCTGTGTGATGCAGGAGGTCGGACTAGATGAGCGTGATAGCTTTTTAAGAGCAGAAGGGACTATGGGTCTCTAAGCCCAGAAGCAGTTTTTCCCTGGACCTACTGAGTGCAGGATGCTCCCTTTTAGGTGTTTTGCCAACACCAGATCTGGCTTCAGTTTGAAATAGGGTGACCAGATAGCAAGCATGAAAAATTGGGACGGGGGAGGAGGGGTAATAGGGTTCTAGACAAAGCCCCTACTATCGGGATGTCTGGTAACCCTAGTCTGACACATGGGTGGTTCCAGGTCTTTCTCAGGAGTGGGTCCCAGTTACTCCCCTCCATCCCCATTTCCCAATGGGTGATTAATAGCAGGCAGGTTGTGCAGCCTGGGTGGATAACCTGATATGAGCTCCTGGAAAGAGAAATGCCTGGCCTCCTTACTCTGATCAGGAGATAACTCACTGGAGTCTGTTTGCAAAGGAGTCATTGTAGGATCCATGGCACTCTGCACCCGTCAGAACAGTGAAGAACATTTTCTTACCCAAAGCCCCAGGGGACCCTCTGCTACTTCCCCCTTCTCTTCCTGAGCACAGACTCCCACTTTGCATCCACCAATCTCCAGCTGAGGAGGCTATGTCTATAATAATGCATCTGAGAGTGAGCCTCCCAGTCCAGGCCCAGAGACTTGTGCCTGTGGGGCTAGGGTGCTGTGCTGCTCCTGCCCCACATAGCTGCCCCTCAGGCTAGAGAGCCCAAGCTCCAACCAAGTCCCAGTGTCAGCACTGTCCACCCAGTTATTTCTAGTGCTGTAGTAGGAGACCCCAACACAAATCTGTGTGCCCCGGCAGGGAGGCTCGCTCCCAGGTGAGGTGTAGATACACCCTACAAAGTTTGGGTGAGATTTCCGTGGAGCACCCTTCCTCAGTAGTATGTTAGAGGACACTGCTGAGTGATGAGTTTAGGGTGACCAGATGACCAAAAAAAAAAAAAAACAAGCGGGCGGCGGAGCAAAACAAAAAAAACTGCCGGAGCACAGGAAAAACTGAGAACCCACCGGCAGCTCCACACCCTGCCCCGCATCACCTTGCCTCCGCTCCGTCTCCACCTCCCCCCTCGGGGAGGGAGGGGGGCAGCACGCAGAGCCCCTCCCTCCCCCCACCAGAGGGACCTGCCATGGGGCCAGGTGCGTCCCAGGCAGTGCTAGCCTTACCTGGAGCAGCTCCCAGGGAGCATCCAGCAGGCAGGTCCTGTCCCTCTGGCTCCTAAGGTCGGTCGGGTCAGGTCGGGGGGTGGGGTGGGGTGGGGACAGGGGCCGGGGGCTCGCTGCCGGCGCCTATAAGCCCCCGCCCCTGCAGCACACTGTGGAGACCTCCTCGCCATCTCTGTGTGTGCCTGGGGAGTGGGGCTGCAGCACTCTGCAGGCTCCTGTCGGCCGGCGGGCAGGCAGGCAGGCACTGGGAGTTCAGCTGAGCTGCCTCAGGGCCCAGGAAGAAGAGGTGAGCGGCGCCGGCAGTGCCGGCTTGTGTCCTCCACCAGACGGTCCCCCGATATCGGGACAAAGTGCATCCCGACCAATGTAAGGTTGGGATGCGGGACAAGTCCCCTAAAATCGGGACTGTCCCGATAAAATCGGGACATCTGGTCACCCTAGATGAGTTGTTCCCTCCTCCTTCCATCAGGCCTAAGAGCACGTGCCCATCAGAGTGCTCCTAGCCCCAGACCGAGTAAATCTGGCGGTTTCTTCTCCACACTCTCTTCCTGCTTTGGCAAGATCCCTTTAAAGATCCAGACAGTCCCCAGCCCCTGGCTCCTCAGCCACAGCTAAATGCATCAGCCATAAAGCGGCAGAAGAGCTGACTGAGGGGGAAGCTTCTCAGTGAGTTGGCCGTTAGAACTGCAGTGCAGTTATACGCCCCACAAGTGGAGCCAGCCAGAAGGCAGCACTGAGCACCCCTTCTGTCACTCACATCCAGGGCTTAGGGACAGAGCTTAGATCTGTCTGTGGATTTGTTTGACATAGACTGCAATTAAGGAGGGTGGCACAGACAGAGATGCCAGCCTGGAAAGGGGTATATCAACCCCCCCACTGGATGATCAGCTGTTTTGGACCCGCAAGGCCCATCCACTTTTTAAGATGGGGTAGTTTGGGGGCAGGGGGCTGCTTTGCTCCCCCCCACCCCCCAAAAAATTGCAAGCCTTGGGCAGACGTGGAGCAGCGCAGGCAAGGGTGCGTTTTGTGGCTGGGAGCTGACAAGGTGATCAGCTCCCCTGCTGCAAAGCACAGTCTGGGGCACCAGCCTCTTCCCAGTGCAGGGGCTGAGGTGAGCCTTAGCCCCGCCACTCCCTGCTCCTCCTCTTTCTCCATGGCCTCACCCCCTGGCCAGTCCAGAATCCAGAGCCAGGCCATGTAAGAGCTGCCCAGGGAGCCCAGGCTGCTGTAGGCAGCCCCAGACCCTCCATCTGCCCTGGGTGGGAGGCTGGGGGGCCCAAGAGCAACCCCCGGCCCATATCCCTGCCCCTGGGGAAGCACAGAGGGTAGGGAGTGACTCAGGGGACACATTTGGAGATATGGAGTCCTGAGTCCTGTGACTGGGCGACTAGCCTTGAAGGGCCCTAGGTTGGAACCTGGTGGAGTAGGGTGGTACTGGGTTCTCCTCCCCTTCCCACGCTTGTCACTGGGCAATACCACCAGCCCATGGACTCTTACCACTGAGCAGCACTGCCGCCATGAGGGGCAGCCCCATGGACTCTTACTGCTGAGCAGCACTGCCACCACAGGGGTGGCCCTATGGACTCTTACTACTGGGCAGCACTGCCGCCCTGAGGGGCGGCCCCATGGACTCTTACCACTGGGCAGCACTGCTGCCACGAGGGGCGGCCTCATTGGATTCTCACTGCAAGGCGACGTGGCCGCTGAAGCGAGCAGCCCCTTTTTGGACAATTGTTTTGGGGCCCTACCACCACCAGAGACAAGGACGACAGCTTGGACTGTTGCTTCTAGGCACCCCCTGTGACCCAACTTGAGCTCCCTCTCACACTGTGATGCTGTGACAAGTTGCAAACCTCTCTAGGTCCTGCACTCCCACAGGCAGACACACACTCAGCTGAGTTACATGAATGCTTTCACCAGCCACTCATGATCCAACAACAGAGAGGTTCCAGCTAATTCTCCCTAGCCTTGCCCCCCAGAGCTATACCGTCTTGCCCGGATCAGAAGCCTGACCACTGCAAGTTTATTATCCAGTCTGCCACTCCCTCAAGGTGGAGAAGACATGCACCAGCTCCTGTTCCTGACCATATTTCCCTTTGCATTTCAGCAACACACTGTTTTAATTAAAAAATATAAAACAGATTTATTAACCACAGAACGATAGATTTTAAGTGATTATAAGTAATAGCCTACAGATCTAAGTTGGTTACCTAGGAAATAAAACAAATTCACAATCTGAGTTCTGTAAACTAGACAGGATTTGAATCAAGCATTGTCTCACTCAGATAGATGGAATATAGTTCCTTAATACACAGGTTGGAACTCCTTTCCAGCCTGGGACCACCTCCCCAGTTCAGTCTTTGTTCTCCAGATGTGCGTCCAGGTGTTGAATTGTGGGGGGAGAGACGCCAAGCAATTATGTCACTTCCCCCTTTTATAGCTTCTTCCAGCTTGCTGGAAACATTGTTTGCTATGACGTGCATCAAGCAGTCTCCATTGTGTACATGCTATCTCTGAGGTCTCCATTGTACACAGTTCCTTAATGGGCAATCAACACTGTCTGGCCTCTCCATTGTTGTACTTGAAAGGGTGGTTGTAGGTGTTTCCAACCTCACAACATATTCCAGTAACATGCACATAACAAAACTTCATAACTCCACATACAATAATAGTACATACAATCCAACAGGATATTAATGTTCAATAGATCAAGACTTTTAGAATGATACCTCACAAGGCATACTTTGTACAAAACACATCATAATCATATCACCATGGTGAATATGGGAATGCCAGGTAATTGCTTTGGGGTACAGAGTGTCACACCCTTCTGCAACTTGAGAGGGGCAGTTCCTCAGACCCCCACTGGTCCCTGACACAGCCCTGCCATGAGCAGCTCTGGCTGTGTGAGAATCCTGGGCTCGTTCATTTCTCCCAAAGTCTTGGCAGCTCAAACTTGGAGCTTAAACGCTCAGGGAGAGATTCTTCAGCAAAGCATGATCATTCTCAGCTGCCTGCTGCAAAGGGCGATGCACAGACACCAGCATTCTGCCATCTCATCCCCTTTGGATACTGAGTCTGAGGTGGCATCCCCTACTGCAGGGGTCGGCAATGTTTGGCACGCGGCTCGCCAGGGTAAGCACCCGGGCGGGCCGGGCCAGTTTATTTACCTGCTGACGCTCAAGTTCGGCTGATCGCGGCCCCCACTGGCCGTCCCGGGCCAATGGGGGTGGCGAGAAGCTGTGACCAGCACATCGCTCGCCCGCACCGCTTCCCGCCACCCCCGTTGGCCCGGGACAGCGAACTGCGGCCAGTGGGGGCCGCGATCGGCCGAACCTGCCGCGTCAGCAGGTAAATAAACTGGCCCGGCCCGCCAGGGTGCTTACCCTGGTGAGCCACGTGCCAAACGTTGCCGACCCCTGCCCTAGTATGTCGGGACAGCATAGTCAGCTGTGCCATTCCCATTGGGAACAGATTCCACTGGCTTCTTGTTATTTCCTGCCAGGTCCACTTCCTCAGCTGCAATCCTCACTGTGCTTCTCAGTCAGGGAAGTAAGCTTAGCTTCCTGGCTCAGCAAAGTGGGGCAGAGTTCCAAGGATCTGTGCCATGTGATCTGTGGCTGAGCCCAGCACAGCAGAACACACATCAGCAGGTTGTCTCTGCTCTATCTGGTGGTGACACCCTTGCAGGAGCAGGGAAACGGACATCCGTGTATTCCCAGGACACAAGCTGAGTTCTGCAGCAGGGTGAATTTCCAAAGGTTATGTTTACACTGCATACCTTACAGTGGCACCGCTGTGCTGCTACAGAGGTGCCCCGTAAGGTCTCCTGTGTAGCCGCTCTTTGCTGGCAGGAGAGAGCTCTCCTGCCAGCAAAATAAAACCACTCCCAAGAGGGGCAGTAGCGTTGATGGAAGGAGAGCCTCTCCCACTGACAAAGCACTGTCCACACCGGCACTTTTCATCGCTAAAACTTATGTCGGTCAGGATTGTGGTTTTCTCACACCTCTGACTGATAAAAGTTTTACAGACAAAAGTGCAGTGTAGACATAGCCTAAGTCTCATTACCTCCCAGACCATAGCAATTGGGCTCAGTACTCAGGCAGGGGAGGGATCTTCTAGAGGATATGCCACCCCATGCTTCAGAAAAGCAGGAGCACCTCTCAGTATAAATGAGAAGAGAAACAGATGGGAAAGTCACTTGGCATCATGCTTTGTGCTTCCTACTGTTGGGATGAGCAAAATGGGAAGAGATTTCTATCAAGCGTGCAAATTTGCAAATGTGTGTGTCAGAAAACATGACAAGCAGATCTACCTGCTTATTCAGAATGAGGGAGGGTGCCCTCCCCCGCTGGAGGAGGGTCATGGGAGGAGGGTATAATAGGCCAGGGAAGGCTTAGCCACTCCACACCTGAAGCCACCCTTCCCTGAGATCCCCACCGCCTCCTCCACTGCGCTCTGGGGCCAGCGGCTCGGGCGGGGGGGGGGCTTCAGGGGCGGGAGGAGCTAGCGCTGGGGAAGCCGGTGGCTCAGCCCGGCGCTGGTAGGGGGCAGTGGCTCGGACAGAAGAGGGACTTCAGGGCTGGGAGGAGCTGGCACCCAGGGAACCAAACCGGTGCTGGACAGACCTGGTGCTGTGCTCGGGGGGGGAGGAGGGAGGGGGTTGGCAGCTCGACCTGATGCTGGGGCCAGCCCGGCACTCAGGGAGGCTGGAGGCTTGGCCTGGTGCTCATGGGGGGAAGGGTCAGGGAGTCCAGCGAAGGAGGGTCAGCCCAATGTGGCTGGGGCAGGCTGGAGCTCCTCCAGTCACGGGGGCCAATCAGGGCTTCTCCTTTTACGGGGGTGGAGAGGTTCGGGGCTTGGGCAGAAGGGGTGGGGCTGGTGGGCAGAAGGGGTGGGGCTGGTGGGCTAGTCTCCCCAAAGTTGGGGTTCACCCGCCACCCATGAGGAGAGTACATGTCAGGGGAGGAAATGTAGCTGGTTTTCAGATGTGAGACGTGTAACGCATGCCACAGAATCCTGCAGCCTCTGTGCGTAGCAGAGAGGAGACAGGATTCAGCTCTAATCCTTGTAAAGATTCTTTTTCGAGGCTGCTGGAAGCAGACACAACCTGTGGCTCCCTCTGGCTGCCCAGCTCCCTGACTAACACTGCCAGGGTGCCTAGTGTCCCTAAATCCTAACCTGGCCCTCCTACTAGCATCACTACAGACCCTAGGCTTTTCGTGTCATCATCCAGGCTCTCTGTGAGATAGCTGGCCTCTCTTGATTAACACTCTGTAAATGGACACCTCTCGGCTTTCCCA
The DNA here is from genome assembly GCF_011386835.1 of Chrysemys picta bellii. Classification (NCBI taxonomy): domain Eukaryota; kingdom Metazoa; phylum Chordata; order Testudines; family Emydidae; genus Chrysemys; species Chrysemys picta. The sequence goes on from NC_088797.1 coordinate 51,983,942, forward strand.
TGAGTGCACAGCTTTCAGCAGACACATAACTGTGCCTTGGATAGTGCTAGTCCTGGCTCTGGCCGGGAGCAGTGTGCTTTCAAGAAAGGCAAGTACCAGAGAGCTGTGACACACTTGGAAGCCAAAATGAAGCATCTTGGATTAATAAATGGTTAGGATTAGCTCCAGGTATGAGGGGAGCTATTGACCGATTGATGTATTTGAGCAAGGTGTATCTGCAAGCACCTCTCCTGGCCCATCCAGGCCAGGCATTTGTTCTGGGAAAGGAACCAGAGATAGAAGATGTTGTGTCACCTCATCTCCATATCTAGGCCTGCAGACACATCCAGTATTCAGTGCAAGAGCCTCCCAGAAGGGTGCTCTCTCATTAAGGTGAAATTCCTTTAAATAAGTGACTTGTTCCCCAGATGCAACAGCAAGGTCTGAATCAGACAAACCAGCAAATGCTGGTTATTTTCCAAAAGCTGCCCCTGAGCTGCACAAGCAGAATGGTAAATTGTAAGTTTTTGTAATCTGTAAATTTCACTTTCACGATAAAGTGATTGCACTTCAGTATTTGTCTGAGGTGAACTGAAAAATACTATTTCTTGTGTTTATCATTTTTATAGTGCAAATATTTGAAATAAAAAACAATATACAGTGAGTACTATACACTTTGTATTCTGTGTTGTAATTGAAATCAATATATTTGAAAATGTAGAAAACATCCAAAAATATTTAAATAAATGGCATTCTGTTATTGGTTATTTTTTTATTTCATGATTAATCGTGATTAATTTTTTTAAATCATTTGACAGCCCTAGTTAAAACTCAAAGAAAACACAGCATTTGAAAGTATGAAAATGTACTGCGAAGTCCTTCAAACAACCTTAACTGTGCCCTGCAGACATAAGAACAGCAGTACTTGGTCAGATCACTGGTTCCTCTAGCCAGTATCCAGTCTCTGACAGTGGCCAGAGGGAATGAACAGAACAGGACAGTGTTGAATGATCCATCCCATCATCCAGTCTCAGTTTTTAGCAGTTGGAGGTTTAGTGACACCCAGAGCATGAGGTTGTGTCCCTGACATCTTGGTTAATAGCCACTGATGACCTATCTTCCATGAACTTAATGAATTGTTTTTTGAATGCAGTTATGCTTCTGGCCTTCACAACATCCCCTGGCAATGAGTTCCACACGTTGACTGTGTGTTGTGTGAAGAAGAACTTCCTTTAGTTTGTTTTAAATCTGCTGTCTATTAATTTATTTGTGTCACTCCTATCTCTTGAGTTATGTGAAGGGATAAATAACACTTTCTTATTCACTTTCACCACACCAGTCATGATTTCATAGACTGTAGTCATCTTTTTTCTAAGCTGAACAGTCCCAGTCTTTTTAATCTTTCCTCATATGGAAGCTGTTCTGTACCCCTAATCATTTCCTTTGCCCTTCTCTGTTCTTTTTCCAATTCTGATATATCTTTTTTGAGATTGAGTGACCAGAACTGCCCACAGTATTCAAGATGTGGGCATACCATGGATTTATATAGTGGCATTATGATATTTTCTGTCTCATTACCTAACCCATTCCTAACATTCTTTTAGCTTTTTTTAGCTGCTGCTGCACATTGAGCGGATGTTTTCAGAGAACTATCCACAATGACGCCAAGATCTCTTTCTTGAGTGGTAACACCTAATTTAGATCCCATCAAATGTATGCATGTATGTATACATGTATGTATAGTTGGGATTATGTTTTCCAATGTGCATTACTTTGCATTTATCAACATTGAATTTTATCTGCCATTTTGTTGCCCAGTCACCCAGTTTAGTGAGATCCTTTTGCAACTTTTGCAGTCTGTTTTGGACTTAACTATCTTGAGTAATTTTTAGGGCTGTCGATTAATCACAGTTAACTCACACGATTAACTCAAAAATATTAATCGCACTGTTGAACAATAGAATACCAATTTAAATTTATTAAATAATTTGGATGTTTTTCTACATTTTCAATTATATTGATTTCTATTACAACACAATACAAAGTGTACAGTGCTCACTTTATATTATATTTTATTACAAATATTTGCACTGTAAAATGATAAACAAAAGAAATAGTATTTTTCAATTGAACTTCATACAAGTACTGTAGTGCAATCTCTTTATCATAGAATCATAGAAGAGACCAGGAGGTCATCTAGTCCAACCCCCTGCTCAAAGCAGGACCAACACCAACTAAATCATCCCACCCAGGGCTCTGTCAAGCCGGGCCTTAAAAACCTCTAAGGATGGAGATTCCATCATCTCCTAGGTAACCCATTCCAGTGCTTCACCACCCTCCTAGTGAAATAGTGTTTCCTAATTTCCAACCTAGACCTCCCCCACTTGAGACCATTGCTTTTTGTTCTGTCAGCTGCCACCACTGAGAACAGCCTAGCTCCATCCTCTTTGGAACCCCCCTTCAGGTAGTTGAAGCCTGCGATCAAATCCCCCCACTCCTCTCTTCTGCAGACTAAACAAGCCCAGTTCCCTCAGCCTCTCCTCGTAAATCATGTGCCCCAGCTCCCTGATCATTTTTGTTGCCCTCCGCTGGACTCTCTCCAATTTGTCCACATCCTTTCTGTAGTTGGGGGCCCAAAACTGGATGCAATACTCCAGATGTGGCCTCACCAGTGCCGAATAGAGGAGAATAATCACTTCCCTCGATCTGCTGACAATGCTCCTACTAATGTAGCCCAATATGCCGTTAGCCTTCTTGCCAACAAGGGCACACTGCTGACTCATATCCAGCTTCTCATCCACTATAATCCCCAGGTGCTTTTCTGCAGAACTGCTGCCTAGCCACTCGGTCCCTAGTCTGTAGGAGTGCATGGGATTCTTCCATCCTAAGTGCAGGACTCTGCACTTGTCCTTGTTGAACCTCATCAGATTTCTTTTGGCCCAATCCTCCAATTTCTCTAGGTCCCTCTGTATCCTATCCCTATCTTCCAGTGTATCTACTACTCCTCCCAGTTTAGTGTCATCTGCAAACTTACTGAGGGTGTAATCCATTCCATCCTCCAGATAATTAATGAAGATATTGAACAAAACCAGCCCCAGGACCGACCCTTGGAGCACTCCACTTGATACCGGCCACCAACTAGACATGGAGCCATTGAGCCCAACAGTCTAGTCAGCTTTCCATCCACCTTATAGTCCATTCATCGAATCCATACTTTTTTAACTTGCTGACAAGAATACTGTGGGAGACAATTATTGTGAAATAATAATTACAATTATCGTGAAAGTGTAACTTACAAATTTAGATTTTTTTTGTTACATAACTTCAATCAAAAACAAAACATAAAACTTTAGCGACTACAAGTCCACTCAGTACTACTTCTTGTTCAGCCAATTGCTAAGACAAACAAGTTTGTTTACATTTATGGGAGATTCTGCTGCCTGCTTCTTATTTACAATGTCACCTGAAAGTGAGAACAGGTGTTCGCATGGCACTTTTATAGCCAGCATTGCAATGTATTTACGTGCCAGATATGCTAAACATTCGCCTGCCCCTTCATGCTTCGGCCACCATTCCAGAGGACATGCTTCCATGCAGATGATGCTCGTTAAAAAAAACAGTGTATTAATTAAATTTGTTACTGAACTCCTTGGGGGAGAATTGTATGTCTCCTGTTCTGTTTTTCCTGCATTCTGCCATATATTTCATGTTATAGCAGTCTTGGATGATGACCTAGCACATGTTTGTTTTAAGAATACTTTCACTGCAGACTTGACAAAACGCAAAGAAGGTACCAATGTGAGATTTCTAAAAATAGCTACAGCACTTGACCCAAGGTTTTAGAATCTGAAGTGCCATCCAAAATCTGAGAGGGATGAGGTGTGGAGCATGCTTTCAGAAGTCTTAAAAGAGCAACACTCAGATGCGGAAACTACAGAACCTGAACCACCAAAAATAAAATCAACCTTCTGTTGAAAATGAATGTGTCAGTCCACTCTGCTTTGGATCGTTATCAGAACCCATCATCAGGATGGATGCATGTCCTCTGGAATGGTGGTTGAAGCATAAAGGGACATATGAATCTTCAGCACATCTGGCACATAAATATCTTGCGACCTGGTTACAACAGTGCTATGCACCTGTTCTCACTTTCAGGTGACATTGTAAACAAGAAGCGGGCAACATTATCTTCTGCAAATTGTAACCAAACGTGTTTGTCCGGGCGATTGGCTGAAGTAGGACTGAGTGGACTTATAGGCTTTAACGTTGTACATAGTTTTATTTTTGAATGCAGGTATTTTTTGTACATAATTCTACCTTTGAAAGTTCAACTTTCATGATAAAGAGATTGCACTACAGCACTTGTATTAGGTGAATTGAAAAATACAATTTATTTTGTTTTTTACAATGCAAATATTTGTAATAAAAATAAATATAAAGTGATCACTGTACACTTTGTATTCTGTGTTGTAACTGAAAGCAATATATTTGAAAAGGTAGAAAACAGCCAACAATATTTTTTAAAATGCCATTCCATTGTTTAACAGTGCGATTAATTGCACAATTAATCAAGATTAATTTTTTTAATCGCTTGGCAGCCCTAGTAATTTTGTTTTGTCTGTAAATTTTGTCCCCCCTCTCCCGTACAGATCCTTGGGGGATCCCACTATTTACCCTCTCCATTGTGAAAACTGAGCATTTCGTTATACCCTTTGTTTCCTATTTTTAACCAGTTACTGATCCATGAAGGAACCCTCCCTCTTATCCCATGACTGCTTACTTTGCTTAAGAGACTTTGGTGAGGGATTTTGTCAAAGGCTTTCTGGAAGTCCAAGTGCACTATATCCACTGGATCACCATTGTCCACATGCTTGTTCACACCTCAAAGAATTCTAATTCATTGGTGAGGCATGATTTTCCTTTACAAAATCCAAGCTGACTCTTCCCCAACAAATCATGGTCATCTATGAGTTTGATAATTCTGTTCTTTAAGAACATAAGAACAGCTATACTGGGTAAAACCAAAGGTCCATCTAGCCCAATATCCTGTCTTCCGACAGTGGCCCAATGCCAAGTGCCCCAGAGGGAATGAACAGAACAGGTAATCATTAAGCGATCCATCCCCTGTTTCTGGTAACTGAGGCTAGGGACACCAACCCTGCCTATCCTGGCTAATAGCCACTGATGGAACCATCCTCCATGAATTTATCTAGTTCTTTTTTGAACCCTGTTATAGTCTTGGCCTTCACAACATCCTCTGGCAAAAGAGTTCCATGGAATGACAGTGCATTGTGTGAAGAAATACTTCCTTTTGTTTGTTTTAAACCTGCTTTACTTTATTATAGTTTCAACCAATTTGCCTGGTACTGAAATTAGGCTTACCAGCCTCTAATTGCCAGGATCACCTCTGGAGCTTTTCTTAAAAATAGAAGTTACATTAGCTGTCCTCCAGTCATCTGGTTTCAGAGGCTGATCTAAGTGATAGGTTATGACCACAGTTAGTAGTTCTGTAATTTCATATTTGAGTCCCTTGAGAACTCTTGGGTGAATACCATCTGATCCTGGTGACTTCTTACTGTTTAATGTATCACTTTTAGGGCTGTCGATTAATTGCAGTTAACTCACATGATTATCTCAAAAAATTAATCTCAATTAAAAAAATGAATCGCAATTAATCACATTTTTAATCACACTGTTAAACAATAGAATACCAATTGAAAAGTATGAAATATTTAATAATGATTATTAAATATCCTTAATAGTCACTTAAAATCTATCTTTTTCTAGTTAATAAACTGGATTTATTGCGTCATTTTGATTGAAGTGTTTGGGAAACCTCTACTTGAGATAACAAATGCTGGTACATAATCATTCTGAGTGTTGGAATGACAGACTGTCTATGAGATTATACGGTCCAGGGGTCTACTGAGCAGTATAAAATATAAATATAAATCCTCAAAACGTAACATTAATACCAAATTATTTATCACAGATGGGTGTTTACAAGTATCTTTATGATACTACAGCCTCTGTTTAGATAGTGTAGTTTGAGGTTAGTTTGTTCATTACCCATTGTGTCCTTTGACTCTCTCCCATGTAATTAGTCACTGGCTTTTCTTTCCCTCCAGTGTTTCCCTTTGTGTGGGCTCTTAATTTAATCATGCTTTTGGCATTTTGGTGCCTCAGGGTCTGGCAAGATTGGTGTTCAGGGGGATCCTGCACATTGGCTGGCCCTTTGGGGAGCGGTCTCCCCACCCCAGGACTATACATATGCAGAAAATCCAGCTCCCCTTTTGGGGTTACCCTGTTTCCCCCTCCCAGCACTGAGTCCTTCCCTGCCCCCTAGAGGGCTGTGATCTGTGCTCTCTGGGCTAGGTGTGTTTACCCTTTGATCAGATGCACCTTTTCCCAGCAACTTTCCCATAACTGCTCTCTGTGTCTCACCAGCCTGGGGAAAACACCCCCTTCTCTGTCAGTTGGATCATTTGTATTCTGGCAAACTACCACCTGGCAATTTCCTGGTTCCAACTCCTCTGTTATCACAGGCATTGGAGCTGCATCTTGATTTAAAGACACACAGTTACTTTCCAAAAACTTACCAGAAGTAGCATCCTGAAAAATTGGGACCTGGATTGGGGTACTCTCCTCCACCCCTTTGTCTGTCCCTGAGAAGTCAGCTGTGCGACTGCTCCCCTCCAGGACGTTAGGTACACAGTTCCTTCTCAAAACCTGGATCACAGGCTGAGTGTCTGGGTGCACAGATGCTGACCCAGCCATCCTCCTAATGTCCTGGGCATCTGGCCCAAGTGACCAGTGAAGAGACATTCCTGTACTCCATTATTCCTTCCCCAGTTTTCTCCTCTGGGCCCCCACCTAAGACACATTTCTCTGTGCTCCCTAGGAAGGGTTCTGTCTCTTGTTCACTGCTAGGGTTACCATATTTCAACAATCAAAAAAGAGGATGGGAGGAGCCCCGCCCTAGCCCCGCCCCTGTCCTGCCCTAGCCCCGCCCTTTCCACTCCCTCCCACTTCCTGCCCCCTCAGAATCCCCAACCCTCCCCCCCACGCCTTGTCCCCTGACTGCCCCCTCCTGGGACCCCTGCCCCTAACTGCCCCCCAGGACTCCACCCCCTACCTAAGCCTCGCTGCTCCTTGTCCCCTGACTGCCCCCTCCTGAGACCTTCCCCACATCCTAACTGGCCCCCTAGGACTCTCTACCCCCTACCTGTCCCCTGACTGCCCGAACCCTTATCCACACCCCCACCCCCAGACAGACCCCTGGGACTCCCACACCCCATCCAACCACTCCCCACCCCCTGACAGCCCCCCCAAAACTCCCGACCCATCTAAACCCCTCTGCTCCCTGTCCCCTGACTGCTCTGACCCCTCTCCCCACCCCTGCCCCCTGACAGCCCCCCCCGAACTCCCAAACACCCCCCCCCGCTCCTTGTCCCCTGACTGCCCCCCTCCTGGGACCCCTGCTCCTAACTGCCCCCCAGAACCCCACCTCCTACCTAAGCCTCCCTGTGCCTTGTCCCCTAACTGCCCCCTCCTGAGACCCCCCACCTGTACTCTGACTGCCCAAAACCTTACACCCCCAACCCCCAGACAGCCCCCCCCGAACTCCTGACCCATCCAACCCTGCTCCCTGTCTCTTGACTCCCCCCCCCCTCCGAACCTCCCTGCCGCTTCTCTGACCCCCGGCCCCCTTACTGTGCTGCAGAGCAGCGCGCTTGGCAGCGGGGGAGGGGAGCAGGGTCGGAGCTCCAGACTGCCGGAGGCAGAGGTGACAGCCGGCGATCTGTGAATGCAGGCGGGGGGAGGGAGGGAGAGGAGGGGAGTGGTCTCAAGTTGCAGGGGAGAGGAGGGGGGAAGTGGAGGAAGGGCTCTGGCTGCCGGAGCCCCGTGCGAGTGGCACCATCCGGCCGGCTGCCCTGTAATCCACGCACGCTCTGCATTTGGGGGGGGGGGGCGGAGGGGGGAAGTCCGGACATTGACAAATTCCCCCCGGACGCTATTTTAACTGAAAAAAGCCGGACATGTCCGGGGGAATCCGGACGAATGGTAACCCTATTCACTGCAGAACTCTGCCAGCTAACAAGTGGGACAGTTTCCTTCATCACGGACAACACCTCTTCTGCCCCTGCGCCTGAGGGCATGTTGCTTTCTGCTGGAAAGGAGCTAGTCTCAGCCCCTCCCATACTTGGAAGCACCCTGCTTCCCTGTGTTAGAGTCACAGGAATCCTCACCCACCTCAGTGGTTTCTGAGATTCCCTGCCCCTTCTCTGGGACACATTTCTCTCTGCTCCCTAGAGCTGGTTTTGCCTCTGGTTCAGCTGCAACCTGAATTCTCTGCCCCTCTGAACCCTGGCAGAACTATACACTCCACAGAGACCAGCAGTGCAAAGCTCACTAACTTAGGGATGGTATTTTCTTTCACTGTTTTGCAGAAAAATGAATGGCTGTGTTTGAACTGCCAAACTCAGAGGCTGCTAGAAGGAAGCCTAGATGATGCTGCTTCAATGCCACTACCTACTCCAAAGCAGCAGCCAACAGGATCCCCCCGACACCAACCAGGGGGAGCCGGTCAGCATAGAGGAGGCCCTCCGCCTGTAACAGCTCAAAAGTCAGAAACGTCCACTCCCCAGGACAGGCACTTCGTCCAAGGAAAGAATCTCAGGACTTCAGAGCAGAGCAAGCTGCAGGCCATGTTGCAAGAGAGCAAGCCCCCTGCCCCCTCAGAAGAAAAGCCACAGACAAAACTTCCTGCCGAGGCTCCAAAAGTTCCTGAAAGTGCATTGCCAAAGGGGAAAAGCATGGCTGTGAAGGCAGAAGCAGAGAGCAAAGCAAGCAAGGCAGTCACTGAGGCTCAGCAAGTGAAAGAGCAGGAGGTAAGCACGCCTTTCACCTCCTACCTCCCACTGGGCTAGCTTGTTCCTGCCAGGGTATAACATTGCCTTGTACTCAGAGTAGGCAGTGCCCCCTCTCACCTTAGGGAAAGGTCTGGGATGGCGGCATTAGCTAGCAGTCTGCAGGGGCCGGGGCAGGGGAACAGAAAGAACATGATAGCCTCAGAAAAACAGGGCCTTGGCCTTCAGGTCTGATCCAGTAGAGAGCTGGAGAAGGCATGTATAAATGACTGCACTGGAGAAGCGATGTCCCACGGCCCATCAGAAATGTGTCATGTACATTTTTGTCTAATGCTTTGATTCCAATCCTGATTTCTCTGTCAGCTCTTTGGAAATCACTGCACGATCCATTCTAGTAGGCAGTGTCCTTCAGACACCAGGCCCAAACAGCCGGGAAAGTCAGCAACAGGCTGAAGAGAAGGGAAATGTCTTAGGGTGACATTACAGGCTGCTTACCATCTCACTCAGATGGTTTCCCCCAGTGTAACTCCACTGACCTTAGCTGAGTTACTCCTGCTTTATGCGGGTGTTGGGGAATTGGGCCCAATGTCTCAACAGTGAAAGAATTCCAGGTAGATGAAATTATACAAATGAAAGAGTCACTAGTAGCTGCTTTGTGGGGAGCTGAATGATGGGCCAGAGGGCAGGTCAGTACCAGGCCAGGAGGGTACTGAAGAGCGAATGGGGGAGTAAGTCCCTGGAGCATTGAACCCCCAAGAGCCATGTGGAATTGGCTGCAGAGCTGTCTGGGAAGGGCGGATGGTCTGTGTGGTGCCAAATGGGCTGAAGGGCTAAGCTCTCATTTCTGAGATCAGGAGACTAGTCTGGCTGCAACCACCTCCTGGAGCAGGGATTTTGGAAGAGCACAGTCATAGAAGTGGGAAATGATACCAGCACAGAGGGGGGCGACTAAGGGTGTCAGCTGAGCCTGCTCAGGGAGGGGTAAACTCCAGGAGGATCCTAGACAGCTGTGACTTACCAATAGGAAGATCCGGGGACTCCAGGATTTCTGGCCTGGGCTAAGGAGAATGACAGAGACGTCCTTGTCACTGAACTTATTACCTGGAAGGAGCAATACAGTCTTTGGGCCTGAGGCTGATGGTGCTATCCCTGCTGTGAATCAGGAGTAATGCCAATGTGGTCAGAGCACTTATATGGTGTAAAACTGGTACATGGGAACCCCTGGAAGCAGTCACTGAGAAGTCGTGCTAGTGCTGGCAGGAGATGAAGTGGAGCAAAGAATGAGTCAGAGGAGGTGTGGCGCTAGGTGTCCTCCCCACAGAGGTGCCCCAGCATGAGATAATAGCTGGAGGTGAGAGCCTGGGACTGGGACCTGATGCACTTCCTAATGGCAGAGTTAGGTCAGGCCAGGCATGAACGTACTGCTGACAGCTGCATGCTGAGCAGCACAGAAAGCTGCATGAGCTGGTGCGCTGTTACATGTGCCTGCTGCTTCCCCAGGCAGCGTTCCAGTGGAGCGGAGCCATCTCCTGGGCAAACACTAAAGAAACCGATTTCACAAAGGGCTCCTTGCACAGATGGCTGTTGAGACATCTCTAGTTGATTAACTTCTGCCTGCAAACAGATTGGGGTCACTCTGTAGTGGCTGGGGGTCACCTCTTTTCACAAGTTACAGGTTGGTTCCCAGGTGGTCCATGTTCCACACCTGTTTGGGATCCCAGCTCAGAGTCCTTCCATGTCATTCCAGAGTCCTTCCATCGTGCCTAATTGTGGTGTCAATGAAACTGGGTTTATTTCTGTCAGTGGCTGACGAGGAACCTGCATTGTTTTCCTGGGATCACCTTGATTTTTCAGAGTGCTTTGCAGAACTCTCAGTCATTGAAATTAACAGGCATTCAATGGCCTCTGTCCCCAGAGGATGCTGCTAGTGAACCTTGTTTTCACTGCTTTTGTATCCAGCTGTGCAGGTGTCTAAGGCACAAGGACAGAGATCTTCAACCTCTCACTTTGCAGGGCAGCAGGACTAGTCCCTTCCTGAACTCAGATCTAATAACAGGTTCCCCAAGTTATAGTTGAAGATTAAAAAGCTCAGTGCTGAGGCTGGGCTTGTAGCTACTGCAGACTTTACAGATAAACACAGCACTCAGCTGAGCAGCAGTTGAATTTATCAAATGCCCTTTTGGCCCATTTGCAGCTCTAGGGAGTTTGGAGTGAAGGCGGCAGGGTTTGTATTACAGGCAAAATACTATCTTTGTCAGACAAAGAAAATGTCCATCATCAGGCATTGGCAGAGGAGGATAGCAGGTGGGACTGGCCCCAACAGTGCCAGAAACTGTAAGTAACGACACAGCTGGCCCAGGGGTCAGGATTGTCCTGCTCCTCTCTGTCAGCTATAGGGAGCTGTTGTTTAATGATTGCTGAGTCCCCAGGGCAGGAGAGGCCCTAATGCCACCTTGAACTTAGCAGCAAAGAGTCCTGTGGCACCTTATAGACTAACAGACGTATAGGAGCATGAGCTTTCGTGGGTGAATACCCACTTCTTCGGATGCATGTAGTGGAAATTTCCAGGGGCAGGTATAAATATGCAAGCAAGAGTGAGTAAGGCTAGAGATAACGAAGTTAGTTCAATCAGGGAGGATGAGGCCCTTTTCTAGCAGTTGAGGTGTGAACACCAAGGGAGGAGAAACTGCTTTTGTAGTTGGCTAGCCATTCACAGTCTTTGTTCAATCCTGAGCTGATGGTGTCAAATTTGCAGATGAACTGAAGCTCAGCAGTTTCTCTTTGAAGTCTGGTCTTGAAGTTTTTTTGCTGCAGGGATGGCTACCTTTAAATCTGCTATTGTGTGTCCAGGGAGGTTGAAGTGTTCTCCTACAGGTTTTTGTATATTTTGTATATATTTTGTACATTCCTAATATCTGATTTGTGTCCATTTATCCTTTTACGGAGGGACTGTCCAGTTTGGCCGATGTACATAGCAGAGGAGCATTGCTGGCACATGATGGTATATATTACATTGGTGGACGTGCAGGTGAATGAACCGGTGATGCTATGGCTGATCTGGTTAGGTCCTGTGATGGTGTCGCTGGTGTAGATATGTGGGCAGAGTTGGCATCGAGGTTTGTTGCATGGATTGGTTCCTGAGTTAGAGTTACTATGGTGTGGTGTGTGGTTACTGGTGAGAATATGCTTCAGGTTGGCGGGTTGTCTGTGGGCGAGGACTGGCCTGCCACCCAAGGCCTGTGAAAGTGAGGGATCGTTGTCCAGGATGGGTTGTAGATCACTGATGATACGTTGGAGAGGTTTAAACTGGGGACTGTATGTGATGGCCAGTGGAGTTCTGTTGGTTTCTTTCTTGGGCTTGTCTTGCAGTAGGAGGCTTCTGGGTACACATCTGGCTCTGTTGATCTGTTTCCTTATTTCCTCATGCGGGTATCGTAGTTTTGAGAATGCTTGGTGAAGATTTTGTAGGTGTTGGTCTCTGTCTGAGGGGTTGGAGCAGATATGGTTGTATCTCAGTGCTTGTCTGTAGACAATGGATCATGTGGTGTGTCCGGGATGGAAGCTGGAGGCATGAAGGTAGGCATAGTGGTCGATGGGTTTTCGGTATAGGGTGGTGTTAATGTGACCATCACTTATTTGCACTGTGGTGTCTAGGAAGTGGACCTCCCGTGAAGATTGGTCCAGGCTGAGGTTGATGGTGGGATGGAAGCTGTTGAAATCATGGTGAAATTTTTCCAGAGTCTCCTTCCCATGGGTCCAGCTGATGAAGATGTCATCAATGTAGCGTAGGTAAAGAAGGGGTATGAGTTGACAAGAGCTGAGGAAGCGTTGTTCCAGGTCAGCCATAAAAATGTTGGCATATTGTGGGGCCATGCAGGTGCCCATAGCGGTGCCACTGGTCTGGAGGTATATATTGTCATCAAATTTGAAATAGTTGTGTGTGAGGATAAAGTCACAGAGCTCAGCAACCAGTTGTGCTGTGGCATCATCAGGTATACTGTTCCTGACAGCTTGTATTCCATCTGTGTGTGGGATGTTTGTGTAGAGAGCCTCTACATCCATGGTGGCTAGGATGGTGTTTTCTGGAAGGTCACCAATGCATTGTAGTTTTCTGAGGAAATCAGTGGTGTCACGGAGATAGCTGGGAGTGCTGGTGGCATAGGGTCTGAGTAGGGAGTCCACATATCCAGACAGTCCTTCAATGATGGTGCCAATGCCCGAGATGATGGGGCGTCCAGGATTTCTGGGTTTGTGGATCTTGGGTAGTAGATAGAATAACCCCGGTCAGGGCTCTAAGGGTATGTTGATTTGTTCCTGTGTTAGTGTAGGGAGTGTCCTGAGTAGATGGTGCAGTTTCTTAGTGTATTCCTCAGAGGGATCTGAGGGAAGTGGCCTGTAGAATTTGGTATTTGAGAGTTGTCTGGCAGCCTCCTTTTGGTAGTCAGACCTGTTCATGATGACAACAGCACCTCCTTTATCAGCCTCTTTGATGATGATGTCAGGGTGGTTTCTGAGGCTGTGGATGGCATTGCGTTCTGCACGACTTAGCTGCTATGACAGTCCCTCCGTAAAAGGATAAATGGACACAAATCGGATATTAGGAATGGCAATATACAAAAACCTATAGGAGAACACTTCAACCTCCCTGGACACACAATAGCAGATTTAAAGATAGCCATCCTGCAGCAAAAAAACTTCAGGACCAGACTTCAAAGAGAAACTGCTGAGCTTCAGTTCATCTGCAAATTTGACACCATCAGCTCAGGATTGAACAAAGACTGAATGGCTAGCCAACTACAAAAGCAGTTTCTCCTCCCTTGGTGTTCACACCTCAACTGCTAGAAGAGGGCCTCATCCTCCCTGATTGAACTAACTTCATTATCTCTAGCCTTACTCACTCTTGCTTGCATATTTTTACCTGCCCCTAGAAATTTCCACTACATGCATCCGAAGAAGTGGGTATTCACCCACGAAAGCTCATGCTCCTACACGTCTGTTAGTCTATAAGGTGCCACAGGGTTCTTTGCTGCTTTTACAGATCCAGACTAACATGGCTACTCCTTTGATATTTGACACCTTGAACATAGGCAGCCCTCTAGAGAGAGAGCTAATATCTAGGTCAGACAGGCTTTGGGGGTGCCACAGCCAGCCCTGGGGAGAAGGAGACTCCTGGATGATGGAGGGGGGTCCTTTCAGAGTGTGTCATTTGTGTGGGACCCAAAATCAGGGTTACAGCAGCTGCCCTCAAGAAACTCCTGGAGCATTAGAAATAATTGGATGTGAAGAGGCGATTTATTTCAGGGGGGAGGAAATGCTTCCAGTTTTGAGTGGCTCCAATTTAATGCTCATAAAAGCATCAAGCCAATAGCACTTGGTCCGTAGCTAGGCCTGACGCCAGCAGGTCAGGTCAGCCTTTCCCCTCACAAGGAACCCTTGCTGATGCCTTGTCATCCTAGCCTGCTGCCTCCCTCAGCCCCCCATTCCCAGCCCTAGGCTCTGACACCTTGTGCTCCTCCAGTTAGAGGCCTGCTTGGAAGAGAGAAGCCTGATCTTGCTAAATTATGTGGGAGTTTTATGATGTGCATAAACACTTACTGAGGACTGTAATCCCCATGCATGTGACCTGAGAGGGGGTTTGTATCCAGCTTTCTGTCTGGAGAACGCTAACACATTAACCCAGCGCGCTCCCTGTCCCCTCAAGTTGTGATTGTTTGACATGTGTGTAGACCATTTGGAGACTGGGTGTCAGACAGTTGACCTGGAACTCCTCCTCGGAGCTGATGGCCAGGCCCTGTCACTGGGAACATAAATATCCTGATATTTACAATGTGGTCTCAGATTTGACCCTTAGCCTTGACATCAAGTATGACGTGTCCAAACTCCTAATTCCATACAATCTGCATCAGACCTATTCACATAGTGCAGCCAAGAAGATATGAGCACCATCATTACCAGGAGGTGTTGGAGATGGATTGGCCATGTGCTTCAGATAGAAATTGATTCCATCACCAGAGTAGCAATAAGATGGACACCTGAAGGCAAGTGAAAACAAGGACGCCTGAAAACAACATGGTGAAGAGCTGTGGAAGCTGAGCTGAAAAACCTGGGGCACAGCTGGGGAACCATTGAAAGACTTGCCAGAAACAGACAGGAGTGGAAGAGCTTCGTCGCTGCCCTAAACACCAAAGGCGTAATGGGTACTAATTAACTTGACATCCCAAGAGATTAATGATCTCCAAGCAGGGAATGTAAAGACAAAAACTGCATTGTGGCTAGAAAGTTTCCTAGTATTGTATTTATTTACATACAGAAACTACTGTATTTTCTGGCGTATAAGACTACCTTGTAACCCAGGAAAATCTTCTCAAAAGTCGGGTGTCGTCTTATACGCCGGGTGTCGTCTTATAGGGCGGGTGCTGAAACTTCCAAGCCGGACTGGAGAATCTGCGGTCACCGCATATGGTGGGGGGAGCTCAAAAACGGCCGCGGCCGCATCCCCGCCGTATGCGGCGACCGTATGAAAGCAGCAAGGGCGGAGCAAGCTGCAGGCGTCCGGGACGCCCAGGGTATGGAAAAAAGAGAGAGAGCGGCGCTGTGCCCAGAAAAACACGCGGTAGCGCAAACACGCCTCTTTCACCCGTCGCCCTTGTATCCTATTACCTCCTTCTCTGCCTCTCAGATCTCGCTCCTGAGGACTGCAGTGAAGCGGCACAGGCACGCATGTGCGAGATCTGAGAGGCAGAGAAGGAGGTAATAGGATACAAGGGCGGGCCAGACGGGTGAAAGAGGCGTGTTTGCGCTACCGCTCTGATAGTCTTGGAGACAGGGAGGACTGGGCAGGCAGGGAGAGCTGACCAATCCAAGCAGGCTTTGTATACAACAACCAGCCAATCACCGGTAAGGTACATCGCTGTTGTATACTGGGTACCACATACAGTACAGCACCAGTATCTGTACCTGTTCATACAGTATAGCACCAGTACATACAGTACAGTATACAAATTTCCAACAGTCAAAACCCCATCATGGCTCCACCAGCAGGAAGAAAGAAATATGAAGCCAGTTTCAAACTTAAAGTTGTAAACTTTGCCATGGAACATAATAACTGCGCTGCTGCAAGACAATATGGAGTAACAGAAAAGATGGTTCGGGACTGGAAAGCAAATGAAAAAGCATTAAAGAGTATGCCAAGGGGTAAGTGTGCATTAAGAAGAGGCACCCCACATTGGCCAGAACTCGAAAAACATGTAGCAGACATGGTGAATGAGCATCGCCAAAACGGTTATGTAGTGACACGAAATAAAATACGTTTGTTTGCACTTCAGTGGGCCAAATCTAACCCAGATCACAGCAACAGATTTAAGGCCACTGTATCCTGGTGTACTAGATTCATGGGAAGGCATAATATGGTACTGAGGCAAAAGACGAAAATTGTCCAAAAATTACCTGCAGATCTTGATAGCAAAGTAAATAGTTTCCATCGATACGTAATACAACAGCGCACTAAAAATGGCTATGCGTTAAGTAGTATTGGAAATATGGATGAAACTCCAATGAATTTTGATATGGTTGGAAATAAAACTGTCCATCAAAAAGGTGAAAAAACAATTTTAATTAAAACAACAGGACATGAGAAGTCCAGTTTTACAGTGGTACTAGGATGCACAGCTGATGGCGCCAAACTGAGACCAATGATTATTTTTAAAAGAAAAACAATGCCGAAACTCAAGTTCCCTGTTGGTTGTTTTGTACATGTGAATGAAAAAGGCTGGATGGATGAAGAAGGGGTAAAGCTATGGCTTGATAATGTATGGAGCAGGCGACCAGGTGGACTTATTCAAAAATGTAGTCTACTGGTGTGGGATATGTTCAGGGCTCATTTAACTCCCAGCACCAAGCAAAGGCTTGCAAGACTAAACACAGATGTGGCAGTTATTCCTGCAGGATTGACATCGTTGGTACAGCCACTGGATGTGTGCCTAAACAAGCCATTTAAAGATCGCATTCGAGAACAGTGGAATGAATGGATGGTTAGCGGCGAAAAGTCATTCACAAAAGGAGGAAACATGCGTGCTCCACAGTTGGATGTTTTGTGCAAGTTTGTCATAAAAGCCCGGAATGATATTGATGCAGAAACAGTAAGCAAGTCTTTCAAGAAGTGTGGCATATCAAATTCATTAGATGGTATGGAGGACGACTACTTGTGGCAAGATGAAGAGGAAGCTGAAGCTGAGACCACACCATCTGATACGGAATTCGATCCATACGATGACTGCCTTACAAATGTATTACAAGATGTCATTGATGTACTTATGATATCAGATGACGAACAGGAGGATTTTGAAGGCTTTTAAAGGGAAACTGTCATGCCAGCAAAACCTGTAAAAATACCATAGCTTGCAGTTATGATGGGCGTTGCTAACTCGCCAGGGACTTGCCCGGCACTTGCTCGCTCTCTATTGTTTGTTATCTTCCTCCTATCATCATCAGTTCCAGTTTGGTTGACAGCTTAGAAAACAAACAGCATGGCAGCTCCCATGGGTTTGTCGTCTTATCCTTCCTTTCAGCTTTAGAGTGAATTAGGAAAAGTTTAATCCACTTGCACTGTTTTATGTTTACATGTTTGATGACAAACAGCCTTATGTTTATAAGTGACAGTTTTCCTGCTAAGTACCTGCATGTCATAAGCATTTGAATTAAAATTACCATATTGAAATCATATCTGATGTTTTTTTAATTTTTATTTGGTGTGCGTTGGAAGAGGGGTAGTCTTATACGGCGAGTATATCCCAAACTCTATATTTTAACTGGAAAAGTTGGGGGTCGTCTTATACGCCCAGTCGTCTTATACGCCGGAAAATACGGTAAATTAATAGAACTCAGTTTCTGAAATGTATTTACACTTCAGCTGAGTAACCCATCCCCCCTTTTGTTAATATAGCACTTTGTAATATATTGATATTGGATGGACTGTGTTTTAACTGTTCTTACATACCAGAGAATGTTTGCTTTTACAAAAGCTGATTTTAGCTTAATCTGGGAAGTATTTTTACTAATGTTCTTATAAATTGCTTATAACCCATTCCTAGAGCCTGGAGGGCAGCTAGTGACTATCCCGGGCCAGAGTTACAAAGTTAAGCACATGTAAATATTTGAGTGTGCCAGTTCCAGATGCATGCACACAGATCAGATATTGGTACATGCCCGCGGACAGTGAGGCACCTAACTGGCCAGGTACTCATGTAAACATATCTGGTGTCCTGGTGTACAAGTATTTGCATGAATTCATACTGCTAACTTCATGAGTTGTTCCTTCCTCAGTACTGGCCAGGTGTTGGTAAGTTAACATAGGAGAGTGTTATTTAAATGCATGCTGGTACCAGGCCTGTTTATCAGCTCTAGGCAATCACCAAACCAAATTCCCAGTAACACCAGTGGAGTTGGTTCTCCAGGCTGCCTGGGAGAGGAACACAGTGAAGATGACACAGATCGGCTTTAAAGGGCCTAAACTGCCTTCTGGTTACAAAGCCAGAAGCCTTGTTTATACTACATGTCAAGCTTGAGGAGCCCCAAGAGCAGCCTCAGGCAAGCCAGATGGCTTCCTTTAAACTGGGGGAGTGGTGTGTAAGCTCTGGGGTTGGAAATGCAGAATGCAGCCTTCCAAACTTGCAGGGGTAGCTCCTTGGATTTCCCCTGCCCTACACTCTGATGTCAGCAAGCACATTTCTGTGGGACTCATCTCGGGGGAGGGTTGGAGTGCAGGGTCAGGTGCAGGCTGCTCATTGGTAAAAATACACAAAAAATGAAGTGGATGCATTAGAAATGCGAAAAACTGATATACAGTGGGAATGATCCACTGAGTCTGTTCTGAGGCAAAGCCAGGAGAAATCCTTCTACTGAAGCTTCTTTTCAGTTTCAATATGCCTGTTTATAAGTTTGCAAAATTTTTGCCCTTTGAAGCAATTTAATGACATTTACAAACTTCCTGATGAAAGGTCATCCCCCCCGCCATTCCCCACTAGCTCTGGGTTTGTGGATAAGCCCGAAGTCACCTTTGTCAACTGGTTACAGCTGTCAGAGAAGGAGATGATTGGGCTCATTGGTGGGAGCTAGAAGGCTGAGCCATGTGCTTTTCTTGCCACTCGTGGCTTGTCTGCATGGACAGTTTGTAGCAAGCTGAGTACAAAGCTGCCACACAGTAGCCTGCTGCGCACTGACTGTTCTGTGGCCCTGCTGATGTGCACTGACAATTCATTAATGTACTTTGATCTAGTTCTGTTTCAAAGAGGGCTAGATCAAAGCACATTAACGAACCATTAGTGTACATCAGCAGGGTCCACACACATAGTGTAGACTGCAGAAGGATTCACATCCCAGCTTGCCATGAACTAACTGGTCATGTAGATGAGCCCTGAATGGCCTTAAGAATATGTCACTTATAGCTCTTCACAATCAGGAAATAGGCCAGTAGCCTATCCCCACAGTGACACAGCAAGTGAGTGTCTCCTGCCCAGCCTCTGGATCACAGTGCTTACTGGGCATATTACTTCACCTTTCTGAACCTCTGTCACACTGTCTGGAGTGGCTCACAACTGGAAGTGCCAACCTCCGGGCATATTGCAGAAAGCAGGGCAGACACCCCAAACTGAGGGTATGGTCTAAAATTAAATAGTACCAACCCAGTAATAAATATGTACTCTGAAGCATAAAACAGTCTTACCATGGAGTCACAGACAGTCCCCTTGGGAATTCCAGTCTCTTGCCACCCAGGCAAGCTGGACCACATGATAGTAGTCTAAGTGCCCCACTGTCAATCAAACCCTAACCACGCCCCCCTTGACCCCTTAAGCCCCGCCCCTTGACCCATTGGTCCCCTCTCTCCTGTCACCAGAAGTCCCTCCCCGTGAGGGTATTACTTCCGGGGTCAAGGTGCCACCTGACCGGAAGCAAGGTGTGTCGTGTGACCCCTCTAAGAACTCCCCCCCCCACCCTCTACCAATCAGGAGGGGTTTTGTGCCAAAAGGACCGCCCCGAGAGGAGACTTTGACCAATCAGGGTGACTTCCAGGTTGGGGTGACCCCTCCGGAAGTGAGTCGTGTGACCCCACTAAGAACTCCTCCCAAGGGCCTCTGCCAATCAGAGTGCAGCACCATTACCCCATAAGTCCCAGCGCCAGACAGAGGAGGCGCCCATCTCTTACCAAAGACACGTGTTTTCGAAATCGCAGAAAGGCTGCTGAGAGGAAACATGGACTCCTTCACCACCCCCGTGAGAACTTCGGACTTTGTTTTAGGCCCGACCACCTTTGGACTTGTGTGGAGAAAGCGCTACATTAGTAACGGTTCTGAGGAGGACCCTTTGACCCAGCCGTTGATGCATCGGAACCCGACCCCGAAATCCTCGTGAGGCAGCCCGATGAGTGTGCTGGCCTCTCTTTGTCCACCCCATCAGAGGTGGAAGGTGATCGTGGCTCGGGGGAGGCACCGGCGGACAAAGCGAATGGAAAAGACGGAGCTCAGGTAAAATGAATGATTAAGAAGCAGTGGTCGAGGAGGGGTGGGTAATGGGGTAGGAACTGGGGTTGTGTAAATTAAAAAAAAAACAAGCAGTGGGGGTGCTTACACGGTTTCTTTTCTGAAAATTTCTCAACAGGTCGACGATGCCTTTTTAGAGGCCTTTAAGAACTTACACATTGGAAGCCCTGTGGGAGTAAACATATCGTGCATCAGCTGTTTTTGCTCATGTCTGAGACACCGATCTCAAGCCGAAAAGGACAAAATGGAAGAATGAACCATCTGAGACTCCCTTATGGTAGGGGTCATGGCATCCATTTTTACAGGTGGCTGTAAAAGGTCATGTTAAACCAGGTGATTAATAAAACTTATTTAAATGTGTCAATATGAATGTGTCCCCTTTCATACTTGTGGTAGTAAAAGACAGTACCAGTAACAGTCATGTTTACACAGACAGCTCTGTTAAAGAAAATATATTACGCCCCCGGGGAAGTTGGGAGCTTCGGCGGGGTCAACCCTCTTTTTCAAGCGGCCAGAAAGCATAGTAAAACTTTAAACAGAAGACAGGTAACAGCATGGCTTTCAGACCAGGATGCTTACACTTTACACAAACCGGCTCGAATACGTTTTAAAAGAAACAAGACCATTGTTTCAGATGTGGATGCGCAGTGGCAGGCAGATTTGGTGGATATGCACCGGTTCTCCAAACACAACAGTGGTTTTAAGTACATCTTAACAGTGATAAACATTCTATCCAAATATGCCTGGGCCTTAGGCCTAAAAGACAAGACGAGTGGTGAGGTATCCAAGGCCTTTAAAGCTATTTTCAGTGAAGGTTGCGTGCCTCAAAAATTACAAACCGATCGGGGGAAAGAATTTTTAAACAAACCTTTAAGTGGATTGTTAAAGCGGCATGGAGTTTACCATTTTGTTACCAATAAAGAAGTCAAAGCAGGGGTTGTGGAGCGATTTAACAGAACTTTAAAAACTAGGATGTGGAGATATTTTACAGCCCATAACACCTTTCGCTACATTGACGTCTTACCTGGCTTTATAAAGAGTTACAACCAGAGCTTTCACAGAACTATACGTACGAGACCCGTTGATGTTAACTCTTCAAATTCTCTGAAGGTGTGGAAAACGATTTACGGAGATGGTTTTAAAATAAAAACGGTTGTTGCCCCTTTTAGAAAAGGCTCTTCTGAAAAAGGTTATGAACAGACGTTTACCAATGAGATATTCATAGTGGATGAAGCCTTAGCCAGGGGCCAGAGACCTGTATACCACTTAAAAGATTACGAGGGTGAGGCAGTTACTGGATCTTTTTACCCTGAAGAATTACAAAAAGTAAACCCCAAACAAGACAGGATTTACAGGATTGAAAAAGTTCTAGCAGAGAAAGGAAAAGGGAGAAAAAAGCAGCTACTGGTGAAATGGTTGGGGTGGCCCGATAAGTTTAACAGCTGGGTGGAAGCTTCTCAACTCAGTGACATCTAGACACGAAAAAAAAAGATTCCTTCTGCAAAGACGGAGAGAGAGAGAAATGAGCGACGGCGGGTTTTACATTACTTTGCCCAGCAATGCCAGCTCTGCAGTTTTTCCCCAAAACACCATCTCGAACTTTACAATACGGCTAATTAAGCCCTTGGATCTCCCGGGTGCCTGGAAAGTGGGGTTAGCGGAAATATAATACCCGCACAGCTGGAATACTATCAGTGAAGACACCCCTTTCGAAGTCACCTTTGGAGCTACAACGTGGAATTTCATCCTACGACGAGGGTATTACTCGACCATAGCCGAATTACTGGAGCATATGAACAGCAACGTGGCTTGTCATCCTGGACCGCCTGAGGTGATCATGAACTACGACCCTGTGGGTAGAAAAGTGAGACTTAAATCTACCGATTTTATGTATGTGTTTTCTACTGACGGGGAGCTAGCTAACATTCTGGGTTTGGGCCACAAACGCAACGTCCAAAAATTCCCCTTCTCGGCAGACATCACAGGAGATTTTAACTCCTTGTATCTATACACGGATATCGTAGAACACCAGTTTGTGGGGGACTTTTCTGTTCCCCTGTTACGCTGCGTCCCTGTCCGAGGAAGGAACAATGAGTTTGTTACCATCACCTACGACAAACCTCATTACGTCCCTGTCAGTAAACACCACATCGACACCATCATCATTGAAATAAAGACAGATCAGAACAGACATGTCTCATTTCACTTCGGCAAGGTGATCGTCAAGCTGCGTCTGCGGCCGCGGAGAGAGTGAGGTTTCTAAAAAAGCAAAACCCTATTATGGTGATCCCAAAAAATTATGGCGACCCCACCATCTACAGGAACTATTACAAAGCCCAGGCTGGATATGCCCTTCCTGGATATCATGGGGTCCCCGTGATGTACGGGGCGGGTGTGGGTGGAATATTTCATAGCCTCTTTCGAAAAGCCGTATCGCTTTTGAGGAGGGGGCTAGAGATTATTAAACCCCACGTAAAAACTGCCGCTCAAAACATAGCTAAAGATGTGGTAGGTCATGTCTCCCGTGCTGTTCTGGAGAAGATGGGGAATACAGCTTCACAGGAAGGATCGGGGCTGATGTACATTAAAAGGAGGAAGAGAAAGAAATAAGTCAGACGCACAGGTCCCCCGAAACCCTTTAAAAGAAGGGCTTTGACACGCAGGGCCAGCCATAAGCGAAAGTCCAAGATTGGACTGGGCGAAAGAGGAGAGGCGCTCTGCCTGGTAAAAGAGACATATTTTAATCAACATGGCTTTTGTTCACTGTGGGTCTGAAGAGTGCACCAAATCTGAACTAGACTTGTTTCAAATAGCCCCTACGCAGACCAGCATCGAGAAAAGCATCTACATCGAGATGCCGCCTCTATCAGCCATTACCGAGTCTGCCCCCATTGACTTTTTTATAGCAGGGAATGGCATAGATTATATGGATTTAAACAACACGCTGCTGTACCTGTGTTGCAAGATTGTAAAAGGAGGCGGAACTGAACTCGCCGTGGACGCCGAAGTGGGCCTGGTGAATTACCCCGTGGCCTCTATTTTCGGTCAGTTGGATGTCACGCTGGGAGACCGCCTCATAAGCCAAAGCAACAACTGTTACCCTTACAGGACCTTTATAGAATCGGTGCTCAATTACAGCGACAACACCCTCGCCACGCAATTTTCCGCCAGCCTGTTTTACAAAGACACTGCTGGACAACATGAAGAAACGGAGTTGGATGGAGGGAATCTAGGGTTTGTGAGGCGTGCAAAGCTGATGGCCGAGAGCAGAACGGTAGAGCTGCTGGGCCATTTACACAGCGACCTGTTTTTTCAAGAAAATCTTCTGTTAAGCAGAGTGGATGTGAAAATTAAACTGACGCACAGTAAAGACGCTTTCTGTTTAATGGGCACTGCGGCTGAAGGCTTTAAACTGCGCATTGTATCAGCGTCCCTTTTTGTGAAGAAAGTACGGGTGGCCCCAGGAGTCCGTCTGGGGCACGCGGAGTCCCTGCTTACCGCTAATGCTAAATACCCCGTAGACCGTGTGGGAATGAAAGTGTTTAGCATCCCCGCGGGCAGCAGGGTCAGTAACCAGGAGAACCTGTTCTTGGGACAGTTACCCAAAATGCTTGTCCTAGGGTTTGTGGATAACGATGCCTTTAGCGGAAGTTATGCTAAAAATCCCTTTCATTTTAAACATTACGATATTAATTTTGTGGCCTTGTATGTGGATGGTGAACAGATACCGACCAAGCCTCTGCAAGGAGGCAGGACGCTACGTGAGAGAATATATGAATTTGGTACAGACAGCTGGTAAACACTTGAAAGATCATTCTCTGTTAATCGACTGTGAGGAGTTTGCACAGGGTTACACCTTGTTTGCCTTTGACCTGTCTCCCAACCAGGAATGCGCTGATCACTATTCCCTGATTAAAACCGGGAACCTGAGAGCAGAAATACGTTTTGGGAAGGCTTTAACTGTTACCGTCAATATGATTGTGTATGGGTTTTTTGACAATGTCATAGAAATAAATCAGAGGAGAAACGTTCTGTTTGACTACATGTGAACATGGACACCGTGCAGCTCTCACGTGTCTTATCGACGGACCCTTACACAAAAAAGAATTTCTTAGATGTGTTCCCTTGCGATTGGCTCCCAGGAGGCAAGCTGTCTCAGAGACCCCTAGGCTTGGTGGTGAACACGCATCCACACAACCAACTGGGTGAACACTGGCTCGCCTTGTATCTGGCGGAGTGTAACCGTGGAGAGTTTTTTGACTCATATGGGCACCCCCCGAACAGTGTGTTGTTTCCTAAAAGCATTATAAAATTTTTAAACAAAAATGCCACAGACATGGTGTTTCACAATAGACAATTACAAGACCCCCGCTCCGTCGCCTGCGGCTATCATTGCATGTTTTTCTTACATCATCGTAGCAAGGGTTTTGATCGAATTTTAAAATTGTATTCTAACAATTTAGTGCAAAACGACCGGATGGTGATGAATTTTGTAAAAAGTAAATTTAAATTCTTGGACATGCCTAGCCTTGCTCAAACCATGTTTCAGCAAGCCCAGACATGTGTATCTTGCAATGATTTTCATAGCCATGTTACTCAATAAAGCACCCCAGTTGAGGGGTTTAAAGACAATTGATGTTTGGTGGGTTTTTAAAAAAAGAAAAAAAAACAATTGAGGAAAAAGTACACAGATTTTTTTAAAAAAATTATAGAAATGTTTTATTTAAAGCAAAACATTACCAGTTTTGTTTTTTTTTTAATTTAGAATGTGAAAAACGTTACACACTGAGCCATTCGGCTCTTTTAGCCAATTTTCGTTTTTTAGACGGCAAAAAAGGGGTCACGGTTTCTCGATCCACCCTGGTGTCAGCAGTCGAGGCCTTGAGGCGTTCCAAAAGATCTCTGTTGGCCGCATTGCCCATGACGGAAGATGGTACGTTCAGTTCCGCCATGGCATTCATAAACACATCCCATCCTTTAGGTACATGTCTGCTAGGAACAGAGCGAGTCTGGGTGACGGCCCTGACTAAGTCGAGCATGTTAGAACCATTAACCACAGAGCCTTTGTACACAAAAGACCCTTTATCGTTCCATGAAGAGAGATTTTTATCCTGGCCCAGCTTATTTAGCAATACTATTGCATTTTTCTTAGAACGCTTATTTACGTTATCCAACACCTCCTGAGCAACAGAGTCTGAGTTCTTTGGTGTTTCTGGGGGTTTGGCAGTCACACTTTGTTCCTGTTCCAGTAGAAACAGACTTATTTTCCCTTTATCCGCATCGCTCTGCTTCACGTACATTAGGTACCTTTGAAGCACGGCGCTGTAAAGTTTAGCCTTTTCGTATTCGGCCAAGTCAGTTCTTTGAAGAACAGACTTCATTTCAGCATCCAGTAAGCGAGTTGCGGTGTTCTGATATTTTCCTCTGCCGGAGGGGGAGCTCTTAATTGCTCCAACTGGTGGCTGGGCACCAGGAACATTTTTTCTGCATACTCCATTATCGATTAGTTAAAAGACCCATTATCAGAGGGATAGCAAACTTAACAGAGGTCCGATAAACCCCCCAGACTGCTTTACCAGATGCATTTTTCTTTTAAGTGAAACCCTTTTATTACACAAAGTTTTTATAAGTGTGCGTTTCTTTTTCAGCACACGCACTTGATTCTGTGTTAAAGGTACGTTTCCTTTTAAGGTATTGAGCGCTATTTCTGAGATGGCCGCTACTAGATTGTCAGAGGCCGAACACAGTATAGCCCTCCTTTGCTGTGGGGACGATTTGCTAAGTAATTTTAAAAGGCCCAGGTTTCTTTTCACGCAGCTAGACATGTTTTCGGTCAGCAGCCCCGGCTGTTAAAAAGGGGCCTGCCGATAAGTCATCTCTTTTTATACCCGGCTGTTCTTTTCAAAGTATAAACCGCCGGCCAGTCTGGAGGGAAAAGACCAGTTCTTAGTCTATAAGCTTCTGGTGTGGAAGCATTTAAATCCACCACCAGGTAGCCGTAAGGTCTTTTGGTAGCATCCTCAAAAGCTTCTAGAAAGAATTGAGCTTTGCCAGGGTACATTTGCCGAGCGAGCATAGCAATTTGTAATTTATCCCTGGGGTTTTTGAACAGAACCATGTACTTTGTGTTTAGGTTAATCATGCGACTCTTTTTTCCCCTGACAAAATATGTTTTGAACTATATACATAATGCTCAGGTTTCTGTGATGCACGTACTTGGTAAAGACTTTCTCGATTTCATCGCTTTCACAAGCTGAGTTCATCAGATCGTCTATGATAATCATATTTACTTTATTAATAGGAAACAAACTGTCATCGTCAAAAGCATCAGCCCCTCCACAAAATTGATAAATGGATATTTACAAAGCAGTTCTTTATACAGAGGTTGCCAACAACTGTAACACCACACAAAATTCTCAGGCATAACAGACAGTGTGTGTTTAGCATTATCCAACACGTTTTTTATAAAGTAATTTTTCCCGCAGTTGCTAGGCCCCGCGAGAATTGCAGAAAAGGGGTGTTTCCACCTCGTATCCATTTTTTTTTCAAAAGCCGTAGGGCAGGGTTTTAAAACCTTCTCCTAGGACCCTCTTGTTGTAAACCACTTTTTGTGTCTTTTTAAGGGTTTTTGTCTCTATTTGCCACTGGATTTTGTTTCTTACGATAGAGGGCTGCTGCACCTCTATCTTTTTTGAGGTGTTTTCTTGCAGACCTGTGCAATAGTCCAGGACTAGATCTTTCAAACTGTCGAAGTTGATCTTTTCGCAGTTTGCTACGTTTAGGGTAATACCTTTGACTTTCATACAGGCCTTTCCACCCGACAGCTTATACCCATAGGTTTTCGGGCCTGCCGACACAAACTCGGTGATGTGTGATCTGGCGAGATCTCGCTCGTGAGGTCCCCTAAATAATCCCCCAGAGGGGGATTCCAGTCACTCTCCCTTTTCACAAATATCACTGAGTCAGTGTCGTGGTACAGGCACCGCTCTTGCAAACCGGTGGTGAAACAGGCTATGAAAACATTGGTATTGCCAGAGATAGAGTACCGTTCTTTTGCGTGCTTCCACGACACGCATGCTGTTTCATCATCGATAAACTCGCAGGATGAAACCTCATAATTGGGGGAGAACAGGTACTGCAAGAGTTCATCAGGGTCTCTCACAATGCTGGTGTTGGGTAGGTTGGATCTTTGGCCGAATTTACCCCACAGAGAATTTAAAAACAGTTTAGCGATTTGGCGTTTAGCAGGGTTTGATCTGATCTCGTGTTGGCGTAAATGCACGCCTTCTTTCTGGTAGAAATTGCTAACGTACTTATTTTGTTTTTCCTCGTCTGTGCACCAACTGGGATGCCCTGAAGCCTCTTGTTTCTGGCGGAGGTGTAATTTTATGTACTCTGAAAAGAGTTTATCAGATTTTTCATTAAAATGCCAGATTTCATAGATCTTAGCCACCACGTACCCCTTCGCTATGGCCGTGTTCAATTCCACCGTGCACCAAGTCCCCAGGATGGCCCGCTTCTCGTCAGTAGGGGTGCTTGGTTTCTGCACAGGTTCGGCATAGCGGGAACATAAGCTTGCCACCCACTCAGACAGGTAACAATGGGAAAAAGAGGCCTCATGGGGGGTACACTTCAACTTTTGCAATTCCAAAATAATTTGCAAGGGGTCCAAATTTGTCATAGACTATATCGGGGTGTCCGATAGGGTATTCTTTGGTTTTGTTTACGAAAGGATACAGGCTGGTAAAATCATAATAGTGGATTTCTTCCCCCGGGTTAGGCTTGTATTATAGGCGGATAGCGTTTGTCCTCCCCCCAAAAAGAGCATCCCTAGGCACGAGATGCTGGGGTAACTGGGCTCGGTTTAAAAAGTCTGCAAGCTCCCTGTCTGTTTCTTTCATCACCTCCCACTCGTGCTCCAAAAGAGTCCTCACTACAAAACCAAGTCGTTTCAGATAGTCGGTCTTGAGCTGCGTCTTGTAATAAAGAAACCCAAAAGATGTCCCCGTCATAGGATTTTGTGCTTTTTCACAATAACAGGTGACACAGCCGTGGAAAAAACACCCGTTAAACTCAAAGACTGTGCGTACCCCATCAACATCGGCATAACCATCTAAAAATTAGGGGCCTACCTGTAGTACCCCACCCTGTAAAGCGTGCCGTATTTGTATATTTTCTTTGTGAGAGATATACAACAGCCACTGAATAGATGGGGTCGAATATCTCTTTCTGCCTGTGACAGTTGTCTGGAGGGAGAAGAGCTACCGTGTTAGGCCAAAAACAAACCTGTACATAGCCATGCAGACAGATGCCAGTGTTATGTACCGGAATGAATCTATACACAGTTTTATCTCGGTGAATTTACCAGGTTCTTTCTCTACTACATCTCCCTTCTCCGTCATTTTCATAATCTCTTTTCTGTATAGGATACAGGCCTGTCTCAAAATTTTTACATCCTGCTGACAGTAATACGCGAGCTCTTTCTGAAAGTCAAACGACTCAGAGCTGTGGTCCCGATACCAGTCGAGAAACTCTGCTTTTTCTCTGGGCATCATGCTTTCTACACCATAGTGCTCCATACCAGGCATAGGCCCCACGTAATTTTGATTTTCTAACGTGTTAAAAAAGTGTGGAAAATACCCTTTGCACCCTTCAAACCCCATCGCCTGCGGTAGCTTGCTAAGCTTCATGGGCAAGAAGTTTAAAGAGTCTACAAAACGAATGCCCAGGGCCTTAACTTCCACGCACATTAGTTTACTACCCTGAGTGATCAGTTCTAGGCCCATCTTTTCCTTGAGTAACTGTCTAACAATAAAGTATCCATCATAACCTTTAGAATTGTGTGCTAGGAACGTGTAGTCCCGAAACTCTTTGCCAATAAAGGTCTTCACAAACACAGAAAGACAGTCATCGCCCTTAAATTCCCAGGATTTTTCTGGCTTTAGGGACATAGCAAAAATGTAATTGGGAGTGTGCATCCCAGTCTCCTGCGTGCATTCGAAATCATAAAAAATATACTTTTCTGAAGATTCGGGCTTTTTAAGGCTGTCCATAAAACAGAGGTGACCATCTACATCACCAACGATCAAACCCTGACACTGCTTACACCGTCTCCCTTTACACCTATGCCGCTTGTCCACATAAGACTGACACTTCTCACACAAAGTTTTAGACAGACATTCAACTTGTTTTTTTGATGCACAGTCGATGTGTCTGTCTACACACTCTTTGGACCGACAATACAGTCCACAGCTAGGACACCGCTGCTGCATGCCCACGCTGTCTGAGCACTTTACGCTCGAGCAGAGGCGGCAACGATACCTACAAGAGTGGTCTTGGCTGTACACCGTGTGGCAAAACTCACAATTATTTTTCGCTCCAAACAACTTTTTTACATCCAGAACCCCATAGTAATGCTCATTGTGCAACAGGATAAAATAAGTCTTGGGGTACACTGTGCCCCCCGTTTTAAAAAAGCCCCAGCCGCCTTTTGCCGTATACAGCACCATCTGTATGTTAACTCCTAAATGCTGTTCAAACTTTGCTACGTTGCTGAGCATAACCTTTTTTTGATCTGACCACCCCAGTTTCTTATGTAACTTTCTCACCTCCGCTAACAATTCCACGTCCGTAGATTTACGATCGGACATGATGGCCAAGAGCCCACCCGCAAAACACAGATTGGTACCGGTGTAAGTCAGGTCTACCAAACACTGTCTCTTTTATGAATAATTTGACTACTAAGGATAGAATTTAAAACTCTATGAGCGCCCCCACCCCTGTTTTTTACAGCTGTTACAACGAGGCGCAATGTCCCATCGACATGCAACTCTCTATTGCTTTGTAGCAGTTTTGAGGTCTGATTTAAGAAATCCTCAGCAGACAGCTCATCCCTAGTTCTTTTGACCGAAAACAAAGAGTTAGTTAAATTACGGCTCTCTAAACGTAACTGAACATAATCATCAGGGCCTACCCTACCATTAATGTCATCGAGCACTAACTGTATTCCCCGGTGTATGGCTTCAACAAGCTGCCGAGCTGAATTTATTTGCTCAAGATTGACAAAACGAAATTCCTCACAATACACCGACCCCCCAAATCTGGATAATTCATGTTGCCAACTTCTCACTCTCTCCATATACACCTCGGCATTTTCGGGGTTACTTGGGGGTTCCTCTACGGGATCATTAGCGGCATCTTCTACATCAGATGCTATTGGAGAGCCAGACTCTGAGGCGCCTCCATGAGGGTCATTGGGAGTAGAACGGGACCCATCTAGAGAGCCCTCTGGGGAATTTGCTAAACCAGAGTCTGATTCCGCCTCCCCATTTTCAGACAAGCCAGTTTGAGAGCCTCCAGTAGGGGGCATCTCTTTTTGTTTTTGTTTTTTTTCCCCTCATTACCTCTTTAGCCCTTTTTAAAATTTTTACAACAACCCGGGCCTGGAACTTTTTGGCAGCCATCTGTTTATCCCCCAAGCACGGTCCCCCCTTTTGTTTACACATGAGCTGATGGAGGGTGCCCCTTTTACCCAGGCCCCTTTTCACGACTAGTCATGCCTGCTCAGAGCCACCCTTTCCAGCCCTTATGTTTTTCAGCATGGTTCTGAACCAAGCATCATATTTTTCCCCCATTTCTTTCTAAAATCCCGTTCTTTTAGACTACCCGAGGATACATCCTCCATCACTTCTCTGAGGGAAGCCTCAAGCCCTTCCCAACTACTAGAATATGGGGGAGCTGTGACGAGCTTATGGTTTTGGGAGAATGGTTTGTCAGTTCTTGGTTTTTTATTCACAACCCCTAGAGCGCATGTAAATGTGGGCATTTTCGCTCACAGTTTCCTCAGGGCTTGGTGTGGTGGTGGCCGCTGAGGAACTAGAGTGCTGGTTGTGTGATTGCAATACCGCAAGTGCCTCAAACCCCATCACATTATGCACAGTAAAAAAACCCTGTTAGTTTAAAACAAACCAAGTACTTCAAAAAAAACCTATGCCTTGCACAGGCCCCTCACACACACACACACAAATAGCAGCTTTATAAAACACACCAAACCAAGTTTGCAGCCATACACTTTTCAAAAACCCCACATGCATTTATTAAGCACAACTATAGTTAAAATGGTTTTTACCTTGGCCTGGTGGTGAAATGCAGTTTAAAGTTACTGGTTCCATGCTAAACAGATAACACTGCAATAAACATAGGCACCATTATTTACTAAGACAGCATGGGCAAAGAGTGGCATTATATAATATATAGTTTCAGAGTTAAAGACAGCAAGTCATACCTCTTTTTGCAGTCCAGCAGCTATCCAAGAAAGTTTTCTGTTGAAAAGGACAAACTCCAGCATACCTGAGGTTTTTATACCCTCTTAGCCCATTGTTTCAAACAGGTTAATTTAATCACCTCTCCCATAGCATTCCCTTTTGTGATCTGGGGTAGTGAAACCTTTTTGTCTGTGTGTGTGTGGTTAAAACCCCATTTAGTTCAACAGCCTAAGGATAGCTCAGTGGTTTATGCATTAGCCTGCTAAGCCCAGGGTTGTGAGTTCAAACCTTGAGAGGGCCACTTAGGGGTCTGGGGCAAAATCAGTATTTGGTCCTGCTAGTAAAGGCAGTTCTATGAGATAGGTATATCTCTATTGTACTCAGACACATGTCTGAACTAGCCTTGTTTGTTTTATTGTAAGCACATTTTTAGAATTTTTCCCCTCCCCCACCACAACATACATTTCAGCTTTTTGCTATACACGCAAAAACACAAGAGCTAATTCTCACAAACAATTTATTTTTTATTTCAAAAACATACAGCTTCTTGAAAACAAACCAAACTGCTTCATTAAAACATTTTAGCTCACTTAAAGGCCAAAGGCCTTCTAACAAAACACAGATAGTCCACACAAACCCCCCCCCTTTTAAAAAAAATTTACAGCTACCAAGTTTTATATCACATGTTTGTCCCCTCACCATTCTCTAACTTAATCCTTTTAGATTTCTTACAAATAGTTTTTTTCTTAAGCAGGGTTCTGTAACTCTTTGTGCGGACTAAACGGTCAATATAATGCTCTAAGCAGGCATCTTCCGGTTTGGTCATTTTCTTAAGAACGCGGTCAGAGTCTGCACTGAATTGCACAGCATTTATCAAGGTCACCCCTTGTGCTAAATGTTCTTGGGTTAGGCACAGACATTGCATACCATAACCTATGGCAACAACAGTGTTTAATAAGCTTTCCAAACACAGCTCAGCACACAGGCCCCGGAGCTTGCAGTTTATATCCACTGAAGTCCAAGTCACACAGTCATGGTGCCTTTGGCCTGGCGCATCTATGACACAGCCCTCACAATCTTCAAAAAGCTTTTCCCTAACGCAGTGTTTAAGGATAGCATAAACAGCAACCCATACAATAGTCCGCATGACTTTTTTACGATCACGACGTGGCACTGGCTCAGTTCTATGCCAAGCCGCCTCCTAAACTCCTCATAGCCATCATCCTCAGAGTCCTCTTCAACAACTTGTATTGGCGTTGAGCAAAAACATGGTGGGGGCCAGTTCATCTTCGCTGCTTGATGCAACGCTATCCGAGTCCTCTAGAAAGGCATCATCGAGCTGTTGAGAAATTTTCAGAAAAGAAAATGTGTAAGCACCCCTCACTGCTTGTTTTTTAATTTACGCAACCCCCGGTTCCTAACCCATTACCCACCCCTCCTCGACCACCGCTTCTTAATCATTCATTTACCTGAGTGCCGTCTTTTCCGTTCGCCTTGTCTACCGGTGACTTCACCGAGCCACAATCGCCTTCCACCTCTGAGGGTGTGGACAAAGAGAGACCGCCATGCTCATCGGGCTGCCTCACGAGGGTTTCGGGGTCGGATTCCGGCGTATCCAGCAACGGCTGGGCCAAAGGGCTCCCCTCGGTCGCTCCCTCCTCCTCCTCGGAACTGTTGCTAATGTAGCATTTTCTCCGCGGATGGTCAAAGACCCTCGGGGCTAAAACAAAGTCCGAAGTTCTCACGGGGGTGGTGAAGGAGTCCATGTTTCCTCTCAGCAGCCTTTCCGCGATTTCGAAAACACGTGTCTTTGGTAAGAGATGGGCGCCTCCTCTGTCTGGCGCTGAGACTTATGGGGTAATGGTGCTGAACTCTGATTGGCAGAGGCCCTTGGGAGGAGTTCTTAGTGGGGTCACACGACTCACTTCCGGAGGGGTCACCCCCGCCCCGGAAGTTACCCTGATTGGTCAAAATCTCCTCTCGGGGCGGTCCTGTCGGGACAAAACCCCTCCTGATTGGTAGAGGGTGGTGGGGGGAGTTCTTAGAGGGGTCACATGACACACCTTGCTTCCGGTCAGGTGGCACCTTGACCCCGGAAGTAATACCCCCACTGGGTGGGACTTCCGGTGACAGATGGGAGGGACCACGGGGTCAAGAGGCGGGGCTTAAGGAGTCAAGGGGCGGGTTAGGGTTTGATTGACCGTAGGGCCCTTATACTACTCATGATCTCAGATCTCACACCAAAGATAATGCTGTAGCCAATCCTATAGTAAACTAACTAAAAATTTATTAACTTAGGAAAAAGAAATGAGAGAGTTAGATACATGTTAAAGCAGGCAACATGTATACACAAATGAGTTACAGCCCATAGTTCCAAAAGATGACAGAATTGTAGCAATTTGTCAGCACTGAATGTCTGTTAGGGCTAACCCAGGTTGACCGAGGGGATCTCTGCTTCTGTTTTGTAGCTCCAGCCCTGCGAGAGTCTAAACAGCCAAAGAGATGAACAATTTTCATGTCAGCTATCTTTATTTCCTTCTTCCAGAATTCAAGCTGATGGGATGATCCCTTTTGCACGGCCTCTTCAGAGGTGTGCAGGATAACTAGCAAAGCCTTTTTATTCTGATGTCCCACAATGGCCCGTTTAGTTTTGATAGGCCTTCCTGATGGGCAAGAAGTAATAGCTTTCATAGGGATTCAGCCTCTTGCACTAGGTAAAGTTTTCCCTTGTTTGGTGAGTTTCATAGATCAGAACATTTTACAGCTATCCAGCAAACATTAAAATGTTACAGTATAGCACAGGATAATAATGTTATAAGTAGGAGTAATACATGTTGCAACTTATGTGCATTTAATAAAGTCTAAACACTAGACACATTGTTTTAAGTCCAGTCCCACTCTTTTCCATTCTAGCACATAGGTGAGCTGGCTTGGTTTCCAGCAATGAAATTGTCTGTGCTCAGCTCAGGCCTAAAGCCTGGCAAGAGCTGGCAATTTGTCTGCCAGTGTCATAGCCTCCATTACCAAATCTGTCACCAGGGATAGTGGCATGCACTTATCTACCTGAGCGGTGGCTGCCAAGACCTGAAATCCTGGCCGCTATTCAGGGCTTTAACTACAGTAAATATAATTGGCCCCAGTTTATAGCTGGGGAAAGTGAGAGAGGTTCATGATCACTGACTTGCCATGTCCCTTGGGCAAGGCTCTCTGAGCCTCTTTCCCTACCTCTAGAATGGAGTAATGGTAATGATCTAATTAAAATAATAAATAACGTCAAGTGCTTACCTGTCCATCCATCCGTGCATCCAGCCAACGGCTTCTACCGTCCCCTATCACAGCAGTATCCAAATGTCTTCCACAAGTGGAACCGTAAGACTGTCTCTTCCTTTCCCATTGACGTGAGGCTGGCTAATGTTATTTTTTCAGTCAGTGTACCCCAGCAAGCTCAGTGAGCAGGGCTGTAGTTAGGATGACGGGAGACAGATCAGCTGAGCATCCCCTGGAAGGATGGCCTTGTGATGTCTGACCTTGTGGCCAACCAGGAGAAGATGGAGGGGGAATACTGAGCAAAACCTGGGAGCTCTTAACGTGAATTACAATTTTCTGTCAACGGCATACTTTTCCATTGATGGTGAGAGTAGCCATGGACCTCTGTGCTCTGTCACTCCAAGGAGCAGCAGGAGTAGAAACGTATGTGATGGGTTGTCACCCCCAGGGTGCAGTCTGGGAGCTGTGGGAACCACTGTGCCCCAACCCCACAGCTGGGCAGGCCTCTCTCACACTGCTTTTCTGGTGATTCAGCCAACTTCTCCAGGCCCTTTTCACCCAACACAACAGCAAATTGCACCACACACCCAACTGAGCCACCTGAGTGCTTTAACTAAGCCACTCAAGGACAGACAGGATACAACAGCCAATTTCCCAGCTCCCCAGCCTTGCCCCCTTGCTGGAGCATAAACCCAGAATTATACCATCTTGCACTGCACAGGGGTCTGTACAATGTAAGCTCATTTATATATTCACTTCCCCCTCAATGTGGGAAAGATACTCAACAGCCTTTGTTCATAGAGCTAAGATTTTCCCCAGACACTTTACTCAAAACACACTGGTTAAAATAAAACATAAAACAAGTTTATTAACTACAGAAAGATAGATTTTAAGTGATTATAAGTGATAGCAAACAGTTCAAAGCAGATTACATAGCAAATAAACAAAAACATAAACTAAGCCTAAACATACTAGATTGTTAATTCAAATATTATCTATTTCTCTCCCTGACTGATGATACAAACAGTCCACCAAGTTTCCATACACAGGCTAGAAATCCCTTTAGCCTGGGACCAGCACTTCCCCCAGTTCAGTCTTTGTTTCTCGGGTGTTCCAGAAGTTCTCTTGTGTGGGGAATGAGGCCTCAAGATTATGTCACTCCCCGCCTTATATAGTTTTCCAAATGGCAGGAACTCTTTGTTTCAAGTTAAGTCCCCAGCCCAGTTTGTGGGAAAATATAGGTACCAAAATGGAGTTCAGTGTCATGTGGTCTGGTCACATGCCCTTGCATGCCTTGCTGAGTCATAGCAGCCATTATCCATAGGCTGGCTGAAATGTTCACAGGAAGGCTAAGCTCTTCCATGGTCCATTGTCTTTGTTGATGAGCCATTAGCACTGTCTAGCTTCTTCATTGTTGTACCTGAAAGGCTAGCTGTGGGTGTCACCCACAGTAAGCATATTTGAAATACAGATACATAGTCAATCTTAACTTCAGATACAAAAATGATACATGCACACAAAT
The DNA here is from genome assembly GCF_011386835.1 of Chrysemys picta bellii. Taxonomy (NCBI): domain Eukaryota; kingdom Metazoa; phylum Chordata; order Testudines; family Emydidae; genus Chrysemys; species Chrysemys picta. Next base: position 52,020,378 of record NC_088797.1, read on the forward strand.
AGGATAATCATATTCAGCAATTCATAACTTTTCCAATGACACCTCACATGACCCATCTTGGACAAAATGCATCATAATTATGCCATAATCATATCACTATGAGGACTATAGGGTGCAGTGTCACAATATACATAAGCCATGCTGGGTCCGCAAGAGAGAGGGCTGTGGCTTGCATTTAATTCTGCATGCCTTGAGGTCTGGCATCTGGCAGGAGTCCATTGTCTTGCTCAGTTCATCTGAAGGGGTTATCCCCATGTTGAGGAGCCTGGCCTTAGGTGAGGGGAGAGGGACTAGAACTCAGGACTGCCACGGGGCTTTGAGGGCACTGCCACCCACTCCAGAGGTTGTTTCCAGCTTCCCTGCTGTGAATTCTGACACCAGCATGACTCCACATTCCTGCCCATTTCACTGCAAGGCTACCAGGAAGTGACATCATTTCCCCTCCTTGGGTCCGTGGTCTAATATCTCTTTTCTCTTCCTTGCAGGAGACAAGCAAGTCTTATCCCCATGACCTGTCCCGCAGCCCCCAAAGCCTGAGTGACACTGGCTACTCATCAGATGGTATCTCCAGCTCCCAGAGTGAGATCACTGGCTTGGTGCAGCAGGAAGAAGAGCAGCTGAATGGCACTGGCCTGGAAGACCAAAGCCCTGCCAGTCCTTCTGAACTTACCAAACTGGAGAGCAGTGTGCGCCCCTTGCTGGAGTCAAAGGGCATTTCCCAAGAGCAGAGCAACAGAGGGAAAATGTATCATGAGTTACGGGAAGAACAGCGACAGAGGCAGAGGCCTCGGTCCCTTTCTATCACCCCCGAAGCCTTTGATTCTGATGAGGAGCTGGAAGACATCATGGAAGAAGATGAAGACTCTCTGGAATGGGAGAACCAGAGGGATCAAAGAGAGAGTGTGGAGTCGTCTGACGACTTTGGCAGCAAGCTGCGCCATGACTATGTGGAGGACAGCAGCGAAGGGGGGGTCTCCCCACTGCCCGGCAGGCCGAAAGGCAGGGAGACAGAGATGACTGATGAGGAGTTCATGAGGAGGCAGATCCTGGAGATGAGTGCCGAAGAGGACAATCTGGAGGAGGAGGAAGAAGAGTACAGTCACGTGAAATACAGTGTAACAAAAAGCGGGCACAAGCCTGATCTGGAGAAAAGTAAACAGCCAACCTCATCCAAGAGGCGCCTGCCTCACGTCTCCACTGGTATGTATGAGGAGGAGAGGAAAGAGCTGGAAGCTATCGAGGGGGAGGATGTGACCACATCCCAGGGGGGACTGCGGCGCTTCAAAACCATTGAGTTAAATAGCACGAGCAACTACAGCAGGGACATGGAGCTTAGCCAGGATGCAGACATTAGCCTGGACAGAGAGCCAGAGCTGGAGATGGAAAGTCTGACGGGCTCCCCAGAGGAACGGTCAAGGGGGGAATATTCCTCCACCTTGCCAGCAACTACACCCAGCTACACATCGGGCACCTCCCCTACATCCCTCTCGTCTCTGGAGGAGGACAGCGACAGCAGTCCTAGCCGGCGGCAGCGACTGGAAGAGGTGAAGCAGCAGCGCAAAGCTCGGCATCGCTCCCATGGTCCTTTGCTGCCAACCATAGAGGATTCGTCAGAAGAGGACGAACTGCGTGAGGAAGAGGAGCTCTTGCGGGAGCAGGAGAAGATGCGAGAGGTGGAGCAGCAGCGCATCCGAAGCACTGCACGCAAGACTAAACGGGACAAAGAAGAGTTGAGGGCGCAGAGGAGGAGAGAGAGATCCAAAACCCCACCCAGTAACCTGTCTCCCATTGAAGATGCTTCGCCCACTGAGGAGTTGCGCCAGGCAGCAGAGATGGAAGAGCTGCACAGGTCCTCCTGCTCAGAGTACTCGCCCTCCATCGATTCAGAGGCAGAGGGCTTTGATGTCATAGCCTCCAAGCTCTACAAGTCTGGCAGTGAGTACAACCTGCCAACATTCATGTCCCTCTACTCCCCAACAGAAAAAACAAACAGCAGCTCCCATTACCCCTCCAGTAAGCCCCTGAAAAGTGCAGAAGAAGCCTATGAAGAGATGATGAGGAAGGCTGAACTGTTCCAAAAGCAACAAGTCCAACAGTCCCAGCAAAGTGCCTACAGCAATGCCTACCAACAGGTAGGGTACCACAGTGCAGAAGGCCAGAGCAGTTTTGAATACCAGTACATAGATGAGTACAGCTACGATAACGGGCATCTGGACTCCTGTCCATCTGACTTCCAGCATGAACTTTCAGAGCCAGGAGCAGTGTATGAGGAAATCTTGCAGACGTCACAGAGCATTTCCAGGATGCACCAGTCCTCCTCGTTTGATCTGTCCCTAGAAGAGGAGAAAAAGAAGAAAGGGAGAGAAGAAACATATCAGGAAAAGCAGTTTCTGAATGCTGAGAGCGCTTATGCTGATATGATGAAGCAAAACAGCGGTCCACTCACACCAGGAACAAGCCCCACCCAGTTATCGGCTCCTGTCTCGTTTTCTTCCTCCGAAGGCAGCACAGGCAGGGTAATTCCTGATGTTCGAGTCACTCAGCATTTTGCAAAAGAGGGGCATGATCACCCAAAGCTTCACAGCTCACCGACAGCACCCAGCTCAGCTCCCAAGGTTATGACAGCTCCCTATACTTACAGCAGAGGTTCCAGCACAGTCACAACTGTTGTTTCCAGCCCAGCAAGTACTCCACAAATCTACAGTTCTCCATCTCTGAGTGGCTCAGATGTAACACCTGTATCGGCCCCTAGCAGAAGCTACAGTCAGATGAAGGGCACCACGAATTATAGCTCTCAGACAGAGGACGGCTCCAGGAGCCAGAGTGCTGCTGAGCTCAGTGGAGCATCATCAAGAGAGAAGCTCCAAAGTAAGAATGAGATCAAGACCAATGTCCCTGTGTCATCTAAAATGTATTCCTACTTCCAAAGCTCTAGCCCCCCGCTTTCCCCAATGTCTCTTCAAAGTTCCACTCATTCTGCTCCAAAAGCAGGGCAGCCATCCAGTAAGGCAACTGCAGAGTTTTCCACTCAAACGCAAAGCACAGTTTTCTCCTATGATATCCCCACTACCACTAGTGCATCAACGTCCTCTCCAATGGTTGCTCAAGAGACCCAGACACCCCATCATGCGAGCTCTCCTCGCCTTGCTAGGCAGCAGTCATCACAAGAAGCTCCATTTATGGTCATCACATTAGCATCAGATGCATCTAGCCAAACCAAGCTAACAAGTGTGTGCTCCTCCACCTCCCCAGCCTCCTCTCCCACCCGGCTGAGCCGCCAGCAGACAATGCATAGCTACAGTCAGACAGCAGTCAGCACAGCACAGCTTCAGCAGGAGCAGCTGCAGTCCACTTATGCTAAGACACAGTCAATGATAGAAAGAGCCTCTGCTGCCAGTGCCATGCTTCAGAAAGGGCATGCCACTTCTGCTGCTGACAGCATTGCTGGTGTGTACAGCTGGGGGCCCCTGCCTGCAGAAAACATCTCCTTGTGTAGAATATCATCAATCCCTGGCACATCCAGGGTAGAACCTGGACCCAAGCCACCAACCACTAATGCTGTGGACTTACGGACTGCTATAAAGTCAGCCCCAATCATCATAACAGACCAAGGCATGGATCTCACTTCCCTAGCTACGGAGAGCAGAAAATATTGCCTCACTCTGGAACAGACCCCAAGTAGGCAATCCACAACCGTCCAACCCTTAATCATTAACCTCAATGCTCAAGAACAACCCCATGCTATTATAGGCACAACCACTACAGTCAGCATAACTGTTGCCTCTTCCATGCTCGTGTCACAACCCAAGCAGCCTGTGGTCTATGGAGATCCTTTCCAGAACAGGATGGACTTTGGGCAAGGGGCAGGAAGTCCAATCTGTCTGACTCATGTTAAGCAGGTAGAGCAAGCAGTTCAGACTGGCACCTTCCGAGGGACCATGAACAGCATTGACATTTCTACACCAATCGCAAAGCCAGAAGTGGCTAGTCCTCAGCAAACCAAATTTGCAAGATATAATTTGCCTAACCAGATGATGTCCTTGGTGAAGAAAGATGTGCTAATCACTCAGACTAGCAGTGTCCAGAGCACTGTTAGTATCAGCACCAGTCCAAGGCCAGTTCTTCAGGACCAAAGCACAGACCTCTATAGAGGGGTGCCAGTGGGACTGAAAACCCAGAGTCCTTCAATCAACCTGGGAGGCAAAAAGTCCCAAGCCATGATGGTGCAGATGAATGAGATAGCAGCAGGCCCAGTAACAAAGCTGATCAAAGAACCACCACCAGCCAGTGCATTGGATCTCACTGGAATAAAGCCTGAAAGCCAGGTGGCATGCTGTGATGTAGTGTACAAATTCCCCTTCAGCAGCAGCTGCACAGGTACCTTCAACCCCTCCCCCAAGATCCCAGAGAAGAACGTTGGGGATGCTGCTCAAACTGGCAAACCAAGCATCCAGTACTATGGAAACAGAGAGCCAGACCTGCCGGAAACATATCCCTACAGAGAGCAAACAGGCCCAGCTCCCAGCCTGTACGAGGAGCACCGGTTCTACCCACAAGGCCTGTTTGGGAGACTGTATTCATCCATGTCAGATACAAATCTGTCGGAAATTGGTCTGAACTATTACCCCCCAAAGGGGGAGCAGCCTTTCCACTCCCCTGCAGGAGACTCTGCTGTGGATTTGACCACAATGAAACATTCCTACAGCATCAACTTCACTGAGGGGGGCTACCTGGGTCAGGGAATGCAGTACGGCTCGTTCTCTGACCTCGGGCAGCCCACAGACTTGTTAAGCCGCCCTCTCCCAATGAGACGGTACAGCTCAGCCTCCAATATCTACTCCGATTACAAGTACTCACCTAGAGGAGACCTGGCAAATTTCCAGGAATCCAGTCTGGCCCAGTACAGTGCCACCACAGCTCGGGAAATCAGCCGCATGTGCGCAGCACTCAATTCCATGGACCAGTATGGGGCTAGGCACTCAAACAGCCCTGACCTCCTGCAGTATGGGCCAGCAGGGGGCAGTGGTGTCTCAGCACCACAAGGCATTTCTGCCATCAAACCGAACATGATGTACAATCTCAACTTCCCGGAGACACGCCAGGGCTTTGGGAACCTAGCACAGTACAGTCTCTCTGGTGCCCGGCTGGGAGCTGTCAGGCAGATCTTCCCTTCCACAGCCACGGTGCGGGCTGCAGATGGCATGATTTATTCCACAATAAATACTCCCATAGCATCCACCCTTCCTATCACCACCCAGCCAGCTTCTGTGCTGCGGCCAATGCTCCGAGGTTTATATCGACCCTACGCCCCAGGCAATATCACAGCGGTCCCTCTGGCCAGCCTGACCAGAGTGCCTCTAGTTACCCCGAGGGTTCCCCTTGCTGCCCAAGGCCTGTATCGTTATTCAGCTCCTAGCAGGTTCCCGTCTGTTTCTACAACATCAGTGATGGAAATGCCCATGTACTTGGGGAAGCCTGTTAGCACCACTGCAGCCAGCACTGCTGCAAGCAATGTTAGCCCAGTGTCTGCTGCCAAAGCACCAGCTCCTACTATAGTGAACCTGCAAAGACCTGAGCAGACAGGAACTGGTGCTCGAGAGGAGGTGCCCGTGGCAGCTGCTGGCATGCAGAGTGCCTCGAAAGAGACTAGTCAGCCTCAGCAGCAGCCACCACCCCCAGTCCAAACCCAGCAGGCCGAGGTATCCCAGGCCAGCGTCCCCAGCAAAGGCAGCACAGAGCGAGAGGAGAAGGAGAAGGAAGAGGAGCGCCAGAGAAAGCAGCAGGAGCAGATCCTCCAGATTGAGAGGGAGAGAGTGGAGCTGGAGAAACTGAGGCAGCTGAGGCTGCACGAGGAGCTGGAGAGGGAGCGTGTGGAGCTTCAGCGGCACAGAGAGAAGGAGCAGATGCTGGTGCACAGGGAAATCCAGGAGCTGCAGTCCATAAAGCACCAGGTCCTGCAGCAGCAGCAAGAAGAGCGCCAGGCCCAGTTTGCCCTGCAGAGAGAGCAGCTGGCACAGCAACGCCTGCAGCTGGAGCAGATTCAGCAGCTGCAGCAACAGCTGCAACAGCAGCTAGAGGAGCAGAAGAGGCAGAAAAGCACCTTCCCCCCTGTGTGTGACCCCACAGGAAGGATCCCTCCCCAGGCTGTGTCCGAGATAGCCATGGAAATGCAAAGGACCCTGGCCCAAAATGGACAGTACTGGCCCCCCCTGAACCAGCCCCTCATGGCTCCTGCAGCCCCAGGGCAGGAAGGGCCAGCACCGTCCCGCTACCCCGGGCTCCAGCGCCCACTCACCAACTCTGCCTCTGAAATGTCCCTGCAGCCCGAGGAGCAGTGGGAAGCTAGCCGGGGGATAAAGAAGAGGAACTCCATGCCGCGCCTGCGGGACGCCTATGACAAAGAGACCCCCCACGAGCCCTACGTGGTGAAGAAGATCACGGACAGCAGCGTGCAGACTGATGAAGAGGACAGTGAGGAGCGCTACTTCCTGTCCCGGCGCCGCCGCTCCCGGCGCAGCACTGACTGCAGCGTGCAGACTGACGAGGAGGACAATGCTGAGTGGGAGCAGCCGGTGCGTCGTCGGCGATCCCGTTTCTCCCGGCACTCAGACTCCAGTGCTGAGAGCAAGCAAGACTCCTCCTCCAAAGGCATGGCCAGCATAGGCATCCAGACCAGCAGTGACTGCTCTGTACAGACTGAGCCTGACCAGCTGCCCCGCGTGTCACCCTCCATCCACATTACCACCCCTGACCCCAAGGTGGAGATCGTGAAGTATATCTCTGCGCCAGAGAAGACCCAGCGAGGGGAGAGCCTGGCCTGCCAGACTGAGCTGGAAGCACAGCTGCAGCCAGGTGTCGTGGTCCCCCAGCTCACTGTGCCTACAACCGTAATGCCCTACTCCTCCAACCTCCAGCTGGTGAGCACAGGCCCCCTGGACCCACGTGCCATCCGGCAGCAGACCCTTGGCAAGTTTGAGAAGAAGAAGCCCGATCCTCTGGAAATCGGGTACCAGTCACATTTGCCCACAGAGTCCCTTTCTCAGCTAGTGACTTGCCAACCCCCCAAATCTCCCCAGGTACTCTACTCCCCCGTCTCTCCTCTTTCACCCCATCGGCTATTGGAGTCCTCCTTCACTACCACTGAAAGACTTAACAAGGCCCACGTGACACCACAGAAGCACTTTACAGCTGAATCTATCCAGCGCCAGCAGACCCTGCCTCGCCCCATCAAAACCATGCAGAGATCCTTCTCTGACCCCAAGCCCACCAGCCCAACCTCAGAGGAGTCTGGGAAGGACAGGTTCTCCATATACCAGCACCCTTTACTCCAAGGCAGCCAGGTAAGAGAGATGCTTGCATGACTTGTGAGCTGGAGATGCACATGCTGCTGTGAATTCCCAGTAATATTTCATCCAGCATGTCTCACTGCAGTGTCAGTATGTTAGAGAGCTGCAACAGACAGGGAGAGCAGACCTTCAGCTCTGAGAGCAGGCTGCTTTTCCATTGCTCAGATGAGTCATGAGTGAGACTGTCTGACTGTACCCTTGTACTCAGTGCGATCTGGCCCCACTAGCAGGTATGGGTGTGTTAGAAAAGAGGCAGCATTCCCCCCAGGGTTAGCCTTGGGGTGGTTGTATCCAGCGGATGGGCCCAGGTCCCAGGTGCTGAAGCCCTGCCCTCTGTTCAGCATGCGTGCCCACACTGTCTAGTGGTTCCCCTTTGAGAGCCTGAGGGAGCTTCTGCTGGGCCTTCGCACCTGCTCCGGGGAACATTATTACACCTGTCTGAAGCAGGGAACAAAGCTGCTTCATTAGCAGCTACTGACCCAGTATGCTCCCCCACGCAGCCATCTCCTGCAGATACATGGAGGCAGTTGCCTGCTGCTTCCTGCTGGGGCTGCACAAGCCAGGGAGGGGCCTGTGTCAGGGCAATAACAGGGAGCCCAGAGGGCCTCCATTCCCACCCTCACTGCCCCATGTAGAGGGCTTGGAGGCAGTGGGGAGGGAAGGGAAGGGAAAGAGCACGGTTAAAGTGATCTCACCTGAATGCTTGGAAGACACCCCCTCCCTTTAAGGAACAGAGTTAGTTTTCACAAGTACAACAGGAAAAACATTTTGCAACAGTGGGACCTGGATTGGGGTACTCTCAGTCACCCTCATAGATTCATAGACTCATAGACTCTAAGGTCAGAATGGACCATTATGATCATCTAGTCTGACCTCCCGCATGATGCGGGCCACAAAAGCTGACCCACCCACTCCTGGAAGAATTCTCTCCCTTGACTCAGCTGTTGAAGTCCCCAAATCATGATTTAAAGACTTCAAATCGCTGAGAATCCTCCAGCAAGCGACCCCCGCCCCATGCTGTGGAGGAAGGCGAAAAACCTCCAGGGCCTCTGCCAATCTACCCTGGAGGAAAATTCTTTCCCGACCCCAAATATGGCGATCAGCTGAACCCCGAGCATGCGGGCAAGATTCTCTAGCCAGACCCTCTGGAAAAAGTTCTCTGTAGTAACTTTTAATATCCCATCATTGACCTTTGTTACTAATTACTAGCGATGGCACGTTATTGACCTATTGACTAAAATCACTTTATCCCATCAAACCATTCCCACCATAAACTTATCAAGCTTAATCTTAAAGCCAGAGAGGTCTTTCGCCCCCACTGTTTCCCTCGGAAGGCTGTTCCAAAACTTCACCCCTCTGATGGTTAGAAACCTTCGTCTAATTTCAAGCCTAAACTTCCCGACGGCCAGTTTATATCCATTTGTTCTCGTGTCCACATTAGTACTGAGCTGAAATAATTCCTCTCCCTCCCTGGTATTTATCCCTCTGATATATTTAAAGAGAGCAATCATATCCCCCCTCAGCCTTCTTTTGGTTAAGGTAAACAAACCGAGCTCCTCAAGTCTCCTTTCATACGACAGATTTTCCATTCCTCGGATCATCCTAGTGGCCCTTCTTTGTACCTGTTCCAGTTTGATTTCATCCTTTTTAAACATGGGAGACCAGAACTGCACACAGTACTCCAAATGAGGTCTCACCAGTGCCTTGTATAACGGAACCAGCACCTCTTATCCCTACTAGAAATATCTCGCCTAATGCATCCCAAGACCACATTAGCTTTTTTCACGGCCATGTCACATTGTCGACTCATAGTCATCCTGCGATCAACCAGGACTCCGAGGTCCTTCTCCTTTTCCGTTACTTCCAACCGATGCGTCCCCAGCTTATAACTAAAATTCTTGTTAGTCATCCCTAAATGCATAACCTTACACTTCTCACTATTAAATTTCATCCTATTACTATTACTCCAGTTTACAAGGTCATCCAAATCTCCCTGCAGGATATCCTGATCCTTCTCCAAATTGGCAATACCTCCCAACTTTGTGTCATCCGCAAACTTTATCAGCCCACTCCTACATTAGGTTCCGAGGTCAGTAATGAATAGATTAAATAAAATCGGACCCAAAAACGAACCTTGAGGAACTCCACTGGTAACCTCCCTCCAACCTGACAGTTCACCTTTCAGTACGACCCGCTGCAGTCTCCCCTTTAACCAGTTCTTTATCCACCTCTGGATTTTCATATCGATCCCCATCTTTTCCAATTTAACCAATAATTCCTCATGTGGTACCATATCAAATGCTTTACTGAAATCGAGGTATATTAGATCCACCGCATTTCCTTTATCTAAAAAATCTGTTACTTTCTCAAAGAAGGAGATCAGGTTGGTTTGGCACGATCTACCTTTCGTAAAACCGTGTTGTAATTTGTCCCAATTGGCATTGACCTCAAGGTCCTTAACTACTTTCTCCTTCAAAAAATTTTCCAAGACCCCAAAGGTCAGCTGTATGGTTCCCTCTTAAAACCTGAGCCACAGGTGAGGTGCCTGGGAGTGCAGATGCAGATCCAGATCCAGCAAATTTCTCCTGGGCAAACTCTTCCCTGTAATAAGGGGGAAGACACTCCCTTCTCTGGGCCCCGCTCTAAGGCGCACACCCCTGTCCCTGTTCAGCTGTGGGCTCACAGCTAGAACAGATCTTTCATTGGTAAATATTGTACCCTCCTCCTTCTTTGACTTGGGTTTGCCTCCAGTTACAGAGCCCATGGAATCCTTAACCACTGCAGTGGTTCCCAGGATTTTACCCCCTTTCTCTGGGCTTTCTTCTAGGACACATTTTCCTATGCATTCTATAGTGAGTTTGGTTCCTTGTTTAACTGCCACTTCCTGGCAGCCAGCAACCTGGACAGACTCCCTACCATCAGGCAAAACACCCTAAAGAAAAGCCTGTCTGCAGCCTCTGGGTAAGATCTGGCCTCAACCACACCCACCCTTGTCAGCAGAAAGTGTTCCACTGCTGTAGAGGAATTAAAGAGACACTCTCCCATTTCCCCAGCAGTTTCTGTGACTTCACTTTTTCCCTCTGGGGCTTCAGCACAAGATTCATGCTTGCCACTGACAGACCCCAGACAGCCCTAGTCACATTAAAAAAGTCATTTCCAAGAATAATTTGTGTAGGATTCTGAGAGACCTCAGCGACAGTTGATTTGGCTTGCAAATCCTCAGTTTCCATGTGCACTTTAACCAAAGGCACAAGGATTTTGTGACCACCTACTAACAAAAGCTCTGCCATCTGTCCTGGCAGTACGTCTTTCTCCTGAACCAGGTCTCTCCTGACCACAGAAATTTCTGCACCCGTATCTCTCCATGCAGGGAGTTCTCTGCCATTTACTTTGATAGCCTTTAGGTGCTTTTTGCCTGGCTGTGCAGTGGCAACCTTTACAAATGCTGTATAAGTGGCAACTGCTTGAGGTGTCCCACTGCTCTGGATAGCAGCATTTCCATGAGTTTCCTGCTGCCTGTTCCCACTCAGCACAGGGCATTTATTCCTCAGGTGCTCAGTGGAATTACAATGATAGCACCTCCTGGGCTCTTCTGCTTTTACAGGAGATTTGGGATGAGGACTGGAGGAGTGAACTTGTGGAGGTGAGTGTCCAGCCTTCCATCCACCCTCTGTCTTCACAGAGGTAAAACAGGGACCTTGCTTCTCACCAAACTTTAACCCCTCTGCCTGTGATTTATTCCTACTACGTTCTTGGGATTGCTCAAATATATCTGCAAAAACTGCAAGTTCATCGACCGTCTATACCTTTTTATCCCATAAACACTGTTTTACATGATCACTAGACATATTCAGGAACTATTCCTGAGCAACCAAATCACACATTCCTTCAAAGCTAGTAATACCTTTCCCCCTCACCCACTTATCCAGTAGATCTCTCATTTGGTTCACATGAGCCACATTACTTAATCCAGCCCCTCTCTTAAGGCTTCTACATTTTACTCTAGGAGAGTTTCAGATGTAATCTGAAACTGTTTCAAAACCAAGTCCTTAAATTTACTATAGCTGGCATTGACATCTGATTGAATATATCCAGAGCTCTCCCAGTCAATTTTGCAACTGAAGTGGTCAGTGCAACTGAAGTGTCTGATCCTCAAGAATCACATGGAGCATACACAGTCTCTCAAAGGTGATGAAATATTCAGCAATGTCACCAGATTCTTTGTATGCTGGACACAACTGCTCCCACTTGTGGATTTTTGGAGAGGTGGAGCCCCCTGATGGGGGGGTTCTGTCTCCTCCACTCCATTACAGCCAGTTCATGCTTCATTTCTTTGTCTCTCAGTTTCATGGCTTGCTTCTGGGCCTCAATTTCTTTGTCTTTCAACTCCTGGGCTTGCTTCTGGATCTCCATGGCTCTCTCATGGTCAGCCTTCTGTCTGGCTGCTTCTGCCTCAATTTCCATCTATTTAAATTCCATCTCTCTCTTATGTTCTCTCTCCCTCTCATCTGCCTGGAACTTGCAGAGCTCCATCTTTTTGGTAGCTTCACTTTCACTCATTTTTTTGTTTTTCCTATCCCTACTTCTCTTGCCAAAAATAAGCAAACAGAAAATAACAAACCAGTACCCACTTTGTCTGTTCTCTAGCCACCACACTTAAAACTCACTCAAAATCACCACCAGTGTTTCAGGGTAATAAGTTGTGCACACTATCCTGCTTGACTATGCCACTGTGACAGGTTGGACCCCTTAGGATGCTACCTGATATGCTGAGATACCGCTGAGCCCGCCAGTTATGTCTCGCTGAGCCAGGCTATTAAGCCTCCTCCAGAAAACTCACAGGCAGGGTCACACCCAACTGCAAAACAAAACAGACACTGAGATTAGTTCTGGAAAGGCTCAATTTAAGGGACTTGCCCCAGCACTCAGGTGTCCACCTCCCTTGGAGTGCAGATCCAAAGGTATATTATGAAATCCACCTCCTCTCTCAATGTGGACGAAGGTATGCACAGCTCTTATCCCCACCCCCATTATGAATTGCATAAACTGGGTTATATTATAAACAAGAAATAAGTTAGTTAACTACAAAAGGTGGATTTTAAGTGGTTAAAGAGATAGCAAACAGAACAAAGCAGATAACTAAGCAAATAAAACCAAACACGCAAACTAAGCTTGTTTCACTAAAGAAATTGGTTACAAAATAGTAATTTCTCACCCTAGATATTGTTGCAGGCAGATTACAGAAAGTCTGGAAAGGCAGCTGCACTGGTCTCCAGATTGAGACCTCAGGTATTATTACTCACAAGTTAGATGCCCTTCCAGCTTGGGCTCAACCCTTCTCACTCCAGTTCAGTTCAGTTCTTGCTTCCAGGTGTTTCCCAGTATCTCCTGGGGGGAGGGGGAGGGAGGGGCAGAGGAGAACCGCAATGATGTCACTCCACTGCCTTATATAGCTCTTGTGTAAGGTGGGAACCCTTTGTCTCCCAGTGGAAGAACACTGGCATTCCAAGGAGTGGGTCCAGTACCAGGTGACTCAGACACATGTCTCTGCATGGCTGTGGCAGCCATTACTCGTAGGCTGTCTGGAGGGTCAGGTGAGTATTACTTCATCGTAGTCCCAAACTGACCAGGGAAGTGGGGTGACTCACTCGAGAGTCCAACAGATCCTTTGTTACTGCTGAGGCCAGTGTCCTTTGTTCCTGTGAGGCTGGCCTGGGTTTGTCCCATACATGCCCTGATGAGGTGTGAACTGCTCCTCTGTTCCTGGAGAGTTTTTCATGGGCTTGTTTTAAGCCATGAGGACAGATTTTCAGCCTCATAACTATATACATGAAATTACAACCTATAACATTACTATAATAACAATGATCAGTGCATCATGAACCTTCTGAAGACACCCGACATGGCAAACTTTGCATTGGATACCACACAATCATATTATAAGAATGAACATGGGGGTGCAGGGTGTTCCCCTGAGATACAGAGTGTCACATCTGCCCCCTTAATTTCCTTCAAGAGGGTTAGTCACTGACTGTCTCGATGGCAGTTTGTGTTATAGTTCTCTTTGCATCCAGCCATCAAGGCCATGAGGCGGTGTGCCTCAGTTTCCCCTTCCACACAACAGATCATGTTTACTATGGCCTCTCTGTTGTGATAGGCTTTCAGCCTGTTCACATGCACAAGTTGTGGGACAGCATCATCAAGGGGCTTTCTAACTTGATATGTGTCCTCATTTGCCACTTCTGTTATCTCAAAGGGTCCCTCCCAAGAGTTTTGTATTTTATACTTTTTTGCAGGGCTTAATACCATTATCAAATCCCCTATTTCAAAAGTGTGCTTACAATATTCTTATCATACCACGCCTTTTGCCTGGATTGACTGTCTTGGAGATTGGTTTGAATGATTTCCATCATGTCTTTTCTAAACCTCTGAACATATTCAGTTACCAGTTCTTCTTTTACCTCAATGTTTCCCTCCCAGGAATCTTTAATGAAATCGAGAGGTTCCCTCACTTTTCTTCCATACAAAAGATAAAATGGGGAAAAAACTGTGGATTCTTGGGGTACCTCCCTGTAAGCATACAACAGAAATGGTAATAACTCATCCCAATTTTGGCCCCTCTTCTGAATGTATCTCCCCAGCATGGATTTTAGAGTCCCATTGAACCTTTCTACTAAACCATTGGCCTGTGGGTGATATGGGGCAATTTTCAGTTATTTTGTCCCACACAACTTCCACAGTTCGTTGAAAATTTGTGACATGAAATTTGACCCTCGATCAGATAAAATTTCTTTAGGGAAACCCACTCTGCTGAATATAGCGAGAAGGGCCTTCACCACAGTCTTGGCTTCAATATTAGACAGAGCAACTGCCTCAGGATACCTGGTGGCAAAATCCACTACAACTAAGATATACCTGTTCCCTCTCCGAGTGGAACGCTGCATAGGGCCCATGATGTCCATCGCTACTCTTAGGAATGCCTCCTGTATCACAGGCAAGAGACATAGAGGAACTTTCTGGGGTCCTACAGGCCTTTTCGTCTCCTGGCACAATACACAAGACCTGCAATAATCTTTTACATCCTTTTGTATTCCTGGCCAGTAGAAATTCTTCTTCAGCCTGTCATAGGTTCCTTGCACCCCCAAATGACCAGCAAAGGGACCATCATGTGCTAGCTGCATTAAGTCCCCATGGCATTGGCTGGGTACAACCAACTGTTTAAAGGACTGCCCAGTGCTTTTGTTTTTTCTCACAGGAGTCCCTCTATATAAATTCCCGCCATCTTCAAAAAACTTCTCCCCATTCTCCCTCTCTGGGATTCCCTCTAGAACAGGAGTCGGCAACCTTTTAGCAGTGGTGTGCTTCAATTATACACTCTACACTCTAATTTAAGGCTTTGCGTGCCAGTAATACATTTTAACGTTTTTTAGAAGGTCTCTCTATAAGTCTATAACAGGGGTCGGCAACTTTTCAGCAGTGGTGTGCCTAGTCTTCATTTATACACTCTAATTTGAGGCTTTGCATGCTGGTAATACATTTTAACGTTTTTTTAGAAGGTCTCTCTATAAGTCTATAATATATAACCAAACTAGTGTTATATGTAAAGTAAACAAGGTTTTCAAAATGTTTCAGAAGCTTTATTTAAAATTAAATTAAAATGCAGATCTTATCAGTTTAGTGTGATCCTTGCCCTTGCTTTTCCTTGCTGAGTTTTCCAATGTCTGGCACGTATTTGGATACTTTAAGCTGCATACAGGCTTCTGAGTGATCACTTGTTAACTGGCTCCGAAAGGGACAGAGGACAGATTTCATGTGTGAAAATACCTGTTCACACAGTTATGTGGATCCAAATGCTGAAAGCATTGCAAACACAATTTTCTTCAAACAGTTAAATTTCACTGGCAGGGACGTCCAGCAGGTCAGAATAGAGGCCCCATGATCTCTCTCGGTAGCTTCAAGTGCACTCCACAGATCCACAAACTTTGATGTCCACAATTCTGAGCTTTTTAACTGAATGAGTTGCATTTCGAAATCTTCAACACCCATCCACTGAAATACAGACAAATCCAAGTCGCTTTCATTGAACTTTTCAGGTTTAATTAGAAAAGAAAGCATTGGGCCAAATCGCTGGAAATCTTGAAATCTGTCAGAAAATTCTGATTCCAGTTCTTGCATGTGCTTTCCAATCTCATCGACACTGACAGTGCAACATGTCGATAGCTCTTTTATGAGTTGGAAGTAGCGGAAAGTAGAAGTTTGAATATCCCTGGAAAAAACTGCTAGTTTCACAACAAATGCTTTCCAGGCTTCATAAAGATCCAGAACTGTTTGCCTTGCACCCTGGAGACAGAGGTTGAGTTCGTTTAGGTGAGCAGTGATATCAGTTAGAAACATGAGCTTACACAGCCATTTGTCATCATCCAGTTCGGGGTAGTTTTGTTCTTTTTCCGACAAAAAGGCCTTGATTGCATCAAAACAGTTTACAATGCGCACCAAAACCTTGCCACGACTTAGCCACCAAATGTTGCTGTGAAGTGGGATGTCGTTATAAGCACATCCCACTTCTAGCAGTGCTTGAAATTGTTTGTGAGTCAAAGTAGATCGAGCAACAAGGAAATTCACAATTCGCACCACTGTATTCATCACATTATTAAGCTCTGAATTAGAAATTTTAGCACACAGGTTTTCTTGATGGATGATACAGTGAAATTTGACTGTCGGATGGCCAATCTGATCTTCAAGTAACTTTACAAATCCCTTCTGTTTTCTGACCATGGCAGGAGCACCGTCTGTTGTCACACAAAATATTTTTCTGATGTCAACTCCTCGTTCTTCAAAGAAGTTTACAAAACTTTCCAGTATATCTTCCCCCTTTGTTGTGCCATGCAGGGGTTTTAGGCAACAAAGTTCATCTTGGATTTCATCGGAAGCACAATATCTTGCAACAACTGCCAAATGTGGAACATCGTTTATATCCATGCTCTCATCAACTGCAACACTAAACACTGCTGTGTCTTTCAATGCAGTCATCTGCTTTTCCTTAATGTTTTCTGCCATTTCACTTATGCATCTCTCAACTGTTCTGGCAGAGATGGGCAGTTCTTTTATTCTAGATATGATTGTATCTTTATTTGGCAAATCATTGAACAAAATCTCCAAACTGCTGAGAAAAACTTCATTTATATATTCCCCATCTGTAAACGGCTTTCCGTTTTTTGCAATGCACTGTGCAATCTTGTAACTTCCTTCTGTAGCTTGATTTTTACTTACACTTAAGCTTTTAAAAACACTGCTTTGCTTCTCTTAGGCTGCTACTGCCTTTTTATTTGATTCAGTCTTGTCTGCTTCGTCAAGAAAGGTTTTCTCATGATTCATTTCAAAATGTCGTTGAACACTTGATGTGCGACAAACACTTTCATAACAGAAAGCACAAATAGCACAGTCCTTCTTTTCAATAAATCCAAATGCGTCTGTCCAAGCAGGCTGAAATGATCGGACTTCTAGCTTCGCTTTCTTAGGAGCTGCCATTTTGTCAAATGTTCCCTTCAACTCTCAGTGGGGGAAAAAAATAGTGATAGAAGGCAGGCACAAGGTCAAATGCAGTGTGGTCTGATATCAGCAATTTTAAGATGGGGGCGCTGAGCTGCGCCCCCTCTTGCCTTGTGTGCAACCCTCACTGTCGCAGGCTGGGGACAGTGGGCCACAGTGGGGAAGCTGCAGAGCACTGATCCAAGGCCAGGAGCAGAGCCCAGGGTGGCCTGCTGGGACTCCAGGCCGGAAAGCAGGCTGAGCAAGGCTGGAGATCCCGACCCGGCTGGCAGGAGGTCAGCGGCTGGAACCCCAGATCAGCAGCTGAGGTGAGTGGAGCTGGCGGCTGAGCAGGGCCGGAGGCCTGGACCCTGTCTAGCAGGAGGCCTGCACAAGGTGAGTGGGGCTGCAGCGGGGGGGATCCCAGCTGGCAAGGGGCCAGCAGCCGGAACCCCAGAGCAGCGACTAAGCGGCCGCCCCTCTGGGGTTTTGGCCACTGGCTCCTGCCATCCAGGGTCTCAGCCCGTTGCTAGCCTGGGGTTCCTTCACCCAGGCCAGCAGCAGGTGCTGAATGGGGCTGCAGCAGGGAGGACCCCGGCTGGCAAGGGGCCAGCAGCGGGAACCCCAGAGCGGCGGCGGGCTGAGCGGCTCAGCCTGCCCCCGCTCTGGGGTTTCAGCTGCCGGCTCCTGCCAGCTGGGGTCTCAGCCCCCTGACAGCCTGGGGTTCCTTCCCCCAGGCCAGCAGTGGGTACTGAGTGGGACCTGCGGTGGGACCCCGGCTGGCAGGATCCAGCAGCGGGAAAGCCCCAGAGCGGCAGCGGCTCAGCCCGCCCCACGTGCCATCAAAAATCGGCTCACGTGCCACCTTTGGCACGCGTGCCGTAGATTACCGACCCCTGCTCTAGAACATACTTCCTTATGCTTTCTAGAGTGGGGTCAGTCTTTGCTCAACTGCAAAATCCCGGCAGCTAGCAACTGGGACAACGTCCTCAGTCACAGACAACATTTCCCCCACCCTTGGCCCTGAGGGCATGCTGTCCTCCTAGGGCATGGAGGAGCACATCCCAGCCCCTCCGCTATCTGAAAGCAGAATGCTGCTTTCTGCTGCAGGGGAATCAAGGAGACTTTCTCCATAGCAGTTTCTGGGGCTTCAACCATCCCTCCGGGGACCCAATACAGTATTCCTTCTTGCTACGGGTCACCACACTAATGGTCTTAGTCTTGTGGAAGAAATCATTACTCACTAACATGTCAGCCAGGATGCTGTCCATTACCCCCACAACCAGATTGCGTTCCAAACATTCCCACATCACTTGTATTTTAGCTAGCGGTATGGGGAACCTGGTTTCACCACCCCCACAATTTCTGCCATTTGGCCAGATAATATACTAGCCTTTGGGACCACACTCCGCTTAATCAGAGAGATCTGGGCCCCTGTATCCTTCCACCCCAAGTATTCCCTGCCATTAATTTTGACAGCTTTAATGAGCTCCATATCTGGTTCACTGGGGCCAGTCCCCACAAAACTTGCTAGGTAAGTTTTGGGAGTTCCTGCTTGGTTCCCCTCTGGGGCCTCTGTACTGAGGACAACCACATAACATGGGCTGGTGGGGGCTTACTTTCCCTCAGCTTGGGGCATCTGATCTTCAGGTGCTCCGTGGAATTACATGGAATTACAGTTGTAGCACCTTCTGGGTTCCTCTGTTTTGCTGGGAGATTTGGGATAGGAGTTACCAGTAGAGGGATATTTTTGGGTAAGAGAATGTTTAGGCTCCCAACCCGCTTCTTTCTTCCTGGGACAAAATGGGATCTTCCCTTCCCACCAGTTTTAAACTCCCCTTTCTGTGGCCTGCCCACAATAGACGCCTGAGTCTGTTCAAAGACATCAGCTAAAACAGCCATCTCATTCACCGTCTTTACATTTTCATCCCATAGACACTGCTTTACTTTGGCCTAACGTATGCTCAATAAATGCTCTTGAGCAACAAGATCAAGCATTCCTTCAAAACTTGCCACCTCTTTACCCCTCACCCATTTTCCCAACAAATCTTTCATTTTGTTTACATATTCCCCATTACTCATCCCAATATCCCTTTTAAGATTCCTAAATTTAATTCTATATGTTTCAGGGGTAATCTGAAAACTTTGCAAAGCAGTATCTTTAAATTGACAATAGTCTAAAGCATCTCCAATAGGCATTCCATTAAATACATTTCGAGCTTTACCAGTTAATTTTGCAATCAGGGTAGGAACTGTCTTATCATCAGTGATTTCATGTATTACACATGGCCTTTCAAAGGTAGTCAGATATTTAGCAATATTGTCCTCCTCACTGTATGCAGGACATACGTGGATTTGTGGATTTTTGGAGTGATGCAAGTCATTGGGCTCAGGGGGTTCTGGTTCTGCTTCTCTAGCAGGTCCAGCTGGTGTTTTCTCTCTCTTTCTCTTTCTCCTCTCTCTTTTTTTCTTCCATAGCCCTTCTGTGTGCAGCCTCCTCTCTGGCTGCCTCCACCTCCATAGTTTCCCTGGTCGCAGCTGCTTATTTGAGCCTCATTTGCCTGCCACATTTGAAACTCACGGTTCTTTGCCACTTTCAGTCTGGCCAGCTCTAATTTTGTAGCTGCCTCACTGGTAGTCATTTTTCTGCTTTCTTGTGCTTATTTCCCTCACCCAACAAAACTGTGACCTCCTTCTGACTGTTCTTAGTCACTGCACTTAATACTCACTTAAAATCACAAATATCAGTGCTTAAAGTGTGAACTCCACTTGGAGTAACAAGCTGCACATACATCCTGCTCACTGCGCCACTGTGACGTTCCCTTGGTATTGTCTGGGACTGGAGATATTGGCTAGTGTCATTCAGGTTGCACAATCCAAGTAGCAGCTGGGAGCAGCTTACACGCTAGAGGCTAGAAGTGAACAGCCCAGGAGTGGGGATTCTCACAGCAGAGCAGGGTAAGGCTGGCTCCCAGAGTTGAGGATTGGAGTGACCTAGCAGATCACTGGTCCAGATAACACCAGGGGAACATCACAGGGGGTGACACCCAAAGTAACACATTTGAAATGCAGGTACATAGTTAATATTCCTAAGTTCAGATACAGAAATGATACAGGTATGCCAATTAGATAATCACATTCAGTAAGTCATAACTTTTCTAATGATATCTCACATGAGCTATCTTGCATAAAGTATATCTTAGTTATGTGAGATCCATATCATAAGCATATTTTCATAAAGAATATGGAATGAAACATAACAGGCCGTCCCCAGCTCAGCGGCAGAGGAAACAACCCCGAGGGCTTGTTAATTGAGCTGCTGGTAGTTGAGACCAGAGAGGCCTGGCACACCTAGCACCTCAGCAGCAGGGGAGGCTCCTAAGCCAGTTACTGCACCTGCAGGAGAGAAGACCCTCCATTGAGAGGCACAGGATTGCCAACAAGCCAGGAAAACCCTAGCAGCATCACCTAGCTGTGCCCTGCACACCAGAGTGAGGCCCTAAAAACTCAGCTGCTCCCCTCACACTGCCTGTACCACTGCACTGGGGCATTTGCCGCCTTCCTTTCCGGGTTCAGCAATCCCTAGGCAGAGCCTGGCAGAAGGGCTCTTCTCTTGTAGACAGACCCTCAGCAGGCTTATTCTCATTTTCCCTTGCTCTGTATTAAACATTACTTCATAATGAAGCTCTGAGAGTGAGTGAGGAGATCCTCTCTCTGATCATGTCTCCGGTGCACACTGGAACCCCTGAAGAGAATCATGCTGGGAGCATATGCACAAACTGTGTCCTGCCATCTAGAGGTCATCAAGAGATGACTGACTGTGGCAGACCTAGGCATATGCTAACTGTCCAGAGAGCGCTCAAGCAGCATGACAGAGGGACAGATCTCCAAGCAGGCGCCGCCTTGCGAGGTGCCCCAGTATGCTGGGCACGGTGTCACCCACCTCCCCTGAGGAGAATCTTCAGCCACCTAC
This sequence comes from Chrysemys picta bellii, assembly GCF_011386835.1. NCBI lineage: Eukaryota > Metazoa > Chordata > Testudines > Emydidae > Chrysemys > Chrysemys picta. Next base: position 52,041,225 of record NC_088797.1, read on the forward strand.
TGGATCTTGTCTCCACTTCCTTGAGAGCCATCTCTGTGCTCTCAGCATGCAGATCCGAGACAGGGACACATCAGTTTGGAATGGCGAATATATACCTGTGGCCACCTGAACTCATTCTAAGCCAGAGAGCATAGGCTGATGCCAGGTGCCCACTTTGCAAAGCTGTCGCCTTCCATGTTCTGTATCAACCCCATGCACTTGGAGGGCCAGGAGGGGCTAGGCCCAGGCCCAGGGAGAGCCAGTGCTGCTCCACTCTACCGACTGAGGGAGGCTGAGAGCAGGTAAGGGCAGCACTGATCAAAGGGTCTTCCTCGCAGGTGGCTGGGCTGGAGTTGGAGGTGCTTGCAGGGATATCTACAGCCTGATAGTGTGTTTAATTGAGGGCTGCCTGGAGCAAACTGCCCCTTATCCTGTTGCTTTCTTTGAACTGGGCCCAGGGTCTTTTGTGTAACAGAGCCTACAGGGAAATGAGGAGGGTGTGTGTGTGTGTGTGTGTGTGTGTGTGTGTGTGTGTGTGTGTGTGTGTGTGTGTGTGTGTGTGTGTGTGTGTGTGTGTGTGTGTGTGTGTGTGTGTGTGTGTGTGTGCGAGCGAATGCCTGGCAAAGAGCAAGCAGGGAGGAGGAAGTGTCCTGCTAGCATTCTAAAGGCTGGTTGGCTTTTTACAAAGGGCCAGAAGCAGGGAAGGGAGGCACCTGCGGGAGAGACTCTTTCTGGTGCCCACTCTGTGCACCAGGACACTGTTCTGCACAGGGAGGAGGCCAGACATATATGGCCTGGCCGGTAGCTTCTCTGTTCCCAGTGCCTCTGGCAGCACTTTAGTTAGAGCCCCTGTCCAGTGAGGAGGAGAGAGACACAATCTGGGCCTTCGCCTCTCCACCTACAGGATGTTCACTGCAGTCCATTGGAGCCTTGGGATAATTGTTCTTGTTAGCTAGCTCCACCCAAGCAGTGGTTGTCTCCCATGCTCCTGAGTGCAGAGCTCATCCCTTCAAAAGGAGACAGCTGACACCTGAGTGGCTGCAGTGTTTTACCAATGGCCCACATCATCTGCTTCAGGCCATGAACACAGCTGGTTAGCACATGGAAACTTTTCATTATCCTGCCTTCTAAAGCTCATCTCGTTCTCTGAGGCTGAATGTGGCAGAGCACCATTGTCATGTTTTTGGGGGGCAGAGGTGGCTGAAATGAGAACGTCTTCTGTTGGACATCAGAAAGGCATGAGGAACAAAGAGCATACAGCAGTCGGTGTGCATACAGGCAGTGGCGGATTAGCCTACATTAGCCTACAGTGTGCATACAGGCCGTGCCCAGGGGCCCTGGCCTATTGGGGGGCCCAGCGCCCCAACCCACTCCACCCATCTGGTGCTCTTGCCGGGGAGCAGGGGAAGTTCCCCGTCCCGACCCCACTCCCCAGCAGGAGCACTGGGCAGGGGGGCAGAACGGGGCAAGCCCTCGCGCCCTGACCCCATTTCCCTGTCAGGAGCGTGGAGGGGTTGGGGGACTGCAGGCAGAAGGGGTGAAGAGGGGCCCCCACTTGCTCTGGCCCAGGGCCCCACAAAAGCTTAATCAGCCTCTGCATACAGGAGACATCACATAATGCAGTTTTTAATGCTCAGACACTGTGAGCTGAACACACCCCATCTGTGTGCCGCTCCGCTCAAGCCGTGCTCCCTCCATAAACCCCTTTGCTTCAGGGTGACCTTGTTTCTTGTATTTAATGTAGTAAATTGGGACAGGAGATCCCTGCGCAGGGTTCAGGCTAACTCCTGTGCTAGGCAAGGTCAGAACAAGGTGCACAGCATTAGCTTTCCTCCAGCGTGTACAGAAATAGTAATTTCCAAGAGAACTGAGACATTGTGCACATGGATTTTTGTTCTAGTGTTTCTGTTTTGTGAAGCAAACCAAATACTTCCCAAGGGAGTGAACAAATCAGGGATATTCTATAAACACACCAGCCTTCAGTAGCAATGAACCTCATTATGGGGAGCTCTTCTAATAACAAGCTATTTTCTGCAGACCTGCTCTGCGTTCAGTGGCAGGCAAAGGGACTTTGGAGTATATCAGAGAATAGGATGCTTCCAGTGGTTTAACAGTGTTGGCACCTCGGACATGGCTGTGTGCAGTTAACAAGAGTGTGCCTTTGAGAGAGATCTAGAACTGCAGGGACATATCTTTCTTACTCAGCCAAGCTGTTGTTCTACTGTTAGTGCTCAACAGAGACACGAAGCTAAGGACTGGAAGCTGGGAGTCTTCCCAGTTTGTCAAGCCAAGCTGAAGATGTCTGCGAGACCCCTCCCCGCCTGGAGGAACACAATATGATATAAATGAGTCATGCCAAGTGGAAGAATGCTTTCTCTGACTTGCTGTGCATAGGTTTCCCGAGCCCCATACTGCTGTGATTAGCAGATAGGTCCTGAGGCAAGCAATCTTGTAATGACTTTGCATTCATTTACTGTTCCAATTGGGAAATAGGCAGCACCACTCATCCTCTGAGCAGCCCCAGCCCTCACATCAGTTCTGACCCCTCTGGCCTATCATTCTCTCTAATTAGAGGAAGCTGTTCTTGTTACACGGAATTATCCAGGGCACATGAAATGGGGTGGAGTTAAAGCAGACAGCATTTCCCAGCCACGAGGAGCAAATACCCTGCGATGGCCCTGGAGTTGTATTGCTGCAAAGGGCAGAAGTGGAGGAGGTGTTGCTGGGGTTTTGGGGGGATCACCCAGACCAGTGAGGGGTTCTGGAACCAACTACCTTGGAACCATGGGTGCCTTTATGCTGTGCAACTTTCATAGAATCATAGAATATCAGGGTTGGAAGGGACCTCAAGAGGTCATCTAGTCCAACCCCCTGCTCAAAGCAGGACCAATTACCAACTAAATCATCCCAGCCAGGGCTTTGTCAAGCCGGGCCTTAAAAACCTCCAAGGAAGGAGACTCCACCACCTCCCTAGGTAATGCATTCCAGTGCTTCACCACCCTCCTAGTGAAATAGTGTTTCCTAATATCCAACCTGGACCTCCCCCACTGCAACTTGAGACCATTGCTCCTTGTTCTGTCATCTGCCACCACTGAGAACAGCCGAGCTCCATCCTCTTTGGAACCCCCCTTCAGGTAGTTGAAGGCTGCTATCAAATCCCCCCTCATTCTTCTCTTCTGGAGACTAAACAATCCCAGTTCCCTCAGCCTCTCCTCATAAGTCATGTGCTCCAGACCCCTAATCATTTTTGTTGCCCTCCGCTGGACTCTTTCCAATTTTTCCACATCCTTCTTGTAGTGTGGGGCCCAAAACTGGACACAGTATTCCAGATGAGGCCTCACCAATGTTGAATAAAGGGGAACGATCACGTTCCTCGATCTGCTGGCAATGCCCCTACTTATACAGCCCAAAATGCCATTAGCCTTCTTGGCAACAAGAGCACACTGTTGACTTATATCCAGCTTCTCGTCCACTGTGACCCCTGGGTCCTTTTCTGCAGAACTGCTACCTAGCCATTCGGTCCCTAGTCTGTAGCAGTGCATGGGATTCTTCCGTCCTAAGTGCAGAACTCTGCACTTATCCTTGTTGAACCTCATCAGGTTTTTTTTGGCCCAATCCTCTAATTTGTCTAGGTCCCTCTGTATCCGATCCCTACCCTCTAGTGTATCTACCACGCCTCCTAGTTTAGTGTCATCTGCAAACTTGCTGAGAGTGCAGTCCACACCATCCTCCAGATCATTAATAAAGATATTAAACAAAACCGGCCCCAGGACCGACCCTTGGGGCACTCCGCTTGAAACCGGCTGCCAACTAGACATGGAGCCATTGATCACTACCCGTTGAGCCCGACGATCTAGCCAGCTTTCTATCCACCTTACAGTCCATTCATCCAGCCCATACTTCTTTAACTTGGCAGCAAGAATACTGTGGGAGACTGTATCAAAAGCTTTGTTAAAGTCAAGGAATAATACATCCACTGCTTTCCCCTCATCCACAGAGCCAGTTATCTCATCATAGAAGGCAATTAGGTTAGTCAGGCACGACTTCCCCTTGGTGAATCCATGCTGACTGTTCCTGATCACTTTCCTCTCCTCTAAGTGTTTCATAATTGATTCCTTGAGGACCTGCTCCATGATTTTTCCAGGGACTGAGGTGAGGCTGACTGGCCTGTAGTTCCCCGCATCCTCCTTCTTCCCTTTTTTAAAGATGGGCACTACATTAGCCTTTTTCCAGTCATCTGGGACCTCCCCCGATCGCCATGAGTTTTCAAAAATAATGGCTAATGGCTCTGCAATCTCATCCGCCAACTCCTTTATCACCCTTGGATGCAGCGCATCCGGCCCCATGGACTTGTGCACGTCCAGTTTTTCTAAATAGTCCCGAACCATTTCTTTCTCCACATAGGGCTGGTCACCTTCTCCCCATATTGTGCTGCCCAGTGCAGCAGTCTGGGAGCTGACCTTGTTCGTGAAGACAGAGGCAAAAAAAGCATTGAGTACATTAGCTTTTTCCACATCCTCAGTCACTAGGTTGCCTCCCTCATTCAGTAAGGGGCCTACACTTTCCTTGACTTTCTTCTTGTTGCTAACATATCTGAAGAAACCCTTCTTGTTACTCTTAACATCTCTTGCTAGCTGCAACTCCAAGTGTGATTTGGTCTTCCTGATTTCACTCCTGCATGCCTGAGCAATAGTTTTATACTCCTCCCTGGTCATTTGTCCAATCTTCCACTTCTTGTAAGCTTCTTTTTTGCGTTTAAGATCAGCAAGGATTTCACTGTTTAGTCAAGCTGGTCGCCTGCCATATTTACTATTCTTTCTACACATTGGGATGGTTTGTTCCTGCAACTGCAATAAGGATTCTTTAAAATACAGCCAGCTCTCCTGGACCCCTTTGCCCTTCATGTTATTCTCCCAGGGGATCCTGCCCATCTGTTCCCTGAGGGAGTCAAAGTCTGCTTTTCTGAAGTCCAGGGTCCGTATTCTGCTGCTCTCCTTTCTTCCTTGTGTCAGGATCCTCAACTCGACCATCTCATGGTCACTGCCTCCCAGGTTCCCATCCACTTTTGCTTCCCCTACTAATTCTTCCCTGTTTGTGAGCAGCAGGTCAAGAAAAGCTCTGCCCCTAGTTGGTTCCTCCAGCACTTGCACCAGGAAATTGTCCCCTACACTTTCCAAAAACTTCCTGGATTGTCTGTGCACCGCTGTATTGCTCTCCCAGCAGATATCAGGGTGATTAAAGTCTCCCATGAGAACCAGCTTTAGTGCAGAGCCCTGACACCAGTAACCTACCTATCACCACAGGCTCTCACCCCGGCTCCGACCAGCCTAGTACTTCTTGCAGGGTGAACCCAGGAGCCCTCCCAGTCCCAAGTCTCCCCAACTGTGTCGTTCCAAGTTCTTAACTCCCAGGCACTGACTTGGCCCCTCTGGTTCATCACTCCTGAAGCCATGTCACCAGCCTCCAGTTTGCTTTGGTGCACACACTCCACAGAGTTTGCACACAAGAGACCTGCATGGGGTAAAAATAAATGGGAAGTTTATGTAATGCAAAAATCACAGCTTCAAAGCTGAAATGCCAAGGGAAGCAATAGGTACAAGTCACAGAGCAAATAAACAGAATGGCGCAACCTCCGGCTTCTCCCTTCCAAAATAGCTAAACAAATCGATATAACGTGGTTTCACCTATAACACGGTAAGATTTTTTGGCTCCCGAGGACAGCGTTATATCGAGGGAGAGGTGTACAAGTTACCCACTGCCTGTGAACAGTCTCCCATTATGCCCCCAGCCATAGAGGGACCCAGCATTTCACACACAGCTTCTGCCTAGATGCTGGCCCTCAATTGCTGGATAGATTTCACTTCAAATCTCTTCCCTTTTAAAAAAGTTTGCAGGGTGTTTTTCTTTCTCTTAGACTGTGGTGGTTCATGGTTATTCAGAACAGGGGGAAATTCCCTCTTGACCTGATAGCCAGGATGCCTCAGTGTCTTCCCATTAACTCTAATGACTCATTGTCTTTTCCTAGGTTGTACAATGCTAGGCAGTTGGAGCTAGGCTCGTCTGGCTGGGGAGGCAGCCCATCCATCTCTGATTGCCCACCACACTGCTTCTAGGTGGAGCTGAGTGGTTCAGCCCAAATTATAAACCCACTGTACACATACAGTGCATAATCCCAGTCTGTGAACGTATTTCAGCATGCCCATCGAGTTCAGAACATGACAAGTTTTCATAAAAGACTTTACTCCATAATAATATATGGAGCTATACCTAGCTCATAGAGCTGGAAGAGACCCTGAAAGGTCATTGAGTCCAGCCCTCTGTCTTCACTAGCAGGACCAAGTACTGATTTTGCCACAAATTGCTAAGTGGCCCCTTTAAGGATTGAACTCACAATGCTGGATTTAGCAGGCCAATGACTCAAACCACAGAGCTATCCCTCCCTCTATACATGTATAGTACAATAACACAGATATAATTAAGGCTAAAATTCTGTCATGGGTATTTTTATTAAAAGTCATGGACCAATTGCAGGGGGGGAGAGGAAGGACTGAGAACCCTGAGCCCTGCCAGCTGAGGCTGAAGGTCACCTAAAATCATGGAATCTGTGCCCTCATTGCCTTATATATAATCAATTGATTCAGAAGCTTATTCTCTGAGGTTCATAGAAAAGCACAGGGTTGGAAGGAACCTCAGAAGGTCATCTAGTCCAACCCTCTGCTCAAAGCAGGACCAATCCCCAGACAGATTTTTGCCCCAGATCCCTAACTGATCCCCTCAAGGATTGAACTTACAACCCCAAGTTTAGCAAGCCAACGTGCAAACCACTGAGCTATCCCTCACCCCCTAGTCTCCCTTTGGGGTCTGGACCTGGCTGGCACACTCAGACATATACTAAACACAGCTGGTCTGTATCTTGCAGCAGCATCTTCACAAAGATGCATTCTGTGATGCAGTGTAAACGTGACCAGCATGCTGAGCCAGTCAGCTGCATCACTTATTCTCTGGAGCTGGATATACTGCAGCCACCATCCAGAAATCCCTGCACAGGTGGGAACAAACATGTGGATGGAAACAGTGGGGTCACAATGAACGGAGGGGATGTTGGCCGGAGCTGGCACCCGGGGGATGAGGGCATCTGCCCTGCAGTCATTGGTCTCCTGCTGGGCTAAGCACAGCTCTAGACATGCAGATAGGCAGGATGGCAAGAAATGCCTTCTAATTTTGGAGAGTGAGAAGGCTGTGGCCACTCCACACAGAGGGGACCTGGCCACAGTGGTCTGCCTTTGTTACTTCCAGCTTCAATGAACACAGCGTGCTCCACCTGGGGCTTACTGCAGAGCCCATGGAATCACAGGGTTAGATGGGATCGCAGGGGCCATCTAGTCTAACCCCCTGCCAAGATGCAGGATTTGTTGTGTCTAAATCATCCAAGACAGATGGCTATCCAGCCTCCTTTTGAAAACCTCCAGTGAAGAAGCTTCAAAAACCTCCTTAGGCAGTCTGTTCCATTGTCCTACTGTTTTTATAGTTAGGAAGGTTTTCCTGAGATTTAATCTAAATCTCCTATGCCAATGGTTTTCAAACTGTGGGTCAGGACCCCAAAGTGGGTTGCAACCCCATTTTAATGGGGTCACCAGGGCTGGCGTTAGACTTGCTGTGGCCCGGGACCAAAGCCCGAGGGCTTCAGCCCTGGGCATTGGGACTCAAGTTACAGGCCCCCTGCCTGAGGCTGGAGCCCTTGGGCTTCAGCTATCCCCCAACTCTTCCCACCAAGGGCTCCGGCTGGCTCAGGCTTCGGTCCTCCCTCCTGGGGTGGTGTAGTCATTTTTATTATCCGAAGGGGGTCACAGTGCAATGAAGTTTGAGAACCCCTGTTCTATGCTGTAGTTTGAACCCATTGCCTCTTGTCCTCCCCTCTGCAGACAGAGAGAACAACTTTTCTCCATCTCTGTTATAGCAGCCTTTCAAGTATTTGAAGACAGCTATCATGTCCTCCCCTTAATCTCCTCTTTTCCAAACTAAACATGCCCAGTTACTTCAGCCTTTGTTCATATGACATGTGTTCCATCCCTTTGATCATCTTCGTTGCTTGCCTCTGGATCCCTTCCAGTTTCTCTACCTATACATTGGTGACCAAAATTGGACACAGTACTCCAGCTGAGACTGAACCAGCGCTGAGTACTATCGCCTCCTGTGATTTGCATGCTCTGCCTCTGTTAATGCAGCCTAAAACTGCATTTGCTTTTTTTGCAACAGCATCACATTGTTGACTTGTGTTGAGGTTGTGATTCACCACAACTCCCAGATCCTTCTCAGCAGTGCTGCTATGAAGCCAGTTTCCCCCCATTCTGCATTTGGTTTTTCTTTCCTATGTGTAGCACCTTACATTTGTCTTTGTTGAATTTCATTTTGTTGGCTAAAGCCCAGTTCTCCAATTTATTAAGATGCCTCTGAATTTTAGCTCTATCCTCCAAAGTGTTGGCAACCCCCCTTTAGCTTTGTGTCATCTGCAAACTTGACCAGTATGCTCTCTATTCCTACATTCAGGTTATTAATAAGATGTTAAACAACGCTGGGCCCAGAACAGATACCTGTAGCACCCCACTTGAGACCTTCCTCCAATCTGACATCATTCCTTTAATAGTTATGCTTTGTTTGCGGTTCTGTAATCAATTTTGTATCCACTTAATGGTAGTTCCACCAACCCTGCATTTCTCCAGCTTACTTAACAGAATGTCACGTGGGACTGTGTCAAAAGCCTTGCTGAAGTCCAGGTATATTATGTCCACTGCATTCCTCCATCCACCAAATCCTGTCAAAGAAGGAAATCAAATTGGTTCAGCATGATTTCTTCTTGGTAAATCCTGCTGTCTGCTAGTGATCACCCTTCATCCTCCAGGTATTCACAAATGGGATGTTTTATCCATTGCTCTAGTAGCTTCCCAGGTATTGAAGTCAGACTGCCTGGTCTATAGTTCCCCAGCTCCTCCTTTTTCCTCCTTTTAAAGATGGGCACTATGTTAGCCCTTCACCAGTCTTCCAGGACCTCTCCTTATCAGGCTAAAGAGCCTGGGTAACACAATGATGGTTGCCTTGGAAATGCTGAGAGCAAGCCCTTTTCCTCAGTCACCATTCCAACATCTCACCAGGAGCCCAGCCCACCGCTCCTTCCAGAATCCCTTCCCAGCTTCCCTCTTCTTCCACATCTGGTTCATCTTTCTTATGCTCAACTTCAAGTCTGTACAATCCCACATCTTCTCTCCCTGGGCCCAAGTCCCTTCCTCCTCTCTTCCTTCCCTCTGTGCACCGTCTTGGGCAGGGGACAGATACTGCTTCCCATGAGCCAAGTGCCCCCCACCCCAGCTCCAGATTCTCTTCTGCCTTCCTGTGCAGAGCCAGAACCTCCCCACCCATAACATTCCACACTTGTGCGCTGGCTGAGTGCCCGTTTGATGGCAGTCTCCTCAGGACAGGGTCCCTGGCTGTCAGTGTCCGTTGTGATGTGGCTTTTGCTGCTGTAGAGATAATAATCAATCAGCACCTTGAACAGCCAGTTTTCTTTTTGTCCCCAGAGGAATTCCAAGCGATGAAGGAGGAAGGTCCCTTGTTGTCATATTCAGTTGGAGCCCCTCTCACCCCATCGAAAACTATTGGCTTGACTGTTAGAATTCATCTCTTGGTCGGGAGCCAGTGCACACTGGACACACATCTCGAACAGTTGGCGTGGCAGGCACCTATGCCAAGCAGACTGTGAGCCAAATGCACAGGCTTCTGTAGGAGCTGCTGGGAGCTCAGCACATCTGAAAACCAGGTCACTTCCTTGGGGGCCTGAATTGGGAGCCTAGCTTTGGGCTCCTGGTTTTGGAAATCATGATATATTAAAGGAGTATAGAGTTGGTAAGGAAAATCCATCAGCTTCCAGTTAATGGTGGTTGAGTAAAGTCTCATGTAACCAAACTGGTTGGCCATTTTCAAGGGTCTCTAAACCAGAATCCTGGCTCTTGAGTCCTTTCAATTCCAGAAGGAGCTGGATTTGAACCGACACATCTGATCCCACTACAGCAAGTTAAAGAAGTATGGATTGGATGAATGGACTATAAGGTGGATAGAAAGCTGGCTAGATTGTCAGGCTCAATGGGTAGTGATCAATGGCTCGATGTCTAGTTGGCAGCCCGTATCAAGTGGAGTGCCCCAGGGGTCGGTCCTGGGGCCGGTTTTGTTCAACATCTTTATTAATCATCTGGATGATGGGATGAATTGCAGTCTCAGCAAGTTCGCAGATGACATTAAACTGGGGGGAGAGGTAGATACACTGGAGGGTAGGGATAGGGTCCAGAGTGCCCTAGACAAATTGAAAAATTGGGCCAAAAGAAATCTGATGAGGTTCAACAAGGACAGAGTCCTGCACTTAGAAAGGAAGAATCGCATGCGTGGCTACAGGCTGGGGCCCGACTGGCTAAGCAGCCATTCTGCAGAAAAGAACCTGGGGATTATAGTGGATGAGATGCTGGATATGAGTCAGCAGTGTGTCCTTGTTGCCAAGAAGGCTAACGGCATATTGAACTGCATTAGTAGGAGCACTGCCAGCAGATCGAGGAAAGTGATTATTCCCCTCTATTTGGCATTGGTGAGGCCTCATCTGGAGTACTGTGTCCAGTTTTGGGTACCACACTACAAGAAGGATGTGGAAAAATTGGAGATAGTCCAACGGAGGGCAACAAAAATGATTACGGGGCTGGAGCACATGACTTATGAGGAGAGGCTGAGGGAACTGGGCTTATTTAGTCTGCAGAAGAGAAGAGTGAGGGGGGATTTGATAGCAGGCTTCAACTACCTGAAGGGGGTTCCAAGGAGGATGGAGCTAGGCTGTTCTTGTTCTGTCATCTGCCACTACTGAGAAGCAATGGTCTCAAGTTGCAGTGCGGGATCCAACCAATATCTAGGTTGGATATTAGGAAACATTATTTCACTAGGAGGTTGGTGAAGCACTGGAATGGGTTACCTAGGGAGGTGGTGGAATCTCCATCCTTAGAGGTTTTTAAGGCCTGGCTTGACAAAGCCCTGGCTGGCATGATTTAGTTGGTGTTGGTCCTGCTTTGAGCAGGGGATTGGACTAGATGACCTCCTGAGGTCTCTTCCAATCCTAATATTCTATGATTCTACTATAGTTTGAGTCCCAGGTTGTATCTGGCTCAAGAGTGGGCCTGAAATATCATTTCAAAAATATTTGAGGTGGCAAATCTCATGAGATCACCTGAGGCTTCCACCGTTTGGGGCTGAACTTTCACAAGAACTACTTTTGGGGTAGTTTCATCATGGCAATGGGCTGGGCTGACTTCAGAGGAGTCTTTTGCAAATCCTCTCAGTGCGGAGAGCAGCTTGTTCCTGATGCAGTGGGATCTTGTCTGCTGGTGATCTCACACACCTAATCCGCCTTGCAGTCCTATGGAGCTGTTCCTTTTTGCTTTGGGAGATCACCCTGGTGGAGAATATCATGTGGAGGAAATGTGCTGTGACAGACAGAGTCAACTGTTTGTCATGCTTTCCACATGGCCACAGTAATGTTACTGTTCCACCTCATGGCATGAATTCTCTGCACAGCTCATCATGCTGTGGCATAACCTCTCCACAGGAGACTGTCCCCAGATGGTGCACCATAATCTCTCATTTATTAATGCTCCAGCAAAGAATATTTGAAAAGGTTGACTTCAAGTGACAGCCTTGACACAAACACACATGCATACTCAGCAATCCTTTCATCCCAAGCTGGGCATCTGGGAATTGGAGGACATTTGGTTGATTTCATTACTGTGTCGGAAACTGGAATTATTCTTTCCAGGAGCCTGTGCAGGTGTATAAGATACTCCTGAGGGAATTCTGTGCCAAAAATTAAAAATTCGGCACACAATATTTTAAATTTCTGCAAAATTCTGCAAGTTTTATTTGTCAGTAAATAAATGTGGAGGCTCCAGCATGGCAGGGGGGCTCCAGATGCAGGGGTTGAGGTTCAGCGAGGTGGAGTTTGGGTGTGGAGGGCTGGTTAAGGGAGGTTCTGGGTGTACGGGGTGAGGCTTGGGGAGGGTCTGAGTATGGGGGGTCCGATGCAGGGGGTTGGATGGACAGTGGAGCAGCTCCCCGTACAGTGACCCCTCCCCTGTGTCTGAGGAGCGATGAGGCTGGAAGCAGAGGAGGATGCTGAGCTTCCTGCAGCCGGGGGAAGTTTCTAGGGGTGGGTCTAGCAGCTTATCGTGGTGTAGGGTAGGAGCCACCATGGTGCTTTACCTCTCCGCTGACTGCTCTGGGTGCCTGAAACGATATGCCTGCACTGCTACCGAGGGGTGTGTGACCGCTCTTGCAGCTTCCCTTTGCTTCCCTGTCAAAAAGTCATTTTTCTGCAGGGAAGCAAATAAATCTGTGGGGGACATGTATTCTGCATATGCGCAGTGGTGCAGAATTCCCCCAGGAGTAATGAGATTCTTCTCTTGTTCTTTCATTGTTACGAGATTTGGTTATCACTACAGTTGTGCAGAGAGTGACCTGTGACTTTGACGCAGAAGTGTATCTAGGACTGGGGGGAAATTTCTGATCCTTCCTCAGCATCTGCACTTTAAACTGTGCCTTTGACCCTCCCAGCTTGGGTGTAGTTACATTGAAAAACAAAGTTGGTTCATAGCTCTTCACCCTTCCAGTGACATTTGAATACTTCAGCCCACTGCATCTGCTTTCCCTCTGGCCCATGAGCAGGGACGTTACCAGGAATGGGGTGTCAAGAGCTTGGCACATATTGCAGCTGATCAGACAGGGAGATTTCCTGTGGTGTCCTGTGAAACCTCACTGATCAGGAGCCTGACACTGCCTGTGAATATATCTGCTCCTGCCAGGCATTTCAGACTGGACTGTCTGACAGGTCTCTGGTTGAGGGGTTTATCAGCATCTCTCCTGCTCTTGCGCCCCGTGGTCCCCCAAAAACCCTTTCTGTGGATTCACTAGTGTAGAATGAACCCAACCCTTGTGTGACTCCATTGACACTAGTGCAGTTCCACCAGCAAGCTTCTGCTTCAGCTCCCTGGGCTGACCCAACTCTATGTGTGGGTTCTGAATGGTCAGTTGCCTCTTCACAGTGTCTTGCCTGCTGGGGCTCATTACCTGGCTCTCACTTGCCAAGTTGTAAAACGTCTTGAGTTGCAAACTGCTGAGCAAAAAATAACTGATTAATTCCCACAGTGCACCTCCATGTGGGAAACTGAGGCACGGGTGGGTGCCATCCCTCCTTCACTAAGCATCGTCCATCCTGTGCACTGAAGGAAGGAGGTAGGGGTCTTGAGGAAAACAATGGTTTGTGACAATGTAATTAGAGACTGTCATATAATGCATATGCACAAGGGACTGAGTTAAGATTACATGAGCTCCCCTAATTTGGGCATTTCCTAATTTTTGTATACTTGATTTGGCAACCTAAATGGTGTTCTTTGTTCCCCTAGACAAATTAGAGGATTGGGCCAAAAGAAATCTGATGAGGTTAACAAGGACAAGTGCAGAGTCCTGCACTTAGGACGGAAGAATCCCATGCACTGCTACAGACTAGGGACCGAAGGGCTAGGCAGCAGTTCTGCAGAAAAGGACCTAAGGGTTACAGTGGACGAGAAGCTGGATATGAGTCAACAGTGTGCCCTTGTTGCCAAGAAGGTTAACGGCATTTTGGGCTGTATAAGTAGGAGCATTGCCAGCAGATCGAGGGACGTGATCATTCCCCTTTATGCGACATTCGGGAGGCCTCATCTGGAGTACTATGTCCAGTTTTGGGCCCTACACTACAAGAAGGATGTGGAAAAATTGGAAAGAGTTCAGCGGAGAGCAACAAAAATGATTAGGGGTCTGGAGCACATGACTTATGAGGAGAGGCTGAGGGAACTGGGATTGTTTAGTCTGCAGAAGAGAAGAATGAGGGGGGATTTGATAGCTGCTTTCAACTGCCTGAAAGGGGGTTCCAAAGAGGATGGATCTAGACTGTTCTCAGTGGTAGCAGATGACAGAACAAGGAGAAATGGTCTCAAGTTGCAGTGGGGGAGGTTTAGGTTGAATATTAGGAAAAACGTTTTCACTAGAAGGGTGGTGAAGCACTGGAATGGGTTACCTAGGGAGGTGGTGGAATCTCCTCCCTTAGAGGTTTTTAAGGTCAGGCTTGACAAAGCCCTGGCTGGGATGATTTAGTTGTGGATTGGTCCTGCTTTGAGCAAGGGGTTGGACTAGATGACCTCCTGAGGTCCCTTCCAACTCTGATAGTCTATGATTCTATGAATGTCCTACTGTTTGTAAAAAGGCAAAACCAAGTCCTGGTATTTGCAACAGTCACACTGCTCCTACCATGCATTAGCAGCAGGGTTGGCACCCTAAGCTTGCAGCACAGACCTCTATCATGGAGCAAACAGACCTGAGCTGGTAGCAGGAGAAGGCTGTGGACTAGCCACTAGTTGAGGGCACATAACACCCTGACACAGTGTGGTACATTTGCAGGAGGTGCCATATTTTACAGACAGCATAGCCAAGCACAAAGATGTGGCAACTTCTTTCCGAGGGACAGGCTGACTGAGATCTGGATCTTCCATCTTAGAGACTTGGGCTCTGGTTCCAATTTGTGGAACCTCACAGGGGGATGTGAATCCTTGTCAATAAGAAGAACTGTAAAGGGCACACATTGATTAATCCTAGTCAGGAGAAGTGAGCCTAGAGCTCCCAGCTCTGAGCACTCTCCCCTAGGCCAAAGGGAATTGTGTTGAGGAGCAGAGAAGTTGATGATCATTCATGTTACCTGTGTCCCACCCAGTGGTGTGTGGCCAGCTGAATCGAGACATGGGCATGCATGTGTGGTTTTGCTGGATTGGGGATGGGTTTTGGCAGCAAGCCAGGAGCAAACTCCGCTGAGCAGCACAGTGGTGCTGGAACCAGGGGCTGGGGAGGCAGGACCCATCCACTTTTCGCCGGAGCAGACCCTGCCCTTTTCCTGCCTCTTCCCCACAAGACCACACCCCCTGGCCAGGCAGCAGGGAGCCCAGCCAATTGTGGGAGCTGCGCAGACCTTCCACCTGCCTATGGTGCAGGGGGGGAGGGCAAAAGCAGCCCCTGGCCCATGTCCCCCTCTAGGACAGGTGGAGGGACCCAGGCTCCCCACAGCTGCCCATGCGACACGGCTCTTGCCCCCTCACACTGCAATAGAAAATGCCCTTTTCCTTAATTGCAGTCCATTTGGTCATTTGTAGCTGATTTTTTTACACTCGGATTTATAAAACTGTTCCTTTCGCAGTGCCCCGGGGCCCATGTACTAAACACAGTGCGTGTTTCTGTAACAGAATGCACAGCAGACAGGAATAGCGGAACTCTAGAAAAGCTGGCAAAAACCAATGAGCTTGTACCCTCCCTGAAGGTGACCAGGCCCAACTGAGGAACCCAAATTCCAGAAGTGGGAAAGGTAGGGGGCACCGCTGTTCAAGACAGCTGGGAGGTCACTAAGCAGCAAGGTAGTTATAGCTCTGGCATGTACTGGGATCACTTGCCTTGTGTTCCTAGCAGCCCACCAAGCATCCTGATGAACACAATTGCTTTGGTTAAAGTGCTCTCTGCCTCGTCCCAGCTCCTTCCCTCAGCGGCTGGGTCACAGAAGATCACCATGTCCTGACACTGAGTGGGGGCACTTGTAACACTCCATGCTGATGCCATGTCACCATGCAATAGTCTTAGTGGATGCCGTTTGTCATTAATGTCAGTAAGAGCACAGGCAAGCCCATCCTCAGTAGACACAACACCATGCTGTGACAGTATGGCATCATGTGGGGTGACATCAGCACACTCATCGTGGGGCTGAATGGGGCCAGAGCCAGCAACACACATGGGGGGAGCACTGTCAGCCTCCCTTCCCGGGTGGATTTCAGCTAGCGGCCATCCAATCTCATCTCAGCACTCAGGAAGCTCGTCCGGGAACACAAAAGACAGAGTCCTTTGAACGGGCTTTGCTCCCGTCATGCACGGAGCTGTGTGGATCGTTGTCACCTTATCAGGGTTCAGAATCTCTGCAGATTCTCATGGAGAGTCACATTCCCCAGGCCACACTTTTATTTCTGCTCATGGCATCTTTTCAGGTCAAAATGATGACATTGTGCCAGCAAGGAGTTCTGCCTGCTCCTCCTATGGAAACCCACCCACTTCCAAAGTGCATTAAGCGAAATTGGATTAAGTCCACTTAAATGCTGAATAAGAGCATCCACACAGCAGTTTAATCCTGTTAATTAATCCATTTTGAATTCACACTTTTAGTTAATTCGGATTAACTGTCCTGAGTGTCCTTGTGTGGGCAAGCCCACACAGAACTGGAGTAGGTGAATGCTTTCCCCATCCCAGGTTCCAGTGCTGCCCTTCTGGATCCCCCAAATCCTATGCCATCCCTTCTCCCTGGGACCTACTCCTCAGCCACCCTCCATAAATCTCCACAGAAGACATTAGAGGTGGTTGGTATTCTCACTGGGCTTCTACCTAGAAGACTTGGCCTTTGCCTTCGTTGTTCAACCAATGTAAGCTGTGGCTTTTTGGATTCCATCACTCTTAAAGGCTGAGATAAGATTTGATGGTCAGAAGCTCAGGGGAGATCTCCTTCCAGAGGACCACATCTTGTGTAGTTTTTCACCCAACCAGCCAGTGAAAATAGATCACCTAAAATTCTCAAGTCAGCTCATAAGATGTTTCAGAGCCACAGAAAAGTGCCTTTTAGATGGTGTCTCTGCTCCCATCCTGGGCATTTGCACAGCTGTGTGTTGAGTGGCTTCCTTTCAATCCTAGGGAGGGTTTAACATACATCTCTGTATTGTAGTTTAACTGCCAAAGCCTTCCCCAGGGCCTTCTTATTGGACCCTAGAAAGGTTTGCCACCCCAACATCTCCCCCCAAGGCCTGTGGGCAGTTGTCTGTTGCAGAGCTTCACTAGTCCCACAGGAAAGGATGTTTTTCCTCCATCCCATAAGTTACAATTGTCCCCTTACGAGACATTTTTGACTTATTTCTTTGAAACCTCAGAACCAGTTTGGATTGTTTCTGTTCTGGTTCAGTTTAGGGAAAACAGTAAAGTTGGCTCTTATTTTTTCTCATTGCTGGTGTGGTCATTTCCATGTGCACAGTGATAGTGCAGCAGATACATACTTCGCACTACAGCTGACGTACATGCTAATCAAAAGGCAGCAATGACCAACACCAGAGTTCCTCTGAGCCAATGGCTCCGCAGGCTCACCTGGTTAAGGTGTGCCAGTTTCACAGCTAACAGTGCACAAGGCATTGATGTGGCCAGCATCACGTATGACCACCTCTGACTGCCGCTGGGTGACGTGGATGTGGAGTTTTAGTGTGCGATCAAGTGAGACTCAGCTTCCCCAACCTTCAGGATTGTAGTTAAGTGCCTTGCCCACTCCACCACACAGCCATGAGCACTGGGCAGCTGTTCATTTCCCACTGAGGGAAGCAGGGGATGAGGAGTCAGGCCTCTTGGACTCTATTTCCAGTGCTCACTCTCACTCTGTGATATTGGGCAGGTCGTGGCCTGTCCCTGTATCTCAGTTTCCCCATTTCTCCACTGACTGCAGTGATAATATGGGGATATGCCGAGGCTTAAGAAATGAACGTTTAAGCACTTTGATAAACTCTGCTGAAAGACACTACGGCAGGACAGAGTTCTTACCTCACCATTATCCCGAGGGAGTTGCAGTGCTCCCAGTGTCTAGGATTAATGCCAGTTTCAATTGTTTTCTAGATCTCTGCTTTGCAGTCAAACACTCTGATGCGGAAGGTGAAGCGGACACTGCCCAGCCCCCCTCCGGAGGAAGCTCACCTGCCCCTGGCCAGCCAAGCCCACTCCCAGCTGTACTTGCCCAGCTTCATGCAGAAGGGGGTAGGAGAGCAGGCCACTCAGGTAACCAAAGCCAGCCTTCTCAGAGACATCGACCGTGACCTGAAGCTGGTGGAGCATGAGTCCACGAAGCTGCGGAAGAAGCAAGCAGAGCTGGATGAGGAAGAGAAGGAGATCGATGCCAAGCTGAAGTACTTGGAGCTGGGCATTACTCAGAGGAAGGAGTCTCTGCTGAAGGAGAGGGGAGGGCGGGATTACCCTTACCTGAGATGCCTAGGTGAGAACCGGGACTACATGTCTGATAGTGAGCTGAACAATTTACGCCTCTCCAGCTATGAGGGCAGCAGTCTGCTCAGCAGGCCCAGCACTGCCCCCACTAACCATTATGCTGACTTCTCCAGCACGCAGTACACATCAGCCTCCTCCTACGCCCCCTACCCATACCCAGCAGCCCCACCAGGCCCTGCCGCCTTCCAGCAAACACGGCTCCAGCCCCCCCATTACCCTGTGGTCAGCAGTGGCACATCTCAGAATGGCTTCCAGGCTGGTCAGCTCCCCGCCTTCCCCTCCCAAGGTACATATCAGACACACAGCTTCCCTCCCAGCACTGGTTACCAGCCCCAGCTGGGCTTGCAGAGCCATCAAGGCTTTCGGCCTCCTCATCACTACCAAGCTCAGACCACATATCCCAACCAGCCGCCCTCACAGCCGGCACAGAGTGTCCTCTTCCAAACACAGGCAGATGTGCACGCCATGCATCAGAAGCCACGGCAGACATCACTAGCAGACTTGGAACAAAAGATCCCCACCAATTATGAAGTGATTGGAAATCCCACCGTGGTGATCTCCTCAGCAGCCCCAGACGTTACTTACAGCCCCACGACAGTGACCGGCAGCTATTCCCAGCACAAGACCCCAGAGGCCAGTCCAGCTGACCAGAGCAATGCCGTGCAAAGCCCCTCAGCCAGTTACTCTTCAGATTCTCTGTACGCAAACCTGGAGCAGAACATTCCCCGCAACTATGTGATGATCGAGGACATCAGTGAGCTGACCAAAGAGAGCACTGCGGCAGACAACCACAAGGGGGAGATGCAGGTGCAGAGCAGCACTAGCCGCCAGATCAAAGAGAAGAGTGAGCTGGTGGAGACGGAAGGCTCCAGCAGAACTTGCTGCTACTCCAAAGCAGAGGAGGAGTCAGAGGAGGATATGTATGATCAGCATGGTGCTGACCATCGGGGGAAGAACAGCTACCACAGAGGCATGGAGAGCAATGGCAGGATGTCAGGCAGCTCCAGCGGCCCCTGCTCCTATTACGGGGACGATTATCGGCACTCCACACGCTCAGACAAGCATGGTTCTGGACTGGGGATGCAGAAGCATTCCTCCAAAAACCTGGCTCCTGCTGTCATCTCGTCCAAGCGCAGTAAACACAGGAAACAAGGCATGGAGCAAAAGATCTCCAAATTCTCCCCCATAGAAGAAGCCAAAGATGTGGAGTCGGACCTGGCCTCCTACACAGTGACTACGTCTATCAGCAGCAGCAATGTGGCATCCAGGGCAAAGAAGCTTCAGGACGAGATCACCTACGGCCTCAAGAAGAATGTGTATGAGCAGCAGAAATACTATGGCATGTCCAGCAGGGATATGACGGAAGAGGACGATCGAGCATACAGCACTGGAAGCAGATCTAGATCGTCTGGTTATGGGACAGAAAAAACATCAAGCCGCGATGCCAGCAGCAGAAGCAAGTCCTATGAGAGAGAGTGCATGGAGAAGCCTCAGAAAGGAAGCTCCAAACCATCTTCCCTTAGTATGAGTCAGAGTCGTGGGCGGCCTTCGATTCGTACACAGACATCGGAAGAGGAAAGTCCCATCAGCCCTTTAGGAAAGTCTGTGGGTGTGTCCCGCTCCTCAGGTGGACCTCTCCCTCAGTCCTCTGGGGACAGCTGTTCCCAGTTCTGCTCCAGCCACTCGTTGCCTGATGTGCAAGAACATATCAAAGATGTGCCAAGGAACCACTCTTACAAGCATGAAGAAGGTTACATCATGGATGATTCACATTGTGTTGTTTCAGACAGTGAAGGTAACAGTTACCTGTGGTGACATACCCCAGAGCATGCTCCTACGGGTCATTTGCAAAGACAGTCTCACAGCCTGCGTTTGCGTACCATGTGCCTTTCTCCCTTGTTCCACTGCATGTTCCGGGTGTCTGGTGGTAGCATGTTAGTGTTCAGTGCCTGCTGCATGTAACGATGTGTTGTATTTGTTGGGGAGGGGTCTATGATGTGTCCCAGATGCATGTGATAAGCTGCTTGCATTCTTTTATCTCATTGCATGGCTTCCGTGTGGGGTATGCTCCCACCTCGGGACCGAGAGACTGACTGTGCTCTGTGTTTGGTTTCTGAAGCCTATCATTTGGGTCAGGAGGAGACAGACTGGTTTGATAAGCCCAGGGAAGCTCGCTCAGAGCGGGTAAGGCACTACACTGGCCACTTCTCCTCCCAGAAGAGACCTCCCATCAAACACTCCTTTCATGATTACGATGAGCCTCCAAATGAAGACCTGTGGCAGCACGATGACTATTCTCAGGCACGTCACTCTTCTTCCAAAGACCACCGGCACCATGGAGAGCATGGAAGGCACTCAGCCTCTTCCCGCCACCCGAGTGATGAACAGGCCAGGAGGACATCCAAGCAGCATGCCCGAGACCAGGGCCGTCATGAAGCCCGCACACACATGCAGCCATCTGCCCAGAAGAAGGCTCAGCAGTCAGACATGAGAGCCCAGACAGCTTTCCCCTCCAGCTCAGCAGAGTACTCGCAGCAGTCCCAGCAGCCGTCCAGCTACCACCATACCTCAGAGTCCCAGAAATCCCAACGGCAAGCGGAGCAAGGGCCACTGCCCCAACAGCCGAAAGGAGAGCCCTTGCTGCACCATTCTCAGCAGCAGCCGCAAACAAGACAGCAGCAATCCGGGCAACAGCAGCCGCCATCCAGGCAGCAGCAGCCATCAGCCAGGCAGTCTCCACAGCAACAAGCAGGCCCTTTGCAGCAACCTCCTCAGCCACAGAAGGAGCAGCAGCAGCAGCAAGCTAGGCTGCAGCAGCAGCCAGGGGCTCAAGGACTACCCTCTTCTCGGCCACCGCAACAACAACCCATCCAATCCCAGCATGTCGGGAAGCCCCAGTCAACCCTCCCTGCACAGCCAGGCAGTCACCAAGTAGGGCTAGTAAGTGCACATGCTCTTTGGCCATTGGTTCATCACTTACACAGCAGGTGCCTGGCTGATGGTTTGTCCTGCAGCACTGGGGATGGCACTCTGGGAGGATCTGGTTGCACAGGAAGGAGGCAGAGGCTGGGAGCCCCTGGTGCATCCCAAGGCACAGGCCGTGCACAGTCATGAGCTCCCCCAGTCCACAGCAGCACAGAGGAGTACATCGTGCAGTGAGGAGGGCCCCCGACTGCTAGGTAGCTGATGTGTTCTGTCGCACAAGAGACAACTAGGATGTGCCACAGCAGGAAAGGAGTTAAATTATGGAGATCTCAGGGAAGCGGCAGAGCTGAGGCTATGCCAAGATCAGCACTAAGAGCAGGAATAAAATCCCTCCATTTCACCCTTTATTGCCTGACTTCAGGCTCCAGTTGTCCAGTCAAACACACCCAGAGCTACCGCCTCCCCTCCCCCCACTTGGCCAGGACAAGCCAACTGCCTTACAGCACAGTGAGCCAATGGCACTGCTCAGGTCTGCCAGCTATTTCCATTCTCCAGCGCCGCCAGCTGAGCATGGAGGGCATAAGGGAGAGATGAGACTGGGGAAGATCGGAGGGCTGGCGGGAGCCAGGGAGGAGGGAGTGGGGAATGTGGGGATCAGGAGAGAGAACAGATGGGAGGGGCCATATGAAGGAAGCAAGGATTTGGGGTAGGGGGTGGGGGAGGAGATGAGATTGGGGAGCTGGGCAGACAATCCATGTCCCCAGACTGGTGCATAGGCCTCCCCCCCGACCAGCTACCTCCTGAGCCAGGCCCTGCACCTGCCCTCTGAGGAAGTGCAGAGGAGGGACCAGCTGACTGGGTGGCGTCAGCTGTGAATTGCGAGGGATGATAGAGGCTGGGTGATTGCCTTGGGGAGCCAGACTGGCTTGCAAGGCAGGCCTTTGTGTGTGGGAGGCGACGTGCATGTGTGTGGCTGGGAGCTGGGGGGTGTCTGGCTGGGTTTCCCAGGAGGCAACATGCGTGATCCTGGGTTGATATAGTCTTTGGCCTGGTGCGAGGGCTGGATTTTCTGCCAGCGCTTACTGATGTGCCCCATGCCCCTGGGACTGCTGTTCTGCCAGCCCCATGCCCTATTCACCTGCCCACCCACGCACAGAGAGACCAGGGGAATTCTGAAATATGCATTTCATGTTACAGCCAAAAGCGGATCAGGTGGATATGCCCAAACCCACCACAAAAGTGCCACCACCGCACAGGAGAGCGCCCCAAGCACAGCCACTGGGAACGACTGCAGCAGGTCAGTGAGCCAGATCGACACATTGGGCCCTGCCAGGCCACCTGCGCCCATGCTGGCTGGCAGTGCCCTTGGCACTGAAGGAGCAACCAGGCACCAGCTGTTTCCGCTAGGGCCATGACTGCCTGATCTCTCCAAAGAGAAGATCCACTTTTATCCCTCCCTAGCACGTCACAGCATTCAGAGGCTGAGATCACTCAGGGCCTGGAAATAAATGCATCCCGCCCTTGGCAGACTATGGAATGGGGCCAGATCCCCAGCCTAGCACTGGGCGGTCATGGTCCTCAGGGCAGGAGAGGGGTCAGCACTGACCCAGGGTGGGTTGGCATCCCCCAGTCAGGGAAGCAGATGTGCAGAAGGTGCCCAAAAGCAGCCTGCCCTAATCTGTACCAGTCATGCCACAGCCTCCTGGCAGCTGAAAGCACCTGGGCTCTGGCCCCAGCTCTAATAAGTCACATAGGTGCTGCCCGTGCCGGGGAGGGGCTGTGGCTGGGTTCTCCTCCTTACTATGGCTCTATATATTCCCTGGCAGGTATTAAAGTGGGTCAGAAGCCAGCAGGGGCTCCCCCACCCACTGGGGCAGCAGCTGGACAGCCCGGGGTGGATGGAGAGAGTGTGTTCTCCAAAATCCTGCCAGGAGGAGCTGCAGAACAAGCAGGCAAACTGACAGAAGGTAAGGCTATGTCTACACTTGCAGAGGTTTTTTTGCTGACAGTTTTGTCGGAGATAGAAAAGCACTAAAAGAAAAGCACTGGTTTGTGTTCACATTGTTTTCCACAGGTGTCAGAGTGTGTTTACATATTCAGCACTTGCATTGCAGATGAGAGGAGTGCACTGTGGTAGCTATCCCACTATGCACTGCACTGGGATACAAAGCAAATCATTATTGTGGCAGGGGTGTGTGTGTGTGTGTGTGTGTGTGTGTGTGACAGTCGCTGGAAGCAACCAGTCCTAACGCGGGGGGGGGGGGAGGAGGGAGAGAAGGGGAGGAAGAGACCCCAACCCCTGCCCCCGCCTCCCTCCCTGACTCTGCACAACACATTCTGTCTGCCTGCCTCTGTTTGCATTGTGGGAGGCAGTAGGAGCATTCCACAATAATGATTTGTTTTGTGTTCCAGAGCAGTGACAGCACCAGCTGTCAGAACGGAGCTAAAGGGGAGGGGCGCCTACGTGCAGGCAGGACTGCTGAGTTTCAAAGATCAGCCACTCCCACTCTGCATTGTGGGACAGGGCAATTAGACCAGTAAAAGTAATCAAGAGTCTTCACTGGCACATCAGCGCAAAAGAATCAGCGCAAAAAAAACCTCGTTGGGGTGGTTTTATTTTTGTGCTGAAACTGCTGAGTTTCAGTGCAAAATCTGGATTTCCAGTGAAGACGCTAGCGTATTTTTTGTGCAAAAATTACAATAGGACCTCAGAGGATCCCTCCTCCAGTTCAGTGTTACTTTCCCTGTCTTTCAACTGTTGCTGATGCCATGAGCAGAGAGAAAGGAAGAAGTATTTTGAGGTGTCCATTCCCCTTTCTTATAGCTCTCTCTTTTTTGTTTTTTTTGTTTTTTTGAAAACCACCTCCAGCTGAGGTTCAGGCGACAAAGTTTGTTTGGGCAGGAATCTCAAGCTGTTCCTTTGTCAAAATGTAAATTTTTACCCACATCCTCTTTCTTGCTAAAGAATGGCCACTTAGCCAGGTGATGGTCCATTTGATTCTGTTGACATCTGGCTGAGGCATCAGTTTGCCATTTGTCTCTGAGGAACTGGTTTGTGGTGGTTTTTCCAGACTTGGAATGTCTCAAAAACATCATACAGTAGAATCTCATAACTTACATACAATGTTGTGACACACACTTTTCCAAGACAATAATGATCAAAGTATGAGTTTTCAAAGGATACCTCACAAGGCATACTTTTTACAAAATTTATCATAGTCTTTAAAAAGGGTGAACATAGGGGGACAGACTGTCACAAGAGTCGCTGCTGGCTCTCACTGTGCTGAGTGTCTGGCGGCCGGGAGTAAATTAGATGGGAAGGACAAGATCGGGAAAATGGGGCAGGATTGAACTTGACTCGAGTGAGGGGGGTGGAAGAGACCAGAGCCACAGGGGAATCTACTTAGTGAGAATCTGATCGAAGGATCTGCTGGGGGATTGCTAATGAAGTCCCTGCTCATGCTGAGAAATAGGTAGGTGGCACTTTGGGGACTTGTGCCCAATCTGACTGCATTCTCCCTTCAGAGCCCCCCACCAGCCAGTGGGACAGCAGGCCTGCTGCCCTGCCAGACAGACCAGGCCAGAACTCAGCAATGGATACCCAGCTCCTCCTGCTGCATTTGTGCCAGGAAAGGCTGCGCTGACCGCTGATGCCTGAGTCTAGCAGAAGGTCCTCAGCTGGGATTGTGCCTCCCTAAGCCCCTTTAAAGAGCGGGGCTTAGGCCTGTCAAGGCTAATTCCCCACTCTGGCACTTTGAGTGGGGAAGTGGGGCCCGCAAGGATTCTAAAAATTAATACTGGCCACTCCAGGCTTGTATTAAACTCCCAAGGTTACAGCTTTTCTCTGACCTTGGATTGGTAGATGCTGCCAAGTGCAGAATCCCTTTGAGAGCCCAGGAAGGTGCACTTTGGAATTCCTTCCTGTGAGGTACCCTCAAGACCTTTCACACACACGCACACACAGAAAGAAGGGGGGGGGAAAGGGAAATCAGCTATTGGCACCAGCTAATTAAACAATGTGCACAAACCTCTTCAGACAAAAATCCAATTCTGTTCTTAAAAAAGGTAAAATTTATTAATAAAAAAAGAAAGAAAATACATCTGGGAACTCAGGCTATTGCTAGAGTTTAGAAGAGCAACTACAAGAATTAAGCACCAAGAATAGCTTTCTTGAGGTCCAGCTTAAAGGTTACAAGCAAAACAAAAGCACCTGGGGTTAGCACAGAGGAATCCACAAGCCCTAACAAAATAAAAGGGATAAACCTAATGACGTCTTCCTAGACATTTCCTGATCTACTTACATATCTGGGGTTTTAAATGATTAGTTTCTAGGTATGATACTGATGATTTTTCATATCTGGCCCAAGCTTCTTATAGCATAGCTATGCCCTGTCCGCCTCTCCCTGGGAGAACAACAGACAGACAAAAGGGGAGTCTTTTTTCAATTTTAGAAAGTTCTAGCCTCCCTATAGGCTCTTTTGGCCAGGTACCTTCCTTTTACCTATGCATAGCAGTGAGACTTTAACCCTTTACAGGAAGAGCAGAACAATTAGAGAACAGTTACTAAGAGGGGTTTTGTAGCTACTGGATGACTGGATGTCCATAAAAGAGAGCTACCCCACCACTTCATTTATCACCCCCCCCCCCCATTTATCACGCTACCCCCAAATCACAGACGGTGTTGGACAGCCTGGTTCAGGTCAGGTCCACAGGGCTGGGATTTCTTTCTGGAGGCTTAGGAAAACAGACTTAATAAGATATATGCACCTCTAATTTTACTACTAATTACATGAAGAACTAAACAGTATTTTCCACATTTTAAGGACTACAGTGACAGAATACAGGGACATTTTTACTCAGATGATTCTGGGAAACCTTCCCCGGAGAGTGCATCAACCACTTTGTTAGAGGCTCCTGAAATGTGTTGTATTTCAAAATCAAAGTCTTGAAGAGCTAAACTCCACTGAAGGTTTTTTGTTCATCTCCTTGACTGTGTGAGGCCACTTCAGTGCAGCACGGTCAGTCTGCAGGTGGAAACGCCATCCCCAAATGTATGGGCGTAGCTTCTCCAGAGCATACACAATGGCGTAACATTCTTTTTCTGAGACTGATGAGTGGCTTTCCCTCTCAGAAAGTTTATTGCTGAGAAACACGACAGGATGGAATTGTTGATCTGGTCCTTCCTGCATTAAAACAGTTCCTACACCATGCTCGACACATCTGTGGTTACAACAAAAGGTTGGTCAAAGTCTGGGGCCCTTAGTCCAGGGTCAGACGTAAGGGCTGCTTAAAGGCTTTCTGACACTTCTCAGTCCACTGAACTGCATTTGGCTGTTTTTTCCTGGTTAGGTTGGTCAGTGGGGTGGCAGTTTGGCTGTAGTGTGGTACAAATCATCTGTAATACCTGGCCAAGCCCAAGAAGGATTGGACCTGCTTCTTTGACTGAGGGACAGGCCAATTTTGGATAGCATTTACCTTAGCCTGTAGGGGATTGATAGTTCCTTGACCCACCTGGTGTCCAAGGCAGAGAGTTAGACTAGATGACCTCCTGAGGTCCCTTCCAACCCTGATATTCTATGATTCTATGTTACCTGCTGCCTGTTTCCGCTCAGCCAAGGACATTTATTCCTCAGGTGCTCAGTGGACTTACAATGATAGCACTTTTGGGGCTCCTCTGCTTGTACAGGAGACTTGGGACAAGTAAGAGGGGTATGGGGAGATGAATGCCCAGCCTCCTTTTTCCCCAGGGGTAAAACGGTGATTCTGCTTTCCACCAACCCTGTATCCTTCTTCCATTGGTTTATGTTTAATTGCAGCTTGTGACTGCTCGTAAGAGTCTGCAAACCCAGCTAATTCCCCCACTGCATTCACCTTTTTGTCCCACAAATACTGTTTTACATCATCACTCCACATATTCAGGAACTGTTCCTGAGTAACTAAATCACACATTTCTTCCAGGCTTGTAATGCCTTTTCCCCTCACCCACTTGTCCAACAAATCTCTCATTTCATTTACATAAGCCACATTAGTCAATCCAGATCCCCTCTTAAGACTCCTGAATTTAACCCTGTAGGTTTCAGGTGAAGTCTGAAACTGTTTTAAAACCAGTTCCTTACATTTATCATAGTTTGAAGCATCAATAGGCATCTTATTGAATATGTCCAGAGCTCTCAGTCAATTTTGCAACTAAAGTAGTCATTTTTTGATCTCCAGGAATCGCATGGAGAGTGCACAGTCTCTCAAAGGTGATGAAATATTCAGCAATATCACTGGATTCATCATACTGTGGACATAACCGCTCCCATTTGTGGATTTTTGGGGAAGTGGAGCCAGCTGCTGAAGCGTTTTGTCTCTTTCACTCCATTACAGCCAGTTCATGCTTCTGGGTCTCAATCTGGGCCTGTATTTCTCTGTCTTTTAATTCCAGGGCTAGCTGCCTCTCTCTTTCCTTCTCCTCCTGAGCACCTTGCTGGGCTTCAAGCTCTTTGTCTTAACTCCATGGCTCTTTTGTGAGCAGCTTCCTCCCTGGCTGCTTCTGCTTCTTTGAGCTTCATTTGAAACTCACGGTGTGATGGGTTTGATCACAAAGACCCCCTTGGGACTGTCACCTGTGTTCTGTAACTAACTCTGAGCCTGTTTTCCCTGCCTGCTTGGGACTCCAGAACCCTGTCTTGAGCCAGATACTCTAATCTGCTGTGACACAGGCCCTGAGTCTGACCCACACCCCCAAACCTGCAGACTTAACTGAAAACAGCTTAGCAAGTGCTCCTGTCTCTAGCACCCAGACACCCAGCTCCCAATGGGATCCAAACCCCAAATAAATCCGTTTTACTCTTACTCAAATTGTCCGCCCTCTATTACACTGATAGCTGTTTGCTCCCCCAGATATTAATTGCTTATTCTCGGTTAATTAATAAGCAAAAGTGATTTTATTAAGGATAAAAAGTAGGATTTAAGTGGTTCCAAGTAATAACAGACAGAACAAAGTAAGTTACTAAGCAAAATAAAGTAAAACACGCAAGGCTAACTTAATACACTAAGGATCTAGTTACAAATACTAACTTCTCATGTTAGATGTTATCTCAGGTACAATACTTTTAAGACCAACATTGTAGTTTATGGTCTAGGTCCAGCAATCACTCACATCTCCGTAGTTAGAGTTCTTTGTTCCAGTTTCTTTCAGGCATCTCTTTGGAGTGGAGAGGCCATCTCTTGAGCCAGCTGAAGACAAAAGTGAAGAGGCTTCCATGGCCTTTTATATTCTCTCTTGTGGGCAGAAACCCCTTTGTTCTTCTGTGCAAAAATCACAGCAACAAAATGGAGTTTGTAGCCAACTGGGCAAGTCACATGCCCCTGCAAAAAGCTGAAGCATTCATGTCGATGACATTGTTCACATGTTAGTTTGAACGTTCCCAGGAAAGCTCAGATGTGGATTTACGTCTCCCAAATTCCATTGTTAGTTAATTACTCCCAATTACTTGAATAGCCCCTTCACAATATATTGGCCAAACCTCCCTTATGTGTTTCATAGAATCATAGGGTTGGAAGGGACCTCAGGAGGTCATCTAGTCCACCCCCCTGCTCAAAGCAGGACGTAATCCCCAACTAAATCATCCCAGCCAGAGCTTTGTTAAGCCTGACCTGTCCAGATCTGATGCCCACACATTACAAATTGGGAAACGCATGGTGATCGGGCGAGGTCCCGGATGACTGGAAAAAGGCTAATGTAGTTTCCTACAGCAAACACTTCAAATACAAGCATAGAGCCAATGCTCATAACTTCAGATATACAAATCATACATGCATACAAATAGGATGAATATATTCAGTAGATCATAACCTTTGCAAAGATATGTTACATGGCATATCTAGCACAAAGCATAATCCAATTAGGTTATATTTATACTTATAAGCATATTTCCATAAACATATGGAGTGCAACATCACAGTCAGTATGTACAGCTTTCCTCTGGGTGTCTTCTTAGGGAAAGGACCCAGAATATCCACAGCTACGTGCTGAAATGGAACCTCAATTATGGGGAACGGCTGGAGAGGGGCCTTGACCTGGTCTTGGGGCTTTCCCACCCTCTGGCATACCTCACAAGACTGGACATAGGTAGAAACATCTTTGCCCATTCCCTCCCAGTGGAATGACTTTTCCAAACGGTCTTTGGTCCTATTCACCCCAGCATGGCCACTAGGGTGATCGTGGGCTAAGCTTAAGAGCTTTTCCCTATACTTAGTTGGAACTACCAACTGTCTCTGAGGAAGCCAGTCCTCCCTGTGCCCACCAGAAAGGGTTTCCTTTTACAAGACTCCTCCTTTTACAACAAACCTGGACCTATTAGAAGAGCTGGTGGGTCGTTCCGTGCTGCTGTCCAAGGTCACTTGAGTCTCTCATCCGCTTCCTGCTCTGCCTGGAATTGCTCCCTTGATGCTGGAGACATTCGTTCTTCGCGTGATTGTTCATGTCCATTCCAAGCAGGTGTGTGCGCGCTGCGTGCACACCAGCCGGAAGATTTTACTATAGCAGCGTCCGTAGGGTTGGCTTCGGTGCCCCCTGGAGTGGGATCTTCATGGCGCTGTATATAGGGGCCAGCCGACCCTCCACCCCTTCAGTTCCTTCTTACTGCCGGTGACGGCTAGCTGGAACTTCGCTTGCTCTTCAGCAATCATGGCAGTGTTCCATCTTAGTTGTAAATAGTTAGTTAGTTGTTTGGGGGGGGTTCCCCCCCCCCAACATTTTCATCGCCCCACTGAGGCATGTCCGGGTCCCCAGGGTTCAAACTCTGCAGGGACTGCGGGAAATTCATGTTTAAGAGTGACCCACACTCTTCGTGCTTAAGGTGCCTCGGGGAGAGCCACCAAAGAGACAGGTGCAGTATCTGCAGGGCATTTCGCCTCAGGACTCTCAA
The DNA here is from genome assembly GCF_011386835.1 of Chrysemys picta bellii. NCBI lineage: Eukaryota > Metazoa > Chordata > Testudines > Emydidae > Chrysemys > Chrysemys picta. The sequence continues at coordinate 52,071,215 of NC_088797.1, forward strand.
AGATAGAGAGCAGAGACTCCTAATGGAAGTAGCCCTGCGGCCACAATCGGACCCTGGGCCTGCCAATCCGGCACCCAGCACTTCATCCTCGGTGCGCAGTGCCCCGGCACCGGCGTTAAGTCATGAGGCCAAAGCCTCCAAACCCCGGCACCGGAGAGAGCTGGCGCACAAGAAATCGGCCTCGGTGAGACATCGCTCACCATCGCCAGTGCCAGTTAAAAAGAAGAGGCCGGTGAGAGAACATTCCCCCCCACCAGGACCCTAAGGGGCCGGCGCCATACACGAGTGCTGCGGACAGGCCGCGCCGCAGACCCATTCTGCAATCCCGTTGACTCCCGCCCCGGAGAGGGTACGGTTGAGTCCGGACAGGCCTAGATCCCCAGACATTATAGAGGAAGTGCGCCTCCCATCGACGCCAGAGGCGTTTGAGGCTGCCTCAGACCTCTTGAGCCTCCTGGTGCCGGTGTTGCCGCACCGGTAGAGAGAACCTCCGGATTCCGCTTGACCCCAGTTACAATCTCGGGGCAAACCGGCAATGCTATCACCACGCTCCCCCAGCAGCACCAGCACAGAGGGAACTTTCTCTGGTCCGGCGGCACCGGTCCCCAGCGACAGTGGGTACCGCCCCTCCTATGTTCTTGTACTCTGAGACCTCTGACTCGGAGGCGGACTTGTACCGCTCCAATAGATCAAGGAGCAGACGATCGTCCTCGCGTGCGAGTGCCCAGCCTTACCTGCCGCAGTGGCAGCAACAGTGGCAACCCCCGCCCCCCAGTAGCCGTTCTGGACGCCATGGGCCTACCACAAGTCAGTGGGTCAGGCGTATGGACCCCACTCACGGGCCGCATCGGTCTCCTCGACGTCGGTGGCCCTGCCGCTGATATCCCCACCACTGGCACCGCCGTCTGACAGGAGTGTGCCACAACGGGACATGGCACCGCCTAGTCAGGCACTGGCAGGGACCATGCTCCCAACACCACAGGCACCACCCAGCACGCCTCGTCGCTTGGTGTCGACCCCGGTACCGGCCATGGTGCCGCATCCTGAACCCGCACCGGCTGCGCAGCCTGAGTACCGTGTGCCGCAGGCCCTGGTAGAGGTAGAGGGTATAGAAGAAGGCCCTCTTCAGGGGATCTCCTCCTCTTTGTCGCTGGATGAGGCAGTGGCGGGAACGTCAGCGGTGGGAACGTCAGCGGCACCGGCTCTAGAGGACAATAGGATCCTCCAACAGCTTACTCGAGTAGCCCAGAGCCTCTCAATCCAAATGGAGGAGATAGAGTTGGATACTGATCCAGTGGCGGACATCCTGACCCCGTCGGGCCCATCCAGGGTGGCCCTGCCTCTCATAAAGACCATTGCAGACAACCTGCACTTTGTGGCAGACACCAGCCTCATTGGCCCCCATGGCTGAAAGGGCTGAGAGGCGATATTTTGTTCCATCCAAGGGCTATGAACATCTTTATACACACCCTCCCCCGAACTCCCTAGTAGTAGATGCAGCCAACCAGAGGGAACGCCAAAGGTTCCAGGGAGCTACACCAAAAAAATAGAGAGGCCAAGAGGTTGGACCTGTTCGGGCGAAAGGTGTATTTGACAGGGGGTCTGGCTATGCGCAACTGCAATCAGCAGGCCATAGTGAGCCGGTATGGACACAACACGGGTTTGGGTTTTCTAGGTTCGTGGAACTCCTTCCCCAGGAATCGCGAACCGAGTTTTCAGCCCTGGTCGAGGAGGGAAAATTGATTACCCGAGCTTCCCTCCAGGCAGCCCTGGACGTGGCCAATTCAGCCTTGCGCACGCTGGCGACTGGTCTGGTCATGAGGCAGGGAGCCTGGCTTCAAGTTTCAGGCCTCCCACATGAGGTCCAACAGACAATCCAAGACCTCCCCTTCGAAGGGCCCATGCTCTTCTCAGAGAAGACGGATAAGAGGCTACATAGCCTAAAGGATTCACAGGCTACCCTTCGCTCACTAGGCCTACACACCCCGGTCACTCAGCGTAGGCAGTTCAGGCCGCCACAGGCCCCACAGACGTACCAGCCTCAAAATCGCGCAGACGCATTGCGCAGAAGGGCAAGGACAGGCAGAAGGAGGCAACAACAGCAGCCCTCCGGCCAGTCATCTGCCCAACCAAGGCCTCCACAGGGGCCTAGACCACCATTTTGATGGCCTGGTCGAGGACGACCTACCGGTCAGAACTCTGGATCCTACCTTACCTTTTCATCACGTCTGTCCCCCTTCTATCGTGCGTGGGCCTGGATCACATCGGACAGTTGGGTGCTTTTCACGGTAGAGAGGGGATATTCTATCCAGTTCTCCTCCCTCCTGCCCCACCAGCCCCCGCTCCCTGTCCCTCTTCAGGGACCCCTCTCACGAGCAACTTCTAATTCAGGAAGTGCAGTCCCTCCTCGCAGCAGGGGCAGTAGAGGAGGTTCCTCAGGAGCTCAGGGGCAGGGGCTTCTATTCCCGCTATTTCCTAATACCGAAAGTGAAAGGGGGCCTCAGACTTATTTTGGACTTGCGGCGTCTCAACAAGTTTGTAAAGAAGCTCAAGTTCCTCATGGTCTCCCTGTCCTCCATCATACCCTTCCACGGATCCAGGAGACTGGTATGCCGCCCTCGACTTAAAGGACGCATACTTTCACATTGCAATAATCCCTCAGCACAGGCGTTGCCCACGACAAATCTGAGGTAACACCCATCTATAGTTTACGGTTCTTCCTTTTGGACAGTCAGCAGCCCCAAGGGTCTTCACAAAGTGCATGGCAGTAGTGGTAGCCTTCCTGCGCAAGCAGGGTATTCAGGTGTTTCCCTACCTGGCCGACTGGCTCATCAAGGGCCGTGCCAAGGCACAGGTGGAGGCTCAGGTGGTCTTCATCAGGCAGACCTTCCTCAAGCTCAGCCTCTTACTGAACGAGGCCAAGTCCACACTTTCTCCAACCCAAAGAATCGAATGTATAGGGGCGGTTCTGGACTCGACACACCAGAGCATACCTCTCAGAGGCCAGGTTCCAGACTATATCCAACATTATTCTCAGCCTCCAACGTTACCCGACCACCACAGCAAGAAATTGCCTCAAGTTGCTAGGGCACATGGCGGCATGTACCTATGTGGTGAGCCACGCCAGACTCAGACTGTGTCCGCTCCAGTCCTGGTTGGCAGGGGTGTATCGGCCGGTCAGGGAATCCCTAGAATCAGTGGTGACGCTACCTCAGCCAGTGTTGGACTCCCTCCAATGGTGGCTCGACCCACAGGAGGTCTGCACGGGAGTGCCTTTCCTCAGCCCCGAGCCCTCCCTATCCCTGGTAACGGACGCATCGGATGTGGGATAGGGTGCACATCTGGGCGACCTCAGGACCCAAGGCCTGGTCATGGGAAGACCTTTCGTTACATATCAATGTCAGGGAATTATGAACGGTGCACCTCGCATACGTAGCCTTCAAATCCCAGCTGGCGGGCAGGTGCGTTTCTGTCCTCACGGACAACACTCCGATGTTGTTCTATATCAACAAACAGGGTGGTGCTCGCTCCTCTCCCCTGTGCCGGGAAGCCCTCGCATTATGGGACTTTTGCGTGCAGAACGTAATTCACCTGACAGCATCCTACCTCCCGGGGACGCAGAACGGGCTTGCGGACGCCCTCAGCCACTTGTTCCAAGGTCATGAGTGGTCTATCCGCTGGGATATAGTACTCTCAATTTTCCGGCTCTGGGGTCATCCCCAGATGGACCTGTTTGCCTCCAGAGAGAACAGGAAGTGTCGCCAATTCTGCTCCCTCATGGGACGCAATCCGGGGTCTCTAACGGATGCCTTCCTCCTTTCTTGGGCAGATGGGCTATTTTACACCTCCTCCCCCCCCCCCCCCCCGATTCCTATGGTTCAGAGTAATCCTCAAGGCCCGCAGAGATCATGCTCGTGTCATCCTGATAGCGCCAGCATGGCTGTGCCAGCACTGGGACACGTTGCTCCTGCATATGTCTACACGGGTACCCCTCAGGTTGCCCCTACTCCCGGACTTGATCACACAGGATTGGGGTCACCTGCGTCACCCGAACCTGGAGTCGCTCCACCTCACAGCCTGGATGCTCCATGGCTAAATCCCGTGGAGATGCAATGCTCGCACCAGGTCAGGCAAGTCCTTCTCGGTAGCAGGAAGCCCTCAACAAGGACCACATACTTGGCCAAGTGGAAGCGCTTCTCCCTCTGGGCCACACAACGGGGTCAGTCTCCCTTGCTCACCCCAGTCCCTCTCATATTGGACTATTTGCTACATCTGAGACACCTGGGACTCTCCCTGTCTTCGGTTTGAGTACACCTTGCTGCAATCTCGGCATTCCACCCTGGAGCGGGAGGTACCTCAGTGTTTGCGGACCCACTCATTGGTCACTTCCTCAAGGGTTTGTCCCGCACATTCGTCAACCTGTCCGTGCTTGGGACCTCAATTTGGTCCTGTCTGTCCTCACAGGGCCCCCCTTCGAGCCGCTGGTGTCATGCTCGCTGTTAGATCTTTCATATAAGGTCACATTCTTAGTGGCGATCACATCAGCCCGGAGGGTGTCGGAACTCAGAGCACTGACATCTGAACCTCCATACACCGTCTTCCACAAAGACAAGGTCCAACTCAGGCCGCACCCAGCGTTCCTTCCTAAGGTGGTTTCCCCATTTCACATGGATCAAGACATTTTTCTCCCGGTGTTCTATCCGAAACCGCACTCCTCGGCTAAGGAGCGTAGGCTGCATTCCCTAGACGTTCACAGGGCCCTCGCGTTCTACATTGAAAGGACAAGACGCTTCAGGAAATCAACCCAACTTTTTGTTGCCGTGGCCGACAGGATGAAGGGGCTCCCGGTCTCTTCACAGCGGATCTCCTCTTGGATCTAAACCTGCATCCGGGAATGCTACAGTCGGGCTAACATTCCAGCCCCGCCTATCACGGCCCACTCCACAAGAGCACAGGCCTCTTCTGCTGCGTTCCTGGCCCAGGTCCTGATGCAGGAAATTTGTAGAGCGGCCACGTGGTCCTCAATCCACACTTTTACGGCACACTATGCCATCACGCACCAGGCCAGAGATGATGCAGCCTTTGGCCGCGCAGTACTCCAGTCTGCAGTGACCTCCGACCCCACCGCCTAGGTTCAGGCTTGTGAGTCACCTGCTTGGAATGGACATGAACAATCACTCGAAGAAAAAAACGGTTACTCGCCTTTTTGTAACTGTTGTTCTTTGAGATGTGTTGTTCATGTCCATTCCAATACCCACCCTCCTGCCCCTCTGTCGGAGTGTCAGCAAGAAGGAACTGCGGGGGTGGAGGGTCGGCTGGCCCCTATATACAGCGCCATGAAGGCGCCACTCCAGGGGGTGCTGAAGCCGACCCTACGGACGCTGCTATAGTAAAATCTTCCGGCTGGTGTGCACGCAGCGCACACACACCTGCTTGGAATGGACATGAACAACACATCTCGAAGAACAACAGTTACAAAAAGGTGAATAACCGTTTTTCCCTCGCTGGGTTGTGGATTGGGCTTGGTGCTACTGGAAGCAATGCCTGTGATGGAGACACCCCCATCGACTGAGCCGCTTTCCACTGGTGCACTAGGTTGTATTTCAGGCTCCAGTTGAGCTTCTTGCGCTGGTTTAGCAGCTGCTGCAGGTGCAGGCTCTATGGCACCCTTTGGTGTTGGCTCCCCTGACTCTGGTGCGGTTGCAAGCACAGGCTCTGGTGCTGACGGCTCCACCAGTTCTGATCCTTGAGCTGGGTCTCAGGAACTGGATCTACAACCACTGTCATAGACTCTGGTCTGGGGTCTGGTTTCACCACCTTTGGAGGCTCAGGAATGGAGTTAGGTGTGGAGGCCAGTTTAACCTGGCTGTGGGTGACCATCCCCACCCTTTTTGTTAGCCTCAGTTGGTTGGCTAAGTCTTCTCCCAGCAGCATGGGAATGGGATAATCGTCATAGTCCATATTCCTGACCAGCCCTTGTACTGGACAGGCAACTTGGCTGTAGGCGAGTTAAAAGAGTTGGCCTTAAAGGGTTGCACTGTCACTTGGGCCTCTGGGTGATGAATTTGGGGTCCACCAGGGATTGGTGGATAGCTGACACCTGTGCTCTAGTGTCACGCAGTAATCTTTCTCCCGCCCACACTCACACTTCCCACCCACCCCCCCGTCAAGGCTAATACCCCCCCCCTTCATTTATCACAAGGCCACACCCCTCTCCTCAGCATTTCCTATTAGCTAGCTGAGGCGGCTCGCCATTCAGTGTGCTGGCTTCTGTGGATCCCATTTTCAGTGCCTAACTCTCCCCATGAAGTGTATGGGGCGCCCAGGCCAAATGGGGCTGTGGATCGCTGAGTCAGACTACTCTGCCACCCTAGGCCCCCTTTTCACCTGGTCTAGGTGGAATAGGCTTCCCAACTTTTTCCAGGCAAGCACACAGGCAGGGCCACACCCACTTCCACAGAAAGACAGTGATCCGCTCTGGGAAGGCTCATCTTAAGAGGCTTGCCACAGCACCCAGATGTCCACACAGAACAAGGCAGATTACTAAGAAAATAAAACAGAGCACGCAAACTAAGCTTAATACACTAAAGAACCTAGTTACATTTGAGTTCTCACCCTAAATATGGTTCTAATAATCTTTTTCACAGGCCAGATGCCTTTCCAGCCTGGGCCCAGTTCTTTCCCCCTGTTCAGTCTTAGTTGTTTCCAGCAGTCATCGTGGGTGGGGTAGCAGGTGAGAACTGATGACCTCACTCCCAACCCTTAAATAGGATTTGCATAAGGAAGGAGTCCTTTGTTTCCTAATTTAAACCTCTCCCCCTCCCCACCAGTTTCTCGTGGAAAAGTACAAAACTCAAGATGGGTTCCAGTATCAGGTGACATGGTTACATGCCTCTGTAGGGCCCTTGTACCCATTCTTCACAGGCTGACCCACACATTCACAGGAAGACTAAGCTCTTTTACAGTCCATTGTCCTTGTTGTTGGGCCATCCTCCCTGTCTGGCTTTTCCATTGTTGTACCTGAAGTGTTAGCAGTTGGCATCATCCAAAGTAGCATAGTTGAAATACAGATACATAGTCAATATTCCTAACTTCAAATACAGAAATTATACAAGCATCCAAATAGGATAATCACATTCAGTAAATCATAACCTTTCCAATAATCTTACGAGCCACCTTGCATAAAGCATCTCAGTTTTATCATATTCATATTATAAGCATATTTTCATAAAGAATGTGGAATGACATGTTACACCCTCCCCCTTCTCTGGGCTCCCCTCTTGGGCACATCACCCTTTGCTCCTTAGAGTGGGATCCATCTCTGGTTCAGCTGTGACCTGCAGGTAGCGAACAACCTAGGTCAGTGGTTCCCAAACTTGTTCCACTGCTTGTGTGGGGAAAGCCCCTGGTGGGCCCGCCCGGTTTGTTTACCTGCCACGTCCGCAGGTTCGGCTGATCGCAGCTCCCAGTGGTCGCATTTCGCTGCTCCAGGCCAATGGGAGCTGCTGGAAGTGGTGCAGGCCGAGGGACGTACTGGCCGCCGCTTCCAGCGGTTCCCCTTGGCCTGGAGCAGCAAACCACGGCCACTGGGAGCCGCGATCGGCCGAACCTGCGGATGCGGCAGGTAAACAAACCAGGTGAGCTCGCCAGGGGCTTTCCCCGCACAAGCGGTGGAACAAGTTTGGGAACCACTGCCCTAGACAGTTCTCTCCCTGGCAGGCACCACACCCCCATCCCTTCCTGAGGTGGTGTTGCCTCCAGCTGAAATGCAGGAGCCAACCTCAGCCAACCTCCCAGCTGCAAGCATGTGGCTTCCCCCTGCTGCAGACGAATCAAGGAGTCTCTCTCCCATTCTCTCAGCAGTTCCTGAGACCTTACCCTTTCCTTTGGGGGTCCCAGCATAACACTCCCTCCTGCTTCAGGCAAATACTTTAACCTGAGCTACGTGGAAAAATCATAACCAAGAAGCAGGTCAACTAGGAGGTGTTCCATTATCCCCACAGTCAAAACATTTCCAAATATTCCTACACCACATGGATTTTAGCTAGTGGTACAAGGAATCTGCTTTCACCAACCCTCACAAGCTCTGCCATTTCACCAGGTAATATACTAGCCTTTGGGACCACACTCTGCTTAACCAGAGAGATCTGGGTCCATGTATCCTTCTGCCCTAAGTACTCCCTTCCATTAGTTCTGACAACCTTAACGTGCTCCATATCTGGTTCTGCAGAGGCTAATCTCACAAAACCAATATGATAGTGTAACCAGGCACAGACTCACCCCTGCGGCGCCTCCTGCTGGTCATCTCAGGAATTAGCTCACCAGTTGTCAGAGCGTCCTCTTCAGGCCAGGTGTCCGCCTGTCGTTGGCCCCCCGTGTCCCTCCCAGACCCCGGTGCCCTTGGCTTGGTTGTTGCCCCCCTGGCAGTACCCCACTCTCTCTCTTGGTCTCCCCACCCAGGGGAACCCCCACCCCCTATCCTCACATTGCCTCAGTCGTGGCTACTGCCAGTCACCATCTAGCCCCTGCACCCTGGGGCGGACTGCAGCCAATCATCACAGGCAACAAGGGGTTAGGACTGGCTGCCTTTACCCACCCTCAGGCTGCCCCTCTGCAACCCCAATACCTATGTGGGCCTAGGACCAGGCCCTGCAGCCTGGGGAGTTGCTGGCCTAGGGCTTCCCTGCCCCCAAGGGCTTTCCCTAACCCTGCCTCACTCTAGGTTCCCGGTGAGTTCCCCAGCAGGCAGGCAGGCAGGCAGGCAGGCAGACCGACCGACCGACCGACCGGCCTCTCTCTCTCTCTCTCCATTCAGAGTGAGACTCCTCAGCTTCTGGCTGCCCTGGCCTTCTTATAAGGCCGAATTGCTCTGTTTGGGGCGTGGCCCCAGCTGCAGCCACTTCACCAATCAGCTGGGGTTTTGCTCCTCTCCCCAGCCTCAGCCCTCTACAGGGCTTTTCCAACCCCTTCAGGGCTGGAGCGGGTGTTCACCCCGCTACAGATAGGTTTCAATCCCCTGGGGGGTTCTGTATTGAGGACAGCAGAACTAACATGAGCTATTGGTTGCCTGCTTCCTCCTAGCACAGGGCATTTATGCCTCATATTGGTGGAATTACACCAATAGCACCTTTTGGGATCTTCTTTTTACAGGAGATTTGGGGTGAGGGTTAGAGGAATGATTTTGGGGAGGTGAGTACTCAGCCTCCCAGCCACCCTCTTTCTTGATAAGGATAAAACAGGATCCTCCCTTCCCACCATGTTTAAACCCCTCTTTTGGTGGTTTGCTTTCAATAGATGCCTGGGTCTGTTCAAAGGCATCAGCTAGAGATACCATCTCATCTACAGATTTTTACATTTTTGTCCCATAGGCACGGAAATGCTCTTGAGCAATAAGATCAAACATTCCTTCAAAGCTTGTAATATCTTTGCCCCTCACCCATTTTCCCCATCATAACTTTCATTTTGTTCACATATTCCCCATGACTCATACCAATATCCATCCCTCTTGAGATTCCTAAATTTAACTCTAAACATTTCAGGGGTAATCTGAAACCTTTGCAAAACATCCTCAATGAGCATTTCATTGAATACACAGAGCTTTACCAGTTAATTTTGCAATCAGGGTTGGAATTCTCATGTCATCAGGGATTTCATGCACTGCACACAGCCTTTCAAAGGTAGTCAGATATTCAGCAATATCATCTGCCTCATTGTATGCAGGACATAAATGGTCCCAATTGTGGATTTTTGGAGTGATGGGAATCACTGGCATCGGTGGATTCTGTTTTTGCTTCTCTAGCAGGTCCAGTTGGTGTTTTCGCTCTCTTTCTCTTTCCTTTATCTCCAGTTCTTTCAGTTCCAATATTTTATGGTGCTCTCTCTCTCTCTCAAAGCTCCAACTTTACAATAACTTCACTGCTTTCACTCATTTTCCTGCTTTTCTGTCCCTACTTCCCTTTCCCAAAATAAGCGAACAGAAAATAACAAACCGGTAGCCTCCTCCTGACTGTCCTTAGCCACTACACTTAAAGCCTCACTTAAAATCATTACACCCGTGTATGAAGTGCAAATCTTGCTCAGTACAACAATCTCTGTATTTCACCCTACTCGCTGCACCACTGATGGGATCCCTGGGGTGCAGCCTGGGACTGTGGAACTGCTGTGCACCTTAACTCTCCAGCCTGGGCTGTCTCTCAAAATGCTTTGCTAGTAACAAGCAACAAGCCCCTCCAGACATGATCACTCAGCACAAACACCTGTGGAGCCCCACACCCAGCTAGATTGCATGAATACTTCCAGAGGCACTCATGAATCACACAGAGAAAGGCACCCCTCCAAATCCCCCCAATTCCTAGCCTTGTACCTCAGGATATACCGTCTTGCACTGCTCAAGACGAGCAGTGCAAGTTTATTAATTGGTTCACCACTTCATCAATGGAAAGTGGATATACATCAGCCTTTATAAACCTGAGCAAACATTCTTACCAAACACTTCAGGCAAACTCACTGGTAAAGATAAAGAGTTAAACAAAATATATTGACTATAAAAGATAGATTTTAAGTGATTATAAGTGATAGGCAAAAAGTCAGAGTTAGTTACCAAAATAAAATAAAATAAAATATAAGCACACAGTCTAAACTTTCAACCCTATTAGACTGGGCAACATCTAGATTAAGCAGTTTCTCTCACCCCACTGGATATTGCAGTCTTTAATATACAGGTTTGTCCCTTAAACCTGGGCCAGTCTCCTCAGTTGGAGTCTTCAGTCTTTTGAGTGTCCTTGTCGCTTGAAGCATAGGTGGGGGAAGGAGAAAGGCCAAGCATGGGGCCCCTGTGTTCTGTTTTATACCCTTAATCCCATGTGCTTGGAGAACACAAGTCCAGGCATGTCTGGTGGTCATTGCTGAGTCACAAGATGAAGCAATATCCTGGTGTATCTCCTGTGAGTGAGTCATTGAATTGTAACTCCTCTGCTGGACAATGACTGGTGATGTCTGTTCAGCACCCACCCAGGTGTTGATTACCTCTTCCCCTGTCATTGTCTCTGGAAAATTAGTATCTGGGTGCTTCCCAAACCCACAGCATATAACACATTCTCATATCTTCATATGCATTAATGATGTACATATTTAGATGGGACAGTGGGTTTCAGCAGATCATAACCTTTCCCATGATACCTCACATGGCATACTTTATATGCAATATCACAATTCTATATAAATGAGGAATATGGGGGTTACAGGGCGCTTCCCTAAGGTATAGAATGTCACACCTATCCAGCAGGGATGGCCTGCATTCTTTTTCCTAGACGAATGCCTTTGCATTGTGCTGTATTAAGACATGTTCAGATGGGCTTAGTCTGCTGTAAGGCATTTGACTCAGTCCCACACAACATCCTAAATAAAAAATATAAGCACTATCCACAGTCCTTGCAAGGTGGAGGCACTGCAGCAGGTTAACAGGTCCTGGCTGGTCCTGTGGCTGCTTGGGCCAGAGTATAGAAGGAAGGGGAAGGACATGCCTTCTCCTCATGGGGCTGGCTGAAGCCTCTGCAAATTCTCCCCAGTCTTTTCAGTTGATTTACTTTGTGAGTGTTTGGGTAAAAAGCAAGTCCAGGCCAGGGCTGTAAAAACACTGATCCCTGTAGGGCTAGTTCCATTGCCTGCCTGGGGAACCCAGCTTGGTATCTTGATAGCCTTTTTGACAAGATTACAAGTTTGGTTGTTAAAGGTCACAGAGCTGATGTAAGGTTCTTAGACGCCTGCAAGGCCTTTGACTTGGGACTGCATGACACTGAGTAAAAAACTAGAATGATATAAAATTAACATGGCAAATGATGAATGGATTAAATGCTGGCTGGCAGATAGGGCTCAAAATGGAACTGAGAATGGGGAATCATCATCGAGTGGGTGTGTTTCCAGTGGGTCCCACAGGGATCAGTTCTTGGCCCTATGCTATTTAACATGCTTATTAATGACCTGGAAGAAAATGTGTAATCATCACCGATAAAATTTGCAGATGATCCAAAAATTGGGGGAGTGATAAATAATGAAGAGAACAGATCATTGATAGAGTGATAAGGATCACTTGGTAAATGGGAAGCAAGCAAATAATATGCATTTTAATATGGCTAAATGTAAATGTACACATCTAGGAACACAGAATGCAGGCAATACTTACACAGTGGGGGTTCTATCCTGGAAAGCAGGGACTCTGTAAAAGATTTGGGGCGATGGTGGATACTCAGTTGAATATGAGCTGCCTGTGTGACCGGTGGCCAAAAGGGCTAATGCAATCCTGGGATGCATAAAGAGACGAATCTCAAGTGGTAGAGAGATTATTTTACCTCTGGATTTGGCACTGATGTGAACGCTCTAGAATAGTGTGTCCAGTTCTCAAGAAGGATGTTGATAAATTGGAGAGGGTTCTGAGAAGAGCCATGAGAACAGTCTCACCTCAGTCCCTGGAAAAATCATGGATCAGGTCCTCAAAGAATCCATTTTGAAGCACTTGGAGGAGAGGAAGGTGATCAGGAACAGTCAACATGGATTCACCAAGGGCAAGTCATGCCTGACCAACCTGATTGCCTTCTATGATGAGATAACTGGCTCTGTGAATATGGGGAAAGCGATGGACGTGATATATCTTGACTTTAGCAAAGCCTTCGATACAGTCTCCCACAGTATTCTTGCCAGCAAGTTAAAAAAGTATGGATTGAATGAATGGACTATACGGTGATGTGGCGGGGTTACAACTCACCGGTGTAGCACCGTCTGCTGGTCGTCTCAGGAATTAGCTCTTCCAGCCTCTGGAGCGCTCTCTGCAGGCCGGTGTCTCACCTGCCGCTGGCCCCCATGTCCCTCCCGGACTTTGGTGCCCTTCTGTGTCAGGGTTCTGCCTCCTAGCAGCAACCCACAATCTGGGTCTCCCCACCAGGGCCGGATTAACCTTTTGTGGGCCCGGCGCCAAACATATTTGGAGCATGAAGTGGGAATGTCAGTCCCCAGACTGAGGGGCCAGCCAGGGGCATGGAGCATGGCATGGCAGGGGCAGCCCCGCTCCACCCAGCCCAGTGCGAGGGCACTATTTACAAACCAGCAGTTGCCAGATGCACAGTGGCCCGCCCAGCCCTGTGCTGCCAGCGTGTCCCTTCCCCTTGGGGGTGGGCCCAAGCCGTGCCACACATCCCTTTGCCCAACACAAACACCCTCCCCCCCCCCCCCCGACTCCCTATGACCAGAGCCCTCCCGGACCTGCTATGCCCAGCGTCCTCCCCCCCACCCTCCCTCACAAATGCCCAGCGCCCTGCACAACACCACCCCTTCCCAGCATCCCCCACAGCATCTCCACTCCCTAGTGCCCCAACACACACAGATCTTCCTTGCCCCTCACAGCCCAGCACCCCCCATAGACCCCTTCCCCCATGTCCTTTCCCCCCGGCTGCACTCACTGGCCCTGCTGGGAGGTGACTGTATCTGCCAGGCTGAGCCGGCCGCGCAGCCAGGGCTGGTCCCGGGGCAGGGAATCGCTCCGGCCCTTCAGGAGTGGTGCGATCAGCCAGGCCAGCCTCCCTCAGGACCCACTTGCCTGGAGGGGCCCAGCCAAGCCCCACACACTGTCCCCCACCCCCAACTGACTGGGACTGGCCAGGCTTCTGCACCAGTTCCAGGCGGCTCAGCTCCAGGGAGACAGGGGTGGGGCCCCGCAGGTGGTAGGAAGCAGAGATTACCCGGAGCCAAAGGTGCACTGGGGTGGGGCCAGGGGGCTGAGAAGAGCAGGGAGGAGGGCAGGGGGGTGGGGCCAGGGGGCAGAGAGGAGCAGGGGGTGGGGCCAGGGGAGCCAGCAGGGTCTCAGGGCGCAGTGCAAGCGGAGCAGGCCAGGGCCCCTTCTGAGCATGGGCTTGGCTCTAAGGCACCACTGTAAACCCGGGACTGCTCCCCACCCAGGGGAACCCCCAACCCCCTATCTCCACCTTGCCTCAGTGGCTACTGCCAGTCATCATCTAGCCCTCACTCCCTGGTGCAGACTGCAGTCTGTTATGGCCACGCATCATTGGCTAGGGGGGTTAGCACCTGCTGCCTTTGCCTATCTCTGGGCTGCCTCTCTGCAGCCCCAGTACCTTCTTATAGGCACTTTTCAAGGCCTGCAGCCTGGGGTTTTTCCAGGCTGGAGCTCCCCAGCTCCCTCTGCCCTTCCACTGCCCTGCTCCACTCTAGGTACCCTGCTCAGCTCCCAGGCAGCCAGGTCCTTCTCTCTCCGAAGCTAGAGAGAGAGAGAGTATCAGGAGGTAGCCGTGTTAGTCTGCATCCACAAAAACAACAAGGAGTCTGGTGGCACCTTAAAGACTAACAGATTTATATGGGTATAAGCTTTCGTGGGTAAAAAACCTCACTTCTTCAGATGGGGAGAGAGAGAGAGGGTGTTTCCTTCTGGCCCATCACCCTCTTATAAGGGCCAGCTGGGACCTGATTGCATTGGCTACAGCTGTGGCTGTTTTCCCAATGCCTAGCTTCTCAGCCACAGCCCTCTCCAGGGCTGCTTTAACCCCTTCAGGGCTGGAGCAAAGTGGATAGAAAGCTGGCTAGATCATCGGGCTCAATAGGCAGTGATCAACGGCTCGATGTCTAGTTGGCAGCCTGTATCAAGTGGAGTGCCCCAGGGGTCTGTCTTGAGGCCAGTTTTCTTCCACATCTTCACTAATGATCTGGATGATGGGATGGATTGCACCCTCAACAAGTTTGTGGATGACACTAAGCTGGGAGGAGAGGTAAATACACTGGAGGGTAGGGATAGGGTCCAGAGTGACCTAGACAAATTGGAGGATTGGGCCAAAATCTGATGAGGTTCAACAAGGACAAGTGTAGAGTCCTGCACTTAAGGATGGAACAATCCCATGCATTGCTACAGGCTGGGGCCCGACTGGCTTAGTGGCAGTTCTGCAGAAAAGGACCTGAGGATTACAGTGGACAAGAAGCTGGATATGAGTCAACAGTGTGCCCTTGTTGCCAAGAAGGCTAACGGCATATTGGGCTGTATTAGTAGGAACATTGCCAGCAGATCGAGGGAAGTGATTATTCCCCTCTATTCAGCACTGGTAAGGCCACATCTGGAGTATTGCGTCCAGTTTTGGGATCCCCACTACAGAAAGGATGTGGACAAATTGGAGAGAGTCCAGCGGAGGGCAACGAAAATGATTAGGGGGCTGGGGCACATGACTTATGAGGAGAGGCTGAAGGAACTGGGGTTATTTAGTCTGCAGAAGAGAAGAGTGAGGGGGGATTTGATAGCAGCCTTCAACTACCTGAAGGGGGGTTCTAAAGAGGATGGAGCTAGGCTGTTCAAAGTCATGGCAGATGTCAGAACAAGCAATGGTCTCAAGTTGCAGTGGGGGGAGGTCTAGGTTGGATATTAGGAAAAACTATTTCACTAGGAGGGTGGTGAAGCACTGGAATGGGTTACTTAGGGAGGTGGTGGAATCTCCATCCGTAGAGGTTTTTAAGGCCCGGCTTGACAAAGCCCTGGCTGAGATGATTTATTTGGGGTTGGTCCTGCTTTGAGCAGGGGATTGGACTAAATGACCTTCTGAGGTCTCTTCCACCCTAATCTTCTATGATTCTATGAATGAGTAACTAACCCATCCTTAGGTTATCTGCCAACACCCCCCAGCTGCATGTCACCAGCACACGTTACCCACAAGGACTATACATTTTCTTCCAAATCTTTGGTAAAGATCTGGAACAGCAGTGGGCTGAGAACAGATCCCCACAAGACCCAAAAGAACCCTCCCCCCCACTGGCTGATAATTTCCTGTTGACAAGCTATGATGGGTGTCCACCCCACACAGGACTGGAAGGGGTTAAGGTGGCCAGGCAGGCCAATTAACTGCCCAGGCTGCACCTGGAGGAGGAGCTTCACAGCAAACAAATATTTCAATCTTGGCTCCTCAGGCTGGCAGAGAAAGCACTAACACCCTCCAATGGCTGGACACTGAAGCTGGACAAAGTCAGTCTAGATATCAGGCGTACATTTGCAACAGCTGGAAGAATTAACCATTGGAGCCATTTATTGGGGGTCCTGGTGGATTCTCTGGCACTGTCAATTTCTAACTCATGACTGGCTCTGCTCTAGGAAGTGTTGTGGGGCCGCTCACTCACCTGGGCCAAACGGGCTCAACCGAGCTGATCACAGGGACCCTTCTGGCCTTCAAAGCAGGAATCTGTATAAATAAATTCCAGCGCAATTCCTGTGAATGAGGCTCTAGGATAGTGTTGGCAGGCATCCGGTTTTCGGCTGGAACGCCCAGTTGGAAAGGGACTCTAGCCACTCCAGTTGGCACCGCCGACCTGACTGCTAAAAGGCTGGTCGGCAGCACAGCAGGGGTCTGAGTCTAAGGCAAGCTCCCTACATACCCTAGCTCCATGCAGCTCCTGGAAGCCACCTCCGGGTCCCAGTGGCCCCTAGGCTCATGGGTGGCCAGGAAAGCTCTGCCCATGCCCCATGTGCAGGCTAAACAGCTCCCATTGGCTGGGAACTGCGACCAATGGGAGCTGCGGGGGCGGTGCCTGCAGACAAGAGGGCAGCGCGCGGAACTTCACTGGCCACACCTGCATCTAGGAGCTGTAAGCGCTGCCAGGACCCCACACCCCCTCCCTCACTTAAACTCCCTCCCAGAGCCTTCACCCTGCAACCCCTCCACACCCCAACCCCCTGCCCCAGCCCTAAGCCTACTCCTGCACCCAAAACCCCTCATCCCTGGCCCCACCCCAGAGCCCACACCCCCAGCCAGAGCCCTCACCCCTCCATATCCCAACTCCTTGTCCCAGCCTGGAGCCCTCTCCTGCACCTCATCCCTGGCCCCACCCCATAGCCTGCACCCCCCAGCCAGAGCCTTCACCCTCTTGCTCCAGCCCGGTGAAAGTGAGTGAGGGTGGGGGAGAGTGATCAACGGAGGGAGGGGGGATGGAATGAGCAGGGGTGGGACCTCGGGGAAGGGGCAGGGCAGCAGTGTTCGGTTTTGTGCAATTAGAAAGTTCACTCCCTAGAGTAGGGTTGCCATCATTTTGTGGGATGTGGCTACATTGCAATGAGACCTGTGGCTGGTCCATGTCAGCTGATGCATGCTCACGAGGCTTGGGCTGGAAAACTACAGTGTAGACATCAGGTCTCGGACTGGCGGCTAGGCTCTGGGACCCTCTCCTGTTGCCCTATTTTACAGAGAACCATGTTGACTGGCGTTAATCAGGCGCATTTATTCTTTGCTACTTGTGTCAGCCATTCAATGGCTTTGCCCAACCGTTTGCCCAACCCTGTTTGCCTTTTCCAGGTGGTGGCACAACATTAGCATATCTCCAGTCCCCTGGGCCTGGGAAGGGTAATGGGAGGAGGAGGAGGTAGGGCAGGCTCAGAATTTCTCCCTATTTTGTTCTTATATTGTAGATGGTGTTGTTGTTTTAGAAACAATCAAGCAATTGCAGAGCCAACCTGGCTGTCACCGTGGAGCCAGGGTTACAACCAGGGGTGAAAGTAACTTAAAGGACTTACTGGTACGCCGGAGTCCTGAGCGGGGATGTGGCCTCAACTGGAAGAGGTGGGGCCTTTCAATATTTAAAGGCCCTGGGGCTCCAGCTGTGGCTGGGAGCCCCAGGGCCTTTAAATCACCCCGGAGCTACCAGCTGCAGAGGCAGCTGGAAGCCCCGGGGCTCAGGAGTGAATTAAAGGACCTGGGGGATCTGGCTGCCGCGGAGCTCCAGGCCCTTTAAATCACTGCAGGAGTCCTGCTGCCGCTACACCTCTGGAGGCCATGCCCTGACCCCAGACAATACTGATACTGCACAGTGCCATTGCATGCCTCACCTCCTCTTTTCTTTGCCCATCACAGCTGTGTCGGCGTTCGGAAAGAAATTCACATCGTTCTGGTGAGCGAATGCCGGAAGGTGAGTCACACTCAACTGCCCCAATGCCCCACCCCATGGCCATCCTGATGTACGAACCTTTGCCTCCCCACAGCTACCCTGATGCACCAGCCCTCACCTTCCCAGAGCCACCCCAACACGCCAGCCCTCGGCTCCCCCCAACTGCCCTGATGCACAAATCCTACAGCCATCCAACGTCCCAGCCATAACCACCCCCCAGTGTACCAGCCCTCGCCATCCCATTGTCATCCCAAAGCACCAGCCCTTGCATCCCCATAGTTGCCCTGATGCACCAGCCCACACCTCCCCACAGCCACCCCAAAGCACCAGCTATTGCATCCCCACAACTGCCCCGACGCGCCAGCCCTCGTCCCCCCACAGCCGCTCTGAGGCGCCAGCCCTCGCCTCCCTACAGCTGCCCCAAAGTACTAGTCCTGGCCTCCACACAGCCATCCTGATGCACCAGCCCTCGCCCCCTACAGCTGCCCCAAACCACCACTCCTCACCTCCCCACAACTGCCCTCAACCACGAACCCTTCCCTCCCTGTTGCCACCCTGATGCACCAGCGCTCCCCTCCCCACAGTGGCGCCAGTACACCTGCCTTCTCATCCCACAATGGCCCTGACGCACCAGCCCTCAAATACCCACAGCTACCCTGACACGCCAGCCCTCGCCTCCCCACAGCTGCCCTGACGTGCCAACCCTCGCCTCCCAACTGCTGCACTGACACACCAGCCCTCACCTCCCCATAACTGCCCTGACACCCAGCTATCGCCTCCCTACAGACGCCCTGACATGCCAGCCCTTGCCTCCCCATGGCCACCCCAAAGCACCAGGCATCCTCTCCCCATAACCGCCTCAATGCACCAGCCCTCATTTCCCCACAGCTGTCTTGATGCACCAGCCCTCGCCTCCCCATAACTGCCCTGTCGCACCAGCCCTCCCTTCCACACAGACGCTCTGATTCTCTAGCCCTTCTCTCCCCACAGCCACCCTAATGTGCCAGCCCTCACTTACCCAATCCGCCCAGACATGCCATTCCTCGCCTCCCCACAGCCTACCTGACGCGCCAGCCGTTGCATCCCCATAACTATTCTGACTCGCCAGCCCTGGACTCCACACAGCCACCCTGATGCACCAGCCCATGGCCACACAACATACCAGCCAACACCACACATAGTATGCCAGCTCACATCACCTAATAGCCACCCCGAAGCACCAGCCCTCTCTTCCCCACAGGTATCTGGAATGACGACGGCTCATGTAACAAAGCAGCCTTTGGCGGGACACTACCAAGAGTATCAATTCAGGACACATTGCTTAGAACAGGGCAGTCAAAGCCTAAGGCTGGGGATCCTTCACTACTAAGGCACGTCAAACCAGACAAACAGAGAGGACTTCAGTTTTACCTCACTGGCTAACCAGAAGTCATACAAGCAATTCCCTCAGACACTCCAGTTTCCCAGTATCACCACCAGCACCACTCCTTATGGGGATGAATGGTTATGAAAACCAATACCCCAGTAAAAGAAAAAGGGTTCTCCTGATCCCAAAGGACCAAGCCCCAGACTCAGGTCAATATACCAGCCAGATCTTACCCACTGTTGCCAATCCTTTAGAATCTAAAATCTAACGGTTTATTCAGAAAAAGAAAGAAATATAGTTGAGAGCTAAAATTGGTTAAATTGAATCAATTACATTCAGCAAAGTTCTTGGTTCAGGCTTGTAGCAGTGATGGAATAAACTGCAGGTCCAAATCAAGTCTCTGGAGTACATCCACAGCTGGGATGGGTCATTCAGTCCTTTGTTCAGAGCTTCAGTTTGTAGCAAAGTTCCTCCAGAGGTAAGAAGCAGGATTGAAGACCAAAATGGAGGGGTTTCCAGGACCTTTTCTGTCCTCTGCCATGTGGAAGAACACCTCTTTGTTCTTACTGTGGAAAATCACAGCAGCAAGATGGAATTTGGAGTCACATGGGCAAGTGGATGGTCAGGTTAAAGCCCTAACTGAGAAAGGAAAGGGTAGATTTTTGATGGGTGATGGATTGTTGGCTAATACAGCTTATAAAAGCAAACCTGAAAAGGGTGACTGTGATTTGCTGGAAGTAGCTCAGTATAGTGACAAGAGCAGCAGTTTATCTGTAGGGCGTGGCAATGTGCCTGGTAAGAAAGCTGCCCCACTATCCCAGTATTTGTCTGTAACCAGCCATGTGTGCTGGGACAAGGGAGAGGAGAACAAAGAAAGTTTGGATGAGCCTAGGCAGCCTTGAGAGCTGATGGTTTTGTCTAGTCAGCAGTTTAGGAAGGTGAGGATAGTGGAAGATGAGTATCCCTATACCTTACCTGTTACCTGTGTGGAGAATTGTGACAGTGAAGGAAATGTGCCTGTGTCTGTTAGGGGTATTGACTTGCGTATGGAGGGATCTACCCCAGTCTCCAAGCAGTTGTCTGTGAACAGCCCTGTGTGCTGGGACAAGGAAAATGAGATCCCAAGCTGTGTGTCTGTTAAAGGGGAAGGTTTCTCCAGTTGTTCTTTGTCTGTGGAGCAGACAGAAGGTGCCTTTCAGCCTGTGATGGTTGCGGGTAGTGCAGTTGTCTCAGAGTTGGTTCTGGATTCAACTAAAGCCCAGGAAGGGAATGGTCCTAAGTTTGTGTCTGCTAGGGAGAATGACACTGTAACTAGGTTGCATCCAGTTAGTGTCCTAGCAAAATCCCAGAGACCAGACAATTCTGGTGCTTGTATTTTGCCTGTTGCTAATGTGTAGCTGGAAAAGGGTGTAGCAACTCTGTCTGATCAGGGTGATATCCTAGCCAGAGCACAAGGAAAGCATAAAGGTGATTTGTTTGTGTTACCTACTGACAGTTTGAACACTTGTAGCAAGAAGGAAAAGATTCCTAAACTTGTGTGTGGGACAGGGAAGGAGAATGCTTCTAACCTTTTGACTATGAAATCTAGCAGTTTGCCTGAAAGGGGATTGTGTAGGAATCCACCTGATAAGCCAAAGATGATCCTGGATATAAGTGAGACCCAGAAAGAGTCTGTTGTTGCTCAGGAAAGTGTTCCTTTAGAGCAAGCCCTAGGTGAAGAGGGTAAGGGCAGAATTTCTGTGAGGGGTAAACTGTTGCTTAGAGAAGCTCCTAGGGAAAGGAATCCTCATGGTAATCTGTGCAAGCAATTTACTGTAGCTGAAGAGTGGGAAAGTGATTTAATCAAGGAAGTTTCAGTTCCTGATAGGCAGACATTTTCTGCTAAGAATGAATTCATTGATTTTGCTTTGGAAAGATCCAGTGTGGATAGCTCTGAGAAGGCTTCAGATGGAATGAAAATTGTTAGGGAATTTGGACAGCCCTATAACCAAGTGGCTGTGCTTGACCAATTTATTAGGAAAACAATGTTGTCGGGACAGAAATATCTCCATGTAGATTTTTTGAATGAACAGTCTGTGTCTCAGATTCAGAGGGAAGAATGGCTAGCTAAGGCTGCAGAGCAGAAAAGCTGTGTAGTTAATCTCTTGAGAATGCAGGGGATGGCAGGTATACTCTCATCTCTAGACACTTTGGATATGACTTGTAATCTCTCAGTGGACTTAACATCTGATTCCATGTGGAAGCAGAGGTTGGTAAGGGAAGGACCACAGAACTTTAAATCTAACTTGTTAGTAAAAATGGATGGTATCTCTTTAAGACAGGGTCCAGCCTTGGAATTGGTAGTGATTAAGGATCTGAAAACTAGTGAACAGGCTCCTGCTCACCTCCGGACAACAGTCCCAGCGCACCAGCCCATGCCACCTCACAGCCGTCCTGACATCCAAGCTCTCGCCTCCTCACAGCCACCCTGATGCGCTCACCCTTGCTCCCCACAGCCACCCTGACACGCCAGCCATCACCTCCCCACAACCGCCCCAACACTCCAGCCCTCGTCTCCCCACATCCAGCCTTACGTACCAGCCCTCCCTTCCCCAGAGCTGCCCTGATGCACCAGCCCTCTCCTCCCCACAGCCACCCCGATGTTCCATCCCTCGCCTCCCCACAGCCGCTCTGATGCTCCAGCTCTTGCTTCCCCGACACACCAGCCATCTCCTCCCCTCAACTACTCGGAACCACCAGCTCTCGCCTCCCCACAGATGCCCTGATGCACCAGCCCTCGTATTCTCACAGCTGCCTCGAAGCACCAGCCTTCACCTCCTCACGGCCACCCCGAAGCACCAGCCCTCACCACCCCACAGCTGCCCTGACGCATCAACCCTCACCTCCCCCCAACCGCCCCAACGCTCCAGCCCTCGTCTCCCCACATCCACCCTTATGTGCCAGCCCTCGCCTCCCCAGAGCTGCCCTGACGTGCCAGCCGTCACCCCTCACAACTGCCCCAACACACCAGCCCTTGCCTCTCCACAGCCGCCCAGACACGCCAGCCCTCGTCTCCCTGCAACTCTCCTGACAAACCAGCCCTCGCCTCCCCACAACCGCCCCAAAGCATCAGCCTCGCCACCCCACAACTGCCCCGACAAACTAGCCCTCGGTTCAACACATCCACCTTGGTGCCCCAGCCTTCGCTACCCTACTACTGCCCTGCTGTATTGGCCTTGCCTGATGCTCCGGACTAGGTGTGTGGGCTTTATAGTGTCTGCTGGATGCTGGGAATGGGTGAAAGCTTCCCAAGCAATGTCCGCAATGTCACACTAGGGAGATGAGAATCAGCCCATCATTATCCCCCACCACTCGCACAAGTCACTGTCCCTCCAACCACTCTTTCTCCATACCCCACTAGCAGTCACCTACCGTGTGCCCCGTCATTCTCCACCCACTCCCCAGCCCCTGCACACTGCACTGACCTCCTATCCTCTCTCCTGCCCAGTAGCCCACCTGCTATTTACTGACTGCACTACCCTGCTCAGGCGGGAATTGCCTGGGGCTGCCTTTCATTAGCTGCCGGCCTCCTCTCTGCCCCAACCCACCCTCTTCCCCCAACAGGAGGCTGGGAAAGCAGGTGGCGATCTAGTCTTTGCAGTGGAAAAACCTATGAAGAAACCAGTGAATTCAGCAGGCAACGTTGGACTCTGGGTATAACAGTGAGTGTCGCTGGGGATACAGTCGCGAAGCGGGGGGGGGTCTGTTTGGGGTATAGCTGCAAGGGGGTCTGCTCGGGGGGGTACATCCACAAGGGGGACTGCTAGGGATACAGCCACATAGGGGTCTGATGGTACAGCCACATGGGGGTCAGGGGTACAGTCATGAGGGGAACTGCTGCTTTTTGCCTTTTGCAGATTGGATTATGTGGAAATTTAGTGCTCATGAAATTAATGCCCATCAGCAGGGTCAGGCACACAGCAAGCTTCCTCCCCCAGCTCTGCCGGTGCCTCTCAAACACCTGCCTTGCAGCCACCGGCTAGCCCAGCCCCAACCCGCAGCCTGTGCTAGCCCAGCCCTGGGATCCCCCCTACCCCAGCTCTGCCAGTGCCTCTCTCTCCCAACCCACAGCCCTCTGCTATTTCAGCCCTGGGCTCCCCCCTCCCCCAGCTCTGCCGGTGCCCCTCATTCCCGACCCACAGTCCCCTGCTGTTCCTGAGAAAAGTGTGCCCGTCCTTAAAGCTGTGTGCAAGCTTTCTGCTAGTACCAGAACGCACAGGCTCATTTTCCATGTGCCATCAGTCTCAGTGCATTGGAGAGCAAAAGGCCTGAGGTGTGGTGCGTTTGCTGTATGATGAGGTTGGCAGGGCGAAGGTAGCTTGAACAGGGCAGTGTCCCCCAGGCCGGGAGTGGATGGGCCATTTTAGAGGCCCTTGTCCCAGTGGGAAGAATAAAGTGTGGGAGAGGCTCGGCCCATCACTCCCTTCCTTGGGAACCAGACCCTGCCCCATGCCATCTCCTGGATATGGCAGCCAGGCAGCCATTGCCCTAGGCTGCTCAGTGTCCAGGCCGGCTCCCCCAGCCCTGCTATCACCAACATTCGCGCCCCACGTTGCCGTTCGCAAGGGTACAGCAGAAGTCGGACAGGGCAGGCTGGTCCCTGTGGTGTGGGCACTGCACGGAACTTAATAACAGTCCCTGCCTGGGAGAGCTGGGAGTGAGAGATGGGACTGCCCAGAGCATGTGACCAACAAGCCACTGGAGTACCGAACCTGCAGGGAGGTCACGGCCCCACTGGGAAGACCTCCTTGCTGGCTGGCCCATATTCCCCCCCAGAGATGAGCTGATCTCTCTTTGGCTGCCACTGCCTCAGCACCCTCCCCGCCAGCCCTTTGCCAAGGGGGATTGGTTGACATTGTGGCTGCTGAATCATGGCATGCCCAGGCCACTCCTCTTGCTTGGAGCATCACCCACTGCTTGGGTGTTGCTGGGCTGCTGAGCCCCTGCCTGGCAATGGGTAGCTGAACACCAGAGTTATGGCAGGAGAGCTGCAGGAGCCTGGCCTGGTGTCAAGGTTCCTTCCCCACTCTGAACTCTAGGGTACAGATGTGGGGACCTGCATGAGAACCTCTAAGTTTAACTACCAGCTTAGATCTGGTTTTGCTGCCACCACCCAAATTATTTGAGTTATTTGGGAAACTCTGTCTATCTCCTCCCGAGAATATCTCCCTCCCAAGCAGGGCCGGTGCATCCACTAGGCAAACTAGGCAGCCGCCTAGGGCGCCAAGATTTGAGGGCGCCAAAAAGCGGTGCCCAAAATGTCTGAGATGCTCACCTGGTGCCGGCTAAATGTGTAACCCTCTTTGATCAGCTCCGGCCGGCCGGGAAGTGATGTCATTCCTCCTCCAGCCGCTGGGGGCGCTGCGCTGCTCCCTGCTGCTCTGGCTCTTCCCCAGGGCCCAGCCCCTGCTCAGCCCCGCCCTGCCCCCACTCCCCTGAGCTCTGCAGCAGGGCCAGGGCTGCAGGAAGTAGAGACATGGCCCCAGCCACGCCGCCGGTGAGTGCTGGGGGGTCGTTCCCCCTTGCCCCTAAGCCAGCCCTGACCCCTCGGGGGCCTGACCCCCCATGGAAGCCAGCCCCCCCCCGCTCTCGCCTCCCCCACAGAGGCCTGGGGCACCCCTCCACATGGGGGGGCTGCGTAGAGCTCAAAAGTATCTAGGGATGGCCCTGGTACCTGCCACCCTGCCCTCAGCCAGCCCCACACCCCCTGCCCTGCCTGCAGCCAGCCCCGCACCCCGACCTCCATCCAACCCCTGCATCACCCCCGTGCCCCAAGCCAGCCAGCCCCACACACCCCATCTCCAGCCAACCCCGCACCCCATCTCCAACCAGCTCCGCATCCCCCCCTGCCTGCCTGAAGCCAGCCAGCCCCACACCCCCTGCCCTGCCTGAAGCCAGCCCCAAACCCCCTGCCTCCAGCCAGCCCCGCTCCCCCACCTCCATCCAACCCCTGCAGCACCCCCCCTCCCCGAAGCCAGCCAGCCCCGCACTCCCCTGTTTCCAGCCAGCCCCGCCGCACCCCCGTGCCCGAAGCCAGCCAGCCCCACACCCCCTGTCTCCAGACAACCCCGCACCCCATCTCCAACCAGCTCCGCATCCCCTGCCCTGCCCGAAGCCAGGCAACCCGCCCCGCACCCCCCTTTCTCCAGCCAGCCCCTGCCACACCCCCGGACCCAAAGCCAGCCAGCCCCACACCCCCATCTCCAGCCAACCCTGCACCTCATCTCCGAATCTCCCCTGCCCTGCCCGAAGCCAGCCAGCCCCACACACCCCTGTCTCCAGCCAGCCCCTGCCACACACCCCTGCCCCAAGTCAGCCCGCCCCACACCATGTCAGGTTATTCATTTATTTTCATTAAATATCTAAATAATTAAATTAATAAATTTTCAAGCCGAATATGTATTAATTCTAATGAACAATGCCATATTATGCAGTATTCATTTTTGAAAGTTTATAATAAGCGATGCTCCAGGGGGAGGTATGGGGGTTGGAGTGGGGGTGGGGGGCACAAGGTGGAAGTTTCGCCTAGGGTGCAAAATATCCTTGCACCGGCCTGTTCCCAGGTACTATAACCCTTCCCTGGGTAGCCCTGAGACACTTCTCCACCAATTTCCTGGTGAAACCCTTGGATCTTAAAACAAGGAAAAATCAATCAGGTTCTTAAAAAGAAGGCTTTTAATTAAAGAAAGGTAAAAATCATCTCTGTAAAATCAGGATGGAAAATAACTTTACCTGGTAATCAGATTCAAAGAGCCCAGAGGAACCCCCTCTAGCCTTAGGTTCGAAGTTACAGCAAACAGAGGTAAACCCTCTAGCAAAAGGAACATTTACAAGTTGAGAAAACAAAGATAAAACTAATATGCCTTGCCTGGCTGTTACTTACAAGTTTGAAATATGAGAGACTTGTTTAGAAAGATTTGGAGAGCATGGATTGATGTCTGGTCCCTCTTAGTCCCAAGAGCAAACAACCCCCAAACAAAGAGCACAAACAAAAGCCTTCCCCCCACCAAGATTTGAAAGTATCTTGTCCCCTTATTGGCCCTTTGGGTCAGGTGTCAGCCAGGTTACCTGAGCTTCTTATCCCTTTACAAGTAAAAGGATTTTGGTGTCTCTGGCCAGGAGGGATTTTATAGTATTGTACACAGGAGGGCTGTTACCTTTCCCTTTATAGTTATGATATCTGGCCTGCTGGGGTAGTGGCGGGGGTCCTGCAGTGCTGATTTGCAGAGGGTGAAATGCACAGCTCTGAGCCCAGATTTAAGCTAAGGGTCCCCGGGGGCTGCGTAGTTCATTGGATCAGGAGCCATCTCCTTGATTGTAAACAGGCTACACACTCCTCCCGCTGGCCACTGTGCCTGCAGCTGTTCCCAAGCCAGAGCACTGTGCATGCCGGGGTGGGGCAGGGGTGATAGTGAAAGTGCTTGGAGCTCAGTCATGGACCAGGGCTCATTGCACCAGGCGCTGCACACACAAACAGTTGTCAATGATCTTTCTATCTCTTTCTGTCTCTCATCAAGCTTTTGAAACCATGGAAACCACTAGGCTGCTTCACAGATTGCAAGGCCAGAAGGGCCCAGCGTGACCTGGAAGGCCGAAGACAGGATGTTGGGTCTCACTGAGCAAACCAGGCCTTTACCCGTAGCAAGCTTCTTCAGAGCCTGAGGCAACGCTGCAGGAGGGCGTGGGGAGCGACCTCTTCTCAGCTCTGTGCACTGTCTGGAGCAAGCCATGGGAACACATGCCCAGCGCGCAGGCTTGGTGTCCATCAGGAACATTGACAAAGTATGGGCCTGTGCCACAATGTGACTGTCATGGAGGTGGGGTTTGCCCTGCTCTCAGAGGATACTTCTGAGCTTGTGCAGGACTGCTCCCTCCTGTGGTCTCCTTGGGCTGGGGATCTGATGGGGGGACCCTGGCCCTTTCTTGAGATTATACACAGAGTTGCTCACTCATTGAATCTTAACTCTAGTATCTTCATAGGTTTTTCCCTCTCTCTGAGCCATGTACGAGTCGAGGGTTGGGAGCTGAAGGCTACAATCTCCTTCACATTCCAGTTTGCCCCATCGGCCCCTCCGCATGCACAGCGTTCCTGTACTCTCACCATCCCTGCGACGGAAAGTGTTCCACACCCCCATCCGGGGGATTG
Source organism: Chrysemys picta bellii (assembly GCF_011386835.1). Lineage (NCBI taxonomy): Eukaryota > Metazoa > Chordata > Testudines > Emydidae > Chrysemys > Chrysemys picta. The sequence continues at coordinate 52,098,679 of NC_088797.1, forward strand.
AGAGAACTTCAATTAGGACCTAACACTGTTTCCTTACTGAGATACGAGGCCATAGGACTCTGAAAGGCAGTGCGTAAACTGGCTGACTTTTCCCAAAGCAGATACTGGCCAGGCATGTCTTTCAGCCGCCCCAAAGCCATCCTGAAGCCATTCTAAAGCATTCAAATGGCAGTGCTATCCATTGGTAACATCACACATTGTTTTACGTATGCCTGGGTATTATTTTTATTTCCAGAACAGCCTTAATCATTCCACTTTGATTTACATCTATACCTCATCAACACCCTGGGGCTGGAGGTTTCTTGTTTCTTTTTGGTTTGGTTTCCTTTGTACTGAATTCTCTTTCCTTTCTGCTTTGTGCTGAGTTAGCACCCAGGCTGTTGTCTGTAGAAGCAATAGAGTCCAGAAGGCTATAAAGAGCACAAGGTCAGGAGAGCGCTGCCGCTGCCATTCTCCTTCTTATTACTGTGCAATTCAAGTCCTTCTTAAGCCATTGCCGGTGGGCATGCTCAGAAAGATGGAGGAGCTACTCACAACAAAATGTTTAACCTGCCAGGATGAAGTTCCTTGGACCATAACCCAGGAGAGCAGAAGGAAACCAAATGGAAAGTTTGTTTCACCGTAGAAAAATCAGCAAGTGTACAAATGTTCTGGTTTTCATTTGTTTGTGTTGTCAGTTTCCTGCCAGTCTCTCATTCATGCTGAGCATGCTCAAAACAACAGTTGGTGTGATCCATTGGAGCTTCCATCCACCTTGGGTAACCGCGAGTGAGTCTCATGTCTAATGTTCTATGCAATGAAATACAAAATTGAAAAAATCCTGTTGATAATTACCACGTTCAATGTTCTGTATAAGGATTTAATTGCAACTGTGCTATTGATACTGGATAGTGATCTTTATATCAAACACCCGTGCGTATAACATTTCAATTAGTGGCATGTTTGACCCATCGAGGGACACTTTGCCAAAGGCCTGTGACCGTCCTGTAGTAGAGCATGGCTTGCTACTTTTCTGCACGCTCTCATTTACATTTAACGCTTGCAGTTCTTTGCTTGGAGGATTTTTTTCTCATGGTTCATCTTCGATGTTGAATGCTAGTAGCAGATTTATGCACTTGTTATTGATGGCACAGTCCCAATGTGAAGCAGAACATCCTGCAGCTGATGCATCTGAACTCTCTGCAGTGGCTACCAAGGTCCAATACACAGCACCACCAGGGATTCCCTGAGATAGCCCTGGCCCATCTCAGAATAGGTAACCGGGCAATGGGGGGCAAGACCAGTAGCCAGCTGGGCAGAGCAGCTGGAACAGCTCTGGAAATTGGTTTTAGAATTTCTGCACTGAAGCCTCCCTGCGCTGCCCTGCTTTGTGAGGCTGAGAGGTCTCATAGTGGTGTCAGCTCTCAGTGCTGCTCCTTCCAGTGCAGTATTACCAGTGACTGAAGAGCCCTGAACAACTACCCCAGGAATCCATGGAGAGAGAACTGAGCATGGCCCAGTGATAGTAAAGCGAAGCAGACTGCCCCGCAGTTGCAGTGCCCTCCCTGCCCATAGCCACCTGGCTGAGCCCTGTGTTTGCACAAGCTAGATGAAGCCTGTAAAGCCCTTTCAGGTGAGAGGGCATTGCAAAGAGATGGGGCCAGAGCCTTCTCTGTGCCCCTGGGCACTGTGAGCCTGTGGGGACTGGGCAGGACCCGGGGGTGCCCACCACAGCACTCACTCTGCAGTGTGCACCAGCTTGGCTGTGCCAGATTGGTGAGTGATTGGCCCAGCCAACACCCTCCTTCTTGGATCCCAAAGCACCTCTGGTCAGGGATCTTGGGCTCCACACTCTGCTTAGGGCTTGCTGCACTGTCCTCCCATTCTCTCAGCCAGGGGTACCCGAACCTGCCCAAGCCAGGCTTATGTCAGCAGCCTCCCCAAAGGCCAGCGTTAACTGGGACAGAATGAATCCACCCTCACCGTTAGTAGAGAGGTGCCACCGACAGAGACTTCAGGTCTCAGTATGCAATGCTCTGTGTTGGAGCTGGAAATGGTTGCCACCATGGGCCATGTTGTCTTGAAGGAGGCACTTCAGCCATCCTTGCAGAACAGCAGGTGCCAAGCGATTCCATGGATGGTTCCAGGTGCAGATGGTTGGAACAAGCACCAGTGTCTGCACTGTTCTGGGTCGGGTACCATGGCCAGGTTGGGATCCTATGCACATACCAAGACTCCCCTGAGGTATGGCCGGAGCTGCTGCACTTTGACACTGGGTGACCTGCCAACCCAGGCTCTCTGTGCGGTGCAGAGACCTTCACATCACAGAGGGGAGCCCTCCAGGGCTGTGACACCCGTGCTGCAGCTGGGAGGAACCCCAGGCTCTGCAGGCAGCTGCTGAGATCCAAGCTGGAGGCCGTGGAAAGGAATGGGACCCCCCATTATTGATCCCCATGGGACCCAGGATGGTGCAGCTGATACCCCATGTCTGAGGTCAGGGAGCATGGAGGGATGTTGCAGACGCTGCATGCTTCTGGGATCATGTGCAGGCTCAGAGTAGTGTTCTGCCTGGGCACGGCCTGGAGGTGGGTCTGCACTAGCTGTGGATCTGTGCAGATCACTGTGGCCTTGTCCACGGGGGGCTGGGAGGGGGAGCATCTTGAGAGGTAGCACTGCAGATGGCTGCTCAGTTCACTGCAGCCAACTGCTTGCAGCGCCATAGTCAGTGACTGAGCCCCTGGGTGGTGTCTCGGCACAGAGGCCACATCCTTGTGGCCATGGAGGTTGAGTTCTCCTCTCGCTATGCAGGGCAGAGCGTCACTATCGCTGGGGGACTGTGAGTCAGTCCCTCCCCAGCTGTGCCAGGAGCACATCCTCTCCCACCTCCTGCTTAGGTGCTGCAGCTCAGAGAAGAGGTAAAACCAGGCCCCTGGCCAGGGTGTGCCAGAGTGAGTGGGGACAGAGCCCTTTGCCTGGCCAGGCTGTCGGAGAGTGCAGAGCAGCAGCCCCCAGGTCAGAGCTTGGCAGGGTCAGCCTGGCCAACGTGGCGCTGCCAACAAGTGTGCGGTCACTGCAGACATGGCCACACTGCAGTTGGCAGGCAAGCAGCTAATCACGGACCCAGCAGAGCTGCTGGGCACTACGCCTGCTGATCTGCACTGGCCACACTTGTGGGCAGCATGGTGCCAGCCCCGCAGGTGATGCAGAACAGAGAAACCTGACTCCCTTAACATCCCGCTTGGCTGGGGCATTGCCAGGGGCTTCCTTGGGGTACTGGTTTGAGTATAAGAGTGAGCTAGTCCTGAACACAGAGCCTCGCGCTTGGGCTCCTGCTGCTCGGCACCTTCAAAGGGGACAGGCATGGCTGTTCTTGCCCCAGGCAGCAGGATGTTCTAGGGCCCGCCAGGATGTTTCCCCCCATGACAAGTGCATAGTCTGCAGATGCTTCTCCAGGGCTCTAAGCTGGACTCCTGCACTCCGCTGGTTTGCTCAGCAGTGGCTGCACCAGCCCCCTTCATTCCTGCCATGTAAATAGTTGTACAGTGTGGAATTTCCAGTGGTACCGAGAACAAAACCCAGCGAGGCCACGGAGCACTTCTCACTGCCCAGCACACTTGCCACACATCTGTAGTGGGCTCACTGGGCTGACTGCTCTTGCCATCCCCTCCCCGCGCTCACATCCCCGGGGGCTTTCCTTTGCATTGGCTTTTGGAGGGGGGGAGAGGGTGCTGTACAAAGCTCAAACAAAAGAGCAAATTGCCAGTTGTAAGTGCAATGACCTTGTGAATGGTGTGTAGTCCTGCTGTGCTCTGTGAGAACGTGTATTTCAGTGTGCCACCTCCTGTATTGTGACTCCCTCCAAGACATTGCCCCTACAAGGTATTTCTGTGAGAACAGAATAAAAGGACTTGATAGAAATCAGAGGGTGCCATGACTTGATCTGTATCGAGCGAGACTACACAGCAAAGTGGGGCTGGAGTGCACTGAGGAGAGCCAGGCAGCCCAGAAGGTGACAGGCACTAGCAGCTGCTGCTGGATTGAGCTGAATGGGCATGTCCAGCAGCACTGGGGTCCCTGGTGAGCAAGTCTGGGTTCAGTCAGGTTTGGTGGGACAATGGCTTTTCCTCCTACCATAGCTGTGTTCATTGTGGGACAGGTGGGGAGCAGAGTTGCCTGCAGCCCTGAGCTGCTGGATCTAAGCCGCAGTCTATACTACCACGGTAAGTCAACCTACACTACGCAATTCCAGCTACATGAATAATGTCCCTTAGGTCAAGTTACCGTAGGGTCTACACCATGGGGGGTAGACGGGAGAAAATCTTACCTTACTCTTCTTACTGGGGGTAGAGTACAGGGGTCAACTGGAGAGCGATCTGCAGCCTTTACTAGACCCGCTAAATCGACCACCGGTAGATTGATCTCAGAGCGTCGATCCCCGCGGTAGTGTAGACCTGTCCCTCATTGGGGGTAGAGTACAGGGGTCCACTTGAGAGCGATCTGCTGTTGATTTGGTGGGTCTTCACTTCTCAGACCATTGATCCCGCTGTAGTGTAGACATAGCCTGATGAGTCACAGGGGACTCTTGGCTAAGGGGCTGGCTACCTGGCTCGAGGAGACTGGCTGTTGTGGAGTCACAGGCTGGGTGCTCTGGAACTGCTCTGAATTAAGTCAGGCAGGACTCTGGGGCAGCGTGTCTCCCCTCAAGGGCCACTCTAACCAGAGCAACCTGCTCGCCTTCAGTGCCTATGAGTCTGAGTCGGAGCATTCAGCCCTCTGTGAGCTTGTAGCAGGTTGGACACCTGCTCCTGCCTGGAAGGGCCTGAGATAGCCCAAGGAGCAGGCAGCGTGAAGGCTGAGCTGATCAGGGGAAGTGGCTGCCGCTGGGGCCATGCCCCAAACAGACTCAGCTGGCCTGTATAAAGAGGCTGGGAGCCAGGAGCTCAGCAGTCTCTCTCTGCGTTCAGGGAGAGAAGGGCCTGGCTGCAGGGAGCAGAGACAGAGTACCTGAGTGGAGCAGGGCTGGGGAAAGGCTGAGGAGCTGGGGATTCCGGACCTCTACAGAGCTCCCCACAGCAACTCCCCCTGGATGGGCCACCTGGGGAAGCCTCACCCCCCCCCCACAAAGGGTCCCTGCACCCCACTTCACAGTCAGCAGTGACTCTCAGGCAGCATAGTGAAATAGAAGTGTTTATTAGTCGACAAGAACATGGCGTACAGCACAGCTTGTCAGCACATAAAGCAGGAAGTTACAGCAAAGTCCATTTTGGAGGGATCCAGAGCCGTGGGCTGTCCCACTGTGTCCCAAACCAGGAAACTAACTAGCCTCCAGCAGCTTGTCCTTAGTCCTTTGTCTCTTTTCCAGGCAAAAAGGTCACCTGTTCTCCACCTCTCTCCTTGTTCCAACTTGTCACAGCTGGCTGGCTCCTGGTAGAGGGGCCCTGGCCATCAGTTCCCAGGTTACAAAGTGTCCAACCATCAGGGCTGGATTAACTCTCTTGTGGGCCCAGGGCCTATTAGATTTTGTGGGGGCCCTGTATACAAGTCTTTTTCCTGGGAGGGAGTTTGGTGCAGGAGGGGGCTGGGGCAGGGGATTGGGGTGCAGGAGGGATTGCAGGGTCTGGGAGGGAGTTTGGGTGCAGGAGAGGATTCTGACCTGGGGCAGGGGATTGGGGTGCAGGAGGGGGTGCAATGGGAGCTGCAGGGACTGTGCTGGGGGCAGGGGCAGTGTGCGTACCCCCTCCCCCCCAGAAGCCACAGAGACGTGCCAGCAGCCGGCTGTTTCTGGGAGAGGCATGGGGCCACAACATACAGGCAGCCTGCCTGAGTGCCCCTTTGATTGCTACCTGTGATTTATTTTTCCGGGGCCCCCCTTGAGCCAGGGCTGCAGACCCTAAAGCCTCTGCTTTAATCAGGGCCTGCCAACCATTATCTGTGTGCAGGCAGCTAGTGGCAGCCACAACTGCCCACTAGAGTCTCAGTAAAAATCACACATCCTTGTCTCACCACCTAGGTATTTGTGTAACACAGGGGAAACTGTGGCGCACACAGTATTCATGCAAAACATTAAGAAAAAACCCTCCCACTTTGTCACATCTTTTCACCCTTTGAGACTGAACTGAGCAGGGTCAGTTTAGCCAGTGACCTGGGGAACTTCAGGCCCCGTCTCTTCATGACAGAGCATGCCACTCACATGGACCGCCTCCATCTCATACTCCTGGAGGACCACACTCCACCTCAGGAGTTTGACGTTGCCCCCTTTCATCTGGTGCAGCCACAGCAGCGGCGAGTGGTTAGTGTATCAGTGAAGCACCACCCAAATAGATACGGCTTCAGCTTTTTAAGAGCCCACACCAGAGCCAGGCATTCCTTCTCTATGACCACATAGCTCTGCTCCAGGAGCAGCAGCTTCCTGCTCAGGTACATAATGGGGTGTCTCTCCCCCTTCGCATCAATTCGCATCAGCACCACACCCAGCGCGGTGTGTGAGGCATCAGTAAACACCATGAAGGGTTTGTCAAAGACTGGGTTTACCAGAACTGTCCACTTGACTAGAGCCTCCTTCGGAGCAGAGAGAGCCCTCTGGCGCTGCTGGTCCAGACCACTTTATCTGGCTTGCCCTTCTTACATAGCTCAGTGATGGGGGCATCTAGGGAACTAAAGTGGGGGTACAAACCCACCATCCCTGTAAAGACCTGGACCTGTTTCTTAATCTTGGGAGTGGGCCAGTCTCTGAGCACCTCCACCTTGGCCGACTTTGGCTTTAGGCAGCTGTGCCCCCACCTTGTGGCCCAGGTATGACACTTCTGCCAGCCCCCCTCCCCCCTTACACTTTTCAGCTTTAATAGTCAATCCTGCATCCCAGAGGCGACCCAGCCTCCTCTTCACCTGGGACACATGATCCTCCCATGTCTGGCTAAATATACAGATATCATCAATATACGCTAGGGCAAAGAAAGTCCTCCATCCCCCTCAGTAACTTGTTCACCAGGTGCTGGGAAGTGGCAGATGCCCTCTTGAGGCCGAAAGGCAGGACCAAGAACTCATAGAGCCTCAGGGGGTGATAAAAGCAGATTTCAATCTGGCTCCAAAGGCACCTGCTAGTAACCCTTGGTGAGATCCATAGGTACCAAGCTCCCCGCAACTTGTCTAGGAGCTCATCAGGCCTAGGCATGGGTTAGGCATTGAACACAGTGATGGAATTGAGCTTCCACACAGAACCGGGTCAACCCATCCTTCTTGGGGCCCAGCACCAAGGGCAAGGCCCAGGGGCTGAAGGACGGCTGGATTACCCCTAAAGCCAGCATGTCTCTGACCTCTCTCGACAGGTCCTGGGTTTTCCCAGTGACTCTAAACGGGGAACACCTGATGGGAAGATTGGCTCCCATCTCCATCCAGTGGGACAGCTAAGTTAGTGAGCCCAGGCCGGTTGGAAAACAGCTGCTGGTACGAATGCAGCCCCTCTCTGATCTCTGCCTGTAAGGCAGGGAATAGCTGCTCAAAGAGGGGAATTGATTCCAGAGGGAGGTTGGCCCCTGTCACAGGGAAGAGCTCCACTAGGTGATCTTCCCTCTTCTTCTCCCACTGGCCACACACTATCGGCACCAATTTTTCCCTGTCACAGTATGGCTTCATCATGTTGACCTGGTACCCTCGGTGACTGAGAGCCCAGTTGTACAGTTCCATATAGTTCACCCCAAAGGGCCTATCCCAGGCAACTTGTAGCTTATTCTTTCACACTGGGATGAGAGCACTGGGATGAGAACAATCACTTGGTCCCCAGTGGCATAGGAGCGGGCCTGTGCTGAGTGGTCATATCAGACCTTCTGCTTCCCTTGGGCCCTGGTTAGGTTCTCCCTGGCCAGACCCATGAGCTTAGTGAGCTTTTCCCGGAAAGTTAGTATGTACGCCACCACTGATTCCCCATTGGGAGAGGCCTTCCCCTCCCATTCATCCCTCACCAAGACCAGGAGTCCCCTCACACAGCAACTCGAAAGGGGAGGACTCGTAGATTCCTGGGGCACTTCTTGGTATGCAAACAGCAGGTGGGGTAAATACTTGTTTCAGTCCTGCAGATGCTGGTCCATAAGTCTTCAGCATCGTCTTTGTTAGGGGGCTTATTCCTTCACCCTCTCACTTTCCTGGTCCTTCTCGCATGAACAGAGAGCAACAATACCCGAAGTCCAAAGGCGCAAACAATTCGATGTTTATTGGGGTGAACTTCCAGCAAGCATGATTCCAGTTTCCTTCCTCAGTGTCCCCCTTCTCTGCTCTGACACCACAGAGCCTTACCTATTCCCGTTCCCCCCTTAGCAAAACATGATTCCAATTTCCCCACCTCTATTCCCTGTTCCCATTCCCCCCTTACTTCCTGATTGACTGCAGACTATATAGTAAAACTTGAGTTCTGCTTAGCTATACCTTAACCAATCATTTTACTGAAATTTAACTAACCAATCCTAACATACTGTAACATGGTTATTTAACCAATTATATTCCACCACCTTAATTGGTTTACACCCAACAAAATTAATTATACAGCAGACAGAAACAATCACAGAACCAGACAGAGACCATGCAAATAAACATACAAAACAATACAGAAGTGAGGATTTCACAACTACATTTATACAGACATAAGGGTTTTCCAGCTGTGTCTATTGATAAGATTCCTAACAGCCCAATAGCACTTTATTTCCATGTGACTAGTTCAGAATGTGAGGATGTGACCATTCACTTCTCAGCCCATGGCTGCCTTTGCTACTTAGCCAAAGGCCTTACTTAGCCTAAGAACAGAGCCTCAGACTGTCCCTTACACATACAGAGAGTGATTTTGAGTCTCTCTTTTATACCTCTATAACTAGCTAAGTGATAAGAATACACCTAAATTCTTAAAGACAGGCCTGAATATCTATATCCTAACAATCTTCAGGGTCCCATTAAACCTCTCCACCAGCCAGTTAGACTGAGGGTGATATGCAGAGGCCTAGGTGTGCCAGACCCCACATTTCTCCCACAAGCACTGCAGCGGCGCTGACATGAAATTGGGCCCCTAGTCTTGTAAGGACCTCCCACAGGAATCCCACTCAGCTGAAGATGGTCAGCAACTCTTCTGCTATGGTGTCTGCCTTGGTGCAGGACAGAGCCATCGCCTCAGGGTAGTAGGTGGTGAACTCTACCACCCAGCAGAATGTATTTCTTCCCTGCCTGGGGTGCCTTGTTGAGGGACTCCACTGTGTCCACAGCCACCTTCTGAAAAGCTTCCTCCATGATGGGCAGGGGCCTCAAAGCTCCCCCTGAGCTCAGCTTTGCCCCTGCTGTCCCAATGAGGGCAGGCAGCGAGCCCGCTGCTTTGGTCACAGCATCAGAGCCAGTGTGAGCCACCTTCCCCGTGTACCCGGGGGGGCGGGAGGGGGAGCATCTATCCCACTCAGCTCCAGGGCTCTGGTTACAGACAGGCAGGGCACCTGAGCTTAGCAGCTCCTCCTCCCTGCCAGCCAGGTCATTTGCATTTACACTGACAGCTTCAGTCCCAGCAGATTTGTTCTCTGGATTCAAATTTGAATCCTTGGCTGTTACAGGAACAGGGTCTGGATCCTGTCCCAGAGAAACACAGTCATCATCCAACAGGACGTCAAAGCTGATATCTTGGATATCTACCAGCCAGCCTGACCCCTCCTGTCTGCACAGGGATCTGGGCCATAGGCAGAGCGAGTGGCTTCATTCCTGGGACCTTCACCCAGGTCACACAGCCCTGTAGCACTCAGGGTCTGACAAGGGGTTTCTTTGTCCCAGAATCTCGCCGCTCCAGGAACGTCTCCACATTGACAACCACCTTCCCCTCCCACTGGGTGTCCGAGGGGCCTGAGGCCAGGAGAGTACATGCAGACATATATGCTGGGGCCGGGAGTGGAAGCCTGTCTGCTGATGGCGTCTATGGCCTTGGGACCCAGTAAGGCAGCTAAATGTAGGGTTACCATATTCAAACATTTAAAAAAGAGGACACTCTACGGGGCCCCGGTCCCGCCCCCGCCCCAACTCCGCCCCTTCCCCACCCCCGGCCCTGCCCCAACCCCACCCCTTCTCCGCCCCCATTCCAACCCCTTCCCCAAAGTCCCTGCCCCAACTCTGCCCCCTCCTCTGAGCACCCCACATTCCCTCTCCTCCCTCCCGCTCTGATCTTGGTTGGGGGTTGCTAAGTGCTTCCGTGCTCCCCACTCGCCCCGCAGCCCCTATGCCCTTGCCTGCTCCTCCTCACCCTGCAGCCTCTGCACTCCCCCGCCCCTGCAGCCTCTGTGCCCCCCTGCTCCCCACTCACCCTGCAGCCTCTGCACCCCCCCGCCCCTGCAGCCTCTGTGCCCCCTGCTCCCCACTCGCCCTGCAGCCTCTGTACCCCCCCGCCCCTGCAGCCTCTGTGCCCCCTGCTCCCCACTCGCCCTGCAGCCTCTGCGCCCCCTGCCTGCCCTGCCCCTGCAGCCTCTACACACACACACACACCCGCCACCTGCCCTGCTCCCCCCGCTCCCCCGGCAGAGGGAGAAATGCAGGCTCCACGTGGAATCAAACCCAGCCGCGCTGCTCTGTGGGGGAGGTGGAAGCGGGGGAGGGGGAGGGACTCTGGCTGCTAGAGGCCTTAGTGGCTGCGAGCAGCTTTCAATCAGGCCAGGCGTCCAATCAGCCGCGCCGCACTCCGCATGAGGGGAAGGGGGTAATCCCGGACATTTCTACTTGATTAGAAATCCTCCCCGGACTGCCATTTAACGCTGAAAAAGCCGGACATGTCCGGGGAAACCCGGACGGATGGTAACCATAGCTAAATGCCAGAGCTTTTCCATGGGGTCAACTGTTGTGTATTTGGTTCTCGTGGTAATAGAATCTTGTGTTACTATGGTAACTGAGTTAGATTATTAGGGGATAGCCCAGCCTGTTTTGGCTGGCTGTTGGTTAGTTCTGTGTGTAGCAATAAATGGCTGCTCCAAGGTTTACAGCTCTCTGTGTCTCCAGTGATTTCTTCCTAAAACTGTTGCCCCCAAGGATATAACAATGTGGCGACAAGGATGGGATTTCTGTGCTGCCCCAGCGACAGAAGGAAGTAGAAGTTAAGGTACAAACCCCTCCCTCCCCCCCAAAAGAACCTTGTTTGCTACTGGAAGGGGGTGAGAACTGGCTTGTTTGCACTGACTGTGCAAACTGAAACTAAAATCATGGTTACACTTACAGGGCCACTGGAACCTTTTGAGGAGACTATAGTGCAATGGCATGTATATACTGAGCGTTTTGAGCTTTTTGTTATTGCAAATGACATTACAGAACAGAAGAAGGTTCCAATAGAGTTAAGCGTTGTAGGGGCTAAGACCTACTCCCTGCTACGCAGCTTACTACACCCTCTTAAGCCAGAGACTAAATCTTACAGTGACATTGTGGAAATCCTGGGGTCCCATTTTTCTCCAAAACCACTGGTAATTGCTGAAAGATATAGGTTCCACAAAAGAGACCAGAAAGAAGATGAAACAGTTGTACAATTTGTAGCAACTTTGAGAAAGCTTGCAGAACACTGTGAATTTAAGGAGATGTTAAATGATGCCCTACGTGACAGGTTAGTGTGTGGCCTGCACAGTGAAACTATACAGAAGCGCCTATTGACAGAAGCTCAGTTTACCTTACAGAAGGCCATTGATATTACTGTCTCCATGGAACTGGCTACAAAGGAGGCACAATCCATCCGTGCATCCCCTAGGGTGTATAAGGTGTCACAAGAACCTACCCAGAAAACTGTGGGGAGTCAGGAATGTTACCACTGTGGTAAGCCGGGTCACCCTGCATCAGAATGCTGGTGTAAGGACCTGGTGTATCGACACTGTGGCAAAAAGGGACACATTGCCTGTGCCTGTAAACAAAAGAAAAAGAGGCCTGTGGTCTGGCCGACCAAAAAGGGAAATCTGCATACCCTAGAGCAGACCCAGGATGACCAAGGAGACACCTCATCACAAGAAGAAGAGCCACTCCATGTTTTGTCTTTGGCAGTGGGCTCACATGAATACTGGGTAACCCCGTTGTTGGACGGCAAACCTATACGCATGGAACTGGACACCGGTGCAGCCATTTCGCTGGTCTCAGACACTGTGTATAAATAAAAGCTGCAGCATCTTCCGCTTAAAGCAACAAAAACAGTTCTGAAGACATATACGGGAGAAGCTGTGCCCATGTTGGGCACTACTGATGTTAAGGTGGAGCTCAATGGACAGGCTGCTAAATTGCCACTGTTTGTGGTGAGAGGTAATTACCCAGTTTTAATGGGTAGGTCTTGGCTTAGGAAGATCCAGCTGAATTGGGTAGAAGTGCACCGAGTGACTAAAGAAGAAACCGGTCTGACCACTATACTAAGGAAATATGCTGCTGTTTTTGGAGAGGATCTGGGAAGTATGAAGGGAATCACTGACATTGAACATTAAACCTGACAGTCAACCAAAATATCTGAAAGCCAGAACTGTGCCATATGCCCTCAGGCCGAAGGTTGAAGCGGACCTGGAGAGTCTGGTCACAAATGGAGTCCTAATACCAGTTACCCATAGCCCATGGGCAACTCCTATTGTTCCAATAATGAAGAAAGATGGCTCCCTCCGGATTTCCGGTGATTTTAAAGTCACTGTCAACCCAGTGTTGTGTGCAGAGCAGTACCCGCTTCCCCACATCGACGACCTCTTCGCAGGCCTGGCTGGGGGACAAAAGTTCAGTAAGATTGATCTGAGTCAAGCATATTTACAGATGCACGTTGATTAAAAGTCCCAAGAGTTGTTGACTATTGTTACGCATAAGGGGCTTTAATGATACTGTCGCCTACCCTTCAGAATAATATCTGCTCCCGCCCTGTTCCAGAGGGCTATGGACCAGATCTTGTGTGGCTTGACAGGAGTCCAGTGCTATCTGGACAACATCCTGGTCACTGGAAGAAATGAGGAGGATCACCTAAAGAATTTAGAGGCTACCCTACAAAGACTGGAAGAGTATGAACTGCGAGTCCGCAAAGACAAGTGCGAATTCTTCCAGCCGTCTGTTGAATATTTGGGACACATCATTGATGCTACAGGTCTTCGTAAGGCCCCTGCCAAAGATAAGGCTATTGTGGAGGCTCCCCCGCCTCAAAATGTTAGCCAGCTTCGCTCGTTTCTAGGACTATTGAACTATTATGGAAAGCTCATCTCACAGTTAGCCACACTGCTAAAACCACTTCACGAACTCCTTGGGCAGAATAAGGCCTGGAAGTGGACTGAAACCTGTGATGTTGCATTTAACAAAGCTAAGGATGCATTGCTAAATTCTGAAGTTCTAACGCACTTTGATCCATCCTTACCCCTACCGTTGGCCTGCAATGTGTCCCCTTATGGAGTGGGAGCAGTCATGTCACACATTATGCCTTCTGGAGAAGAGAGACCTATTGCTTTTGCTTCACGCACTCTAAGCAAAGCAGAAACTAACTATGCCCAAATTGAATATGTGGCATTGGGAATCGTTTTCGGAATTCAGAAGTTTCATCAGTACCTGTTCGGACTGAAGTTTACTCTTCTCACAGACCATCGACCTCGGACTTAAATTTTTGGACCCCACACAGGCATTCCTCCATTAGCCGCTAGTCGTATGCAACGGTGGGCATTGTTGCTTACCACGCACACATATGAAATCAAATATTGGAAATCCACTCTGCATGGCAAGGCGGATGGTCTCTCAAGGCTGCCTTTGCCAGTCAACCGTCGAGATATTGCCCAAAAGGAAATCTTTTACTTTGAACAGGTAGAGAATACACCCATCACCGCTATTCAGGTAAAGAAGGCAACTCGAGTTGATCCAGTATTGTCCCAGGTTAGGGACCTGGTGATGCATGGAACATCTTGACGAACGACCTCTCTGGTCTCACCCGATCTTGTTACCTACACGTCCAGGAGGACGGAGTTATCAATCCAATGTGGTTGTTTGTTGTGGGGGAGACATATCATTATCCCACCACCACTGAGATCACAGATGTTAGAACAGCTACATTCCGGTCACTGTGGAATAGTGCGCATGAAGGAGATTGCACGAAGCTATTTTTGGTGGCCTGGATTGGACAATGCTATTGAAGAGAAGGCAAGAGCTTGTATGTCATGTCAGGGTGTGAGGAATGCACCGCAGTGGGCACCCCTACATCCATGGGACTGGCCTGAAAACCCGTGGCAATGTATTCACGTTAACTTTGCTGGCCCCCTTGAAGGAAGCATGTTCTTGGTGGTGGTAGATGCCCATTCTAAATGACCAGAAGTCACTACTGCAGAGAGTACTATCCAAAAACTTTGAGGACTCTTTAGTCGTTTTGGTCTGCCAGAACAACTTGTGAGTGACAACGGACGGCAGTTTGTCTCTCAGGAGTTTCAAAAGTTTATGAAGGCGAATGGGATACACCACATCACTTCAGCACCATATCATCCATCCACCAATGGATTAGCTCAAAGATTTGTGCAGACAATGAAACAAGCTTTGAAATCAGCAAGGGGACAATTATCCATTCAAAAGCGTCTGGACACCTTCTTACTATCCTACAGAAACACACCTCATGCTACGACCAACGCATCCCCGGCTTTTCTAATGATGGGATGACAACTGCTCACTTGCTTTGATCTGCTGAAACCTTCTGAACCCCGACAAATTGTGCAACGTCTGCAGCAAGATCAAGTCATCAGGCATGCACCCAGAGCAAAAGACCGAACCTTTAGCCCGGGACAGCCGGTTTTGGCTTGGAATTATACTTCTGTAGCTAAATGGGTCCCTGCCACTGTCATCACTCAGACAGGACCTGTTTCCTACACAGTCCGGACTGCAGAGGATCTCACCTGGCAGCAACATGAGGATCAGCTGCTGCCAGGTCATACCAGTCTTCAGGACACATTTTCAGTTGAGTTGCCAGACTTCACCACCTCCAGCGAGACACTGAATCAAGAGTCACCTGTTCCTGACTTTTCCCCTCTGTTACTGCCAGCGGCAGAGATTCCACTCTGCCCGGCACGAGCTGATACCCCATCCTCACCCATCCACCCTACAAACCCTGAACCCATTGTCAGGCCCACGCCCAAGACACTTTCGGGTGCAACAACACCAGAAGTCTGCCGTAATCCACCTAGGCCTGGTCTACACTACATGGACGCACACCGCCGAATTAATGTGCTTAGTGTGGTTGCATACAATCGAATTTATACAACCTGTTTTCCAAATTCGAATTATATAAATTCGGATTAATCCGGTAGTGTAGACATACCCTTAATAGCTTTTTCCACATCCTCTGTCACTAGGTTGCCTCCCTCATTCAGTAAGGGGCCCACACTTTCCTTGACTTTCTTCTTGTTGCTAACATACCTGAAGAAACCCTTCTTACTACTCTTAACATCTCTTGCTAGCTGCAACTCCAAGTGTGATTTGGCCTTCCTGATTTCACTCCTGCATGCCTGAGCAATATTTTTATACTCCTCCCTGGTCATTGACCCAAGTCAATCTTCCACTTCTTGTAAGCTTCTTTTTTGCTTTTAAGATCAGCAAGGATTTCACTGTTTAGCCAAGCTATTCGCCTGCCATATTTACTATTCTTTCTACACATCGGGATGTTTTTTTCCTGCAACCTCAATAAGGATTATTTAAAATACAGCCAGCTCTCCTGGACTCCTTTCCCCCTCGTGTTATTCTCCCAGGGGATCCTGCCCATCAGTTCCCCGAGGGAGTCAAAGTCTGCTTTTCTGAAGTCCAGGGTCTGTAGTCTGCTGCTCTCCTTTCTTCCTTGTGTCAGGATCCTGAACTTGACCATCTCATAGTTACTGCCTCCCAGGTTCCCATCCACTTTTGCTTCCCCTACTAATTCTTCCCGGTTTGTGAACAGTAGGTCTAGAAGAGCTCTGCTCCTAGTTGGTTCCTCCAGCACTTGCACCAGGAAATTGTCCCCTACACTTTCCAAAAATTTCCAGGATTGTCTGTGCACCGCTGTATTGCTCTCCCAGCAGATATCAGGATGATTAAAGTCTCCCATGAGAACCATGGCCTGCGATCTAGTAACTTCTGCTAGTTGCCGGAAGAAAGCCTCGTCCACCTCATCCCCCTGGTCTGGTGGTCTATAGCAGACTCCCACCACTACATCACCCTTGTTGCTCACACTTCTAAACTTAATCCAGAGACTCTCAGGTTTTTCTGCAGTTTCATACTGGAGCTCTGAGCAGTCATACTCCTCTCTTACATACAATGCAACTCCCCCACCTTTTCTGCCCTGCCTGTCCTTCCTGAACAGTTTATATCCATCCATGACCATACTCCAGTCATGTGAGTTATCCCACCAAGTCTCTGTTATTCCAATGACATCATAGTTCCTTGACTGGGCCAGGACTTCTAGTTCTCCCTGCTTGTTTCCCAGGCTTCTTGCATTTGTATATAGGCACGAAAGATAACTCGCTGATTGTCCCGCTTTCTCAGTCTGAGACAGGAGTCCTCCCTTCTTACACTCTCCTGCTCGTGCTTCCTCCCGGTATCCCATTTCCCCACTTACCTCAGGGCTTTGGTCTCCTTCCCCCGGTGAACCTAGTTTAAAGCCCTCCTCACTAGGTTAAGCCAGCCTGCTTGCGAAGATGTTCTTCCCTCTCTTCGTTAGGTGGAGTCCATCTCTGCCTAGCACTCTTTCTTCTTGGAACATCATCCCATTGTCGAAGAATCCTAAGCCTTCTCTCTGACACCACCTGCGTAGCCATTCGTTGACTTCCACAATTCAACGGTCTCTACCCAGACCTTTTCCCTGCACAGGGAGGATGGACAAGAACACCACTTGCGCCTCAAACTCCTTTATCCTTCTTCCCAGAGCCACGTAGTCTGCAGTGATCCGCTCAAGGTCATTCTTGGCAGTATCATTGATGCCCACGTGGAGAAGCAGGAAGGGGTAGCGATACGAGGGCTTGATGAGTCTCGGCAGTCTCTCTGTCACATTGTGAATCCTAGCTCCTGGCAAGCAGCAGACCTCTCGGTTTTCTCGGTCAGGGCGGCAGATAGATGACTCAGTCCCCCTTCATTTATTCTGCTGGATCGGAGTTCTGCCTGCACAGATTCTTCTCCCCATACAGCAATCAGATCCAGTGTCTCCCGTTCGCTCCATGCTACAGCTCGATTGCGATTCTGGGTCTGCATGGTCACCTGTGCTGCTGACCAAACAGGAAATAAAATTCAAAAGTTCCCGGGGCTTTTCTTGTGTACCTGGCTAATATATCAGAGTTGAAAGTGCTGTCTAGCGCAGTCACATTGGAGCACTCTGGGATAGCTCCCGGAGACCATTACTGTCGTATTGCACAACACTGCATCGGCACTACCCCAAATTTGACCCAAGAACATCGTCGGGGAGGAGTACAGCAGTCGATTTTAAAAGTCCTTTAAGTTGATGGAACGGGGTTGGTTGTATAGCCGCATTGCTTATAAAATCAACCTAACACAGCTAAATTCGACCTAACCTCGTAGTGTAGACGAGCCCAGGAAATTGCTTTTATGACTTATGGTTAGCCACTGTTTGGCTGGTTTAGCGTGCCTTAATGATAAAGAAAACCCATTCTTGGGCTGTAATTGCCCTGCTCTAAGCAATTTGTCCTGAATTGATACTCTCAGTTGTGTCCCGCCAGAGGCAGCATCATTACACTTTCCCACTGCAAGGTGGGAAACTGATGCAATCTGGAGATGGGTTTTTGCTTAGGATTGCTTGTTTTTGAATGTGGGTATGGTGTTTTCCCAAACTAATGCTGGGTTCCCTTTCTCTTTTATGAAAAGTTCTCTTTTGTTATACACAGACATACATTTTCCTAGATTATTATGTGGGGAGGGTGGCACAAGCCTGTTCTGTTTTGTATTTTTAAGAGGAACCCTTAGATGTAGCCCTTATTACTGCCAACTCCCATTGGCAGAAGAGTGACATATATAAACAGCTAACAACTATCTAATAACGCATACCTTAAATTCTCATTTCAACTAGTGCATTGCCATAAATTACGCTCCATATGCCCACCAGGTCACTACCTAGAGAGGCAGTGTTACCATCACATCACCGTGGAGTGAGGTGTCACCGCTGTCATTCCTCAAATAACCCTTCTCCAGGCAGGTTGGCCAGTCTCTATGGGTATATCTACACAGTAAGGAAAAACCTGCGGATGGCTCATGCCAGCGGACTCGGGCTCATGGGGCTCGGGTTGCGGGAGAAGCAGCAATGGGAGGGGGTTACATCTTCCCCAGGAATTAACATTTTGGACTTCGTAACCAAGCTGCAAAACACCCTCAAGGACTCTCTAGAAAGTCTTGCTCGAGAAAACCTAAAGGATGCTCAACAAGAGCAAAACACCTGGTATGATAAACATGCCAGAGCGTGCTCCTTCAAAGTAGCTGACCAAGTCATGGTCCTGAAAGTGCTCGAGGCCAATAAGATGGAAACATTGTGGGAGGGGCCATTTATGGTTCGACAGCACCTGCGAGCTGTTAATTACCTCATAGCATTCCCAGACCCTACCCGAAAACCTCAAGTATACCATGTTAATTCTCTAAAGCCCATTTATTACCGAGAAATCAAGGTTCTCCAGTTTACAGCTCAGGAGAGAGATGACGCTGAGTGGCCTGAAGGAGTCTACTATGAAGGAAAAAGCAATGGTGGCGTGGAAGATGTGAGCGTTTCCATGACCCTTGGGCGTAACCAGTGACAGCAAATCCAGGAGCTGTGCACCAATTTCACACCAATGTTTTCAGCCACCCCAGGATGGACAGAACGGGCTTACCACTCCATTAACACAGGTGATGCTCTCCCAATTAGAGCCTAAACCTACCAGATGGCTCCTCAAGCCAAAACCGGAATAGAAGGAGAGATCAAGGACATGTTTCAGATGGGTGTAATCTGCCCCTCTGAGAGTGCATGGGCCTCTCCAGTGGTTCTGGGTCCCAAACCAGTGGGGAAATCTGCTTTTGTGTGGACTACCGTAAGCTAAATGCTGTAACTCGCCCGGAAAACTATCCAATGCCATGCACAGATGAGCTATTGGAGAAACTGGGATGTGCCCACTTCATCTCCATAGAATCATAGAATCATAGAATATCAGAGTTGGAAGGGACCTCAAGAGGTCATCTAGTCCAACCCCCTGCTCAAAGCAGGACCAATTCCCAGCTAAATCATCCCAGCCAGGGCTTTGTCAAGCCGGGCCTTAAAAACCTCCAAGGAAGGAGACTCCACCACCTCCCTAGGTAACGCATTCCAGTGTTTCACCACCCTCCTAGTGAAGTAGTTTTTCCTGATATCCAACCTGGACTTCCCCCACCGCAACTTGAGACCATTGCTCCTTGTTCTGTCATCTGCCACCACTGAGAACAGCCGAGCTCCATCCTCTTTGGAACCCCCCTTCAGGTAGTTGAAGGCTGCTATCAAATCCCCCCTCATTCTTCTCTTCTGGAGACTAAACAATCCCAGTTCTCTCAGCCTCTCCTCATAAGTCATATGCTCCAGACCCCTAATCATTTTTGTTGCCCTCCGCTGGACTCTTTCCAATTTTTCCACATCCTTCTTGTAGTGTGGGGCCCAAAACTGGACACAGTATTCCAGATGAGGCCTCACCAATGTCGAATAAAGGGGAACGATCACGTTCCTCGATCTGCTGGCAATGCCCCTACTTATACAGCCCAAAATGCCGTTAGCCTTCTTGGCAACAAGAGCACACTGTTGACTCATATCCAGCTTCTCGTCCACTGTGACCCCTAGGTCCTTTTCAGCAGAACTGCTACCTAGCCATTCGGTCCCTAGTCTGTAGCAGTGCATAGGATTCTTCCGTCCTAAGTGCAGGACTCTGCACTTGTCCTTGTTGAACCTCATCAGGTTTTTTTCTGCCCAATCCTCTAATTTGTCTAGGTCCCTCTGTATCCGATCCCTACCCTCTAGTGTATCTACCACGCCTCCTAGTTTAGTGTCATCTGCAAACTTGCTGAGAATGCAGTCCACACCATCCTCCAGATCATTAATAAAGATATTAAACAAAACCGGCCCCAGGACCGACCCTTGGGGCACGCCACTTGAAACCGGCTGCCAACTAGACATGGAGCCATTGATCACTACCCGTTGAGCCCGACGATCTAGCCAGCTTTCTATCCACCTTACAGTCCATTCATCCAGCCCATACTTCTTTAACTTGGTGGCAAGAATACTGTGGGAGACAGTATCAAAAGCTTTGCTAAAGTCAAGAAATAACACATCCACTGCTTTCCCCTCATCCACAGAGCCAGTTATCTCATCATAGAAGGCAATTAGGTTAGTCAGGCACGACTTCCCCTTCGTGAATCCATGCTGACTGTTCCTGATCACTTTCCTTTCCTCTAAATGTTTCATAATTGATTCCTTGAGGACCTGCTCCATAATTTTTCCAGGGACTGAGGTGAGGCTGACTGGCCTGTAGTTCCCCGGATCCTCCTTCTTCCCTTTTTTAAAGATGGGCACTACATTAGCCTTTTTCCAGTCATCTGGGACCTCCCCCGATCGCCATGAGTTTTCAAAAATAATGGCTAATGACTCTGCAATCTCACCCGCCAACTCCTTAAGCACCTTCGGATGCAGCGCATCCGGCCCCATGGACTTGTGCACGTCCAGTTTTTCTAAATAGTCCCGAACCACTTCTTTCTCCACAGAGGGCTGGTCACCTTCTCCCCATGCTGTACTGCCCAGTGCAGCAATCTGGGAGCTGACCTTGTGCGTGAAGACAGAGGCAAAAAAATCATTGAGTACATTAGCTTTTTCCACATCCTCGGTCACTAGGTTGCCTCCCTCATTCAGTAAGGGGCCCACACTTTCCTTGATTTTCTTCTTGTTGCTAACATACCTGAAGAAACCCTTCTTGTTACTCTTAACATCTCTTGCTAACTGCAACTCCAAGTGTGATTTGGCCTTCCTGATTTCACTCCTGCACGCCTGAGCAATATTTTTATACTCCTCCCTGGTCATTTGTCCAATCTTCCACTTCTTATAAGCCTCTTTTTTGCGTTTAAGATCAGCAAGGATTTCACTGTTTAGCCAAGCTGGTCGCCTGCCATATTTACTATTCTTTCTACACATCGGGATGGTTTGTTCCTGCAACCTCAATAAGGATTCTTTAAAATACAGCCAGCTCTCCTGGATCTTAGTCTTAACTAAGGGGAGTGCCACTAGATGACCCAGACAAGGAAAGGTCAGCCTTCATCACCCATGTAGGGTTGTATGAATTTAATGTGCTCCCTTTCGGACTGCGAAATGCACCCTCCACCTTCCAGAGACTGGTAGATAACCTTGTGGCTGGATTTGGGGAATTTCTAGTCGCCTACCTCGACAATGTGGCTATATTCTCAGCTTCATGGGCAGAACACCTGGAACATCTCCAAGCTGTCTTCCAGTGCATAAGAGAGGTGGGGGAGGGATAGCTCAGTGGTTTGAGCATGGGCCTGCTAAACCCAGGGTTGTGAGTTCAATCCTTGAGGGGAGGGCATTTAGGGATCTGGGGCAAAAATCTGTCTGGGGATTGGTCCTACTTTGAGCAGGGGGTTGGACTAGATGACCTCCTGAGATTCCCTTCCAATGCTGACATTTGATGATTAACTCTTAAGGCCAAAAAGTGTCAAACAGGGTAATGTACCTTGGACACCAGGTGGGTCAAGGAACTATCAACCCCCTACAGGTTAAGGTAAATGCTATCCAAAATTGGCCTGTCCCTAAGTCAAAGAAGCAGGTCCAATCCTTCTTAGGCTTGGCCGGGTATTACCAACGCTTTGTACAGCCAAATTGCCACCCCACTGACAGACCTGACCAGGAAAAGCAACTAAATGCCATTCAGTGGACTGAAAAGTGCCAAAAAGCCTTTAACCAGCTTAAGGCAGCCCTTACGTCGGGCCCTGGACTTCAACCAATCGTTCATTGTAACCACAGATGCATCTGAGTGTGGTGTGGGAGCAGTTTTAATGCAGGAAGGACCATATCAACAATTCCATCCTGTCGTGATTCTCAGCAAAAAGAATTCTGAGAGGGAAAGTCACTGGTCAGTCTCAGAAAAAGAATGTTACGCCATTTTTTATGCTCTGGAGAAGCTACGCCCATACATTTGGGGATGGCGTTTCCACCTGCAGACTGACCGTGCTGCACTAAACTGGCTTCACACAAAGCGATTAACAAAAACCTTCGATGGAGTTTATCTCTCCAAGACTTTGATTTTAAAATACAACACATTTCAGGAGCCTCTCACAAAATGGCTGATGCAGTCTCCTGGGAAGGTTTCCCAGAATCAGCCAGGTAAAAATGTCCGTGTATTCTATGTCATAGTAGTCCTTGAAATGTAAAAGGTACTGTTTTGTTCTTCATGTAATTATTGGTAAAATTAGAGGTGCATGTATCTTATTAACTCTGTTTCTTAAACCTCCAGAAAGAAATCCCAGCTGGTGTGGACCCTATAAATAAAGCTCCCTTTGATGGACACACAACCAGCCAGTTAGCTATAAAATCACTCTTGGTAGCTGTTCTTTAGTTGGTTTACCTGTAAAGGGTTAAAAAGTCCCACAGGTAAAGGAAAAAAATTGGCACCTGTCCAAAAGAGCCAATGGGAAGGTAGAACTTTTTTAAATTGGCAAAGAAACTTTGCCTTTGTCTGTTGTTCTCTGGGCTGGAGGGACAGAGCAGCCATGCTATAAGCAGCGAAGTCAGGTATGATTATAAGTCATCAGATCATGCCTAGAACTACTTATCTGAACTCCAAATGTGTATGTAGATCAGAATGTTTAGCTAGACGTGATTAGGGTTATTTTTTTTATTTCTTATTGGCTTGTGGACTCCTCTGTACTAGCCCCAGATGCTTTCTTTGCTTGTAACCTTTAAGCTGAACCCCCAAGAAAGCTATTTTGAGTGCTTGTTTTTGGAATTGCTCTTTTAAAATCTAGCACAAGCCTACGTTCCAGATGTATTTTTTCTTTTTGTTTTTAATAAGATTTATCTTTTTTTAAGAACAGGATTAGATTTTTGGTGTCCTAAGAGGTTTGTGCATGTTGTTTGATTAGCTGGTAACCACAGCTAATTTCCTTTGTTTCCTTTCTCAGCTCTTCCCCGGAGAGGGGGTGAAAAGGCTTGAGGGCATCCCACAGGGAGGAATTCCCAAGTGTTCCTTTCTGGGTTCAAAGGGGGTTTGGTTCCATTTGGGTGGTGGCAGCGTTTACCAAGACAAAGTCAGAAAAACACTGTTACCTTGGGAGTTTACTACAAGCCTGGAGTGGCAAGTATTAATTTTTTAAATTCTTGCAGGCGCCACTTCTGCTCTCAGAGTAACAGAGTTGGGATTCAGCCTTGACACCACTCTAGTTGCAACAAAGATTTCCTGAAGTCTACAATTTTGCTCCTCTTTAGTTCTGCCCTAGATGATGGTGTCGTCCACTGAAGTGTCAAAACCATTACTATGATATACTTCTGGTGCTGAAGCCATGCTGAACGATAAGCGTAAGAATCTGTATCTTCCAAATAGGATATTAAATGTGCATAGTTTTGAGCTTTCTTCAGTTAGTTTTAGTTGCCAAAATCCTAAGGAGACATCCAATTTACTGAACTATTGAGCATTTGCAAATGAAGCCACAATCTCTTCTCTGGTTGGCAGTTTGAAATGTTCTTTTTGTACAGCCTTGTTGAGGTCTCGCGGATCTAAGCTTATGTATAGCTGGCTGTTATTTTTCTCCACAATGACTAGGTTGCCATTCCACTGGCTCCTCAATTATTTGTATTACTTGTATTGCTTCCATTCTTGTGAACTCAGCCTTGAGTTTATCATGGAGTATAAATGCCCCTTTCTACATGGATGGATAACTGGAGGAAACTGCTTGTTTAGCTGGATCATATGTTCACCCTGCAAAGCAACCCAACCCTTAAAACAGATCACGATATTCGTGAATGAGTGCCTCAGAGCCAGGTTCAGCCTGCTCTAGTAGTGAGAGCACCAGTTTTGCCAGACAGTTTTTCCACAGGCAGCCAGGCCTAAAATTGGTGTCACCAACTTAGATACCATAGTAAATGGGAGCCTGCACATGGTGTTTTTATAGCTGATGCTAGCAGTGCACCTCCCCGCCACTGGTATATTTGTTCCAGAATAACCAGTAATTTTCATTTTTGTTGGTTCCAGTTTCGATCTTATTTTCAGTCTCATAATCTTGTTCAGGTAGCATATTAACCTGAGTTCCTGAGTGGAATAATTGTTTCATTCACTTTCACTGCACTTAAGGCAGGCCTAAGTATTATCATAGTAGACCATCCCTGACAGGTGTTTGTGTGACCTGCTCTTAAAAATCCCCAATGACAGAGATTCCACAACCTCCCTGGGCAATTTATTCCAGTGCTTAACCACCCTGACAGGAAGTTTTATCTAATGTCCAACCTAAACCGCCCTTGCTGCAATTTAAGTGCATTGCTTCTTGTCCTATCCTCAGAGATTAATGAGAACAATTTTTCTTCTTTCTCCTTGTAATGGCCTTTTATGTACTTGAAAATTGTTATCATGTCCCCCCTCAGTCTCCTCCAGACTAAACAAACCCAGTTTTTTCAATCTTCCCTCATAGGTCATGTTTTGTAGATCTTTAATCATTTTTGTTGCTTTTCTCTGGACTTTCTCCACTTTGTCCACATCTCTCCTGAAAGGCAGCTCCCAGAACTGGACACAATACTCCAATTGATGCCTAATCAGCACTGAGTCAAGCAGAAGAATTACTTCTTGTGTCTTGCTTACAACACTCCTGCTAATACATCCCAGAATGATCGCATTTTCTGGAAGCATTACACTGTTGACTCATTTTCAGCTTGTGATTGACTATGACCCCCCCCAGATCCCTTTCCGCAGTACTCCTTCCTCAGGAGTCATTTCCCATTTTGTATGTTTGCAACTAATTGTTCCTTCCTAAGTGGAGTACTTTGAATTTGTCCTTATTAAATGTCATCCTATTTTCTTCAGACCAGTTTGTCCAGATCATTTTGAATTTTAATCTTATCTTTCAAAGCACTTGCAACTCCTCCCAGCTTGGTATCATCCACAAACTTTATAAGTGTACTCTCTATGCCATTATCTAAATCTAAATGATGAAGATATTGAACAGAACTGGACCCAGAACTGATCCCTGCGAGACCCCACTTGATATGCCCTTCCAGCTTGACTGTGACCTACTAATAACTAAGGCTCCATGTTTGTCACGGGGGTCGTGGATTCCGTGACTTTCTGTGAGCTCCATGACTTCTCCAGCAGCCCTGTGCAGCTGGCCCAGGAGCCATCCGAGCAGCTCAGGCACCCCGCAAGTCACTCGCACTGGCTGCTGCTGGGGCAATCTCAGGACTCACCCCACCCCTTGCCCCCCCCCCCCCCCGCCTCTTGGGGCCCTCCTGCCACCCAGTAGCAGGAGTTTGGGTTTGAGGGAGGCACGGCTTGGGGCCGCTGCTTATCTGGAGAGGGGGCTCCCCTAGCGCCACATGTTGCCTCTGCTGGCAGCCAGGCACCATCCACTCAGCTCCCATTGGCTGCAGTTCCTGGCCAATGGGTGATGAAGAACCGGGGCTTGGGGAGGAGCAGAGGCAGTACATGGAGCTGCTTCCCAGTAGCTGGGTAGGGAGCCTGCCTCAGCCCCACCAAACCCCCCCCCCTCCCCGGCCGCAACTTCCACCCCAGCACACGCACACCCCGGGCCACAACTCGCCCCCCGCGCCTCCCTCCCTAGCACCCGTGGTGCTTCCCCAGGCCGTGCCCCCTCCCCAGCACCCGCTGTGCCCCCCTGGGCAGCACCCCCCCTCCCCAGTCCTTACCATGCTTCCCCAGGCTGCTCCTCACCCCCCGAGCATCCCCACCCCCTCAGGCCGTGCCCCCCTCTCCAGTACCTGCAGCGCCCCCTGAGTGCCACCCCCCCGTTTTAAGCAGAGGTATTTTTAGTAAAAGTCATGGACAGGTCACGGGCCCATGAATTTTTGTTTACTGCCTATGACCTATCCATGACTTTTACTAAAAATACCCATGACTAAAACTTAGCCTTACTGACAACTACTCTCTGGGAATAGTTTTCTAAGCAGGTATGCACCCACCTTATAGTAGCTCCATCTAGGTTGTATTTGCCTAGTTTGTTTATGACAAGGTCTTGGGAGATAGTATCAAAGGCCTTAATAAAGCCACATCTATGGCTTCCTCCCCAAAAAAACTTGTTACCTTGTCAAAGAAAGCTATTAAGTTGGTTTCACATGATTTGTTCTTGACAAATCCATACTGAGTGTTACTTATCACCTTATTAGCTTCTAGGTGTTTGCAAATTGATTGCTTAATTATTTGCTCCATTATCTTTTCAGGTACTGAAGTTAAACTGACTGGTCTGTAATTACCCGGGTTGTCCTTATTTCCCTTTTTATAGATGTGCACTATATTTGCCCTTTTCCACTCCTCTGGAATCTCTTCTGTCTTCCATGACTTTTCAAAGCTAATCGCTAATGGCTCAGATACCTCTTCAGTCAGCTGCTTGAATATTCTAGGATGTATTTCCTCAGGCCCTAGTGACTTGAAGACATCTAACTTTCCCAAGTAATTTTAACTTGTTCTTTCCCTATTTTAGCCTGAGATCCTACCTAATTTTCACTGGCATTCAGTAAGTTAGACATCCAATTGCTACTAATCTTTTTGGTGAAAACTGAAACAAAGCAAAACTTTCTTGGGCAGTATCCAGACCCTCTCATCAGGTTTTCTTACTCCCGCACATCTAACTCCTCAACCTGGGTGTCTTCAGCTGAATGCACTTCTCTTTTCTGCATTTGGGATCTCCAGTGGTTTGCAAAATAATTATTTCCCCCACAAGTATGACAGTTTCCCAAAGAAAAACACTGTTTGGAGGGGGTCATACTGTGATCCACACCTACCATATAACCCAGCCTCTCCCCTAGTAGTGATTTTTCATAGCAGGTGGTTCCACTCTTTGATTTGACCTTTTCTGGCTATATTATGTTAGCCCCTTCTGGTGAATTCAGCTTTCACAGTTTCTGCTGCCCCGCATATCTGGAGAGATTTATCTAAAGTTAAATCTCCTTTATCATAGAATCATAGAAGATTAGGGTTAGAAGAGACCTCAGGAGGTCATCTAGTCCAACCCCCTGCTCAAAGCAGGACCAACCTCAACTAAATCATCCCAGCCAGAGCTTTGTCAAGCTCAGCCTTAAAACCCTATAAGGATGGAGCTTCCACCACCTCCCTAGGTAACCCATTCCAGTACTTCACCACCCTACTAGTTTCAGAGTGGTAGCCATGTTAGTCTGTATCAGCAAAAACAAGGAGGAGTCCTTGTGGCACGTTAGAGACTAACAAATTTATTTGGGCATAAGCTTTTGTGGGCTAAAACCCACTTCATCAGATGCATCGAGTGAAAAATACAGTAAGCAGTATATATATATATATATATAAAAACAGCACATGAAAAGATGGGAGTTGCCCTACCAAGGGGCGGGGGGGTTCAGTGCTAACGAGGCCAATTCAATGAAGGTGGAAGTGGCCTATTCTCAACAGTTGACAAGAAGGGGTGAATATTTACAGAGGGATATTAAACTACAAAATGAGGTTGGCATAACTATGTTGCTCAGTACTCTGAGCAGCATAGTTAACCAACTTAAGTTCCATGTAGATAGCACTGGGTCAACGGAAGAAGTCTTCTGTCAACCTAGCTACTGCTTCTTAGGGAGGTGGATCAGCTATGCTGACACTACCTCCGATCGGTATAGGCCGTGTCTAGATTGAAGCTGCAGTGGAGCAGATTTGCCACTGGAGCATTTTAAATGTAGACAAGCCTTGAAAGTTGTTATAAATTTCCAATCTTCCTCCTCCACAACGTGCAAAAAGATAGATAATTTCACTTTGTCATTTTTCTCCTCTGCCCCTATGGCTGCTAAATACAATTCAAATCTATGTTGGAATTTTTTCTGGTTCTCTGCAACATTGTCTGACATTTGCAGACTGCATCCATTTTGGCTTTCTTCCTGTCTTAGGCTAGTCAAGCTACTATTGTGTTCATAAAATACAAACAAAAGCCTTTGTCATTTTCTGTTTGCTGCTCCATGTCTTCCTGTTCCCTCTGCTTTCAGTTTCAAACCCAGGAGTTAACCTCAAAACTCCTGCAAGTCTCTTTCTCATTCAGCACTTTTGACACCATGTAATGGTCTTGGGGTTCATTAAACAACAAAGCAGTAAATGAGAAAGGCATAAAACTTTTAATAAAATGTACGCAGGGTCTGAATGAGCTCTTATAGACTCATAGACTCATAGACTTTAAGGTCAGAAGGGACCATTATGATCATCTAGTCTGACCTCCCGCATGATGCAGGCCACAAAGCCGTCCCAACCCCTTTCCCTTGACTCTGCTGTTGAAGTCCCCAAATCCTGTGGTTTAGGGACTTCAAGTAGCAGAGAATCCTCCAGCTAGCGACCCCTGCCCCATGCTGCGGAGGAAGGCGAAAAACCTCCAGAGCCTCTGCCAATCTACCCTGGAGGAAAATTCCTTCCCAACCCCAAATATGGCGATCAGTAGAACCCCGAGCATGTAGGCAAGATTCTCTTCCCTGATATCTAGTGATGAGCTGGGGGAAAGGCCTTCAGGAGACAACCTTGTTTGCATAGACATGTTCACTCTGCCTAGGTCCGCAGCATGATGGAGCTGCTTTGCCCAAATGATCACTTTTGGCTGGTGTTGGCTAACAAATCACTTTGTTATTGGGGCGGCGGTAATAAAGGGTGTTATTCTTGTGTGAATAAAGGGCAGCAGAACTGTGCTTGGCATGCCCTGGTTGAGTGTTTCACCCTCAACTGAATTGCACTCACTAAGCAGCTGGTAGGAGGTGGCAAAGACCAGTATAGGCAAGAGAGGGTGGAGACAGGTGTTTCTACTGTGTGGGTTCTGTCTAAGGATATTAGACATCATTTGACCCTCCTCTTCTCTGCTGCACCTCTCTAAATAGCTCTCTTAATAAAAAGGAACATGGATTCCTCTCCTGTTGTCACCTAGCCTGTGGTAAATGAAACACTAGTGCACGGTTGGATTCCGGGGCAAGACATTGGTCCATAGCTGGACTGCAAAATGCTGTTGGCCAGGACTGATCACAGCCAGTGAGACACTGACTCACTCAGACTAGGGTGTCTCAACAGAAAATTGCCACAGCTGAGAAAGCCCGAAGGGAGGGAGACCGCACAGATGAGCCAGCTGCCCCAGGCATGCAACTCTGGGAGAGAGACGAAGGGCCAAAGCCACTAGATTGTTGGGGATTGCGTGGCAGGGAGGTGTGAACCAAAGCAGCAGAACAAAGGGAGTCAGACAGGACTCGTGACAGCTATCTCAGGACCCATCCAGTTCTGAAACCGCATGGGTCTTTGGATGAGTTAAACCATGGGCTCCCTATGGCCCCAAAAAGCCATACCGGGTCACGGTAACAGCCATGCGTCATCCAAGCTATGCCCCCAGGGCACTCAGAATGAGGAGTCACAAAGAGGGTGCTGACAAGTCCCAGTTTCAAACATTGCTTTGTATTCAGCAGCTGCCTCACTGGCCATTAGCTGTCCCCCAGCTGCCACAGAGCTTAGATTGTAACCAGCATGTGCATGGGGTGGTGGACCAGAATCCCTCTTCAGACCTCAGCATTGTTCTTCTCTCATGAGCCCAGCTCTGCCTGGGAAGGAGCAGAGCTCAAGATGTTTTATTATGGAATTCCTTTGATCTCTTGACACTGGAGGCCATTTCAGGACAGGGATGGAGAGACTTCTCCAAACTGAGCCAGGCACCTTAGCTCCATCTCTCTGAACCAGTCCATCTCCTCTGCATGTTCCCTGTGAGCAGAAGCTGTTCTAGGCAGTGCATTGTACCTCAAAAGCAGCAGATGCTGTGTAGGGAGTTCTAGGCAGCTCTCTGTGCCACGTGCGTTACGGAGCATGCTGCCTGGGCTCTGATCATCATTCCTCTCTGCTGCTTCATTGAACTGTCCCACAGGCAGCTGTTTGTTTTTATCATGGATTCAGACTCCTTTGCTCCCACATACTCACCCTATAGATTGTCAGGGTATACTACATTGGAAAGAACCTTGTTTGGAGACTGTTCGCAGGGGCTCTGCCCCCAACTGGCTAGCCCAGCACTGCCCACCACAGGCTTCTTGCACCTTCCTCTGAGACACATCTGACAGGATCCTGGGCTAGCTGGACTCTGACACTGATGCAGCTGGATGGTTCCACTGACCCCAGTGCCCCCTGTGCTGTGACTGAGACAATCCAGCCCCACACGCACACAGAGGGGGCGAGTCACTAAAAAAGTCATCAACATTTATTTTGTTTGCAAATTTCACTTAAAACTTGCTCCCCCAAATCTAGGAGGTAACACCCTAAGAGCTGTCTGCTCCGCTCATCAAGGCCCCAGGCACAGACAGCTCATCATCCCCAAGGGCAAAGGTGCTCTACTGTTGCCCCTGCCGGCAATGGGGCAGACAGACACAGTCTGCAGCTCCACCTTCCTGCCCTTGGATGGCACTTAGCCAAGGCCCCGGCCCCTTGAGCTCATCAACGATCGCAAGGGGATCAGCCCTGCGCAAGGGGATCAGCCCTGCGGTCCAGGCCAAACATCAGCCCGGCTTCCCCCACTCTGCCTCCCTATGGGCCCTGGCAGGTCACAAGAGATGTTTCCTTCCTGTGACCCCAGCAACCAGCTGCTGTGTCCACCCTGGAGGAGGCTGCTGCTTGGTGGCTGGGAGTGATCCTCAGAGAAAGCCTGTTGGCACTCTGCACTGGGAAGCACTGGAGAAGTGTCATCTCCTGCGCAGACTCCCTGGCCTCAGGCCACTTTGCATGCACCAAGGCTGTGGCAGCCACTAACTATCCATGAGACCCTGAGTGCCAACTCCAGAACCCCCGCCAGCCAACTAGGTAGGGCACAGGGTTCCACCCGAGAGGCCGTCTAACCAGGAACTGCCCTCTGTGACATCATGAGGGCGATGAGGCCGAAGAATGGCCATCACAGACTCTGCCCCGACTCCAAGGAGATTGACTGCACCAAGGCAGAGTGCATGGGGAGTCCATGGAAGCACAGGAGTGCAACTAGGAGTGGGAGCTAGGCAGCCCATGGTACAGGCTAGAGGAGCAAAAAGTGCTGCTCATCCCGGGACTCTGTCCCTTGGAGCAGTTCTCTTCGAGTCGATGTGTGCAATCACTGGTGCCCACAGAGCTGTCCTCAGCGGTACGGCAATGGGCTCTCCCTGTGCTCCAAGCTGGCGACTGCTTGCCATGTGGCAGGGGAGGGCGGGGGGAGAATGGGGACACTTTGCTCGGCAGGACAGGTGCTAGTTCTCAAGGCTAGAAGTCCAACCCTGCCCCCCTCAGCTATTGCACTCCTGTGGTTCAGCCTACAGCTTCCTGCTTCTTGGGAGAGGCTCCACTCCTGCTTCTTTCCCCACCCCCACCCCCAGCCCTAGCACTTGCTGTTTATCACCATCCCTGGCCTGCGCTCCTTCTGCCCACCCCATGCGGATGCAGCTCTTGCTCATCAGCTGGCATCAGCTGCTCAGCTCTGGTTAGAGACATGCAGGCTGGTGAGGAAATGCCAAATTAGTGTGTCACTCTGCAATCCACACGGATTGCCAGGTGCCCATGGCAGCTTCCCACTTTGCTTCCCAGTTCCAGGCCTAACCTTGCAATGCTGCTGGCTGGAGCAGTGGTGGAAACTCCAACTCAGCACTCAGGGGCCCTGGAGACCTCTGTCATCAGCAGGTTGGGGACAAAGAGATTGACTGAAGTCATTCCCTGCTACAGGCCAATTCATTAGAATTCACAGCAAGCCTGAGAAGCTGCACAGCTTTCCTGTGGGTGTGGTGCCGCTTGTGTTATTCCCAGCTTAGGACTGGCACGCAGACAGCCAGACCCACACACAGCACTCAACACCATGTGAGACGCCCACAGTGCAGGGCAAGCATGCTGCTGCATTCTCCCAGCCAACCTGCCTGAGCCCCCCAAGAAACTAGATCCCCACGGCTAACAGAAAAAGGGGCTGGACCCACTCCAACAAGCACGCCATGGCCCACTCCCACAATGCACCACTCAACCTCACTCCCACTAGAATGGCTGGGCAGCCCCACCCTGGCCAGCTCTAGATGCTCTCCGGGTGGCACCAGTGCAAAGACTCGGAGTCTGGCCAGCATGTCACAAAGATCTGCTCAGAGGAGGGCTGCCCACGCTCTGCCACGCTGCAGCACAGCCTGGGGAGAGCTGACAGGACATGATCTCTAGTGTAGAAGCTGCCACTGCACAAACCCAGAACTGGCACACAGGCCTCCCAGTAGGGCTGTTGACTATATTGAAAGTTAGCCCAGGAGATGTCCACTCTAAGCAGCCTTCCCTCTGACATGGCAAACTGTGAGCTTGGCCCTGAACCTCAGTGACTGGTTCAGGCAGGGCAGACACAGGCCAGCACAGTCCACAAATAAGGACTCAAGCAGCAAGCTGTGCATATTGGATCCCGACCCGCTCCTGGCTGCTGGGGACAGCGTGCAGCAGCCGTGCCTGAGCCAAGGGCCGGTGCATCCACTAAGCAAACTAGGCAGCCGCCTAGGGCGCCAACATTTGAGGGCGCCAAAAAGCGGTGCCCAAAATGTCTGGGATGCTCACCCGGTGCCGGCTAAATGTGTAACCCTCTTTGATCAGCTCTGGCCGGCCGGGAAGTGACGTCATTCCTCCTCCAGCCGCCGGAGGCGCTGCGCTGCTCCCTGCTGCTCTGGCTCTTCCCCAGGGCCCAGCCCCTGCTCAGCCCCGCCCTGCCCCCACTCCCCTGAGCTCTGCAGCAGGGCCGAAGTAGAGACCTGGCCCCAGCCACGCTGCCAGTGAGTGCTGGGGGGTGGTTCCCCCCTGCCCCCAAGCCAGCCCCGACCCCTCGGGGGCCTGACCCCCCCCATGGAAGCCAGCCCTCCCCCCCCCACTCCCGCCTCCCCCACGGAGGCCTGGGGCACCCCCTCATGTGGGGGGGCTGCATAGGGCTCAAAAATATCTAGGGACAGCCCTGGTACCTGCCACCGTCCTCAGCCAGCCGCACACCCCCTGCCCTGCCTGCAGCCAGCCCCTGCAGCACCCCCGTGCCCCAAGCCAGCCAGCCCCACACACCCCCGTCTCGTCAACCCCGCACCCCATCTCCAACCAGCTCCGCATCCCCCCTGCCATGCCGAAGCCAGCCAGCCCCGCACCTCCCTTTCTCCAGCCAGCCTCTGCCGCACCCCTGGACCCAAAGCCAGCCAACCCCACACCTCCGTCTCCAGCCAACCCCGCACCCCATCTCCAACCAGCTCCGCATCCCCTGCCCTGCCCGAAGCCAGCCAGCCCCACACACCCCTGCCCCAAGCCAGCCAGCCCCACACCATGTCAGGTTATTCATTTATTTGCATTAAATATGACATCTAAATAATAAAATCAATAAATGTTCAAGCTGAATATGTATTAATGCTAATTAACAATGCCATATTATGCAGTATTCATTTTTAAAAGTTTATACTAAGCGATGCTCTGGGGGGAGGGGCGCAACATGGAAGTTTCGCCTAGGGCACCGGCCCTGCAAGAGCCTGGTTAGCAGTGCTCTGGTGCCAAGAACCAGCGGCCTTTGGAGACCCTCCCAGCCAGCCCAGGCCTTGCTGGGCATCGCCCGTCCTGCTGCCAGAGGGCAGCTGTGCCAGGAGGGCAGAGAGCGGCTGACACAGGGGGGGAAGGCCCGGAGTCGCAGCCCGAAACACCGAAGGCACGGAAGAGCGCTCCGTCGGGCAGAGAAGATGCGTGCGCGAGTAGCTCCCACCTCGGGGGCTCCCCAACGCCGGACCCCGCCCACGGCCAGCGCACGGCCCCGCCTCCAGCGCCCCACTCCCGACCAGCGCTCCGCCCCCTTGACCTTCAGCCCCGTCTCTATCTCTGCCCCCAGCCAGCGCTCCGCCCCCGCCCCCCCGGGTGGTCTCTGGGCTCCGCAGGGCGACCGCGTTCCGTTCATCGGCTCGCTGCGGAGCCAGGTCCGGCACGATGCCCCCGAACGGGGACAGCGCACGATCTCGTTGTTGCCGGGTAACGGGGGCGCGGCTGGACGGCAGCTGCAGGGGGACACGCCTGCCCCTGCCCGCGCAGCGCTCTCGGGGCGGGGCCGGACCCTGGCCAGTGGAGGCCCCGCCTCCCAGTCCGGAAGTGCCGCGTCAGGACCCCCAGCGTCCGGACTAGCGTTAGCGACATGGAGTCACCGGTGAGGGGCTGGGTCCTCCGCCTTCCCACAGTGCCCCGCGGGAGGGGCCTTGGTTGGCAGGCCAGGGGAGGAGGACGCAGGGACTGGGGGCGAAAGCTCCACCCCACCCCCCGTCGTGTCCTCCGTGTGACCCTCAGGTCCATGACCTCTTCCTGCGCACACAGCCCCTCCTGGGCTGCGTTCCTCGTCCCTGCACCTCCGGCGTGCCGAGCTCTGACCCTTGCGCCCAGCGCTCCCTGCCGGCGAACTCCGCGTGCGCCCCGCTGCCCTGGTCCTTCCCTTCGCGGTGCCTGGCTCGGCGCTCCCTGCCAACCGCCCTATGCTGACGGGCTTTTCCTGCGCAGGTGCTGAGGAGCCCGGAAGAGATAGCAGCGCTGTACCGCGAGCTCAACCAGTGCCCCTCGCTCTGCAGTGCCTGCATCGGACCCGAGGTCACCACTCAGTATGGGGGCAAATACTGCAATGTCTATACAGGTACGGACTCCGCTGCGCCCTGCGCATTCCAGGGCCCCTCTGTCCCAGTATGGGGAGAACGGAGGGCTGGAGGCAGAGGGGCCCCAGGAGCAGAGGGCAGCTGCATTGTTCCTAGCTCTGGTTCGGCTTCGCCATGGGAGGCCCCCCAGGTCCCTCATCTCTGAGGTCAGGCACCAGGGAGGTGATGGACCCAGACTCCAGGCTGTCCGCTTGCCAAGTGTCAGTCTCAGAGGAAACCGCCCCAAGACCCTGCTTGGGGCACTTCATGTGTGTGAAGGGATTTGTGGCAGTTGGGTCCTTCAGATCAGCACACTGCCCCTTGGGCAGGTTCCCTGGGCTTGGGCTCAGCCTTCCCATCCCTGCAGCTGGCTCCAACAGAAGAAGCAGTGCATGATGGGATGCTCTGTTGTAGCAGAGAGCGCCATGTTGCCTGTCTGTTACCTGCAGCCCCCTCTCTTTCAGTCAGCAGAGACTCAGTAGAGACAGTACAACTCCCCCTCCACTTGTCACAGCACAACTGGCCTTCCCCAGTTAAGGGTTCCCTGGCCTTCCGTGTGGCTTCCCTGGCCTGGCCAGTCCTGCTTCCTGAGTCACTGCTCCTGGCTCTCCAGACTTCTATCTTCTCTCCACTCAGAGGCCTGTCTGAGCCATGGGAGGGAGAAGTGTGCCCTGCAACAGAAACTAGACTGCGGTCCCCACGTGCCAGCTGGGGAGCTGAGGCACAGACAGTGACAGCTGATTTTCAGAAGTGTCCCCCGTCCCAGCTGCAAAGCGCTAAGCACACTTGACCATCAAGCCATAAGAGACTGGGCCAGGATCACACAGAGATAGGGTTGAACCCAGATCTCCTGAGCCCTAAGCTGCTGCCTTAGTCTCAAGCCCAGCTTGCTTCCATGTAGCACAGAGAGTGGCAGGAGTGCAGGCAGGCAAGGTGCCCTGCTCTGCACACGAGCCATCCTGTCTGGTATCTTTGCTCTAAGGCCAAAGGAGAGGGGAGCGGTGCCAACCCAGTGCAGGCAGCAGCTGACTGCCCTCTCCTTCCAGAGTGGTCTCAGCAGGACCTGGAGAGAGCCGAGAATGTGAAGTTCTGCCGCCAGTACCTCATCTTCCATGACAGCCAGGCCATCGTGTACTCTGGCCCCTCGGGCACCTGCAGTGAGATCAAGGGAGAGTGAGTGTCTCCGCCCTGTGCCTTTGCCAGTGCCCACCGTGTGCCCATCGCCATCCCCACAGCTCTGCTAGAGCCTGGCCTGGCTTGCTGTCCAGTGTGGGCATGGCTGGGTGGGAGGTGGGGGCTGCCCTGCCATGGGATGTGGGCAGCTAGGGAAGAGCTTGGGCTGTGTTGCCTCCTGCTAGGGGGCTCCAGTAGGAGGGACAGAAACAAAGTGTGGCTCTGCACCTGGCAGAGGCCCCCTGCTCAGAGTGCGGAAGGTGGGATGTCCTGGGGGCCTTATGTCTAGCCCTGAATTGCCCCTAGCTCCCAGGCTGCTGGCTGGGGAGGCAGAGTCTTCCACAACACTGCTCTGCTCCCTCCCCTGCAGCTGCCCCTCCCCTGTGTCCTTGGGGGGGCTCCAGGCTGAGTTGCTTGCAAAAGGCCACTAGCAGAGTGCTGGGCTCTTGGCTGTACCTGCTCCTGCCCCCTGGAGGAGGTGTCTGGGCCACCTCGGGCCCCCTGTGCCCACTGCTTCTCCAGCTTTGTAACGGGTAGCCCCAGGTGCCAGGCCTGCTATCCCTGCCTTTTGCTGCGCCTGCTGGGAGCACCTCTCCATTGTGCTGTGTCCTGGTGTGTGTTTAGATGGGATATGGGAGCCAAAGCGTTCATATGACCCAGTCCCTGGCCAACAGTAAACTGTGTTAACCATGGCCTGGGCTTTAGGATCTGGAGACCTCAGCTTGCATAGTCTCAGGGCAAACAGCCCAGCAAACACCCTTTAACTTGTACTGAACATCCAGAAAGGAAGGGAAACCAGCTGAAGTCTTTGAAATGGAAAACATTGAGTCAGGCTTTCATTGTAACAACACCCTGTGTTCCCTTTCTCTTTGGCAGGAGGGGGCTCCCCGTGCCAGACAGTCTTGTAGACAAGGTTATAGCTGGCAAATAACTTCCTTTTGTTTGTTTTCAACCTGTTGCCTATTAATTTCATTTGGTAACCCCGAGTTCTTGTGTTATGAGAAGGAGAAAATAACACTTCCTTATTTACTTTCTTCACACCGGTCATGATTTTATAGATCACTATCATATCCCCCCCTTAGTCCTCTTTTTTCCAAGCTGGAAAGTCCCAATCTTATTAATCTCCTCATATGGCAGCCGTTCCATTCCCTAATCATTTTTGTTGCTCTTTTCTGAACCTTTTCCAATTCCAGTATATCCTTTTTGAGAACGAGCGACCACATCTGCACGCAGTATTCAAGATGTGGGCATACCATTGATTTATATAGAGGCAATATGATATTTTCTGTCTTCTTAATGATTCCCAAGATTCTGTTCGCTTTTTTGACTGCCGATGCACATTGAGTGGATGTTTTCAGAGAACTATCCACAGTGACTCCAAGATCTTTCTTGAGTGATAACAGCTAATTTAGATCCATCATTTTATATGTATAGTTGGGATTATGTTTTCCAATGTGCATTACTTTGCATTTATCAACATTGAATTTCATCTGTCCTTTTAACAATAAGGAGTCCGGTGACACCTTAAAGACTAACAGATTTATTTGGGCATAAGCTTTTGAGGGTAAAACACCCACTTCTCCAGATGCATGGAATGAAAATTGCAGATACAAGCATAAATATATATTGGCACATGAAGAGAAGGGAGTTAATCAGCCCTCATTCCCTAGTGCCCCTCTTCTACTTACGCTACTGTGACAGACCCAGACCAGTGGGGTACAGGAGTCTGGTAGAGGGCAAATATACTGGTCACTGGATGAGTAGTTTTCTGTTCCCTGAGTGACCAGAGCAGGGGCTGCACTAGAGTAATCAGGAACCTGCTAGAACCGGTTAAGGCAGGCAGGCTTATTAGGATACCTGGAGTCAATTAAGAAGAAGCTTCTAGAATCAATTAAGGCAGGCTAATCAGGGCACCTGGGTTTTAAAAAGGAGCTCACCCCAGTTTGTGGTGGGAGTGTGAGGAGCTGGGAGCAAGAGGCGCAAGGAGCTGAGAGGGTGTGCTGCTGGAGGACTGAGGAGCACAAGCGTTATCATTACAGGAGGCACTATAGACAGCTGCAGTCCACAGGGCCCTGGGCTGGAACCCGGAGTAGAGGGCGGGCCTGGGTTCCCCCCAAACCTCCCAATTGACCTGGACTGTGGGTTCTTCCAGCGGGGAAGGTCTCTGGGCTGTTCCCCAACCCACACGGTGAATCTCTGAGGCAAGAAAATCTGCCAATAAGCGCAAGACCCATCAAGATAGAGGAGGAACTTTGTCACGCTACATTGATGACATCTTCATCATATGGACCCACAGGAAGGAGTCCCTTGAAGAATTCCACCTGGATTTCAACAATTTCCACCCCACCATCAACCTCAGCCTGGAGCAGTGCACATAAGAGATCCGCTTCCTGGACACTAAAGTGAAAATAAGTGATAGTCACGTAAACACCACCCTATACTCAAGCATTCTTAAAACTACAATACCCACCTGGGGAAGTGAGGAAACAGATTGACAGAGCAAGACAGATACCCAGAAGTCACCTACTACAGGACAGGCCCAACAAGGAAAATAACAGAACACCACTGGCCATCATGTACAGCCCCTGGCTAAAACCTCTCTAGCGCATCATCAACGATCTACAACATATCCTGGAAAATGATCCCCCACTCTCACATGCCTTGGGAGGCAGGCCAATCCATACTTACTGCCAGCCCCCCCAACCTAAAGCAAATACTAACTAGCAACTACACACTACACCACAGAAACACTAACCCAGGAACCAATCCCTGTAAGAAACCCCGTTGCCTTCTCTGTCCCCATATCTACTCTAGCGACACCATCATAGGACCCAACCATACCAGCCACACCATCAGGGGCTCATTCACCTGCACATCTGCTAATGTGATATGTGCCAGCAATGCCCCTCTACCATGTACATTGGCCAAACCAAACAGTCTTCTATGTTAAAAGTATAAATGGACACAAATCAGACATCAGGAATGGTAACATACAAAAGCCAGTAGGAAAACACTTCAGTCTCTCTCAACATTCAATAACAGATTTAAAAGTAGCCATTCTTCAACAAAAAAACTTCAAAAACAGACTTCAAAGAGGAACTGCAGAGCTACAATTCATTTGCAAACTAAACGCCATTAATTTGGGCTTGAATGGGGACTGGGAGTGGCTGGCTCATTACAAAAGCAGTTTTCCCTCTCTTGGTATTGACACCTCCTCATCAGTTATTGGGAGTGGACCACATGCACCCTGACTGAATTGGTCTTCAACATTTGTTCTCCACTTGTAAGGTAACTCCCTTCTTTTCATGTGCCAATATATATTTATGCCTGTATCTGCAATTTTCACTCCATGCATCTGAAGAAGTGGGGTTTTTACCCACGAAAGCTTATGCCCAAATAAATCTGTTAGTCTTTAAGGTGCCACCGGACTCCTCATTGTTTTTCTAGAAACAGACTAACATGGTACCACTCTGGTACTATCTGCCATTTTGTTGCCCAGTCACCCAGTTCAGCGAGATCCTTTTGTAGCTCTTCACAGTCTGCCTGGGACTTAACTATCTTGAGTAGTTTTGTATCATCTGCAAATTTTGCCACCTCGCTCTTTGCCCCTTTCCCCAGATCATTTATGAATATGTTGAATAGCACTGGAGCCCGTACAGACTCATAGACTCATAGACTTCAAGGTCAGAAGGGACCATTATGATCATCTGGTCTGACCCCCTGCATGCTGCAGGCCACAAAACCCTTCCCTGGACTCTGCCGTTGAAGTCCCCAATCCTGTGTTTCAGTGACTTCATCGGCAGAGACCCTCCTGCTAGTGATCCCTGCCCCATGCTGCGGAGGAAGGCGAAAAACCTCCAGAGGCTCAGCCAATCTACCCTGGAGGAAAATTCCTTCCCGACCCCAAATATGGCGATCAGTAAGACCCCGAGCATGTAGGCAAGAGTCTCTAGCCTGACCCCTGTTGGCCATTATACTATTTACGTACCATTGCTTGGTTTTCCTTGGCTACTATGTTTTACCATTAAACCATTCCCTCCATAAACTTATCTAACTTAATCTTAAAACCAGACAGGTCCGTCGCCCCCACCATTTCCCTCGGAAGGCCGTTCCAATATTTCACCCCTCTGACGGTCAGAAACCTTCGTCTAATTTCAAGCCTGAACTTCCCCACGGCCAGTTTATATCCGTTCGTTCTCGTGTCCACATTAGTACTAAGCTGGAATAATTCCTCTCCCTCCCTTGTATTTATCCCTCTGATATATTTAAAGATAGCAATCATATCCCCCCTCAGCCTTCGCTTTGTCAGACTAAACAACCCAAGCTCCTCTAGTCTCCTTTCATACGACAGGTTTTCCATTCCTCTGATCATCCTAGTAGCCCTTCTCTGCACTCGTTCCAGTTTAAGTTCATCTTTTTTAAACATGGGAGACCAGAACTGCACACAGTATTCCAAATGAGGTCTCACCAGCGCCTTATACAACGGAAGCAGGACCTCCTTATCCCTACTAGATATACCTCGCCTAATGCATCCCAAGACCGCATTGGCTTTTTTCACCGCCACATCACATTGTCGACTCATAGTCATCCTGCGGTCTACAAGGACCCCTAGGTCCTTCTCCTCTTCCGTTACTTCTAACCAATGCGTCCCCATCTTGTAACTAAAATTGTTATTAGTC
Organism: Chrysemys picta bellii; assembly: GCF_011386835.1. Classification (NCBI taxonomy): domain Eukaryota; kingdom Metazoa; phylum Chordata; order Testudines; family Emydidae; genus Chrysemys; species Chrysemys picta. Next base: position 52,139,272 of record NC_088797.1, read on the forward strand.
ATCCCCAAGTGCATCACCTTACACTTTTCACTATTAAATTTCATCCTATTTCTGATACTCCAATTCACAAGCTCATTCAAGTCTCCCTGCAGAATATCCCTATCCTCCTCCGAATTTGCAACGCCTCCCACCTTCGTATCATCCGCAAACTTTATCAGCCCACTCCTGCAATCGGTTCCGAGGTCAGTTATAAATAGATTAAATAAAATGGGTCCCAAAACCGAACCTTGAGGCACTCCACTAGTAACCTCCCTCCAACCTGACAGTTCACCCTTTAATACCACCCGCTGCAATCTCCCCAGCAACCAATTCCTTATCCACCTCTGGATTTTCATATCAATCCCCATGTTTTCCAGTTTAACCAATAATTCCTCATGGGGTACAGTATCAAACGCTTTACTGAAATCCAGGTATATTAGGTCCACCGCATTTCCCTTATCTAATAAGTCTGTTACTTTCTCAAAGAAGGAGATCAGATTCGTTTGGCACGATCTGCCCTTCGTAAAACCATGTTGTAAATTATCGCACTTGCCATTAACCTCAAGGTCCTCAACTAGTTTCTCTTTCAGAATTTTCTCCAGCACCTTGCACACTACAGATGTTAAACTAACAGGCCTGTAGTTACCCGGATCACTTTTTTTCCCTTTCTTGAAAATAGGAACCACGTTAGCTATTCTCCAGTCTAACGGGACCACTCCTGAGTTTACAGATTCATTAAATATTATCGCTAATGGGCCTGCTATTTCCCACGCCAATTCCTTCAATATTCTCGGATGAAGATCGTCCGGTCCTCCCGACTTAGTCCCATTAAGGCGTTCAAGTTTTGTTTCTACCTTGGATATGGTAATCTCCCATCCTGTATGCCCCTCTGTAATGGTGCTAGTATCCCTAATTCCTTCATTGGCCACATTAAACACCGATGCAAAATATTCATTGAGATATTGCGCCATGCCTAGATTATCTTTAATCTCCTCTCCGGCTATAGTCTTCAGCGGTCCCACTTCTTCTTTCTTTGCTTTCTTTCTATTTATATGGCTGTAAAACCTTTTACTATTGCTTTTAATTCCCCTCGCTAGGTCCAACTCTACACGGCCTTTGGCCTTTCTCACTCTATCTCTACATTCTCTGACTTCACTAAGGTAAGTTTCCTTACTGATCCCTCCCCTCTTCCACTCTTTATACGCTTTCTGTTTTTTCCTAATCGCCCCTTTGAGTCAGTCGCTCATCCAGCTCGGTCTAAATCTCTTGCTTAATAATCTTTTTCTCTTTTTGGGGATACAGGCCTCTGACAGCTCATGCATCTTTAACTTAAAGTAATCCCAGGCTTCTTCTGCCTTTAGATCCATTAATACGTTTGCCCAATCCACTTCCCTTACCAGTCCCCTTAATTTGTTAAAATTGGCCTTTTTAAAATTATAAACCCTAGTCTTTGACTTAATTCTGTTACTCCTTCCATTTAGTTTAAACCGAATTAGCTCATGATCACTGGAGCCCAAGTTGTCCCCCACTACCACTTCCTCAACGAGGTCCTCACTACTTACCAGAATCAAATCTAAAATGGCCTCCCCCCTCGTCGGTTCAGCTACCACTTGATGAAGGAATTGATCAGCAAGCACATCTAGGAACATCTGAGCCCTATTATTGCTACTAGCGTTTGTTCCCCAATCTATATCCGGGAAGTTAAAGTCCCCCATGATTACACATTTTCTATTAGTATTTACTTCCCTTAATACATTAAATAGTTCCTTATCCATATCCTGGGTCGATCCTGGCGGTCTATAGCACACCCCAAGCACTATCCCCAGAGAGGCTCTAGTAGTCCTTTTACCCAGTGTGAGTATTGCCCAGACGGACTCCGTATTATCTATTCCATCCACTATTATTTCTTTACAGCTTATTTCACTATTGACATACAATGCCACCCCCCCACCTTTACCTTTCTCCCGGTCTTTCCTAAACAGCGCATACCCCTCCATACCTGTGTTCCAGTCGTGACTGTCATTCCACCACGTTTCAGTTATTCCTACGACATCTGGTTTCAATTCTCGGACCAAGAGCTCCAATTCCTCCATTTTATTACCTAGGCTTCTCGCATTGGTGTATAAACACCCTAATGTATGTTGTTTAGCCTGTCTCCCATTAGTAGCACTATATGTTGCGGGCCTCTTTGTGTCCGTCCCCCCTGTCCTTCCTATGTCCAATCTCATCTCCCCGGCTATGTCTCCTCTTATTTCACTCAGCTTTTCAATACTGGAATCTGGCGTGGAGATTAACTGTGCATCTCCCAACCGTCTCCCCAAACTTCCTAGTTTAAAGCTCTTTTGATAAGATGAGCCAATCTCCCTCCCAGAAGTCTATTTCCTTCCCTACTCAGGTGAAGCCCATCCCACGAGAACAGGTGTCTGTCCCCGAAAGCCTCCCAGTGGCCATACATCCCAAAGCCCTCCTTATAGCACCACTCCCTTAGCCAACTATTTATTCTCACAATCCTATCAGTCCTTTGCTGCCCTTCCCTCGGAACAGGCAGAATCCCACTAAAGATAATCTGAGCCTCTATCTCCTTGAGCGTCTTCCCCAGCCTGGCATAATCTCCCTTGATTCTCTCTAACGAGAACCTAGCCGTGTCATTCGTTCCTACATGAAGGATTATCAAGGGGTTCTTACCTGCTCCTTTTAGGATCCTTTTCAACCGCATGTCCACATAGCGTATCTTTGCGCCTGGTAGACAGCACACCCTTCTATTCTCCGGGTCCGCCCTGGTCACAGGCCTGTCCAATCTCCTCAGTAAAGAGTCTCCAATTACATACACCTGCCGTTGCCTGACAACAGTGCGATCTAGTAATCTAGTCTCCGCTCCCTCTAGTCCTGACCTGTGTCTGCTCCTATCTTCCCTTATGCTGCCCCTTATGCCTTCCTGAATCCTCCGGGGGCCCAGAATTGGTGCTGTCTCCATCAACTCCTCCCCTCTCTCTCTCGGACTAGCTGCTCTTCTCTTCTTCCTCACCCTCTCACCTTCAGTCACCACCTGCTGCCCCTCCACCTCGTTATCCAAACACCCAAACCTATTCCTGAGTTCTATTCCCCCCTCACTGGCCCTTCTTTTCCTTGGCCTGCTTCTCACAGTCACATGCTTCCACTTCCCTTGTTCTCCCCCTTCCATTCCCCTCTCGCTGCCATCTACTACTGCCTCCTCCTCCGCCCTAGAGCATTCCCCTCCAGCCCCGCCTTGCCTATCCTCCATCAGCTGCTCAAACCCCCGTCTAAACTCCACCAGGGTCTCTACCTGCATCTCCAGCCCCCTAATCTTTTCCTCCAGTAACACTATAAGGCGACACTTCATACACACATACCTTTGTTCCAGGTCCCCTGCTAGGACTATATACATACCACAGCTCCCACATGCTGCCATCTGCATTCCGTCTGCTGCTGCTTGGCTCATGGCTGCTGTAGTCTCTGGTCTCTGTATCTGCGGGCACAGAGCACACAACATGCCGCGCCCTCCTGCCTCCCCTTTACCTCCCCCTGCAAACTCCCTCTCAAACTCCCCTGTTAGCCGCCCTGTTTGCTGCCTCCGGTGCCGCTGCTCGCGGCACCGGAGGCAAACAGACTCCTGGGGGATATCACTGTTTACCTTTCTCCATTCTGAAAACTGACCATTTATTCCTATCCTTTGTTTTCCTATCTTTTAACCAGTTACCAATCCATGAGAGGACTTTCCCTCTTATCCCATGACTTCTTACTTTGCTTAATAGCCTTTGGTGAGGGACCTTCTCAAAGGCTTTCTGAAAATCGAAATACACTATATCCACTGGATTCCCCCTTGTCCATGTGCTTGTTGACCCCCTCAGAGAATTCTAGTAGATTGGTGAGGCATGATTTCCCTTTACAGAAACCATGTTGACTGTTCCCCAACAAATTATGTTCATCTATGTGTCTGACAATTTTGTTCTTTATTATAGTTTCAACCAGTTTGCCCGGTACTGAGGTCAGGCTTACTGGCCTGTAATTGCCAGGGTCACCTCTGGAGCCCTTTTTAAAAATTGGCATCACATTAGCTATCCTCCAGTCATTTGGTACAGAAGCTGATTTAAATGATAGGTTACAGACTACAGTTAGTAGTCCTGCAATTTCACATTTGAGTTCCTTCAGAACTCTTGGGTGAATACCATCTGGTTCTGGTGTTTAGTTTATCAATTTGTTCCAGAACTCTGACACCTCATTTTCCCCCAAGTCTATTTGTTTTCCAGCCTCCACAGGCAGAGGGGTGGAATAGCCCATTGACCACCAATTAGGCCAAATTTCCGACACCAGGTTTGGTCCACTGATTTCTGGTCCCCTCCTCCTCGTAGTTACCAGGCGTGACCAGAACACCCAGTCCTTTGGGGACCTTCGTACATATTTTCTTGCACCATTTTGGATGACAGGTCACTGTGACAGCTTGAACGTTCACTCTCCTGCACAACTGAGCTCACATCAGGGTCAATTGCAGGCCAAATTATCACAACAAGCCCCAGCTCCACCCTTCCCAGCACCCCTGTGGGGTGGGTTAGTGCATGTGGGTCCAGGATCCTATGGACTCCCTGAGCCCTGGCCGTGTGTCTTCTGTCCCCAAGCCATGCCATGCCCCCAGGCCCACTCCAGCCTGTCTCCCCCTGCAGGCTGCTGAGCAGGGAGTCTCCCAGTGGGGCACTTAAGGCCGTTTTGCGGAAAGCCAGTCCTGGCAAAGGCGAGGAGAAGCAATTCCTTGAGGTGAGTCGATAGGAGGCTGGGGCTGTGGGAAAAGCCCTGGGCAGAGTGAGGGCAGCTCTCGGCATCCTTGCTGTCTGGGGCTGAGGCGTCTTCCTGGCCTGACCATGCTCGGGACTCAAGGAAGAGGTCAGCCCCTGCTGCTGACAGCCCCTCCTCAGGCCTGGCTTTGGGGTGGAGGGATCCCTTCTCTGTAGTTCCAGCAGGCCGCTGGGGTGGGAATCCCTGTGGCTCTCCCCTCAGCATTTACCAGGCACTGCTCATGGCACATTGGGGCCCGGCCAGCGGACCTGACCCTCGTGGGATCCCGGGCTGGTGTGGGGCAGGATGGACAGAGCCGTGGCCAGCCCACTCCTTCTCTTTGTGGATGGAGCAAGCCAGTGCAAGGTGGGGCCCTGTTCCCCACTCTACAGCCAGGCAAACTGCCCCCCTAGCTGGCAGCTGTTGCCAGCAATATCTATCACAGCTGCCTGTTCCCCCTGCCCTGTGCTGCCATTCTCCTGCCATCTGCCCTGTGACCCCACAGTCCTGGGGCCTGGCCCCTGATGTCTTTGTTCCCCCAGATATGGGATCAGAATCGCAAGGTGAAGAGCATCAACCTGACAGTGCTGGAGAAGCATGGCAATGTCTATGAGGATGGTGAGGCTGGGTCTCCATGGATCCGCCTTCTCCCTGAATTGGGGGAGGGGTTGGGGCTGTGGGGTGGGGCAGGATGGGGGATGGCTGGCCAGGCGTGGGGAGGGCGGCGAAGGGGGCCCCGCAGCCATCTGGCCAGGCGTGGGGAGGGCGGCGAAGGGGGCCCTGCAGCCGTCTGGCCGGGCGTGGGGAGGGCGGCGAAGGGAGTCCCCAGGCCCCATGGTGGGGGCATTGGGCTGTGCCACCCCACAGGGTCTGACTAGCACTTCCCCAGATCAGTTTGGCTGCTTGTCCTGGTCGCACTCGGAGACTCACCTGCTTTACGTGGCTGAGAGGAAACGGCCCAAGGCCGAGTCCTTCTTCCAGAGCAGAGCCCCGGAGCTGAGCAGCAGCTGTGCTGATGAGAGACGCGACAAGGCTGTCAAGGTGTGTGGGGCGCAGCTGGAGGTCCCGAGTTGAAGCTGTGGGTGGGCCACTCGCCCCACCCCCACAACTGGCTGGAAATCCAGGCATGGTGCTAGAGCCGTGAGCAGGGACTCAAAGGACAATTCCTGGCTCTGCCGCTGAGTGCTATGCCCTGCTTCCCTCAGGGATGCTGGGCCTGTGGGGCAGGGGATGGCTGTCCTGTGGGCTCTGGCAATGCAATTAGAGCCAGATCGGCCCTGGGTCCGAGGCACAGGGCTGTCCTGCTCCAGAAAGCAGGAGGACTGGGGGTCGGGGGGTTCCCTAGGGGAGGGGGCACTCATGGCTCTGTGTTCCAGGGGGAGCAGTTCGTGTACCACGACGACTGGGGCGAGGCACTGGTGGGCAAGAGCATCCCGGCCCTGTGCGTGCTGGATGTGGAGAGTGGCAATGTGTCAGTGCTGGAGGGCGTCCCGGAGCACATCTCCCCTGGGCAGGTCAGCATGGGCGTGGGGAGCCAGGCGCTGGCAGTGCCCAACTTGCACCTGCTGGCTGCCCAAAGCAGCCCCCAAACACCTCTCTGTCTGTTCCCTCTGATGGCAGCTGCCCCTACCAGCATCCACAGGTTACTCAGTTTCCATGAGGGACTGATGTGCCTTAGCAGGGAAATCTGTGCTCCAGGATGTCAACCAGCAGGGTGGGGCCATGCTTTGGTTCTCTGGAGGACACCACTCATGGCTTCATTCCCTTAAATAGAGCGGGAGAGTTTCTAGCTGCTCTTGGGCCCCCTCTGACACTCCTTCCCCCCAACCAGGTTCTTCCCCCACCTTCTCTTTCCCCACCCCTCTTGATCATTGGCGCTCTCCCACTTTGCCTGCAGGCCTTCTGGTCCCCTGGTGACATGGGTGTGGTGTTCATAGGCTGGTGGCATGAGCCCTTCCGCCTGGGCCTGCGGCACTGCACTAACCGCAGGTGAGTGCCCTGTGCTGCTGCCAGCTGCCCCTGCCTGAGCGACCGGCGCAGGGGAGAGGAGCCTCCCCATGTCTGGGTGTGCCTAGGCCAGTGGGACCCCTCAGAGAAATGCCCTTTGAGGCACCTGCAGGCTGGGGCTGCACTGCCAGGACAGAAGGCCAGACTGGGGCTGACCCAGCCCTGCTCCGAGAGCTGGCCCCAGCTTGCGGGCATCTGCTGCAGTGGCCACTGCAGAGGGAGGGGCTGCCGGGGGCTGGGGCTGCCAGACTCAGCCTGGGGAGCTGCAGCTCCGATCTGCCAGCTGGGGCAGGGGCAGGAGTGGGGGCTGGGTTGGCTGCTCCCATCGAGTGTAGGGCAGGAGGGTTGGGCAGCTGTGGGGCCCGTGCAGTGATGACCGCGCTGCTCTGGTTCCCAGGTCAGCACTGTTCTATGTGGACCTGACAGGAGCGAGGTGTGGTGAGTCGCTGCTGCTGCTTTCTGAGCCAGTGCCCTGCCTGTGTGCCCCCCACTCTGCCCATGGTCCCCACTGTGCCCATGTGCCCCCTGCCCACAATCCCCCATCCTGACCACGCCCTACCTGTGTGCCCCCTGCCCTGCCCGCGGTCCCCACTCTGCCCACGTGCCCCCACCCTGCCTGTGCCCTTCCTGTGTGCCACCTGCCCATGATCCCTGCTCTGCCCTTGTGCCTCCTGCTCTGCCTTCGTCCCCTCGTCCTGCCTGCACCCTGCCCTCGTCCTGCCCGTGTCCTGCCCTCATGTCCCCGTCCTGCCTACGCCCTGCTCGTGTGCTCCCCGCTCTCCCCATTCCTCACGATGCCCGTGTGCCCTCTGCCCTGCCCACAGTCCCCACTCTGCCCACATACCCTATTCTGCCTGCATGCCCTACCCGTGGTCCTCTCTCTGCCCACATGTCCCCTTCCTACCTGTACCCTGCCCGTGTGCCCCAGGTCTGTCCATGCCCCGCCCTGCCTGTGTTCTCCCCCTGCGCCTGCGGTCCCCGTTCTGCCTGCACCCTGCCCACATGCCCCCTGCCTGTGGTACCCGCTCTGCCCACGTGCCCCATCTTGTCTGATGCCCCCTACCCTGCCTGTGTGCTCCCCACTCTGCATGCTCCAATGCCCCTGTCCAGCCTGCGGCCTGCCCATGTGCCGCCATCCAGCCTGAGGCCTGCCCTGCCCGACCCCCATCCTGCCCACCTGCATGTCCTCCGCCCTACCTGCCCCCATCCTGCCTGTGCCCACACTCCTCTCCCGGCCTTCCATCCCGCTGCAGAGCTGCTGTCAGATGACACCAAGGCTGTGTGGTCCCCACGCCTGAGCCCTGACCAGTGCCGCATTGTGTACCTGGAGAACGGCGTACTCGGGCCCCACCAGCAGTGCAGCTGCCTCCGCATGGTGAGTGCGTCCCGCCAGGCTGGGGAGCCAGTACCAGGGGTTGGGCATCAGGCTCTTTGCCGCTCAGCCAAGGCCGTGTGGGCCATATCCGCCAGTGGCACTTCCTGCTGGGAGCCGGTCATCGGTCGCATTGCATAGGCTGGGTACTTGGGCTTCTCCAGCGCTGCCATAGCAGAGTGTCTGTGCCCGTGGTGGCATAACGCGAACCATCTTCCCTGGGCATGTCACCCTGATACATGGGCCTGGCCCTGCTCGCTCTGCTGGTGCCCACTGCTCCCCACAGGGTCGCACTTATTGCCCCCCAGTAAGGCACCAAATGGTGCCCGTGGCACAGTGCTGCTGCTCCCTCAGGTGCCCGGGGGGAGCTGGGAGAGGCCTGCTGGAGTCTAGCTAACCCAGGGCAGGCTCCCCACCACACTGGGCCTCCCTATGAACAGCCGCCAGCCCTGCCCTGGATCTCCCAGAAGGAGGGGGCAGCATTGCAGAACAGCCCCATGCTGAGTGCTCCCGGCCATCTCTTGCAGTATGACTGGTACACGAAGGTCACCTCCACCGTGCTGGATGTCGTGCCCCGGCACAGCCAGGGTGAGTAGCCGGCCAGGTTCGCTGGGAACGAGGGAGGAGCTGTGCAGCAGGACGATGAGGCAGGCTAGGCACCCAGGGACTGGCGCTCTCCCCATGTGAAAGTTAGCACACGGCGCTGTCTGCTCAGGAGGGGCTGTGGGGTGAGGGGAATCGGCAAGGTTGGCGGGGCAGGGGGCTGCAGGTCAGGAGTGAGGGGCACTGGCAGAGCTGTGGGGGCAGGGAACTGAACAGGAGCTGCATGGGAAGCTTGGTTCCCTGTTGCTGGCCATTGGTGCGTGTGCCCTGTACCAGCCTGGCTGGTGTGCAGGGGACAGCGCGCTGAGCCTGGGGCCCTCTCCTTGCAGGAACGTTCACAGGGATCTATTGCCCAGCGCTGCCGGGCCTGTGCTGGGCAGCCGATAGCCAGAGGGTCGTGCTGGACACCGCTCAGCGCAGCCGGCAGGTACTGGGGTGGGGGACTGGGGCAGGGCAGCCCCACAGCTATGCTGCCTGCAGGCATACGCGCAGCCGGCTGGCCTGGGCCCCATGCCCACCCATACGGGGCCCAGGCCAGCCCTGAGCAGAGAGGCTGGGGGTGCGCTGGGCCCTCCCTGCCTCTGACTCGGCCCCACCTCTGACAAAGCTCTTGGTGTCGCCCTAGGAGCTGCTTGTGGTGGAGACGCTGACTGGTAGCGTGACCTCCCTGACGATGGGTAAGTACCCGGCAGCCTGCTCTGCTCGCGCTGTCCCTGGATGCCCAGTGGGAGGGGCTGGGAGCCCTGCTGCCCCCAGGCTCCTCCTCCTGTGAGCTCCAGACCATGACCTAGGCATCTGTCCCTCTGCAGGTGCCCCCCTGGGCAGCTGGTCTCTCCTCACCATTGACCGGGATCTCCTGGTGGCCAGGTTCTCGACCCCCAGCTGCCCCCCCACATTGGTAAGGGGGAATGGGCCGGGGTGGGAGGCTGTGCTATGACCTTTCACCCCACATGCAGACTCAGGAATAAAAATTTACTGGCTGCATCCACACCACACGCTAGCCAGCATCCCAAAGCGTTTCCCTGCTCAGGCGCTGAGCTAGCAGGGAGCAGTGGGGCAGGAGTGAGGGGCACCAGCAGAGCTAGGGGGTGGAGCCCAAGGCTGGGCTAGCAGGGGGCTGCAGGCACTGGCGCTGCATGCAGGCTGCTTACTTGTTCAATGCTATCAATCTTTCCTTGTCAACCCCCCTTGCCAGCTGCAGCCATTTCCTCCCCAAATGCTGCCAGAAGATGTCTGCAAAAGCCCCCTGAGCATCCTACCGCCCCTCTCCCGGTGGGTCATGTCCCCACTCCCCGAGCATGCTGCGCCTGCCACTGATGGGCTCTTTCCCCTGGCAGAAGGTGGCCTTCCTCCCCAGGGCCGGGCAGGAGGCCCAGGTGCACTGGGTGTGTCTGGAGGACGTGACCCCTGTCCCAGAGATCAGCTGGGCGATCCGGCCCCTGCAGCCCCCCCCAGACCAAGAGAACCCAAAGTACGGTGAGTGCTATCAGGGGTCGGGGACTGGGCCCTGGAGGGCTGGCTCCAGCGCTGACATCACACTCTTCCTTTGCAGAGGGTATTGATTTCGAAGCCATCCTGCTACAGCCCAGCAAGGGGCTAGGTCTGAGGAAGCTGCCTCTGGTGGTCATGCCCCATGGTGAGACCCCCCGCCCGGCGTGCCCCTCCCCCCCATCAAAGACCCTGGCCCTCCCAGGCTGTGTAGGTCTGATTAGGCCTAATTTTGAAGCTAGAGCCGAGTGTTGTGCTGTCAGATCTGGCTCTCCTCGACCCGCATCAGTGCTGCCACCTTGCTCTGGGGGGGGGGGTCCCCATGCCCACCCATCTGCAGCTGTTCCTCTCCTGCCGTGGGGCCGGCTGTCCTCCTGAGCCATGGGTTGTCACGGCGGCTGCAGGCCACTGCCCCTTCACTGGGCGCTGATTTGCAAGCACATTTCTCCCCCCCTTCCCCCCACTGCAGGGGGAGGGGATTGGCCCCAACCCAACCAGCGCCCGACGCTGACAGGCAGGTCCCTCTGGGTTCGGGTCAGGGGGCAAGGTTCTGCCCTGGTGGTCGTGTCCATGGAGAGTCCCTCCCTAAGCAGCTTGCACCGGTTCCTAGGAGGATGGCAGGCGGTTGGGTCAGATCTGAGTGAGGCGCTGCAGCCTGGCATATGGGGTGGCAGCCCTGCTCGGCTTTGGCACCTGCCATCAATAGTGCAGGGAGGCATGTGCCTGCCGGCTGAGGCCCAGATCCCACCCTCGGCACTGCTGGCGTCATCACAGTGGGCTGCCGGCACCCGCTGGGCTGAGCCTGGAGCAGGGTCAGGGTAGGGATACCACACCCTTCGTGGCAGGGACAGAGCTCAGGCAGAGGTGGGACCGAGAACTGTCCCCAGGTTGGATGCAAGAGCCCACCCAGCCCCATAGGGAGCGCAGCCGCCCAATGGTCCTGGACCCCCCCCCCCCCCAAACCTTCAGCCCCACATAGAGCGCAGCCACCCCACGAGCCTAGGCCCCCAAACCCCTCAGGCCCATGGGGAGTGCATCCACTCCATAGGCCTGGGCCCTCTGACACTCCAGCCCCACGGGGAGTGCAGCCACCCCACAGGCCTATGACCTCTGACCCTCCCCCAGCCCCACAAGGAATGCAGCCACCCTCTGGACCTGGGTCCCCAAACTCCTCAGCCCTACAGGGAGTGCAGCTACCCCCAGGCCTGGGCTCCCCAACTCCAAAGCCCCTTCCCTCTTCTTTTACTCTTTTGTCCCCATAGTAATTGTTTTGGAGGGTTGGGGGCCCTTAGTTTCCTGTTTTGCCCTGGTCCCCAGAGCTCTGTCGCCCTGTTGAGCGTGTCTTGTCCCCAGTTCCCAGACAGCCCCTCGTGCCAACAGTCATTCATTCGCCATTCAGGGAGTAAGCGGGGCCAGCAGATGCCCCCCGGTCCATGCTCCCCTGAAAACCGCCTGTTTAAGGCAGTCATGTGTTGGGGGAGCCTAGCAGCAGAATCGCTTTGCTCACCCATCTCTTCCCCCTCCCTGCCAGACACCATGTCCGAACAACTACATTACACACTCCCTACGAGCCCCTTCGCTCTGGGCTCTGCCCCATGCTCCAGCCCCTCACTCCTCTGCCCTCGCCTTGCAGGAGGCCCACACTCCGTCTGCACAGCCAGCTGGATGCTGTACCCCGCAGCGCTCTGCAGGATCGGCTTCGCTGTGCTCCTGGGTGAGTCCTGCCGGAGCCACAGTGGGTACGCATGATGCAGCCAAGGCCTGGCGAAGTGGTGGCTGTGGGCTCCCTAGGCCTGGCCGTGTTCGGCCCCTGCCAGCTCCCTGGGCACAGCACCCTAGGGAGGAACTGCTGGGCCAGGGCTTACTCAGAGTGTGCCCTGGATCCCCCTGGAGAGGGCTGAGGGCACAGCTGGGCCGAGGCACAGGGAGCCTGAGCTCCTAGAATGCAGCACCAACATGGGGATGGCCATTTGGGACAGCACCCCAGGCACCGTCAGCATCCCTGGGGCAGCCGGCAGGAGGGCGCAGTGCCCAGGCCAGGCCAGCCCCACAGCACTCGGCTGCTGCTCCCCACCCCCACCCCCCCGGGTCGCAGGCCTGCAGCTAGGTGCCCCTTGGCAAGGGGTGGGGTCTCCTGGTGGGCACCCTGCTCCCCGAGCATGGCTGGGGACTGGCTGTGGCAAGCCAGTTCTGTACAGTCATGAACCCCTGCTGCAGGGGGGCTGGCAGGGGCTCTCCTGTCACACTGAACTCTCTCCCCCCAGTGAATTACCGCGGTTCACTGGGCTTTGGCCAGGACAGCGTCGCCTCCCTGCCCGGCCACGTGGGCTGCCAGGATGTCAAAGACGTGCAGGTAGTGGTTGCCCCCCAAGCTCCCCCGCAGGGTCTGGGACAGTGTGACCCACAGCCAGGGGACCAGGCTGCTCCCTCTGGGCACCTCCCGCCCAGGAACTTAGTAGGGGGAGATGGGCTCAGCCAGCCTGTCAGATCCTGGCCCCATCCCAGCGCTTCCCCCCTGCCCACTCTGGGTGCCCCCTTCCAGGCCTGGCTGCCCCCTCCCTGAGACCGCCCTGGCCGCCCCCCCCCCCTTCCCCGAGACCTCCCTGGCTGCCCCATGGCACTGCCCATCTCATCCCATTGCAGTACTGCGTGGAGCAGGTGCTGCAGGAGGAGCCCCTAGACTCAGCGCGGGTGGCACTAGTGGGTGGCTCACATGGGGGCTTCCTTGCTTGCCACCTCATCGGCCAGTACCCAGGCACCTACCAGGCCTGTGTGGCAAGGAACCCGGTCGTCAACATGGCCTCCATGATCAGCGGCACCGACATCCCGGACTGGTGAGTGCCTGGGGCTCAGACCCTCCCCACCCCCTGCACCAGGCACAGACTGGGTCCCGCCCTGAGCCGGGCTCTGTTGCCTCTGCAGGTGTCTGACTGAGGCCGGCTTCCCCTATGCACCCGACACCCTCCCGGATGCCTCCCACTGGGCAGAGATGCTCCACAAGTCACCCATGCAGTACGTCGCCCAGGTATGGAGCCCCACCACCGCTCAGAGACTCTGCACCCCCCTGTGATGGGTTCCCCAGGATGCAATCTAGAACTGGGGTACTACTGACCCCTCTGTCTTACCAAGCTGGGTTCTCTCTCACACTGTGTTGCTGTGACAAACTGCAAACCTCTCCAGGTCCTGCACACACACAGCCATCCACAGGCAGGGATACACCCAGCTGAGTTACATGAATGCTTTTGACACTAATGATCCAACAACAGAGAGTCTCCAACCAATTCCTCCCAGCTCCCCAGCCTAGGACCCCAGGGCTGTACTATCTTGCCCTGGTCAGAAGCCTGGCCAGTGTAAATTCATTACTCAGTCTGCCACTTCTACAAAGGAAAGTGGACATGCACCAGCCCTTGCAACCTGAGCAGATTTCCCAAGCACTTCAACCAAAATGCACTGTTTTAGGTAAAATATAAAACAGACAGATTTTTAAGTGATTCTAAGTAGCAGGCATAGAGATCAAAGTTGGTTACCTAGGAAATAAAAGTAAAATCACAATCTGAGTTCTATAAACTAGACAGGAATTGAATCAAGCAGTGTCTCACCCAGATAGATAATACAAGCAGGTTACAGATCTTCTGTATATAGGCTGGGACTCCTTCAGCCTGGGACCACTTCCCCAGTTCAGTCTTTGTTCTCCAGATGTGTTTCCAGGTGTTCAGTTGTGGGGGGAGAGAGGCCAAGCGATGATGTTACTTCCCCCTTTTATTGCTTCTTCAAGCTTGCTGGAAAGATCCTGTGTATCAAGCAGTCTCCATTATCTACATGCTATCTCTGGCCTTGGCTACACTCGGGACTTCCTAGCCTGCGCTGCAGGCTCTGATTACACTGGCGCTTTACAGCGCTGTACTCACTGTGCTCAGGGAGGGTCGTTTTCACACCCCTAAGCACAGCAAGTTGCAGCGCTGTACAGCGCCAGTGTAGCCAAGGCCTAAGAGAGGTATCCATTGTATACTGGAATTGTCCTTGGGAGTGTGGATTCCTTTAATGGGTCATCAGCAGCATCTCGCTGTTCCATTGTGGCACTTGAAAGGCTGGTTGTGGGTGTTCCCAAGCTCACAACATATTTCAGTGACACACACATTTTAAAACTTCATAACTCCACATACAATCATGGGGTAGTTTGACTTCTATATTTGGGGGGGTGGCTCCAGTCAAGCTAACCGGGCCACGCATGGGGGGCGGAGGGGGACAAATTCTGTGCCGGCCCACAGGGGCGCCATTTCAGATTTTTTGGGGACAGGGGGAGCAACTTTAACTGTGATTCCAGGGGCTACTTAAGTAACTGAAAACTGTAGTAGTTTGGGTTTTTTTGCAGATAATAATTTAGAAATCATCTGACAGGAGCACTGTAACTAATTCCTATATCAAGAAAGAAAATTAAATAAATATTAGACCCACTCAGCTCTAATACTAACATGTTCTGACATCTTGTGGCAAGTCACTTAAGGGACACTGGTTAGGTTTATATTGTAATATAATTGTGTGTGTGTGTGTATATATATATATATATATATATGTGTATATATATATATATATATGTGTGTGTATATATATATTGTAATGTATATTCTTACTCAGATACTCTTGCTAACGTCAGAAGGGACCATCGTGGTCATCTAGTCTGACCTCCTGCACATTGCAGGCCATAGAACCTCACCCACTCACTCCTGTAATAGACTCATAACTGCTGGCTGAGATACTGAACTCAAATCATGATTTAAAGACTTCAAGTTACAGAGAATCCACCATTTACACTAGTTTAAACCTGCAAGTGATCCATACCCCATGCTGCAAAGGAAGGTGAAAAACCCCCAAGGTCTCTGCCAATCTGTCTCGGGGGGAAATTCCTTCACAACCATTAATATAATGATCAGTTAGACTCTGAGCAACACCCACCAGGCAGATACCTGGGAGATAATTCTCTGTAGAAACTCAGAGCCCTCCCCATCTAGTGTCCCATCTCTAGCCGTTGGGGATTTTTGCTACAGGCAGTCGCTGATGGGCCACACACCATTGTAGGCAGTCCTGTCATACCATCCCCTCCATAAATGTATCAATCTCAGTCTTGAAGCCAATTAGGTTTTTTGCCCCCACTGCTCCCCTTGGGAGGCTGCTCCAGAACTTCACTCCTCTGATGGTTAGAAACCTTCCCGTAATTTCAAGCCTAAACGTGTTAATGACCAGTTTATATCTATCCTTTAAAGGCCTCAAGTGAGCCTCAACTTCCAGCTGTTTTAGTTCCAAAAGTCTCTGATGTTCTTTCTCTGCTGCTTGCAGTTTGTACAGCATCAATTTTGCAACTGTTTCACTCTCACCCATCTTTCTGCTTTTCTGTCCCCATTTCCCTTTCCTGAAATAAGCAAACAGAAAATAACAAACCGGTAACCTTCCCTTTGACTGTTCTTAGCCACCACACTTAAAATCTCTACACCAGTGTATGAAATGCAAATCTCACTCAGAACAACAAACTGTGCATTTCACCCTGCTCACTGTGACCGGTTCCCCAGGGTGCAACCTGGAACTGGGGTACTGCTGAGCCCAGTCTGGCTTACCAACCTGGCCTCTCTCCCCCCACAATTCAACACCTGGAAGTACATCTGGAGGAAAAAGACAGAACTGGGGAGATGGTCCCAGGCTGAAGGAAAGTTCCAGTCTGTGTATGGAAGATCTGTCACCTGCTTGTATTGTATGTCGAGGTGAGATGCTGCTTGATTCAAATCCTGTTTAGTTTATAGAACTCAGATTGCAATTTTATTTACTTAACTACAGAAAGATAGATTTTAAGTGTTTATAAGCAGTAAGCATACAGATGAAAGTTGGTTACCTAAGAAATAAGTTTTAAATTTTTTCCCTAAAACAGTGCATTTTGGTTGAAGTGCTTGGAAAATCTGCTCAGGTTGCAAGGGCTGGTGCCCATTCACTTTAAATTGTAGAAGTAGCAGACTGGGCAATGAATTTACATTAGCCAGGCTTCTGACCAGGGCAAGACATACAGCCCTGGGGTCCTAGGCTGGGGAGCTGGGAGGAATTGGCTGAAGTCTCTATTGTTAGTTCATGAGTGACTGGCAAAAGCATTGATGTAACTGAGCTGGGTTCGTCCCTGCCCATGGATGGCTGTGTGAGTGCAGTACCTGGAGAGATTTGCAGTTTGTCACAGCAGCAGTGTGAGAGGGAGCCCAGGTTGGTAAGACAGAGGGCTCAGTGGTACCCCAGTTGCACCCTGTTTTAGTTCCAAAAGTCTCTGATGTTCTTTTTCTGCTGCTTGCAGTTTGTACAGCATCAATTTTGCAACTGCTTCACTCTCACTCATCTTTCTGCTTTTTTGTCCCCATTTCCCTTTCCTGAAATAAGCAAACAGAAAATAACAAACTTTGACTGTTCTTAGCCACCACCCGGTTGCACCCCAGGGAACCCGTCCTACCCCCCTGCTCTGAAACCCTGTTCAGAGACCCTGACCTTGACCCTCTCTCCCTGGTCAGAGATACACACACCCCTCCTCATCTTGGTGTGGGGCCCCAGTGCTGGTTGTGGGATCCAGCTCTCTGCACCGCTCTCCCCACAGGTCCGGGCACCTGTGCTCCTGATGCTGGGAGAAGAGGACAGGCGTGTCCCCCCCAAGCAGGGGCTGGAGTACTACCGTGCTCTCAAGGCCAGGGGCGTTCCTACCCGGTGAGTCCACGGGGGACAGGACATGGGGATTGGCTGGGGGGAGAGAACTGATTGGTGCAGGGGCCGTGGCTGGAGTGGGGGGGAGACAAGCTGGGTGCTCAGGGGCAATGAGGCCAGTGGGGCTGGTATCACCAATGGAACACCAAGGGAGGGAGCACCAAGGGAGGAACCAGATCACTGGGGCGGGAGGAAGCTGGAGTTATATGAGGGAAGCTGGCTGGAGGCTCAGGTGGCTGCGGGGAGTTGGTATATCCCACATGGGCGGGGTGGGTCCCAGTGCAGGAGTCCTGGGGGGGGTCTAGGTTGCATGCTCCGGCAAGCAGGGGGTCCTGGTGTGTGCCCTGGTGCATGGGGGGTCCTGATGAGTGCCCTGACAGGTAGGGGTCCCTGGGGAGGTGATGGGGGGCGGGGGTGTCCTGGTGCATCCGTGGGTGGGCAGGCAGGGGAGGTCCATGAGGAGGTGGCAGGGGGTGCAGGTCTGTGCCCAGGTGTGGGTGGGTGGGTGGGTCCTGGAGAGCTGGTTCCGGGGTACCTTGCCAAGCCTTCTCCTTCTCCACAGGCTGCTGCTGTACCCTAGGAACAGCCATGCGCTCTCCGGCGTTGAGGCTGAGGCTGATGGCTTTATGAACATGGTGCTCTGGCTGCTCCAGCACCTGCAGTGCTGACGGGCTGTGCTCCGCCTCTGCCCAAGCCCTGTAACCTGTTTCCAATAAACCCACGGCTCATCTTGTGTCTGAGTCAACTTATCCCTAAGGGTGCGGCCTGCCCCTGGGAGGAGGGGCTGGGTCTCCGTTGCAGCAGGGGCCCCCTTCGCTAGCAGGCTGTGGGGCTGGGTGGGGGGAGGAGGAGCCACCAGGGCCCCTCCTGCAGAACTGGGAAAGGCCCTGGGGAAGGAAGGTAGGAGGTGTCCTAATGCAAACTCTCCCCTCCCTGGGCTGGCTGGCTTTACACTGCACCTGCACCTTGAGAACAGACCATCCTGTGAGCCTGCCCCCTCCGTGGGGTGTCTCACAGCCCAGCCCAGCCCAGCCCAGCCAGGGCATAGCCAGGTGTCTCAAAGCTCCAGGATCAGGCCCTGGAGGAACCCCTTCAGGGCCAGCCCCCAAGGGGCCCCCCTCTGTCAGGGCAGGCCAGACATTCTCACCGCCTCCTGCCTACCCTGGCCTGCTGAGCCAGAAGCCTGGGGGAGACTTTCACCCTCACGCTCCCAGTACCCAGCCAGTGTTGGCAGTGACACACAGCAGCCTTGTCCAGTCAGAACAGGATTTCTGAGTCATCAGGAACAGCCAAGGCTGAGACAGCTTCACCCAGCCACGGTGTCCTGCAGGCAGGTGTTGCTCTGCCCCAGGTGAGTGCTGCGCAGTTGGCTCTTACTGCTGACATCTTGGGCCAGCAAACTCAGGGTCAGGCTGACTTCAGACACCCCACTTCCATGGCTGGGAGTTAATTGTGACATCCCTGGGGCGCCCATTATCTTTCCAGGTCCTCTAGGTGGTTCACTGTCCCTGCCCCTCATGGCTCCTTCTCTGTCCCAAGAGCGGCATTTCATCCCCTTTGCATTGTCACGCAGTGTGGGGGGACACAAGGCCCTGCACCCCCGGCTTCCTGCGATTCACCATGACTCTCAGATAGACAGTAAAGCAGAAGGTTTATTTAGATGACAGGAACACAGTCCAAGACAGGTCTTGCAGGCACAGACAACAGGATCCCCCCCCCCCCCAATTAGGTGCATCTTGGGGTCCCAGGGCACCACAGCCCCCTTGGGGGTCAGAGCCCCATCTGCCTCCCAGCCATTCCACCAGCCAGCTCTGAAACTCCCTCCAGTGTCCCCTCCCACAGCCTTTGTTCAGTTTCCCGGGCAAAGGTATCACCTGGCCTCTAACCCCTTCCTGGGTTCTCATATTACATGCTCAGGTATTCTCCCTCACGGCCAGTCTCCCATCCCCCAATGCAGACCATCCTAGTCACACTCCCCTGCCTTCGCAGCCAACACTCCCCAGTCAGCATTCAAAGACCACACCAAGAACAGTCCCAGTTCGTCACAGCATTCACAGGGCCGCAATGCAAAGTACAGAGGGAAACTGAGGCATGCACAGGCATCATAAAAACGGCAGAAAACTTCCACTTTGTGGCAGCAGGAAGCAAGATTTCCCTATCCTTGCTGCCAGTGGCTACTGCTGCCCTGGGGGCAGGACACTTGGTACTTGGACCACAGCTGGGCACATGTCCCAGGGCCGAGTCAGCTGGAGCTGCTTGGGCAGGGAGGAGAGTGGGGACAGGCAGTAGCACTACAGGGCCTCTGTGTATCATGGGGGATGGTCTATGGGGAGAAGAGAGCAGCTTGCTCCTGGCTGGCCTGACCTTCAGCCACCACCTGGCCCTACAGAAAGAGCAGCAGGCCTACCCAGAGGTTGGCATAGCAGAGAGGTGGCACTATGAACAGGCAGCAGGAGTGGCAAGTGGAGCCAGAACCACCACCAGAGCAAAGAGAAGGGTTAAGGGCAAAGTCTGGGGGGTCCCCCACCCTGGATGAGTGATGGGAGATGGAGAACCAGGAGCGGACGGAGCCAAGAGGCCTGGGCACCAGCCAGTGTCAGACGCTGTGGTGGAGGAGCCAGTGGGCTGGGCCACGGGCAGGAAAGAGGGCATGGGGATCCCAGTCTGACGGTACCTACGGTCATTGCTCTGGTACAGGAAGGTCTGACATGAGCCGAGGGCTGGAAGCTGCAGCCAGACAGATCAGGTGTAACTGTTTCACGTTGAGGGGAATTAGTCACTGGAGCCATTGCTGTGGTGGAGTCTCCATCACTGACAGTTTCTAGCTCCAGAAGGGCTATGTCTAACCACTCTGCCAGGAATTGCTGTCTCTGGCCTAGCCTTGCAGGGCTCAGCCTAGCTGATTGCAATGGGCCCTTCCAGCCAGGGAAGCTCTGAGCTCTGGCTGGGCCAGGGCGCAGCAGGAACCAGGGCTCTGGCAACCAGGGTTCCCTGCTCACTGCTTACCTCCCCACAGGCTGGAGTGCCATGCTCAAGGTCTCAGTCCCTGTCTACGAGGGGCTCTGGCCCCAGCATGGCTCAGAAAGCCTCAGCGGTGGGAAGGGGAGTGTGAGTGACAGTTCACCATGGGCCCTGGCACGGGGGTTGTTCCCAGTCTGTCACCAGTCCCTTGGCAATGCCCCCAGCTCCTTACCCCAGCTCCAGTGGGGCAGGCCTCTGGACTCCACTACTGGGACTTCAACGTAGCGATCTCTGTCTCTGTGGGGCTCCTCGCAGCAAGTGCAGCCCAGCCAGACCCCTGTGCAAGGCTGGACTGCCCCCTCCAGGTGCAGCTGCAACACTAGCGGCCTGTCTCCTGGTTGCAGCCTCGGAAGGTCCCCAGACTCAGCACTGAGAGGCAAAGCCATAGGCCAACATGGCCACACCAGGGCCATGACAGCTGGTGTCGACGCCCCTCCTGGCTCCAGGTCCTTGTCCTTATCTCAGGGCTGAGTCCCCCACAGGGCAGCTCGGAGTCCAGCCACCTGTCCCTGGTGGTCTCCAGCAGGGCACCCACGTCCAACCTGCCAGGTGTCCTGCTGGGTGGTGGCTCCCCCATTTCTTAGCCCCCACAAGGAGCATCCCTGAGCCATGTACAGACAGCGTGTCACTCCTCTGCAGAGCACTGCCCACGAACTTGGCACCTTCTCCCAGCTGTGCTGCCCCAGTACCCCCCACAGCTCCACACTGCACTGTCCTGAGCAGGGTGCTGTGAGCCCAGCTTGCACCATCTGGGGGGGAGGGGGGAGGGCAGCGCTAGCTTCTGGCCTGGCCCCTCATTGCTGAGTGCTGGCAGGGGCCTTTCCATGGTGTCTGTAACTTGGTGGGGGGGGTCCTTTCCAAGAATGGGGAGACCCTTCCCACAAGTCTCCAAAGCTCTTGATCTCGTTTCCCTCCTGCTGCCTCCCCGGCACCCTCTGTAGCCCCTGGCTGTCTTATGATTCTACCATCCTGGGGCAGGCCTGGTACCCAGGGTTTTCAGAAAAATAAGCAGTTGTAACTTAACTGTTTCTCTCCAGGTGGTCGGTCAGGAATAAATCAGGGGCCACAGCTCCTCTGTTTGATAAATGATTGGCACAAACAAGAGTGCTTTTACCTACAACTACATTTTTATAAGGTCTTTTGCGCACAAGCCAAACATTTATATATACCTAACATCTGAAATAGTTTCAAGGAATCAAAACCAGTCTTCCAGGTTGAGGGGGCCCAGTGGGGGCACCAGGCTTTGCTGTCTGTGGGGTGCTGGGTGGCTGATGGCTGCAGGGGGCTCATCAGCACACCCCACCCAGAGGAGCAGGATGGTATGTCAGGCTGGGACTTGGGGCAGCATCTGACCCAAGGTGCCAGGAACATGGCCTGGCTAGGAATGGCAACCCATGGGGATGGGGGCAGGGAAATGACGTTATTGATATAAACTGGGACCATATAGATCATTGTTGCAACCAAGGTCCTGTAGTGGCACCCAAATCTTGTATAAAGGGGGTCAAATGGGGTGTCTAGGACAAGGTTATGGTTTACTGGTTATGATTATGCTGTCTATATGTATGTATCAGTTTTGTAGTCGAAGTTATGAATATTGGCTCTATACTGTCTGTATGGCAAATTTATGCTATGCTTCTGGGTGACATCCCAGACAAGCTGAGATTAGCTCTGCCTAGCCTGCTTGATGGCCCATTAAGGACCATCAGCTATACAATGGACCCATTGAGAGAAGGCAGATACACCTTGTACCTCAGCAAAGTATGCAGGGACTGGCCCATGTGACTCCAGACTCCATTTCGCTGTAATTTTCCACAGTAAGAACAAAGAGGTGTTCTTACACCTGGAAAAGACTATATAAGGCTGATGCCTGATCTCCATCTTGTCTTCAATCCTGCTTCTTACCTCTGGAGGGACTTTGCTACAAACTGAAGCTCTGAACAAAGGACTGAATGACCCATCCCAGCTGGGGATGTATTCCAGAGACTTGATTTGAACCTGCAGTTTATTCCATCGCTGCTGCAAGCCTGAACCAAGAACTTTGCCATTACTGTATGTAATTGATTCCATTTAACCAATTCTAACTCTCATCTCTATCTTTTTCCTTTTATGAATAAACCTTTAGATTTTAGATTCTAAAGGATTGGCAGTAGCGTGCTTTGTGGGTAAGGTCTGACTTGTATATTGACCTGGGTCTGGGGCTTGGTCCTTTGGGATCAGGAGAACCTTTTTCTTTTACTGGGGTATTGGTTTTTATAACCATTTGTCCCCATAACGTGTGGCACTGGTGGTAATATTGGGAAACTGGAGTGTCTAAGGAGATTGCTTGTGAGACTTGCGGTTAGCCAGTGGGGTGAGACCGAAGTCTTAGTCTGGCTGGTTTGGTTTGCCTTAGAGGTGGAAAAACCCCGGCCTTGGGCTGCAACTGCCCTATTTTAGCAATTTGTCCTGAGTTGGCACTCTCAGTTGGGTTACGCCAGAACCGCATTGTCACAGGGCAGCATCTGACCCAAGGTGCCAGGAACATGGCCTGGCTAGGAATGGCAACCCATGGGGATGGGGGCAGGGAAATGGGGGCGGGGCAAGGTGTGGGACTCCAGCTCTGCCCTGATCTGTTGTGATCCTGCCCCTCTCTGGAACATGGGGACCCTGGCACTACCCAGGGAAGAGCTGGGTGGAGCAGGTAGTGGGCCCTTCCCAGAACTCTCTCCCAACCAGGGTGGGGTCCTGCTGCCCATGGAGCCATGAGTGTGGGGGGGAGCTGCCTCGCCCGGGTGTCTGGCTCTGGCTGTGCCCTGACAGCCTGGATGTCTTCTCATGGCCATGGGGGTCAGGAATAGTGAGCGCCATCACAGCAGGTACAGTTGGGTGGCTAGCTCTTACAGCTGCTGGGCCAGGCTGGGGCTGTAATAGCTGGGAGCTCCCTGTTGCGGACCCACAGTATCAGTGCTATTCCCCCACTCAGCTTTGGGATGAACCCCTTCTGTGGGCCAGACTCTCTTGGGCCTCACTCACCCTTCAGGGCTGTCTCCTGAGGCTGAATGTCTGGGGCTGCAGCCCCCTCTCCCCCAACCTCCCCCCTTGAGTGCTGGCCAGCTGAGCCCGACACTTCAGAGAGATGTTCACACTCTGCAGAGATCAGTGCATCTCACCCAGCACGTGCAGTGATGCTCCCAGTGTGCTGTCCAACCAGCCAGGTTTATTAGTCACTGGACACAGAGCACAGGCCAGCCTTCAGTTAGCACAGAGAGAGCAGGGTAAAACATCGGCCATGCTAGTTAGCCAGGGCCCAGCCAAGCTGTCATGAACCCCATGGTTCAGGCTCTGTGTCTCTGATCAGTTCCCAGGCAAATGCCCCGACTCCTTCCAGCAGCCAGCTCCTCCACTATCTCCCCACCTCACACCTGGCCACTATTCTCAAGCTAGGGTCTGTGGGGGGGGGAAATCCGGCTACCCCTGGGGCATTGGTCGTTAGGTGTCCATGTCCTGGGGACTGGGTTTGCCAGTGTCTTCTCAGAGCCTCCATTGATGTGGGTCAGCTTTGGCCATTTTTAATTATCCAGCCCAGCTAAGTCCGCATCTCTTGTGTCCTCACTCTCTTTCTAGCATTTAAGTAGCAGCTCATGAAGATATGGTAATAGGCTGTCTTTCCCGCACTTGAGGATTTCTGCTGGGATGCCATCTTTTCCAGGAGCCTTGCCACTTGATAGCAAATCAAAACCACCTGGTACAAAATGTCAGATGAAATTCAATGTTGATAAATGCAAAGTAAAGCACATTGGAAAACATAATACTAACTATACATATAAAATGATGGGGTCTAAATTAGCTGTTCCCACTCAATATAATTATTAGCAGGTTTAAAACAACAAGAAAGTATTTTTTCACGCAACACACTGTCAACCTCTGGGATACCTGCCATTGACCACTGTCAGAGGACAGGATGCTGGGCTTGATGGACCTTTGGTCTGACCCAGTATGGCCGTTCTTATGTTCTTAAGTTCAGGCCCACCTCTCTGGGACACAGCATCACCTATAACATTCGCGCTCCTCTTAACATGGACCACCCCCATATGATAATCTTGGCAGATCAGACTCCACCCTAGGAGTTTGGAATTGGCCCCTTTCATCCAGTGCAGCCACGTCAGGGTGAGTGGTCAGTGTACACTATAAAGCGCCACGGAAATAGATACGGCTGCAGCTTTTTAAGAGCCCATCTGAGGCCAGGCATTCCTTTTTCTAAGGCCGAGTAGTTCTGCTCCCAGAGGAGCAGCTTCTTGCTCAGGTACACAATGGATTGTCTCTTCCCCTGCATCAGAGGTGTGACGGTGAACACCCTAAAGGGTTTGTCCAAGTCTGGGTTTACCAGCCCCAGCCCCTGGGTTAGAGCCTGCTTCAGCACTCAGAGCGCCCCCTGGCCCTGCTCAGTCTATACCACCTTGTCTGGCTTGTCCAACTTACCAATCTTCATAATGGGAAATAAAGTGGGGTACAAACCTTCAGTAATACTCTGCCTCAGGTTTTAGAGGCCCGGGCCTGTGTCTTGGTTTGAGGAATGGGCCAATCTCTGGTTACCTTCACCTTGCCTGACTCTGGCTTTGGGCAGCTGCTTCCCACCTTGTGGCCCAGGCACAACACCTCTGACATCCTCATCTAACCCTGAAGATTATTCTACCTGAAGCAGTGTGTTTCCGGCCTCTATCATCCGTCCTGCATCCTGGAAGAATCTGTGACACTCTGTATCTCAAGGGAACATCCTGCATCCCCATGTTCATCCTTATAATATGATTGTGTGGTATCCAATGCAAAGTTTGTCATGGCAGGTGTCTTCAGAAGGCTCATGATGTTGAACATTTTTGTTATAGTAATGTTATAGGTTGTAATTTCCTGTATATAATTATAAGGCTGAAGATGTGTCCTCATGGCTTAGAACAAAGCCCAGGAAAAACTCTCCAGGAACGGAAGGACTGTTCACACCCTTCTGCCTGGGGAACTGGGTCCGATGGACACACACACACACACACACACACCCCGCCACTACCCCCAACTGTGCCCCTGCTACTCCCAGGCTCTCCGGGCATCCCGGAAATCCCACTGGGATCTGGAATTTGGTGCTCAGACTAGTCACTCTCTGCTACCCGGGCAATCAGGTGCTCCTGGGTGAGCCTCCCCACGCTCAGCCCTCTCTCTGACATTCCTGGTGCATCTTATGGAGCTGGTCTCGGATGATTGGAAAAAGGCAAATAAAGGGGAAGAAAGAGAACCCGGAGAACTACAGATCGGTCAGCCTCACTTCAGTCCCTGGAAAAATCATGGAGCAGGTCCTCAAGGAATCCATTTTGAAGCACTTGGAGGAGAGGAAGGTGATCAGGAACAGTCAGCATGGATTCACCAAGGGTGTCATGCCTGATCAATTTGGTTCCCTTCTATGATGAGATCACTGGCTCTATGGATGAGGGGAAAACCGGTGGATGTGATATATCTTGACTTTAGCAAAGCTTTTGATATGGTCTCCCACAGTATTCTTGCCAGCAAGTTAAAGAAGTATAGGCTGGATGAATGGACTATAAGGTGGATAGAAAGCTGGCTAGATCGTTGGGCTCAATGGGTAGTGATCAACGGCCCAATGTCTAGTTGGTGGCTAGTATAAAGCAGAGTGCCCCAGGGGTCAGTCCTGGGCCTGGTTTTTTTCAACATCTTACTTAATGATCTGGAGGATGGGATGAATTGCACCCTCAGAAAGTTCGCAGATGACACTAACCTGGGGGAAGAGGTAGATACACTGGAGGGTAAGGATAGGGTTCAGATTGACCTAGACAAATTGGATGATTGGGCCAAAAAAATCTGATGAGGTTCAACAAGGACAAGAGCAGAGTCTTGCACTTAGGAAAGAAGAATCCCATGCACCGCTACAGGCTGGGGACCAACTGGCTAAGCAGCAGTTCTGCAGAATAGGACCTGGGGATTACAGTGGACATATGACAGCAGCATGCCTTTCTTGCCAAGAAGGCCAACAACATATTTGGCTGTATTAGTAAGAGCATTGCCAGCAGATGGAGGGAAGTGATTATTCCCTTCTGTGCGGCACTGGTGAGGCCAAACCTGGAGTATTGCATCCAGTTTTGGTCCCCCGCCCCACTACAGAAGGGATGTGGACAAATTGGAGAGAGTCCAGCGGAGGCCAAAAAAAATGGTTAGGGGGCTGGGGCACGACTTATGAGGAGAGGCTGAGGGACCTGGGCATATTTAGTCTGCAGAAGAGAAGAGTGAGGGGGGATTTGATAGGCGGCTTCAACTACCTGAAGGGGGTTTCCAAGGAGGATGGAGCTAGGCTGCTCTTAGTGGTGGCAGATGACAGAACAAGAAGCAATGGTCTCAAGTTGCAGTGGGGGAGGTCTAGGTTTGATATTAGAGAAACACTATTTCACTAGGGAGTGGTGGAATTTCCATCCTTAGAGGTTTTTAAAGTCCGGCTTGACAAAGCCCTGGCTGGGATGATTTAGTTGGTGTTGGTCCTGCTTTGAACAGGGGATTGGACTAGATGACCTCCTGAGGTCTCTTTCAACCCTAATATTCTATGATTATGTGATAGGCTATTTCCACACTGGTTCCTTCAATTCCCTCGTTTTATCGTTGGCAGCTACTTACTCCAAAGCATCTGCGTTCGCAGCCAACTATCTGCAGGTTGTATCCACCAATCATCCTCTGCTACCATGTAGTCACGGACTCACAGGTTGTGCCTACCTCTTGGTCCCATACCGTGTCTGGGTGGAACTCCCTTCAGTGTGACAGCCCTTCTCGGGTGACCACTCTCTCTCTCGGGGGTTAAGTCCCTCCACCTCCTGGAACCGCACCTCTCTGAGCCTTAGAACACCTGTCTCTCGCCGTGGTGCCCTTCAGGGGGTCTGGAGGCCTCCACTCCCAGAGGGAATGATGCAACCCTGTTCTCTAGACTGGAGTGACTCTCAGCCAGCATAAAACAGGAGGGTTTATTGAGCATCTGAATACAGCATAGGAAACTCTCAGGGCCCTTGGGCCTGGCCTCCCTCAGCACAGTACATCTAAGTCTCCCCTGCATCCAGGTGGGCTCTGCCTGCTCTCTCTTTCACTCTTCAGTCCCGAGACCCTGCGCTTTCCAGCTGGGCATTCGATATCACCGGCCCCAACAGCTTCTCCCCCGTCCTTTGTCTTCTATCCCAGGTAAAACAGGTCGCTGGGGACAGCTCTCTTCCATCCTTTGTTCCCCTCTGGCTGGAACTGGTTGATCACGTCACCAGGGTCGTCTCTCCACAGCCCTTTGCCTTACCACTGGCCAGGAACAGCTGATTGCCAACCTGGGGTGGGCACTATAAAAATTCCCAACTTCATCACAGTGAGTCTTATTATTTTGTATGTTTCCATGTCTGTTGCAGCAATGTCTAAGTGGTGGGAAAAAAGTTGTGTGACTTTTGCTGAGACCCTTGGGGGTGTGGGGAGGTGAGGTTACCCAGCTGCCTGCATGTAAGCGATGGACAGTGCCCTTCATTACCTGAGAACCAGGAGGGGAAGGCAACTAGGTGATACTTTGCCTGGGAAGCAAGACAAAAACCGGGAGGAGGGCAATGGGTGTGTCGGATGTCAGGCAGCTGGAAGGGGCAGTCGACTATTTGGGACCCGGAAGAGGGAGTCAAGGGGCTTCATGCCCTCGGTCCCCCCAAGATGGACTTTGCTGAACGTTCCTGATTTCTGTGCTAACAAACTCTGCTTTACTCTGTGTTCCTGTCAACTAATAAACCCTTCTGTTTTACACGCTGGCTGAGATTCACTGCTGATTGTGGAATTGGGGTGCAGAGTCCTCTGGCTTCCTCAGGGGTCCCATCCAGGTGGACCCGCTGCGGGAAGTGCATGGTGAGAACAGGGATGCTGAAGGCTTCGAGGTGAGACCAGGAAGGCCATATCCAAAGAGACTTTGTGGCTAAACACCAGACTGAGCAGTGGAAGGATCCCTCCTTGCAGAAGCTGAGGGCTCTTGGAAGCCCCAGTGTTTGCAAGATGCCGGAGAAGCACTGCAGAGAAAGATCACTGTAAGAAAAGAGACCCAGTACTGGGAAAACCGAACCTTGTGGAATCAGGGGCAGCTGGTGGTTCCTCAGAAGTCCAGCTCTCCAAACATCAGGGGAGCCAGCGCACCAGGCGAGGGGGCTGCATCATGGTCATTGCCCCAGAAATTCATTGGGGTCCACCCTTTCAAGTTGTAGCTGAAGTCGAAGTATCTTGGATCGAATTACCTGGGGTCCAGACAGCACGGGATCGACGGCCGCGGCTCCCCCATCGACTGCGCTACCACCGCTCGCTCTGGTGGAGTTCCAGAGTCGACAGTGAGCACATTCGGGGATCGATATATCGCGTCTTAATGAGACGCGATATATCGATCCCGGATAAATCGATTGCTACCCGCCGATACGGCGGGTAGTGAAGACGTACCCTTTGACAAGGAGACGTGTATGTGCAGGGAGAGAAGATGGGGGAAATGCACTGGTGGATGTCTTCCCTGAGACAGGAGAGGGCCTCCTGCTGGAATCAATTACCCTTTCTGACCAGCTAACTCCTGTCGGCCAGCAGAGAGCAGAGGGGCTGTGTCCCTAGCAGGAGCTGCTCCCCAGCAGGCCTGGGTGCCCTAAGCTAACTGTCCACCGGGAAAGGGGTGGTGTTCCTGGCTCACAGTCACTGGGAAACTAGCCCAGGACCTGGCGAGAGAGATCAGAGACATGCTGACTTTAGGGGTGATCCAACCAGCCTCCAGCCCCTGCGCATAGCCAGTCGTGCTGGTCCCCAGGGAGGATGGATCGATCAGACGCTGCATAGATTGCCCAATGCCTAGGCCTGACAAGATCCTAAACAAGTGTTGGGGGGGAAACATTACCAGGGATCTCCCCAAGGACTACTGGGGACCCTTTGGACCCAGATGCTGGGTTGGAATCTGCTCCCATCACCTGGGTTCCTGGTCCTACCTCTCAGCCTGAAGAGGGCCCTTGCAACACCCCAGGGCCTGGTGGATCAGTTACTGAGAGGGGTGGAGGACTTTGCCCTAACGTACATTGATGATATCTGTTTCTTTAGCCAGATCTGAGAGGACGATGTGTCTCAGGTGCAGAGGGTGCTGGGTCACCTCCAGGATGCAGGATAGACAATAATGCCTGGGAAGCGTAAGGTGGGGATGGCAGGGATGTCGTACCTGAGCCACAAGGTGGGGAGCGGCTGCCTAAAGTCAGAACCAGCAAGGTGGAGGCAATCAACGGTTGGCCTACTTTCCAGACTAAGCTACTGTGTGCTTCAGTTTCCCTGTGTATTGCTCCAATGCCTAGGTCGTGGGACTCAGGGTATGTGACTTTTGCTGAGACCCTCTGGGCCAGGTGAGGCAGCTCCAGCTACCTGCACATAAGCGATGGATGGTGCCATTCGTAACCTGAGACCCAGGAGGGGAATGCGACTAGATGACACTTTGTGCAGGAAGTTAGACAAAGACCAGGAGGAGGGGCACCGGGCATGTCGGAGGTTGGCTGGGCAGTCTGCCCCCCCCAGAACTCCCAACCCATCTAAACCCCTCTGCTCCCTGTCCCCTGACTGCTCCGATCCCTCTCCCCACTCCTGCCCCCTGACAGCTCCCCCCCAGAACTCCCAGCCCCCTACCCCCCGCTCCTTGTCCCCTGACTGCCCCCTCCTGGGACCCCTGCTCCTAACTGCCCTCCAGAACCCCACCCCCTACCTAAGACTCCCTGTTCCTTGTCCCCTAACTGCCCCCTCCTAAGACCCCCCCCCAACTGCCCACCAGGACCCTACCCCCTACCTGTACCCTGACTGCCCAAAACTTTCTCCACTCCCCCCAAAAAGCCCCCCCCCCCGTTTCTTGACTGCCCCCTCCAGAACCTCCCTGCCCCTTCTCCTGCCCCCCTTACCCTGCTGCTCAGAACAGGGTGTTGGGCTCTGTGCGAGCCGGACACGTGGCTGAGCTCCCCAGCACAACAAAACCCGGTCCCTGGCCCTGCACAACAAAACCCGGTCCCTGGTCCGGACCGGGTTGCAGGGGAGAGCTGCCCTTGTATCAGCACAAAGTGCTCTCGCTCCCGTTTTGCTACACTGCATGGCAGAAACCGCTCCCAGTTGCAAAAGGGGAGGGCTGCACTTTGTGCTGAGACACTTGCTCAGAATGCAGGGCGGAGCTCCTCTCCAGCTGCTCCGGAGTCCAGCCCGGGACTTTCCTGCAGCCCTCCCAGCCGCTCGCTCTGCTGTGCCGGGGGAGGGGGAAATTCCGGACATTGTGAGTGCTTTACAAATTCCCCCCGGACGCTATTTTTAGCACAAAAAGGAGGACATGTCCGGGTAAATCCGGACGAATGGTAACCCTAGCTAATAGGGCTCTGTTCCACAGATATGCCCAGGCAGGTATGGCACCACATGGGCCATGGGGAGCTCTGCTGAAAGCTAAGCAGGAATCGACTGGCGTGGCTGGTGGGAGCGGTGCGCAGAGGCAGTGGCTGTGGAGCTGCGTGACATGGCAGATAGTGGGGTTCAAAACTGCTGCCCAGAGACTCGTCCATGGCGGCGAGGTGAATTGTGGGTGGCTGCAGCTGCACCAAGGAGATCAGGCTTGGATCCGTGTCTGGACCAGGTGGAGACGTGAGCACTGACACACACAAACGAGCCCGCGGATAGCACCCTGGGCTAGGAAACAGCCTGGATCTGTAGAATAGCAGAGGAACCGGCCAAAGTCACTCATCACAGAGATGGTCAGAACTGGCCACGGGCTGGAAGACCAGGCTACTGGGGGAGAGCCAGGTCTCATGGTCAGGAGTCAGATTCCAGATTTGTACAGCTTTTCTTTGATTTGTGCCTGTGGGTTTCCAAGCCCCATGGGTCTGGCTCCAGCTCTGCTAAACAAACCTCTGTCTGGTTTTCGTAGATGCAGCTGAGAGGCGGGTGCTAAGGAGAGGGGTGAACTGAGGAGAGACCCATGGCCGGGTGGCCCGACTCCCTGCAGGCCGTAACTCGGCGGAGTCCAGAAAAGGGAAGGGCACTTGTGTGTCCCATGGTGGCGGGGTATACATTGCCAGCCTGCCTGGGGAAAGAGCGGGGCTTGTGGAGCTCAGGGGGTACACCTGTCTGCCAGCAGCCGGCGGGGTTGGGAGTCTCCCTTGGTGGACACAGATCCACTCCCTCCTGCTATGGGCAGGGATTTGTCCCAGACATCTCGGGTACCCCAAAAAGTGTCCCAGGCTGCAGCCCCAGAGCACGATGGGTGGAGTAAGCGGGGGGCTCGGCGAGAAGGTGGCTGGACAGGTGGGAGGAACGGGACACTGGGAGTGCCAGTAAATGGCTGGCATCTGGCATCCCTGAAGCACACTACACCTGTCTCCTTGTGCCGGCTATGGCTTGGCCAGATGAACCAGGGCTGTGCCCAGAGTGGGGCAGTCACAGCCCCAGAGCCAGCCCCTGCCCTCCTCCTACATGCACGCCGTGACCCAGCTCTGGCCTCCCTGCAGTTGGATACAGCCCAGAGCCCCCTGCCCTGCTTCTGGGTGAAGGTGTCACAGCTCATGTTCTATTGACAAACCTTGAAACATGAACCAGCACCTCTACTCCCACCATGTCCCCCAGGAGCCATGTGTTGATTGGCCTCGCCAGGGTCCCCAGGGGCCACATGCTTCCCTGCCCTCCCCCCAGGGGACTGCCTTCTGCCCCACCCCCAAGCACTCAAGGACCTTTCCCCTCCTCCTTTTGCCCCCCACCATTAACTCCAGCCCATTGATGCCCTCTCCTGGTGGTGCGCATGGCTGCAGCGTACAGGGGGCTCCCAGCCTGTGCAGCGAGACATGACCAGGCCGGGCGCTGGGCTCCTGTGGGTCACAACTCAGGAGTCAGACCCCCCCTCCCGATCCTGGGGGAGAGGCTCCTTGAAATGGACAGGGCCAGAGCTGCCATCTCCCCCAAGCGGACTTGGAGCCTGCCAGGTCCTGCCCAGGCTCCTACCAGTCCTTGGGACTGGTCCTGTACCCCAGAACCCTTGGGGATCCGCCCTCCCTGGCCCACCTGACAGAGACAACCACTGACACCTTGAGCATGTTTATTGCAATCACCCAATGCCGGTGCCCACAGCCCAGGGACGGGCTGGCTGGCTTGGTCTCAGCACATGGGACAGACAGTCTGGACTCAGAGCCCTGCCCGGGGACGCTGCGAGGGCTTGGCACAGTTTGGCACGGGTGAATGTACATCTCAGAGCCCACGGCCATCACCAGGCAGAGGGGAAAGCAGCGCTTAGCTCCCTGGGGGCCGTCCCTGCCCATCTGGGCCCTGAGCTGGGCCCCCACCAGCTCAGAGCATCCTCATCACTTTGTTGATCCAATCGACGTAGAGAGAGACACGAGTGAAGACAGCTGGCTGGTCCTTGCGGGCACACACACGGATAGGGGTGATGACGCCCTCCAGCACCCAGCAGTCATGGGTCAGGCAGGCCAGCGGCCCCCCATAGTCACCCTGCAGGGGCCGAGAAAACATATCAACTCCTGCGCCCTGCGCTGGCCCCTCAGCATGGGCAGGGACTAGGCGTGCCAGGCCACTGTGCCACTGTGCAGGGTCCAGGACCCAGGGCCCCTGGCCCCCTCCTGTGCTCCCGTCCTGCCCTGCCCCCTCACAGCTCCTCCCTGTGCTCACCTTGCATGGCCTCCTTCCCCAGGATCCACTTCCAGCTCTCACAGCACTCCCCTCCCTTCCCCAATAGCACTTCTTCCCAGCCTGCCCCCCCCCCATGGCACTCTTCCCCTCCCGCCCCCCACAGCACTCACCTCCCCATAACACTGCCTCCCAACCTGTCCCCTATGACACTTCCTCCCCTCCTCCAAGGCACTCTCCCACCTTTCCCCACCCCTCTCTCACAGTACTCCCCTCTCTCATGGCACTCCCCTCCCCTCCTCTCCCCTACAACACGCCCTCCCAGCCTGTCCCCCTAACACTCCCCTCCCCTCTCCCACAGCACTCCCCTCCCCTCCAGCAGGCACCTCCCAGTGTGCCCCCCAGCTCACCTCACAGGCCCCCACCCCGGCTCGCAGAGGCGCAGTACACAGCTCACTCTCCTTCACCTGGCCTCGGAGCACCATGTTGCACTCCTTGTTGCTCAACACGGGCAGCTTGGCTACGTTGAGCAGAGTCTTGTTGCCGGTACCTGGAGGAAGAGGGCGAGCAGATGAGGGGCCTGGGGGCTAGAGCACAGGGACTGGTGGCCCCATCTCCCTTCCCCCCGGCCTGGACAGGGCTGGCTGGAGGGGAGGCTGGCTAGCCATGAGGGGGTCGTTGGCTGGGCTCTCATGTGGCAGTGGTAGAGGGGATGGGGCCGAAGTGTGGAGCAGAGGGGAGGCCCCATGGGGCACGGATTCGGCTGGGGTTCCTGTAGTGTAGAGAGGCAGGGCGGGAGGAAGCTGAGAAAGGGGGGTGTCATTGCAGACAGCCCCAGCCTGTAGAGGAGTCTGGACGGCTTTGGGGGTGTCTGTGCCACATGGCATTCTCTAGTCCTCTTCTCCTGGCTGCCCCCTTCCTGGCCCTGGGTCTGTACCTCCGGTTTCACCCCATCCAGCGATCTCGCACTCTGTGTTCTCGGGCACGACGTACCGCTCTGGTGGGAGGCAGATCAGAGCCACCCGATCGTTCAGAGTCGCTGGCCTGCCAAGACAGAGCAGTGCCATACAGATGCCCACCCACTCCCTGCGTGCCAACCCCCAGTGTCCATTACCAACCAACTCCCAGCATGGCACCGCAAGGCTCTGCCCTCACTACAGCCATTGCAGGAACAGGCCTTCAGCGCAGATGGAACTGGAGCAGCCTCCATATGTGACCCGAGCACAACAGGATGGCTGCAGGGAGCCCAGGCCAATGACTCACAGAGGTTTGAACTGCCCCATTCAGGTCTGTCCAGCCCTGGGGATGCTGAATCCTCATCCCCCGAATGTGATGGTTGCTGGGGGATTCCCCCACGCTGCCCCAGGTTTCCTGTCCTGCCTGCAGCTGACTCTTGCTCCCCAGGGTGTGCCAGCTGGGCTCTAGTGCATGCCCGTGCACGGAGCCATTGCACCAGGCCATGGGAGTCAGGGAAGCAGAGCCAAAGCCAGGGCCATATACTACCCTACCTGCCTCCCTGTCACAGGCAGACACCTGCCCCATGGGCCGGCCCCCTGCACCACCACCGCCTTGGACCACCCTTCCCATCGTGGCACCCGGCATGCCTGGGCAGGGCATGCCCTGGCTGTCCCCAGCACCCCCGGCTGGCTCCTGGGGGTTCTCTGTGGGAGCACAGGAAATCTCTGGAACCAGCTGGACCTTACAAAGAAAGGGGGCACCCCAGTTGGAGGGAAATGCTGTCACAGCAAGAGCTGCATGGTGGGGGTGGGGGTCCAGCGTACGCCCTCGCACGAGGTCCCGGGCCCACCAAGCCGCCACCCTTAGCCTGCTCACCTGGCCAGTTTCAGCAGCACCAGGTCAGACGCGGAGGGCCCGCAGACAAGTTTCAGGATGGGGAGGGCCTGTTTGTCGGGGTCGCTGGGGCTGGGGTCCTTGAAGAGGGTCCCAAGTTGGACCTCGTAGCTAGACAGGTCAGTGTCACTGCCAGAGGAGGCACGACCCAAGCTGCAGCACATCACTCCAGCACAGTGCCCCCAGCCCTCACTCTGCTCCTCCGCCCTAGCCCTGACCCAAACTGCCTCCCAGATTCCGCACCCCCTCCTCACCCAACCCCCTGCCACAGCATGGAGCCCCCTCCTGCACCCAAACTCCTTCCCAGAGCCGCACACCTCACCCCCTCCTACACCCCAATCACCTGCCCTAGCCCTGAGCGCCCTCCTGGAGCCCAAACCTTACATGCCGTCCCGCATCTCAACCTCCTCCCCCAGCCCGGAGGCCCCTCCAGTACCCGAACTCCATCCCAGAGCCCGCACCCCAACCCCCTGCCTCAGCCCAGTGAAAGTGAGTGGGAGAGTGAGTGACGGTGGGAGGGGGGAATGGAGTGAGCAGGGTGGGGCCTCGGAGATGGGGCGGGGCAGGGGCGGGGCAAGGGCCCTTGGATTTGCTTGATTTGACTGTTGGCAGCCCTATGGCTGTGCAGGGGCTCTCTCACAGTCCCCCATATCTGGGGCCCTGCCTTTCGTACCATTAGGAGTGGTCGAGCAAGGACTGGCCCTTCCCTGCAGGACAAGGGCTGCACAGCCCAGGAAGGTGCTCCCAGACAGTTTGTGTATGACCATCACTACGGCAGCCCCCTTGTGCCCATGCCAAAGGGCTAGCTCTGGGGCTGAAATATGCCATGCGGCACAGGGGCGGAAGGCCAGGCCGACAGCGGCTGAATACAGTGCTGCCCAGACACCTGTGTAGCCTGCACGTAGGGAGAGTAGGGGTTGAAGGGACAAACCACAGGCTCCCTATTGTCCGCTGCCCACCTAGGCACTGCTGCACCCACTATATGATGTCTGCAGCTGCTGCAATGGTGCCAATGAATAGGGCCCATCTGACCTCCCTTTTCTGCTCCCTGGCCCCTCACTGAGCCTGGCCCCGCTGGCTGCGGCACCGTGGAGGACTGGATGGTAACAACCCTTGGACTGGTGCTGAGCACCGCAAAGGCACCAGCTAGCTGATCTCTGGACCAGTCAGAGTCCAACGGGTCCAGAACGGTCTGTAGACTGTCCCCTGCTCCAGCCCCTCCCTCACAATGCCATGCGCTCAGCCAGAATGGCTTGTGCACAGGACACTGCACTTCCTCCCCCTAAGGCAGGGGTTCTCAAACTGGGGCTCGGGACCCCTCAGGGGGGCGCGAGGTCATTACATGGGGGGGTCGCGAGCTGTCAACCTCCACCCCAAACCCCGCTTCCCTCCAGCATTTATAATGGTGTTAAAGATATAAAAAAGTGTTTATAATTTATAAGGGGGGGTCGCATTCAGAGGCTTGTGATGTGAAAGGGGTCGCCAGTAAAAAAGTTTGAGACCCACTGCTCTAAGGGGCTCCAGGGCACAGCTGACACCTTACCAGGAGGAGAAGCACTGGCGCGTGCTGATGACCCATTGCTCCTTCACCAGGGATCCTCCGCAGAAATGCACTCCTTTCCTGCGGGGCAGAAAGCACTTATCACATGGGAGAGGCAGGGTCCAGGTGGCGCCCCTGCCTGCCTCACAGGGCCTGGCAATCTAGTTAGCACCAGCTGGCAGCAGTAACAAAGAGAAGGTGAAAGGGTGACTCGATCAATGTGCAGACTATCGGCACAGGAACTGAAGCTTTCATCCTGGTCTCTTCAGGCTGGCAGAGGAAGGGACTATGGCACTGTCCATAGGCGGGATGTTGAAGCTAGACACATTCATCCTGGAAATCAGGTTTACATTTTGACTGGTGATAATAATTAACCATTGGAACAATTTACCCAGGGTCCTTGTGGATTCTCCACTACTGACAATTTTTAACTCAAGATCGGCTGTTTTCTGGCTCTAGGAAATGTTTTGAGGACATTCTCTGGCCTGTATCCTAAAGGAAGTCAGACTGGATAATTACGATGGTCCGTTCAGGCCTGGGAATGTCTGAATCTCCAGATCTCCATGCCTCGCTGAGCACTGGGCGCGCTAGACCTCCAGCAGATCAGATATGGGACAGTGAGGCCCATGGGGAGTCTCTGCCTCTGTGACATTGGCCACAGTGAGAGAGAGGTAACTGGTCTGCATGGCACTTCGGCCCATTGTGAGATCGTACCGTGGAGCTCAGCTCCGTGCAGCTCACCCTGTCCCCTCTCTCCTCTGTGGGGAACCCATGGCAGGAGGTGTGACCACCACTGGTTGTTCTGCAAGTGCCAGTCCCCAGGCCCCTGCTATTGCAGCTATCAAGTGCCTGGGGGGGTCTGGATGCTGGGGAACTGCAATGTGCATTGTTAGGCCCGGAAGCAGGCGCCAATGTTGGTGGCTTGCTGACCCCCAGCCTATGCCTGGCGAGTCATGGGGGAGGCTGCTCAGAGTAGGCTGGGGCTATTAAAGGCAATGACAGCTAGCCAGGCTCTAGCTGCTCTGGGAGATGCACACATTGCTGCTTCGCACATATTAAACTCTTGCCCCACCGAATGGAGTTCAAATAGCTCCCGGCTGAGTCTCCACTTCGAGTCACCAGAGCATTGGTCAGGCACCAATGGCACATGGCTGCTGCAGCTGCTTCCCCATGACCCAGCAGGGTTCCACACTCCAGATCTCCTGCCCCAGCCCCACCCTGGCTGGGCCCCCAATCCCGGGGGACACTGCTCACCGGTTGCGGATGCTGACAGTCCAGGGTGAGTTCCCAGGGCGTCCCCCGACGATACGGCCCTTCAGCTGGAGGCGCTCGTCCCTCTTGCCGCACTCGGCAAAGACCACGTTATCTGCAGGCATGGGGAGGATGAGGGCAGCCCTCGGGAGCTGGGGCCAGCAGCAGGCTCAGCAGGAGCTCCCCAAAGACTCCCCAGCCAGAGACAGATGCCCATTGTGCACCTGGTGATCTGGATCGTGCCCCAGTCCTGAGATGGAGGTGGGGTCAACTAGGGGCTCTGTGGCCTCTGCTCCTGAGCACTCCCCCCAGGCTAAGCTGCCCCCAACTGGCCCCAGCACCCAGACTCTGGCCACAGCTGGCGGGCTTTACCTGCAGTCTCCAGGATGGATGGTGTCTTGTCACCTGCTGGGGAAACAAACCAGAGGTGGTGAAGGTCAGTTGCCCCAAGACGTGGGTCAGAGTAGGTGAGCCGAGCATGGATGGTCCAGGCCTGGGGAATGGCCAAAGCACAGCCTGGGGTTGTGCTGGACAACGGCACAGTCCTGGGGCTTCATTCCCTCAGCCCTCAACCCAGCTCCCCACCCCCACTTTACAGAGACCAAGCGCCTTTTACTGCTGATTAAATCTTTTGAAAATGCCTCCGGGTTTCCAGAGCAGCGGACGCCAAGGAGCCACCATTCTGGGGTGTGCCCAGCAGCACCACACTGGTACTGAACCAGCCCATAATTGCATCACTGGAGTGGGGTGATTGAGTCCTTACTCGCACCTCTTCATCCCCTCCTCCAGTGCACACACACACCCCCGAGCATCTTCTGTCCCTGGCCTGTCCGCGGCCCCAGAGCACCACCTGCCTGACACAGGTACGGCTGGGTACCTGGAACTCACAAGGCAGTTTAAGGGAGCAAGATTGTGGCGACTAATTCGCCCATCTCTCTACCTAGGCCAGAGCCGAGGTCTGTCCTGAGTAGGCTCAGATCCACGTGCCGAACACTGGGTGGCCAGGGCTGGCTGTGCTGTGGAGACGGCCGCTGGAGGGGGCAGCCCAGCCTGTGGGCTTGGAGAGGTGGCCGTGGCAGTGGCCCTGCCACTCACCAGTGTGGTGCACTGGGTCAACAGGAGGCTGGGCCACGGGCCAGCTCGGCAGAGGGGAGCCAGGCCACGAGCTCACTGCATTTTCTCAGCTTAGCAGCATGACGCCAGTCCCCAGAGACAGGACCGGCTCCAGGGCTTTTGCCGCCCCAAGCGGCAAAAAAAAAAAAAAAAGCCGCGTTCGCGATCAGCGGCAGCTCCACCGTGCCGCTTTCTTCTTCGGTGGCAATTTGGCGGCAGGTCCTTCCCTCCGAGAGGGATCCTCCGCCGAATTGCCGCCAAAGAGCCCGACATGCCGCCCCTTCCCCTTGGCCGCCCCAAGCACCTGCTTGCTCAGCTGGTGCCTGGAGCCGACCCTGCCCAGAGAACATGGCGTGGGGCAGCGGCCATGAGACTGAGCCGTCTCCTCTGCATGCCAGGCACCCACCGCAGGACTTGATGGCGCAGTAATCAAACTGGGTGCTGGGGTCCATGGTGTAGCACCAGGGCCCGTGGCTGTCGTTGTCGGGGTTGCGGCAATATTTCTCCTCAAGGCGCATGGCAGGGAACATGGCGGGAGAGATCCTAGGGGAAGGTGGGGAAATAAGCCCTGTGTCCCTCAACCACGACCCCTCCCCCCTCTGCTGCTCCTCAGCCCCCTCCACCCTCAGACCTCTCCAGCCACTCTCTTGCTCCTCGGCCCTCAGATACCCAGACCCCTCAGCCCCCCTCCTGCCCCTTCTCCCCAGCCCCTTGCCCCCCAGCCACACTCCTGCCCCGCCCCTCAAACTCCCACACCTCAGCTACCCTCCTGCCTCTGCCCCACAGCTCCTCACCCCTCAGCACTCTCCCCTGCCGCCTCCTCAACCCCCCCTGCTACCCTGGTTTCCCTCAAGCCCCCCAACCCTTCAACCTTCGCACACCTCTCATCCCTCATCCCAACACTCCCCACAACCCTCCCCCCGAGGCGATGCCATTCCCACTGCCCCTGGCCCTGCTGCTCGCTTTGACCCGGGCTCCATGGCAGGGTCACACGCCTAGGTTCCTGGGCCCAGTGCAGGGACCTCCCCATCGGGGACCTCTCCCAGTGGCTGTGGGGGACATTGATGGAGGAAGGCAGACCCTCGCACTCACTGGGGTGTGTGGGGCGATACTGCTGACCACTTCTGGCAAGTGATGCCTTTCCGGGTCTTGCTGATCTTGCCCCTGTACAGCTCACCATTTCCATGGTAACAGTCTGGGGTAAGGAAATGGAAATGACACCTATTACCAGATGTGCACGGCTCCCCCCCCACCCCAAACTCCCTGGCCCCAGTCCCCACCATGACACCTCTCAGGGATCATCCTGATACCACCAGCCTAGTGCTCCCTCCCCTGCTCTGCACCCAGACCCCCAGAGACTGCCCAGGAGGTAACACACACACACTGTGTTCTGTTATTGTAGGGTTGCTCCTGGGCAATGGGCTGTCCACACTAGTTTGTTATTGTAGGGTCCTTCCGTGGCACTGGGCTGTGTGCACTGGTTTCTTATTGTAGGGTCGCTACTGGGCACTGGGCTGTGCGCACTGATCATAGAATCATAGAAGATTCTGTAAGTTGTCTGAAGAAAGCCTCGTCTACCTCATCCTCCTGGTCTGGTGATCTATAGCAGATGCCCACCATGACATCACCCTTGTTGCTAACACCTCTAAACTTAACCGAAAGAATCTCAACAGGCTTTTCTCCAGTTCATACTGGAGCTCCGAGTAATCATACTACTCTCTTACATATAGTGCAACTCCTCTATCTTTTCTCCCTCTGTGTGTCCTTGCTGAACAGTTTATACCCATCCATGACAGTGCTCGAATCACATCATAGCATTAGTAGGTGCATTGCCAGCAGATGGAGGAAAGTGATTATTCTCCTCTATTCGGCACTGGTGAGGCCACATCTAGAATATTGCATCCAGTTTCGGGCCCCTCACTACAGAAAAGCTGTGGATAAATTGGAGAGAGTCCAGCAGAGAGCAACAAAAATGATTAGGGGGCTGCAGCACATGACTTATGAGGAGAGGCTGAGGGAACTGGGCTTATTTAGTCTGTAGAAGAGAAGAGTGAGGGGGGATTTGATCGGAGCCTTCAACTGAAGAGGGGTTCCAAAGAGGATGGAGCTCGGTTGTCCTCAGTGGTGGAAGATGACAGAACAAGGAGCAATGGTCTCAAGTTGCAGTGGGGAAGGTCTAAGTTGGATATTAGAGAAGACTGTTTCACTAGGAAGGTGGTGAAGCACTGGATTGGATTACCTAGGAAGGTGGTGGAATGTCTATCCTTAGAGGTTTTTAAGGCCCGGCTTGACAAAGCCCTGGCTGGGATGATTTAGTTGGTGTTGGTCCTGCTTTGAGCAGGGGTTGGACTAGATGACCTCCTGAGGTCTCTTCCAAGCCTAATCTATGTTTCTATGATAGTTCCCTGACTGTGCCAGGACTTCCAATTCTTCCTGCTTGTTCCCCAGGCTTTTTGTATTCAGGCACCTAAGATAACTAGATGATTTCTTATTGTAGGGTCACTCCTGGGCACTGGGCTGTGGGCACTAGTTATTGTAGGGTTGCTCTGGGGCACTGCACTGAGAATTGGTTTGTTGTTGAAGAGTCGCAGGGCAGCCCAGTGTCTCCTCCCCGCCAGGGCAGTCCTCACCGTCCACCTCCACCTCATCAGTGCAGCGTTTGATCTGGAAGCAGAAGGCGACGCGCATGCTGGGCAGACTGGTGAAGCACCAGGGGGCCTCTGAGCCATCAGGGTTCCGGCAGTAATTCTCCCGCAGGTCCCTGGCAGACACACCAGCTCAGCTTGGGAACGTCCCAGCCAATGATACAGCGTCCAGCAGCTGCCAGCCCCCAACATGGGAGCCACGCCCAGCCGTGGAGGTGTTCCTGTGGGTAGCGGGCTGGAATTTCCAAGGATCTGGATGCCCAGATCGCCCCCCACAGACACGCCAGGAGCACCTCCACCCGAGCTGTGGCATCAGGCTATGGGCATTTGCAGGCAGGCCCCCTGCAAGTTTGGTGCCACCCCATCTGGGCCAGGGCCACACCTGTGCTGGAGTCTCAGGCCCTGCAGCCCGAGAACCAGCGATCCCACCCAGGCCTCACACCACACTCCCAGCACTGGCTGGGTCATTAGGCTGGCTCCCACTCTGTGACGCCCAGCTGCAGAGCCAGCTCCTCCTGCCCAGCTCTGTCTGGGGCAATGCTGCAGCCGCCAGACCGATGGCTACATAGCCACGGAGGGAGCCTGCAGCACCCAGGACCTGAGCCAGGAAGTCTGGACCCAGCCATCTCAAGCGAGCAGCACAGATATTCATGCGGTCCAGGACCCTGAATGTTTATTCAGGCAGCTAGCGCAGTGTGCACTGGTGCCGGGCCTCATCTTGGGGGGAACAGGTAACCCTCCCCCAGGTACCTCTCCAGGAACCCCCCCAGCTAGGCCCCCCCAGGGACCCCTCCCCCAGCTAGCTCCCCCCTCCAGTTACCCCAGCGACCCCGCCCAACTAGCTTCCCCCGGGGACCCCCAGCAACCCCCTCCTCCAGATAGTTCCCCCAGGACCCCAGCTACCTGTCCCCCAGCTACCCATCCCCCAGCTAACCTCCAGGGACCATCCAGCAATCTCTACACAGATGCGCACTGAATTTTTCCAGCATATAGACCTCTAGGAGCTCCTCCCTCCCCCACCCAAGTGTTCCATCGCCTACTTGCACTCGTATGCCTCGGGCCGGAAATGGTGCCGGTGGGGGGTCTGGGCGTCCCAGCGCTGGCAGGGGATTCCTGACGTGGTGACGTTCACCTTGCCCCGGTAACCTTCGCCTTTGTGCTTGAAACAGCTGGTGGTGGTGTCTGCGAGGCGTGGGCTTTTCTCTGCTTCCGTGGATGTGGGCAGCAGGAAAGGCCAAGCGTCACTGGGGGCTGGCTTGGGAGCACCGGGGAGCAGGGAGGAGTGGTGTATGTTGTGGGAGGTGGGACACCTTGCACCCTAGCACCAGCCCGCTGACCAGGGGACTGGTCCCGCTGCAGACTCTTCGCTGGCAGGGCCCTGCCATGCACTCAGGACTGTGAGCCAGAGGTTGGACCTCATGAGCTCTATGAAATACCCCTAAGGGCATGGAGCATATTCCTGAGTGCCAGTGGGTGGGCGCTGTGCGAGGGGTTGGGGTACTACTCATCCCCTGCACTGGAGCAGAGCAGAGCAGTGCTGGGCAGTGGCAGTAGGGGGGCGTTGGCAGGGAAAGGTCTGTCATGGCTACATGTCTCGACTCCGCTGAGGCATGGGAGCAGCAAACCGGGCACTGCAGCATGGGGTGGCCCTGCTAGGTGGCTAGACCTCACACCATCAGGGGCCAGAGCTGGATTGGGCACGTCAGTGAGGTTAACAATGATACGGACATAGCAGTGTGGGCAACACATCCCAGTCACGCCCATTGGCACCCACAGCACAGCACTTACTGCATTTGCGGAGGTGGCAGTACTCCCGCTCCCGGGCAGGATCTGTGGTGTAGCACCAGGGGCCCACGGAGCTGTCAGGGTTGCGGCAGTAATTGTCATCCAAATCCTTCTCAGGATATCTGGATGGAATAGGGAGAAGGCAGGGGGAGAGAGGTGAGGGAAACCTTGATATTTACAAAGCCACATTCTGATCCTTTCCTGGTCCAAGAGCCTCTGGGATGTGCTCTTCCCCTGCTCGGACCCCCAGGAAGTGGGTTTGCAGCGCAGCCCCAGCCTGACCCTCGGCAGTGACCAGCCCTGTTTGGGGGAACATGGCCAGGATCCATGTTACCCACAGAATCTCGGGGCTGAGCCTTGCCTGTACATGGTGGTGGTGGGTCTGGGCAGTGCCAAGAATGCTCCTCTGCAGGTTGCACTGCCAGCCTGGGGGCTCAGCACTGGCAGCTGAGAGGGTCTCTGCTAATGCCTATCCCAGAGTGCCATGTCCCCTGGCTGGTCTGCATTCACTGCAGGGCCTCCGTAGTGCTGGGGGCTCAGGCTTCCCAGCCCCTAGGAATCCAGGGGCAGTAACCTGGGACCTCGGGGAACTCTCTGCTCTGGACAGAGTGCTGAGATGCCCCACTATCACCCAGACCTGCTCCCTCCTGAGCCCCCCCGTGAAGGCCAGACTGTTCCCATCCCACACTGAGACCATCCCGCGGGGGATGAGCAATCCCTGCCCCAAGCGGGGAGGGCTGATACTTGTGGGGATGGTATGGGTGCTTGTGGGGGTGCTGCAGGTCCCAGCGCTGGCACTCCCGCCCGGACTCCGTGTGGTCCACCAGGCCCCGGTAATCTTCCCCGTTGCACAACACACACACGGCTGCAAGAAAGAATCATGCTTCAGGCATGGAGCGAGGCAGGACATGTGCAGGCTGGCAGCTCTGAAGGCCTTTGCCAGCTATGCAGATGAATGTCGCTGGCTCTGAACCCAGAGAATCCATTGCATCCCCAATCCTCCCAGCTCTGCCCCCAGGAGAGCCCCCACATCACAGACCATCACCCAGCAGACTAGTGCCAGGATTTGTGGGTAGAACCCTGGATCCACCACATCTGTGCATGGCGGTGCGCAGGGGTGATAGGGCATGTGTTGCCTGAATGCTGGTGCACAGGCAACAGCTGTCATGTGGGGAGGGAGGGGGCATCCAGCGGGTGAGATGTCCGGCTGTTGCACGTGGGAGATAGCTACTCCATAGATGCCGAGTCCATGGGTGCTCTGGAGTTGGAGCATGAATGGAAAAAAAATAGTGGGTGCTCAGCACCGACCAGCCACAGCTGTTCCCCGCCCCTGCTCATCAGGTGATGGGGGAACACCACTGCCCAACAGCTGATGGGGGTGATGCCACTGTCAAACAGCTGTTTGGCTTTTGCGGGGACTTGGGGAGGCTGGAGAGTGGTGGGTGTGTGGGAGCCTTGGGGAGGGGGGCAGAGTGGAGGTGGGAAGAGACGGAGCAAAGACGGGGCCTTGGGGGAAGTGGCTGAGCGGGGTTGGGGCCTCAGGTGAAGTGGGGGTTGAGCACCTCCTGGGAAAAGGAAAAGTCGGCACCTGTGCTTGGGGGAAGGCGGTTTACTCACCATCTTCACACTTCTTGATACCACAGCTCTGGTGCCGGACGGCTGGGTCCATGGTGTAGCACCAGGGACCCCGCTCATCTCTGTCTGGGTTCCGGCAGTAGTTCTCCTCAAGGCCATTCCGCAGAGAGGGAGAAAACCTGCTGGGACACAGAGCGCGC
This sequence comes from Chrysemys picta bellii, assembly GCF_011386835.1. Classification (NCBI taxonomy): domain Eukaryota; kingdom Metazoa; phylum Chordata; order Testudines; family Emydidae; genus Chrysemys; species Chrysemys picta. The sequence goes on from NC_088797.1 coordinate 52,183,855, forward strand.
AGGGGGCTGGGATGGTTTCAGTGACTGGGGCCCTGGGGGCACAGCTCAAAGGGAGGAGCTCTCAGCCCTCAGGCCAGGCTACATGACAAAGTAGGTCAATGCAAGTGGCCTGGCAGAGACTTAGGATATGTCTACACTACAGCCAGATTGACGCTCTGGCGATCAATGCACCGGGGTCAATTTAGCAGGTCTAGTGAAGACCCACCAAATCGACCGCAGATCGCTCTCTGGTCAACCCCATATTCAAGCCCGAATGAAAAGAGTAAGATAAGTCAACGGGAGAGTGTCTCCCATCAACCCAGTGCGATGTAGACACCACAGTAAATTCACCTAAGTTACGTCAACTCCTAACTACGTTGACTAACTTACACCAGAGTGGTGTGGATTCTTCCAACCTGAACCCCATCAGATTTCTTTTGGCCCAATCCTCCAATTTGTCTAGATCACTCTGGATCCCGTCCATACCCTCCAGCATATCTACCGCTTCCCGCAGCTTAGTGTCATCTCCAAACTTGCTGAGGGTGCAATCCATACCATCATCCGGATCATTAATAAACCTGTTGAAGAAAACTGGCCCCAGGACCAAACCCTGTGGTACGCCACTTGATACCGGCTGCCAACTAGACATCGAACTGTTGATCACTACCCATTGACTTCGACAATCTAGCCAGCTTTCTAGCACCTTATAGTCCATTCATCCAATCCATACTTTTTTAACCTGCTGTGGGAGACCGTATCAAAAGCGATGTTAAAGTCAAGCAATATCAGGTCTACTGCTTTCCCCTTGTCCACCTAACCAGTTAGCTCATCATAGAAGGCAACCAGATTGGTCAGGCATAACTTGCCCTTGGTGAATCCATGTTGACTGTTCCTGATCATCTTCATCTTCTTGAAGTGCTTCAAAATCCCGAGCCTCTTTTTGCCAGAAACTGGTTGTGATGGGTTCAGTCACAGAGATCCCCTTGGGACTGTCATCTGATATGCTGAAATTACCTTGGAGCCTGTTTTTCCTGCCAGCTTTTGACTTCCAGAACCCTGCCTTGTTGAACCAGACATGCTAGCCTGCTGCAACACAGACCCAGGGTCCTGGCCATGCCCCCAAAGCTGCATGGTTTAAGTGAAAACAGCTCTGCTGGTTACCTGAACCAGCTCCCAGACACCCAGCTTTCAACGGGATCCAAACCCCAAATTAATTCGTTTTACTCTGTATAAAGCTTTGGAAGTGCAGAGTGGGACATGAAAGAAGATATTTATATGAAAAACATAGAGGCCTTAAAGTATCACATTTTTTGCTGCAGTACCTAGTGAGAGTGTCTAGAGAATGGGGCCCTATGAAAAAAGCAATATTGCACTTCTTGAAGAATATTTGGAAAGGTGAAATACTTTAATTCTGGAATTAAAGTAATTCTGGTGTCCAGTGCATGGTAGTCACTGGCTCATCCAGTGAGTCTGCTTTGCCATCACACACATGAAGAAGAGGCACAGGAGAGTTAAGGAGAGGCTGTCTGCAGAGAGGAAGCCAGTTTGTAGCCTGTGGGACAGAGGGATGTACGGGGAAGGCTCTGGACTAACCCTAATCCATTGTTTTCCCCTCTCATAAAGTTCTATTTTTGGAGAATACTTCACAGCACATAGTGCAGCATGCAGAGCAGCACTCAAAGCACACAGTGCTTGGAAATGTACAGCAAATAGCATAGAATTCATAGCTGTGACATTATGAGTGTAATATAATATTTCACGGGAAGGTGACAGGACCAGAAAGAGTTAATTAACTCACAGATTGACCTGACCCATATCCGAATTTTAGAAACTGGTTAGGAAGATATGTAAATGAATAGAGCTTTGAAATGCAAGTCTGCATTGTTAGAGGTAGACGGGTAGGTGTTTGCTCAGGTCTTGGGACGTAAGCAAAGAAGTCTTGTCTATTGCTATAGCTTTGATTCAAAGATCAAAAAGGGAATATTAACATTTAGGAAGATACTTGAGTGAAATAGTATTAGTGTCTATATGTCTCTTTGAAGATTGTGGTAATCTGTATCTGAACTTTTTAATGGATAAATTACCCTGTGCTAATTGCCAGGATGTTTGGAAGAAGGAGCGTTAAGCCTATTGTTTTCTCAGGCCAAAAGGCTGCTGGAAATGTATAAGAACCCTGGGACACGATCCTTCTGCATCTCAGATCTGCTTTGGGTTTCAAGAGGAGGAAACCTTAAACTACAAGGGATTGAGATCCCCAGTCACTGACTGGCGTCACCCTGAATATGGATATTGGACTATAATCTATGGATTATTTCTAAAAGGACTTTTGGCAAATACGAGCTCATCTCTGCTATGTATCTGAACCTCAAGAATTGAATTCAAGTCTGTATGTATATTGATCTTTTAACCAACACTCTCTTTTCTTTTTAAATAAATTTTATTTTAGTTAATAAGAATTGATTATAAGCGTGGATTTTGGGTAAGAATTAAGTTATAATTAGACCTGGGTATGTGGCTGATCCTTTGGGGTTGGAAGAACCTTTTCTGTTATATGATGAGATAAGATTTTCCATAATCATCAGATCTGACGTGTGTGTCTGGACGGAGGCTGGGTACTTTAAAGGAACTGCGTTGTTTGAATTTCTAACTAACCAGTGAGGTACTATAGAAGCTGTTCTGTGCTGGCTTGGTAAATCTAAGTATTGGAATATCCACCAGCGTCTGGGGTTTGTCTGCAGTTCACTCTAATTGAGTGACCTCAGCTGGCTCCCACAGGCAGCACCATCACAATAGCGTCAACATACCCAGTCATATTTATAAATGTGCAGCAAGCACTGCACAGTTCTCAGCAGCACGAGGCCCAGAGAACAGTCAACTGCACAGTTCCATGGCTCTTATGTCTGACTGTTCAAAGTCAGCAGACTCCACCTCCGCCCTCCACCTGAGTGTCAGCTTTTCCCCCTTTGCCTCAAGATACTACTCAGCTATAACCATCGGGATCATTTTCTTACTGAGAGCCAATCTGGTGAGTAAACACCATTTCAGTCTACCAAGAGTACCATTCCACTGTTGTTCTGCTCCTATTGGCATTTTAATAGTGACAATAATGGTAATATCCCGGTCAGGAAAAAAATGTCCCTGCTTGCAGCTTTCTGAACAGTCCTGAGTTCTTAAGGATGCAAGTGTCAGGCACCTTCCTCGACCAGCACACACTGATATCGGTGAGGTGTTGTGGTGAGCCACCAATATTTGCATAACCATAGAAAAGCAGCCCTTTCTGTTGCCTCACTGCAGATAAGGAACAGACACCTGCAAATCCATCCAGTCACAGTCCTACAGAGCAGGAGGTGATTAATGGCCCTACACACTTGCATGACAACGGCCCCACTGTGCATTTTCAGATTCAAAATTATTTTTCAATGATTGGTAGCAATCCAGCGTTGCAAACTTCCAGAGTGCAATTGCCACTCATTGCTACATGGTCAGTGAAGCTTTCTGGTGTTCCTGCACAGAAGAGCTGGGGTGAGCTCAGCAGACAGAACCAGGAATGTGGCCTTGGGTATCCAAACGTTTTGCAGCTACTGCTCATCTTTCCAAACCTGCATGACGGTGCAATCCCAGCAATCAGTGCTCATTCTCAGGCCCCGAATCAGTGCTCTACCATCTGTTGCTGCTCCATGGATGCCACCAATAACCATAAGTTGCTTTTTGCTATGCTTTTTGCTTAGCAAACTGTCTTCAGAGAAATGGTCATGTCCCCCGTTGTTGCAGTTCTTCCTGTAGCCCTGCAAATCCTGGAGCATGGTGAATCCTGTATTTGCCACATTCATGAGATCAGTGCATACTTCTGTGGGCTCCATGCTTCTGTCAGATATGGCAAAGACTGGGAAGTGCCATATGGGTTTGTGGGATTTTTTAAAATAGTAGGAAAATTATGGGATATGGATGACATTATGAGCGGGAGAAAGTTGCATGCTGGGAATGTGACCCCTAGATTCCAGAGATTCCTGGTGATTTATATCCCAAAACACATTGCAAAAATTTCCCAGAAGGCATTGCGCTGGGATGCCTACCTGTGCGGCACTGGCACAGCCCTCCTGGTGAGCATGTGCAGTGCTGATGCACACTGCCGAGCATGAATGTGCCTGCGTGATATACAACCATTGGCAGCTGTACGCTGATGTAACGTGTGTCAACCACATTGTAGTGCAACCATAGAGCCAGTAAACTCACATGCCAAGTGTGACGCATGATGGGAAATGATTAAGCATCCTGTAGGATGTCATTCACACAAATTCAACCCTTAAAGACATATGGGAAGATAATGTTTGTGTTTTTGTGTATTTACATATATATTGATGGTGATCAACAATGTGATCAAACAGTCGCTGTCTATGCCATATTCTATTAATTCAGAGATCAAAGGGACATAAATGAACTGTAAATCTAGGATATCGCTTTATTCATCTTTCTTTGAAATGTATAGCAAATCATCTGTGAATGGTGGAAAAGCAGGCAATTGCCTGATGTTGATCCGTGTGGATAATTACCCCTGACACTTTAGGAAATGAGGGTCTATTGTTCACTGAGGTACTCCGAGCTGTCAAAGAAGGCCTGATACTGTATAAAAAAATGGATTGGGTCCTGATCCTGTCATCTCAGATCTGCTTGCGGCTTCATGCAGGAGAAGCCTAAGCCTCAAGAACTGAGATCCCAGCTCTGACTGGACCGCTCTGAATACAAACATTCGACTATAACCTATAACATTGGACTATAACTATAACCTATTTCTAAAAGAACTATTTGCATCTACAAAGCTCACCGTCTCCGCTATGAATTTGAATCTCAAGATTGACTAATGTCTGAATGTACACGGATCTTTTAACCAATTCACTCTCCCTTTTCTTTAATAAATTTTAGTCTAATTAATAAGAATTGGCTGTAAGCGTGTATTTGGGTAAGAGCTGGAATATTCATTAACCTGGGCGGTAATGTGTCCGATCATTTGGGACTGGTAGAATCTTTTATTTTATATGATGAATAAGATTTTCAGTAATCTTCATCATATTTGACTTGGGTGACTAGGTGGAGGCCTGAGGCTGGAATACTTTAAGGGATCTGTGTAGTTGACGTCTGAGTAACCAGAGAGGTATATAATAGAAGCTGTTTTGTGGTGGCTTGGTAAATTGGACTATTCACCAGCTTTGTGGAGTGCCAGCCCCATTCTTTGTAGTTCATCCTAATTGAGTTACCTCAGGTGGCTCCCCTGGGATCCTGGTCACAGTGGTATACTTATGCTCGTATACACATTACCACAGGTTAATTGGGTTTTTTTATCAGAACCACACGCTTGTCAAAAAGTAATTTTGATATTGGAGAGTTTAAGGATTAAAAATCAGTTACAATGAGTGACCCACGCTCATATGAAGATCTTGACAGAAAAACCCTTGAAAAATTGTGCTTACAGAGCGGGTTGTTTAAAACAAAGGCTCCAGAGCAGGATCTGAAAAATCTGTTAATGGCCAGTGATAAGGAAGCAAAAATGCCTGCAATAAGACACCAGCAGCAGCTGGAACATGAACAAAAGCTAATAGATCTTCAATTGCAAAAGATAGCTGATATGGAAAAAGAAGCCCATTTAAAGCTTATGGAATTGCTGGCTGCTGAGGAGAAGCCTCACCAGATGCAACAGGAATGTGCCAGACTTCAGCTCCAAGTCTTGGAAGAGCAGAAAAGGCTACCACAACCTGGAGATCCATCCCCTTATGACAATAAAAACTGGGAAAGAATGTGTCCCATTTACAAAGATACTGAGGACACAGAGAAATTTCTATCTACCTTTGAGCATTTGTGTGAAATTCACAATAGCCCAGAAGTATTGTGCATGACTGTCCTGCTGACCAGATTGACTGGGAAATCCAGGGAACTGTTCAATGAAATGGGCAGCCTAGTGGCTAGACTGTTGGTTAAGGGCTGGAGGGGGGGAAACCTGCCATCCTTTCCCTCAGGTTTTGGCTCAGAGAGTCCTGGGACACTCACACCCCTAGACAAGGGAGATGGATCTTGCTCCCAGCTGTGGGGGGAGGGAGAGGGCTCAGAACCTGTTGTCTGAGCTGCTCCCTATGTAAGTCCTTTAGTTTGGGGCGTGGCCTTGCTAGTCCAGTTTCACCACAGTTGGGACTTGGCGGTTAGTTCCCCTTGGCAGGGGAAGACTTACTTGCTTCCAGTGGCTGCGTTGGCAGGCAGGTTGTGTCTGTGCCTTCAGGCAGACACACAGAGAGCTCCTGCCTCTTCGCCAGTCAGCCACTGGCTGAGCCAGGCTCCCTTCTTTTCTCCCTCCTCCAGACCTGGCATTGGCTGCAGGTATAACGAGGAGGGGCTCGCTGAACCCACAGGTTTTCTTTAACCCCTGCTATGCCTGGCAGCCATCTTCTTCATAATGATGAATAAGATTTTCATTAATTCTCATCATATTTGACTTGGATGACTAGGGGGTGGCCTGAGGCTGGGTTACTTTAAGGGAATTGTGTTGTTGACTTCTGAGTAACCTGTGAGGTATAACAGAAGCTGTTTTGTGATGGCTTGGTAAATCTAAGTATTGGAATATCCACCAGCTTTGGGGATTGCCTGCCCCATTCTTTGCAGTTCACCCTAATTGAGTGACTTCTGCTGACTTCCCTGGAATTACGGTCACAGCAAGGGACTTCTGAGAGCCCCTGCTGCCTCCCCAGGTGCTCTGGCACAGCTGCGGGGGCTCTGTGCAGCACAGTAACCCAACTGGGAACCAAGCCTCAGAAAGCTGCACCCGCAGAGCTTATGCAGCCCCCTGCCATGAGAGTGATTCAAAGATTAGTAACTGAGTCACAGAGCTCAATCTCTTTAGTTTAACAATCTATAAGCACCAGTGGGGGAACAAACATTTGGTAACATAGGGCTCTTCAGTCTAGCACAGAAAGATCCAACACGGCCAATGCCTGGAGTGGAAGCTAGATTAATTCAGACTGGAAATCAGGTGTACATTTATAATGGTGAGACTAATTAGCCATTGGAACCATGTAACAACATAGGAATGGCCCTATTGGATCAGACCAAAGGTCCATCTAGCCCAGTATCCTGTCTTCCGACAGTGGCCAGTGCCAGGTGCCCCAGAGGGAATGACCAGAACAGGTAACACTGGTCTACAATTTTTGAGAAGTCATCTGCTTCAGAGATAAAATGTGCTATTTATTATGTATTTTGATGTGCTGAATTCAAATATGACAATTAAAACAACTGATTGGCTACTGTTTCTAAGATATTTAAGTTTTTACATTTTATGTCTGTGTATATTGTGTAGATAGTAGAGTTTTAATCATAAATTGTAAACCTAGGTCTTTTCATGTGTTTATGGTTGCTTTACATGATAATATTTCATCTGTCCTGTTTATGTAACACTTTAAAAATCAGCAAAAGGGTTATATAAATAAAATTTATTATGAAACAAAAGGCAAAAAACTGTTATGTACATAGTTTAGTCCTATTCAGTGTCTACTCGGCGCTTCTTGGCTTGTCTCTTGTATTCATTAAATGGAGCATCTCTTGTCGCTGTCCAGCAATAGTCTGCAAGCATTGATGGGCTCCATTTGCCCTGATAGTGTTTCTCCATTGTTGCAATGTCCTGGTGAAATCGCTCGCCGTGCTCGTCGCTCACTGCTCTGCAGTTTGATGGAAAAAAATCTAGATGAGAGTGCAAAAAATGTATCTTTAGTGACATGTTGCAACCAAGGCTTTTGTATGCCTTGAGGAGGTTTTCCACCAACAAGCTGTAGTTGTCTGCCTTGTTGTTTCCGAGAAAATGTATTGCCACTAACTGGAAGGCTTTCCATGCCGTCTTTTCCTTGCCACACAGTGCATGGTCAAATGCATCATCTCGAAGAAGTTCACGAATCTGAGGACCAACAAAGACACCTTCCTTTATCTTAGCTTCACTTAACCTTGGAAATTTTCCACGGAGGTACTTGAAAGCTGCTTGTGTTTTGTCAATGGCCTTGACAAAGTTCTTCATCAGACCCAGCTTGATGTGTAAGGGTGGTAACAAAATCTTCCTTGATTCAACAAGTGGTGGATACTGAACACTTTTCCTCCCAGGCTCCAATGACTGTCGGAGTGGCCAATCTTTCTTGATGTAGTGGGAATCTCTTGCACGAGCGACTATCCCATTCGTAGAGAAAACAGCAGTACTTTGTGTATCCAGTCTGCAGACCAATCAAGAGAACAACAACCTTCAAATCATCACAAAGCTGCCACTGATGTTGGTCATAGTTTATGCACCTCAAAAGTTGTTTCATGTTGTCATAGGTTTCCTTCATATGGACCGCATGACCAACTGGACTTGATGGCAAAACATTGCTATTATGCAGTAAAACAGCTTTAAGACTCATCTTCGATGAATCAATGAACAGTCTCCACTCATCTGGGTCATGAACGATGTTGAGGGCTGCCATCACACCATCGATGTTGTTGCAGGCTACAAGATCACCTTCCATGAAGAAGAATGGGACAAGATCCTTTTGACGGTCACGGAACATGGAAACCCTAACATCACCTGCCAGGAGATTCCACTGCTGTAGTCTGGAGCCCAACAGCTCTGCCTTACTCTTGGGTAGTTCCAAATCCCTGACAAGGTCATTCAGTTCACCTTGTGTTACGAGGTGTGGTTCAGAGGAGGAGGATGGGAGAAAATGTGGGTCCTGTGACATTGATGGTTCAAGACCAGAAGTTTCATCCTCTTCCTCATCTGACTCAAGTGAGAATGATTCTGGTGCATCAGGAGCCGGCAGTCCTTCTCCGTGGGGTACTGGGCGTATAGCTGATGGAATGTTTGGATAATGCACAGTCCACTTTTTCTTCTTTGACACACCTTTCCCAACTGGAGGCACCATGCAGAAGTAACAATTGCTGATATGATCTGTTGGCTCTCTCCAAATCATTGGCACTGCAAAAGGCATAGATTTCCTTTTCCTGTTCAACCACTGGCGAAGATTTGTTGCACAAGCGTTGCAGCATATGTGTGGGGCCCACCTCTTGTCCTGATCTCCAATTTTGCAGCCAAAATAAAGGTGAAAGGCTTTCTTAACCATAGTGGTTATACTGCGCTTTTGTGATGCAAAAGTCACTTCACCACAAACATAGCAGAAGTTATCTGCACTGTTCACACAAGTACGAGGCATCTCTGCTCACTTTGGCTAAACAGAAATGTGTCCCTTTGCAAAATCAAACACTGACAAATAAGAGAGCACGACACTGTATGATTTCTAGAGCTGATATAGGGCAATTTGTTCAGCAGAGTGATGTAAGCTTCGTTATGATTGCATCATCCATGACTTCTAGGAATAACATGATGCAATTCATATCATGTATGACGCAATACCAGCTTCAGATTCCATCATTCATTGTTTTGCCTAAAAAGCAAGTACTGTCCAAACCCAGTCATAGATTTATTCATAGATCCAGTCAAAGATGTATTTTAGTCATTTCTGGTTTAAATTGAGATCCCTTCCCTTTATAACTCACTTATCCTCCGCCATTCCCAAGTCAAGGGTCGTATATACTGACCCAATAGCATATCTTGAAAACTAGAGCCAATCAACAATTTTAAGCATCGTTTTCGTTCTCAGTGATCCAGAATTAGTAAAGTTTGACTACATTTATTTCAGAAGCATTTTGGCTGTAGAGCAGTGTAATCATGACGTGAGCCATGCCCTGTCACTCATTCCCAGCAGCTGGCAAACAGAGGCTAGGGACAGCATTCCTGTCCATTCTGGCTAATGGCCATTGATGGACCTAGCCTCCATGAATTTATCTAGCTCTTTTTGCAACACTGTTATGGTCTTGGCCTTCACAACATCCACTGGCAAGGAGTTCCACAGATTGACTGTGCGTTGTGTGAAGAAATACTTTCTTTTAGTTGATTTAAACCTGCTGCCTATTAATTTAATTTGGTGACCCCTGTTTCTTCTATGAGTAGTAGTAAACAACACTTCCTTATCTACTTTCTCTATACCAGTCATGATTTTATAGACATCTATCATATCTCCCATTAGTCGTCTCTTTTCCAAGCTGAAAATCCCAGTCTTATTAATCTCTCCTCATACGGAAACAGTTCCATACTGCTAATCATTTTTGTTGCCCTTTTCTGAACCTTTTCCAATTCCAATACATCTTTTATTTGAGATGTGGCAACCACATCTGCACACAGTATTCAAGATGTGGGCATACCATGGATCTAGCTATCCCTTTCTTAATTATTTCAGCATTCTGTTTGCTTTTTTGACTGCCGCTGCACATTGAGTGGATGTTTTCAGCGAACTATCCACAATGATTCCAAGATCTCTTTCTTGAGTGATAATAGCTAATTTAGACCTCCATCATTTTATATGTATAGTTGGGATTATGCTTTCCAATATGCATTACTTTGCATTTATCAACATTAAATTTCATCATGGTGGATTCTCCATCAGTGACCATTTTTAACTCAAGATAGGCTGCTTTTCTAAAAGCTCTGCTCCAGAAAATGTTTTGGGGACATTCTGTGGCCTCTGTCCTACAGGGGGGGTCAGACTAGATTATCACAATGGTCCCTTCTGACCTGGGAATCTCTGAACCTTCCACTCATTTTGGGAGGGCCCCAGCACATTTGAGAGGCCCCAGTGTGTAGCACTAATGGCAGGCATTCCCATCTCTGTGAGAGGCTGTGATGCTGTGCGATTGACTATGACCATTTATATAATTGATATTGCCACTGTTAGACAATTACAACAAATATTGTACAACGTATGTCACGTAAGGTGTCAGTGGAAAAGTTATGATTTGCTAAGTATGATTATCCTGTGGGTATGCATGCACAATTTGTGTATCTGAAGTTATGAATATTGACTATTCATGCATGTGTGTTGTCCGGGTAACAGCCACCAGATAAAATTTAAACTGAGATCAGGCCTCTTTGTGCTGATGTCCCATCAAGGACACACAGCTCTCACAATGGGCCATAGAAGAAACTTCTTCTGCTCTGATAGCGCTTCCTACAGAGGGAGGCTTCAGCCAGAACATGGGCAATGGCTGTCCCTGTGGGTCATCCAGTATCTAAGGACATGGGATATGCTCATGTGACCCTGGACTCCATCTTGGGCCAGTAACTTTCCATGCACCTGTGCTGTGAGCTTTGTTTGAGACAGTAGATTTCCAGGCAAATGGCAGAGGAGCTAAAAGATCCCTGCGATATCTCCATTTGACCCTCCATTTCCTGCCCTGATTCTCTGGACTGTGGATTTACAATTCAAAGGAGCATTTTGAATTATGGACTGAGGACCTTCCAATCTTTTGGAAGTTACCAGAGAGACTTTACAAGCCATCAGTCTGTTCCATCACTGCTAGAAACCTGATAAAAGGACTTTGCAATCACTTCTATGTATATAATCTGTTAAACATTATTAATTCTCTTCTTTTCTTTTATAATTAAATCTTTAGATTTGAGTTACTACAGGATTGGCACTAGCATGATTGCTGGGTAAAATCTGGGTTATATGTTGACCTGGCTGTGTGGTTGATCGCTTGGGATTAAAAGGACCCTTTGTTCGATGAAATTGGTTTTCAGTAACCACTCATCATAGAGTCCAGTGCCTGGGTGGTGAGCCAAGTGCAGTGATGCCTAAGAAGACTGCATCTTTCACTTCCTGTTTATCAGTGTGGTGAGACAGAAGTTACTTTGATTACTGGCTTGATATATCTAATGAGAAAACAACCACCAATCTGGAGTGAGTCTGCCCTATTTCTCCACAGTCTGTCCTGAATTTGACATACTCAGCTGTGACCCACTGGGGCACATAGACAGAGGCACCATTTACTCTAGACTCCCAGAGCTGTTAGTTCCTGCAATACCAGCCCAATGAGAAGAGGAGCATGCTGGGGGCAGAGCTGCAGGAAAGTTAGCCCCTGCTACCAGAGGCCCTGCTTCCCAGCCTGGCTGACTGGCCCGACCCTGGGCTGACCCCAGCCACCCTCAGCTGCTGGCTGGCCCGAGCTGCCCTTGGACACTCCAGCCCCTGGTCACCAGCCCGAGCCCCAAGCTCCAAGCCGCTGACTGAAGCTGAGTCTCCGTCAGCTTCAGGGAAGAGGGGGAAGCATGGGCGAGGCCACAGCCTTGGTTAGGGGAGACTTAGCCTCCCCTGGCCTTCCATACTCATTGCCCATGCCAGTGGGCCCCCAGGTGGCACAGCCCCATCCATCATGGGAGAGCCCCACCAGCATAGGGTGGGCATCACCCTCACAGCACCTGTGATCATGGGGAAACTTCAGCCTCCACTGCTGGCAGTTCTTTCCCTTCTCCGTCGTGGACTGTATGCCCCGGTAGCTCCTCCCATCTGCCCTAATGCAATTCTGCATGTAATCTGTGGGTGAAAAGGGTGCCCCCGTGAGCCCAGGGATGGCTGCCTTGTGGAGAATCTTTGTGGGGAGAGCAGCCAGCGCTCAGCATGAGTGGCTCCTGCAGCTCTACAGCAGCTCCAGCCAGCAGTGCGGAGCAGACAGCCATCACCCCGTAGCAAGCGTGCTGGGGAGCTAGAGAGCTAGGGCAGAACTGGGCAGCTTCCCTGCAGTCGGGAGCCCGGGCCGGGGCACTCTGAGCACAGAGCCAGACACTGGAGCACTGGTGGCTTGAGAGAGCTGGCTCCTGTGGAGTGCAGAGATGGCCAGTTTGGGGGTCCAGGAGGTCACTGCCCTAGGAGAGGCTGGCACGGGGTAGGCAGGGTGGCAGGAGTCAATGACTGTAAGGTTGAAGCCCAGCAGCCTGGCAGCTGTGAGCATGGCCGGGCGTGTTGTCATACAGCACAGACGGCCATGCCCTCTCCCAGGCCGTGTGAGCCGTCAAGTGCCTGCTCTGGAAATACTGCTGCCCTCACTCTGCCCTCTTACCTGAGGCTCCCCTTCGCTCACTGCAAACCCTCTGCTGGGCTGGGAGCTGTCCTCAGCTGGGCTTACTCTGCAGCCGGACACACAGGCAACAGACAGGCACTGTTGTGTCAGCCTCCAGGGCAAAGCCAGCCCAGGGTTGGCTCATGGTAGGAAGCACCTGGTTGGCAAAAGCCAGCAGCGGGATCCTGGAGTTCGATTTGATCAGCCCGAGGTCAAACTAGGCGAAAACACTGCTGCCCCTGCCCTTCACCCCTTGCCCTTGTCCCCACCCCCCCTACAGCCCTGTCCCTTGGCCTCGGCCACCCTGCACTCCCCCATCACTTGTCCCCACCCCCTGCCTTACACACTTTTCCCGCCTGCCCTCACCCCCTGCCCTCATCCTCACCCCCCACCCTACACACTTTCCCGTCCTGCCTCATCCCCTGCCCTCATCCCCACCCCCCCACCTCTGCCCCTACCACCCCCATCCCACTCCCCGCCCTACAACCTTGTCCCTCTGGCTCTCACCCCCTGCCCTTATCTCCACCCTACACCTCTGTCTCTGGACCCCTTGCCCTCATCCCCACCCTTGCCCTACACCCCTGCCCCTGGGCCCCACTAACCTTGTCCCCTGCCCTTGTCCCCACACCCTGCCATAGTCCCCATCCTCTGCCCTACACCCCTGCCCCAAGCCTCCTTGCCCTCATCCCCAACACCCGCTATATACCCCTGCCCCTGGCCCCCCTGACCACGTCTCCACCTCCTGCCCTGATCTCCACATCTGTTGCTGTTCCCCACCCCTCGTCCCCTGCCCTATACCCCTGCCCTCATCCCCGCCCCCTGCCCTACACCTCTGCCCCATCTCTCCCGCTTCTCACCCCCTGCCCTCGTCTCTGCCCTCCTCCACCTCCCTGCCCTTCACTCCACCCCCGCCCCTCACCCCTGCTCTTCATCCCTGCCCTCGTTCCCACTCCCTGGCCTTCATCCCTGCCCCACCCCTCACTCCTGCCCCCACCTGCCTTTCTTCTGGTAGAGGTCATAGTGGACGTTCCTCTGAATGTGGGTTTGTGCTGAGTGCTGGGTCCATGGCAGCAGCTGGCAGCTATGGCGCTGGTGGTTGTAGTGAAAGGCCCTGAAGATCAAACCCAAGAGTCTCATCCAAGCTCAGAGTGGACCACAAGTTCCCAATCCCTGACAGACCCCCCACCTCATCCTCAGGGGCTGGGACAGAGCCAGTGCCTCAGCTCATGTGCCCTCTCCAGCACCTTCCATCCCCAGAGTAGGAGTCATCACCCATGCCTGGCTACAGCTAGCGAACCTGGGGGAGTTCAGAGCAAGGTGACAGAGTCCTCCCGCACCCCGGCTCCAGCCCTCAGCTCTCCCCCACCCCAGCTCTGCCCCCGCCCCGACTCTGGCTTCTGGCTCCTCCCCCTCCCCGGCACCGGATCCCAGCTCCTCCAGCACCCCGGCTCCATTCCCCAGCTCCTGGGGCTGCAGTGGGGCGGGGCTGGAATGGGGCAGACTGTGTGTGGAATAGGGTGTGGCCATGGGGGGAAGGGGCAGAATGGGGGCGGGACTACAGGCGGAAAGGGTGGGGATGGGTCCAGTGTTCCCTCTATTTCCCACGCATGTGCGGGATGAATTTTGTTATGTGGAAGCAAAAGTCGATGGGAACATGGGAGTCAGTGACCATGAGATGGTCGAGTTCAGGATCCTGACAAAAGGCAGAAAAGAGAGCAGCAGAATACAGAGCCTGAACGTCAGAAAAGCAGACACTTTGACTCCTCATGATCCCCTGGGAGAATAACATGAGGGGGAAAGGAGTCAAGGAGATTTTAAAGAATTTTTATTTTTTAAAGATTTTAAAAGAATCTGTATTTTAAAGAATAGTTACTGAGGTTGCAAGAACAAACCATCCCGATGTGCAGAAAGAATAGTAAATATGGCAGGCGACCAGCTTGGCTTAACAGTGAAATCCTTGCTGATCTTAAAAACAAAAAAGAAGCTAATAAGAAGTGGAAGATTGGACAGATGACCAGGGAGGAGTATAAAAATATTGCTCAGGCATGCAAGAAGGAAATCAAGAAGGACAAATCACACCTGGAGTTACAGATAGCAAGAGATTTTAAGCATAAAAAGAAGGGTTTCTATAGGTATGTTAGCAACAAGGTCAGGGAAAGTGTGGGCCCCTTACTGAATGGGGGAGGCAACTTAGTGACAGAGGATACGGAAAAAGCTAATGTACTCAATGCTTTCTTTGCCTCTGTCTTCACGAACAACGTCAGTTCCCAGACTACTGCACTGGACAGCACAGTATGGGGAGGAGGTGACCATCCCTCTGTGGAGAGAGAAGTGGTTCGGGATTATTTAGAAAAGCTGGATGAGCACAAGTCCATGGGGCCGGATGCACTGCATCTGGGGGTGCTAAAGGAGTTGGCAGATGTGATTGCAGAGGCATTGGCCATTATCTTTGAAAACTTGTGGCAATCAGGGGAGGTCCCGGATGACTGGAAAAAAGCTAATGTAGTGCCCATCTTTAAAAGGGGAAGGAGGATTGGGGAAACTATGGCCAGTCAGCCTCACCTCAGTCCCTGGAAAAATCATGGAGCAGGTCCTCAAGGAATCAATTTTGAAGCACTTAGAGGAGAGGAAAGTGATCAGGAACAGTCAGCATGGATTCACCAAGGGCAAGTCATGCCTGACTAACCTAATTGCCTTCTATGAGGAGATTACTGGGTCTGTGGGTGAGGGGAAAGCAGTGGGCATGTTATTCCTTGACTTTAGCAAAGCTTTTGATACGGTCTCCCACAGTATTCTTGCCAGCAAATTAACGAAGTATGGGCTGGATGAATGGACTATAAGGTGGATAGAAAGCTGGCTAGATCATCGGGCTCAATGGGTAGTGATAAATGGCTCCATGTCTAGTTGGCAGCCGGTATCAAGCAGAGTGCCCCAAGGGTCGGTCCTGGGGTCGATTTTGTTCTATATCTTCATTAATGATCTGGAGGATGGCGTGGATTGCACCCTCAGCAAGTTTGCAGATGACACTAAACTGGAAGGAGTTGTAGATACGCTGGAGGGTAGGGACAGGATACAGAGGGACCTGGCCTCCGCAGTCCGGGGCTGGGCTGCGTTGGGGCCACGGAATAGGCGACTCTCCCCACTGCAGCCCTGAGCACCTGTGCAGCGATTAATATGATGTTGCATGGTCGCAGAGCTTAGAGGGAATTTACGAGGGCTCCCACACACTTTCTCTGGCCCAGGGCCCCAAGAAACTTTAATCTGTCTCTGGAAGGCCCACCCAAACTCGGGAGCCA
The DNA here is from genome assembly GCF_011386835.1 of Chrysemys picta bellii. Classification (NCBI taxonomy): domain Eukaryota; kingdom Metazoa; phylum Chordata; order Testudines; family Emydidae; genus Chrysemys; species Chrysemys picta. Next base: position 52,200,078 of record NC_088797.1, read on the forward strand.
GCTGGCTTTGGCCAGTGGGAAAACAAAGGGCTGAAGAGAGACACCAGGTGTTTTGCCCGGGAAAGATGACAAAGGACGGCGGAGGGGCTACTAGGATCATCCGAGGAATGGATAACCTGTCTTATGAAAGGAGACTCAAAGAGCTTTAGCCTAACCAAAAGAAGGCTTAGGGTAGATACGATTGTTGTCTATAAATATATCAGGGGGATAAATACTAGGGAGGGAGAGGAATTATTTAAGCTCAGTACCAATGTGGACACAAGAACAAATGGATACAAACTGGACATTCGGAAGTTTAGACTTGAAATTGTTGAGTAGTTGCTGAGGAGTGAGGAAACTGAGGCACAGACCTGAGCAAACTGTCACTTCCTTTTTCAGACTAAGCTCCTTTAGCAAGGTCCCTCTCTTATAGAATACTTGATAATGTCCTGTAACTTTTAAGTTAAGAATCGTGCTTAGAATAACTGTAGGACCGTGCAATAAGGAGTTAAGAGTTCTGCCTTAAAAGTAAAGATTTTAGAGCAATACTGTGACTGCATGAAAAGGCTTTTGGTAGGGCTCATTAGTGAGATAAAGGAAATAGGGATGGCAAAAAAAAAAAAAAAAAAAAAAACCTTAGCTGCTCACTTGAGACAGGAGAAAACCAACAGGTTAGAGAGATGGATAATGAAGAAGGGAAAATACCTTCAGCCAGACTCCCCAAGGTTTCCATTCTTCCCCTAGTATTTGTCATGCCCACGTCACTAAAACGTGGAACCATTTGCACCCTGACCACCACTCACATGTAATTTCACATGTGGATGACATTTTAATACACACCCCCACGTCGGAAATGAACAGGGAAATCATCAGAGAGGTGTTCATTATAGTGCGGGAAACCGGATTTAAGGTAAATAGAGAAAAGGCTCATAGAATCATAGAATAGAATCATAGAATATCAGGGTTGGAAGGGACTTCACTGGATTTCTTTTGGCCCAATCCTCTAATTTGTCTAGGTCCCTTTGTATCCTATCTCTACCTGCCAGCGTATCTACCACTCCTCCCAGTTTAGTGTCATCTGCAAACTTGATGAGAGTGCAATCCTCCATCCTCCAGACCATTAATGAAGATATTGAACAAAACCGGCCCCAGGACCGACCCTTGGGGCACTCTGCTTGATACCGGCTGCCTAGACATGGAGCCATTGATCACTACCCATTGAGCCCGACGATCTAGCTAGCTTTCTATCCACCTTATAGTCCATTTATCCAGCCCATACTTCTTTAACTTGCCAGCAAGAATATTGTGGGAGGCACTATCAAAAGCTTTGCTAAAGTCAAGGAATAACACATCCACTGCTTTCCCCTCATCCACAGAGCCAGTTATCTCGTCATAGAAGGCAATTAGGTTAGTCAGGCTGACTGTTCCTGATCACTTTCCTCTCCTCCAAGTGCTTTAGAATCGATTCCTTGAGTTCCTGCTCCATGATTTTTCCAAGAACTGAGGTGAGGCTGACTGGCCTGTAGTTCCTGGATCCTCCTTCTTCCCTTTTTTAAAAATGGGGACTATATTAGCCTTTTTCCAGTCATCCCCCAAATCACGTGAATTTTCAAAGATAATGGCCAATGGCTCTGTAATCACATCCGCCAACTCCTTTAGCACCCTAGGCTCAGTTAGTACAGCAACAAGTGAAATACTGTACCTGGGTATGTGTCTTGGGGAGGATGGCTTGACTTCTGATCAACAAAGGGGGAAAATGATAGGAAAGGAACCTGATCCTACCGACACGCACTCCCTATGAGCTCTCTTGGGAACTTTTAATTTCTGCAGAGAGTTCATTTAAATGTTCTTTGACAAAGCCAAGCCTCTGTACCAATTATTAAAGAAAAACAGGATTTGGATTGGGGGACCAGACCAACAGACTGCCCTGGTCACCTTGAAACAAGGTTTAGCTAGTGCTTCTGCCCTGGCTTAACCTGCCCTTGCCCTGCCCTTTGTGATTCAATTGGCCTCCTCAGAGACAAGTCTCAGAGCTACTCTCAACGAAAGGCAATGTGACAAGCTCAGAGTCATTGCATATGCCTCCAGGCTCCTGGATCAAATACAGCCAGGCTTTACCCCCTGTGAAAAAGAGTGTCTTGCATTGGTCTGGAGCCTCATGCATTGGGAATTTATTATTGGCAGGTCAAAGGTCATTGTTCAGACTGTGTACATTCCCCACTCAAGTACATTACCCTGAGGTAAGTGGGGAAATGGGATCCTGGGAGGAAGCACAAGCAGGAGAGCGCAAGAGGGGAGGACTCCTGTCTCATGCTGAGAAAGAGGGACAATCAATGAGTTATTTTAAGTGCCTATACACAAATGCAAGAAGCCTGGGAAACAAGCAGGGAGAACTGGAAGTCCTGGCACAGTCAGGGAACTATGATGTGATTGGAATAACAGAGACTTGGTGGGATAACTCACATGACTGGAGTACTGTCATGGATGGATATAAACTGTTCAGGAAGGACCACCAGACCAGGGGGATGAGGTGGACGAGGCTTTCTTCTGGCAACTAGCAGAAGTTGCTAGATCGCAGGCCCTGGTTCTCATGGGAGACTTTAATCACCCTGATATCTGCTAGGAGAGCAATACAGCGGTGCACAGACAATCCAGGAAATTTTTGGAAAGTGTAGGGGACAATTTCCTGGTGCAAGTGCTGGAGGAACCAACTAGGGGCAGAGCTTTTCTTGACCTGCTACTCACAAACAGGGAAGAATTAGTAGGGGAAGCAAAAGTGGATGGGAACCTGGGAGTCAGTGACCATGAGATGGTCGAGTTCAGGATCCTGACACAAGGAAGAAAGGAGAGCAGCAGAATACGGACCCTGGACTTCAGAAAAGCAGACTTTGACTCCCTCAGGGAACAGATGGGCAGGATCCCCTGGGAGAATAACATGAAGGGCAAAGGGGTCCAGGAGAGCTGGCTGTATTTTAAAGAATCCTTATTGAAGTTGCAGGAACAAACCATCCCAATGTGTAGAAAGAATAGTAAATATGGCAGGCGACCAGCTTGGCTAAACAGTGAAATCCTTGCTGATCTTAAACGCAAAAAAGAAGCTTACAAGAAGTGGAAGATTGGACAAATGACCAGGGAGGAGTATAAAAATATTGCTCAGGCATGCAGGAGTGAAATCAGGAAGGCCAAATCACACTTGGAGTTGCAGTTAGCAAGAGATGTTAAGAGTAACAAGGAGGGTTTCTACAGGTATGTTAGCAAGAAGAAGAAAATCAAGGAAAGTGTGGGCCCCTTACTGAATGAGGGAGGCAACCTAGTGACCGAGGATGTGGAAAAAGCTAATGTACTCAATGATTTTTTTGCCTCTGTCTTCACGCACAAGGTCAGCTCCCAGATTGCTGCACTGGGCAGTACAGCATGGGGAGAAGGTGACCAGCCCTCTGTGGAGAAAGAAGTGGTTCGGGACTATTTAGAAAAACTGGACGTGCACAAGTCCATGGGGCCGGATGCGCTGCATCCGAGGGTGCTAAAGGAGTTGGCAGGTGATATTGCAGAGCCATTAGCCATTATTTTTGAAAACTCATGGCGATCGGGGGAGGTCCCAGATGACTGGAAAAAGGCTAATGTAGTGCCCATCTTTAAAAAAGGGAAGAAGCAGGTCCTCAAGGAATCAATTATGAAACATTTAGAGGAGAGGAAAGTGATCAGGAACAGTCAGCATGGATTCACGAAGGGGAAGTCGTGCCTGACTAACCTAATTGCCTTCTATGATGAGATAACTGGCTCTGTGGATGAGGGGAAAGCAGTGGATGTGTTATTTCTTGACTTTAGCAAAGCTTTTGATACGGTCTCCCACAGTATTCTTGCCGCCAAGTTAAAGAAGTATGGGCTGGATGAATGGACTGTAAGGTGGATAGAAAGCTGGCTAGATCGTCGGGCTCAACGGGTAGTGATCAATGGCTCCATGTCTAGTTGGCAGCCGGTTTCAAGCGGAGTGCCCCAAAGGTCGGTCCTGGGGCCGGTTTTGTTTAATATCTTTATTAATGATCTGGAGGATGGTGTGGACTGCACTCTCAGCAAGTTTGCAGATGACACTAAACTAGGAGGCGTGGTAGATACACTAGAGGGTAGGGATTGGATACAGAGGGACCTAGACAAATTAGAGGATTGGGCCGAAAAAAACCTGATGAGGTTCAACAAGGACAAGTGCAGAGTCCTGCACTTAGGACGGAAAAATCCCATGCACTGCTACAGACCGAATGGCTAGGTAGCAGTTCTGCAGAAAAGGACCTAGGGGTCACAGTGGACGAGAAGCTGGATATGAGTCAACAGTGTGCTCTTGTTGCCAAGAAGGCTAACGGCATTTTGGGCTGTATAAGTAGGGGCATTGCCAGCAGATCGAGGAACGTGATCGTTCCCCTTTATTCGACATTGGTGAGGCCTTCATCTGGAATACTGTGTCCAGTTTTGGGCCCCACACTACAAGAAGGATGTGGAAAAATTGGAAAGAGTCCAGCGGAGGGCAACAAAAATGATTAGGGGTCTGGAGCACATGACTTATGAGGAGAGGCTGAGGGAACTGGGATTGTTTAGTCTCCAGAAGAGAAGAATGAGGGGGGATTTGATAGCAGCCTTCAGCTACCTGAAGGGGGGTTCCAAAGAGGATGGCGCTCGGCTGTTCTCAGTGGTGGCAGATGACAGAACAAGGAGCAATGGTCTCAAGTTGCAGTGGGGGAGGTCCAGGTTGGATATCAGGAAAAACTATTTCACTAGGAGGGTGGTGAAACACTGGAATGCGTTACCTAGGGAGGTGGTGGAGTCTCCTTCCTTGGAGGTTTTTAAGGCCCGGCTTGACAAAGCCCTGGCTGGGATGATTTAGCTGGGAATTGGTCCTGCTTTGAGCAGGGGGTTGGACTAGATGACCTCTTGAGGTCCCTTCCAACTCTGATATTCTATGATTCTATGATTCTATGATATCAGGGAAACTACAGGACAGCCAGGTCTCTAACCCTCGCATTTCTCAATGGACCCTCACTCTAGTAAACCGAATCAAGTTTAAAAAGAACATGCAGTTTCACCAGCCCTTTATGGGCTAATTATAGAAGGAGAGGATCATACCTGCCCCCGCCCCCTTGTAAAACACTTTTGAGTGGCCAGCCAAAGGAGGCATTAGGCTTGCAGACGCTAAACAGAAGGGGGTTGAAATGTGGTTTACAGATGGCTCAAGTTTCTACCTTTGGGTCATCCCCAAACAGGGTATGGAGCCAGCTGGGTAAATGAGGGAGAGATGCGCCAAGGACAAGCTCGCCTCCATTCTGCGCAAGCAGCCGAGGTGTAGGCAGTTAGAGCTGTCCTAGCTTATGAATCCTGGGACACTTCTGTTACTATTTACACTGACTCTGACTGGACAGCCAGAGCAATCACTGTGTGGCTCCCCCTTTGGTTGAACAGAGAAAGGAATAGGAGTACTTGTGGTACCTTAGAGACTAACAAATTTATTAGACCATAAGCTTTCGTGGGCTACAGCCCACTTCTTCGGATGCATATAGAATGGAACAGAGAAAGGAATAGATACCTTGGGCTTAAGTACCCTTCAAGATGGGGAATACAGAGATCCAGTCCTTAGCCAAGACAGGATTGAGCAGGTTGGAGATGTCTGGTGGGCAGTGGATGCAGATGGTCAAAGTCACTGGATAGTCCCGAGCCAGGTACAGGGGGACCTGATTCTGCTTGTACATGAGCAAGGGCATAGAGGAAAACAGGATACTTTAAATAGGGTTAAAGATACAGGGTGGTGGCCAGGCATGAAAGCGGATATAAATCAGTGGTGTGATAATTGTCTGCAGTGCACCATGGTTAATGCTGATCATTAGGTTCAAAAAAATGCATTGGGGCACCAAAAAATATAGGGTTCCTGGTCCTGGATTCAGATAGATTACATAGGCCCTTTACTCACCACCAGTAGAGGGAATAAATACTGCCTGGTAATAGTAGATCCCTTCTCTAAATGGGTGGAAGCCATCCCTACTAAAACCAACACTGCTAAGAGGCTCTTTTACATGGTTTTCTCAAGGATGGGAATTCTCAGAGTAATTGATTCAGATTTGGAATCCCATTTTGTGGGAGATGTTATGCAAGAGCTATGTAAGGCTTTAGGTATTAAGCAATATTTCCACATAGCTGGACACCCTGGTCCTCTGGACAAGTTGAACGAACCAATCGCGTGCTAAAGGAAGCTTTAAGAAAACAAGTAAAGAGCTCAGGGAGGGATTGGGATGAAAAGCTACCAATCATCTTAATGACTCTAAGTGGCTCTAAGGCGATACATGGGTACACTCCCTTTGAACTTATGACTGGAAGGCAAATGAGCATGCCTGAAAGTTGGTGGTTGGGAAGGTGGTAACAGATGAATGGGTACAAACCCTAATAGAGACCATAGCTGCTTTACACAAGCAAGTGGCAGCACAGCTAGGCATAGTACAACAAAACACAGACAAAAACTAGCCTCCTGGCCCCAAATAGCCAATCAGACCTGCTACAGGCAGAGTTCTTCTCCCTCACCCCAGCAACACAAAGGGGGGTGGGTGGGTGTGTGTGTGTGTGTGTGTGTGTGTGTGCGCGCCCAACAGCTCACGGCCCCCCAGGAGAAATGGGGATGGGACAGTGACCTATGTGCCCTCTGATGATGCACATAACAAAATTCATCCCGCACATGTGTGGGAAAAATTAGAGGGAATATTGACAGTGACTCTGCCACGCTGCTCCCACCTGGGCAGTGATGGGGGGGTGAGCAGCCCCTGGACTCCCCACCACCACATGGGAAGGGGGAGAAGGGTCCTTCTGGAGCCCTTGGCCTGGGAGAGGGGGGGTGAGAAACCCTAGGAGGAGCAGATGGGAGTTGGGGGGAAGGACTGATTTAGAGGTTGGGGACAGGCAGAAGTGGGGGGACAGAATCCCCTCCCCCAGTAGATCTGGGAGAGTGGGTGATGCTGATTGTCACCCACACACGGGAGGGGGGGGCAATAATCGCCAGCCTGTGCAAAACGTGGGGCAGCCTGCGTTCCTGAGCTAGCACTTTGGGATCCGACTCCTGACTGCGGGTCTCTTGAGGCAGGCAGTGTTGCCCCTCATGCATCACACGGGGAGCTCACACACATATAGCCACACACACTCGTGTGCACCCCTAGCTGGGCCCCTCCCCCGCTCACCTGCAGTCCAGCAGCACAGTGCAGCGCCTGGCACACTCCTCGGTGTCTGCAGGCTCCTCCTGCTCTGGGCCAGGGCCTTGCTGGCTCAGGGAGAGCAGCTGGGTAGCTTTGAGCCTCTGGAAGTCATTCAGAGGGGAGCGCCGCTGCCCTGGGGGACACAGCGAGAGACACACTCCCTGCAACCACATGGCTGGGGGTGCCCAGCTTTGGCCTCTCTCCCTGTCCTGAGCATGGAACCAAGAGGGGTCCAGCAAAGCAGTGGGGCCAGGGAGGCAGAGGTGCCTGGGCAGGCAGCAAAGCTATGGACAGGCAGCAGGGCCATCAGTGGGGCTTGTGGGCTGGCAGAGGGGCCAGCAGTCCAGAAGAGGGGCCAGTGGGCCAGCAGCGGGGCTGGTGGGCCGGCAGTAGTGTCAGCAGAGGGGCCAACAGTGGGGCTGATGGGCAGGCAGAGGGTCTGGCGGGCCGGCAGAGTGGCCAGCAGTGGGGCTGGCAGTGTGACTGGGGCACATCTATGGCTGCAGCAAGGGGTTGTTTCAAGCTGTGTTTTGTATCAACTAAAATTCCCAGCCATAGTCCGACTGGCCTGTTAAGTGCCAGGCCAGGTCCAAGCGTGGGGTGCCAATGGGAGCTCCTCAGCACCTGGGGGCCCTGATTCCAGACCCCCGCACTCCACACCCTGCCCCAGAAACTGTCTCAGATGTCTCAGCATGTCTTTGCCCAAAGACAGGGAAAACCGTGCCAGAGCCCCAGCCAACCGAGCCAGGACAGAGCACATCTGAGACTGCAGCCAGTGGCTGGGCCACTGCCCTACTGGCTCTGCCAGCATCCCTGCCCCACAGAGCCCATGGCTCTGCTGCTGTCCACCTCTCTCTCGGCTGGGGCCATGACCCAGCTATGCTGGTCAGAGTCCTTTGCTCTGTGGGACTTGAGCACTAAGGGGAGAGCGGCTGTTCCTGCCCTGCCTGATGGGGCTTTTCCCCAAGGTCTCCCCTGGACCCTACTCTCGGCTGCCTGCCCCCAGACCTCCTCAGCAGGGCAGCTGCCAGCAGCACTGAGCTGCAGGAGGGAGAGGCGAGTGTTGGGCCCTGTGCCAGCCTGAGAGGGGCCCCTCTGCCCTAGTCCCTGCTCCACTGAGAGGGCAGGCTCACAGCAGGCCCTGGCTGCCTCAGGCGGGCACTCCTACCTGTGCTGAGGGCACAGGCCAGGGCAAGCAGCAGCACTGCTCTGGCCTGCATCATCCTGCTGTGCTGTCAGCCTCAGGGACTGTCGCGGAGCCTGTACAGAAACGCTCTGGCAGAGGTTGGACTGGCCAAGCAGGGCTGTGCCCTGAGCCCCCATCCCCCATCCCCTCCACTGGGCAAATATTTGCCTCTGGGCCACAAGCCAATAATGCAGCTCTGGGGAGGGTGAACGTCACCATTCAAGGGATCCCAGGCAGGGCACAGGGAAGCAGCCCTCACCCCCAACACACACCCAGCTCATGGGGGTTTCAGCTCCCTGCCACCAAAAGTTCCTGGGCTTCAATAAACAGTCACCCCCTGGATGGCCATATCGACCCAGAGGAGGCAGATTGTGAAACTGCTCTATGCCCATCTCCGGCAGGACTCGGCCAATAATTCCCTCCTCTCTTTGCAATAACTGACATGACTCCTAGAGCTGCCCTGTCATGGTGGAGCCACACCCCATGCAGCCGACCCTGGGCCCTTTCACAGCTCCAGGAGCCGGGCACCGCGAGCGGGGTGGGGGCAGCAGGGCAGTGCTAGCAGAGCCCCTGGCCACCCTGGGTAAGCCAAGGCTGTAGCAGAGCCCAGAGGGAAGAGACGCACACGGCCCCACAGGGTGAATGTGAACATGAACCAGGCCAGGTCAGCAGCCAGCCTGCGCAGGAGCAAAGTCAGACAGCCCAGGAATGTAGAGACAAGAATCCACCACAAGGGGGCAGTGTTGCTGCAGCAATGCGATACCCCCACAGGGGGGCAGTGTCTCTGCCACACTGCGGTAATACCCACGGTGGGTTGTGTATCTGCACATCGGTTAGACCTTCATCCTACCAAAGGGAGGCAGTGTCTCTGCAGCACTGCAATAATACTTCCCGAGGGAAATGTCGCTGCAGCACTGTGATAATACTCCACAGGGGGGCAGTGTCTATATAGGGCTGTTTTTGTCATTAAACCCCAGCGGGTAAATGTCCGTATGGCTGTGAAGTCCCTAAACTATCTCCAAGGGGCTTTGTCCCTGCATCATTGTCATTCAGGCGCCGACTCTCCTGGGGGCCATGTATGCGTGGCCTGGGCTAACCACTGGGCTAGTGCTGCTGGGGTCAATAAATTAAATTTATTAAAAAATTTAATTTATTGACCCCAGCAACACTAGCCCAGTGGTTAGCCCAGGCCACGCATACATGACCCCCAGGAGAGTCGGCGCCTGAATGACAATGATGCAGGGACAAAGCCCCTTGGAGATAGTTTAGGGACTTCACAGCCATAACCATGCACCTCTCCCTGCAGCATACTTACACTGAACAACTGATGCACACTGTCTGGAGCCTGACGTACCACAATCTCAGCCTGCTCAGGTCCACGGCAACATGCACCATTCACAACCTGTAGAACTTGCACTGAAGAGTCAGAAAAACAGCTAAAGCCTTTGAAACCCAGGGTTGTGAGTTCAATCCTTGAGGGAGAGATTTGGGGATTTAGTTGGGGATTGGTCCTGCTTTGAGCAGGGGGTTGGACTAGATGACCTCCTGAGGTCCCTTCCAACTCTGATATTCTATGATTCTATGACATGCAAAGTGCTGAGTCAGGCTTTTGCTATGACCCAGTCCCTTGTTCCTGGGCCCTTTAACTGGAGAATGTTTTCTAGGAGAGCTGCTGTCTGGCCAGCTCGCAGATGGTCATATCTGGGCTTTGGAGAACAGGGAGCAGTGACCTGGGATGAGATGGGGATAAAGTCTAACCCATTTTTTTATAGGAGACAAATCAAGCCAAAAACATCCCCGAGGGGAAAGAAGAGAGCAGCACCGAAAGAACAGGTAGCGGCTGGCTCTGGGCTTGCCTCTCACTTGCAGCCTGAGCAGTGTAGAAACACAGGCCCAGCACACGCTCTGATCAGCCATGCCAAGGCCAGGGACAAGCCAGCATCGGGCTGTTCTAGCTTTGCAGGTAGTTGTCTCCCCAAGCCCAGCTCCGAGCAGGGCTTTAGATCAAACTCTACGTAGCTTTTACAGATGCCTGTCTTATAAAACACTGACAGTTGAGTGGAGTGAGGCACTACCTGCAATGGGGCTGCCATGTGATCAGGACAGAATAGAGAATTTGAACACAATAAATATCATATGATGAACGAATAAAGATTTGACTTCAACTTCTTTATCATCACTAGTGGTTTGACCCAATCTTTGTGCTATGTTTCATGGGATGAAAAAAAATAGGAATTCATCTCTTTCTACTCCCAGTCACAATAGCTACAGTTGAGCATTCTTTTTCCTCATTGAATAGAATTTTGTGTTCTGAAAGAAGTCACCTTCTGCATGATCATGAGCATATCATGAAGGACTGGAAGTACTGGAAATGAAAAGCCACCAAAAATGAACACACTGCATTCGAGAAGTTCATTAACGGAGTTGTGCAAAATTACAAGAAACCAAGAAGGATGTAGATATAGTGCTTCATAGTAGGCTTGTGTAGTCAACTTTACTTTGTGTGATGATTTAAAAACATGAGTTAAAGCTAATAAAATGGCTGTGAAACATTTTTCAGTTTTTACTATGGTGCCATACAGCCCACCTTCACCCTAACCGTCTCACCCCTCATCGGTCCTCACCCCCCACCTTGTATTTTTGAAAAAAAAAAACCCGCCCTAATTTAAATTCCTGGGGGAAACACTGCCCCTATCGATGTCAGGCAAGTGTGAATCCTGTTGAGTTCAGAAGTTCATGATTAACTGCACTGCCATTCGCGATGTGCTACTGACAGCTAGCAGAGCAGTGGAGAGCAGTGGGGGACCCATCCTTTCACACAGAGATGGCGAGGTGAAGAGCAAACAAGGGCTGTTGAAAAATGCCACAAACCGAAGATGGAAGCTCATGGAATGCTGGGGTGGAAAGCATCGTGGGACATTGAGCCCAGACCCATGATGCGCTGCAATCCACTCCACCTTCCTAGAAGACCTGGGGCAGAAGTGTGGGATAGCTACCCACTGTACACTGTTCTCACTGTCAGTGCTACTGCCCAAGTGTGGATGCACTCTGCCAACAGAGAAAGACAGTGTGAACATGAAACAACAATTTTCTTTCAGCGCTTTTTGATCGTTGACAAAACTTTTGCTGACAAAACTCTGCAGTGTCATGAAGGCCTTACTAGCTGCTCGTGTGATCTTAGCTTTGAAGCTCTTGCAGGCACGGTGAAAGTTCTATCACCTATCATTGTACATGACCCACTAATTATTTACACACTCATGCCATATGGCCAATTGGTTAACCATGTGGTGGCCTGTGTGGGTCAGCAGCAAGGTACTGCCTTTGTCTACAAATGATCACAGGTTCTTTTCCTAGCTAAATTCTGGCAGAAGTGGGAAAAGCTCACTGAGCTGTGCATCTCAAATCTCATTGTGACCATTAGGCACTTCCTCCCAGGGCCAGCTGGGCAGCCCCAGAGGCGCAGGGAAGGGCTCCTCTTTGACATGGGAATCGGCAGCAGGTCAAATCCTGACTCACCTCTTGCAGGAGTAATACAAATTCTCCTGCCTCTGTGATGTCTGGGATCTTCCATGTGCCAGTCAGTGCAGCGAGGGGGCAGGAAATAGGGAAAGGCCCAATTCCCTGTGCAGCTGGGGAGGGCCTTTGGCCAGGCAGGATGTAGGGGGGATTCCCGGGCGAGGGGGGGCTGGTGAGGGGAAGGTGCCTGGGGAGGGAGGTCTGCTAGCTCACATGAGAGGGGCTGCAGATATCCAGTGGAGAGCTACTGGACTTCACCCCTTGAGTCTGCAGGCAGCCATGCCAGGGCCCAGTGGAACTTATTACCCAGGAGCCTAGAAATCTGTTTGCCACAGAGAAATGCAGAATGTGCATTTTTTACAGCGAATCTTTAGTTTTTACATTTTGTGAAAAAATAAAAACATCCATTAACTATGAACTAAACTTCACTGACAGCACCAGTGTCACTTATTCAGTGCGCACAACCTCCCCCTCTTGGGGTTGATTTTTGAATGTGCTTTAAATTGGCATACAATAGAACCATTTATCGGAGCCTCCGTTAACCAGAGCCCCATGTTAACCAAACCACCAGCAGCCTGGGGCTGACAGTGGCTAGGGCTCAGGGGGCTGGGGCTCAGGTGGTGGGAGGCTGAGCTCCCCAGACCCCACCATTGTCAGCACCAGGTGGCTGGTGGTTCAGTTAACACGGAGAGCTGTGCAATGGAGGCTCGGATAAACGGGGCTCTGCTGTATATCAATAAAATATTGTGTTCACCTGAGACCTGTATATGTTGCGACTAGGGAAACTAAAGGTCAGTGTTTCATTTTAATCATGGAAAAAATGTGGATTTTTATGGTTGTTTATCAGAGAATTTTGTTTTTTATCACAGAAAACTAGGATTCCTGCTTATTACTAACTGTGCATCTGAGAGAGACAGCAGTTGCTGCTCACAATCTGCCAGGGGGCAGTGCAGGAGTGGGAGAGGATGGTGCTGCTGGTGGGTCTGGACAGCCAGGCATCACCCAGCTGTCACTGCCCTGGTGTGGAAAGCTGAGCCTGTGGCACAGGCTGGTGTCCCCCAGGCATGGGCAGAGGCCCACAGAACTCCAGGAGGGGAGGACAGGTAGCCAAGGGGCACCGTGGCTGGGCTGTCTGCCCTGCTCAGCGCCTTGCATGGTGGGGGTCACATTGGTGTGGGTGTTACAGTCACAGGGCTGGGAACCCCCTGGCACCAGCCTCAGACCCTCGTGAGCACAGGGCTCCATTCAGCTGCCATCCAGGGCTGCAGCCCCGAGGGGACCAGGCACTAACACTGTTAGCACAGAGCCTGGTTCTCGTCCCCAGCTGAGGGCAGGCGCTGGGGCTGGGCAGGTGGGCCCCAGCCAGTTGTGCTGTCACCTGGGCCCAGTGAGAGCACAGTGGGGTTGACACCCCACCCTCACCCTTCCCCACGTCAGTGGGGTTTGGCAGCAGCTCTGCCTGGGAAGCTGCCTGGGGTGGGCAGGCAGGAGAGGCTGTTGGGGGGAATGCAGAAGGTGCAATGAGTCATAAGCCCAGGGGACACTTCCCAAGGGCAGTGCGTGGCAGCAGGACACTGGAGACAATGTCAGGGTGCAGGGGTATGGCTATTGGCTGGGATCCATGTGGATGGGGTCTCAGGCAGTGCTGGGGGGTGGGCAGGTTCGGATGTATTGGGGGGCGTGACCGTCTCTGTGGGTGGGGTCCCAGTGGTAGGGGCATGGTTGGCTCTGTGGGTGGGGTCTATGGGGATGGGGACGTGGCATATTTCGCTCATCCCGTGGGGTGTGACTGGCACTGCATGGGCACTGGGATGCAGGAGGCCACTGAGTGGCGTTCCCACCTGTGCTGTGCTGGGGCTGGGTTCCGGGAGGAGAGCGAGGCCCTGAGGTCAGCCTGCCCAGCCACACTGCAGTGCCTCCCCAGCCCCCCTGGCAGCGGTGAGTGCCCTGATGCTGCAGCAAGGGGCCATGCAGAACCTGAGCAGAGGGCAGATGCTGTGCCCAGACAGGTGGCAGCTGCAATGGGAGTGGGTCTGTGCCACTACCACATGGATCATGGGCAGCAGATCACAGGCAGAGGGTCACCCCTAGGTGACCATGGAGGTGCTGATCTCTGACCCACACCATGCACAGGTTCCACTGCTCCCAAACTGTGGGCAGCTGCTGGCACTCAGTGCCATGGAGGCACCTGGGGAAAAGAAGGGCAAAGGGACCCTGGGGCCACTTTCCTGAGCAGGGAGAGAGACAGAGAGCTTGGGGAGGAGCAGGCTGGGAGGAGCCACAGCGGCTGGTCTGCAGCCCTGACTGTGGGCAGGGAGGAGCTGGCAGGAGCAGGTGGGCAGTGTGCATGGCTGCTGAGGGGCATAGATTCAAGCCCTGAATCCCCCTTGGTCCCCAGTCCTGAGATCCAGCCAGGACCACGTTTAGTGCGAGCTCTGGGATGAGCAGTGAGTGACCTGCAGTGCAGAGCACCCGGGGCACAGGATGGCGCAGGTGAGTTCAGAGGGATCGCGGACCACAGGAGAGAACAGCCCCAGCAGTGCCTGCCAGCGTCACATGGCACTGAGTGCCAGCAGCTGCCCACAGTTTGGGAGCAGTGGAACCTGTGCATGGTGTGGGTCAGAGATCAGCACCTCCTCATTCTCTACCCTCCTGGCTACTACCCCGCCTCCCCATCATTCAGACTCTGACTCCACCTGCCCACTGGACCCAGTATTCAGGCCACGTCCAAACCCTGCTGTTTCCTCTCCACCCTCTGCCATGCTCAGTCTCTCATTCCTTGGTGCTGCTGCCTCCTCCTGGCCAGCTCTGGCCACCTCTGCCTCTGACATGGCTCATCACCTCCCCAGCAGTGTATGGAAGCGTCAACCTGCCTCCACCCCACCAACATCCCCAGCCTCCATCGCCCGCCCATCAGCTCCTCCCACACCTCGCAGAGACACGTTCTGTCTGGGTGTCTGTCCATCTGTTGGGGCTCAGCACCTGCTGCTCTTTCTCTCTGGCCCCTTTCCGTCTAGCCACATTCCTCTCTCATGCACCAATTCGTTCTGCCCTCTGGGCTGGCTGGCTAACAGGGTTAGGAGCAGCTGGATTTGCTTTGCTATGTTATTACTGCTGAGAAACATGGATCCAGCTGCGTGTGTTACAGGATAAATTCCA
Source organism: Chrysemys picta bellii (assembly GCF_011386835.1). Classification (NCBI taxonomy): domain Eukaryota; kingdom Metazoa; phylum Chordata; order Testudines; family Emydidae; genus Chrysemys; species Chrysemys picta. Next base: position 52,215,138 of record NC_088797.1, read on the forward strand.
CATGGTCCCATGCCCTACCGAGCTGCCTTTCCTGGCATTCCCAGCCCACACTGCTCCCATTCAGGCACATTGCCTCTCACTGCATAACTAAGATCCAGTGGACACATGCTGGATTCCAGTTGTCACTTCAGTGCCTGCTGGACCTGTCTCCCCGAGTTCTCAGCCCAGAGACTGGCAGCGTCCATTCACCAGTGATCCCTCTGCCTAGCATGTGCGTGCATCCCGCCAGGACGGGCATTGCAGGGCGGCACAAGGACTGCCGTGGGGCATGACAGAAAGCACCCAGCTTTGCTGCACGTGGACCAGTGGATCTGCTGCCTCAGGAGCCCAGCTCTGGGTCTGGATCATTCCATATCCGGGTCCAATCTGCCCCAGAGCAGGGCTCCGGAAGGGACCTGTGCACTGGCCAGGGACGTTCTCGCTAGAGAATCTCAGCAGCACAGGTAGAGACCATGGTCCTGTGGTTCCCCATCGCCTGGCTTTGCCATGGGACTGGTGCTGAGCTCTGGCCCTGCCTCAGCTCTGGCCCCATTGCTCAGTCCCTGGTGCCAAACCAGGTTGCCTCCGTGCAGTGTCTCTGCGTGGCTTGTGTTCACACTCCTGCTTCCTGGAGACTGCCGCTCTCTGTGGCGGAGCCACTGTTGCCCCCACCCTGCTCTCATAGGCCTTGGGGGAAGATGGGACTGGTGGGAGCAGGGATCCCCTGAGGGCAGGGTGCTGTAAGCCCCAAGGAGGCTGAGAGCAGGGAGAAGCACATCTGACTGGAAAGCCAGAAGCTCTGGCTATGGGCCCCACACCAGTGTTTTAGTCAGCGCAGCTCAGGTCCTGCCAAGGCCGTCAGCACCACTTCAACTGGCCAGACAGTGGAATGGGCCAGCTCAGAAATATAACCACCCTGGGTGACGGGCAGGAGTTGGCAAGTCAGAGACTGCTGCATGCTTCCCAGATGCACCCGTGTCTCCGCCCATGAGAGGTTGCCTCAGCCCCATAGCAGCAAAAGGCCCCAAAGGTCCCAGCAGACGTCTGCCCTGGGAGGGTTGGGGAGCCAGGGTACCAGGCTTTGGGGCACTGAACAGCACCCAGCCTTAGGAGGCTCTGTGTTCAGTACACCCAGCCCACTGCCTGTTCACCGCTCTGGCAGGACAGCCAGGGTGGGGGCAGCTGCTTCCTCGCCCCACAGGAGCCCCCCACTCAGCCTTCCAGCCCGGCACAGTACCAAGTCCAGAGCAGGGCAGAGTGATGCCTTGTCTGCAGCTGCTTCCTGGGAAGGGCTGGGGCAGCAGCCACCGAGCAGTGGCCCCAAGTCCCCGGGGAGGGGGGACAAGGGTAAGAGACTTTCCCCACGTCAGGTGTGCTGGGAGGGGAGAAGGGCAGAGCTCTGCACAGGGGGGTTCTGTGCTGTGGGACAGGGGAGGCAGATCATCTCCATGGCCTGCTGGGAGCTATGGCAGTACTGCTTCCCACCCTGCCAGACCAAGGGGTAGCATGCAGGGGGGTCACCCCACAAGGGACAGTGTGGGGCAGGATCTCCCCACGAGAGGCAGCATGCAGGGGGAGTCTCACCCACATAGAGACTGAGTGGGTGGGGGTGTCTCCTCTCCCTCATGTCCACCCAGTACATGGCCCCTGAGCAGCCAGGGACAGGCCCCAGAATGCCTCCAACTCTGGATCCCCCGCTCCCTTGAGGCGAGGACAAGTAGTGCTAATAAACTCGGGTCACAGATAGCATGTCCAGGCAGAGCCGGGACCGGCCAGCGGGGTGACTCACACCCCAGACCCAGTCCCCTCCAGCTGCGCCTGGCCTTATTTGGTACACACACAGCACCCCTCACACATGCGCACACAATGCCCCCCCCACGCGCGCGCACACACACAGAGCGCCCCTCACACGTGTGTGCACATACACACAGCACTGCCCCACAGACACGCACCCAGCACCCCTCTCTCTCTCACACACACACACACACACACAGAAAGCGCCCCTCGCGCTGGCTCCAGAGAGTTTGTCCAAGTCTTTCTTGAACTTTCCCTTCCTTCGCTTTAGCCCAGAGCTCCCCTCCCCCTCACTGGGCACAGATGGACACTGCGTCTGCCGTCCTGAGCCCTGGTTGGGTCCGGGCTGCCTCTCCCGCACCCTGGGGTGGGTGGTTGCTCATTGCTGGAGCCCCGCTCTGCATGTGCTCTCCTCCTCCCCTTAGAGCTGGGCCAGCGATTGCCTCACCTCACTCCAGCTGCTTAATGCCAACACGGAGCAGGCTGGCGCCGGCTCGATCCGCTCACCATGATGCTGGCGTCAGTCAGCAGCGACTCCACTGAGAGCAGTAGCATTACCTCAGGGGAAACTAGTCTGAGATCAGACTCAGGCCTGCCCCACTGCCTGCACCCCCGGAGAGCCCAGGGTGTGCCTCAGCCCACCTGCCCCAGCCTCATGCCAAGATTGGTTAGTTGCTGGCCAATGCCTGAGCAGCCCCAACCCTCGCTCCTTCACCAGACCCAGATCGCTGAAATGTGCAGAGCTGGGCTGGCCCTCGCTCCCCAGCTTGCCTTCCCTCTTGTGCCCCTCAGACCGGCCACTTGGGGGTGCTGGCCTGCCAGGAAGGCTGCGGAAGGCAGAGAGCACAAGGAATTCAGCTGACCCAGTGAGCAGTGCCTGGTGGTCAAAATGCAGTTCCTAGCATGCAGAGCAGGTCTTGGCACAGGCAGGCCTTGGCGTGGACAGACTTTGGTGCGGGTGGGGCATTGGCGTGGGTTGGGCCTTGGCACAAGCAGGACCATGGTGTGGGCTGGTCTTAGCGTGGGCGGGGCTTTGGCACCGGCAGGGCCTCGGTGCAGGCAGGGCCGTGGTACAGGCAGGGCTGTGGCACGGGCAGGGCCTTGGCATAAGCAGGCCTTGGCACGGGCCGGGCCTCAGGATGGGCACGGCCTTGGCACGGGCAGGGCTGTGGTATAGCCAGGGCTGTGGTGCACGCCAGGCATCGGCAGGGCAAGGCTGTGGTGCGGGCAGGCCTTGGCCTGCTCAGATGGAAAAGTCTGGCCCCAAACACTAGAGCTCATTAAGGCTCCAACGTGGATCACTTTACGCTGTCCATCAGCCGTGCTCCCTGTGCTGTGGTGGGGACATCGTCTCCTTTGCTTAGCTGTCCTGCACCCTGGCTGTAGTCTTATTATACAGAGCTGCCATGTCCCGCTCCAGAGCTGGCTGCATTTTGGGGGAGCTGATGACTTCTCTGTGGATAGTGTAAATCACCTGGGAAGGATGGGCAGCCTGCTAGGAACAGAGAGAATAATGGGTGTACCTAACCCTTCTCCCATGGAGGCTGGTCCCACGTGATCCATGAGGAGAAGGATCAGCTGGGCAGAGCACCTGGGTGTTTGCTGAGAGGATGATGCAGGGGTCTGTTCTCTAGATTTTGTCATATTAAAGAGTTAAAGATGTTCATAAGTATTAATTAAAAATATAGCGGTTCTGATTGCACAAGATTAGACCATGATGAACGTGTCCTCTCAGATCAGCTGATTATATAAACAAACCACTACTAGTGGCAGGTGCTGGATCAAGTGTGTGTTGAAAGGTAGAGAATTGTTACGTTTTAGTGTCTTTATAGTTTTACGTCTAGTTGACTAAGGAATTATTTATGTGTGAGAATTCTTCATTATTATCTTCATATGGTAGCTAAAAGAGGTGACTGGTTGGTTGGTTGATCCCTAGCTCGGTAGTTTGGCCATCATCATAGGCTTTCGTAGTCTATAGGCCCAGATTCAAGGTGAAAATTTGTGAGGACAATCTTGTACAGTGAGTTTTGTGAGGACACACGTTTGAAATTTTTGGACATTATCCCTCTGTCTGTATCCATGTCTGTGTTTATTCTCTCTCTCTCTCTCTCTCTCTCTCTCTCTCTATATATATATATATATATATATATGTCATCCCTTTGTCTTCAGCTCAGCTTGTTATATTATACCTTGCATGCTTGAGTTTTGATTTGGTGATAAGGATAATAACCTGTCTGATTGTGTCATTTTGTGTTCTTAATTAGTATTCTATGGGGGGGTAGGGATAGCTCAGTGGTTTGAGCATTGGCCTGCTAAACCCAGGGTTGTGAGTTCAATCTTTAAGGGGACCATTTAGGGAACTGGGGTAAAAATCTATTAGGGGGTTGGACTAGATGACCTCATGAGGTCCCTTCCAACCCTGATATTCTATGATTCCTTCATTTTAAGTCTTTTCAGCATTTGTGTACCATTCAGCATTTGTGTACACATTTACAGTAGAAGATTTCAAGTGTAGATAAGCTACTTATTTACAGCAGAATATTTCAAGTGTGGATAGGCTATATATTGACCAGACAGATCACTATTAAGAGGAGATTTGAAAGTGGTGCAAGCAAGAGACGGCGAAAACAACTGAGTGAATGACTTAGAGAATGGAGTGGAGAGTGTGCTTATAACATTTGCAGATGACACCTGGCTAGGTGGGGTTGCAAGGAAATGAGCTAGGGGCCTATGATACCCGTTTCCCATGACCCACACCTTCAGGCAAGAAGATTTTGTGTGTGTTTGGAAGCTGAGTAAGAGCCAAGGCCCCACATGGGCCCTTGTTACAGGTGGTTCTTTGTGTGCATGTCTAGGCTGGTGGGTGACGGTGGCCTCTGAGATGAGCAAACACTAGGCTGTTTAATATCCCCGCCTCCTGCCTTTTTAAAAACACAAATCAGTGTCTAAGAACTCGCTCAGACAAGCTGCATGGCCCCGAGCCCGAGCCAGCCCTGTCTGGAAGCCATGGAATGGAAGAGACACAGCTGCCTGACTTGACACGATCCTGGCCCAAAGGATTGGCTAGAGAATGCTATGGAGTTGAAGAGGTGGGCTGGGCATTGCGGGCCTCCAGGACAGAGGTCTCAGGACAGTTCTGGTACATGGGAGATCCTCGAGGCCCTGAAGCTCCCGTCCCTAAAACACGTTCCCTTGTGTCAGGAATGTTGTGAGGCTCTCCTAAGCTATGGCTGGCTGCCACATTGGCCTGGCCCTCCCCGTGCTGCTGGCATTGGACATAGCGTTGCCAGGTGTCTGGTTTTCGACCAAAACACCTAGTCCAAAAAGGACCCTGGCGACTCCGGTGGGCATCACTGGCCGGGGCGTTAAAAGTCCAGTTGGCGCAGGGGTGGCAGGCTCCCTACCTGGCAGCCGGCATGTTCAGCTCCTAGATGCAGGGACGGTCACGGGGGCTCCACGTGCTGCCTCTGCCCCAAGCGCCAGTTGCGCAGCTCCCATTGGCCGGGAACGCGGCCAATGGGAGCTGCGGGGATGATGCCTGCAGGCAGAGGCAGCGCACGGAGCCACCTGTCTGTGCCTCCGCCTAGGAGCCGAACATGCCAGCTGCTTCCGGAAGCTGCCTGAGATCAGTGCCGCCCGGAGCCCACACCCCTCTCCCCCTCTCACACCCAAACTTCCTTCTGGAGCCTGTACCCCAAACCCTCTCCTGCACCCCAACCCCCGTCTCAGTCCTGAGCGCACTCCAAACTCCTCATCCCTGGCCCCATCCTAGAGCCTGCACCTCCAGCTGGAGCCCATATCCTTTCCTACACACCAACCTCCTGCCTCATCCTGGGGCCCCCTCTCACACGCTGAACCCCTCAGCCCTACCCCCAGCCTGGAATCCCCTCCTGCACCCCAAACCCCTCATACCTGACCCCACCCCAGAGCCCGCACCCCCAGCTGGAGCCCACACCCCCTCCCTCACTCTAACTCCCTGACCCAGCCCGGAGCCCCTCCCACACTCTGAACCCCTCATTTCTGGCCCCACCCCGAGCCCACTTCCCCAGCTGGAGCCCTCACCCTCTCCCACACCCCAACCCCCTGCCCCAGCCCGGTGAAAATGAGCAAGTGAGTGAGGGTGGGGGAGCACGAGTGGGGATGGAGTGAGCGGGAGCAGGGCCTTGGAGAAGGGGTGGGGCAGAGGGCAGGACAAGGGAGTTTGGTTTTGTGCGATTAGAAAGTTGGCAACCCTAGTTGGACACATGACGTATGAACTAACATGTCCTTGTACTGGACCTTTCATCCGAGGGCAGACAGCAGGGACTCTGAGTGCCGCAGGACACCCAGTGCTAGGTGACTCTCTGAGGAAGGCTGCCTCCCTCGAGGGACCCACTGTGCCCTTCTGAAGGTAGGGCCTGTGTGTCCGGAGCCAGGTGGCTGTCGGGTAGGCATGGCAGAGAGTTGGAGAGGGCAGGATAATGCTGAGCAGGGGGGTGAGGGGCATTATCAGCAATGTAAGAAGAATGTGCCCCAGAAACCACCCCCAGCTTGACTGTAAAAGGCAAACTGGCACCAGTCCATGCCCCCTCTGCCTGCTGTGGGCAGAGCAAAGGGCTTGATGGCAGCCCATTGGCAGCACTGGCCTTGGCTCTGCTCAGATCCCGGCTAGTAGATCACATGGAACAATGCAAGATGTGGGCACTGTGGGCTGGGGATGCCTCCATAATGACACTACTCACTCTGGCTAACCCTGCTGTTGGCTTCCATAATGATCCTCTCCTAGCAGTGGGCTCCTCCAGCTCCCACAGTAACCCCTGGGAAGCCAGCACTGTCACCTGTACCTTCCCAAGAGTCTGTGTGATGAGGTGACAAGTTTGGCTGCTAAAAGTCACAGTGATGATGTAAGGTTCTTAGATGCATGCAAGACCTTTGACTTGGGACAGAACGACACTGAGTAAAAAACTAGAATGATATAAAGTTAACAGGACACGTGATGAATGGATTAAATGCTGGCTGGCAGATAGGGCTCAAAATGGAACCATGAATGGGGAATCGTCATCGAGTGGATGTGTTTCCAGTTGGTCCCAAAGGGCTCTGTTCTTGGCCCTACACTATTTAACGTGTGTATCAATGACCCAGAGAAAAATGTCACTGCTAAAGTTGGCAGCTGTAACACAAATTGGGGCACGGTGAATAACGAAAGGATAGGTCACTGGCACGGAGCGATCTCGATCGCTTGGTAAGCTGAGTGCATGCAAACAGGCTGCGTTTGAATACAGCGAAATGGAAATATGATGGCTGGGGACAAAGAACGCAGAGCACACGCACTGATTCGGGGGCCCTATCCTGGAAGCAAGGACTCAGACATTTGAGTTTCTGGCTCACTGGCCAGGGCTCCCTGGAAGTGGGAAGCAGCATGGGGCCTGCGAGCTCTCCCAGGGCTGAGCAGGGAGACCCAGCTGGGACAGAGGACACAATGCCCGGGGGATCAGAGCTGGGGATGGCCCTGATACCAACTACAGCAAATGCATAGGGCTGCACCTGGGAGCAAGCCTCCAGGTAGGGAGATGTGGCCACCTTGCCACAGGGAGCAGGGGCAGCAGCAAGCCCTCTCAGAGGTCCAGGGAGGCCCAGGCCACTTCCAGCTTTTGAGGCCCCAGCCATAATAAAAATAAAAAATGATGACACATGAAAACAAAATGACTGGTTAGGGACCATGTACTGGGTGGACATGAGGGAGAGAGACCCCCTTTACTCAGTCTCCATGTGGGTGAGACCCCCCTGCATGCTGCCCCTCATGGGGAGATAATAATAATAAAAATAAATGGAGATATACCTATGTCATAGAGCTGGAAAGGTTATTGAGTCCAGCCCTCTGCCTTCACTAGCAGGACCAAGTACTGATTTTGCCCCAGCTCCCTAAGTGGCCCCCTCAAGGATTGAGCTCATAACCCTGGGTTTAAGCAGGCCAATGCTCAAACCACTGAGCTATCCCTCCCCACCTGGCACTGTCCCTTGTGGGGTGACCCCCCACATGGTGTCCCTTGGTCTGGCAGGTCCAGGAGCAGTACTGACACAGCTCCCAGCAGGCCGTGGAGATGCTTCCACCCCCCATGGGACCCCTGCTAGCCTCACTTTGCATGACCTGCCCCCCCCCAGCCCTGCCCCACAGCACAGAACCCCCCTGTGCTGAGCTCTGCCCTTCACCCCTCCCAGCACACCTCCTCCATGGTGCCTGGGCTAGCCCCTCACAGCCTTTCTCCACCTTCAGTTCCTTAGACTCATGGAAGCTAACATTCATGATTAAGGCTAAGATTTTGTCATGGTTATTTGTAGTAAAAGTCACGGACAGGTCACAGGCAATAAACAAAAATTCACAGAAGCCGTGATCTGTCCGTGACTTTTGCTGCTGCAGCTCCATGATTTCCCCCGCCACCTAGTGGCTGAGAGCTGTGGGGTTCCCCCTCTGCCCGTGGCAGCTGGAAGCTGCAGGGTGACCATACTGCCCAAATAGAAAATGGGACACCCCCAGATGCTCGCCTGAGGTGTCCTCATAGACTTTAAGGTCAGAAGGGACCATTATGATCATCTAGTCTGACCTCCCACATGACGCAGGCCACAAAAGCTGACCCACCCCCTTTCCCTTGACTCAACTGTTGAAGTCCCCAAATCCTGTGATTTAAAGACTTCAAGTCGCAGAGAATCCTCCAGCTAGCGACCCCCGCCCCATGCTGCGGAGGAAGGCGAAAAACCTCCAGGGCCTCTGCCAATCTACCCTGGAGGAAAATTCCTTCCCGACCCCAAATATGGTGATCAGTAGAACCCCGAGCATTCAGGCAAGATTCTCCAGCCAGACCCTCATTGACGATTGATACTATTTACCAGCGATGGCACGCTGTTGATTAATTGACTAAAATCACGTTATCCCATCAAACCATTCCCTCCATAAACTTATCTAGCTTAATCTTAAAGCCAGACAGGTCTTTCGCCCCCACTGTTTCCCTCGGAAGGCTGTTCCAAAATTTCACCCCTCTGATGGTTAGAAACCTTCGTCTAATTTCAAGCCTAAACTTCCCCACGGCTAGTTTATATCCTCCCCTTCCCCCCTACTGTGCCCATTGCTGGAACCCAGAGGAAGGCCCCCTCAGGAGTCTGTCACCTGTCGCTGGAACCTTGCAGGGGGCCCCCTGTCGCTGCTGTTGCCTATTGCTGGAACCCTGCCAGGGCCCTGCTGGCTGACAGCTCCAGAGTCCTGCAGCCCCTGGGGCTGAAGTAGAGAATGTCACAGATTCCCGGACTTCTGTGACCTCTGTGACATAAACATAGCCTTAGTCATGATCACTTTCCCCCACATTGCCTTCCACCTTCAGATTTGCAACCAATTCCTCCTTGTCAGTCAGAATTAAGTCTGTCCCCCTTGTTACTTCCTCCACCTTCTGAAATAAATTGTCCCCAACACATTCCAAGAACTTAACTGGACATTTTGTGTGTTGCTGTGTCATTTTTCCAGCAGATGGCTGGGTAGTTAAAGTCCCCCATTATTCCCCGGGGCATGTCTTTTGGATACTTCTGTTATTTGTTCTTGAAATGCCTCATCCACCTCCTAGACTCATGGACTTTAAGGCCAGAAAGTACCATCATGACCATCTAGTCTGACCTCCTTTACATCATAGACCACAGAACCTACCCCACCCACTCCTGTAGTAGGCCCACCACCTTTGGCTGAATTACTGATGTTCTCAAATCCTGATTTAAAGGCTTCAAGTTACAGAGAATCCACCATTTACTCTAGTTCAAACCAGCCAGTGACCTGCACCCCACACGGCAGAGAAAAGCAAAAAACCCAGGGTCTCTGCCAGGCTGACCTGCGGCAAAACTCCTTGACCCCAAATATGGTGATCGGTTAGACCGTGAGCATGTGAGGGAAACCCATCAGCCAGACGCCTGGGAAAGGATTATTTGTAGTAACTCAGAGCCCTCCATATTTAGTGTCCCATCTCCAGCCATTGGAGATATTTGCAACTAGCTGTTGCGAATGGGCCATATCTCCTGATCTGGTCTGGCATAGACCCCTCTCTTGAGTTACTCCCTAGCTCCTAGCTCCCGTGCGAAATGGCACTCAAACCGCACTAACCACACTGGAGCTGCACTCCTATAGGTGTGGCATTAAGGTTTGTGGGGGCACAGCCTATGGTTCTTTGCAGTTCAGTATGCTGACCTGCTCTATTAATTATTTCCCAGTGCACTGTGGGAGATCTTGCCTGACCTTTCTGGGCACACAGGGGGAATTGTGGGAAGGTGTTTAGAGGATTGGCAGCGCCCAAGTGGAGTTAGCCTGTATCTACACTCCCAAGTGTTGCGTCAGCAGCTGATGAGTTGTGGGCTGTGCCCTCTGATGGGTCAGCCAGCTCGAGTTCAGAGCACTAGCACACTGGTGTGTGTTCGGGGCAACGTTCCAGTTATAGCTCGAGTTGCCTCTGCAGCCTGAAGTGCCTCCCACTGAAGAGGGTAGAAAGGTTCCTCTTCCTTTGGGTGCAGGTTGGCTCAGCCCTTGGCCCATCAGGCATCCGTAGTGGCAGCGACTCCTTGTGCTGCCAGAGTCCAGTTCCCACTAGTCTATGCTCTCGGATCAGGAACCGAATCCATTCCTAGCGCCGAGAAGGAAAGGTCCCTCTTTTGAAGCTTTTGATTCTTTTGGCCTTCAGTAAAATCCCCCAGCGGATCCAAGCCATCAGACTGGCCTGCCTGTCACTGGAGTGAGCCCAGCGCACGGAAAGCACTCTAATCCCTGGTGGTGTCTGTGGTCAAATGGAGAGCAGGACAAACGAGCGCTTTGGAAAGGTTATCTGATAACTGATGAAATCACTAGAGTAGCCAGCCCCAGGACTGCGACAGAAACACATATAGCTGACAGAGCATGCTCTGGAAAAGAAGCAGCTGAGGAAGAGAGGCAAACATGTTGTCACCTCCTACCTCATTCGCTGACAACCCCTCTGTGGAAGAAATTGATGCGTTCATTGTAGATAACAAATACTTACAGGTACAGTTTCCCTGAAAGAAAATTTGAAAAACAAAGGTCTAGCTTCACTTTTCATGGCCCATCCTTACACCTGCTCTGGCCACTTTCTTCCAGCTTGTCTTGGAAAAACGTGTCTCAGAATTCAGGCTGTCTGTAAAGCACATGTCCTGAATGTTGTGTGTAGGGGGGCAGCCAGTGCAGAGATTCCAGCTCCTGTGGCCCTCCATAGAATCATAGAATATCAGGGTTGGAAGTGATTTCAGGAGGTCATCTAGTCCAACCCCCTGCTCAAAGCAGGATCAATCCCCAACTAAATCATCCCAGCCAGGGCTTTGTCAAGCCTGACCTTAAAAACCTCTAAGGAAGGAAATTCCACCACCTCCCTAGGTAACCCATTCTAGTGCTTCACCACCCTCCTAGTGAAAAAGATTTTCCTAATATCCAACCTAAACTTCCCCCACTGCAACTTGAGACTGTCATTTGGTACCACTGAGAACAGTCTAGATCCATCCTCTTTGGAACCCCCTTTCAGGTAGTTGAAAGCAGCTATGAAATCCGCCCTCATTCTTCTCTTCTGCAGACTAAATAATCACAGTTCCGTTAGCCTCTACTCATAAGTCATGTGCTAATCATTTTTGTTACCCTCCGCTGGACTCTTTCCAATTTTTCCACATCCTTCTTGTAGTGTGGGGCCCAAAAACTGGACACAGTACTGCAGATGAGGCCTCACCAATGTCAAATAGAGGGAAATGATCACGTCCGTCGATCTGCTGCCAATGCTCCTACTTATACAGCCCAAAATGCTGTTAGCCTTCTTGGCAACAAGGGCACACTGTTGATTCATATCCAGCTTCTCGTCCACTGTAACCCCTAGGTCCTTTTCTGCAGAACTGCTGCCTAGCCACTCGGTCCCTAGTCTGTAGCAATGCATGGGATTCTTCCGTCCTAAGTGCAGGACTCTGCTCTTGTCCTTGTTGAACCTCATCAGATTTCTTTTGGCCCAATCCTCTAATTTGTCTAGGTCCCTCTGTATCCTATCCCTACCCTCCAGCGTATCTACCACTCCTTCCAGTTTAGTGTCATCTGCAAACTTGCTGAGGGTGCAATCAACACAATCCTCCAGATCATTAATGAAGATATTGAACAAAACCGACCCCAGTACCGACCCTTGGGGCATTCTGCCAACTAGACATGGAGCCATTGACCACTACCTGTTGACCCCGATGATCTAGCCAACTTTCTATCCACCTTATAGTCCATTCATCCAGGCCATGCTTCTTTAACTTGCTGGCAAGAATACTGTGGGAGACCATATATAAAGCTTTGCTAAAGTCAAAGAATAACATGTCCACTGCTTGCCCTCATCCACAGAGCCAGTTATCTCATCATAGAAGGCAATTAGGTTAGTCAGGCATGACTTGCCCTTGGTGAGTTCATGCTGATTGTTCTTGATCACTTTCCTCTCCTCTAAGTGTTTCAAAATTGATTCCTTGAGGACCTGCTCCATGATTTTTCCAGGGACTAAGGTGAGGCTAACTGGTCTGTAATTCCCCCGAATCTCCTTCTTCCCTTTTTTAAAGATGGGCACTATGTTTGCCTTTTTCCAGTCATCCGGGACCTCCCCCCGACTGACTCATAGACTCATAGACTTTAAGGTCAGAAGGGACCATTATGATCATCTGGTCTGACCCCCTGTATGCTGCAGGCCACAAAGCCGTCCCTACCCTTTCCCTTGACTCTGCTGTTGAAGTCCCCAAATCCTGTGGCTTAGAGACTTCAATTGGCAGAGAATCCTCCTGCTAGCGATCCCTGCCCCATGCTGCGGAGGAAGGCGAAAAACCTCCAGGGCCTCTGCCAATCTACCCTGGAGGAAAATTCCTTCCCGACCCCAAATATGGCGATCAGTAAAACCCCGAGCATGTAGGCAAGAGTCTCCAGCCTGACCCTTGTTAGCCATTATACTATTTACCTGCCATGGCACAGTATTCCTTTGGCTGAAATAATGTTTTTCCATTAAACCATTCCCTCCATAAACTTATCTAGCTTAATCTTAAAACCAGACAGGTCCTTCGCCCCCACCGTTTCCCTCGGAAGGCTGTTCCAATATTTCACCCCTCTGACGGTCAGAAACCTTTGTCTAATTTCAAGCCTAAACTTCCCCACGGCCAGTTTATATCCATTCGTTCTCGTGTCCACATTAGTACTGAGCTGGAATAATTCCTCTCCCTCCCTGGTATTTATCCCTCTGATATATTTAAAGAGAGCAATCATATCCCCCCTCAGCCTTCGTTTGGTCAGTCTAAACAACCCGAGCTCCTCTAGTCTCCTTTCATACGACAGGTTTTCCATTCCTCTGATCATCCTAGTGGCCCTTCTCTGTACCCGTTCCAGTTTGAGTTCATCTGCCATGAGTTCTCAGAGATAATGGCCAGTGGCTCTGCAATCACATCTGCCAACTCCTTTAGCCAACTCCATGGACTTGTGCTCGTCCAGCTTTTCTAAATGTATTCCTCCACATGTATTCATCAACGGTCTGACTGGCTGACATGGTTCTCGGCGCCATCAATCGCTCCAGCCGTGCTGTTGAAAAGGTGCCTGTCACCCACGTGGGGTCCCTGGCTGGGCATGCCCTGCTGCAGCCGTATAGCAGCCATATGAGGGCCAGGGTACCAGCTGCTCCCACAAGAGCAAGGGGTGCTCTCCTGGGGTGGCCAAGCCTCCCTCCTTTATCCTGCCCTTGTCTCTTGCTCACCCATGAGCTGCAGGAGCAGGGCGCTGCACAGGAGTTACTGACTTGGCAGTGTGGGGGTTGTGGGAACCCCAGGGCAGGCATAGCTACTGTTCAGAGAAGAAGGGGAGGCACAGGACAGAGCCTGGGAGGGGTTCAGAGCCAGGGCAAAGGGTGTTAGTGCAGACCCCTCTACATGGGTCCCGCTACCATGCACCTGCACCAGCCTCGCCCCAAGCAGGAGGCACTGCAGCCACAGGCTCTCATTTCAGTGCTCCCATGCTGCCCCAATACCACTGACCCCCTACTGAACCTGCCAGGCTGCAGGCTCAGGGGGCCCCCAGCCCGCCCCACCCCAGCTGCCTGCTTGGCACACAGGCTGCCCGCAGCACAGCACGTCCCACAGGAGGACCTGGCCTGTAAGCCGAGCCCTGTTCCAGGCCTGGTTCCACTGACTCACCCCAGAGGCATGTGGCAGTTCAGAGCTCAGCTAAAAATACCCCCAAGCCACCCGACTGTAGAATGCAGCCGTATAAAGACATATTGCTCTGCCCAAACATACCTGGGCCAGGCACCCCCTGTCTACAGCCTCAGCCACAACCACCCAGCATTCCTCTGCATCCCCCTCCCCCGCTAGCTCCCAGTGCCCTCCCTGCCATCTCCCCCGCCTGGCACCTTCCTCCCCCACTACCCCATGGCATCCCTGGCATTCCCGAGGGGATATTTATAGAAAAATAGATCATGTCCAACAAACCCGAGTTCATGCTTTGGTGAGATGAGGGGTTGATCTGATAAAGTTAAGTGCATAGATGTCACCTACATAGGCTTTTGTAAGGATACCATGACATTCTGATCAAAGTATTAGTACCATGCAATAGCACACACATTAAATGGCAAACTGATGGAGCTCAAAGAAATCCCCTAGGGAACCATCGGCAAATCATAGAATCATAGAATATCAGAGTTGGAAGGGACCTCAAGAGGTCATCTAGTCCAACCCCCTGCTCAAAGCAGGACCAATTCCCAACTAAATCATCCCAGCCAGGGCTTTGTCAAGCCGGGCCTTAAAAACCTCCAAGGAAGGAGACTCCACCACCTCCCTAGGTAACGCATTCCAGTGTTTCACCACCCTCCTAGTGAAATAGTTTTTCCTGATATCCAACCTGGACCTCCCCCACTGCAACTTGAGACCACTGCTCCTTGTTCTGTCGTCTGCCACCACTGAGAACAGCCGAGCTCCATCCTCTTTGGAACCCCCCTTCAGGTAGCTGAAGGCTGCTATCAAATCCCCCCTCATTCTTCTCTTCTGGAGACTAAACAATCCCAGTTCCCTCAGCCTCTCCTCATAAGTCATGTGCTCCAGACCCCTAATCATTTTTGTTGCCCTCCGCTGGACTCTTTCCAATTTTTCCACATCCTTCTTGTAGTGTGGGGCCCAAAACTGGACACAGTATTCCAGATGAGGCCTCACCAATGTCGAATAAAGGGGAACGATCACGTCCCTCGATCTGCTGGCAATGCCCCTACTTATACAGCCCAAAATGCCGTTAGCCTTCTTGGCAACAAGAGCACACTGTTGACTCATATCCAGCTTCTCATCCACTGTGACCCCTAGGTCCTTTTCTGCAGAACTGCTACCTAGCCATTCGGTCCCTAGTCTGTAGCAGTGCATGGGATTCTTCCGTCCTAAGTGCAGGACTCTGCACTTGTCCTTGTTGAACCTCATCAGGTTTTTTTCGGCCCAATCTTCTAATTTGTCTAGGTTCCTCTGTATCCGATCCCTACCCTCTAGTGTATCTACCACGCCTCCTAGTTTAGTGTCATCTGCAAACTTGCTGAGAGTGCAGTCCACACCATCCTCCAGATCATTAATAAAGATATTAAACAAAACTGGCCCCAGGACCGACCCTTGGGGCACTCCGCTTGAAACCGGCTGCCAACTAGACATGGAGCCATTGATCACTACCCGTTGAGCCCGACGATCTAGCCAGCTTTCTATCCACCTTACAGTCCATTCATCCAGCCCATACTTCTTCAACTTGGCGGCAAGAATACTGTGGGAGACCGTATCAAAAGCTTTGCTAAAGTCAAGGAATAACACATCCACTGCTTTCCCCTCATCCACAGAGCCAGTTATCTCATCATAGAAGGCAATTAGGTTAGTCAGGCACGACTTCCCTCTCGTGAATCCATACTGACTGTTCCTGATCACTTTCCTCTCCTCTAAATGTTTCATAATTGATTCCTTGAGGACCTGCTCCATGATTTTTCCAGGGACTGAGGTGAGGCTGACTGGCCTGTAGTTCCCCGGATCCTCCTTCTTCGCTTTTTTAAAGATGGGCACTACATTAGCCTTTTTCCAGTCATCTGGGACCTCCCCCGATCGCCATGAGTTTTCAAAAATAATGGCTAATGGCTCTGCAATCTCACCCGCCAACTCCTTTAGCACCCTCGGATGCAGCGCATCCAGCCCCATGGACTTGTGCACGTCCAGTTTTTCTAAACTAGTCCCGAACCACTTCTTTCTCCACAGAGAGTTGGTCACCTTCTCCCCATGCTGTACTGCCCAGTGCAGCAGTCTGGGAGCTGACCTTGTTCGTGAAGACAGAGGCAAAAAAATCATTGAGTACATTAGCTTTTTCCACATCCTCGGTCACTAGGTTGCCTCCCTCATTCAGTAAGGGGCCCACACTTTCCTTGATTTTCTTCTTGTTGCTAACATACCTGAAGAAACCCTTCTTGTTACTCTTAACATCTCTTGCTAACTGCAACTCCAAGTGTGATTTGGCCTTCCTGATTTCACTCCTGCACGCCTGAGCAATATTTTTATACTCCTCCCTGGTCATTTGTCCAATCTTCCACTTCTTGTAAGCTTCTTTTTTGCGTTTAAGATCAGCAAGGATTTCACTGTTTAGCCAAGCTGGTCGCCTGCCATATTTACTATTCTTTCTACACATCGGGATGGTTTGTTCCTGCAACCTCAATAAGGATTCTTTAAAATACAGCCAGCTCTCCTGGACCCCTTTGCCCTTCATGTTATTCTCCCAGGGGATACTGCCCATCTGTTCCCTGAGGGAGTCAAAGTCTGCTTTTCTGAAGTCCAGGGTCCGTATTCTGCTGCTCTCCTTTCTTCCTTGTGTCAGGATCCTGAACTCGACCATCTCATGGTCACTGCCTCCCAGGTTCCCATCCACTTTTGCTTCCCCTACTAGTTCTTCTCTGTTTGTGAGCAGCAGGTCAAGAAAAGCTTTGCCCCTAGTTGGTTCCTCCAGCACTTGCACCAGGAAATTGTCCCCTACGCTTTCCAAAAATTTCCTGGATTGCCTGTGCACCGCTGTATTGCTCTCCCAGCAGATATCAGGGGGATTAAAGTCTCCCATGAGAACCAGGGCCTGCGATCTAGCAACTTCTGCTAGTTGCCAGAAGAAAGCCTCGTCCACCTCATCCCCCTGGTCTGGTGGTCTATAGCAGACTCCAACCACGACATCACCCTTGTTGCTCACACTTCTCAACTTTATCCAGAGACTCTCAGGTTTTTCTGCAGTTTCATACCGGAGCTCTGAGCAGTCATACTCCTCTCTTACATACAACGCAACTCCCCCACCTTTTCTGCCCTGCCTGTCCTGCCTGAACAGTTTATATCCATCCATGACAGTACTCCAGTCATGTGAGTTATCCCACCAAGTCTCTGTTATTCCAATCACATCATAGTTCCCTGACTGTGCCAGGACTTCCAGTTCTCCCTGCTTGTTTCCCAGGCTTCTTGCATTTGTGTATAGGCACTTAAGATAACTCATCGATCGTCCCTCTTTCTCAGCATGAGACAGGAGTCCTCCCCTCTTGCACTCTCCTGCTTGTGCTTCCTCCCAGGATCCCATTTCCCCACTTACCTCAGGGCTTTGGTCTCCTTCCCCCGGTGAACCTAGTTTAAAGCCCTCCTCACTAGGTTAGCCAGCCTGCTGGCGAAGATGCTCTTCCCTCTCTTCGTTAGGTGGAGCCCGTCTCTGCCTAGCACTCCTTCTTGGAACACCATCCCATGGTCGAAGAATCCAAAGCCTTCTCTCCGACACCACCTGCGTAGCCATTCGTTGACTTCCACGATTCGACGGTCTCTACCCCGGCCTTTTCCTTGCACAGGGAGGATGGGTATTTCTGGTTGGGTTCCCAGGGATCAGTCCTGGTCCCATACTAGTCAGTACTGTCACTGCTGATAACATGCAGATGGCATGGAGACTGGTGGATGGTGAACACTGCTGAGGACAGGGCAGCCGTACAGCCCCATTGGATCACTTGGTAAGCTGGGCCCATCAAATAAGAGGTGCGTTAATACAGCCAAGTGCCGAGGTAAGTGAGCTGCCAGAGCCATGGTGTGGCAAAGTGTCCAATGTGACCCTTGGATGGACAAACAGGGGAGGAGAGAGTGGGGCCGGGAACCCTGGCAATGACCTGGGTGGGACTGACAGCAGACGTCGCATCCAGTGCTCTTTTAAAAGGAAATTAAAAAATTGGAGGGTGCAGACAAGAGCCACAAAAATGATTCACCAGCTGGAGGAAAGGCCTGAGATGAGGCACTGACAGCGTGATCTGTTCAGCAGATCAGAGAGCAGGCTGAGGGGTGACACGTTCACAATGCATGAGCACCTTCATGGGGAGGTGACCAGCTATTAGCAGGCTCTTCAGCCCTGCAGAGAAAGACAGCAAAGACCCACCGGCTGGAAGCTGGAGCCAGACAAATTCCAGTTAGAAACAAGGCCCAACAGTTGCCAGGGAGGTGATTAGTCACTGGAACAAACTGCCAAAGGATGGGATAGATTCTCCATCTCTTGGTGCTGTTGCAGTACTTCAGTGTACACATGACTTATGCTGACGAGAGTTCTCCCAGCGGGGCAGGCAATCCATCTCCTCAAGAGGCAGTAGCTGGTCAATGGAAGAATTCTTCCATCCAGCTAGTGCTGTCTGCAGACTTTTCACACCCTGCACGACGTGGCTGGGTCGACCTAACTGTTTAGTGTAGACCAGGCCTTGGTGTCTTCACATCAAACCTGGCTGCCTTTCTGGGCAGTGCTTTAGGTAAACAGGCGTCCCTGGGCGCAGTCTGCAGAGCTGGGGGAGATGTAAGGGCCTGTGCCATTAGGGTGACCAGAAAGCAAGTGTGAAAAATCGGGACAGAGGGTGGGGGGTAATAAGTGCCTATATAAGAAAAAGCCCCAAATATCAGAACTGTCCCTATAAAATCAGGACATCTGGTCACCCTACGTGCCACCCAGGGGTCAGACTAGTTGAGTGAATGGTCCCTTCTGCTCTTCACCTCTCTGAGCCCATGAATCTGACTCTCCCCCATTAGCTCCCCACAGCCCTTCGCCATTGACCCCAGCTCAAAGGGCTGGGTGCAGGCCAAGGCACGCAGGAAAGAGACCAGGCTCTCTCTCTGCCTAGACAGCCTCCACAGACTCCCCACGTCAAGGGGAGCTTTCCTGCCAAGCACTGCCTCCAGGCTGACAGCTCAGTATGGCCTCTTGGCACCCTTCCCAGCTATTTCATTACCTGAGAGACACTGCCCACCCTGGGGCAGCTGCCCTCCCTCGGTGCTCGGTCTGTCCCGGAGCCAGGACCCCAGAGATCACAGGAATGAACCTGGCAAAGGGCAGCCTGGCAAAGGCTTGGAGAATCTCAGAATCAGCACTGGCATGGCAAAGCACACAGCATTCTTGGGGCTGTGGGCTGGCTGCAGCTGCACCCGCTGGGCCAGGGCACAAACATAGCGTTGATAGCGGACACTTCAGGAATGTGCTGGAGCCCTGCAGCCCACCTAGGACACCCTGCCCTCCCCCCCCCCGCCTTGGCTCCACACAGCTCCCCAGAAATGGCCAGCATGTCCCTGTGGCCCTTAGGCACAGGGGCGATCAGGGAAGCTCTGCGTGCTGCCCCCAGTATTGGCTGAGAACCGCAACCAATGTGAGCCACGGGGGCAGCTCTTAGGGGCCCAGGCAGTGAGCAGAGCCCCCTGTCCCCTCTGCCTAGGGGCCACAGGGACATGCTAGCCATTCTGGGAGCTGCACGGCCCCATAGCAGGCAGGGAGCCTGCCTTAGCCCTGCTGTACCACTGACCGGGAGCTGTCTGAGGTAAGCGTTGCCTGGCTGGAGCCCGCACCTCAACCCCCTTTACCCAGGTTGGAAACCACTCCTGCACCCTAACTCCCGCTCACACCCAACACCCCTGCCCCAGCCCTGAGCCCCCTCCTGCACCCCACACCCCTCATCCCTAGCCCCACGCCAAACCCTGCAACCCCAGCCAGAGCCCACACCTCCTCCCACACCCCAACCCCTGCCCCGGCCCTGCGCCCACTCCTGCACTCCGAACCCCTCAGCCCAGCCCAGAGCCCCCTCCTACATCCCAAACTACTCATCCCCAGCCCCACCCCAGAGCCTGCACCCCCAGCTGGATCCCTCACCCCTCCCACATGCCAACTACCTGCCCCATCCTGGAGCCCCATCCTGCACCCTGAACCCCTCATTTCTGGCCCCACCCCAGCCCGCTCCCCCAGCCATAGCCCTCACCTGTGCCCCAGGAGGATGGGGGAGAGTGAGCGACAGCGGGAGGGGGGATAGAGTGAGTGGGGGCAGGGCCTCGGAGAAAGGGCGGAGCAGGGCATTTGGTTTTGTGCAATTAGAAAGTTGGGGGTGTCACTGAGCTGTAATCTGCCACTCACATGCCCAGCCTGGAGCTGGCCAGGGCCAAGACACCCCAGCAAGCCTGTGGGCAAGGGTGTAGGCAGAGGCTGGTGCTGCTGTCAGCAGGCCTGAGCAGAGTGCGCCCAGCACAGCATGCCCCACCAGCTACGGCACAGATGCACCCTGCCCCAGCCGTTCATTGTCTGTAACTGAGCACTGCTGCGGTCAGGCACCCTGCCCCAGGAGCTGAATTGCTGCAGGCTGGACGAAGCCTTTGCTGACTGTACCCCTAGGTGGGCATGCATGGGGAACATGGGTTTGCTTGTGGACAGAGCCAGCCATAGGGAAAATGTTGCCCTGGGAGAACTTGTATTTTGGCGCCTTTTGAGTTCAGCCACGGATGGTGGAGCTCAGGCTGATAGCACTGTACCCCCTAACCACACCGCCCTGGGCGGTAGCCCACCCATAAGGCCAGCCCTGCTTGTGGAAGGAGGTGTACAAGAGGTGTGCATGTGTTTGCTTGTAGGAGGTGTACAGGGGCATGTGCGTGTGTTTGTGGAAGGAGGTGTGCATGTGTTTGCTTGTAGAAGGGGGTATACGGGGGCATGTGCGTCTGTGTGTATTTGCTTGTGGAAGGAGGTGTACAGGCTGTGCACATATGTTTGCTTGTGGAAGGAGGTGTACAGGTGGTGCACATGTTTGCTTGTGGAAGGAGGTATATAGGGGATGTGTGTGTGTTTGCTTGTGGATGGAGGTGTACAGGCTGCATGCATGTGTGTTTGCCTGTGGAAGAAGGTGTACTGATCCAGGAGAGGACCTTCCTTCTTATCCCATGACAGCTTACCCGTACACCGCCTCCCTATATATCTTCTTCCAGTGAATGATGGGTGGCAGCGCCGCACAGTGAAAGCATTGCTCGAGGTTTCTTTCCTCATTCCCTCACCCCCGAGTGGCAGGTGAGCTCATGTGAATGCACCTCTGGCCTCTGAGGCCTGGTCTACACTGGGGTGGGAATTGACCTAAGAAACCAACTTCAGCTACGAGAATAGCATAGTTGAAATCGACGTATCTTAGGTCGACTTACCTCGCATCCTCACGGCGCGGGGTTGACTGCTGACGCTCCCCCGTGACTCTGCTTCCGCCTTTTGCCGCGGTGGAGTATAGGAGTCGATGGCAGAGCAATCAGGGATCGATTTATTGTGTCTACGCTAGATATGATAAATCGATCCCCGATAGATCGCTCTCTACCCACCGATCTGGCGGGTAGTGTAGACAAGGACAGCAGCTGTTAGTGGGGTGTGGTGGAGGGAGAGGGGAGTAGTGAGTTGAAGGGACATTTGTTTGCCAGACTTTCACACCTCAAAGTGAGAACAGAGGCAAAGGACACTGCAGATGATACAAAACTACTCAAATAGTTAAGTCCAAAGCAGACTGTGAAGCGCTACTAAGGGATCTCACAAAACTGGGTGACTGGGCAACAAAATGGCAGATGAAATTCAATGTTGAGCAATGCAAAATAATGCATATTGGAAAACATAATCCCAAGTATACATATAAAATTATGGAGTCTAAATTGGCTGTTCCCACTCAAGAAAGAGATCTTTGAGTCATTGTGGATAGTTCTCTGAAAACATCCACTCAAATGTGCAGCGGCAGTCAGAAAAGTTAACAGAATGTTGGGAATCATTAAGAAAGGGATAGATAAGAAGACAGAAAATATCATAGTGCCTCTATATAAATCTATGGTATGCCCACAACTTGAATACTGCATGCAGATGTGGAAGGAGGTATATGGGGAGTGCACGTGTGTTTGCTTAGGGAAGGAGGTGTACAGGTGGCATGTTCATTTGTTTGCTTGTGGAAGGAGGTTGTACAGTGAGTATGCATGTGTTTGCTTGTGGAAGGAGGTGTATAATTCTTGCACTTGCAGTGAACAGCCTCCATCAGTAGCTGTTAACCATCCAACATCTATGCTGTCAGGACCTGCGATTTTGGATCTGAGCGAAGTATTTGACGTTGGGTTCTGATCTATTATGTCTGGCTAGTTGGGAAGTGCCGACAGAGGCTCAGTAATAATATTAACAAACCCAAGCTCTCAGGTAGCGCTTTTCACCTGTAGTTCTCAAAGCACCTTACAATGTAGGGCAGTGTTTTGCAGATGGGGAAACTGAGGCACATATGGTGGGCATGACTTGCCAGAGGTCACCCATCAGGCCAGTGGCAGATCCAGGACTAGAACCCAGAGTGCCAATCCAGTGTTCTACCCACTAGGGCACGCCACCTTGTCACCAAGTAGACGAGAGCTGTTACCCAGAGCTGTCTTGGCCACTACAGAGCTATTAGGAGCAGAGCGTCTGCAGCCTGGCTGAGGTGTCACATCACCCTGGTTATTGGGGGTTGGGGGAAGTGTGTTCCTAAGATCTGCGATCCCAGTGTGAGGATGGTGCCTTACAATGCTCCTGGGCTGATGCAAAAAGCTTTGGTTTTTCTTTGGTGGCAAAAAAGTCAGCCATGGGATTTCCGCCTGCGACATACCAGGGCATGTCAAAGCTCTTCAGAAATTGTCAGCTTAGGAAGTCTGCTAAATTCTACTGGTGGGCCATTGAGGCACCTCCCCGGTGTTTCCGCCATGGCCGTAACTGCAGGCCAGATACCTGGTTACTTGTGCCATGGCAGATATGGATCTGTAGGTGGAATCTTCAGAGCAGGCTGGAATGTCTGCTAATCACAAGCAAATTTCCAATTACAAAGGACTCTGGTCGCTTGCCATCCCAGAATGCTTCCATGTCATCTCTAGGGTGACCAGATGTCCCGCTTTTATAGGGACAGTCCCGATATTCGGAGCTTTTTCTTACATAGGCGCCTATTACCCCCCACCCCCTGTCCCTAATATTTCACACTTTCTATCTGGTCACCCTAGTCGACTCATGTCCTTTAGGACCAAGTTCCACGTATGTGGAGTTGGGCCAGGTATGTGCCCGACCCTGTCCCTGACACGGGTGCAGTCAGTGTCTTTGGAGGGGTGGTGGTGCCAAAGGGTACCCCTCCCTGGCATCTGAGGGGGTTGGACACTGTGATGGGGCGGCTGCCTCTCACTTGCAGGAAAGGGGTTAAAAGCAGCCCTAAGGAGGCTGTGCCAGAGGCAGCTAATCAGAGAAGGGCTAAAGGGAGCAGCCAATCATATAAAAAGGGAGCTGCAGGGCAGAGGAATTCAGTTCTCTGCTCGGAGCCCAGGGAGAAAGGACTGCGTTTCTGGAGGGTTGAAACAACTGGGTTTGTCTTGCTTCATCATTTCCCTGGTTACAGGGGCCTCTGGCACTGTGCAGTAGGTGCCCCTGTGGGCTGTGAGACTTTGGTCTCATTTTGGTTGTTGGGTTTAGTGTGGGGGCTAGGGTGAACAGACAGCAAGTGTGAAAAACTGGGACGGGGCAGGGGGTAATAGGAGCCTAATATAAGAAAAAGACCCCAAAATTGGGACTGTCCCTATAAAATTGGGACATCTGTTCACCCTAGTGGGGGCTGGGGGCCTGTGCTAGCTGGGTGGCACAGACTATGTGATCCTCTGGCCTTAACTCTGTGACTCTCCCAGCTAATAGCATTTCCCCGCCGGTCTAATTCACAGACTTCTCCAAGGGCACTTCCAGCTCACAGGGGACAGAGCCTCAGCTTAACATGTCTGCTAGAACAACATAGTAGGTAACTGGTGTTCACTTAACCCATTCTTATTTGGCTGGAGGCACCCTCCATCGAGCTACACGGGAGTGGTTCAGAGAGCACCTGGGAGCCCTGGCCTGTCTGACTAACTCCCTGCTACCCCCAACACACTGTCTGGAGAAGTTGGCTGAGAGAGCCCAAGACCTGGATGAGGAGCATGTGGGTGGGCAGGGCTGGAGGGAACAGGCTGGGGAGGCAGGCATGTTGTTAGTCAGCGGATTGGGCACCTGTGGGGGCATGCACCTCCCTGGGACTGGGCTGCTTACTCAGAGCATCTGCTGGTATAGACCTGGGTGCCTGTGTCCAAGCAGTATGTGGATGGAGAGTGGGTATTAGCATCTGTGTCTGGAGGAAAAGGAGGTTCCTGGACAATACAGGGCAGGTGCCTTTTGTCTGAAATTAAAGCCCTGGCGGCACCATGAAGGGAACTGAGGGACCGGTGGGACCAGCTGGGCCACACACCAGGACCCAGGCATTTGCTGGGACCAAAGGCAGCTGTGTGGACAAAGACAATCCAGGCATAAGCCAGGAGAACCAAGCATGAGCCCCGAGTGTCTGCTGCAGTGGAGCCTCGAGCCCAGCAGGGCTGGGTAAATAATGAAAGAAAGGCCTTGGCGCTGCTCACAGTGCAGGGCTGGGGTCACAGGGTGGGGCCAAGGACATAGGGAGGGCTTAGGACAGGGGGCCAGGGTCACAGGGTGGGAACAAGGACACAGGGTGTGGCTGAGGTCAGGGTGGGGCCAGGGTCACAAGGCGGGGCTGAGGACCGAGTGGGGCCAGGGTCACAGGGCAAAGACAAGGACATAGGGCGGGGCTGAGGGCAGGACCCAGGGTCACAGGGTGGGGCTGGGGTCACTGGACCAGGTCAAAAAGATGCTGCTTTGACTCCAGGGGAAAAGAGCCTTTTCAAAGCTGCCAATCACTCTGCATGCCAGAAAGAGGTCAGAGCATGTTCCAGTCCCAACCAGCCCCATGGAGGATACCCATGCCCCAGCCTGAACCCCATGGGACAGGCTCCCTAGCCCTAACCCCAAGGGACAGGCCTCACTCCCCAGCCATGCCCTCTTGCTCCATGGATCAGGGCCCCATCCCCACCGTTAGCCCCACCTTGAGGGGCAGGCTCTATACCCATGGATGTTAGCTAGTGCTGTCCCAGAAGCCCTGAGGTAGAGTGCTCTGTCCCGGTCCAACCCTGATGTCCTGGGAGGGTCTATTCTCATGCTAGGAGTTCCCTCAACTCCATTCCAAGGCACAACCCCCCCCCATACTCCCCTAGCCTCTTTGGAGGGGAAAGATGCTTGCCAAATTCCTCCAAGCCAGGAAGCGTAACCTGCCCCCATCATCCAATCCAGCACAGCACTCAGAGATAGGCGGTGGGTTCTCTCACGGTAGACACTCCCTGTGACAATGCGGTTCTGGCGGAACCCAACTGAGAGTGCCAACTCAGGACAAATTACTCAAACAGGGCAGTTACAGCCCAAGGCTGGGGTTTTTCCACCTCTAAGGCAAACCAAACCAGCCAGACTAAGGGGACTTTGGTCTCACCCCACTGGCTAACCGCAAGTCTCACAAGCAATTTCCTTAGACACTCCAGTTTCCCAGTATCACCATCAGTGCCACTCGTTATGGGGACAAATGGTTATGAAAACCAATACCCCAGTAAAAGAAAAAGGTTCTCCCAATCCCAAAGGACCAAGCCCCAGACCCAGGTCAATATACAAATCAGATCTTACCCACAAATCACGCTGTTGGCAATCCTTTAGAATCTAAAGGTTTATTCATAAAAGGAAAAAGATAGAGATGAGAGTTAGAATTGGTTAAATGGAATCAATTACATACAGTAATGGCAAAGTTCTTGGTTCAGGCTTGCAGCAGCGATAGAATAAACTGCAGGTTCAAATTAAGTCTCTGGAATACATCCCCAGCTGGGATGGGTCCTCAGTCCTTTGTTCAAAGCTTCAGCTTGTAGCAAAGTTCCTCCAGAGGTAAGAAGCAGGATTGAAGACAAAATGGAGATGAGGCATCAGCCTTATATAGTCTCTTCCAGGTGTAAGAACACCTCTTTGTTCTTACTGTGGAAAATTACAGCAAAATGGAGCCTGGAGTCACATGGGCCAGTCCCTGTATACTTTGCTGAGTCTGAAGGCATATTTGCCTTCTCTCAATGAGTCCATTGTATAGCTGATGGTCCTTAATGGGCCATCAAGCAGGCTAGGCAGAGCTAACACCAGCTTGTTTGGGATGTCACCCAGAAGCATAGCATAAGTTTGCCATACAGACAGTACAGAGCCAATATTCATAACTTCAACTACAAAACTGATACACACATATAGACAGCATAATCATAACCAGCAAACCATAACCTTGTCTTAGACACCCCATTTGACCCCCTTTATACAAGATTTGGTGCCACTGCAGGACTTTGGTTGTAACAATGATCTATATGGTCCCAGTTTATGTCAATAACGTCACACTCCCTACAGACAGAGGCTGTTTACACAAGTGTTAGAGAGTGGGTCCCTCTCGCTGGTTGCATGGGGCACGCTGTTGGGGTGAGCATGCCATCAGGGTGCCAGCTGGCTTCCACTAGAGACAGTTAGCACCCCTGCAGCCATTAGCACCCCATCCCTGCTTCAGGGCTCCAGGGGCAGAGAAGGGACTGGGCCCTGCTCTCCAGGCCAGCGCATTAGTGGTTCCAGAGCCCTTAGCTAAAGGCTGGGAAGAAGATGGAGGGGTGAGGTCCTTACACGCAGTAATGGCTGCTGGGGCCCTGTCAGGGTACCTTCCCCACTCTGAACTCTAGGGTACAGAAGTGGGGACCCACATGAAAGCCCCCTAAGCTTATTTCTACCAGCTTAGGTTAAAACCTGGTACGCTGCCACCACCAAGTGATTTAACAAGAAACAGGGAAAGGACCACTTGGAGTTCCTCTTCCCCCAAAATATCCCCCCAAGCCCTTTCACCCCCTTTCCTGGGGAGGCTTGAGAATAATATCCTAACCAATTGATTACAAAGTGATCAAAGACCCAAACCCCTGGGTCTTTGGACAATGGAATAATCAGTCAGGTTCTTAAAAGAAGGATTTTATTAAAAAGAAAAAGGTAAAAATCATCTCTGTAAAATCAGGATGGAAAATAACTTTACAGGGTAATCAGATTCAAAGAACCCAGAGAAACCCCCTCTAGCCTTAGTTTCAAAGTTACAGCAAAACAGTGATACCTCCCTCTAGCAAAGGGAACATTCACAAGTAGAGAAAAACAAAGATAAACTAATACGCCTTGCCTGGCTATTACTTACAAGTTTGAAATATGAGACACTTGTTCAGAAAGATTTGGAGAGCATGGATTGATGCCCGGTCCCTCTTAGTCCCAAGAGCAAACACCCACCAAAACAAAGAGTACAAACAAAAGCCTCCCTGCCCCCAAGATTTGAAAGTATCTTGTCCCCTGATTGGTCCTTTCGGTCAGGTGTCAGCCAGGTTACCTGAGCTTCTTAACCCTTCACAGGTAAAAGGATTTTGGTGCCTCTGGCCAGGAGGGATTTTATAGTATTGTACACAGAAGGGTTGTTATCCTTCCCTTTATAGATATGACAGGCCCCCTTGGCCCAATGGACAACTGAGCTGAATTCAGCAACAAGCCAAAGCCAGGAAATGGTGGGACGGCTGGCTCCTACTGGGGGCAGATCTCCAGAGTCAGCAACACTGGGCACTTTGGGGTGTGACAAGTCCTCAGGCAGGATCAGGGGTATGGGGGGTGGGAGGGAGGCTGGAGCAGCTGTTCTCAGGGAACCTCCACCACATTGACTCCATCACCCCTGTCAAGACTGATTCGCCACTCTGGCACTTCAAGAGCAGAAGGTGGGGGCCCGCAAGGATTCTAAAAATTAATACTTGTCACTCCAAGCTTGTATTAAACTCCCAAGGTAACAGCTTTTCTCTGACTTTGGCTTGGTAAATGTTGCTACCACCCAAGTGAAAAACTGCCTCTTGCAAATCCTGGAAAAACTCACTTGGGAAGTTTTCCCTGGGGTCCCTCGGCTTTTCCACCCCGCCTTTGGGAAAGCTGAGAAAGAAAACAAACAAAAGGGAAACCCAGGTGTTGCCACCAGCTAATTAAAAACCATATGCACGGACATTTTAAGACAAAACCAATCAGTTTTTTTTTTAAAAAGGTAAATTTTATTAAAAAAAGAAGAAAGAAAATATCTGAAAAATCAAGCTATTGCTAGATGAAAAGGGGTTAAACACCAGGAATGGCTCCCTGGGATCCAGCTTAACTGTTACAAAAGAAAATAAAAATACCGGAGTTTAGCACAGAGGAAATCCACAAGCTAAAATAAAGAAATAAACCTGATTGTGTCTATCTAAACATTCCCTGTACCAATGAATCCTTCTAGGTATGGAAGATAATTTTTCATACCTGATTCAAACTTTACACAGCATTCTTCAGACGAGAGAACAACCCAGAGACCAAGGAAAAGCTTTTTTGTCATTTTTAAAATAACTTCTGGCCTTCCCATTGGCTCTTCTGGTTATGTGCTCACTCCCTTTCCTTTACCTAGGGGACTTAACTCTTCACAGGTAAAGCAAGGAGAGAACAGCCCCCAAGAGGGACTTTATTGCTAACTGGCTGGATGGGTGTCCATACAACGGAGCTGCCCCCCCTTCATTTATCACAACCCCACATATCGCAGGGGGCTCTTGCCCCTCCCCTGCACTGAGCCCATCACCCCATACATGGCAGGGGGTCTTGCCCTGCCCCCACACTGTCCCTCATCACCCCACACATAGCAACAGGATCTGACTGCTCCCCCACACTCATCACGGTATGGTCTGGCCCCTCCCCCGCACTGATCCCATCACCTCACACATGAAATGAGTGTCTGGCTGCTCCCCCATACTCACCCCACACATCAGCGGGAGGTCTGGCCTCTCCCCCAAACTGACCCCATCACCCCACACATCACAAGGGGGCCTGGCCCCTCCCCCACACTGACTTTATGACCCCACAGATCGCAGGGCATCTGACCCCTCCTCCGCACTGACCCCATCACCATACAGATTGCAAGGGAGTCTGGCCACTCCCCTGCGCTGGCCCCATCACCCTACATATTGCAGGGGGGTCTGGTTGGTCCCCTGTACTGACCCCGTCACTTCACCCATCACTGGGTGTCTGGTCCTTCCTCCGCACTGACCCCATCACCATACAGATTGCAGGGGGCTATGGTCCCTCTCCTCACTGAATGCATCACCCCACACATTGCAGGGGTGGGGTCTGGCCCCACATCCGCACTGACCCCATCACCCCACACATCCCAGAAGGGTCTGACCCCTCCCCAGCACGGACACCATCGCTCCAAACATCGCCTGGCCCTTCTTCTGCACTGACCCCCATCACCACGCAAATCTCAGGAGGGTCTGGCCACTCCCCCACACTCATCCCACACATTGCAGGGCGGATCTGGCCCCTCCCCCGCACTGACCCTGTCATCCCACACATCGCAGAGGGGTTTTACCCCTCCACTTCACAGACTCCATCTCTCCACGCATCGTGGGGGGGGGGGGCTGGCCCCTCCCCAGCACTGACCCCATTACCCCAAACATCACAGGGGTGTCAGGCCCCTCCCCAGCACTGACCCCATCACCATACAGATTACAGGGGGCTATGGCCCCTCCCCACACTGAATGCATCACCCCACACATTGCAAGGGGGGTCTGGCCCCTCATCCACACTGACCTCATCACCCCACAGATTGCAGGATGGTCTGCTCCCCCACCCCCACACTGCGCCCATCACTCCACACATCCTGGAAGGGTCTGGCCCCTCCCCAGCACTGATGCAATCACCCCAAACATCACAGGGAGGTCTCGCCCTTCCTCCACACTGACCCTCATCACCGCGCAAATCACAGGAGGGTCTGGCTGCTTCCCGATACTCATCCCACACACTGGAGGGCGGATCTGGCCCCTCCCCCGCACTGACCCCATCACCCCACAGATCACAGGGTGGTCTGGTCCCTACCTCGCACTGACCCCAACACTACACACATCGCAGGGGGGTCTGGCCGCACCCCTGCACTGACCCCATCACCCCATATATCCAGGGAGGGTGTGATCCCTCCCCACACATTGCAGGGGGTTCTGCCCCTCCCCTGTACTGATCCCATTGTCCCATACATTGCAGGGGAGCTGGCCCCGCCTCGCAATGACTCCATCACCCCACACATCGCAGGGGGGTCTGGCCCCTTTCCCGCATGGATCCCTTGACCCCACACATCACAGGAGGGGTGTGATAAATGAAGGGCTGGGTAGCTCCCTTTTGTGGACACCCAGCCAGCCAGTAGCTATGAAATTCCTCTTAGCTGTTCTCTAATTGTTCAACCTGTAAAAGGTTAAAAAGTTTCACTGCTATGCATAGGTAAAAGGAAGTGAGTGGGCACCTGGCCAAAAGAGCCAATAGGAAGTCTAGAACTTTTTTAAAATTGAAACAAGACTCTCCTTTTGTCTGTCTGTTGTTCTTCGGGAGAGGCAGACAGGGAGCAGTTATGCTGTAAGAAGCTTGTGGATTCCTTTGTGCTAACCCCAGGTGCTTTTGTTTTGCTTGCAACCTTTAAACTGGACCTCAAGAGAGCTATTCTTGATGCTTAATCCTTGGAGTTATTTTTTTTAAATCTAGCAAAAGCCTAAATTCCCAGATGTATTTTCTTTAATATTATTATTATTAATAAAATTTACCTTTTTTAAGAACAGAATTGAATTTGTGTGTCTTAAGAGGTCTGTGCACATGTTGTTTAATTAGCTGGTGGCAACCAGGGCTGGCTCCAGGCACCAGCAGAGCAAGCTGGTGCTTGGGGCGGCAGCTTGTAGGAGGCGGCATTCCGCCCAATCCTAGGGCGGCATGGCCGCTTTTTCTTTTCTTTTGTTTGTTTGTTTTGTTATTGTTCTGCTCTGGCCGCCCTGTAGGGGGCGGCGGCACAGAGGACAGCAAGCCCGGCAGGGCAGTCCACGTCCTTCCTTTCCAGCCAACCGGAGCAGCGCGGAGCCCTCCTGGCAGGCGGCCCCAGCAGCGCCCCGCTGAAGCCCTGGCCGCTCCCCTTCTCTCTCTCTCTCCCCCTCCCTCCCTCCCCCTCCTCCCGCTAGCCGGGGCACATCTGCAGCACAGGGAGTCCCCCTGCACACTGGCTTTGGCCGCGCCGCAGGTTGTGGTTTTTTTTTTTCCTTTGCCGTTCTGGCCGCCCTGGTTTTTTTTTTTTTTTTTTTTGCTTGGGGCAGCCAAAAAGCCAGAGCCAGCCCTGGTGGCAACAGCTGATTTCCTCTTTCTTTCTTTCTTTCTCAGCTCTTGGTGAAAGGGCTTGAGGGTACCCCACAGGAAGGAATTCACAAGTGTGCCTTCCTTGGTTCTCAAAGGGATTCTGCACTTGGGTGGTGGCAGCATCTAACAATCCAAGGTTAGAGAAAGCTGAAGCCTTGGGAGTTTAAAAATTAATACTTGCCACTCCAGGCTTGTATTAGAGTCCCTGCAGGCCCCCACCTTCTGTACTCGAAGTGCCAGAGTGGGGATTCAGCCTTAACATGGTGGCAGAATGGTGGGATCATTTTGAACCAGAGGCACAGACCTCAGGATTTTAAAAGGACACATTTTTCCTTTTGGCAGCCTGCAAAGCCCAGAAGTTTGTTTTTTCCCCCCTTCTTTCTTTCCTTCCTTTCTTTGCTGCCTGAGGGGGAATAGGGACGCAAAGGGTTCAGCCGCCTGCCAAGCCAGGGAGTCCAACAAGCAGTTTCCCCCCCCCCAGCTTTGTGGCAATGAAATTGCTAGGCTAGAGTAGGGAAGCCCTGTGCATGAGGTTGCGGTCGGGTACTGAAACCCTAGAGCAACCAGTTTTCCCAAAGTGACATGCTGTGACAATGCGGTTCTGGCGGAACCCAACTGAGAGTGCCAACTCAGGACAAATTGCTAAAATAGGGCAGTTACAGCCCAAGGCTGGGGTTTTTCCACCTCTAAGGCAAACCAAACCAGCCAGACTAAGACTTTGGTCTCATCCCACTGGCTAACCAGAAGTCTCACAAGCAATCTCCTTAGACACTCCAGTTTCCCAGTATTACCACCAGTGCCACACGTTATGGGGACAAATGGTTATAAAAACCAATACCCCAGTAAAAGAAAAAGGTTCTCCTGATCCCAAAGGACCAAGCCCCAGACCCAGGTCAATATACAAGTCAGACCTTACCCACAAATCACGCTACTGCCAATCCTTTAGAATCTAAAATCTAAAGGTTTATTCATAAAAGGAAAAAGATAGAGATGAGAGTTAGAATTGGTTAAATGGAATCAATTACATACAGTAATGGCAAAGTTCTTGGTTCAGGCTTGCAGCAGCGATGGAATAAACTGCAGGTTCAAATCAAGTCTCTGGAATACATCCCCAGCTGGGATGGGTCATTCAGTCCTTTGTTCAGAGCTTCAGTTTGTAGCAAAGTTCCTCCAGAGGTAAGAAGCAGGATTGAAGACAAGATGGAGATCAGGCATCAGCCTTATATAGTCTTTTCCAGGTGTAAGAACACCTCTTTGTTCTTACTGTGGAAAATTACAGCAAAATGGAGTCTGGAGTCACATGGGCCAGTCCCTGCATACTTTGCTGAGGTACAAGGCGTATCTGCCTTCTCTCAATGGGTCCATTGTATAGCTGATGGTCCTTAATGGGCCATCAAGCAGGCTAGGCAGAGCTAATCTCAGCTTGTCTGGGATGTCACCCAGAAGCATAGCATAAGTTTGCCATACAGACAGTATAGAGCCAATATTCATAACTTCGACTACAAAACTGATACACACATATAGACAGCATAATCATAACCAGTAAACCATAACCTTGTCCTAGACACCCCATTTGACCCCCTTTATACAAGATTTGGGTGCCACTACAGGACCTTGGTTGCAACAATGATCTATATGGTCCCAGTTTATGTCAATAACGTCACACCCCCAACGCAAAATTGATGCAGGAAGGGATAACACAAACATCACTGACTGCATCCCAAGAGCTCCCCATCCTGGGTTCTGTCTCACTATAGCTAGTATTGGGTTAGAAGCCGTACCAGTGTATAACAGAAATGGTTTATCAAAATCATGTTCAACCACATGATTGAACCTCTTTACAAACTCAAGGTAACACTTAGTTAGAACAATAGTGGATTGGATCTGCTCTGGCAGCATGGTTCCTGTATGTGCCATGTGATCTTGCCAAGAGCTAAAGAAAACTGCTACTTTATCCATACAAGCTCGGGCAAATGTTTGGAACCCAATTAACATCGAATAAATGCAGATATTAATGTTCTTCATAGTCCAGGAATCTTGGCATTTAGCCATGAAAGCAATATGGTAGTGTGCCTCAGTCTTCCTTTTCATACAGCACATTAGGTCTGGAATGTCTTTTCCCCTGTGAAAAGTTCCCATATTGTTTATAGGCATTACCTGTGAAACCCCAGTGTAACAAGGCCTTTTAACATAACGTGTGTTTTCATGTATTCCTTTTAACATGTTCAAGGGATTCTCCAAAAGATTAGACACATTGTTAATTACAAAATTTAGCAATAACAACAAGTTCATTGCAAGTGTCCATCTACAGTCATGTTTGTCATGCCACACCTTTGGCTCAATACCATTGGAGTTTGGGCATTTTAGGGTTAACCTGTGGCTTCCCTTTGCAAAATTCAGTGTTCTCTTTCCTCCTTGTCCTGCAGGATCAAACCCCGATTTCTCTTGCTTAACAGAATTCACTGGCTGATGGTGTGGGCCCTCTGTGCTAACAGCTATTAGCAAGTCCTTCCTTTCCCAGCCAGGCAAGTAATTTGCACTACCCCAGACCAGAGCCAGTCCACCAGTTTTCATATTCGTAACTGCTATCATCTCCAAGGCTGGACTCTGTCTTAAAGAGATACCACACAAATCCAAAGAGTCTGCGGGTGAGAGTTTGCTTGCTCTCCCCCGCATCCTCAAGCATTTAGCCATAAAACTGCTCTGCTCTGACACATCAGTAACCAAATCTGTCCTCAAACCCTGAAGCACAAACTGCTCATTTAAAGAATCAGAAAGGAGACATTCCTGTTCCAACACCATTGTCTCCCCAACAAGTTGGCCCCACACAGCCACTTGGTTATAGGGATGCCTCAATTCCTTAACAACTTTTACTTCCTCTGAGACCTTCTCAAAGCTACCCACACTGGATCTTTTAAAAGGAAAGTCAGAGGATCCATTCACAACAGACAATTTTTGGCTGCTAGGAACTGAAACTTCCTTGATTAAATCACTCTCACACCCTTCAGTTGCAGGGAACTGCTTGCACCGAGTACCATGAGGATTCCTTTCTCCAGGAGCTTTTCTAAGCAGCAATTCACCCCTCACAGAAATTCTGCCCTTACCCTCTTCACCTAGGGCTTGCTCTAAAGGCACACTTTCCTGAGCAACAACAGACTCTGTCTGGTGATTTAGCTGGGAATTGG
This sequence comes from Chrysemys picta bellii, assembly GCF_011386835.1. Taxonomy (NCBI): domain Eukaryota; kingdom Metazoa; phylum Chordata; order Testudines; family Emydidae; genus Chrysemys; species Chrysemys picta. Next base: position 52,249,524 of record NC_088797.1, read on the forward strand.
TCCTGCTTTGAGCAGGGGGTTGGACTAGATGACCTCTTGAGGTCCCTTCCAACTCTGATATTCTATGATTCTATGGGTCTTACTTACATTCAGGATCACCTTTGGCCCATCAGGCAGATCTCTACACAATCCCCTTTCAGGCGAACCCATAGACTTCCTAGATAAAAGGTTAGAAATACTTCCCTTCTCTTTGCCACACACAAGCTTAGGAATTTTTTCCTTTTTGCTACAAGTTGTTAAACTGTCCGTAGGTAACACAACCAAATTACCTTTCTGCTCTCCTTGTGCCCTGGCTAGGGTATCACCCTGATCAGACAGAGTTGTTACACCCTTCTCCAACCACACATGAGCAACAGGCAAAATACAAGCACCAGAATTGTCTGGTCTCTGGGATTTTGCTAAGACAGTAACTGGATGCAACCTAGTTACGGTGCCATGCTCCCCAGCAGATGCAAACTTAGGACCATTCCCTTCCTGGGCTTTAGTTGAATCCAGAACCAACTCTGAGACAACTAAATTACTCTCAACCATCACAGGCTGAAAGGCACCTTCTGTCTGCTCCACAGACAAAAAAAGAGTTGGAGACGCATTTTCCTTTACTAGACATACGGTTTGGGATTTCATTTCCCTTGTCCCAGCACACCGGGCTGTTCACAGACAACTGCTTGGAGAATGGGGTAGCTTCCTCCATAGGCAAGTCAATACCCCTGACAGACACAGGCACATTTCCTTCACTGTCACTATTCTTCGCACAGGAAACAGATAAGGTATAGGGACACTCATCTTCCACTCTCCTTGCCTTCCCAAACTGCTGACTAGATAAAGCCATCAGCTCACAAGACTGCCTAGGCTCATCCAAAATCTCCTTGTTCTCCTCTCCCTTCGCTTGATCTAATTCCAGATTTACTTCTGAGACATTAGATAGATATTCAGAAACTTCATTCACAGCCAAACAGCTACTTTCCAAAGACAAACTTTTGGAGAAACCCTCCATAGGCACAACCTTAGGATCAATCCTCTCTTGTGCCTGGTTTGTATTAACTTGACTGACCATAGCTTTAATATCATTTCCAATCATAATATCCTTAGGGATTATGTCTTTTACTCCCACAACTATGGTGCCCTCCAATCCCTTCCATTTCAGGTGGATTTT